>NC_140995.1:85125929-86325929 GCF_052327205.1 Somniosus microcephalus
CCTCCCCCCCTCCCTCCCTCCCCCCCTCCCTCACCCCCCTCCCCCCCTCCCCCTCCCCCCCTCCCTCCCTCCCCCCCCAGTCGCTCTCTCTCTCTCTCTTCCAACAACAACATGCCCTCGAAAAAGCCTCAGCACCGCCAGGCACTTCAGCTAGTCTATATATATAAATGGATCGATCTGTCTGTCTGTCTGTCTGTCTGTCCTTCGGTGTGTGTCTGTCCGGCTATGCACTCGAAAGTTATAGAGCGTACCTACACGTGCGTTACAGCAAAAGAAAGCTTACGATTCCAAAACGGTCGTAAGCGTATTTACGTTTCGGCCAGACAAAAATTGCGCCCGCGGTATCCAAAAAACGTTCAAAATTCCGCTCATTAGCATCTCATTATCCGCTCATTAGCGATAGAGTGACGTCGAGGTTGACCAATCGTACGCCGGCTTCCTGGCACGTGCGGGCGGGCCCTCCTACAGTCGAGTGAAGGGATGATTGACCAATCCTACGCTTCGGGTGACCTGACGGTCGACCAATCGGTGCGTGTGTGGGCGGGCCTTATCGTTCTGAACCGAGGTGAGTCGCCGCCATCTTGATTCCAAACTTTTCATTTCTTTTTCCTGCTTTCTGCGTCTTTAAAAAAAAGTTGCTTTTAAAACACATAGGCCTAGAAATTCAGTAGCGTGCGCCAGCCGTTAGCGCCTTAGGAGGAGTAGATCTCGAGCGCTAGGCGCTTAGCGCCCGGGCACAGCGCGATCTGCGCATTGCCCCAACTTCAGTAGACATTTAGCGCCGGCGCAAAGCCTTTGCGCGCGCCCTGCTGCGCACGCAGATTATGACGTCATTTCCTCGTGCAACGCCCTTTGTGCGCCCCAAACCGGAACTTCAGTCGCGCCGGCCCATTGTGCGCCGGGCGGCCCTAACGACTGTGGAGTGGAACGGTACACAGCTGAAGCGGGCCGCGGGGAGCGCAAATTAAAGGCCACTTACCCTGCACTATAAAGGGCTGCCATTTTGCAGCAATCACTCCTGTGCAACGGATTTTTTGAAAAAAACCAAGGAAGGGAGCTTACTGCTTTGGGCCAACACTCGGACAGGTATTTTTGGCTTCAGGCCAGAGCTTGGCAATTCGCCTTCACTGATATCTCATTGTTTGCCAGCATATTATGGGGGCTGCATGGGGTGCCAATGCTGAGTTTCAGGATTATGTCGGAAGGGCTCGCAGACGCTGGGTTAGAGGGGCAGCCCTGGCTAGACGCAGAGGGGGCAACAGGCGTCGGCAACGTGGGCCTTACCCACTCAGGCAATACCGCCAGCAGGTCTCGTATCTCAACATGACTGGCGCGCGATGTGTTAGGAGGCTGCGATTCAGAAGGGAGGTGGTTGCAGAGATCTGCCATCTGCTTCACAGAGATCTGCGTCCACAGCTGAGTTGCAGGACGTCTCTGTCGGTGGAAGTGAAGGTGACGTGGCTCTGAACTTCTATGCCACCGGCTCCTTCCAATCAGCTGCTGGGGACATTGCTAACATATCCCAGTTCGCCGTCCATTGCTGCATCCACCAGGTCACCAATGCCCTTTTCAGAAGGAGACGCCAATTCATCTCCTTCCCCATGACCCTGGAGAGGCAGCAGCAGCGTGCAGTGGGATTTGCAAGAATCGCAGACTTCCCCACGGTGCAGGGCGCCATTGACTGCACACATGTGGCTTTGTGGGCACCTGTGGACCATCCCGAGGATTACCGCAACCGGAAGGGCTACCATTCCCTCAACGTACAGCTACTGTGTGACCACAGGCAGCGCATCCTAGCTGTCAATGCCCGCTTTCCAGGCAGCAGCCACGATGCCTTTATCCTGCGACAGACTACTGTGGCTGATATCTTCCAGGCACAGCCTCACCCAAGAGGATGGCTTATCGGGGACAAAGGCTATCCTTTGTGTACCTGGCTCATGACCCCGCTCCGCGCGCCCAGGACCCCTGCTGAAGAGGCATACAACGAGAGCCATCAAGCGACTAGGAACATCATAGAACAAACAATTGGCGTCCTCAAGCAACGTTTCCGCTGCCTGGATCGTTCCGGCAGATCTCTGCAGTATTCGCCGGAGCGAGTCTCCCAGTTCGTGGTCGTTTGCTGCATGCTGCACAACCTGGCTATCCGCAGGACTCAGGCACTGCCACCTCACGCTGGAGCACCACCTCAGGAGGAGGAGCAGGAGGAGCATGAGGAGGAGGAGGAGGAGAAGGAGTACCAGGCCAGGAGGGAGGCACAAGGTCCAAGGGCCGCCCATCGGCGGCTTATTGAACGTCACTTCTAGGCCCCCTGTCAGGGAATGGCTTGTGCCAATGAAAGAACATGATTGCAGCCGCTCCGCAAGCCCTCAGCCGCTTAAGGCAACAAACACTTCAAAGATCAAACATGGACAATATGAATAAATAAAATGCTTTATTGAACAAACTCAGGGCCCTTCCCACATGAAACCCAAAAACAGACAACACCCCCCAAAAAACAGTCACACACATGACTCACTCCCACAACCTGGGGAGGAATAACAAAACATTTGAACAAAAATGGCCTTCATCCTCGGCCTTAACAGAACAACCATCCCCAGAAACAAAGCAACCATCCCCAGAAACAAGACAACCATCCCCAGAAACAAGACAACCATCCCCAGAAACAAGACAACCATCCCAATATAAACAAACATTTGTCCACAACCTCTACTTTGTGGCCCGCGAGGGCGATTCCTTGTCCAGCGTTTGGCGGCCCCTGGCCGCCCTGCTGCTCCTCCTCAAACCGTGGCCAGTGGCTGCAGCAAGGCTGGGGGAAGGCTCCTGAGGGGCACATGTCGTCACGGCAGATGCCCTTGGGGGTCGGCCTAGACGAGGTCTGGGCCTCGAGGGGCCGGTTGGTGAATGCTGCAGCTGTGGCTGGCCAGCATCAGTCGGACCAACATCTCGTGGCAGCTCCACTGGGGGAGTGACAGTGGCGGCTGGAGGAATGGGGGCAAGCTGGCGTATGGCAGGCCGCCGCTGGTCAAGTGACACACTGGCACTCGCCTGGGCCCGCACTGCAGCATGCGCTGCCATGTACCGAACGACAGACCGCTGTGCTGCTACAGCGCGGCGGGTGTCCTGGCGATGCCTGGCTGATGCAGCGAGTGTGGCAGCAGTGAGTGCCCGTGCTGCCCTGGTCTGTGACCGCATCAGACCAGCCAGTGACTGCACGGCACCACTGATCAGCTGCCCACTCGCTGCCTGTGCTGCCACGAATTCGGCACGACTCGCGTCCGGTGCTGCCCTGAATAGCTCCAAACTCCTGGCCTGTGAGGCCCCGAACTCGGCCGCACTATGAGCGAGGGACTCGATGGCCTCAGGCATCCGTGCCACAACCCCCATGAGCTCGGTGTGCCGGCGCTCCGAGTCCACGGACATTTGATCGAGGAGGCGCAGCTCCTCGGAGTTGACCGTCGGCGGACTGGAGGCCGGACTCCCCCTCTGGGGAGAAGGCCGCCGAGCTGGCCGACCCTTCCCGCGTTGCTGGATGCCACTGGGCCCAGCAACTACACCCCTCTGGGAAGAAGGCCGCTGAGCAACCGCACACCCCCTGCGTTGCTGCACGCCACTGGTCCCAGGAGCGACACTCCCCTCCGACACTTCCCCCACGCTCTCCTCGAGGGAAGACGTGTCCCCTACATTGGCATCCCCTGGCGCGGGTGAGGGTTCCCCTGATGGGCCGCCTTCCTCTTCCTCTTCCTCCTCCTCCTCCTCCTCCTCTTCCGAGGGGCTGTCAGTGGCAGCTTCAGGGACCTCCTCCTCACCATCTGAAAGCAGGAAGGGACAAGAGTAGCTTTAGGTTGAGGAGAGGGCATCAGCGAGGGAGGCATGAGTGGTGGCATTCAGCGCATTGGTCGGACAGTGGCAAAGGATGTAGATCTGATGCGCAAGTGAGACGAGAGAGGTCCAAAAGGTGATGTCCTTACCATTGGTGCCCAGAACAGGGTCGGCATCTCCACTGGCAACGGGGCCAATCACCCGGGCTCCCATGAGGCGACCCACGCGCTCTTCCAGGTCAGTGAGCTGGTGGATCTGGGGACCGCCTCCCCCGGTCTCAGTCCGGCTCTTCTGATTGTGGGCCAGCTTGGCCTGCAAGAGAAAGGACGGCCTCTAAGTACAGTGTGTAGCCCTCATCTGGTGTGCACTGCCTCCCATGGTCGAATAGCTTGGCCAGTGCGGAGCCCTGATCTGGTGTGCACTGTCTCCCATGGTCGAATAGCTTGGCCAGTGTGTCAAGTGCAGAATGTGCAAGTGATGTTCATGCCAGTCCCATAGCTGCTGGATGAGGGCTGGCCATTAGAGCTTTCAGGTCCCTTTGCCCATAATGTGAGGTGCACATGCAAGGATGAGGAGGACACTGGAAAGGCTACTCACCCTGACAATCCTCGTGAGGTCATTGAACTTTTTCTGCATTGGATACAGTTCCTGGGGACCTCGCTGTTGGCTGTCACCCTGATGGCGACCTCCCTCCAGGCTTTCCTGTAGACGCTGGTCGCAGGCTTCTTCCCACTGTCTGGGAACAGGTGTTTGCGTCTCCTCTCCAAAGCCCTAACCAGCACCCTCAAATCATGGCCAGTGAAGCGCTGCACTCGTTCACGGGCCTTTTGCATCTTTCCCGGCGCTATTTCTGTTCAGCAGCAGTGTTTAGGCCTAGCTGGAGGGCTGCAGTGTCCAGGGCGTGGCAGCAGACAAACTCGACCCTTCCCCCTTTAAGAGCTGGCCGGCGCCAGGGTGTCTGCTGTCAATCAAGAAATGACCGCACCTGCGCTGCGCCCGGCCTTGGCGGTTTAGCTCAGCACCGCCGGCTTTGCGCCTAAAGATAGTTGTGGAACGCCAGTTTTAGCGCTCGATCAAACTCTTAGGGCGAAGCTACTGAATATCGGCGAAGTGGCCTCGACTTTGCGCCGGGCGCAAACTTTAGTGGCCGCCCAACTTTTCCGCCCCAAAAGTGGCTATACTGAATTTCTAGGCCACATTGTTTTAAAAAAAAGTTAATTACTTTCTAAATCTTTTATCTAATCTCACTAATTTTCCTACCTTTCCCCGTTTTTGCAGGTAGGCCTCGAAGCCTGGGCATCTGTTACCAGCCACGCTGGACCCGAGGCAATTGTTTTGTGGCAAGCTCCTCCCACCCCTCACGCCCCACCCCCCCGCTGGGCCCGATTCCGAACCAGCGGCCAGCCATCTTGGTAAAGGCTGGCTGGGGTCACTGCAAGCTCCTCGCGCTTCACTCGGGGGGGGCGGGGCTCGGGAGGGGAGGGGGCAGGGGAGCGGAGAGGGTTACCCCGGCAACCGGGCTCGCCAGCCGCAATCGGCCGTCTCAAGCCGCTCAGGCCCAGGCCTGGTCCCGGAGATCGGGAGGCGGAGAGGGGAGGAGGGTTACCAAGGCAACCGGGCCCGGCCTCGGTAGGGCGGGGCTCGGGCTGACCGGGGCGCTGCGCTCGGCATGTCAGTGCGTGGGGCAGCACGGAGCTCAGCGGAGCCATCGCCGGCAGAGGGGAGAGGGTCTGCTGGCTCCCCCTCCCTTTCTCCCCCCTCCTTCCCCCACCTCCCCCCTCTCCCCCTCCCCTCCCCCTCTCCCCCTCCCCTCCCCCTCTCCCCCTCCCCTCCCCCTCTCCCCCCCTCTCCCCCCTCCCCCTCCCCCTCTCCCCCCTCTACCCCTCCCCCTCTCCCCCTCTCCCCTCCCCTCTCCCCCTCCCCTCCCCCTCCCTCTCCCCCTCCCTCCCCCCTCTCCCCTCCCCTTCCCTCCCCTTCCCTTCCCTCCTCCCTCTCCCCCTCCTCCTCCCCTCCCCTCCCCCCTCCCCTTCCTCCCCCCTCCCCCCTTCCTCCCCCTCCCCCCTTCCTCCCCACCCCTCCCCCTCTCCCTCCCCCTCCCCCCTTCCTCCCCCTCCCCCTCCCTCCCCTCCCCCTCCCCCTCCCCCCTTCCCCCTCCCTCCCCCCTCCCCCTCCCCTCTCCCTCCCCCCACCCCTCCCCTCCCCTCCCCCCACCCCTCCCCCCCTCCCCGTTCCCCCCTCCTTCCCCCCCTTTCCCCCCTCCCCCTTCCCCCCTTCCCCCCCTTCCCCCCTTCCCCCAGTCGCTCTCTCTCTTCCCCCCAGTCGCTCTCTCTCTTCCCCCCAGTCGCTCTCTCTCTTCCCCCCCAGTCGCTCTCTCTCTTCCCCCCCAGTCGCTCTCTCTCTTCCCCCCCAGTCGCTCTCTCTCTTCCCCCCAGTCGCTCTCTCTCTTCCCCCCAGTCGCTCTCTCTCTTCCCCCCAGTCGCTCTCTCTCTTCCCCCCGTCGCACTCTCTCTTCCCCCAGTCGCTCTCTCTCTTCCCCCAGTCGCTCTCTCTCTTCCCCCCAGTCGCTCTCTCTCTTCCCCCCAGTCGCTCTCTCTCTTCCCCCCAGTCGCACTCTCTCTTCCCCCCAGTCGCTCTCTCTCTTCCCCCAGTCGCTCTCTCTCTTCCCCCCCAGTCGCTCTCTCTCTTCCCCCCAGTCGCTCTCTCTCTTCCCCCCAGTCGCTCTCTCTCTTCCCCCAGTCGCTCTCTCTCTCTCTTCCCCCCAGTCGCTCGCTCTCTTCCCCCCAGTCGCACTCTCTCTTCCCCCCAGTCGCTCTCTCTCTTCCCCCCAGTCGCACTCTCTCTTCCCCCCAGTCGCTCTCTCTCTCTCTTCCAACAACAACATGCCCTCGAAAAAGCCTCGGCACTGCCGGGCACTCCAGCTAGTATATATATATATAGATAGATAGATATAGATAGATAGATAGATATATACAATTGGAGGAAGAGGAGGATGTAAGGAAAGCTATATTAATGAGGCAGCATAATAGGAGAGCTAAATCATCCTAGTGGTACATATCCAGCAGGATGTATTGACACAGGTGCACTTTTGAAGATCTCTCATAAACTGTGTGTTAGGAGGCTATGCTTCAATCATGAAGCTTTGGAAGAGCTTAATCTGCTAGGATTTATGGAACAGATGATAATGGTAAGTGAAAAGGAACAAGGAATTAGGAATTAAGAGTTCAATGTACTAGCATGCAGTAAAGGATGTGAGACAATTTAAGGGGTGGGGCAGGGAGAGGCAACATCCCTCACCAGCTCCTGGAGGAACTCTGATGCAAGGCACACTTCCGCTTGAGTTAATTAGCTTTTCATCATTTATACAAGTTTGGGATCACATTATCTGCAGGGTCCATGCTCAAGATACCAAGCACTGAGTCGCTGGACCTGCTGGAGCAGCGGCAGCAATATGGCTGCGATTTTCCGAGTGGAGGCGGGTCAGAGGCGGGTTTGATGTTCGGTGGATTCCGGTCCCGCTGCCAGTTTGAGCCGCCCTGAAAGTACGATTTTTGCTTAAGTGAGCTGATCAAGTCCGTCGTGTGCGCTACCCGGCCCAATCAGTGGGTTCGGGTCTGCTGCTAGCCTCTGCTGACGTCTATCAGCCAGTTGCAATTAAGGGGCCCATGCAGCCTTGCTTTTGATCAATCCTATTCTGCTGCTTCTTGGTGTGGCACATCTGAAAATGACTGCTGCAAGACCAAAGGCATCTCCCAGATTTGATGAAGAAGACTCCCTCCATGCTCTTGTGGAGGGAGTGAGAAGGCACAAAGCGGTACAGTTCCCCTCAAATGGACGGAGGAAGCCTCCTCAGCAAATCAAGGCAGCCTGGCTGCAAATTGCTGAGGAGGTGAGCGCCAGGTCTTTGTGTGGTCGCACCTGGGTTCAGTGCAGGAAAAGGTTCAATGACCTGCTACGCACAGCAAATGTGAGTAAAACTTGCCTTCAATCTGCTCCCCATCTCCTCTCATCACCGGCACTCTGGATTGTCAACCTACTCCTGCACATCCCACTTTACCCTTACATTCCTTGCATCGTTAACCATCCCTCTCTCTCTATGTACAGAATCACTTCACTATTCTACTATGCACCCCTCACACTCGCTCTCACTGTTATGCAATGACAAGAACTAACAACACACAGGGAGGGCCCTTGGTATTGGCAGCTCACTCCATCTTTGTCTACCTCTAAACATCTATGCTATGGATTCTCTACACTCACTCCAATAGTCTCACTCAAACGCCATTTGCATCCCTCATTGCAGGGAAAGAGAGCCCACAATAAGAGGGAAATATAGAAACATAGAAGATAGGAGCAGGAGTAGGCCATTCGGCCCCTCAAGCCCGCTCCACCATTTGATGAGATCATGGCTGATCATCCAAATTCAGCACCCTGTCCCTGCTTTCTCCCCATATCCCTTGAACCCTTTAGCCACAAGAAGTATATCCAACTCCTTCTTGAATATATTTAATGAATTGGCCTCAACTGCCCTGTGTGGCAGAGAATGCCACAGGTTCACCACTCTCTGGGTGAAGAAATTCCTCCTCATCTCTGTCTTAAATGGCTTACCCCTTATACTTAGATTGTGACCCCTGGTTCTGGACTCCCCCGCAATCGGGAACATCCTTCCTGCATCTAGTCTGTCTAATCCTGTTAGAAATTTATACGTTTCAATGAGATCCCCTCTCATTCTTCTAAACTCTAGCGAATATAAGCCTAATCGACCCAATCTCTCCTCATACATCATTCCTGCCATCCCAGGTATCAGTCTGGTGAATCTTCGCTGCACTCTCTCCATGGCAAGAACATCCTTCTTCAGATAAGACGACCAAAACTGCACACAATACTCAAGGTATGGTCTCACCAAGCCCCTGTACAACTGCAGCAAGACATCCTTGCTCCAGTACTCAAATCCTCTCGCTATGAAGGCCGACATACCATTTGCCTACTTAACCGCCTGCTGCACCTGCATGCTTACCTTCAGCGACTGGTGCACAAGGACACTCAGTTCTCGTTGCACTTCCTCTTTTCATAATCTATTGCCGTTCAGATAATAATCTGTCTTCCTGTTTTTGCCACTGAAGTGGATAACCTCACATTTATCCACATTATACTGCATTTGCCATGCATCTGCCCAATCACCCAACCTGTCCAAATCGTACTGGAGTTTATCTGCATCCTCCTCACAGCACACATGCCCACCCAGCTTTGTGTCGTCTGCAAACATGGAGATATTACATCTTATTCCCTTGTCTAGATCATTTATATATATTGTGAATAGCTGGGGTCCTAGCACCGATCCCTGCGGTACCCCACTAGTCACTGCCTGCCACTCGGAAAAAGACCCGTTTATTCCAACTCTTTGCTTCCTGTCTGCCAACCAGTTCTCTATCCAAGACAGTACCTTACCCCCAATCCCATGTGCTTTAACTTTACACGCTAATCTCTTATGCTGGACCTTATCAAAAGCCTTCTGAAAGTCCAAATACACCACATCCACTGGTTCTCCCTTATCTATTTTACCAGTTACATCCTCAAAAAATGCCAGTAATTTAGTCAAGCATGATTTACCTTTTGTAAATCCATGTTGACTTTGACTGATCCTGTCACTATTTTCCAAGTGCTCTGCTATTACATCTTTTATAATGGACTCTAGCATTTTCCCCACTACTGATATCAGGCTTACCGGTCTATAATTCCGTTTTGTCTCTACCATCCTTTTTAAATCGTGGGGTTACATTAGCTACCCTCCAATCCATGGGAACTATTCCAGAGTCTATAGAATTTTGGAAGATGACCAGCAATGCATCTACTATTTCTAGGGCCACTTCCTTAAGTACCCTAGGATGTAGATTATCAAGCCCTGGGGATTTATCGGCCTTCAATCCCATCAATTTCCCTAACACCATTTCCCTACAAATACTGATTTCATTCAATTCCTCCCTCTCATTAGACCCTATATTCCCCGACATCCCTGGGAGGTTATCTGTGTCTTCCTTTGTGAAGACAGAACCAAAATATGTATTTAATTGGTCAGCCATTTCTTTGTTCCCCGTTATAAATTCCCCTGATTCTGTCTGCAAGGGACCTATGCTTGACTTCACCAATCTTTTTCTGTTCACATATCTATAGAAGCTTTTACAGTCAGTTTTTATGTTCCCAGCAAGCTTACTCTCATAATCTATTTTCCCCCTCTTAATTAATCCCTTTAAAGGAGAGGGGCAGGACAGGAGGAGGGCCACCTTCGATTGCCCACTTGACCACTGCTGAGGAGGCTGCTCTTGACATTGTCGGAGGTGCTGACGACCTGGATGTGGGCGACGGTCAAACGGGCACAGTAGAGCAAGCTGGTGACAGAATAGATTTTCAGCCCTCTCATTTCGATTGCAAGAGTGACTGATATGGCATCTGATGTTCATACAGAATGAGTTCTGATCATCTGCACAATTCGATGTGTCTGCTACATTAATATCACATGTCTACCTCATGCCTTTACTCCCCCACAGGACCATCAAGAGCCTCCCCTTCCAACTGTCCAGGAGGAAGAGCCGGAAGACTCCTCAGAGAAAGCTGCAACCTCTGAGGGCGTAGTGTCAGCAGAATTGAGGGCACCCAGCACCAGCGCAGACACACACCTCGGTGGGTCCATCACAACATAGAGTCGTGTTGTCAGCTGGTGTATCACAAGTGAGCATCAGCAGATGGTGGAGACAGGTACAGCAGAGAAGAGCCCTCGTCGGAGGGCACTGGACACTCCTAGCTCTGCTCAGCTGCATGTGGACCCTGTGCCTCTGGGGCCATCCAGAAAGAGAGCGGTGCTGGAACTTCAGCAACAAGTGCAGGAGTCTCTGACAGGGTTTACAACCACGGTAACTGTGAGTGTGCAGAGAATGGAGGAGTCCATCTCAAACATAAGCAATGCCATGTTGGAGGCAATGGCGCATGAACGTGCCACCATGGAGAGGGTGGCAAACTCCTTGGTGGACATAACTTGCCAGACTCAACAGAGCATGGTGACTCTTCGAAATAGATGGTCTGCTATGGAGGATAGATGGGCATCTATTGAGGAGAGACATCAGAGGTACACGGACGTCTCCGTTATGAGGATTGTCAGTACAGAGACGGGTCCTCATGGCCCTACTGATTTGCAGCAAGGTGCTCTCCAGCTACCTGCTAGCAGTGAAGTGCGGACGACCCATGAGAGGGATGTTGGTGGTCGACAACAAGGAAGTAAGGGCTGGGTGGAAAAGGGTGGGCAGCTGACATCTATGTCAATTGACAGGGCACTTCAAAGACTAGGGGGGACAAATTCGGTATCGCCCCGTTTGGGGCGCAATTATCGGCCGGGCGCAAAGTTTAGCGCCTGCCGCAAATTATCGCCTCCGACTGTAAACTTGGCTTCTATCGCCCCTGGAGGTGATTGGAGCGCTAAATCAGGTGCTACACACCTCTCTTAAGGCGCTAACGCCGAGGAGCGAGACGCTACCTCAGAGCGCTGGCGAAGCTCAGGTGATGTCAGTTAGTAATGGAACACAGACACACTGGCGCTGGCCAGTTCTTAAAGGGGAGGGTCGATCTTTCACTCCAGCCATACTCTGCTCATTGCAGCCTTGAACCTCGGCCTGGACAGACCTCAACTTCAACTCTGCTGCAAAGAACAATGGAGAGGACCAGGGAACAAGCTCAGCGCTCCAGCGACCAGGCCGTGGTGGCTCTGGATGGTGCAGTGGAGCGCCAAAGATCAATAGTCTACCCACGGAGTGGCAGGAGGCCATTGCCCCGCAACTATAGAAGAGTCTGGAGGGAGGTGGCTCAGCATGTCTCCTCCAGGAGCATGGTGCCCAGGACCCACACCCAATGTTGGAAGAAGTGCAACGACCTCACTCGGGTGGTCAGGGTGAGTGGCTGCTTTTCAATACCTCTCTATCCCTCTATCTCAAACTCACTCTGTGGCCAGAGGGTGTAAAAACCCCAAAGCCCAACACTCATCCAAGACCTATGGCCATCTAATAAAACACACATGCACATTTCACACCTTGCATACATTAAGGGCTATTCAACTATGGGAGGCACATCAGGCAAGCACACGGCTGCACATTCACTCAGATGCCATCCTTTTCCTTGCAGGCCAAGCTATCTCACAACAGGCAACGGACGGGTGGAGGGCCGGCTCAGCTGTAGACCTCAGCGATTTGGAGGCGTGCGTGCACAGGATCGTTGCCAGCCAGGTGATAGGTCCTGTGACCGCTGGAGTCATTGACCCCCCTTGGGGATAGCAATGGTAAGTTCATCAGCTTTCTCTCCTCTCTCATTCCATTTGCCCCTCACAACACCTGCCTTTTGCACTTTCAATCCAACTTACTAAATGTCTCCAGTCCTTGTTCCCTTACTGCCCCCCTGTCCTGACGCTAAAGCCACTCTTGTACCTCCCTGTTTTCAAATAGTGAACCACCAGCTGACCAGCCTGTCCCTCAACCAGCCAGTGGGAGTGACGGCCCAGGCGAGGAGGAAGAGGAAACCGGAGCCTCAGTGCCAGCGTCTCCCGAGGAAGCCCATGCCTATACTGGGAACACACCTTCCCTGGAGGGGAGCAGGGGGGAAGGGTCTGATGAGGGTGAAGCTCCAGGACCCAGCGGGCTGCAGCAATGTCATGGGGGTAGGGAAGCTCGGGGGGCCATCTCCCTGGAGGGAGAGTAAGTCAGTGAGTCCTGCTGCACTGGACGCAGAGGAGGAGCGGCTCATCGCTGAAATGAACACCCAGGCGGTGGATATGCACACTCAGCTCATGGTTGCAATGGCAAGGGTGCCCGAATCGATTTATGTACTGGCAAGGAGTGTGGAGCACTCCGCTGCAGCACAGGCCGACGCGACGCAACGCAACGGCTTAGTGCTGCAATTCAGTCACTGGCTGCTGCCATCCAATCTCAGACTGCCCTCATGCAGTCTCACATTGATGAAACGCAAGCATTGACTGCTGCCATCATCGCTGGTTCGGTCACATTGCCCCGGGGCACTCACGATGCCGCCGCAGGCCAGCAATCTTTGCTTGAGCAGATTGCTCTGGATGCTGAGGTGCTGCCCCATGGGAGTGCCAGTGTGTTGGTTGAGCAGGAAGGTGCTGTCCTCTCTCAGGATGACAGAATTCCTGCTCCCACCACTGTCACGTCCCCATTGTACTTCACACCGCCTGTAGCCCGGACTGCTGCCGCCCATGCAGAGTTGGTGCAGTCTGCAGCCGGGGTCTCCAGGCCCAGAGCTGGTCGAGGGTGTCCTTCTAGGGCATCTGTAGTCTCAGCATCTGACATTCAGCAGCCTTCCACCAGCTTTGCTGCAGCCACTGGGGTCCCATTACGGAGAAGCAGTAGGGTGAGAAGGGGGCAAGTGCACAAGAGATGGAGATCACCCTCGAAGGGCAAACAGTAGGAGGTCTAAATAAATGGTGGGAATAGAGCACATATACCAGAAACGCTGTTTACGGAGGTCACGGACCATCATCAAAGACCCTACCCACGCCAGCCACAGTCTGTTCGCCCTCCTGCCATCTGGGAGACGCTACAGATGCATTCGCACCCGAACGACCAGATTTAGGAACAGCTTCTTTCCCAGGGCTGACATCCTACTGAACTCCACAAATAAACTCTAAAGCTTGCACATCTGCCAATGCACTTTATTATGTTTATGTTAATGTATTACAAGCCAAATGAATGTTGAATGTTTAAATGTCTTAATCTAAATGTACACTCTCGGGAGCCGCAAGCCTACATATCGTTGTACTGCACTTGTGCACTAACAATGACAATAAAGTTGATTGATTGATTGGAATGTTTTTAGTAAAGGTTGAGGTTCATCTGATAACTTTTGTTTAGTGTTTTGACATTTATCTCCAGCTTGTGAGAACCAGTTCTGTTAATTAATGATTTGTTGTGTTTGTATCTATTAGTTTGTCCTGAATAAATGACACACACACAGTTTGTTAAATAAAACAGTTGTTGTATTCAAAATGTACATGTTTGGCCTTTGGAATCATTGCTGCTTTGGCCGGCTATAGGGGTTGCCGGTTGCTTGCCATGATGTTGTTCTCCATCTTCTGTGTAGGGGCCTAGAAGCAGCATGTTATCAGCCATTGATGGACAGCCCTTGCAGTGGCAACATTGTGGGCCTCCCTCCCACCTTGGTGCTGCTGCTGATCCTCCTCCTTCTCCTCCTCTTCCTCCTCCTCCTCCGGTGGTGCACCAAGGCCTGGTGGCATTGGCTGGGTCCTCAGGATTGCCAGGATGTTAAGCGTGCAGCATACAACTATGAAGAGGGAGACTAGCTCAGGAGAGTGCTGCAGGGCTCCTCCTGAGTGGTCCAGATAGTGCTTGAGCACGCCGATCGTCTGCTCAATTATGTTCCTGGTGGCGAAATGGCTCTCATTATACCGCAGCTCGGCAGGGGTGTTGGGGTTATGGAGTGGTGGCATCAGCCAGGTGCAGAGTGGATAACCCTTGTCCCCGAGGAGCCAACTGCTTGGGTGATGCGGTGTCTGGAAAATGTCTGGCATACCAGTCTGGCGCAGGATGAAAGCATCATGGCTGCTGCCAGGATAGTGGGCATTGATGGCGAGTATCTGCTGTCTGTGGTCACAGACCAACTGGACATTTAAGGTGTGGTAGCCCTTGTGGTTTTCAGGCAGTGCGTGCAATGCCACATGCGTGCAGTCAATGGCACCCTGCACCATGGGGAAGCCCGCTATCCTAGCAAAGCCCAATGCGTGTTCATGCTGTTTGGCCCGGGTCATGGGGAAAGAGATGTACTGGCATCTCCTTTTATACAGGGCATTTGTCACCTCCCGGATACAACAATGGACAGCAAACTGGGAGATATTGCCGATGTCTCCAGTAGCTGCTTGAAAGGAGGTACTGGCATAAAAATTCAGAGCCATTGTCACCTTCACTGCCACCGACAGAGATGTCCTGGTCCTCATTTGAGGCTACAAATCTGGTTGCAGCAGGTGGCAGAGCTCAGTGACCACCTCCTTGCTGAAGCGCAGCCTGTGCAAGCACTGCTCCTCAGACAAATGAATGTAGGAGAATTGTTCCCAGAATACCCTGGGAGGGTAAGATCTCCTGTGCAGAGGCCTGTTGGCCCTCCTACCTCTAGCCATGTTTGCCACTCTCTCTCTGCGTCTCTGATGCCTCCAATTCTGCAGGTGCAGGACGACGCTCCGAATCAGTGCAGCCCTTAAAGTCTCTTCTAAATTGATGCAAGAAAGGTCAAATCAAAAAGAACCTGCAAAGTGCTGCTCAGTATCCAAAACTCCTTCACACAGCATTGAATCACTTCAGAAGTCTCTCTCTCTCTCTCAGAATCTCTCTCTCTCTCAGAATGCGTGGTACAAAAATGTCTCTGACAAAAAAAGGCAGGAAGCGGTTGCCTTTAAATAGCGCTTCCCCAGCCCCTTCCCGACTGCAAAACGTTCCCCACTACCTGTCATTGCTAGCAGCAGGCGGAAAGAAAGGGGGCACCACTCAATATCCGGTCCGGGGGGCTACCGGGGCGTTGCACACTCGACTGACATCACGATCAGCCGGCGCAGGAGATCGTGCCGGTAGAGTTTAGCATCGCCACAAAAACTCTGGTCAATTTCGCAAGCAGCGCAAACATCACTGCGTCTGGGCACTAGTTGCTTTGCGCCCATTTTAGCGCCGTCTTATGGCGCAAACAGGAGGCGCTAATCAACTGAATTTTTCCCCCTAGATTTATGGGTGCTGGGCCTCCCCGACCTTCCTACTGCTCCAGAAGCACCCAAATACGGGCAGATTCTGTGAGAAAATCCAAGCCCTTATTGCTGTAAATACAGCTTAATTAACATTGACTCACATCAATATATGGTCCAGACTAGCACCATTGGAGCAGTAAAATCATTAAGCAGCTCTGTATGTTAATGGGTTTGTCATTTAGTTAATCTTGTCCTATAGCGAAGCGCAAAAAAATGCAACAATGTACAGCACAGACATAATGCAATAAACTATTAATCAAGGGCAATAATTCCTCACTGTCAAAATTGTACATACCCTGGTCATTTTCTGCTCTGTTTCTGCTTTTGCCTCTCCTCATTATTCTCTCTTTCCATTTCTGTTCTATTTTGCTTTATTTTTGCTCCATACCTTTCCATCATATTTTCATTTTAGTGAAAGAAAGTGATTGACATGTGGCGGAAGGTAACAAAGCACCCAACACCGAAACATACTAGAATCAATTTGTGAATCAACAGAATGCTATAAAGAATTCAAATCACCACCCTACCATGCCCCAAAAATAAATAAATTGCTTTCCTAAGGGAACTTCAGGTTTTGCCTCCACGATAAAAGTTGATTTATTGCATACATAAATGTATCTAAAGATTTATCTGCTAGAATGCACTGGCTTGTAAATTCATCATAAAGACTTGTTTGCATGCTAAAGGATGAAATACAGCTTTGGAACATCTTGCACAAGAATATATTCATGTACCACTAGTCAACTGTAGTTATCAATCACGGCTTATGTTCTTTTGGAACAAAGGTAAATTATGATGACCAGAAAGAGTGGGGGTGAATTTTTGTGGAGGTTTTCCCCTCTTCTGCTGTAACTCTGGTGGCGGAGCCGTGGAAACCATAGAAAAATGGCGTAAACTCCATTTACACCATTTATCTGGAGTTTCCCTGGCTGTTTAGCCAAAGTTACAGTAGACGAGCGGGAGGACCTCTGTTGGAATTCAGCCGCTTCCAGCTTATCCTTCCCACTGGGTCCATCACTCTTTTGTCCTCATTTGTTAGCCAAAGGTTGTTGGCTCCCCTAATGCCTCCATGAGTTCACCTAATGAGCAATTGAATTATACAAAACCAGGATGGTCCCTCAAGTCTGTACTGAGTTAACTGAGTGCTGTGATTGACCCAGTACCTGGGGATTCATACTCCCAATTGCTATCTAGTGATCCCAGCTGGAAGTGTGGGTGTGTGAGCATTGAAATGGGCTTTGATATATGTACATATCCTGCTGACATTCAAGGCTCTTGCATGAGGTATTAGAGGGCAGCGATGGCAGGGCAGAGAGGTGAGAGGGAGAGAGATGGGGAATAACTCACATTTATTTCAATTTCTGAAATTGCCAACCAATCTAAAGTTTCAGAATGGACCATTTTTTCTCAACTTTTCTCCCAATTTTGGTCCAACAGTAAAGACTATTTCTGTATTTTGGAATATTTATTCACACCAGTTAGTATTTCTGGGATCAGCAAAGGTTTAACACTTTTATTTCATGAACAACTCCTTAAATTTTATTTCACCAGTCATTCTTCATATCTTCTAAACCAATTTTGGCTACCAATAGTGGCCCATTGGATGTGTCAAACAAACTAATTAAGGCTGATTTTCCTGACTTTTGTCCCCAAGGAATACCCACTTCACCTTGGTGCAAAGGTCAGGAAAAGAGACAGAGATCCATTTCACCAGGCCTTGGCTTCTTTTACAGGGCCCTGAGATTTCCATGGCTTCACTGAGGTGGCATCTAAGATCATGAGGCAAGAGTGGGCATTCCTGGCCTCTTGTCTCATTTTCTTGGAACATCACTGGCTGGGTGCCTCAGTGCAGGTGTGACCAATGAAACATGGTGTGGTGGCCTGCCCCTGGAGAATCAGCGGAAATCCCAGCGTCAGGCTAAAGACAGGAAGGTAAGTATTCTTATTTTATTTTTAGCCCTTGGCCCCAGGATGTTTACGGGTAAACCAGACTGTCCAGCAGCACCCAGGAAACCGCAATCTCAGAGACCAACACACACATTTCTTGCTCTTTCTGCTAGTGTAAGGCCGCCCCAGGAAGCAGGCTTGTATCATGGGTGACCCTGGGCTGTGTAAATGGCCTGGTACAGCAAATCCCAATGCTCCTGTACCTGGTGCAATTCAGGTATCAAAGTAGAGGTGGGGCAGGAAATTCTGCCCAAAGAAACTCTGGAATCAAAGCATATGGAATAATCTGCAGTCCATTAAGCTTAGAGCAGGCTGACTTCAAGGATCTGGAAAAATATATTCTGTTTCCCAGACAGCAATATCACCACTCAAAATGACTTTACCCAATATGTTTTGCCAATTACCTGTATCTCAGACACATGTGATTCTAAATAATACAATGGCTAAGACTGTTTGCCTGGATGTTCAATTCTCCTGTGAACTCAAATATACAGATGCAGACTGTTATTATCTTGGAGAATCATTTTGTTTACATATTTTGAATCATAGCTAAAAAGTAATAATGATTTACACAATGAAGTCGTGACTTTTCTCAGAACATTCATCCACATAATTGTCAGAGTCTTATTCTGCAGTATAAAGAAAACTGCAGTCTCGAGGATGGATAGACACGGTAAAAGCAGACATATGTCTTCGTATTTATAGCTATCAAAACAGTGCAACACAACAACAAAAAAAAGACAGCAATGACAGGATAAATGCTGAGAGGTTGTTTCACCTGGCTGGAGATCCTAGAACTAGGAGACATAGGCCGCGATTTTACCATCGGCAGCGGGTTGGAGTCGGGATGGCTGTTTGGCGAGTTCCGGTCCCGCTGTCGGTTTAATCCACTCTGAAATAACGATTTTCCCTTTATTCAGAATCCAAGTTACATTATCTCGGCCTCTCACCAATTTAAACACATTCAACATGACTGTATCAATCCTTTCTCCATAAAAGTATGTTATTTCTGTACGTCTGCTTTCAGAATTTAGGGGCTGGATTTTCCCAGCGGAGGTGGGTTCACATCAGGTTCATTGTTCAGCGGGTTCTAGTCCTGCTGCCGGTTTCAGCTACACTGAAATAACGATTTTGCCTTAAGTGGGCCGATTAAGCCCACCATGCGTGTTACCCGGCCCAATCAGTGGGTTTGTGTCTGCTACTTGCCTCTGCTGACGTCTTCCATCCAGCTGCATTTAAGGGGCCCATGCAGCCTTGTTGTTTTTCATTCATATTCTGATGCTCCTCAGTGTGGCAGATAGCGAGATGACTGCTTCAAGAGAAAAGGCCTCTCCCAGATTCGATGATGACTCCCTCCATGCTCTTGTGGAGGGAGTGAGAGGGCGCCAAGAGTTACTGTTCCCCTCAAATGGACAGAGGAAGCCTCCTCAGCAGACCAAGGCAGCCTGGCTGCAAATTGCTGAGGAGGTGAGTGCCAGGCCTTTGTGTGGTCACACACCTGGGTTCAGTGCAGGAAAAGTTTCAAAGACCTGCTGCGCTCAACAAAAGTGAGTACAACATCACACTTACCTTCAATCTGCTCCCCATCTCCTCTCATCACCAGCACTCTGCATTGTCAACCTACTCCTGCACATCCCACTTTAGCCTTACATCCCTTGCGCCCTTAACCATCCCTCTCTCTCTATGTACAGAATCACTCCACCATTCTACTCTGCACCCCTCACACTCGCTCACCGTTATGCAATGACAACGACTAACAGCGCACAGGGAGGGCCCTTGGTATTGGCACCTCTCTCCATCTTTGTCTCCCTCTAAGCATCTATATTATGGATTCTCTAGACTTACTCCAACATTCTCACTCAAACTCCACTTGTGTCCCTCATTGCAGGAAAAGAGAGCCCACAATAAGGGAGAGGGGCAGGACAGGAGGAGGGCCATCTTCGATTGCCCACTTGACCACCGCTGAGGAGGCTGCTCTCGACATCGTCGAAGGTGCTGAGGAGCTGGAAGTGGGGACAGAGAGACGGGTGCAGTAGGGCAAGCTGGTGACAGAATAGATTTGCAACCCTCTCATTTAGATTGCATGAGTGACTGATATGGCATCTGATGTTCATACAGATTGAGTTCTGATCATCTGCATAATTTGGTGTGTCTGCTACATTAATATCACATGTCTAACTCATGCCATTACTCCCCCACAGGGCCATCGAGAGCCCCCCTCCCCACTGTCCAGGAGGAAGAGCCGGTAGACTCCTCAGAGGAAGCTGCAACTTCTGAGGGTGCAGCGTAGCAGAATTGAGGGCACCCAGCACCAGCACAGAGAAGCGCACCTCGGTGGGTCATTCGCAAGATAGATTAGTGTTGTCACCTGATGTATCACAGCTCACAAGTGAGCATCAGCAGATGTTGGAGACAGGGACAACAGTGGAGAGTCCTTGTCGGATGCTGCAGGGCACTCCTAGCTCTGCTCAGCTGCATGTAGACGCTGTGATTCTGGGGCCAACCAGAAAGACAGCGGTGCTGGAACTCCAGGAACAAGTGCAGGAGGCTCTGACTGGGTTTGCAACCACTGTAACTGTGAGTGTGCAGAGAATGGAGGAGTCTATCTCAAACATGAGCAATGCCGTGGTGTACGCTATGGGCAATCTAGGTGCCGCCATGGAAAGGATGGCAACCTCCATGGAGGACATAAATCGCCAGATGCAAATGAACATGGTGACTCTTCTAAATAGATGGTCTGCTATGGAGGATAGATGGGCATCTATTGAGGAGAGGAACCAGAGCTACATGGACATCCCCATTATGAGGGCTGTCAATACAGAGATGGGTCCTCAAGGCCCCACTGCTGTGCAGCAAGGTGCTCTCCAGCTACTTGCTCGCAGTGACCCATGAGAGGGATGTTGGTGGTCGACAACAAGGAAGTGTGGGCTCCTCTCCAAGCGCTTACATTGCCACAGCCGAGCCCTCAGTCAGAGCCCCAGATTCCTCACCCAACTGAGATGGCCATCTCAGCCCCTGTACAGCCGAAGAAGGAGCTGACTGTTGCTGAGTCCTCCCAGGCTCCAAAACCCAGGGGACACCCACCAAAGGTGTCGAAGCAGGCGCAGCATGGAAGTGAGCAAGGTGCCTCAGCATCTGCTGAAGCCACAGGGGAAGCACCACGTAGAAGCACGCGTAAGAGAAAGTTAACACACAAATAGTCACAAGGGTAGTCACTGGGTGTTGTGATGTAATACAAAGTGAAGATTGTCATCGTCATTTCAATTGTAATAAAGAAATGTGATGGTAAACATTCAAAGAGTTGGCCTATGTGTGCCCAAAAATGGAAGTGGCAGAGCGAGTCATCAAAGAGTGCTCTGAGTTTGGGTAAGTGTGAGAGTTCTTTAATTGTTATTTCTCTTTAAATCATTCTTGATAAGATTACTTAAGCAGTTTAAGTAAAGGGGAAAAGTTAAATATTTGGGATTCTGTTGGTTTAAGAGTAAAACAAGGTTACACTGCAGTAGGAGTAAATTGGCACAGCAGGCAGTGGAAACCAGTTTTCTAACCAATCAGCAGGGGTGACTCATTTGGCTGTAAACAAACAAACAGTATAAAAAGACCAGTCCTAGTGCGAGCAAGCACTGAGTGCGAGTCATCAAAGAGTGCTCTGAGTTTGGGTAAGTGTGAGAGTTCTTTAATTGTTATTTCTCTTTAAATCATTCTTGATAAGATTACTTAAGCAGTTTAAGTAAAGGGGAAAAGTTAAATATTTGGGATTCTGTTGGTTTAAGAAGAGTAAAACAAGGTTACACTGCAGTAGGAGTAAATTGGCACAGCAGGCAGTGGAAACCAGTTTTCTAACCAATCAGCAGGGGTGACTCATTTGGCTGTAAACAAACAAACAGTATAAAAAGACCAGTCCTAGTGCGAGCAAGAACTGAGTGCGAGTCATCAAAGAGTGCTCTGAGTTTGGGTAAGTGTGAGTCAGGGTAAGTGGGGTGTTAGGTGCTCTTTTCAAACTTTAACTCTGTGGGTTTTAGTTAATAAGGCCTTTCTGGTGCAGAGTGACTGTTGGTAAACCATTTAACTGGTGTAACGAGAGGGATTGATTTAATTTAAATCGAATTAATTAAAGGGGATACTAGCATCTAAAATCGGGCAGAGGGTGTCCATAACTAACAATAAAAAATTTAATTAATTACATAGAATGGAGCAGGTGATGTGTTACTGTTGCAAGATGTGGGAGCCGGTGAACCCCATTGAGGCTCACAGTGATTATGTCTGTGACAAGTGTCTGCTGCTACAGGAACTCCAGCTCCGTGTTGATGAGCTGTAGTCTGAGCTTCAGACACTGCGACACATCAGGGAGGGGGAGAAGTACCTGGACTCTGTGTATCAGGAGGTGGTCACACCTATGAAGTTAATTAATTCAGATGTAGCCCATGGTCAGGGACAGGATGGTGTGACTACGAGTGAGGCAGGTACGGGGATCCAGGAGGTAGAGCTGGAGGAGCCGCAGCCCTTGCTCTTGTCCAACAGGTTTGAGGTTCTTACTCCCTGTGGGGACAGGAGCAGGGACTGCAGGGAGGATGAGCAACCTGGCCACAGCACCGTGGAACGGGGGGCAATTCAAGAGGGGGGAGTAATTAGAAATGTTGTAGTGGTAGGGGATAGTATTATTAGGGGGATACATAGAGTTCTCTGCAGCCGAGAGCGAGAGTCCCGAAGGCTGTGTTGCCTACCCGGTGCCAGGGTTAAGGACATCTCCTCTGGGCTGGAAAGAAACTTGCAGTGGGAGGGGGTGAATCCAGTTGTCGTGGTCCATGTTGGTACAAACGACGTAGATAGGACTAGGAAGCCGGTTCTGTTAAAGGAGTATGAGCAGCTAGGGGTCAAATTAAAAGCGGAACCTCAAGGGTAATAATCTCTGGATTATTACCTGAGCCACGAGCGAATTTGGCTAGGACAAATAAAATTAGAGAGTTAAATGCGTGGCTCAAAGACTGGTGTGGGAGAAATGGGTTTTGCTTCCTGGGACACTGGCACCAGTACTGGGGCAGGAGGGAGCTGTTCCATTGGGACGGGCTTCACTTGGCCAGTGCTGGGACTAGAGTCCTGGTGGATCATATAACTAGGGCTGTAGAGAGGGCTTTAAACTAACTAGTGGGGGGGGAGGTTCCTAGAGAGCAAATAATAAAAATGACAACAGAGAAGGTCATAGACTTAGGTAGCAGTGGGGAAATTAAAAACCAGAGCGTGTCAGGAAGGGGCAGAAGGTATGGAGTAAAAGGTAAAGTAATAAAAAGGGCAAAAGCAGGAACTAAGTGTCACAAAACATATTTGAAAGTTCTCCACCTGAATGCATGTAGCATTCGTAACAAAATCACAGAAAGCCCACAGTGCAGATAGAGGCCATTTCGACCCATCGAGCCTGCACCGACACATATCCCACCCGATCCCCGTAACCCCTACACCAACACATATCCCACCCTATCCCTGTAACCCCACGTATTTAATCCCCCTAACACTAAGGGTCAATTTATCATAGCCAATCAACCTAAGCCACACATCTTTGGACTGTGGGAGAAAACCGGAGCACCCAGAGAAAACCCACGCAAACATGGGGAGAATGTGCAAACTCCACACAGACAGTCGCCCGAGGCCGGATTCGAACCCGGGTTTCTGGTGCTGTGAGGCAACAGTGCTAACCACTATGCCACCGTGCTTAGATGAGTTAATGGCACAAATAACTACATATGGGTATGATCTTGTGGCCATTACAGAAACATGGCTGCAGGGTGACAATGCCTGGGAATTAAACATACCAGGTTATTTAACGATCAGGAAGGACAGGCAGGAAGGAAGGGGAGGTGGGGTGGCTATGTTAATAAAGGAAGGAATCACTGTAATACAGAGAAATGATATTGGGTCAATAGATCAGGATAATAAAACAGTTTGGGTGGAGGTAAGGAATAATATGGGGGAAAAAACACTAGTGGGCATAGTCTTTCGGCCTCCGAACAGTTGCAACTCTGTTGGAAGGAGTATCAATCAGGAAATAGTTGAGGCTTGTAATAAGGGAACATCTACAATTATGGGGGATTTTAACGATCATATTAATTGTACAAATCAAATTGGGCAGGGCTGCCTTGAGGATGAGTTCATTGAGTGTATTAGGGATGGGTTTCTTGAGCAGTATGTAACTGAACCAACCAGGGGGCAAGCAATCTTAGATCTGGTCCTGTGTAATGAGAGAGGATTAAATAAAAATGTCCTAGTAAAGGATCCCCTTGGAATGAGTGACCATAACATGGTTGAATTCCATATTCAATTAGAGGGTGAGAAGGTTGGATCTCAAACAAGCATGCTAAGCTTGAATAAAGGAGACCATGAAGGTATGTGAGCGGAATTGAGTAGAGTGGATTGGGAAAATAAACTAAAGGGTAAGACGATACATGATCAGTGGTGTACATTTAAGGAGTTATTTTACAACTTCCAAAAAAAATATATTCCACTGAGAAGAAAAGGGTGTAAAAGAAAAGACAGCCATCCATGGCTAAGTAAAGAAATTAAGGATAGTATTCGACTAAAAATGAGGGCATATAAGGTAGCCAAATCTAGTGGGAGGATAGAGGATTGGGAAAACTTTAAAAGACAGCAAAAAATAACAAAAAGATTGATTAAGAAAGGGAAGATAGATTATGAAAGTAAATTAGCAAAAAATATAAAAACAGATAGTAAGAGTTTTTATAATTATATAAAAAGAAAAAGGGTGGCTAAAGTAAATGTTGGTCCCTTAGAGGATGAGACCGGGAACTTAATGGTGGGAAATATGGAGATGGCAAAAACACTGAATGAATATTTTGTATCAGTCTTTACAGTAGAGGACACTAAGAATATCCCAACACTGGACAAACAGGGGGCTATAGGGGGGGGAGGAGCTAAACACGATCAAAATCACTAAGGAAGTGGTACTCGGTAAAATAATGGGACTCAAGGCGGATAAATCACCTGGACCTGCTGGCTTACATCCTAGGGTCTTGAGGGAAGTGGCGGTAGAGATTGAGGATGCATTGGTAATAATTTTCCAAAACTCCCTGGACTCAGCAAAGGTCCCGGCAGACTGGAAAACTGCTAATGTAACACTCTTATTCAAAAAGGGCAGTAGACAGAAGGCTGGAAACTATACACCGGTTAGCCTAACATCTGTGATAGGTAAAATTTTTGAGTCCATTATTAAGGAGACAGTAACAGGACATTTGGATAATCATAATTTAATAGGACAAAGTCAGCATGGTTTTATGAAGGGGAAGTCATGTTTGACAAATTTGCTGGAGTTCTTTGAGGAAGTAACATATAGGGTGGATAAAGGGGAACCAGTGGACGTAGTGTATTTAGACTTCCAAAAGGCATTTGACAAGGTGCCACACAAAAGATTATTGCTTAAGATAAAAAATCATGGGATTGGGGGTAATATTCTGGCATGCATAGAGGATTGGCTATCTAACAGAAGGCAGAGAGTTGGGATAAATGGTTCATTCTCAGACTGGCAATCAGTAACTAGTGGTGTTCCGCAGGGGTCAGTGCTGGGTCCCCAACTCTTTACAATCTATATTAACGATTTGGAGGTGGGGACCGAGTGTAACATATCAAAGTTTGCAGATGATACTAAGATGGGAGAGAAAGTAGTGAGTGAGGAGGACATAAAAAACCTGCAAGGGGACATAGACAGGCTAAGTAAGTGGGCAGAGATTTGGCAGATGGAATACAATACTGGAAAGTGTGAGGTTATGCACTTTGGCAGGAAAAATCGTAGAGCAAGTTATTATCTTAATGGCAAGAAACTGGAAAGTACTGAAGTACAAAGGGATCTGGGGGTCCTGGTGCACGAAACTCAAAAGGTTAGTATACAGGTGCAGCAAGTGATTAAGAAGGCCAATGGAATGTTGGCTTTCATTGCTAGGGGGATAGAATATAAAAATAGGGAGGTATTGCTTCAGTTGTACAAGGTATTGGTGAGACCGCACCTCGAATACTGCATACAGTTTTGGTGTCCATACTTAAGAAAAGACATACTTGCTCTCGAGTCAGTACAAAGAAGGTTCACTCGGTTAATCCCGGGGATGAGGGGATGGACATATGAGGAGAGGTTGAGTAGATTGGGACTCTACTCATTGGAGTTCAGAAGAATGAGAGGCGATCTTATTGAAACATATAAGGTTGTGAAGGGTTGGATCGGGTGGATGCGGGGAGGATGTTCCCAATGATGGGTGAAAATCGAACTAGGGGGCATAGTCTTAGAATAAGGGGCTGCTCTTTCAAAACTGAGATGAGGAGGAACTACTTCACTCAGAGGGTGGTAGGCCCATGGAATATGCTGCCCCAAAAAGCTGTAGAAGCTACATCATTACATAAATTTAAAACAGAAATAGACAGTTTCCTAGAAGTAAAGGGAATTAAGGGTTACGGGGAGCGGGCAGGAATTTGGACATGAGTCTAGGTTCGGATCGGACGTGGCCCTGTGGGTAGCGGAGCGGGCCGTGTAGCTTGATCCTGCTCCTATTTTGTGTGTCTAATTCTGTTAGATTCAGGAGATGGTTCTGTGATAGTAGATTGGCGGTTAGGATCAGATCAGCCATGATCTTATTGAATGGCGGAGCAGGCTCGAGGGGCCGATTGGCCTACTCCTGCTCCTATTTCTTATGTTCTTATGTTCTTCTGAGGTGTCAGGGCGCCTTTAATCTGTAATGATGGTGGTGAGAGTGATAAGAACCCACAGTTTATTGTACAGATGGTGTATGGTGTGTTACGAAGGTGGCAGCCACATGTGTTTGCTTTGTAAACTTAAGCGAATCTGGCCTGGATTAGTGCATCCCTTGACTCATGGCCAGTAATGTGCTCGCATGCTGGTGGAACTGCACATCTGCCTCCGCAAGGGTTCCTCCTCCTCAGAGGAGGAGGAGGCTGTACCCTGAGCCACTTGTTCCTCAGGCAGCGGTAAGCCATGCTGCTGTGCGCTGTTGTGCAGTGCACAGCAGACCACGATGATTCTGGAGACCCTGGCTGGTGATTACTGTAGGGCATCACCTGATCTGTCGAGGCATCTGAATCGCATTTTGTGCAAGCTGATGGTTTGGTCGATGATGCCTCTGGTGGAAACGCGGCTCGCATTGTAGCGATCCTCAGCTTCACTTGATGGTCTCCTCATCGGTGTCTTTAGCCACATCTTCAGGGGATAGCCCTTGTCTCCAAGTAGCCATCCGAAAAGTTGTGTTGGCAGATTGAAGAGCTGAGGCACAGTAGACTGCTGCAGGATGAACGAGTCATGGCAACTGCCAGGGAACTTGGCACAAACATGCATAATGTTCTTCCTGTGGTTACACACCAGCTGGATGTTAAGGGAGTGGAAGCCCTTGCGGTTCACAAATACAGCTGGGCTGTGATGGGGTGCCCTAATGGCCACCTGTGTGCAGTCTACGACACCCTGCACACTTGGCAAGCCTGCCATATTTGCAAACCCAACCGTACGGGTGGTTACACTTGCTTCATCCGTGGAGAAGTGGATGTAATTGTGCGACTTTGCAAAGAGGCCATCGGTAACCTGTGTGATGCAAGTGTGTGCGGCCAACTGGGAGATGCCGCTGATGTCTGCTGCTGATCCCTGGAAGGACCCTGAAGCAAAAAAATTGAGGGCAGTGGTGACTTTGACAGCCACTGGTAAGGAGTGTCCACCCACTCCTCTGGGCTCCAGGTGTTGGTGCAGCATTGCGCAGATGTCAGCGACTACCTCTCGCGAAATCCCAACCTCCTTTGGCACTGCTGCTCAGTTATGTTGAGGAAGCTCATCCTCTGTCTGTAAACGCTGTGTTGGGGATATCTTCTGCGGTGAGGTGCAGCCCTGCACTGATGGCCTCTGCCCTGTGCATCATCAGGTGGGTGAGGAGAAGGCTGGCGCTCCTGTTGTTGGTGCTGCTGGTGTGCCTGGTTCTGCTGCTGCTGTGACTGTTCTTCCTCCGAGTCTGAGGACCAGGATGAGAGAGTACAAATGGTTCCCATTCCGCTGGTATGTACCTCAGTTGAGGAATAGATGTTATAAGCACTCAGGCAATTTGGGGAGATGGTTTTCCAAGGAAGTCACATATGGATCTCAGCTTAACCACTTACAAGCTCAATAGACTTGCAAAAAGTGTTTTAACACCTCAAAAAACAAAGTTCTGTTATCTGAAAGTCAGCCATGTTACAGGTCTGCTTTTATGCTTTAGGTGCAGCTTTCAAGAATTCAGGTAGTTGCTGAACACGGCAGAATCAGCTGGCGTGTTTGGCGCACGACGTGGAATACGCTGAAAATGTCGTAAAATGGGAAGAGCCTGGTAAAATGGGATTATGTAGGCAGTTAACAAGCGGTTAAATGCCTCTCCCGCCCCTTGGTGTCAGGTCTGATCGGGACATGCAGACCCGACACTTTGCAGGATGGCGACGGGTTCGCAACCTGCTGTCAATCATTTAGATTTTCACTCCTGACCCGCCTCCAAAACCGCCCTCTGGGCGCCAGCAAAATCGCAGCCACAGTCTCAGGATAAGGGGTCAGCCATTTAGGACTGAGTTGAGGAGAAATTTGTTCACTCAGAAACTTGAGAATTTTAGGAATTCTCTGTCCCGGAGGTCTGTGGATGCTGAGTCATTGAGTATATTCAAGGCTGAGAGTGTAAGGATTTCGCAATAATTTTGAAATTTCCAACAGTTCCGAAGATTGAATTTTGATTAAAGAATACCTGGGTAATATACCTTTAAAATCCAGGGATCAAAATGGCTGTCAGACCTCGTGGCAGAAGACAAAAGACATTGAAAAGGCAGTTTGCGTGTGTCTATGAAAAAGGGGTAATCAAAGATGGCTGCCCGAGCTCGTGTCAGGACACAGACTGTGGACATATGAAAAGGGAAGATCAAAAATGGCTGACTAAACTGCCAATCAAAGGCAGTTCAGTGAGTTCCCCTCCCTGCAGAGACAATTGACAGAAACTGCTACTATGTTTACACAAAGGATTAACCACTTGAGACTGCAGTTTCAGTTTGACCACAGGACAATGACTTCTGTTTGCACTAACTTCCAAAGCTGTTTACTCAGCAATTATAGAAAGACATGCTTTTTTTCAAACCAAGACAGCTCCATTCAAACTCAGTACGATGAATGGGAATACATTCACAAACCCATCACGATAAATGGGTAATTCATCCCAACCCATCACATACAATGGGGACAGTTTGGATCCCTTTTGTTCAGCCCAGATGCACCTGGATTTGGGCGGGAAGGTTTCGGCCCCAATTGGGGTATAAGATAGCTTCTCAAGCAGCCATCTCTCGCTCCCTCTCTCTGCAGCCTCGCCTCCATGCCCTCTACAACTCAGGAGCCCGCCTAAGGGAGTGGAACACCAGCAGTTATTTTTAAACACTGGGGTGTCTCCATCTTCAGGGTGGTGAAGAATCTAAAACCACAAGGGCATGGGGCAGGCATTCATTGGTGAGCATATAATTTTCTGGCCCATTACAAGGCAACTTAGAATAGGTATAGGGGTGGGAATTAAGGGGAATTCTGTTAGAACTGTAATTTTAGTCGATTTTCCCTCGTTGTGTCTGTTCTCTCCTCCCCATTTAAGTAACAGTGTTGCACTAGCAGAGAAGTGCTGTAGTGAACACTGAGTTCTGTATTAAAAGTGCTGTATTTAAATAAAAGTGTTGCACTAAGCAGGGAAGTGCTGTAGTGAACATTAAGTGATTTGTAAGAAGTAAAGTGCTGTATTTGAGTAACAGTGTTGCGCTAAGCAGAAAGGTGCTTCAGTGGACACTAAGCAGCTGTATTAAAGGGCTGTATTTAATAAAAGCCACTAAGCAGAGGTGCTGTAGTGAGCAAAGTGTACTGTATTAAAGGTGTGTTGCACTAGTTAAAGGTGCTGTATTTAAGTAAAGCCACTAAGCAAAAGAGTGCTGCAGTAAACGATAAGTGAACTATGTTAAGCAAAAGTGCTGTACCAGGCATAGGTGTGTTGTATCGATTATTTTTAAGTTGTTTCTTTCTTTTGTTTCAATAAATACTGGTCTGTTTTGCACCCAAACTAAGAGTCACGTTTTTGTGTCTACATCGCTACCAAATAAGTCCGGCGGTCAGAACCAGGAATAGGGGAGCGCTTCGAAACCACATGGGGGTCCCTGGAGCAGCTCAGAGGCTTCTGACTGGCCACAGACAATAACCCCAACCCCGCTGGTCTAATCCTGATCCTATTTCTTATGTTCTTAAGTAGTACTGGATAATTAAACAAGCCATTGGCATACATTTTGGGCCTGATTATGTGTTTCCTGGGACATGGCTGTGTGAGTGCTGCTGATTGGGCACTGTGTGCATGTGTAGCATAATGAGCTGATCTTGCACTATAAACTGTTTTAACTTTTGGGTGGTCGACTGGCGGATCGTGCTGGTCGGCCGCACATTCCAGCGGCGAAGAAGCCCCCGTGATTTTGAGGCCCTGCTTGATTTAAATTGGGCAGGCGAGCTGCAGGGCTCCAAACAGGCATCCTGACTAGAAATCAGGCTGGAACTGCCGTCAGCAATGCAACTGAACCTGTCACTGCTGCTTTAGAAAGAGCAATGATGAATGGCTTTTAATCAGACCTTAACAAGCAAAATGTAGCTTTTATTCTGCTAATTCCTCAAGTAAGCCCATTTTCAGGACATAAGCACTATTCAGAATGCAAAGGAACAAATAGTCTGTTGCCTTTTCTACCAGTTGTGTTTCCCCTGTATATACACCCGTATGTTTTTCATTAAAACTAATGTACAGAAGAAAATGTGCCCCATAACAACTATATCCATCACAAGAGCTAATTAGTTTTTCAAGGCCTGTCAGAGGAATCACATGCTGTTGACAAGGAAATGGCTCATCACACTGTAGCTTCTGACACTTTTTGATGTTTCTATTTTCTGCTGAGTGCTGTTAAATATGTAGCAAATTTAAAGACATTTTCTTGACTTCTTGCATGTCCCTTTGGTGCATTGTGATTTGCTTTGAAGCCTTATTCAGCAGGTTGCCTCTGAATTTGAGAGACTAATGGAACTCTTAAGCTGTGCCTGACGACATGTTACTCTAGAATATGAAAAAATTACCTTGGAATGTTTAAGGGGCAGCATTTCTGGTCAATGCAAACATGGGAGATGGAATTTGAATAGATAGCTGCAGCAGAAGAGGCACCACCAACACATGCAAAATGGTTCATAAATTCTGGCAGGTATTATTTTCTCCAACAAAAATAGTTAAACTGTGTATTGCACATAGTGCTCCTCACTGCTCCAACTCTTTGTAGGTGGAATAAATTGAAAGAAGGGAAGCCAGGAATATGCACTTCTACTAGAGGCGGAACCCCCACACCCAACATTATGCATATAGCCATGGATACAGACACAGACACATCTACCCGGGAATCTCAAGAGACTGCCTTTACTGGTCGAGGTTTATCAGAGTGGCAGTCACAGACTTGTGCCATCTGCTGCAATCTGACCTGTAGATACTGTCCACTACAGGGATTGTCAGTGGTAGTTAAGGTTATCATTGCTCTGAACTTTTATGCTTCTAGCTTCTTGCAAGCTACCATAGGGAGCATTTCCAACATCAGTAAGTGCACAGTGCACAGATAGATCAAATAGGTCACTGCTGATTAGTTTTATAGGCTAAACACCTTTGTCACTTTTCCAATGGAAAAGCAACAACAGAATGAGAGGGCAATGCAATTATAGATTCATAGAATCATTGAAATTACAGCACAGAAGGAAAACATTTAGTCAATCAAACCCGTGGTTCTGCTAAAATAACAACAGAAAATGATGGGAAAGGCCAGGCAACATCCGTGGAGAGAAAATAGAGTCAATGTTTCAGGTCACAACCCTTTGTCAAGACTGAAAAAGCACAGGAAATGAAACATATTAAAAGGCCAGTTTGGGGGCTGGGAGAGAACAAAAGAGAAGTGAAGAGACATTAAGAGGTATTCAAAATGAGATGAGATGGTGATAGGACTAGTGGAGACAAAATATGGCTCTCTATGTGCTGCTGCTAGTTCTTCAAATGGAGAAATCTGCTCCAAGCCTATTTCCCTTTCTTTTCCTTTTATCCTTTCACATTCCTTCTTTCTTTTCAGAGACTTGTCTAATTCCCTTATTAAATTCCTCAGGGGTGCCAGGCAGGACCCTAGTGGAAGACTCAACACTATCTCATCAGTCTATGCTAGGATCATGGAGGTGTACAGTACATTAGCCACAGGGTACATTCAATTGGTGGGCTTCTACATCCACCCATCAGTCCCATCTCGTACAGTAATGTCAGGAAGATGCACCTGCACTTTGCTCCCTGGTAGAATGATGTATCAGAGCCTGAATTTTGGTTTGTTGTTGTTGCTCCAGCCACTTACCTGCCACATAGATAGTGGGAATAATAAAGATTGTTGGAGATCTTGTAGTGAGGAACAGTTGCAATCATACTTTTAGTAAACAGTGCCTTGCTGTGTGACCTCAATCAGGCTTGATTGATAACCTCAGCCTTCAGGGACTATTAGTATGAATAATTGTCACTGCACTGCTATTCTTGCTTCATACCTAACTAGGAATTTAAGACTACTGCTACAGTATAAAGAGTATAGTTGCAATTTTAATGGAACGGTATCATCGTGGTTATGTTACTGGACTAGTAATCCAGAGGCTTGGACTAAAGATCTGGATGATATGAGTTCAAATCCCACCATAGAATTTAACATCAGTTAAAAAATCAGGAATAAAAAGCTAATTTCAGTAATGGTTGACTATGTACCTACTGGATTGTTATATAAAATCCATCTGGTTCACTAATTTCCTTTAGAGAAGGAAATCTGCTGCCCTTACCTGGTCTGGCCTATATGTGACTCTAGACCCACAGAGAGTGGTTCACTCTTAACTGCCCTCTGAAATGGCCTAGCAAGCTAGTTAAGGGCAATTAGGGATGGGCAATAAATGCTAGCCTCGTAAGCGATGCCCACACCTGTGAATGAATAAAAAAAAGTTACCTAAAGAAAATCCAGGCTCCCTTAAAAAGAAAACCTAAATGGCACAGCCTTTGTGTTTTTTCCTGCTGAAAATCAGGTTCAGAGGGGCACACATGTCCCAACCATTAAATCAACATGGTGCATATGAATACTGATTCCACAGATTTTAAGTAAGAAAACAATGGGAAATTTTACTGAAGGAATTGTTTTTTTAATCAATTCACCATCCAGAAAATAATCTGTGCATTTATCAGTAGAAATTGGTACAAATTGGTACATTGATTTCAATGATCCCAGAGCATAAGAATGCATGTTAAGCAATTAAAGAGCTGCACATTTGCCTGAATGCTTTTCATACAGGCATGGTCAGAGAAAACTCTTTTGTGGGATTCATGCTTTACCAAACCATGTGGTACAGGGAAATGTTGGGTGGATTTAGCTGTGGGGAGTGTACCAAACAGGGCAATCATCCTTTTTAGGACCGCTTGCAGCAGTAGCTCGTACTGGATCTGTAGCTGTGCAGTATTTCTTTATCTTGGCTCCATCACGGCTTCACTTTGAAAGTTGCAACTTGTACTCTCTTAAATTGTATAACAAGTGAACTTGCCTTTAAGTTGCTGCACCTGTATAGGAAATCCCACCACTGACTAGGGTTTCATGCAATGTGCCTAATTTGGGCAGAGTGCACAATTTGCAACACTCAGTTCCTTGAACTTCCTTGCCCATTTTGGAAATCCCATCCAGTGAGCTTTATCTCCCACAAGTTTGGGCAGCCAATGAAAAGGAGCAGAATTAATCATATAAATCAGCTGTGAGCTACAATTAGGAGGCAGTTAAGCACCTCATATAACATTGGGAGAACAAAGCCAGCTGAACAGTCTGTACAATTTCTGTAACATTATTGTTTTAATTTTCAGGTCTGTCACTAGGCCTGGCTAAAATGAATTTTATGCTTGTTCACTTCCAAGCACTTGAGTTGAATGTTGTGTTGAGCATTAATTTGTCTTTGGTTGCAGTATAGCATAAGCCTAGCATAAAATGGTAAAGATATTTGTAGAACTGTGAAAGTGTAGAACAAAGTGATTTACGTACTACTGCTTGGTAGATGTGATTTGTTCTTTTAAGAAACGGTGTTGTGTTGGCACTCCTTTTTGAAGACCCCTGGAATTATGGGGAGGGGGAGGGTATATCTTAAATGTGAATTTGATTAGTCTGGATGTGTAAAGCATAGCTTCAACATACCAATGTTTGTTTGACAATAAATCTGCTGAAGTATGAGCTTTATTGTTTCTTTGCTCTGCTTCTGTCTGTGGCTGGCACATAAGTATTATAAACCATGGTTGCATTGAGCAGCCTTTGCATCCTGTTGCCATCCTTCCACTCTTTATTCTCCTTAAAATAAGGGCAGCACAGATGATTGCCTTAAAGAGAAGACATTGTGAGAGCTTTTGAGGAAGCATGCATTGGCCTGCATGGTTCTATACTGCTGGTATCATCCCATAGCTATAGTGAGATTTTTTTTAAATCTCTATATAGGGTACATCATTGTGCCCAGAAGTTTGAATGACAATATAGTTGCTGCTGATAACCCTCTAGATGCTGGATAAGTACCAGTTCTGTAAAACTGTGTTGCCTTCTGAAGTTGCTGCTGTTGACTAGTAGTGATGTTGCTTGAGTGATAAACATTGGCCAGGACACCAGGGAGAGCTCCCCTGCTCTTTAAGTGTCCTATTTAACCCTGAGCTGAGTTTCTGATCCCATATCCTCTCCATCACAAAGTCCAGCCAAGTCCATAACTCCCTAACATCTACCCCTGTCTTGGCGTATTTGCTGCTGAAACCCTCATCCATGTCTTTGTCACCTTTAGGTTTGACTATTCCAATGTTTGCCCGGCCAGAGTCTCATCCTTCACCCTCCGTAAACTTTAACATATCCAAAACACTACTGCCTGTATCCTAACCTACATCAAGTCCTATTCACCCATCACCCCTGTCCTCACTGGCCTGCATTGGGACTCTATCCTCCAATGCCTCACCTTTAAAATTCTCATTGATGTGTTTAAAACCCTTCATAGCCTCACCCCTCCATATTTCTGTAACCTCCTCCAGCCCCACAACTCTCCCCCCAAATTTTCAATTTCTACTTAAAATGAGTACTTCAGCTTTTTCTGTGTAGCCTTTCCCTGAACACTTGAACCATCAGACCCGTGGTACATTACTGCAGCAATATGGGATGACTGTGATCATTTGCCTGGCCCCTCAATTGATATTCTGCTTTAGTAGAATACATTAGTGCTTGCAGTTCATTTTAACCTTCCAGCAATTTTGTTAACATAGGGAAATATGTGGTGAGGGAGCATTGTACTGCATTGTTTTTCTCCATCACTCAATTTCTGCCAGCGTAATACTTTAGCAACTTCTAGACTATAATCTTTGCAGCTTCCTTAGCATGTACTATGACCTTTTCATCGCCATAAAAAGTACTCAATTCGATGTAAGCTTTTTCTTTCCTGTTGAGGGCAAAGAATTAAAATGAAATCACATGGGGAAAAAGAAATTCTAATGTGTTCGGTCCAGAAATTTGAAGGATGCGCACAGCATTACTGAAGCAATTTTTCCAGCTTGTTCGGACCTGCTTTCCTATTATCTCAGAAGCAGCTTTTGTTGCAACATGAACGGCCAGCTCGGAGAGTCAGCAGACATGTTTTAGAAAATGCTCCCATTGCTCTATACATACCGGTTTTCTTATTTATCTCTCTCCATCAGGTAATCATCTATTCATTCATTCGATGCTCCTATTTAGTCATTTCCTTATTTCCATGCGATACTGCCTCTGGTCTGAATCGCTCTAGGTCACGATTGTGTTTTTGTCACTAAGTTTGGATGGATTATTGGATAATGGATTTTTTTTTAAATGTTGGGACACCACAAACATTGAAAAAGGTAAAAGAAACAATGAGGTAAATCAGGAAGTAATGATTTATTAATGCCACGCTTTCATTTTAAAAGCCAGAAGTTTGTAGGAGTGAGGAAAGATTGAGGGAGGTAAGGAGTTCTGCAAAACTGAGGTCCTGACAATGAATTGAGTTTGACTAGGAACTTCTAGATTTTAACACAGTGACATTACAAGGAGGAAAAAGAGCATGTGGGGTGGTGTATTTGCACGTTAGCAAAACAAGACGAAAAATTTCAGAGGACCACTGACCATGATCCTATCAGGTTGTAATGGAGAGAGAAAGAGAGAGTGGGGGGTGAGAATTAGAGACTACAGTTGAGAGAATCACCTATCGGATCATTTTTTTGTATCCTGTCCAGATAAACACTTAGACATACGGGAGCACTATTCAATTGGTTGAGGGAATGAAAAGTGAGCTATTTAGTTCAGCTTTAGCAATGGAGAAGTAGAAATAAAATGTAGAATTACAAATAAAAGGATTCCATTAACTACAGCTCAGGTAACAGAGCAGTCTTTATACCCTGCTGGAAGCAACATCAGCAACACACATAATTAGACCTTTCCAGCAGACTTCATTCAACTCACAACTAAACAAGGAATCTCATTTGAAATAAATACATATACTTTAATTCCATATACAGTAGATACTTGGTACACATGGAATTATGGACTTGGCTGGACTTTGAGATGGAGGGGATATTGGGTCGGAAACTCAGCTGATAGAGCAGGGGAGTTCTCCTGGTGTCCCGGCCAATGTTTATCCCTCAACCAACATCACTAAAATAGATTATCTGGTCATTATCACATTGCTATTTGTGGAACTTGCTGGATGCAAATTGGCTGCTGCATTTCCTTACATTATAGCAGTGAATACACTTCAAAAGTACTTCAGTGGCTGTGAATCACTTCGGGACATCCTGAGGCTGTGAAAGGCACTATATTGATGCAAATTCTTTCCTTTTTTTTCTTTCCCATGTGAAAATGCAACCTGGGAATATTAACAGACAAATGCTAAGTATGCTAGTATGACTTTTCTCTGCATTCTATTTTAGTGCAGGCGCTAGCCTATTTAATTTAAATGGGTTACCCCTTCGGAATGTCATTCAAATACGTTTATACCATTAATATCACAGCGGTCATATCTAGGCTAATATCTTTGCTTTAACCTATTACATTCTCTTAATATCTCCAAACAGCTTGAAGAGGACAGATCAGGATGGTATCTTGAAACCTCAATGATGGTGAAGCTCAGCACGTGAGTGCAAAAGACAAGGCTGAAGTGTTTGCAACTATCTTCAGCCAGAAGTGCCGAGTGGATAATCCATATCGGCCTCCTCCTGAGGTCCCCACCATCTTCACAGTCCTCAGCCAATTTGATTCACTCAGTGTGATATCAAGAAATGGCTGAGCGCACTGGATACAGCAAGGGCTATGGGCTCCAACAACATCCCAGTTGTCATGCTGAAGACTTGTGCTCCAGAACTAGCCGAGCCTCTAGCCAAGCTGTTCCAGTACAGCTATAACACTGGCATCTATCCGACAATGTGGAAAACTGCCCAGGTATGTCCTGTCCACAAAAAGCAGGACAAATCCAATCAGGCCACTTACCGCCCCATCAGTCTACTCTCAATCATCAGCAAAGTGATGGAAGGTGTCATCGACAGTACTATCAAGCAGCACTTACTCACCAGTAACCTGCTCACTGATGTCCAGTTTGGGTTCTGCCAGGACCACTCAGCTCCAGATCTCATTACAGCCTTGGTCCAAACATGGACAAAAGAGCTGAATTCCAGAGGTGAGGCGAGAGTCACTGCCCTTGACATCAAGGCGACATTTGACCGAGTGTGGCCCTAGTAAAACTGAACTCAATGGGAATCAGGTGAAAACTCTCCACTGGCTGGAGTCATACCTAGCACAAAGGAAGATGGTTGGAGGTCAATCACCACAGCCCCAGGACGTCGCTGCAGGAGTTCCTCAGGGCAGTGGCCTCGGCCCAACCATCTTCAGTTTCTTCATCAATGACCTTCCCTCCATCATGTTGTGTTTCCTACATTACAACAGTGACTACACTTCAAAAAGTACTTCAAAAATCAAGAAGGAGTTGGATATATTTCTTGAGGCTAAAGGGATCAAGGGATATGAGGAGAAAGCAGGGACAGGCTACTGAATTTGGATGATCAGCCATGATCGCATTGAATGGCGGAGCGGGCTCGAGGGGCTGAATGGCCTACTCCTGCTCCTATCTTCTATGTTTCTATAAGGTCAGAAGTGGGGATGTTCGCTGATGACTGCACAATGTTCAGTGCCATTCGCAACTCCTCAGATAATGAAGCAGTCCATGCCCACATGCAGCAAAACCTGGACGACATTCAGGCTTGCGTTGATGTGTAGCAGGTAACATTCGCACCACACAAGTGCCAGGCAATAACTATCTCCAACAAGCGAGCATCTAACCACTGCACCTTGACATTCAGTGGCATTAACATTGCCGAATCCCCCACCATCAATAGCCTGGGGATCACCATTGACCAGAAATTTAACTGGACCAGCCACATAAATACTGTGGCAACAAGAACAGGTCAGAGGCTGGGTATTCTGCTGCGAGTGTCTCACCTTCTGACTCCCCAAAGCCTTTCCACCATCTACAAGGCACAAGTCAGGAGTGTGATGGAATACTCTCTACTTGCCTGGATGAGTGCAGCTCCAACAACACTCAAGAAGCTCAACACCATCCAAGTCAAAGCAGCCCGCTTGATTGGCACCCCATCCACCACCTTAAACATTCACTCCCTCCACCACCGCCGTACCGTGGCTGCAGTGTGTACCATCTACAAGATGCACTGCAGCAACTCGCCAAGGCTTCTTCGGCAGCACCTCCCAAGCCCGCGACCTCTTCCACCTAGAAGGACAAGGGCAGCAGGCGCATGGGAGCACCACCAAGTTCCCATCCAAGTCACACACCATCCTGATTTGGAAATATATCGCCGCTCCTTCATCGTCGCTGGGTCAAAATCCTGGAACTCCCTCCCTAACAACACTGTGGGAGTACCTTCACCATACGGACTGCAGTGGTTTAAGCAGGCGGCTCACCACCACCTCCTCAAGGGCAATTAGGGATGGGCAATAAATGCTGGCATTGCCAGCGATGCCCACATTCCATGAACTATTAAAAAAGAAAGTTGAGAACCTCTCCAAGTTAGTGCAATAAGCAAGCTAAGTTATTAATCAGGAGTCATGTTTCTGGGTTTTATTTGGCTATTTTTTCAAAAAATGGAGTTGGAAAATAAGTTACTTTTAACGCTGGATTTTTAATGCAATATGTCTTCTCATGACTTAAACAAAAGAGGCACCAAGAAAGGCGATTAATCTGCTAATCCAAAATCGCTGCTCCCAGAGTCTGAACACTAAGGCTGGAATTAGCCCCTAAAAAAATGAGTGGGTTTGGAGCATGGGGGCAATTAAATTGTTAAAAATGGGATTCCTGACCTGATCCTGCCTCCAACCCGCCCACTTCCGGTTTTAATGGAGGCGGGACGGGGGCGGCCAGCCAGACCGCTCCCGGGGGTGATACGTCAATTTAAATATTATAATGCGACTGGAAGCCTCTTCTTTAACTTTTATTTTGTGTTTAACTGCATGTGGACAAATTTCACACAATTTGTGAAACCTGGCAGTAAAACCAAGGCAGGGACAGCTGCATCCAGGTGGTAAGTGGCTTTATACCTACTTATGCTTATGGAGGGAGTCACAGCATGCAGGGAGGTCCCCTTCCTTTCTGATGGGTGGAAGAGACCTCCCCAGGAGATCAACACAGCCTGGTTGCACATTGCGCAGGAGGGCACAAGCAGGGCTGTCATCAGGAGGACCTGGCTGCAGTGGCACAAACATTTCAATGATCTCAGTAGATCACAAAATGTTAGTACAAAGCCACACTTGCCTTCATCCTCCTGTGCCTCTCATCACATCCCCATCACTCTGCCTTCCCTACCCAACTCCTGCGCATCCTTACTCGCACCAACTTACCTTGCACCTCCACCCATCCCTCTCTATCTACATTATCTCTTCCCCATCTCACTAGCCACCCCTCACACTCGCCCTCATCCTAGTGCAATCATACCAACTAACAACACACAAAGGTAGCCACTTGGGTGTTGTTTCCAATGTTCATTAAAATTTCTGTTAATGTGCTGTCAAACATTGAAACCTTTATTTTGAACACTTTGCGTTCTTGGACAGATTTGTGTGCACCTTTGGAAGTGGCTTAGTGAGTTGCAGTGAATGGTGAGACATAATGGTACCTCCCAAAATGGTGGTGAGTGTGAAAGGAATGGCTTGGTCATTGCAGGGATGCTGTATAGTGTTGGTGTGGGATGGTGCCAACCTGGCACATCATCTGGCAGCCAGGGTGTACAGCATCAAGTGAAGTAAATCTGGCCATGGTGAGGCCATCCCTGGCCTCCCAGGCAGCAATGGGGTCGGGGGCTGAAGCCCTGTGTCCTGTGCAGCATCAGGTGATTGTGGAGAAGGTTGGTGTTGTTGTTGGTGCTGCTGCTGTGCCTGGTACTGCTGGTATTGGGGCTGATCGTGTTCAGATTCTGAGTACCAAGGTGAGACAGTATAAAGGGCACCCATGTTGATAGAATAGATGGCAGGTGACGCAGAGATGACAGAAGCAATCTGTCAATGGTGAGAGAGTTCCTCTAATGAGGCAAGAATGGATGGAGAGTGGAAAGTGGAAAGCCTGGAGAATCTGTGCTGGAAATGGACTGAGAAACAGCTTGTAGCTGAGGAAAGTGATGATCTGTCAGGTGGGAGCTTTTAGTGTACATTTGAAGCTGTCAAGGAATTGGCTGGAGCAATGGCCACTGAACTCCCACCTCAGGTCGATAGCCGTGGACCCGAACTGCATGGTTCCCGTGTCCATGAAGTTAAAGTGAAAAGGTAAGTTAAAAAAGACTGTTAATAATCTGTCAACAAGGCAATAATGAGCTTAATTGTGTCCCACGCCGCTGCCTGTCATGTCTGCTCAGCACTGACAGACCTGACATTGGGAATTGCGCGTGGCAGTGGGTTCACATCAGGGTCCTGACACGCTGTCAAAAACACCACCTTCCCACCCGACCCTCCACCGATCCTGCCTACTGACCAGCCAGAAAATTCCAGCCATCAAGTCTAGATTGCAAGGGGATGCTATTGTTACATCCCTGGTTTATGCCAGCAAACATGTAGTTATAGGGCAGTGTGAGTCAACTGCTATAAAAGTAATATGCTGAATTCATTAAGGGAGCAACTGATGCCACTGTGCTTACAAAAGGTATCTACAGCAGACCTGAATTGATAACAACTGACCATATCAGGATAATCTTTTCAAAACAGTGAAGGTACAGTATGTGTGAATTTTGGAAATAGATTTGTGTATGGAGTTTGTGTTGGGGCCTGAAGATGATGGTTCCGGTCTTCCTAATGTTTAGCTGGAAGAAATTTCAGGTCATGCAAGACTGGATGGTAAGTAATCTGCCAGCACAGAAGCAGTGAAGGGATTGAGAGAGGTGATGGAGAGTTAAAGGTAAGTAAATCCCCAATGATTAGTACATTACAATGTTCCACAGCCCTCCTTATCTCCCTGTCCACCTGTTCACCTTATGCTGGTAGCGTATAGCAGCTAAGTAATGATAAGGGTTGTAAATTATCAATCAAGCAACTCCTCCAAATTTCTTGAAAGGCCTATCTTTACACACACCTCTATCTCCGGTAATTTGTTCCTACTGCTCCTTACAACAACAACAATAACTTGTATTTACATAGCGCCTTTAACGTAGTAAAACATCCCAAGATGCTTCACAGGAGTGTTATCAAGTAAAATTTGACACCGAGCCACATAGGAGAGATTAGGGCAGATGAGAGTCATAGAGGTAGGTTCCAATGAGTGTCTAATATGAGAGTAAGATGAAAATATGAGAGTAAGCTTGCAGGGAACATAAAAACTGACTGTAAAAGCTTTTATAGATATGTGAAGAGAAGAAGATTGGTGAAGTCAAGCGTAGGTCCCTTGCAGTCAGAATCAGGGGAATTTATAATGGGGAACAATGAAGTGGCAGACCAACTAAATACATATTTTGGTTCTGTCTTCACAAAGGAGGACACAAATAACCTCCCAGAGATGCCGGGGAACATAGGGTCCGATGAAAGGCAGGAACTGAAAGAAATCAGTGTTTGTAGGGAAATGGTGTTAGGGAAATTGATGGGATTGAAGGCCGATAAATCCCCAGGGCCTGATAATCTACATCCTAGGGTACTTAAGGAAGTGGCCCTAGAAATAGTAGATGCATTGCTAATCATCTTCCAACATTCGATGGAATCTGGAACAGTACCCATGGATTGGAGGGTAGCTAATGTTACCCGACTATTCAAAAAAGGTGGTAGAGAGAAAAAGTGGAATTACGACCGGTAAGACTGACATCGGTAGTGGGGAAAATGCTAGAGTCGATTGTAAAAGATGTAATAGCAGAGCACTTGGAAAACAGTGACAGGATCGGACAAAGTCAACATGGATTCACAAAAGGTAAATCGTGCTTGACTAATCTACTGGAATTTTTTGAGGATGTAACTGGTAAAATAGATAAGGGAGAACCAGTGGATGCGGTGTATTTGGACTTTCAGAAGGCCTTCGATAAGGGTCCGCGTAAGAGATTAGCGTGTAAAGTTAAGGCACATGGGATTGGGGGCAAGGTAATGACTTGGATAGAGAACTGGTTGGCAGACAGAAAGCAAAGTGTTGGAATAAACAGGTCCTTTTCCGAGTGGCAGGCAGTGACTAGTGGGGTACCGCAGGGATTGGTCCTTGGACCCCAGCTATTCACAATATATATTAATGATCTAGACAAGGGAACTAGATGTATTATCTCCAAATTTGCAGATGACACAAAGCTGGGTGTGCGTGTGTGCTGTGAGGAGGATGTCGAGAAACTCCAGGATGATTTGGACATGTTGGGTGATTGGGCAGAAACATGGCAGATGCAATATAACGTGGATACATGTGAGGTTGTCCATTTTGGTGGCAAAAACAGGAAGGCAGATTATTATTTAAATGGCAATAGATTGGGAGAAGGGAAAGTGCAACGAGACCTGGGTGTCCTTGTGCACCAGTCGCTGAAGGTAAGCATGCAGGTGCAGCAGGCGGTTAAGAAGGCAAATGGTATGTTGGCCTTCGTAGCGAGAGGGTTTGAGTACAGGAACAAGGATGTCTTGCTGCAGTTGTACAGGGTCTTGGTGAGACCACATCTCGAGAATTGTGTGCAGTTTTGGTCACCTTATCTGAGGAAGGATGTTCTTGCCATGGGAGGAGTTCAGTGAAGATTCACCAGGCTGATACCTGGGATGGCAGGAATGACGTATGAGGAGAGATTGGGTCGATTAGGCTTGTGCTCGCTGGAGTTTAGAAGAATGAGAGGTGATCTCATTGAAACTTATGAAATTCTGATAGGACTGGACAGACTAGATGCAGGAAGGATGTTCTCGATGGTCAGGGAGTCCAGAACCAGGGGACACAGTCTAAGGATAAAGGGTAGGCCATTTAGGACAGAAGTGAGGAGGAATTTCTTCACCCAGAGAGTGGTGAACCTGTGGAACTCTTTACCACAGAAGGCGGTGGAGGCCAGTTCATTAAATATATTCAAGAAGGAGTTGGATATATTTCTTAAGGCTAAAGGGATCAAGGGGTATGGGGAGAAAGCAGGGACCGGGTACTGAATTTGGATGATCAGCCATGATCGCATTGAATGGCGGAGCAGGCTCGAGGGGCCAAATGGCCTACTCCTGCTCCTATCTTCTATGTTTCTATGTTTCTTAAAGGAGAAAAGAGAGGTAGCGAGGTGGAGAGGTTTAGGGAGGGAATTGCAGAGCTTAGGGACTAGGCAACAGAAGCCACAGCCACCAATGGTGGAGCGATTAAATTCGGGGATGCTCCAGAGGCCAGAATTGGAGGAGCGCAGATATCTCAGATGGTTGTGGGGCTGAAGGAGATTACAGAGATAGGAAGGGGTGAGGCCATGGAGGGATTTGAAAACAATGATGAGAATTTCCAAATCGAGGCGTTGCTTAACTGAATGAGCACAGGGGTGATGGGTGAATGAGACTTGGTGTGAGTTAGGACACAGGCAGCAGAGTTTTGGATGGCTTCACATTTACGGAGGGTAGAACATGGGAGACCAGCCAGGAGTGCATTGGAATAGTCAAGTCTAGAGGTAACAAAGACATGGATGAGGGTTTCAGCAGCAGATGAGCTGAGGGAGGGAGGGAGTTAGATGATGTTACGGAGATGGAAATAGGTGGTCTTAGTGATGGCATGGATATTTGACTGGAAGCTGATCTCGGGGTCAAATATGACACCAAAGTTGCGAACAGTCTGGTTCAGCCTCAGACAGTTGCCAGGCGGTGGCTAGGGAATGGAATTTGTGGTGGCGACAGAAGACAAAGGCTTTGGTCTTTCCAATATTTCGTTGGAGGAAATTTCTGCTCATCCAATACTGGATGTCAGACAAGCAGTCAGACAATTTAGAGACAGTGGAGCAGTCGAGAGAGGTGGTGGTGAGGTAGAGCTGGATGTCTGTGTACATGTGGAAACTGATGCTGTGCTTTCGGATGATGTCGCTGAGGGGAAGCATGTAGATGAGAAATGGGAGGGGGCCAAGGATACATCCCAGACGTAATGGTGTGGGAGTGGGAAGAGAAGACATTGCAGGTGATTCTCTAGCTACGACTGTATAGGTAAAAATGGAACCAGGTGAACGATGTCCCACCCAGCTGGACGACAGTTGTAAGGGTTGGGGGCTTCTTTAAACTGGTTTAAAGTAATTTTCCTGGTCTTGCAGCCTTTGCCTGCAATCAGACCAATTCCAATAAAACCAATTTTAAAACAACGGTTTCGAATCGCTACCCCACCTTCCAGTTCTGACTGCAGGGCTTATAATTATTGATATTAAAACAGACACGTGGTTTGGATGAGAGAAAAAAATCAAGTTTTATTAACTAAAAGAAACTATAATCAAAATATCAAACTATACCACACGAACACAGTAATTACAGTAAAACTATATAACAGGGGGTTGCAGACAGCGAAAACGAGGGATACAATGGCTACAATGTTATTTAAACAATCTTAGCAATACCCTTAAATCACCACCCCTTAACTCCTGCTAGGTTGCCTTGTTGAGGAGTCAGAACACTCTGCTCACCTGTGGTCCAGCGAAGTAAGAGGCCAGATAGCTTCTCAGCATCTATCTTTATACCTGGTCAGGTCCTGCTGTTCTGCCCTGCAAGGGCTGTGTGCAAAATTTCCCGCCCAAAGAGTCCAATACACAAGAGAAAGCTGTGATTGGCTAACTCAAAGTGGTTAGACTGGGTTAATGTGTCTTCCGGAGCTCCCTGGGCTGAAACAAAAGACAATGCAACAGCCCTATTGTCCAGATTGCTAAGTGATTTAGACCCATTCAATTGTTAAACATTTCCCATTCAAGGTACAAAAGTCTCTTCTGCAGTTTAGATGTATCCACTCGATATACAAACAAATGTTAATAGCATTCGATTGCTTTGTAAACAAAACATTGTCCTTTGTCTTCGGCCATGAGGTGACAGCCATTTTTATCCCTGGAAATTTAAAAGCACAACGCCCAGGGATTCTTTAATCAAAAAAATTGATCTTCAGAACTGTAAATTATTGCGAATTCTTACACAGTGGAGAGGCATTGGAGGAGGATGGAGTGGTCAACCGTGTCAAAGGCTGCAGACCAGTCAAGAAGAACGAGGAGGGATAGTTTACCACGGTCACAGTCACAAAGGATGATTGCCCTGGAGGATGATCAACTGTTTAAGAAGGACCAGTAGACAATGAAAGCCATCCTAATGCTTATTCTGAAGATTTTGTTCCAATAGATCACTAAAACTTCAAACCAAATCAGCTGTCCTTTCAGGGTCATTTAAGTTTCTTATCAGCAGAATTTAGTGCTCACAATGAGATTTCAAGCTTCAGAATAACTACAACAAGAAGCAGCCTATTATGTTCATTAATAACTAGTCGTTTTTATTAAGAACAGCTAGCTTTTGCTAGACACTTTATTGAGCACATGTGGACTAGGTACAGTATCTGTAGAGGCATCCATCTTGGCTGCTGCCTTGTGGGTAGCCTGGTGCATTGTGGGTAGCCCACTCTTATATACATACAGCACCACCTAGTGTACCATTCCAAAATGACAGGTTACAGATCATTACATCCCCCTTTCTTTGAGGTTAAACAAAATCAGTATCAATCAATATCAATCAATAACAACATAAACATCTTCAACAGTCAATACATTTTCAATGTAGTTTTTTTGTACTCAAAGATTAAGTCTATCAGGCTTTTTTACTTCACGTGTGGATCTTCTCAGCACAGGTAAGTCTGATGAGTTTTCATGAGAGCCTGTATGTGTATTTGTGTGAGATTGTTCTGGTGGTGAGTGACAAGATTCAGTTGCGGCATTGTCATCGATTTGCTCTTCGATAGTCTCTTGTGTTTTTAGGAGGGAACGGCGGTTCCTCCTGAGAATCTGTCCTTCCTCAGTTCTAACAGTGTATGACCTTGGTCCTACTTCCTCAAGAACTGTAGCTTTCCTGTTTCGTGCATCTGGATCCTCAATCCTGACAATATCATCCCTTGTCAATGGTTTCAGAGTTTTGGATGGCTTGTCATAGTATGATTTCTGTTTCAGCTTTAACAGTTGAAGTCTCTGTCTCAGTTCCTTACTCTGCTTTTCTTTTGCACAGCAGGGTAGCGTGGTACGCAACTTGCGACCCATTAGGAGTTCAGCAGGTGAAGAACCAGAGTCTAAAGATGAGGCTCGGTAGCTCAGCAGGGCGAGATAAGGATCAGACTTGTTTTCTGTCGCTTTATTCAGTAGCTGCTTGAGAACTTGAACACCTTTCTCTGCCTTACCATTCGACTGAGCATACAAAGGACTGGATGTGATGTGTTGAAAGTCATAATGTGCTGCAAACTGTTGCCACTCCTTACAGTTGAAGCACGGACCATTGTCGCTAATGGCAATCCTGGGAATTCCATGTCTGGCGAAGATGGATTTCACATGCATTATGACACTGCTTGCTGTGGTGCTTGAGAGCAACGCCATGTCAGGATAGTTAGAATAGCAGTCAATCACTATTAGATAGTCTTTACCATTTAAATGAAAAAAGTCCATACCAACCTTTTGCCATGGTGCTGTTGGTATGTCAGCTACTATCATTGGTTCCTTTGCTTGTTTGTTTTGGTGTTTATGACATGTCTCACATTTGCCTATCATGTTCTCAATGTCCTTATTTATGCCAGGCCAATAAACAGTGTCTCTTGCTCTCCTTTTGCATTTTTCAATTCTGAGGTGTCCCTCATGAATCCTTTTGAGCACGTCTTGATGTAGAGCCTGTGGAATGACTATTCTGTTCTGTTTTAGTAATAGTCCACTTGCGACACTCAATTCTGACCTTATGTGAAAATATTTTGGACAGGAACCTTTTGGCCAACCATGATGAATGTTCTATATTACTGTTTGTAATACTGTATCTTTTACTGTTTCTTCTGCTATTTGCTTTGATTTTGTGTCTGACACGGGCAGCGCAGCAATGACCATACTCACATGAACATCCACGTCTTCTTCAGTAGAGCTCACATGACTCATTGTGGGTGCTTGGGATAGTGCATCTGCTAACACTATGTATTTGCCTGGTGTGTAGATCAGTTCAAAGTCATATCTTTGCAGCTTCACCATGAGTCGTTGAATCATTGGAGACATCTCATTCAGGTTCTTTTTTATGATGGCAACCAATGGGCTGTGGTCTGTCTCAACTGTGAAGGTGGGAAGTCCATATATGTAGCCATGAAACTTTTCTAGTCCAACTACCAAGCCTAGACATTCCTTTTCAATCTGGGCGTATCGACACTCAGTATCAGTCATAGACCTGGAGGCATAGGCAACAGGCTTCCAATCTTCACCCTCTGCTTGTAGCAAGACCGCACCTAGGCCATCTTTTGATGCATCCGTTGACACTTTGAATCTTTTTGTTGGGTCAAAGAAGGTGAGTGCAGGTGTGGTTGTCAGCACTGTTTTGAGGTTTATCCACGCTTGTTCAGGTCTTTCTGTCCATGCGAACTCATTTGTTTTACGTAGCAGGTCTCGCAGACAGGCTCTCTTGGCTGACAAGTTAGGAATGAACTTTCCAATTAAGTTTTTCATCCCCATGATGCATAGCACTCCTTTTTTGTCAGTGGGTCGGGGCATTTTGAGTATGGCGTTTACTTTTTCCATATCTGGCTCTATTCCTGTACCAGATAGATTATCTCCTAGGAAAGTGACTTCCTGGATGCCAAATTGACACTTGGCTTTGTTGAGCTTCAGTCCATTCCGGCGTATGCTCTGTAGCACTTTAGTCAGTCTCTCATTGTGTTCTTTCAGTGTGGAGCCCCAGATGATGATGTCATCAACATAGACCCGAACTCCTTCCAGACCTTCAATTATGTGTTCCATCACTCTATGAAAGATTTCAGATGCAGATATTATCCCGAAAGGCATTCTGAGGAAACAATACCTGCCAAATGGTGTGTTGAAGGTACAGTATTTGGTGCTCTCTTCATCCAGTTTTAGTTGCCAAAATCCTTATGAGGCATCGAGATTTGTAAAGTATCTGGCACCTGACATTTCACTGGTGATTTCTTCTCACTTGGGAATCTGATAGTGTTCACGTTTTATGTTTGCATTTAAGTCCTTTGGATCCATGCATATTCTTAGATCATTGTTCTATTTTTTCACACATACCATGGAGTTAACCCAATCTGTTGGCTCTTCGACTTTCCTGATGACTCCTAGTGTGGTCATTCTGTCCAGTTCATTCTTGAGCCGGTCATGCAGGGGTGCTGGAACTCTTCGTGGAGCATGTACCACTGGCTGAGCATCCTCCTTTAGCTGGATCTTGTAAGTGAATGGTAGAACTCCAAATCCTTTGAACACATCCTGGAAATTATTTACTACAGAATCCACTGAGTCATCTGGTCTGCTTATGGCACATTTTATACGGTATACTCTCTTGACCAGTTCTAAGTCCTCACAAGCTTGGTCACCCATTAGAGAATCAAGTCCTTCAGCCACAACAGAAAACATGAGATGATGCACTTTGTCTTTGACTGTCACTTTAAGTCTGCATACACCTAAGCTATCTATTTTCTGTCCATTATAGTCCTTCAGTGGTACTGACTTTTTTTGTATTTTGGGCTTTTCTTTCATATTGCTAATGTCACTCATACTGATTAAGTTTGCTTTTGCCCCAGTTTCTAGTTTCAATGTAACTAATGCTCCATTTACCTGTAGTGGGATCATCCATTTGTCCTCTTTTACTGCATTAACTTTATGTTCAGCATTGTTAATTCCTGAGGGCTGCACATTTTCTGTATCCTTTTTGATATTGTCACATGACACCATTCCTACAAAACATGTCTCACTTAAATCAGTGTCCTCAATTACATCAACTCGTTGCCCTTTCTTTGTTTTTACTTTTGTAAAGCATTGTTTGGCAAAGTGATTCTTTCCATTACACTTTGTGCACATTTTTCCAAACGCTGGGCATTGTCTTAACTGGTGTTTGTAACCACAGCGTTTACAATTAAAAATGTCATCCTCCGAATGCTTTTCATTTCTGTTCTGCCCACGTTTCTTCCCCTTGTAGGACACAGCACTGACAGCAGCATTATCACTCATTACAATCGCATCATTATTGATTTCACTGAAAGTCTTCGCGTGCTTTCGAGCTAGCTCGCTGGCTTGGCATATTTTCACAGCAATTTCCAATGTTAATTCGGTTTCTCTCAACAGACGTTCCCTGACTTTTTTTATCATGAATACCAAACACAATCTGGTCATGAATCATGGATGCTTTCAGCTCATTGAAATTACATGTTTGTGCTTTCAGTTTCAGGTCAGTTATAAAGCTATCAAAAGTCTCATTTTGCTGCTGTGTCCGAGAACAGAAGATGTACCTCTCATAGGTTTCATTCTTTTTGGGAGAACAATATGTATCAAACTTCTTTAGCACATCCTCTGGATTATATACAAATGTATTAAATACCTCTATCGCCTGTGGGCCTGCAACCGTGAGCAGCAACGCTATTTTCCTTGCATCTGGCTTCGTACCATAACCGATGGCAGCAATGTAGAATTCAAATTGTTGTTTAAAAGTGTGCCAATTGTAGTCGACATTTCCTGTGAGTTTCAAACGCTCTGGTGGCTTCAAATTCTCCATGTCGCGTTGCACAATATTCAGCAGATCTTACCAATCCTGGTACCATGTTATGTTCATTAATAACTAGACGTTTTTATTAAGAACAGCTAGCTTTTGCTAGACACTTTATTGAGCACATGTGGACTAGGTAAAGTATCTGTAGAGGCATCCATCTTGAGTGCTGCCTTGTGGGTAGCCTGGTGCATCGTGGGTAGCCCACTCTTATATACATACAGCACCACCTAGTGTACCATTCCAGAATGACAGGTTACTGATCATTACACAGCCTACCATGCTATTCATAATTCTTCCACAGGTTCCAGACAGCTCCCTCCAGGAACATGGCCAAAATTTTAATCGGAAGGCGGGTTGGGAGCGGGGGCGCTCGGAAGCATCGGGAAACCAGAGAGAATGGGTTTCCCTCAGGCCCTGCTGAAGTTAACAGCAGGGCCTGATTTGCATTTGAAACCTCTGTTTCCCAACCACAGCCAGCCAGATGAAGAGGCGGGCTGGCTGTCGTGTGATTAGGCTTGCGGCACTAGGCCGCAGGGAGGAGGGTGGGAGTGATAGGGTGAGAGCCAGGGGCGGGGTGGTCGAGGGCTGGACTTGAGCATCGGGAGGGAGGGAGAGAACATTGAGGACCGGCATCAGTGGATCGTGGCGGGGGGAAGAAGGGAGAGAGCATCAGTGACTAGCATCGAGGGATCGGGGTGTGGGAGAGGAAGAGAACATTGGGGGGCGGCATCAAGGGGTGGGAGCGGAGGGGGAGAATATCAGGGGCCAGGATTGTGAGGGTGGGAGCGGAGGGGGAGAATATCAGGAGGTGGCGGGATTGGTCAGGCCGGAGGGAAAGAACACCGGGGGCCGTCGGGTTTCACGAGGCCTGCAAAGCCAGACCAGCCAGAGTTAATTTAAAATGCTGTTTAAATCTGAGGCATGCCAGCCTCATTATAATATTTAAATGGGCAACCCGCCTCCTGGGAACGGGTTGGTTGCCTGCCTACTGACCCGCTTCCATTGAAACCGGAATTGGGCGGGTTGGAGGTGGGTTCTGGTTGGGATTCAGTTTTTAACACTTTAACTTCCAACTCCACCCCAACCCACCCGTTTTTGGGGTTAAAATACCCTCCCCCCATGTTTCAAAAATGTTCCTTGTATGTTAGTTGTGTTTGAATATAGTGAGAGTTTGCTCCACCCTAATTCCAACAATTTATTTTCACCAAAGGTCAATTCAAAATCATGCGTTGAATATCAAGAAACATCTGAGAAATTTTCAATCATACGTGCCTCCACAGCAATGTTGCTCTACAGAAGGTTTTTACTACCATCTCATAGTTATAGCATTATCTCCCAAGTGGTGGAACATTCTGACTTAACTTCAACCATTTTCAATTAATTCAAAGGGAACCCTTGGACATGATGGCCCAGATCTTCTGGCAGCGGTGAGATCGGCGATGTACACCTTAAATTTCGCCACCTAGCACGCCAATCTCACCGTTGTAAACTTGCTTCTAATTTTCGCGCAGTTCTAATTATAATGCCGAACTGAGCATGGCGGTGAATCGGAAATGGGGTGGCCATTTGATGCAAAGTATTTCACCTTTATGGAGAGGCAGGGATTAACTACTAGAAATAGGAATCTCGCAGAGCATCTTCACCTTCACAAAGTTGCAGGGGGAGCAAACCCTGGGCTGAAGCAGGTTGGGGCTCCAATTAATTCCAGGCATTTGCTAAAGTGAAGCAAATTTTATGAGGTTAACAGTTCCATAAAACTGACATTTCATACAGGTACAGAATATTTGAATCTAAATATGAGGGAAGCTCTGTGGCAAGCAGCATCAGAGTCCATCAACTTCTTGACTTTAGGGACCGATAGTCCCTGTAACAGCTGTTGCTGCACCCTCCAGCCCAGTTTATTTGTGCAAGTGCTTCTGCCACTGTTTCAAAACAATGAATACTCTTCATCGTGACAATCGATGCTTAAAAAGAAATGTGGTTAAAAAAACTTAAAAGTAAAGAATCATTAATAATATGTTTTAATTGACATGACAATGCAATGGTCTTTCAACAAGTCCCAATCATTTAAATGCAGTCAGAGAATGCATTTAAAATCAATCATACTGCTGCCAGGGCACTTAGACCATTATTGTTCAGTCTAAGTGACAACGGTGTGAAAACTGGCTTAAATGCAGGGAAATCTCAATTGCCATTAATTTTAATGGGGGGCGGAGCTATGATAATTACCTTCTAACTGTTTTTGCTGAAAGTAATAGCGGAGTGGTGCAAAAATCCCTGAAAAATATAGAATTGCAGAATTAATGGCGTAAGTCACTTACTTCATTATTTTTTTTCTTTCTTTTGCGCCGGTCAAGAGTTCCTATGATGTAGGTGTATAGCACACATCCCCAGGAAAATCTGGGCTGTTGAACTTTCACTGTTGACACTGCTAGTTGTCTCTCTATCATCTCTCCCTCCCTCCGAGAAACTCTGTGGGATCAAAATGATGAGTGCAAAGGAAAGCAAAATAAAAATGTCTGATTATATCTCTAGCTTGAACAGTTCTGGTATTGTTTTCAATTATTGCAGATTTCTCTTTAAAAATAGCATAGTACTTTAATTTCCAATATTATATGAAGGAAATAGTATGATAAAAAGTTTTTAACTGTGGCTGAAGGAAGTCAGAAGATATTAATGAATGCTGTCACTTTATATTCATATAAATCAATCCCTCAGTGTCAAGGAGGCTGCCAAAAATAAACCTCTTTTACTCAGAGGGGATGAGATAACTGCAAGGTGAGTGCTGCCTATCAAAACTCATTCTGATAGGCTGCATCAGTCTGTGAGTGATAAACCTGATCACATCCCTAGTGTCCAAATCTTTGCACTTAATTTTGTCAAGCCAGGAAAGAAAGAAAATGATCTTGACAATGATCAGGAAAGTTGCTTCGCTCCAACCCCAAACATGTGTTAATAGCTATTTTATTGATGCATACTCTGAGGCAATGGAAACATGATGTAGAATAGATTTTACTGACAAGCCACTTGATTAAATTATTCTGGTATTAGTTTGATTCCGTGCAAAAGAAAATCCTAACGAGATGCCAGACAAATACCTACCAAGCAATAACTTATTGTGGGGGTATTTTCTTTTGGATGTGAGCAAGACGGTAAACTATGTAACTGGACTTTTCATCCATTTGTACCTCTAGGGCTCGATTCCTGTCTCTGATGTGTATCGGGGGGAGGAGGGGTGGTGTTTGGGACGACCGCTCTGCTTGCCCGAAGACATTGGCAGGAAGTCCGATCGATTTTGGTGGCCAGGCCTCAGTTACATGCAAGGGGTGAGAATCCAGCGCAAAGCTTTGGGGGGTTAAACGGAGTAGCAGATTTCAGCAGCAGGGAAATTTTAGTACCTTCCCACAACAGCAAGCGAATGAAATTATGGAAACCTGTAAGGCACAAAACACTCAAGATACTGAATAAATAAATGAGCTGGCTGTCAATGGTACATATAACTGTGGGAACTGACCCTGTGCCTACAGATGTCACTAATGGCAGGAATAGGAGGGGTCCAAGGATAGAACCTCGGGGGATTCAGAATGTGATCGTGCAGAGGGAGGGGGAGGGGGAGGACAAACTATATCAGATGTGTTGGTTGTATTGGGACAGATAGATGGAAGGAGGCAAATAGTATACGTAACGAATATCCGCTCTTTTTCCTTTCTGTAGCACCTGGGAAGTGAACATTCCATAAGCACTACCAAGTTGTATACAGGGTCTCTATCTGTATATTATTGATTGCTTTCATTTCTAATGCTGAGACCCCTTCCCGAATCAGTAATGGTGCACTTGCTTCCTTTTTTGCTTTCCCTGTCTCTTCTAAAAATGTTTTAACCTGTAATGTTTAGTTCTCAGTCATGCACTAGGTGAAGCTGACTTTCAGTTAAAGCAGTGATATCATATTTTGTTTTACTGAAATTTTTGCTTCTAATTCTCCAATTTTATTCTTTATGCTTTTGGCATTAGTGTAAATACATTTTAACCTGTTTTTCCTTGTCTCTTTTAGTAACCTTCATTCCTTCAATTAAAGATATAAGATACAAATTGTTTTTATTTTGGGTGGGTATCGAATAATTGCCCATTGAGTGAAGTTTAAAAGCCAATAATAATGCAGAATTTTTCAAGTTTGGTTTAAAATACGACTAGCATGCCAGTTGTTGCCTGTGTGAAACCCCAGTTACTATACAAAAATCTAGGTTGACACTCCAGCACACTGACATTAAACTGAGGCCCCGTTTGCTCTTTCAGGTGGACGTAAAAGTTCTTATGGCACTATTTCGAAGAAGAGCTGGGGAGTTATCCCTGGTGTCCTAGCCAATATTTATCCCTCAATCAACATCACTAAAACAGATTATCAAGGCATTATTGTTACGTCCGTGTAATAATAAGAAAAGGACTGCAGAGAATGGTACAACAGGTGTTTACTCAACGTGGTTCAAACTGCAACTGAAACAACAGATTACTACTCAGCGTTATATACAGGTGTGGTCACTGCCGGTACTACAGTATACATGAGCTGTAGAAAGTAGTTCCCCCATTAAAGGTACATACATTACAATTCCTCCCCTTTTAGCTTAACAGTACCATAACACTCATTTAACAATTAAATATCAAACTAATTACAATTAACACTTTTAACATGCAACAGTAGCTGAAAATAGTCTATTTATAAATTCAGTCTTTGGGGAGGCTTCCTGATCCTTTCTGGATAGCGCCTTTCCCGAGTGTCTTGCTCTTGGTGCGCAGGCGATTCTGGCCCCCTGTCGTCGGTTGGTTCATCAGCTTCCGATGCTACTGTTTCTGGGGTAGATGCTACCTGTACATCGGGTTCATCACCAGGTACGTATGGGCGAGGCATGGCGTTGACTCGTTCCTGTGACTCTAGGATCTGGTCAGCATGGCATCTCACGATGCTCTCCCCAACGTCCACTGTGTACATTAGTGGCCCCTGCCGTGTGCATATAGTTCCTGGTTGCCATTTCTCTGTTCGGTAGTCGCGGGCCAAGACTGGTTGCACTACATTGAAGCTCCTTGTCAGCTTCTCATTGATGTGCTGGAATTGCTTACTCTCAACATCTCTTCGTACATTTGGTCTGAGCAAATCCAGACGAGATCTCAACCTTCGGTTAAAGAACATCATGGCCGGGGCCTGGCTGGTGACTGCATGTGTCACATTTCTGTAGGCTAACAGGAAATTGTCCACCTTATGCTGCAGTGGAATGTTGTCATCGCACATGGCCTTTACTGCTTTTTTAAAGGTTTGTACGAACCTCTCAGCCAATCCATTTGTGGCTGGATGACACGGGGCGGATGTATAATGCCTTACCCCATTCCTTTTCATAAATCTTCGAAACTCTTCGGACACAAACTGTGGTCCGTTATCAGAGCAAATCTGCCCTGGCAAGCCGTTCCTGGCAAAAATGGTCCGTAGGACTGCAATAGTTTTCTCCATGGTGGTGGAGGATATTTTGATCACCTCAGGCCATTTCGAGTGCGCATCCATGGCTATTAAAAACATTGAGTCCATGAATGGACCAGCAAAATCAATATGCACCCATTGCCATGGAGATGAGGGCCACTCCCATGGGTGTAGAGGGGCATGTGGTGGTGCATTTTGGACCTTCTGGCATCCTGAGCAGCTCTGTGTCAGGTCCTCGATTTGCTGATTGATCCCCGGCCACCACACATAAGCCCCAGCAAGGCTTTTCATTTTCACCCCTCCCAGATGACCTTCGTGAAGCTCATTGAGCACTCTCTCCCTTAACTTGGGTGGAATCACCACACGGGATCCACACAGCAAGGTCCCCTGGCATACTGATAGCTGTCCTCTTCTGGATGAGAATGCTGGCAACAGTGAGTCGCCATGTGCTGGCCATCCCTTCACCATCAAATCATATACCCGAGACAGTGTCGGGTCATTTTGGGTCTCCTTCTCTATACTAGCGTTAGTTACTGGCAAGCATTCAATTATAGTCAAATGAAATATTTCGACAGGATCCACTGCTGGTGCTTCCTCCGCAGTAGGCAGTGGCAGGTGTGATAGCCCATCAGCGTTTCCATGCTGTTTCATGCCCTTATACTCGATTTCATATTGGTGCGCCCCTAGAAAAAGGGACCATCTTTGTAGCCGTTGCGCAGTCATCACCGGAACGCCCTTCTTTGGATTAAAGATGGAGACAAGTGGTTGGTGGTCAGTCAGCAAGGTGAACTTCTGCCCGTGCAGATAGTGATTGAACATTTTCACTCCCCACAATAGGCTGAGGGCCTCCCTGTCAATCTGGGCGTAGTTACGCTCGGCTGAGGTTAGTGACCGAGGCGCAAAGGTTACTGGCCTCTCTGAGCCGTCCGGGAATTTGTGTGACAGCACCGCTCCAATGCCATAGGGTGATGCATCACACGCCAACCGAATTGGTAGTGCTGGGTTGAAATGAGCCAACACCTCTTTTGATGTGATCAATGCTTTGCTCTTCTGGAAAGCTCGTTTACATTCGTCACTCTACTTCCATGGTGCCCCCGTTTGCAGTAGGGTGTTCAGTGGGTGTAGTACGGTAGACAAATTCGGCAAGAACTTATGGTAGTAGTTTACCAGCCCGAGGAACGACCTCAGTTGTGACACATTTTCCGGTGCTGGAGCCTTGACTACTGCCTCAATCTTTTCAGGGGACTTATGTAACCCCTCTTTAGCAATAACGTGGCCACAATACGAGATCTGCTTGTGGAAAAACTCGCATTTGTGGCGATTAGCTCGGAGCCCATGTTCCTTCAATCTAGTGAGCACCTGCTCCAGGTTGGCGAGGTGATCACTGTCATTTTCGCCTGTGACCAGGATGTCGTCCAAATAACACTGGGTCCCTGGAATCCCTTGCAGGACTTGTTCCATTGCCCTTTGCCAAATAGCCGGAGCTGATGCTACCCCGAACACCAGCCGGTTGTATTGGTAGAGACCTTTATGAGTGTTGATCGTGAGGTACTGTTTCGAGGCTTCTTCTACCTCCATTTGCAGGTACGCCTGGGCCAGATCAATCTTAGTGAAGCGTTTCCCTCCAGATAGCGGGGCAAAAATATCTTCAATCCGCGGAAGCGGATATTGTACAGTGTGAAGGACTGGGTACACTGTCACCTTAAAGTCCCCATAGATGCGAACCTTCTTTGGTTCCCCAGGCATATTACTCAACGACCTCTTCATTACAGGAACGATGGGTGTAGCCCACTCGCTCCAGTCCACTTTGGACAGTACTCCTGAATGTTCCAAACCTTCCAGCTCTGCTTCGACGGCTGGGCGGATCGCATAAGGTACCGGTCTGGCCTTAAAAAACTTTGCGCTTGCATTTTCCTTTATTTTGATCGTTGCTGTTATGCCTTTTAGTGTTCCGAGTCCCTGCTGGAACACTTCTTGTGCGTCAGTTAGCATTTTTGACAGTCGTCCAGGTGTGACATCATCATCCTTTTTGGCATCTACAGTCAGTGCTTGTATGGAATGCCAATCTAGCTGTATCTTCCAGATCCATTCACGTCCTAGTAGTGGTGGTCCTCCATCTGGCAATACATATAGGTCCATTTTTGGTGTTTCCTTGCCGTTATATATAACGTTCACCCTTATTTTTCCTTTGGGGTAGACTTTTTGCCCCGTGTACATCTTCAAGACAATCTTTGTGTCTCTCAAGGGTATATGTGAGAATAGCCGCTTGTAGTCCCTTCGGTTTATGACTGTTAGGGCTGATCCTGTGTCCAATTCCATTTTCACTTGGACTCCTGCTATCTTGAGCGTGACCCAGATAGTTTGGTGATCCTCCGTTTTGATCACATTATGTAGTTTCAGACAACCCAGCTCTTTGCTTCCGGAGTCTGTATCACTCTTCTGTTCGTCTGAACTACTCTCCGTCACCTTATGTACCTTTTTGTACTTCTCCTGTGGAGATTTCTTGCTGCTGGTTTTCTTTCCCGACCTGCAGACTCTTGCTATGTGTCCTACTTTTCCACACTGTCTGCACACTTTGTCCTTGAACCAGCAATCATTATGGTTGTGTGTTGTTCTGCCGCAGCGATAGCACTTCACTGTTCCGTATGACATTTCATTTGTGCCATATTCTTGCGGTCTCCATTGTATCTCTGCAGCGCCCCGTGCTGCTGCTTCGTGTGATACTGCAATGCTGAAAGCCTTGTCCAGCTTAAAATCCTTTTCTGATAGAAGCCGTTTCTGGGTTCCTTCACTTTGAAGCCCACACACAAACTTGTCCCTTAAAGTATCTGCTAGTCCCGTTCCAAACTGGCAGTGCTTCGATAGCTTCCACAGTTCCGTTAAATACTCAGCATTGCTTTCAACTTTATGCTGCTTCCTTTTGTGAAACTTAAATCTTTCTGCTATCAGCAGCAGTGTGGGGTTTAAGTGGTCCTGTAGGATTGACACTATGTTTTCAAAATCCTTTTCTACTGGCTTCTCTGGGGTTACTAGGTTTCGTAGTAAGCCATACGTTTTTGCACCCATTGAATTCAACAATACCAGCGCTTTCTTGTCATCTGGCACTTCAGTCGCCTTGCAGTATACTTCTATGCGTTCGACATATGTCGTCCAATCTTCGACTTCATTGTCGAACGCAGTGACACTGCCACTCTTCGGCATTTTTGGGTGTGGTTAGACTGGCTTAAAATGACGTCTCCCGCGCTTCCCTTTCTTCCCCGCTGCGGCTTAAAATGGCGTCTCCCGCGCTGCTGCCAATGCCGCTCTCGGCGGTCCTCGTGGCAAATGGCGACACCCTGTGGGTTTCGTGCACTGCTCCTGTGCTGCTGCCAACGCCGCTCTCTGCAGTCCTCATGGCAATTGCAGCGCCTCGCGTTTTCCTGCACGCCTCTCTCCCCCGTTGACGCTGCTCGGCCCTTGACCACCGGCTGCGCTCTGCTCTCTCTCGCCTCTCTCCCCCATTGACGCCGCTCGGTCCTGAACACCGGCTGCGCCCTGTGTGCTCTGCCCTCTCTCTCTACCCCGTTGACGCTGCTCGGCCCTTGACCACCGGCTGCGCTCTGCTCTCTCTTGCCTCTCTCCCCCGTTGACGCCGCTCGGTCCTGAACACCGGCTGCGCCCTGTGTGCTCTGCCCTCTCTCTCTCCCCCGTCGACGCTGCTCGGCCTTTTTCTGTGCCGCTCAGTCGGGCTCTAGCCCATCGCTGTCCGGGAAGGGTCTGCGCAGTACCTGTTGCCAGCCCGTTTCGCTGGACCACCGCGATTGGAAAGCCAAGCCTGGCTCTCAACAGCCTCCCATGCGATGCTCAAATCTCCGCTGGATGACTGGGCGGTTGCCCGTGGTCGACGCCCGTGCTTCTGGACTCGACCTTCTTCCACTGTTCTCCAGGAGCGAATCCCTCGGAGGTGATGCAGAGTTGCAGGTAGGTTCGAACTTGCTCGTCGCCACTGTTACATCCGTGTAATAATAAGAAAAGTACTGCAGAGAACGGTACAACAGGTGCTTACTCAACGTGGTTCAAACTGCAACTGAAACAACAGATTACTACTCAGCGTTATATACAGGTGTGTTCACTGCCAGTACTACAGTATACATGAGCTGTAGAAAGTAGTTCCCCCCTTAAAGGTACATACATTACAATTATCACATTGCTGTTTGTGGGAGCTTGCTGTGTGCAAATTGGATGCCGCGTTTCCTACATTACAACAGTGACTACACTTTAAAAAGTACTTCATTGGGTGTAAAGCACATTGGGACATCCGGGGGTCATGAAAGACGCTATATAAATGCAAGTCTTTCTTTCTTATAAGGCAGTAGATCTAAGTCAGTGCTGCAAAACTATTTTAAGCAGATGTATATGTTTCCAATCAGGCCATTTAAAACAATAGCTTGCTGTACTACTTTACTGCAGCCCTGGACTATTTATGCATTGCTCAGTAGTCATTTATTTTGTTCAAAATCGCATTCCAACAAAATCTTAACGTTGACTGGACTTAAATAACAATAATGATAATAATAACAATGAAAATAATACCAAGAAACGGATTAAATAAACTAAGAGCAATTTGATACTTGTTCTTTTACTTTACTTCGAAAGGAAGTTATTCCTAGTTGCCTTCCCCTTTAAGTATTTCAAGCTATCTCGCTATATCAAAAATCATGCTGTTTTTGAGAATCTTGGCAGCATTAAGTATAAGCAAGATATGGATGCCAAGGTTTAGAGTTTGTTGTATGTGCAGTAACAGTGGGATACCTTCTAGCCTTGTGCAATAATAACATTTAATGCAGAAAAATGGGAGGGAAAGACTGAAAATATTTGCATCGATCTTCCCAGTGTTTACTTGATGATTTGAGATATTTACTGTAGATTTTTTTTGGGCATTTAATGATTCAGACGATATTGTTTACCTGCCCAATATCTAGAGAATTTGTAGCGAGCCCAGGTATTGAATAGAAACCCTTCTGGCTGTAATCTGGTTTACTAAGCTTATAGTGTCATTTTTGTCACGGTTCAATTGAAGGAAATTATGCTAGAAAAATTATGTTAGAAAAAAAACTCTTTGCTGAAATAGCAGTGACATTTTTGTTGGTAGAATCAAGGACATTGAGATAGTTCAAAATGCAGCTGGAAGCTAGGCTTAGTGAGTTGGAGTACCAGAGGGATGAGCTGAATGACTTATTCTTGCCCTTGATTTTTTTGAATGTTCTTTCATAATTTGGAGCATTTAACCAACAGCAAAATGTCTGCTGGTTATGTAAATGTGAGCACAACAGGTAACGGCATCAGTGGTGAACAAATAAAAATAAGATGTGCATTGTGTGACATTGAAGGTTGCTTTTAGTACAGCGCCTCATTTCATCACACATGCTGTTCATTCTATTGATGTCACTGTGTGTCTGTTGCTAACTAGCCCACTTTCAAGTGTTCTTGTGCCTTTCAGCCAGACTTATATTAGAAAGTCATTTTCACATTCTGCCTCATCAATATCCACAGCATATGGATGACTGCACAATTGAAGGTTATAATGTACCTTACTCTCTGCTTGTTTCTTAAATAAATTGGTTAGTACTGAGTGCACTGCTTTCAAACTTCCACAAACAACTACTTGAACGGAGAGAATCAGGCTGGCCTGTCATTCACATCAAAACACTCAAGTAAGAAAATAACTGCTACAGGACTTTTATTGTTCTTTCTAAAAAGGTTTCAAGTTTAATTACAAGCTATTTAAATATTAGCCAAACATTTTATATTTCCCAGTGAAAAGTGTGACTTTCAAACGTTATGTATGCAACAAAGCATTTGAACTGAAAATTATGATAATGTTGCCTATTCACCTACAGTATAAGTTAAAAGGTTCAGTTTCACTGAGGACTGGCAATCTTCTAGGCAGTGTGTAATAAAGTGACCAACATAATGGACTCACTTTTGTATTTGTTATAATAACTGATTCACGCAGCACTGAGGTAGACAGGTGTGGATGAATGTTGCTCCCATCCTAAAATAACAATGGAAAAAAATAATCCCAGTTAAGTAATATTAAAGGCTTGTGCAAGGTCAGTCAAAATAAACTCATGCAGAACTATTCAAGAGGAGGGGGACCTCCATCTCAGAGTTGGCATAGGAGGGGGGGAGTAACCTCCATCTTAGACTTGGCATAGGAGGGGGGTTAGTAATTTCCATCTCAGACTTGGCATAGGAGGGGGGTTAGTAATCTCCATCTCAGACTTGGCATAGGAGGGGGGGAACCTCTCTTATGTTCATTAATAAATAGACATTCTTATTATGAACACAGCTAGCTTTTGCTAGCTACTTTTATTGAGCACATGTGGACTAGGTACAGTATCTGTAGAGGCTTCCATCTTCACTGCTGCCTTGTGGGTAGCCTAGTGCCTCATGGGTAATGTAGTCTTAATATACATACAGCTGGGTAGTGTAGTCTTATACATACAGCTACATACAGCTCTACACAGCTCTACGGCTCCACCTAGTGTCCACTATAGAATGACATGTTATTGATCACTACATCCCCCTTTCTTTGAGGTTTAACAAAATCAAAATCAATCAACTTTCAAGAAAACAAAAAGATAATATCAGTAACACTTTTGTTAGTGCTCTATAAACATAAACATTTTCAAAACAGTCAACACATTTTCAAAGCTTTACATTGTACTCAAAGATTAAGTCTATCAGGCTTTTTTACTTCACGTGTGGATCTTCTCAACATGGGTAAGTCTGATGTGTCTTCATGAGATTGATCTGGCGGTGAATGACAAGATGCAGTTGTGGCATTGTCATCGATCTGCTGTTGTATAGATCGAGGTCTCCTTGCGATCTTTGCTTGGAGAGGGTTTCAGTGTTTCCTTCACTCTTCATGCCATAACTCTCAATGTAGTCAATGCACTCTCGAAAAACTGATGGCAGCTGGATCCCATCATACAGCATAGTCCTCTCAGCAGCCTCGGCTAATGGAACACCAAAGATTGGACTGAGGGAAGAAGGAGTATCCACCGGAACTGCTTCCTGCTCTGGTGCAGGCTTCTTCTTTTTCTTTTTCTCTTTCCACTGCTTAACAACATCTGCTGCGGTTATATCTTTGGACTTTTTCTCCTTGTGTTTTTCCTCTTTGTGCTTTTCTTCCTTTGGCTTCTCTTTGAACTTAAAGTATTTTTCTTTCTTCTTGGAGAAACTAGGCTTTTTGAAGACATGGATACCCTTTGGCCTTTTCATCCTTGATGGGCTCTCTACTTCATCACCTGAGTCATCTGGTCTGCTTATGGCACAGTTTATACGGTAGACTCTCTTGACCAGTTCTAAGTCTTTACCAGCTTTGTCACCTAGTATCGAATCAAGTCTCTCAGCCACAACAGAAAACATGAGATGATGCACTTTGTCTTTGACTGTCACTTTAAGTCTGCATACACCTAAGCTATCTATTTTCTGTCCATTATAGCTCTTCAGTAGTACTGACATTTTCTCTATTTTGGGCTTTTCTTTCATATTTTTTATGTCACTCATACTGATTAAGTTTGCTTTTGCCCCAGTGTCCAGTTTCAATGTAACTAATGCTCCATTTAGCTGCAGTGGGATCATCCATTTGTCCACTTTTACTGCATAGACTTTATGTTCAGCATTGTCCATTTCTGAGGGCTGCACATTATCTGTATCTTTTTTGATATTGTCACATGACACCATTCCTACAAAAAATGTCTCACTTAAATCAGTGTTCTCAATTACATTAACTTGTTGCCCTTTCGTTGTTTTTACTTTTGAAAAGCATTGTTTGGCAAAGTGATTCTTTCCATTACGCTTTGTGCTCATTTTTCCAGACACTGGGCATTGTCTTAACTGGTGTTTGTAACCACAGCGTTTACAATTAAAAATGTCATCCTCGAATTGCTTTTCATTTCTGTTCTGCCCACGTTTCTTCCCCTTGTAGGACACAGCACCGACAGCAGCATTATCACTCATTACAATCGCATCATTATTGATTTCACTGAAAGTCTTCACGTGCTTTCGAGCTAGCTCGCTGGCTTGGCATATTTTCACTGCATTTTCCAAATTAAATTCGGTTTCTCTCAACAGACGTTCCCTGACTTTTTTTACCATGAATACCGAACACAATCTGGTCATGAATCATGGATGGTTTGAGCTCAGAGAAATTATATGTCTGTGCTTTCAGTTTCAGAGCAGTTATAAAGCTATCAAAAGTCTCATTTTGTTGCTGTGTCCGAGAACGGAAGATATATCTTTCATACGTCTCATTCTTTTTGGGAGAGCAATGTGCATCAAATTTTTTTAGCACATCTTCTAATTTTTCTCTGTTCTCCTCTGGATTAAATACAAATGTATTAAGTACCTCTATCACCTGTGGGCCTGCAACCGTAAGCAGCAACGCTATCTTCCTTGCGTCTGGCTTCGTACCGAATCCAATGGCTGCAATGTAGAGTTCGAATTGTTGTTTAAGAGTCTGCCAATTGTAGTCGATGTTTCCTGTGAGTTTCAAATGCTCTGGTGGCTTCAAATTCTCCATGTCGCTTTTCACAATTTTCAGCAGATCTTCACCATCCTGGTACCATCTTATGTTCATTAATAAATAGACATTCTTATTATGAACACAGCTAGCTTTTGCTAGCTACTTTTATTGAGCACATGTGGACTAGGTACATTATCAGTAGAGGCTTCCATCTTGACTGCTGCCTTGTGGGTAGCCTAGTGCCTCATGGGTAATGTAGTTTTAATATACATACAGCTGGGTAGTGTAGTCTTATACATACAGCTATATACAGCTCTACACAGCTCTACGGCTCCACCTAGTGTCCACTATAGAATGACATGTTATTGATCATTACAACCTCCATCTCAGACTTGGCATAGGAGGGGGGGGAGTAACCTCCATCTTAGACTTAGCATAGGAGGGGGGAACCTTCATCTCACACTTGGCATAGGAGGGGGGGAGTAACCTCCATCTTAGACTTGGCATAGGAATGGGGAACCTCCATCTCAGACTTGGCATAGGAGGGGAGGGAGTAACCTCCATCTCAGACTTGGCATAGGAGGGGGGAACCTCCATCTCACACTTGGCATAGGAGGGGGGTATTAACCTCCATCTTAGACTTGGCATAGGAGGGGGGGGAGTAACCTCCATCTCACAATTGGCATAGGAGGGGGGGTAGTAACCTCCATCTCAGACTTGGCATAGGAGGGGGGACCTCCATCTCAGACTTGGCATAGGAGGGGGGGGAGTAACCTCCATCTTAGACTTGGCATAGGAGGGGGGAGTAACCTCCATCTCAGACTTGGCATAGGAGGGGGGGTAGTAACCTCCATCTCAGACTTGGCATGGGGCGGAGTAACCTCCATCTCAGACTTGGCATAGTTCGGGGGGACCTCCATCTCAGACTTGGCATAGGGCGGGGGTAGTAACCTCCATCTCAGACTTGGCATAGGAGGTGGGAGATCTGTAAGGTTTGCAAAATTCTGCAGAACCCCAAAACAGAAGGAAAACCTTATTTAAAACGATTTTGGACCATCACAGAAGAAATCTGTAAAAAGGATAAATTGTATGGTTGGGCCTAACAGAAGAATTCAAAGAGTTAAATTACACATTTTCCCTAAATGTAAGGAAGAGATTTTGGATTGTTTTTAAGGAATTATTGGGCCAAAGGTGTTTAAAATAAGATCCCAGGAAGTTTTGGCTGGTTTAAAAGACATGTTCAGGCTTGCAAAAGGCTGTGACACAGGGGAGGTGGGGTGGGACCCCGAGTTTGGATATTGGACAGTCTGGGAATGTCCTAGGCCACCTCAGCCTTTTACATAAAGACAATAAAATCTGTTCCCGCCAGAATTCGAAGAGCCAAGTACATGATTAAAACAGTACATGTCCCCAGCAACACAAAGAAAAGAACATAGTCCAACAGGAACCAACATTAAAACAGCAGTCCAAAACCAATCAAAGAGATTTACAAATGTTTTGCATTTTTAAACTAGTTTCAAGGCAATCCCGAAACCAGTTAAAAGTCAATTAAGAGTAAGATGGACCATCCCCGAAACTCATTAAGTTCAGATGTGCCATCCCCGAAGCTCATTAAAGTTATAAAACCTATTAAAAATAATGAGCCCGCCAAATTTAACAAAGAAATCCGAGATTTGGCAGTCAGATAAGCCAGGCCCGAAATTAATATAATTGAGGCCTACCTTTTCAGTGGTCAGTCAGCTCAGAAGTTCAGCTCATCATCGGAGAAGATGTTCAAGTTCAGCACAACCAACGAGAGCACAGTACAGCTCAATGGATCACCATCATTGGAGACTCAAAGGAACAAAAGGAGAATGAAAGTCGCGGCAACCGAAGGCCGAAAGAAACCAACAACCACCCATATTACCACCAACCAGGTAATATTGGGCCACCGCGACCAACAAGAAACCAACCGCCGAAAAACTCATGAACCAAAGACTTGTTTCCACTCTACAGGCTAGTCTGACTTACCCCTGGGTATGATTTGGACACAAAAGACCCTAAAACTAGCCCTAACCAAAGAAAATTGGGGACTCACCCGATCATCCAACAGCATGACTAACTGCATCAGTGGACCAACCCAAACTGAAGACCCAACGCAGGTGCAGTCTTCTACCATGTCCAGGGTATGGCAGGCCCCAACTGCCACAACTAAGGAGAACACCAAAATCACGAACCTCTTCAGTCTGTCAAGAAAGTCGTTTTGGTGAGCATTTCCTGGTCCTCTGGATTCCAGCCTAGTTAGTGTAGTGGGGTTGGGAGGGTAAGGGATTTTGTAAATTGTAATTCTCCCTCGCTTATTCCAAGTGTTCTCCACCCTTTTAGAGTATAAGCTTTATTGTATTGTATATTTTCCTGTCTCAAAATAAAGATCTGAATTCTTTTTGACCAACCCAGGTGTCTGTTGCAAGTTCATTACAACCGCCAAATATGTCCAAAGTCTAGAACAAAAGGGAGTGGGAGCAACTCGAACTGCTCAAATGCATCAGAGGTGAAGCTGACAAACAACCCACACACCACCCCTTACAGCATGGCGACCGTGGCAGGACTTTGGCAAAAGGGAAGTAATATAATAGACCCTGTGTTTGATGAGAGAACGAAGATGGAAGAGAGGATTTTCTCTTACATTTTTAAGAAGTTGAATATCACCAAGAAATGGGTGACCAGTCTGTTGCGTGCTGAGCATCCTATGGACGCTGCAGCCAAATGGACTGAGAACAAGGATCATAAGAAGTCGGTAGAGAAGGCCATCTGGTTGGTCTGTGCCCTACGACAGATCCAGCTTTTAGATCAGCAGGTTAAAGCTTTGACAGCAGAGCTGCAGGAGGCAGCCAAACTGTCTCAGCCAAGAGCTTTAGCAGGAGAGGAACTATTGCAGGAATTACAAGCCCAGAATCAAGAGAAATTGCAGCTAAAAGAGAAACACAGAAACAGGCATGAGTATTTTCGGTGTCAAGTCACCGAAGCAAAAGGAAATGAGCTGGCACTGAAAGAGGAGAACGCTCGCCTAACCAGACAGTTAAGAGAACAGGAGGAGCAGTATAGGAATATAAAGGCAGCTTATCAAGTAGCAAGCACAAGGGATTTTGAAGCGGGAGATCACGGCCCCTGTCAAAAGCAGATAGAAAGTTTAAAACTTGCTCTGTCCAGGGCAAAAGGCTTGGTATGCCTAGTAAGCCCGGGTGCGGCCCAGGTAGACATGGAAGTAGAAGTATAAACTGTGCAGACGTCACCTGTGGCGCCGGGGAGCAACCCGGTTGGGCAGCAGGAGGGACAAGCAATCTGTAGAGAAGACAGGGAGGAGTGCACACCACCGCCACCTGTGGCGACGGGTTTTGACTCGGTTTGGCTGTAGGATTCGCAAAATTGGACTTCATATTAATAAGGGTCAAATGGCAGAAGAGGCCGTGATTTTAAAGACTGTTTTAAAAGAAGCCCAGAAAAAGGGGCTTACAAAATGGCTGCCATGCCATGTGACCAGCTTATTGGGACACTTTAAAATGGTTCCTGCGCAACCTCAGACAGCTTTGTGGATTCAACCTACAGCAAGTTCTGGAAGCCGTTTCTGAGAGAACGAAACCAGACCCACACATATACATATGGATTAGATACAGATCCAGTCAAGATTGGCCTGGAGACAGAGGCCATCTAAATGTTGACCCAGACAAAAGGGACAATTTCTTATTCATGAGAACAGCACCCAGGACTAGATAATGAGATCAGCAGGACATTAAAAACAATGAAGGTAATTCCAGACCAGAGATGGGCCTTTACCGGCCGTTTAAGACATTTTAAAATATAATAACTACCCCACTGTGCTCCCAGCCCGCCAAAAGTAAAACAAAGACTAACCTGATTTTGGGTGGGAGACGGAAGTTTCTGGAAGAAAGGTATATCTGGAGAGACTTTTCGGCAGTTGGGGCAAGCTTGGAGAGTTACTGAGTTGAAAAGAAGCTTGGAGACAGAGAGAGCTGGAGAGTTGGAGAGTTTGAATCACAGCCAGAAGAAGAAGCAGGCACTCGGAGGAGGAAGAAGAAAGCCAACATCGAGAAGGCCATCTCGAAGCCGGCGCCCCGCCCTGGGGAAACACATCGGGAGATCATCGACCATCCCCGGGCCGTTGCCGGAACAAGAGTCCATTGACCCAACTTGGGAGAAGAGACAAAAAAATAAAAACCCCAAGAGAAGAAACCTTCTAGCCACCTCGGCTCGGGAGAAGAGAGAAAAGGAAACTGAAGAAGCGATGGGAACCAGCCCAAGGCTCCTCTAGCCATGGTCGAGCCGACGATCCTCGACCCCGCCGACATCCAGGCCCACCGGTGTCCAGCCGCCCCCGACCCCCACCTCAGGAGAAAGGTGTGGCGCAGCTCGCAGGGGCTCCACGATCCACGTGGAGACGAAACACCTGAAAGGACCAAACACAGACTCGATTTCAAAACCTTGCACTTCCTAGTGGGATTGGTGAGCATGTTTCTGGCCCTTCACAATCAGATCTAGATAGGTTTAATAAGGGGGTGGATTTAAGGGTACAATTAACATGAGTTGTTGTCCCTCGATGTTCCGTGTGTTTCCTTATTTCATGATGATCTTTGTAGAGTATAAGATGCCCGTATTTGCTTTAGTTAGTACTGTGTCATTATAATTTGTTTTGTGTTTTACCCTCCCATGTGCTCTCTTATCTGCTTGCATTTGATTTGATATTTTTCCTTATGCAATAAAATTTCATTTTGTTTCATCAAACTTGGTCTACAAGAGTTTTCTCTACATTGTAGTTCCTGCCCCAAAGTCCAGAGTATAGAATCTAAGGGGCGAGTGGGTCGAACCACTCAAGGTTTACTGTGCAAGCGAGAGAGGCCTCTAGAGAGAGAAACCTCAGGGAAATCTCTCAAGGAAAACCCCTTACATGGCAGCAGGGTGAAGTGGGCAAACAAATGCAGGAAAGGTCGGAGCCGGGACCGATGTGCCCAGCTCGACAGCAAAAGTTTGGCCCACCTGGGGTTGATGGGGGCCAGGGCCCCTTGAAAGCCAGTTTGTGATTCCCCATGGTACCCAACAGCTTAGGGCTATGGTAAGCCACTTGAGTAAGCTCACCCACAAGGGAGACCCCTCAGTCCACTTTATTGTAGTGGAACAAGCAGCAGGCATTAATGAGTGCGATGACTCAGAAATGGCCAAGATGCTCCTGTTCACCTTAGATGGCAAGCTGTACCAGTCCCTCTCTGCCGAGTGCAAGAAGGGACAGGGAGGGTACGCTGCCATCCGGGATCAAGTTCTGGAGGCGATGGGGATGAATGATGGTAGTCAGTTCTCCCGGGTGGAGAAGACTACCCAGTTAGCAGGGGAGACCCCACAGGCTTTTGCAGACAGGCTGTGGCCTGTGTACAGGAGTGCCTGTAATGGGGATCTCGACCGGGCTAACTCACTGGCTCCGAAGTGTGGTGGCAAACAGCTTGCCCCAGATCAGAGCCAAGGCCGAGCTGTGGTTCAACCCAAAGGGCCCCAGGTCACCGAGGAGACAGTGGTCAGACAACTGACCCTGGCTTACCGCAATGGTAGGGGGGTAGAAGAACCACAGACTAAAGGGAAAGCTCATGAGTTAAAACCCAGCCAGGGTAAGAAGGAATGGCACCAGGAAGGGGGTATCCCTTCCGATGTGAGGCGTAACTGCTTCGGGTATGGGAAGAGTGGGCATTGGAGAAGGAACTGTAGAAATCCTTGGAAGGATAGTGCAGGAAAGAATGCCCCAGCTCCCACCCCAAAGGCAGAAACACAGGCCTATTCACCCACAGTAGATTCGATAGTAGCTGCACTTGGAGTTTTGTTGGCTGGCCCAGGGCCGGTAGCCACAGCCACAGGTGCTTTAACTCCATCTGCTCCCCCAGTTAACACAGACTTTTGACTGGAGCCAGTGCAACCTGTCTATCTGTGTCCCCTTGAGTATGATGTATGGAAAAGACCGCTTGTTAAGATGGAAGTGGAAAAGGTTAAAGGGACCTATCTGCTGGACACGGGAGCTTCAAGCACCATAGTCTACTCAGATAACCCCGCTACCTCACCTCTGTCTAAAGGGGTCTCATACAGCTTAGTGGGGTTCACAGGTAACGAGCAGATTGGCTCGTTCTCTATCCCGCTGTCCATTCATTTAGGAGCATTCCACACCAAGTGGACTTGTGTTTTAATGAAGTGGGAGCAGGATGGGAAAGGGATCCTGGGGGCTGATTTTATTATAGGCCACAGGATCCTATTGGATCGCAGGAATAACTGTCTCTAGGGAGCATGCACTGGCAAAGAGGGTGAAGTGGTAGTTATCCCAGGGAAACAGGGAAAGGGGACCTTGTGTACCCTAAAACCCAAGGAGGATTATGACCTCGAGCAAATGGTCAGTAACACTCCAGTGGAGTACCAGGCATTTGTGCGAGCACACCTCGGTGCATTTGCCACTCACAAGCATGATTGTGGGAGGGTGAACGGGGTCGAAGTGAGTGTAGATGGGAACCCCATGACCCGACCACAAAAGCAGTATAATTTCCCAAAAGAGGTGGAGAAAGACATGGAAACGGCCATGACCTCTCTGGTCAAACAGGGGGTATTGAGACCAATAGCCACCCATGTAAACTCTCCATTGTGGCCAGTTAGGAAACCAGACAACTCCTGGAGAGCCACGGTGGACTATTGGGTGCTCAATAGGAACATCCCCACCTGTGCACCCATGGTCGCAGCTGTCGCCTACCTCATAGGAAGTATTCCAGCCTCCGCGACCACCTTCACGGTGCTGGATATTTCCAATGGGTTTTGGTCCATCCCTCTGCGGAGAGAGGACCAGTACAAGTTCGCCTTTACGTTTAAGGGCCAACAATACACCTGGAACTGCCTACATCAGGGGTTCCACAATAGCCCCAGCATCTTCCATCAGTGTATGGCAGATTGCTTAAAAGGCTTCAGCCGACCCCGACATTTAGTCCAGTATGTGGATGACCTGCTCCTATTCACTGATGAAGGAGAGGAACACGGTCCACTACTGGCTGAACTGTTGAAGTTGCTCAAGCAGGAAGGTTTTAAGGTAAACCCCAAGAAGGTACAGATCGGTCAAAAGGAAGTCAAGTTCCTAGGTCTGGCTGTGCAAGCAGGGGAAAGAGCCATAGATAAAGCCAGAAGGGAAGCAGTACAGGAGTTACCAGCCCCCCCCCCATACAGTGACAGGAGTGAGATCTTTTCTAGGGTTGACAGGGTACTGCAGGGGTTTTATTGAGGATTACACCACCACAGCAGCCCCTCTGCTCCGACTTCTACACAAGGGAGTGGAGTGGGTTTGGGATGAGGGTTGCGAGACAGCATTTGTAAGCCTCAAGAAAAATCTGCAGACCGCACCAGCTCTAGGGGTGATTGATGGGGAGAAAGAGTTTTTCTTGGAGGTAGCAGCCAGCGGGGACAGTCTGAGTGCAGTGCTGCTCCAGGAGCAGCACAATCAGCTGAGACCAGTGGTTTACTCCTCCAGGATACTCACAGAGGTGGAAAAGGGCTATTCCAACGGTGAGAGGCACCGCCTCGTCACTCTCTGGGCTGTGAAAAGATCACAGGCACATTGCCCATCACCCTCCTGACCCATCACACGCCCACCCAGATGATCCTAGATGGGAGAATTAAGGATGGGACAGTGAGCAGTGCCCGCATTGCTCGCTGGACCCTGCTTCTCTTCCAGATGGATCTAAGGGTGAAAGGTCTCTGCGAGCCAAAGCTCGCAGCCAACATGATCTATCCAGGGACGGCCCACAGGTGTTCCGTTGAAGGGGTATGGGAAGTCGGCATAGGTTTTCGGGCCGGGATACACCCTACAGGCCGCAAAATCTATGTGGATGGTTCCAGCACGGTATCTGCTGGGAAACAACTCACAGGGTGTGGAATTTATGACCCAGGGGCAGACATTGCCCTGGCAATTAAACTCCCCAGCACCATGAGCGCCCAGCAGGCTGAACTGTTCGCGGTAGTGTACGTGGTTACACACCCAGAGAAATTCCTTACCCCATACACGATTTGCTCGGACAGCATGTTCACGTGCAATTCGTGTACAGAATATCTGGCCATCTGGTCCTGTCGGGGATACACTGTAAGGGGTTTTGCTCTCTCTCTCTCTCTCTCTCTCTCTTGCACAGAAAAACCTTGAGTGGTTCGACCCACTCACCCCTTAGATTCTAGACACTGGACTTAGGTGCAGGAACTACAATGTAGAGAATACTCTTATAGACCAGGTTTAATGAAATGAAATGATATTTTATTGCATAAGGAAAAACAAATCAAATGCAAGCAAATAAGAGGGTACATAAGAGGGAAAAACAAATCATAACAATACAGTACTAACTAAAATGGATACAGGCATATTATACCTTACAAAGATCATCATAAAATGGGGAAACACACGGAACATCGAGTGACAACAACTCATGTTAATTATACCCAAAATGACCACCCCCTTTAACCTATCTAGATCCGATTATGAAGGGCCAGAAACATGCTCTCCAATCCAGTTGGAAAAGTATAGAGTTTTGAAACAGGTCTGCGTTTTGATCCCCTCAGGCATCCTGTTTCCTCGTGGTCAGTGGAGCCGCAGCGGGCTGCGCCACGCCTCACTCTCTCTCTCTCTCTCTCGAGGTGAAGGTCATGGACAGGCTGGACACTGACGGGCCTGGATGTCGGCGGAGATCATCTGCTTGACCACGGTTGGAAGCCCCTAGCCGGCTTTCATATAGGTTTCTTCAGTATTTTTACTACCTCCCGTTTCGTCAACGGCCCGGGGTTGGTCGATGATCTCCCGATGTTTTACCCCGGGGCGGGACGCCGGCTCGAACCATCTTCTTCTCCGAACTCCAGCTGCTATTGAAGGTAACAGCTATTACTGAAGATCCCATGAAGATGATGAAGAAAGGAACCTCTCTCTTCCCAATATCTAAGATGAAGCCTCTTTTTTTGCTACCCCCAGTGTCTCCCAATTATACTTCTCAGCAGAAGCCCTTATCTCACGCCAAATCAGTGATATACCTATCAATTCGTCCAATAAAAAGCGACGAGTTAGGAACGTAACTAAAGGTTTTTATTGACTAAATAACAGAGCCCACCCTCGTGGGTGATCGGGTCCAACAAGGAGGAATACCAGCCAGTCGACTACCTTTATACCTGGGCAGGTAGGTGGAGCCATGGGCGGAGTCGGAGGTGGTCAGCCCAGGTATAACAGCGCGACAAGAGGCGACCTCGTATCGTGATACAACAGTGATAACGGTGATAACAATACAACAGTGATAACTATAGTGTAACGATAAAAGTGGTTTACCACAATCAGGTTAGTCTTTTGTTTTAATTTTGGCGGGCTGGTTGCACAACGGGGTAGTTATTATATTTTAAACTGTTCTTGGATGGCCGGTAACGGGCCATCTCTGGTCTGGAATGACCTTCATTGCTTTTAATGTCTTCTTGATGTCTTTAACGGGTCCTTGATGCGTTCTTTATAAATATGGAACTGTTCCCCTTTGTCTGGGTAAACCTTTATCTACAGGCTGATCTGACTGGATCTGCATCCAATCTTTATGTATGTGTGGGTGTCTGGTTTCGTTCTCTCAGAAACGGCTTCCAGAACCTACTGTGGGTTGAATCCACAAAGCTGTCTGAGGACTGCAGGAACCATTTTAAAGTGTCCCAATAAATTGGTCACGGGGTCTGGCGGCCATTTTGAATGCCCCTTTTTCCTGGGCTTCTTTTAAACCAGTCTTTAAAATCATGGCCTCTTCTGCCATTGGACCCTTATTAATACAATATCAATTTTGCGAATCTTACAACAACTCCGCCGACGGGAGACCCCTGGCCATCAAGCCTCTGCTGGAGAAAATCATGACAGCAGTAAGGAAAGAAGGGAAGGTCTTTATCCATAAGAAGACAGAGCCCTTGAGGGAGGGAAATCAAAGGGCAGATGAATTGGCCAAGCAGGGAGCTAGGGAAGGAGAGTTCTGGGACCCCTACCAGACAGGGTCGGTAGCCGCAATCCGGGACAAAGGAGGTACACAAGGGGTAGCCTTGGTCCCAGACCTAAAGCAGGCCCAGGTACGGGATCCCATCCTCAGAGCCGTCTTGAACGCACTCACAAAAGGGGAGAAAGTAGAGGGCAAGGGTGAGAGTGGAGAACGGTCAGCAAGGGTTAACCGCATTAAGGCTAGAGAGCAGCCACATGCAGCTGTGGCAGACTCACAGACCGCAAAGTTGGGGGCAGTGAATTGTGTCACTGGAGAGGCCCTCCCACCAATTAAGTGGGACTCAGGTACACTCCCAGTAACCGGAACCTTAAGAAGGTCTCCTTTCACACCACAGCCTAGACTACCTTGGTCACCTGAGTATCATTATAAACGGTCCAGCCCCAAGAGAACCCTTAACAGGAAGGGAAAACCAAAGGCCAGGGACAAGTCTAGGGATACGGATCCCCAGCCGGCCACCTCCAAAGGTCAGGGACTCACATGAGAGGTAGCGTTGGGCAGAGAGAGAGACAAGGGTCCTCAGTCTGCGGCATCAGGCTGCAGGGAACCCACAGGACAGGATAGGGACTCAGCAGCCACTCAGAAAGGGGTAGTGTGCTACAGCACAGGAGGGCACATTCCCCCGATTAACTGGGAAACAGGGAAACTCCCAGTTGTTTTAAGAAGTACTCTCCGAGTCCGGTGGCACAGGTCACCTTACGCCCAGGTGTACAAGCTGCCCAGATTCCAAAAAGGGTACAGGCCAATCAGGAATTAGCCTGGCCGTCCGGAGACGGGCGGCGGATGTATATAGCTTTCTGAAGTATTTTAAGTGTGTTTTTACAGTTTGGAAGTTTGGAATTATTGTTTAATTTCTGTTTAGTAAAAGTTTAAGTCTTGAATTTTGGTAACTGTGTCAGGCCAGAGAACCTTCTCGGGACATGGCTATTTTGTTTGTGTGGCCCTACAGAAAGGAAATCGGGATGAGGAAGGTTCTGCTCCTGCTCACCCTGGTAGGGGTGAGCATTGGTGACCGAGGAGACGTGGAGAACTCTCATATCTATGGGTGTTCAGGAGAGAAAGCACCGATCGTTACCGCAGGGGGTGGCGAACGGGGTGTGGAGGAGCTCGCCATCTACTTCCACGAGGGAAGGTGGCCAGGGTGGTTGGGGTCTAACTCAACACAGTACTCCAGCCAGACTGGGTTCATGTACGGGGAGGCCTCCACCCCGTGCCCCAGGGTACAGGTCATTGCTACAAGGATCAGTGTCACCATGGGAAAACGTGTATGTTTGACATGCAAGGGACAGATTCCCTTGGATAGGTGGTGGTGGCTCAGAAAGCTGAGCAAGGATATAGGAAACCCTGCGGTCAATTGGGAACGATTGGGGAACAATACCCATCGGACGATTACAGGGACCCGAGGGGGATTAAGTGTGTGCTGGGACAAGTGGTGGGAACCGGATCAGGGGATTTATGTCTGTATGTGGGGGTCACAGAAGATCTGCCCCACAGGCATATCCATCATTTTCCACCGGCAATGGCAAGATGCCAGGGAGGGGATAGAGTGGGATTCCAGCCTGCATGCATGCGCGGTCCCACACTCCCCGATCCCAGTCAATGCCAATGAACTTGTGACCCGCCCCCGAAAACCCCTGCCCACGACCACAACATCACGGACCATAGTCCAGTGGTGTCCTACCTCCATCAAGGGACCAGGGAATGGTTTAGTCCTAGTACCAACAGATAAGCTGCTGTACCAGGGGGTACACTATGCAGTAGCCTCAGTGATCCTGAACCTGACCGAGGTGCACTTACCTGAGTGGTGCCCTAAAGAGACAGAACGGTTGTACCAAGCCCTGTTGAAAGAAATGTTTAGAAAGTTTTATGAGTTCGGCTTTGCCAATGTGGACAAAGCGAAACTGTACAGTTTACATCCTGAACATAATATGGGCACGGAGAGACAAAGAAGGGGGACCTGGAATGATATTTTTACAGCTTATAGTATAGGATCCCAGATGACATAGAGTTACAAACTCAGATAAATGGTTTAAAGACCCAGTTAAGAAAACTCGTAACAGAGGAGAACACAGTGGTGGGCTCAGAGCTGCATGAGGACCAGGCTATGACGGTCCATTTAAAGGAGACAATAGCTGAGCTGGAAAGACACGCCAAAACAGTAAATGCACTTATACGGGAGGACAGGAATGCTTCGGATCAAGCTGCACAGAATGAGGTGTGCGTGCTATACAGGGCATGGTTGCTGGGTGAGGGCTGCAGCAACCTGGAGGATTTAAAACAGGGCTTAGTCCCCTCCTGGATTAGCAACAAGCAGCTCGCAGCCCTCCACCCGTTTAGTAATTCACTGAGCCCATGTCAGCTCTGTCTAGCCTCTGAAGCCTACTCTGTCCCAGTGGACTGTGGACATTCCAATCACACTATCATGGGGATAGTAGTGAGGATGCCGGTCATGGGTGGGACAGCACGACCCGCACCGGTATACAGGGTGGAGAACATTGGGATCATTCAAGGGGGTGCACACATCCGTTTTGCAGAGGTCCCACATTATGTCATAAAGTGGGAGCATGCTATGACAGGTACTGACCTCTCCGGGTGTCGGAGCCGGGGAGCACACATAATACTGTGTCCCGAGCACTTGAATGCCTATTCGAGACCACAGTGCGGGTTTAAAGATGCTGGTGCACGACCTGTGAACTGTACCATGGAGGTAATGGCACAAGACCATGTTTCCCCACAGGTAGCATTTATAGGGGGTGGGACATATTGTGTCACCACAAGTGCGCCCCACTACCGGCATGGACAGTACATCTGGTGTTCGGTGAGTGGCAGCAGTTTTTGTTTTAAACCCGAGGCAGAAGTTCAAGTGGCCCAGGAACGGATTGTACACATCCCTGAACCCTCGACTGTTCACCTCACTGTCAGGGAAAACATCACCAACCTGCAAAGTTATGTAACAAATTTTTTCTATGAGACTCCCCCTCTACCAGAACATCTTACCGCCCTATTAAAAGCAGTGGTCATCTCACAGAAACATTTCTATACATTAGAACAAAAGACCGTTGAGATAGGGGCCAAGATATTGGATATTGTGGTTCCACCCTGGTGGGACATTTTTGAGAATATAGAAGTCCCCTCTTGGATTAGGCTGGCTTCCCACATTTTAGTGGTTTGCCAGCTCGGCATAGTTTTCTACCTGTTGTGTGCGAAGTGCAAAGGAAGGGACCAAATGCTCCACTCCCAGCATGAGGGAGCCTGGGACAAAAACAAAAATAAATTCTATGACCAGGTATAAAACCAACCGTGAACATTATTAAAAATGAAGTTGGATGAGTGTGTGTGTCAATTTATTTATCTTGTGTGTAATTTTCTAAGTGGTGCAGGGGTGTTGGACCCCCTCCGTGCTTGGATGTGAATGTAATAAAAGTTTTTACCTTGTGTATTTTGATAAACACTACACCTAAAGGGAATGGGAGAGTGTTTCATTGTGGGTATTTAGTTTAGGTAAATATAGGGGAAGGTTGGCTCCCGAGGATCAGAAAATTTTGCTCACACCTGCACATTCTACAGTGTTATAAAGTATCAGAGGGGGGTGTGTAAGGTTCGCGAAATTCTGCAGAACCCCAAAACAGAAGGAAAGCCTTATTTAAAACAATTTTGGACCATCACAGAAGAAATCTGAAAAAGGATAAATTATATGTTTGGGCCTAACAGAAGAATTCAAAGAGTTCAATTACACATTTTCACTAAATGTAAGGAAGGAAGAGATTTTGGACTGTTTTTAAGGAATTATTGGGCCAACGGGGTTTAAAATAAAATCCCAGGAAGTTTTGGCTGGTTTAAAAGACATGCTCAGGCTTGCAAAAGGCTGTAACACAGGGGAGGTGGGGTGGGCCCCTGAGTTTGGATATTGGACAGTCTGGGAATGTCCTAGGCCACCTCAGCCTTTTACATAAAGACAATAAAACCTGTTCCCACCAGAATTCGCAGAGCCAAGTACATGAATAAAAGAGTACATGTCCCCAGCAACACAAAGAAAAGAACATAGTCCAACAGGAACCAACATTAAAACATCAGTCCAAAACCAATCAAAGAGATTTACAAGCGTTTTGCATTTTTAAACTAGTTTCAAGGCAATCCCTAAACCAGTTAAAAGTCAATTAAGAGTTAGATGTACCATCCCCGAACTCGTTATGTTCAGATGGGCCATCCCCGAAGCTCGTTAAAGTTTTAAAACCTATTAAAAATAACGAGCACGCCAAATTTAACAAACAAACCCGAGATTTAGCGGTCAGATAAGCCAGGCCCCAAATTAATATAATTGAGGCCTGCCTTTTCAGTGGTCAGTCAGCTCAGAAGCTCAGCTCATCATCGGAGAAGAAGTTCAGCCAACGAGAGCACAGTACAGCTCAATGGATCACCATCATCGGAGACTCGAAGGAACAAAAGGAGAATGAAAGTCGCGGCAACCGAAGGCCTAAAGAAACCAACAACTACCCATAGTACCACCAACCAGGTAATATTGGGCCACCGCGACAAACAAGAAACCAACCGCCGAAAAACTCACGAACCAAAGACTTGTTTCCACTCTACAGGCTAGTCTGACTTACCCCTGGGTAAGATTTGGACACAAAGGACCCTAAAACTAGCCCTAACCAAAGAAAATTGGGTACTCACCCGATACATCCAACAGCGCGACTAATCACAACAATGGACCAACCCAAACTGATGACCCAATGCAGGTGCAGTCTTCTACCACGTCCGGGGTACGGCAGGCTCCAACTGCCACAACTAAAGAGAACCCTGAAATCGCGAACCTCTACAGTCTGTCAAGAAAGTCGTTTTGGTGAGCATTTCCTGGTCCTCTGGATTCCAGCCTAGTTATTGTAGTGGGGTTGGGAGGGTAAGGGATTTTGTATATTGTAACTCTCCCTCGCTTATTCCGAGTGTTCCCCACCCTTTTAGAGTATAAGCTTTATTGTGTTATTTATTTTCCTGTCTCAAAATAAAGATCTGAATTCTTTTTGACCAACCCAGGTGCCTGTTGCAAGTTCATTACAACCCCCAAGTAAGTCCAAAGACTAGAACAAAAGGGAGTGGGAGTGATTCAAACCACTCAAATGAGTCAGAGGTGAAGCTGACAAACAACCCACACACCACCCCTTACAGATCTCCATCTCAGAGTTGGCATAGGAGGGGGGGGAACCTCCATCTCAGACTTGGCATAGGAGGGGGAGAACCTCCATCTCAGACTTGGCATAGGAGGGGGAGAACCTCCATCTCAGACTAGGCATAGGAGGGGGGAACCTCCATCTCAGACTAGGCATAGGAGGGGGGGAACCTCCATCTCAGACTAGGCATAGGAGGGGGGAATCTCCATCTCAGACTAGGCATAGGAGGGGGGGAACCTCCATCTCAGACTAGGCATAGGAGGGGGGAACCTCCATCTCAGACTAGGCATAGGAGGGGGGAACCTCCATCTCAGACTTGGCATAGGAGGGGGGAACCTCCATCTCAGACTTGGCATAGGAGGGGGGGAACCTCCATCTCAGACTTGGCATAGGAGGGGGGGGAACCTCCATCACAGACTAGGCATAGGAGTGGGGGAACCTCCATCACAGACTAGGCATAGGAGGGGGGAACCTCCATCTCAGACTAGGCATAGGAGGGGGGAACCTCCATCTTAGACTAGGCATAGGAGGAGGGAACCTCCATCTCAGACTAGGCATAGGAGGGGGGAACCTCCATCTCAGACTAGGCATAGGAGGAGGGAACCTCCATCTCAGACGAGGCATAGGAGTGGGGGAACCTTCATCTCAAACTAGGCATAGGAGGGGGGGAACCTCCATCTCAGACTAGGCATGGGGGGGGGACCTTCATCTCAGACTAGGCATAGGAGGAGGGGACCTCCATCTCAGACTTGGCATAGGAGGGGGGAACCTCCATCTCAGACTTGGCATAGGAGGGGGGGAACCTCCATCTCAGACTTGGCATAGGGGGGGGACCTTCATCTCAGACTAGGCATAGGAGGAGGGGACCTCCATCTCAGACTTGGCATAGGAGGGGGGAACCTCCATCTCAGACTTGGCATAGGAGGGGGGGAACCTCCATCTCCGACTTGGCATAGGGGGGGGGACCTTCATCTCAGACTAGGCATAGGAGGAGGGGACCTCCATCTCAGACTTGGCATAGGAGGGGGGAACCTCCATCTCAGACTAGGCACTCATTAATCAAAGGAAGGGCAAGAAATCAATAATCAGTAAACATTGAATTTGAAGTTTAAAAATAATCTATTGGCAATCTCCAATAACAGTGCAAAAGGTCTGTAAATAAGTCAGATATGTTTGAAAAAACTGTCATTACAGAACCAAAATTATTCCGCGGCAATATTTCATCAAGCATGTAATTCAGCTTTAATGTGCTCAGAACAATGTAGAAATTTCATGATAATTTGTTTGAAGGAAATATACAAATGAATTCATCGCACCAATTTCTCTTAATAAGTATAAAATGCAGTCATATGATTTGACACTGAAATCAGGTGCAATGGATTAATTGCACCAAAGGACAAATTCACTGATTATGCAATTGCAGGAGGGAGCTAGACTACAAGGGAGTTCAGACCAGAAAATTGCACTACAGTGTTGTAAACCTATATCCGCGCTGACCTCCCTTCATATCTTAAACAAGTTGTCCTCAAATTTCCTCAGGACCAAGGCACACTCTCAGCTTGAGTCAGCCAGAAGTCTAATTTTACTCAGCTGAATGTAGGCAGCAATCAGATACACCGGTTCAAAGCCCAGTGCAACCAATTTCCAACAGGGCGTGGGGCAGGCAGCACCTCGGACTATTCCAAATATGGTCTCTGATGTTGCAGGAAACAGGGCTGAGGGGAGAGAACTCCTATACTGGGAAACTCTTTGGCTCCAGCCACCCTGTTGGCCAGCAAACCGGAGTCCGGGAATGAACTCGGCATGAGCTGCCAAACTTTGATTCAGTCTTTTCCCAAATGGAACTGGAAGCCTGGAGAAGGCACTGGAGAAAAGGAGTTGCAGGTTAGCCAGAGAAAGAACATAAGAATATTAGAAAATAAGAAAGGTCGAGGACTAGAATGGCCATCTGCCACACTGAAGTTTGTATTACCCTAACTCTCCTAGCTTTTTGAACATAACTAAAATCTACACTCCTCTACCATCTAGCAGATTATTCTAAACATTTGTTGTTCTTTACATGAAGTTCCCTCTAACACCTGTTTTAAATGTATTCTCATCGGATTACGTTTATGGCCTTCACTCCTATATTAAAATAATAATCAGATTTTATCTTAATTAAACATATATTTCAACAAGATCTAATCTTAACCAACTTATCGTTCGTCTCTAGATATTGATGTTTATTTGACTCTCTCTCTTATATCATTCTTGTTGGTCTTCTCTGCAACTTCACCAATGCTCGTGGGTGGCATTCCCCTCATTTAGAATTTCTATTAAGTTGTTAAGCGCAGTGGCCCTGAAAATCCTCAGGCCCGCTCTGCCAGGAGAAGTGGGCATGGTTTTCACCAGTGACACCCGAAACTAACCCACCAAAGTAAGCGGAGTCGTGGAGGTCACCTCATCAGAATACAAGCATTCGGTGTCTACACTACTATTGGTGCATCTTGGCTCCTGCTAGAGATGGTGCCGGGTTCATTCTGGGCAATGGAATATTGCACAGAGGGCCGCAATCAGGCACTAGGCCCTATGCAAAAGGTCTAACGGCTGTTTCTGGCACAGGGCCTGGTAGCCTATTTTTTTGCCTATACCAATATGGTGGGCTTATAACTTGTAATGAGCGTACGCTTTCTGCCCGCCATATTGGAGGTTCAGTCGCCCAATTAGTGGCCAAAAATGGGTGTGGTTCCATTGAATTTCCAGGCCAATATTTTGAAGATCATGGTATGTGAGGCAATGCTATATCTGAATAGACTCTGTGCTACAATTGGTTCAAAGAGGGTTGTCATACAAAACATCAAAGTACAATTAAATCAGACCCTTGACTAAAATAATTATTTATTAAGTTATTTTTTACTATATGGGGTTTTCAAAAAAAAGATAATTGAAGGCAACTGTTTGGTTATAGCTTGGCTTAAGATGACAACAACCAGGGGATCAATACTATCAAACCTATCACGATACAGTTTCGTTTGCGCATGCTGGGCTCTTGCACTATAACAGGAAGCAATTGACTACAAGGTTCCTGACAAAAGACTTAGACCAGAATCTAATCCTTCCTATGAAGATTTTGATAAAGATTTGTGTATACTCAGTTAGAGACAATAAATTATCTGCAACATAAATAACGTTTTGTTCATGTTTTCTCTCCAGCCCCTATGTTATCTCACTACATTTCCATCACTGGGGTTAATACTGAATGAACCATGGATCCCAGTGCTGTTATACATTGCTGTTTCTGACAGAAATACAATAGTTTTTCTATTTAAAAAAAATAGGTTTACCAGTTTGCATAAAAAAAAGTCCTTCAATAACATGAACACAGAGCTTACTAATCTAAAAATAAGCCTTGATATATTTAGAGGACACTTACTTCACAGCTTAAAAAATCAATCTCAAGGGGAGCTGCTGCCAGCTGCTTTTGTACAGACCCAATAACTCCACACGACTATTACACCCCTCCCCAATAACTCGGGCAAATGTAATATGGATCCTCATTTTGGGAGGTAATTTTCTTTGGCCTAGAAATTCAGTTCTGCCAGTTTTGGGGCGCTAACGTTAGCGCCCGCCCGACTTTAGCACCCGCCCCAAAGTTGCGCCCCCTTCGCCGAAATTCAGTTGCTTCGCCCTAAGAGGTTGCTGGAGCGCTAAAAGAGGCGTTACACGACTATCTTTAGGCGCTAAGCCGGCGGTGCAGAGGGATAGCGCCGAGGCGGGGCGCAGCGCGGGTGCGGTCACTTTTTGATTGACAGCAGACCCCGTGGCGCCGGCCAGCTCTTAAAGGGGGAAGGGACGATTTGGTCTGCTGCCACGCCCTGCACACTGCAGCTTTCAAACTAGGCCTCAACACTGCTGCTGAGCCCAAGGAGCCATGGCAACGCATGAGAAGGCCCGTGAGCGTGCCCTGCGCTTCTCAGAGCGTGATCTGGATATCATGCTGACAGCATTGGAGAAGAGGCGCAGGATCTTGTTCCCAGACAATGGCTGGAATCCCACCCACCGCGTCTACACCAAAGCCTGGAGGGAGATCGCCACCAGGGTGTCATCCTACAGCGATGCCCCCAGGGACAAGGTGCAATGTCAGAAGAAATACAATGACCTGACCAGGATTGTCAGGGCGAGTACCCTTTCCACTCTCCTCCTCATTCTTGCATGTACACCTAACATGATGGGCAAAGGGACCTGAAAGGCCTAATGGGCAGCCCTCAGCCAGCAGCTTTGGGACAGTCATGAGCATCAATTGCACATTCTGCACTTTACACACTGGCCAAGCTATTCCACCATGAGAGGCAGTGCACACTAGATCAGGGCTACACTCTGGCCAAGCTATTCCACCATGAGAGGCAGTGCACACTAGATCAGGGCTACACTCTGGCCAAGCTATTCCACCATGGGAGGCAGTGCACACTGCGTCACGGCTACACACCGTACTTAGAGCCCGTCCTTTCTCTTGCAGGCTAAACTTGCGAATAATCGCAAGCGCTGCGACATCACCGGGGGAGGCCGCGCCAAGTTCCAGAAGCTCACTCCCCTGGAGGAGCGCGTGAGTGGCCTCATGGGAGGCCGCGTGATTGTGCCCAGAGCGTGCGGAGAAGCCGACCCTCCGCTGCCCGGCAATGGTAAGGACCTCGCCTTTCGTCCCTCTCTCGTTGCACTTGCGCATCCGAGCTACCTCCTTTGCCACTGTGCCACCAATGCGCTGAATGCCACCAGTCATGACTCCCTCGCTGACGCCCTCTCCTCACTCTGAAGCTACTCTTGTGCCTTCCTGCTTTCAGCTGGTGACGAAGAGCTCCCTGAAGCTGCCAGTGACAGCCCCTCCGAACAGGAGGAGGAGGAGGAGGAGGAGGAGGAAGAGCAACCCGGACCATCAGGGGAGGACTCAGGTCCCGCAGCAGAGGGCGAAGTGTTGGACACGTCTTCCCTGGACGAGAGCCTGGAGCAACTTTCGGAGGGGAGTGCAGCTGCTGGGACCAGTGGCGTCCAGCCACCCAGGAGGGCTGCGGGTGGGCCGCGGCCTTCCCCCCAGAGGGGGGAAGGATCGGAGGGGAGTGCAGTTGCTGCGGACATTCAGCGCCAGCAACGTGCCAATGGTCGCCTAGCTCGGACCCCTGCTCCCCAGCGGAAGAGTCCCGCCTCCAGTCCGGCCACCTTCACCTCGGAGGAGGTGCGCCAGCTGGACCAAATGGCCGAGGATTCGGACCGCCGCCACACAGAGCTCATGCAGGTGGTGGGACGGATGCCTGAGGCCATCGAGTCGCTGGCGACCAGTGTGCGGGAGTTTGGGGCATCAAATGCCGAGAGTGGCCGGATGATGATGGAGGTAGTGGAACGGATGCCTCCGGCGATGGAGTCGCTGGCTGATGCCGTCAAGTCAGTGGCGGATGTGATGCGGGCGCAGACCAGGGCAACAGGGGCACTCACTGCTGCCACACGCGCTGCCTCAGCCAGGCATCGCCAGGACACCCGCCGTGCTGCAGCAGCACAGCGATCCGCCCTTCGGCTGATTGGTGCGGATCGTGCAGTGCATGCCCAGGCGAGTGCCAGCGTGCGACATCACCAGCCAGCGCCTCCAATACGCCAGCTTGCCCACATTGCGCCATCCGTCGCCGCCACTCCCCCAGTGGAGTGTCAACGGCAAGCGGCTGGAGCTGATGGTGGGCATGCACATGTGCGCCAATCAACAGCCGGCCCCTCGAGGCCCAAAGCCCGTGTAGGTCGCCCCCCAAGGCCATCTGGTGGAAGGACATCTGACCCTCAGGCGCCTTCCCCCAGCCTCGCAGCAGCCACTGGGCAGAGCTTGCGGAGGAGCAGCAGGCCGGGCAGGGGCGCCAAAAGGCTGGACAAGGTCTCGCCCTCGCGGGCCACTAAGTAGAGGGTGTGGCCAGCTTTCATTTTATATGGCGGTGGACATCTTTATTTTGCCCATGGTTGTTTTGTTTATGGGTATGTTTTTTGCGTTAAGGCCGAGGTTGAGGCCTGGTTTGTTCAAATGTGGAGTTACTCCTCCCCAGGTTGTGGGAGTGAGTCGTTTGTTGCACTTTTTGTGGGGGCCGTTGATTGTTTTTGGGATTCATGTGGGAAGGGGTTTCATTTTTGTCAAATATAAATGTATCTTTATTCAGACAGTGTCCATGGTTGTTCTTGTTAGTCTTTGTTGCCTTCGCCGGCTGAGGGCTTGCGGAGCGGCTGCATTCATCTTGCTTCATGGCCACAAGGCATTCCCTGACAGGGGGCTTAGAAGTTACGTTCAATAAGCTGGCGACGGACGGCCCTTGGATCTTGTCGCTCCCTCCTGGGAACATTCTCCTCCTCCTCCTCCTCCTCCTCCTGCTCCTCCTGCTCCTCCTCCTGAGGTGGTGGTCCAACGTCAGGTGGCAGTGCCTGAATCCTGCGGAGAGCCAGGTTGTGTAGCATGCAGCAAACTACGACAAATTGGGAGACCCGGTGCGGCGAATACTGCAGAGATCCGCCGGAACGATCAAGGCAGCAGAACCGCTGCTTGAGGACCCCAATAGTTTGCTCGATGATGTTTCTGCTCCTTTGATGGCTCTCGTTGTATGCCTCTTCAGCAGCGGTCCTGGGCGCGCGGAGCGGGGTCATGAGCCAGGTACACAAAGGATAGCTTTGTCCCCGATTAGCCATCCTCTTGGGGGAGGCTGTGCCTCGAACATGTCATGCACAGTACTCTGCCGCAGGATAAAGGCATCGTGGCAGCTGCCTGGAAAGCAGGCATTGACAGCCAGGATGCGCTGCTTGTGGTCACACACCAGCTGCACATTGAGAGAATGGTAGCCCTTCCGGTTGCGATACTGCTCGCCATGCCCCAGAGGTGCCCGCAAAGCCACATGCGTACAGTCAATGGCGCCCTGCACCAAGGGGAAGGCCGCGAGTCTAGCAAATCCCACTGCACGCTGATGCTGGCTCTCCAGGGCCATGGGGAAGGAGATGAATTGGCGTCTCCTTCTGAAAAGGGCATCGGTCACCTGGCGGATGCAGCGATGCACGCCGAACTGGGATATGTTAGCTATGTCCCCAACAGCGGATTGGAAGGAGCCGGTGGCATAGAAGTTCAATGCCACCGTCACCTTCACTTCCACCGACAGAGACGTCCTGCACCTGAGCTTTGGACGCAGATCTCTGTGAAGCAGGTGGCAGATCTCTGCAACCACCTCCTTTCGGAATCTCAGCCTTCTTACACATCGCGCGCCACTCATGGTGAGGTAGGAGCGCTGCTGGCGGTATACCCTGACTGGGTAAGGCCTATGTTGCCGACGCCTGTTGCCCCCTCTGCCTCTAGCCAGGGCTGCCCCTCTGACCCCGCGTCTGCGAGCCCTACGCACATGGCGCTGAAACTCCGCGTTGGCACCCCATGCAGCCCCCATCAAATGCTGGCAAACAGTCAAATTTCCAACAGGGCACTTGCAGCGCTTTGGCCTGAGTCCAAAAATACCTGAGCTATTGCTGCACGAAACCAGTTAGCTCTCCTCCTTGTTGTGTGTCCAGAAATCCGTTGCACAAGAGTGTTTGCTGCAAAATGGCTGCCCTTTATACTGCAGGGTACGTGCCCTTTAATTTGCGCTCCCCGGGGCCCGCGTCGGCTGTATTGCGTTCCATTTTACAAACGCTTTGGCCGCCAGCCGCACAATGGGGCGGTCCGACTGAAGTTTGGAATCGGGGCGCGCAAAGGGCGTTGCACGAGGATGTGACGTCATTTTCTGCGCGCGCAGCCGGGCGGGCGCTAAACTTTGCGCCGGCGCTAAGGGTCAACTTAATTTGGGGCAAGGCGCAAACAGCGCTGCGCCCGGGCGCTACATGCATAGCGCCCAAAATTCACTTCTCTTAAGGCGCTAACTGCTGGCGCAACCAACTGAATTTCTAGGCCTTTGTGTATAAAACAAAATACATTTTAAATGAAACTGTCATTGGCTTATGATAGATTTTTTAAAATTATTAACTTCACACAGAAACAAAATCAATCCCAATGACTTTTAACTTTGTTGTTCTGCATATCAGCTGAAAGTATACAATTTCTGAATAAAGTGTCTGGGAGTGAAGTTGATCTTTGGCGATAGCACATAATGGTCGACAGTGAATTGGCAGCTCGTTTTACACTCCGCCTGATTTTCCTATCCATTGAATGAGATTGCAATTTTCAGGTACAAATGGGTGGAACACGCCGCCCATTTGTACCACATGTCGAGTGGCTTAGCCAGCAGTCTTTAAGAGATTGCTGGAGGCTGCTCAAAAAAACGGCCAATGACATTTTTATTTTTGTGGAGGAGCAACCGAGTTACATGATGCTTGGTCACTGACTGCCACACAGGATTGGCTATAGATTTGAAACATGCCTATCACTTGAGGTGTGTTCTTCAACATGTCAAGACTACTTCTTTACTTGCACACCAAAATGGTTCATGTTACAAAGGAAAGGACCAAACTGCAGGAAGGCTAAGAAATTGCAATCCATTCACTCACCTGGAGAAGGCCACCTTGGATATTATTGCACATAATAGAATGGAGGGAGTCGGGGAAGGTAAAGGGGTAGAATTCCTACAGGTGTTCTCCTGATTTCCTGCAATAAGGTTGATGGAAGATTGACAGAGACTCCATAGAAATGGCATCAATGTCATTTATTCTCTGGGATTTTTGCCGATATTCTGCCTAAATTACAGCATGTGATTGGGAGAAACCCATGGATATTTCAGGAGGAAGTTGCAGGCCTTTCCTAAACAGAGGGTAATCCCAGATGTGCCAGGTTTCTGTTCTGCAAGTCACGGTCCAGAGGGAGGTAGGCACTTCTTAGTCTTGCCTCTGTTACATCGCAGATCAACTTTAGAACCATGTCTGAGGGTTTTCCAATGCTACCCCAGGAATTTTGTCAAGCTCATCTCCAATACGCTCAGTGGTACCAATGCCTATTGAGAGCAGGTCCCATTGTAGGCCTTAAGAATGCCCAAGAATGAGGAAAGTAAAGATGTTCTACTCCTCCAGGGTCAATTACCATGATCATCAATTGCTCCCTAAGGGGCATTTTAAAAATAATTCCACGCCACCCTTATCTTCAGCCTGAATCAGGCCTAGTCTATCCCAGTTAGAGGTGACGGGGTGCTGCTCCGACTTGCACCTTCCCTGATGCAACGCTACGGACACATTTGTCTGCCCCAAATATTTAAATGATTCCATTCTGTGATTTGGAACAGGGTCAATGGCAGGCCAAAGCAACGAGTGAAAAGGTCCATGGAATTTCCAGGTTTGCAAGGTTCTATTTGAAGGTGTGCCTTGGAGCCACCATTCCATTTTTGTTTTCCCTTTCTGTTATTGCAAGCTTGGAAGTTTGCCAGCATTTCCAGTGGCCCAGAAGAAGATAGTACTTCACAGCTCTCTGTATCACTTTCACCAAGATTTGCAAGCACGCCCATAGCTACGCACAGTGTGAAGGATGCAGCTTGATGAGGTAACACTGGGAAAGTCAAAGTACACAAGTGAGGAAAAGGAAGTGTTGGCATCAGAGTAGGAGCAGGAACCTACTGTCCTGGTGGCCACACGGGTGCCATCAATGACCCGCTGTACCTTGGGAAATTTAGCAGTGCAGTGACATTGGTCAGCATGTCCTCCTCCTCTTGTTAGTCAGTGGAAAAGGAGCTGGAAATGCTGGCCACACTGATACATATATCAGCCACCTGATTGGTGATGCTGAAAATGAACCCGAAGCCCATCCTAGCAGGTGGCAGAGATCAGAAATATTCAGGGCAGTGGTGAATGTGAATACCACTGATGGTGCCATCTCTGTGGTGCAGCAGAATGGCACAGCTCCGCAACAGAATCCCTGTAATTGGCCTATCACTGTCAACTAAGTGTACCAGGGACAGTAGATGTTGTTTGTGACAAAATGGTGGGTATGGGCAATCCAGCTCCAGTGCCTGCTGATCTGACTGGCATGGATTCATAAGAACATAGGAACAACGAGTAGGCCATTGAACCCCTCGAGCTTGTTCTGCCATTCAATGAGATCATGGCTAATCTGTGGCCTAACTCCATATACCCGCCTTTGCCCCATATCCCATAATACCTTTGGTTAACAGAAATCTATCAATCTCAGATTTAAAATTAGCAATTGACCTACCATCAACTTTAGTTTGCGGGAGCAAGTTGCAAATTTCTACCACCCTTTGTGTGTAGAAGTGTTTCCTAACTTCACTCCTAAAAGGTCTGGCTCTAATTCTTAGGCTATGTCCCCATGTCCTGGATTCCCCAACCAGTGGAAATAGTTTATCTCTATCTACCCCATCGGTTCCTCGTAATATCTTAAAAGCTTTGATCAAATCACCTTCTAAATTCCAGGGAATACAAACCTAGTCTTGTAATCTCTCCGCATAATTTAACCGTTGGAGTACAGGATTCCTTCATCTTATACCACTTCAATCATGGAAGGCTACATTTGTGGCACTGTAAAACCATGTTCTTATCGTAAATTTAACTCAACTTGGTGACTGCCACAGGACTTTGCAGCTTGTATTTAGATGCCCAGAGCTCACTTGCAAGTTTGTGCTATGAGACCTCATTTATATATCTCCTTGATCTGCTGAAGTCTTATTAATGAGTCATTTGTAGTCAGTTGCTTTTTCAGGTATTTGGATATTTTGACATATAAATGCTCCCCGCAGGCACTGGGGGGGAAAGGTTCTAAAAATGAAAGAATATGAAAAGGAAAATAAAAAAAAAGTTGAGTTGAAAAAAAACTCCATTAAACAGATGCTAGAAAAATATATAGGCCTAGAAATCTATATAAAACCTGAAAACGGGCAGTGCCACTGTTGTAATGTTATCTTAATAACGTAATTATGAGTCTCCCAAGCAGTTGTAGTGGAGTGCCATTTATTCAGTCCTGGTCTCCTAGTACAGTACCTCAAGCATGGCCAAGATGGCGTCGGATCCCACCCCCGGATATGACGTCAGCCGTCAACCAGCTGTCAATCAAACCCCGCTGTCTGTACGACAGCTACGGTTATCCGTACATCTTCCCCCTTCAATGAAGACATAACACAGTAACAACATAACATAACATAACATAACATATAGAACACTTGTTAACATGATATAGAAACAGTCAGTGTAACTACACCGTTGAACTCATTGCAGGTAGGTATAAACCTTACCCACACCCAGGAGTCCATTAACTGTTTACAGTCTTATCAATCCCTGTCTACAGGTCAAGTTTAACTACAGGCTTTCTGGTGCGCTGTGACCTGCGTGGCTGAACAGGTGTTCACCCCAATTGTATCCCTTAAGTTCATGTCTGTACCACACAAGTCGCTTGTCACATTATCACTACTGTGTCCTTCGTCACTTTGTGGCATTTCCCTCATCTCGTCTCTTTGTGGCATTTCCCTCATCTCGTCATCCTCTCTGTCCTCCTGAGGCTGAAAGGTCTCAGTGGTTTTCAGTAGGTGCCTCTTGTTTCTGCGAAACACATTGCTGTTCTCTGTCATAACACTGTATGACCTGGGGGCGACCTGTTGTAGAACGGTGGCTCTTTTAGGCCATGACTCAGGCCCTTCAATGCGAACTATATCCTTCTCCTGTAGAGGCACTAGTGTAGTGGCTGTGCGGTCATGAAGTGTTTTTTGTTTCTGTTGTAGTTTCTGAGCCTTGTCTGCCCACACCTCATCTCTGTGGTCAGGTGTGACATAACTGGGAAGTCGTGCACGGATTTTCTGACCCAGTAAGAGCTCAGCTGGAGACTTGCCACTTGCTAGCGGGCCCGCCCTGTACGACATCAGGGCCAGATATGGGTCAGTGTTGCTGTGTGCTGCTTTCTTTAATAGTCTTTTCACAATCTGTACCCCCTTCTCTGCTTTTCCATTAGCCTGAGGATAGAGCGGACTGGAGGTTACATGAATAAACTCATACTCTGAAGCAAATGACTGAAACTCATGACTGGCATAGGGAGGGCCATTATCAGAGACCAGGGTTAGAGGGATGCCCTGCCTGGCAAAGATTGACTTCAGGTGAGTTATCACAGCTCTTGATGTGGTACTGGACAAGAGAGCCATCTCCGGATAATTGGAATAATAATCAATAACTAACAAAAAGTCTTTTCCTTCATAGTGAAATATATCAGTTCCGACCTTTTCCCAAGGTTGTGATGGGAGCTCTGTGGTAATAAAGGGCTCTTTTGTTTGCTTGTAGTGATACTCCTGACATGTAGCACACTTGCTGATCAACTGGTCAATATCAGAGTTCATGTTTGGCCAGTAGAGTGCCTCACGTGCTCTCCTTTTTGACTTTTCTGCACCCAGGTGCCCTTCATGTATCCTGTTGAGCATTTCTCATCGCATAGAGGTGGGCACTACTATCCTGTCACACTTAAGCAGTAGTCCATTGACCACAGAGAGCTCAGAATGAATGTGATAATATTGTTTACATGACCCTTTCTTCCAGCCCTATTGAAGATTTCTCATTACTTTACTCAGGACTGGGTCCTTTAATGTCTCTGTGACTATCACTGATAGTTGTTCCTATGTGGCGGGCAATGCTGCGTAGACCATATCCACATGAAGAGCCACATCCTCTTCTGATTCACTGTTTTGTGTGGCGTAAGGCGCAGCCCTGGATAGTGTGTCTGCAATGAACATTTGTGTCCCTGGCACATATGTTAGCTCAAAATTGTAACGTTGAAGTCTCATAATTAGGCGTTGTATCCGTGATGACATGTCACACAGATTCTTCTTTGCGATCCCTAGCAGTGGCTTATGGTCCATTTCTAGGATAACCTTGGGAAGACCATAGATGTAGGTATGACATTTTTCACAACCAAATGCCAAGCCAACGCACTCCTTCTCGATTTGCGCGTACCGGCACTCTGTAGCCATCATGGAGCGTGACGCATATGCCACCGGTCACCATTCTCCTTCATCTTCCTGGAGAAGGACAGCCCCTAATCCATTCTTAGAGGCATCTGTTGACACTTTTGTCCTCTTTTTAGGGCAGAAGAACTTCAGTAGGGGTTCACTTGCTAGAATGTGTAGCAGCCCCTTCCATTCTCTCTCATGTTCATGTCCCCATTGGAACTCTGTCTCTTGGTGCAGCAGTTTTCTCAGATGAACAGTTTTCTCTGCTAGATTTGGAATGAATTTTCCTAGGTAGTTAACCATGCCAAGGGCCCGCTGAACCCCTTTCTTGTCCTTTGGTTTCTCCATGTCATGTATAGCCTTTACCTTTGACTTGTCTGGCTGAATCCCCTCTGTAGAGATCTTGTCTCCGAGGAATGTGATTTCATTGACACTGAACTGACATTTGTCTTTATTTAGTTTGAGTCCATACTGCTGTATTCTCTGAAGTGTTTTCTCCAGTCTGGTGTCCTGCTCCCCGAGTGGAGCCCCATACTACCAGATCATCCAAATACACCCGCACTCCCTCCAGGCCCTCGATGACTTGCTCCATTGCTCTGTGAAAGATTTCTGGGGCGGAGCTAATACCAAGGGGCAGACGTTGGTAGGAGCATCGACCAAACGGGGTGTTAAAAGTGCACAGCTTAGCACTTTCTTCATCAAGTTTCAACTGCCAGAAACCATGCGAGGCATCCATCTTGGAGAAGACTTTCGCTTCTGTCATTTCGCTGACTATTTCCTCTCTCTTTGGAATTTGGTAGTGCTCTCTTTTGATATTGGCGTTAAGGTCCTTGGGATCCATGCAGACACGCAATTTATCAGTTTTCTTTGAATTGACGCAGACCATGGAATTTACCCAGTCAGTCGGTTCCTCAATCTTCTTTATGACAGCTAGTCCCTCCATGCGGTCTAGCTCTTTCCTCAGTTTTTCACGGAGAGCCACTGGAACACTCCTGGGTGCGTGAATCACAGGTTGTGCATCCTCTCTCAGTTTGATGGAGTATGTAAAGGGCAGTGCTCCGAAACCCTGAAATACATCTGCATATTTGTGTGCTATAGTCTCATGAGTCAGATTTGTACTATCTTGGGGTGCACTCTGCACACAGGTCAGTTCATTGATAGTATAGACTCGTTTTACCAAGCTGAAATCCACACAGGCCTTATCCCCCAACAGTGACTCATGTCCTTCAGGCACTATAACAAAGGTCAAAGGGTGAATGTGATTTTTTACCTTAACATTCAGCCTAAACGTTCCTTTTGTTTCAATGCTTTGTCCATTGTATGCCTTCAAAGACATTGTCTTGTTCAGTATTTTAGGTCACACTTTGAGATTCCGTGCATCACTCCAACTTATGAGGTTTGCCTTAGCACCTGTATCTAGCTTAAAGGGAACAATGGTGCCATTTACCAGCAAGGGAGCTATCCAAACTTCAGTCTTTGGTCCTCCAGAGTGCACTTCATTAGCATTTTTGCCCTATTTTGACTCATTTTGCACCATTCCAACAAACAAAGTCTCTGCTCCTGTCTCTTCAGTCTCAATAGCATGCACTGTCTTTTTACCTTCAGTTTTCTCTTCCCAAAAACACATCTTGGCAAAGTGATTCCTGCCTTTACATTTTGCACAGTTCTTCCCATAAGCAGGACACTGTCTGGCCACGTGTTTATTACCGTACCATCTACATTCATAAGGCGTCATCGTCTTGAACTCCGTAGGCCCTCTTGTGTCCCTTTTGTGTACCACATCCACTGGCAGGTTTTTCAGCCCCAGGGCGCTCCCGCCCGCTGCTGTGCTGCTCCCTTCGAAAGTTTTTGTGTGCATGGCTGAGAGTTCACTAGCATGACATATTTTCACTGCTGCATCCAAATTTAGGTCATTGTCTCTAAGCATTCTCTCCCTCACCTTCTTGTCGAGTATTCCAAAAACAACTTGATCGCGTATCATCGATTCCTTCAGGTCCCTAAAGTTGCATGTTTGTGCTTTTATTTTCAAGTCCGTCAAAAAAAATCAAAGGATTCTCCTTGCTTTTGCACGCGGGAGCGAAACACGAATCTCTCATACGTTTCATTCTTTTTTGGAGTGCAGTGTTCGTCGAACCGTTCTATTACCTTGTCCAGATCATTATTATCATCTTTGGCTGCAAACGTAAATATGTTAAACAGCTCGATTGCCTGCAAGCCAGCCACTGTTAGCAACAAAGCTACTTTACGTGTTCCAGAGCTAGTCGAAGCGTCAATCGCTGTGAGGTAGAGAAGAAAGCGTTGCTTGAAGACACACCAATTTTCATCCACATTTCCTTCTAGTTGCAGGCTAGCCGGAGGTTTTATTCCTTCCATTGTTGTAGTATGCCCTTATCGTGAGTTCTATAAATCCTGGTACCATGTAATGTTATCTTAATAACGTAATTACGAGTCTCCCAAGCAGTTGTAGTTGAGTGCCATTTATTCAGTCCTGACTCTGTGTCTCCTAGTACAGTACCTCAAGCATGGCCAAGATGGCATCGGATCCTGCCCCCGGATATGACGTCAGCCGTCAACCAGCTGTCACTCAAACCCTGCTGTCTTTATGGCAGCTATGGTTATCCGTACAACCGTGGGGCAAGGTTTGCTCCCACCTGTAAGAAGATCGCAGGCAGCACCATTATTTTGGTGTGGCCTGCTGATTTGAATGATTGCAGGGCACAGCCTAGCGTGGAATGCACTGCTTCAGGTTGTGCGCTCAGCGGGAGGCCCAATGTAGCGTGGCCATAGCACCCGTGGAGTGAGGCTGCCTTTTCTTAAAGCAAGGCTGTCATTTTAGAAAGCAGTCTCGAGCTCTTAAAGGGGAGCTGCCTTTTAACATAAAAAAACACTCATTTAAAAAAGGCAGCCTTTAGCCCTTAGAGCTCAACTGCCTTCTGAAAAAAAGAAAACATTAAAAATAATTCTAAAATGGGAGTCTTCAGCTCTTAACACTGAACTGCTTTCTGCACATAATAAAATGGTAAAAGTACTTCAGCACCAACATAAATGGCTCAACAGACCAGGGAGATGCACCCAGAGTCTAGCATGCAGCACTCCAGCTTTGTGCAGGGGGTCAACACTGCAACAGAGGTCCTCTACCCACAGGGGCCAGGAGGCCCTCCAGAAAGAACGATGTGGGACCAGATCACTGAGGCCATCACTGCCAGCAGTGTTGCCCCTAAGACCTGGCTCAGTGCCCAAAGAAGTTTCATGACCTCAGTCAAGGTCAGTGAATGCATCTTCAAAAGCTGACTACTACCAACTGCACCACTAGCTTCACACACTGCTCAATGCACGACGCCTCCACCCCCCGGCCTCACTCACCTACCAACAATCTCTACCAAACATGAGGCACACCTTACATTCCTAGTTTTACCTCACCTCCTTGGTGCTGGCCATTCTTGGCAGGGGCATGGCTGAACCCTTGGCCAGTGGTGGGGCTGAAAGAATACAAGATGCTGGTATCCTCATATGTTATCCTTCTTCTCACATCCCACTTCCCCCTCATCCCACAATCTCTTCTGATTTACATGCTGCACATGGTGTAAACATGCAGCTCTGGCTTTCCCACCCTCCCCTCACCACAACCCTACCCTTGTGCCTTCCTCATTTCAGACACCCAAGAAATCCACCTACCCAGCCAGTGGTTGACCAAGAAGAGGGAGAAGAGAGTGAAGAAGAAGAAACACTGTCACTCAATTTCACACTCCCAGCCACCGGCTCCTTAAGATCATCCTGAAAGGCCATCTACAGTGTCCCCCACTGAAAGTCAGCAGCCTTCCACCAGCCATGCTTCAGCCACTGGGGCAGCACTGCGTGACATCACTAGGATAGGCAAAGGCACACATAAGACAGTCACTAAGGGAATGCACAAGGGTGATTAGTTGATTTGTTGATGTCATATTGGATGCATATATAAATAAAGTTGGATTGGAAATTTTGCCTTTTGGTGGCTTTTATTTCAGCATTGTGGCCAAGAGGATGCTGTGATGGTCAGTAACAGAGGGAAGGTAAGGTGTGGGACTAATGTTGAAAGGGGAATTAGGTTATGGTCACTGGTACTGCAGGCGGATGATTCGTTCCCAGATATCCCGGCCAGAAAGGGACTGTCTGGGTTGCATCCTTCCTTCTGCTGCCTCCTCTTCTGCTTCTTCCTCTTCCCTCTGTGAGCAGCTTGTTCCCTTTGCTGCCTCTGCTTCATCTCCATGAGCCCCCCAGTACTGTGAGCAAGTGGTCTTCTCAGAGGCAAAATACTGTGGATGCTGGAAATCTGAAATAAAAGCATAAAATGCTTGAAATACTCAGCAGATCAGGCAGCATCTTGACCTGAAACATTAACTCTGTTTCTCTCTCCACAGATACTACTTGACCTGCTGAGTATTTCCAGCATTCTCTGTCTTCTCGGAGGCCTTCCTTTACCATCCAAAGCCTTGCAAGCATCCAGCATCACTCCCTGCATACTCTGCACACTTTAACAATGTTTTAAATGTACTGCACCAAGCCACTACTTCAATAAAATATTGAAAAAGTCCAAAAGCTGAAATCCAACTTATGCGTATGTTTAAGGAATGCTGGCAGTGCCTCTGCTTGGCTGCTGCATGCACATTCTTCATGTGTAGTTTGGAGAGGGGGCTAGGACATGCAGTGATGTCGCAAATAGCAGTTGTGGCTCCAATCACGCTGATTGACGTCACGATCTGCTCATTTGTGTTTGAGTGGCGAGCACTGGCAACGACAGCGCTGATGTAATAAAACTCACTACGCACTTGGTTTGAGCATAAAGCAAGGCTTTAATCAACTTGTTTCAGAACATGGAGGTCTAGTTGTACTTCACTAGTTCCTTGTCTTACAAAATGTCCCTGGAAAGCTGGGGCCAACGCCCGAGTATTTATACTCCTCGGACGGCGCCACCAGCTGGCTGCCCAGTGTTATTTCATAGGTAGTTTCTCGATGATGGGAGCCACCGTGTCCCACACCGGAAGCTGGCAGAAGCGAGGCAGTCGCCACTTTTGAAGAAATACTGCGCAAACACACATCGTTAAGGTAGGGAATTTCTATGTCATACTTTTTAAATTACACAAGAAAGTGTGCGTACTTTAAGTACTCCATCATACATGGAGCTTTCCCTTTTTGCCCATTCCGGAGAGCTCACAGCATGATCCTGTCCTAAACCGGCAGGAAATCGCACTCTGCCTTATTAGCATACATTTAAATTGACATTCATATTCAAATTCACCCCTTGCACATTTTGTGCATGAGCACTTAGGCCAGCCTAAGTATTCCCGCGAGATGTGATAAGGCGTTGTGTAAATGCAAGTTTTTTTATTCCCTAGACCACTAAATGCAAAATAGGATTTTAAAAATTCATTTTCGATATAAGAAATCTATTCAATTTGTTCAAAGAACTTTATTCCTTAATTAACATCTTGGTGTCAACTCACTCATGCTAGAAATTTTTATTAAAAAAAAGTGCTGATGGAAAATATTCTGCCAAAGCTGCCATTTTGTATCTATTTGAACTGTGCAGCCTGCAGCTGCATGCTCCCACCCACCCATGGTGTCCAACCAGCAAGGGGTAGAGTGACAGATGTGATTTTCCCCGTCACATTTCCTCAGTCTCACTGTTATTCTGTGTCTCCAGCTGATCTGGAGATAAGGTTGTGGGAAATGGGACTGAGTGCATTAAGGCAATCAATTGGCTGCTTGTTAAAAAATATGCGATTCGATATATGAAAAAAATGTGAAGGACACACTTAAATTAGACAAAAAAATAAAAAGCAAATTAATCCACGAGATTTACACGGGAGTTAGGTTTGTTTAAAGAGGTTCAGAAAAGTTGTAGGTATTGTTTCTGTCTCCTTTTGTGTATGGTACTGTAGAAACTCTTTGGAAAAATTTACCAAATCCTACATAAGTTAAAGGGACTGTACTTTGGATGATATTTAGGCAGCACAGATAATAATATTGTTCTTGTTAAATATTGCCCAGGAAGAACTCTTATGTATTCCAAATATCCTTCCCAGATTATTCTTCACTGTGCGGTTTATCTGGGTTGTTTCTATGTTTAAAGCATACTGGACCTGATTTAAATTCTTACCAATGCTCTGACTTTAAATTAATTCTACATTGAAATTCATCTGGTTTTCAATATAAAAAGAAATGTCATGATGTCCTAATTGTCACATTTCCAACACACTCTTATTTCCATTCATAATACTATTATTACATTCTTCCCTGCCACTGCTAGTGTAGGGACAAATAAAATCAAATTTATACAGACAATACCAGAGGCACAAAAGAGATGAAAATAAAAGGAATGATTAGAAATTTGCATTAAAAACAGAAAATACTAGAAGTACACAGAAAGTCAATCAGTGTCTGAAAGAGATAAGGCACATTAATGTTTCAGGTAGAGGCCATTCATCAAGGAGTCCTACCTGAAATGTTAATCTATCTTTTCTATTGTAGGTGCTGACTGAAATTCTTCTCTGAATGGAAATGGGAAGCTTGGACAAAGCAAAAAATTCATAGAGCCAAAAGCTAGCTTAACACACAATCATTCCGCTTTGCTAGCAGACACCAGAAGCCTGTGATGTATTGAAGTGTCCAAGCAGATGCAATATGTTACTACTGAAATAGCATGGCAGCACGGAAGTGATTCTGCATAGACAGCACCATTTTTATTAAAGGACAGAGGCGTCCCTATCCAAATTTTTTGAATTGGTCAAATATCTGTAATTTCATTTTAAATCATGCACAAACTGTTGATCATAAAGTATGTGGACATATGTCAGTGCATGTTTGCTTTTACTGCTGGCTGTCCACAGAGTGCCCTTTTTGGTATTACTTGTAGTTCTTGTGGTTAGAGACCAAAGTTAGATACAGTGGAGAATAAATTGAAGAAATAAACAAAATCACTACATAGCTGTTCCCAATTCAAAATACTCTTCAACCAAAGATCTAGGAGTCCATGGTAAAAACAAATATTGTGAAGATACCCTGAGCCATCCTGCACTGTTGTGCTGTGTGCCAGCCAGAGCACTCCGCAGCTTCATTGTATACTGCTCCACGAAAATTGCATCTAATCAGTACTTGAGTGCTAAACCTACAGGTATCAGGTTAGCACCTGCAGGCAAGTTCAAGTTATGGTATCAGCAAATAGGACCAAAATTCTGTGCTAAATCCAGACTTTCAAACAGGCTAGACTTAGCAGCACTGCACCCATTTAGCACCTGTTTACACCCTTCGGCCAAAGTACCCTCCCCACCCCTCCCCCACCATGTTTACTATCTGCAGCAAAGTGGTAAAATAATTCTAAAAGAATGCATTTACAATTTTTCTAGAAATGGAGGCCAGGATTTTCCACACTTCCTGTGTTGATTTTCCCAGAAGAATGCGGACAGGGCTGGGAAATAGGCTGGTGATGCGCTCTGCTGTGTCTTGGCCAATTTTTAAATACTTTGATTTTCTGTCAGAAGTGATGACTGACACGTGGTATGCCTGTCCACATATGGGCGGCAATATTATAATAGAGTGTAAATGAAGGAAGGACACCGTCTGATGTCTTGCTCCTCATTTGTGCCTTATATATTTGATTCTAAGGATAAACAGACAGAAAATCTAACCCAGTGACCAGAGCAAACCTTCCCATTATGTTTTCGATGGATGGGTTAGATTTGTTGCTCTTGTGGCATTGGATCGGCAATGGTGGGACTTCTGGGGCAAATTTTAAAAATCTACCAGGTCACATCTATACTTTTTTATTGACATTGAATACAACTATGGATTTACAGTTAATCCTCAGCAATACAAGAATTTCGATTTAACACATTGGACATGTACACCTCCTATAACTAAGGACAGAACATTGCAGAGACTCCCTCTGGCTTGCTGACTTGAGTGAAGTATTGAAGCCACCTTGTATGGATTTCCATGATTTATCTCTTGCTCATCCACCAAACTACAGTGGAAGATCTACAGAAACCCCTGAAAAAGATGCAAACACTATTTATGTGGGTTTTCTAGGGTTCCATGGCTCCTCCACCAGAGTTATGGTGAATGAATGGGAGATCTCCCTCCAGAAATTCACCACTGCACCCCCCAGCCCGCCCAGCCCACCCATGTACTAACAGTGAATGGAAAATAAAGAGGTTGAGATTGTAAACTTGGAATAATAATAGGTTATTTTACACCTCACATATGTTTCATGTGTTTAAGCAGCTGCATTTACAATGGAGCTTCATGCAATAAAACAAATCATCTACAAAGAAGACATTTATAACTCAATTGTGACTTTCTCACTTGTGAATTATTAGATCTGCCTCACTCATGGAACAAATCACCTGCTTCACAGAACTTCATTGGGTATACTTTACATAGATCTTCATACTTTAATCACCATTTGTACCATATTATTTATTGTACATTTGCTGGAACTTTTTAGATAATGTCTGGAATTTTTGAATGACTGTTATATAATCCACAGTACCATAAAATTAAAACCTTCAAATGACTCACATCAAACTGCGATATTGTGGCGGAGCCACCAAAGGACTCAGAGCGGTTGTACATAATTCCTTTAACAGCAATGTAGTTACTGTCTGTGTCTGTACCTTTAATTACACTGTTTGACTGTACAATATCTAGTTACCTTTACAGCGCGGTTTCAAAGTGATGACGTCATGCCGTTGGTCATGTGATTCCCCAATGGCGGGAAGAACGTGATGATGTCATGACGTCAGCTTTCAGACCAGAGGATCAGTCCTCGTGGAGCCTTCAAGGAGAGCAGACCTGTATTCGATGTATTCCAGCAGTTTCTAGTTAAAACCTGTATTGTTCCATTAAAGTTCATTGTTTTGATTGCCTGAGTCGAACTCAGTCTTTTCGATAGGAACCTCCGTTCTTACATTGGTGACCCCTACTTCTGCGAACAATTTTCGTGGAAGATTCATCATGGACACGAACACCATGGCTCTGAAACTGCCACAGTTCTGGGAGCAACAACCAGACGCCTGGTTTATCCAGGCTGAAGCCCAGTTCGCCATCAGGAACATCATCGCAGATCAGACCCATTATTATTACGTGGTCTCCGCCCTCGACAGCGCAACTGCCTCATGGATCATCAGCCTCCTTGGTAGTCCTCCTACTGACAGCAAGTATGATACGATTAAGGCGCGGTTGCTTCAGGTCTTTGGGCTCTCGAAGTCAGAGTGCGCTCGCCGGCTCATCACGATGCCTGGCGTCGGGGACTCCAAACCGTCCGAGCTCATGAGCCAAATGCTCACGCTCTTGGGTGCCGAACCGGAATGCTTCCTCTTCCGGGAGCTTTTCCTCTACCAAATGCCGGAGCAGGTACAGGCTACCCTAGCCAGATCCGACATTACAGGCTGCGCCGAGCTTGCTGCCGAAGCCGATAAGACTTTCACGGTAACTCAGCAGTGCTGCGCGGCCACGAGGCGCCCATCCCCCACAGTCGCGGTTCCAGCTCCTCCTGCAGCGGGCTAGTGCTCCTACCACGCCCGTTTTGGTGCAAAAGCACAATGCTGCCACTCCCCCTGCACTTTTTCCCCCCCAAAAAAACAACAAAGCTCCTGCAGCTGTCCTGGTGAAGGAGGACCGGGTCTAACGGGCGCTCCGCGGTTGCGATTGCCGTCGGATCTACGGGGAAACTTCTTTATATCACCGATTCCCTATCGGGTCGACATTTCCTTTGTGACACCGGGGCGCAGTGCAGCATTCTACCTGCGTCGAAGCTCGATTTGCAGGCTGGGAACCATGGTTTTTCTCTCGTTGCGGCTAATGGCGCAGCAATTCGAACTTTCCGAAAGCGGCGGGTCCAAGTCTGTTTCGGTGGTCAGCGGTTCTGTTGGGAATTCGTCACAGCCACAGTCTCACAGGCCATCCTAGGGGCAGATTTTCTGTATGCCAACAGCCTCCTCATCGATGTCCGGCACCGCCGGTTGATCAACGCGGCCACCTTCCACTCGATTCCGTGCTACCACGGTACCACCGTGGAACACTCTATTGCCTGCGCCTTCCCTCCTCCAGATGACTTCACTCGGCTCCTCGGACAGTTTCCGGAGCTGACAAGGCCCACTTTCTCCTCCTCGGCCACAAAGCATGGTGTTGAACACCATGGTGGACCGCACCACTAGGTGACCAGAGGCAATTCCTTTGGTTTCCACCACTTCGGCAGACATCACTAGGGCTTTCATCTCCTGTTGGGTTGCCCATTTCGGGGTACAGGTGGACATCTCTTCCGACCGTGGGCCACAATTTTCCTTGGAGCTTTGGAACGCTGTAGCTCAGGGGCTCGGCACCAAACTTCATTGCACCACCGCCTATCATCCACAGGCGAACGGCCTTTGCGAGCGATTCCACAGGTCGCTTAAAGCCGCCCTTTGGGCCAGTCTTCAAGGTGCAGGATGGGTGGACAGACTTCCATGGGTCCTTTTGGGTCTTCGTACGGTGCCCAAAGAAGACCTGCAATCATCCTCAGCTGAATTTGTCTACGGCCAGCCTCTCCGAGTACCAGGGGATTTCCTCCCTTCTCCCACAGAGCCATGGTCTGCCTCCCAGCAACTCGTTAGCCACCAGGAAGCGGCCAGATACTTCACTCCGGTGCCTACATCAAATCACGGCTTACAGAACTCCCACATGTCAGCGGAACTGAAGAATGCTGAGTATGTATTCATCCACCACGGCGCTCACCGGGATCCGCTCAAGCCCCCTTACACCGGTCCTTTCCACGTCATCAAACCAGGAGACAAATCGTTTTTGGTCGACATCGGAGGAAAGCCGGATCACATTTCGGTGGACCGATTGAAGCCGGCTCACTTGGACCTGGGCCAGCTAGTTGTCGTCGCTCAACCGCCGAAACGTGGCCATCGCTCGCAGCCGCCGAGCCCGATCAACCAAAGCCGCCCGCCAACTCGACCACGCTCGCCATGCCTGCTCAAACACAATCGCCTGCCAGCTCAACCACCGGTCATCAACTTCCTCTGCCAGGTTATCGAAGTCGATCAGACAGACTTGTCAGACCTCCACCTCATCTCACTTTTTCTGTTAAAAACAATTCTGTGGGGCCGCATGTGGCGGAGCCACCAAAGGACTCAGAGCGGTTGTACATAATTCCTTTAACAGCAATGTAGTTACGGTCTGTGTCTGTACCTTTAATTACACTGTTTGACTGTATAATGTCTAGTTACCTTTACAGCGCAGTTTCAACGTGATGACGTCATGCCGTTGGTCACGTGATTCCCCAATGGCGGGAAGAACATGATGACGTCATGACGTCAGCTTTCAGACCAGAGGATCAGTCCTCGTGGAGCCTTCAAGGAGAACAGACCTGTATTCGATGTATTCCAGCAGTTTCTAGTTAAAACCTGTTTTGTTCCATTAAAGTTCATTGTTTTGATTGCCTGAGTCGAACTCAGTCTTTTTGATAGGAACCTCCATTCCTACATTGATGACCCCGACTTCTACGAACAATTTTCGTGGAAGATTCATCATGGACACGAACGCCATGGCTCTGAAACTGCCACAGTTCTGGGAGCAACAACCAGATGCCTGGTTTATCCAGGCTGAAGCCCAGTTCGCCATCACGAACATCGTCGCGGATCAGACCCGTTATTATTATGTGGTCTCCGCCCTTGACAGCGCAACTGCCTCACGGATCATCAGCCTCCTCGGTAGTCCTCCTACTGACAGCAAGTATGATACGATTAAGGCGCGGTTGCTTCAGGTCTTCGGGCTCTCGAAGTCAGAGCAGGCTCGCCAGCTCATCACGATGCCTGGCATCGGGGACTCCAAACCGTCCGAGCTCATGAGCCAAATGCTCACGCTCTTGGGTGCCAAACCGGAATGCTTCCTCTTCCGGGAGCTTTTCCTCTACCAAATGCCAGAGCAGGTATAGGCTGCCCTTGCCAGATCCGACATTACAGACTGCGCCGAGCTTGCTGCCGAAGCCGATAACATTTTTACGGCAACCTAGCAGTGCTGCACAGCCACGAGGTGCCCATCCCCCACAGATGCAGTTCCAGCTCCTCCTGCAGTGGGCTGGTGCTCCTACCACGCCCGTTTTGGCACCAAAGCACGACGCTGCCGCTCCCCCTGCACTTTTTCACCCCCAAAACAAACAACAAAGCTCCTGCAGCGTTCCTGGTGAAGGAGGACCGGGTCTAACGTGCGCTCCGCGGTTGCGATGGCCGTCGGATCTACGGGGAAACTTCTTTATATCACCGATTCCCTATCGGGTCGACATTTCCTTTGTGACACCGGGGCGCAGTGTAGCATTCTACCTGCGTCGAAGCTCGATATGCAGGCTGGGAACCATGGATTTTCCCTCGTAGCGGCTAATGGCGCAGCAATTCGAACTTTCCGAAAGTGGCGGGTCCAAGTCTGTTTCGGCGGTCAGCGCTTCTGTTGGGAATTCGTCATGGCCACAGTCTCACAGGCCATCCTAGGGGCGGATTTTCTGTGTGCCAACAGCCTCCTCGTCGATGTCTGGCAGCGCCGGTTGATCAACGTGGCCAGCTTCCACTCGATTCCGTGCTACCACGGTACCACCATGGCACGCTCTATTGCCTTTGCCTTCCCTCCTCCAGATGACTTCACTCGGCTCCTCGGACAGTTTCCGGAGCTGACAAGGCCCACTTTCTCCTCCTCAGCCACAATTCATGGTGTTGAACACCATGGTGGACCGCACCACTAGGTGGCCAGAGGCAATTCCTTTGGTTTCCACCACTTCGGCAGACGTCGCTAGAGCTTTCATCTCCTGTTGGGTTGCCCGTTTTGGGGTACCGGCGGACATCTCTTCCGACCGTGTGCCACAATTTTCCTTGGAGCTTTGGAACGCTATAGCTCAGGGGCTCAGCACCAAACTTCATCGCACCACCGCCTATCATCCACAGGCGAACGGCCTTTGTGAGCGATTCCACAGGTCGCTTAAAGCCGCCCTTCGGGCCAGTCTTCAAGGTGCAGGATGGGTGGACAGACTTCCATGGGTCCTTTTGGGTCTTCGTACGGCGTCCAAAGAAGACCTGCAATCATCCTCAGCTGATCTCGTCTACGGCCAGCCTCTCCGAGTACCAGGGGATTTCCACCCTTCTCCCACAGAGCCATGATGCGCCTCCCAGCAACTCGTTAGCCACCAGGAAGCGACCAGATACTTCGCTCCGGTGCCTACATCAAATCACGGCTTACAGAACTCCCATGTGCCAGCGGAACTGAAGAATGCTGAGTATGTATTCATCCGCCACGACGCTCACTGGGATCCGCTCAAGCCTCCTTACACCGGTCCTTTCCGCGTCATCGAACCAGGAGACAAATCCTTTTCGGTCGACATCAGAGGAAAGCCGGATCACATTTCGGTGGACCGATTGAAGCCGGCTCACCTGGACCTGGACCACCCAGTCGTCGTCGCTCAACCGCCGAAACGTGGCCGACCACCCGCAGCCGCTGTGCCCGATCAACCAAAGCCGCCCGCCAATTCGACCACGCTCACCGTGCCTGCTCAACCACAATCGCCTGCCAGCTCGACCACCGGTCATCAACTTCCTCTGCCAGGTTATCAAAGTCGATCAGACAGACTTGTCAGACTTCCCCCTCGTCTCACTTTTTCGATTAAAGACAATTCTGGGGGGGCGCGTGTGGCGGAGCCACCAAAGGACTCAGAGCGGTTGTACATAATTCCTTTAACAGCAATGTAGTTACTGTCTGTGTCTGTACCTTTAATTACATTGTTTGACTGTACAATGTCTAGTTACCTTTACAGCGCGGTTTCAATGTGATGACATCATGCCGTTGGTCACGTGATTCCCCAATGGCGGGAAGAACGTGATGACGTCATGGCGTCAGCTTTCAGACCAGAGGATCAGTCCTCGTGGAGCCTTCAAGAAGAGCAAACCTGTATTCGATGTATTCCAGCAGTTTCTAGTTAAAACCTGTTTTGTTCCATTAAAGTTCATTGTTTTGATTGCCTGTGTCGAACTCAGTCTTTTCGATAGGAACTTCTGTTCCGACAATTTATTATTTCTGCTGATATTTAATAAATATCTTGTACAGGGTGAATAAAAGCTGCCATGAAAAACTGTTTGGCGAACCATTTTTCTTTTATTTACAAAACATGTCACAACGACTGGATTCTCATTGAAAAGTGCAGTCATGTCACTTTTGTAGGATGTTGCCATCGTGAAGAAAATGATGCATGACCCTACTTTCTTCCGAACAAAAAAGACAAAGAGACAGAGCTCCTTTAACACAAAAAGACTCTTGTTATATTTTACTCATCGGTAGAGTCTGGTAAATGTATTGATGTGTACTGCAGCTGACAGATTCATCTGAAGCCTGGTTTTGATTAACCAGGTTAGTACCCTGGAAAACTCACAGTGGAATAGAAGCTTTTAGAACTCCTGCAAGTTTAAAGGCTTTTCACACACAAAAAAACATGAACTTGTGAACTTCCCCCCTGCTGCTTTCTTCAGCTGATGTTCTGAGTTTGCTTCAATCATCAAAGCAATAAAGGAGCACTGTTCTGCAGCCAGCTGGTACACCAAAAAAACAAGTATTTTTAGCATGTTGACTGAATGTTATTACCAGCACAAAACACCTTCCTCCATCTTCCTTTCATTGATGTTAATTATAGCCGTTGGGAAGTTTGTGTCCACCACTTTGTGCAGATATAAGTGTATTGGTTTGGTATTGCCAAGCGAGTGTCCAAAGCTCCAGCAACTTTGAATTCAGTTCAGCAGTAACGCAAAGACAAAAGAGAATTTGTAGTGCAGTTCTTCAAGAGCACAGCATCATCATTGAAGGAGTGCCATAACCGCAAGGCTAGATAAACAAACTCTATGTGGGGAATGTTTACTTACTGATGTGTTGAGAGCCCGGGGGGTGGGGTGGGGGGGAGAGGGGGTGGTTGGGGGAGAGGGGCTGTCCAGTAGCGCGCGAGGAAACCCATAACTCTTCCCACAGATTTAACTCCACAGCGTGTCCCTTCTGTCAGTGACAGCTTCCCCACCCGGAAGTTAGCCTGATTAAGAGACTTGGCTTCTAGTTGGGCGGACAAGACTCTGGAGGAGGCCACAGGACCAGCAAGTTCTGATCCCCGACCCCGGGGGAGGATCCCGGGAGGGAGTTTTGTATGGGGTGGTCTGATGGTTGGGGAGATTGGGGGGCTGGGAGGAAGCAGTCCTGCTCCTCCCGGCCCACAAGGAGTGCTCCCCAAGGCTATCCTCACCCTGCTGCAGCTGCCAGGTTTCCCGAGGACTGGAAAACCCAGCCAGCCGCAGTAAAAGCGGCAAAGCAGGTTAAATCCGAGGCTTCCAGCCTACTTAACATATTTAAAATGCCAACCCATTTCCTGGGGGCGGGTTGGCTGCCGGTAAAACCCAGAAGTTGGCAGGTTGGAGCCGGTTTCCCGACACGCCACAAATTTTTGGCCATTTAACCCTCCACCCACACCATGTTAAAATTCCCCTCTATTACTCTGCTAAGATTTACCACCCTCAGTCATCTGTAAACAATTGCAATAATGATCCATTCAATAGGTCTGAGGAACACCCTCCTTGATATAAAAGGGTCAATGTTAACTCAGGGTGGGAATCGGGGTTGCCTTGGCTAAAGCATGGATCAATTGATGAAACCAGAGAATGGCATTGATCCTGCTTCCTTAATGCCCCCTCCAATGCCCACAACATGAGTGAACTTCAGACATGGGCCCAGCACCCCTAAAATGCCTACAACACGAGGGAACTGCAGGCATGGGCCCAACACCCTGATAGCCCCTGAATCAGGAATGCAGCCAGGAACTGGCCCCTCTGTTTCTCTGAGATGTGAGTCACCTCAGGCCTCTAAAACTCCAGTGGAATCATCTCAACCACCCACCCCTGAACCTCATGTTAGTCAGGGAGAATCTCAGAGGAATAGTAGATTAGAAGCTTGAGCAAGTAAGTCAGCTGGCGCAACTTGGAAATATAGTCAACAGTGAAGAACATAGTAACAGATTTCAAGAGGACATAGACAGACAGGTGAAATGGGCAGATGCATGGCAGATGAAATTTAATGCAGAGAAGTGTGAAGTGATTCATTTTGGTAGGAAGAATGAGGAGAGGCAATATAAACTAAATGGTACAATTTTAGAAGGGGTGCAGGAACAGAGAGACCTGGGGGTGTATGTACACAAGATGACATGACAAGTTGATAAGGCTGTTAAAAAGGCATATGGATCCTTGGCTTTATTAATAGAGGCATAGGGCAGGATTTTAACTCAGGAGTCGGGTAGGAGGCGGGACTACAACATTCGGGGTTGTAGTCCCGCCTCCATCGAGATGCGGCCAATCCACACAATTTTAACTTGATTGATCTTGTTGAACCCGCCCAGCAGGCTCATCAGCCAATTAAGGGCCACCTGGCAACAGGTGACGTCACAGACTGAAGTTTCAGCTGTCAAGAGGTTTTGACAGATGAAATATCAGTGTTTCACAGCTGTTTGAAGCTGTCAAACACTGACAGTCTTACTTCTAACCTGAGTCCTTCTCCACAGACTCAGTTAGAAATCTCTCCTGCACAGTAAGCTGAAGGCTGTCACTTTTGACAATTCGCAGCCATTCTGCTTTCTGTGATGGTGAGATGAGGGACTCCCGGGACCTAAAGGGAGGAAGGCTGAAAAGGTAAGAAAAGGTAATTTAAACTTCTTTAATCACTTTAGACACGCCAAACACACTTACCTTTGCACTCATGCACACATCACTTACCTGAACACCGACATCTCGACCCCTCCAAGTCCTTCAACCCGATGGCCCGCCTCCTCTAACTTGGTGTGGTTTGGAGCCGTTGGGAATCCCACACTTCAACCTTAAAAATAGGGATTAGGCTAAAAACTGCCTGTTAACTAAGGGTTTTAACGCCCCGCTGCCCCCCACGCCTCCAATCCCGACTCCACGGCCCAAGGAAAATCCTGCCCATAGAGTACAAAAGCAAGGAAATTATGCTAAACCTTTATAAAATACTGCTTAGACCTCACCTAGAGTATTTTTCTAATTTCTGGGCACCACACTTTAAGAAGGATGGCAAGGTCTTAGAGAAGGTACAGTAAAGATTTATTAGAACAGTAACCGGGATGCAGGACTTCAGTTACATGGAGAGGCTAGAGAAACTGGGGTTGCTCTCCTTAGAGCAGAGAAGGTTAAAGGGAGATTTAATAGAGATGTTGAAAACCATGAAGGGTTTAGATAGGGTAAATAAGGCGAAACTGTTTCCAGTTGCAGAAGGGTCGGTAACCAAAGGACTCAGGTTTAAGGTAATTGGCAAAAGAATTAGAGGTGAGATGAGGAGAATTTTTTTTATGCCATGAGTTGTTGTGATTTGGAATGCACTGCCTGAAAAGGTGGTGTAAGCAGATTCAATAATAACTTTCAAAAGGGAATTGGATAAATACTTGAAGGAGAAAGATTTGTAGGGCTATGGGGAAAGAGCAGGGGAGTGGACCTAATTTGATAGCTATTTCAAAAATCCGACACAGACACGATGGGTCGAATGATCTTCTTTTGTCTGTATCATTCTAAGGGGGAAAAATTCAGTTGGTTTGCGCTTGCCATTAGCGCCTTAAGAGGGCACTAGTGGGGCGCAAAGCAATTAGCGCCCGGGCGCAGCGATGTTTGCGCTGCTTGCGAAATTAATGAGACATTTTGTGTCGGCGCAAAACATTACTGCCACGATCTCCTGTGCCGACAGATTGTGATGTCAGTCAAGTGCGCAACGCCCCGGTAACGCCCCGGACCGGATATTGAGTGGCGTCCCCTGCCTTACCGCCTGCCACTAGCAATGGCAGGTTGAGGGGAGCGTTTTGCAGTCAGAAAGGGACTGGGGGAGCGCTATTTATAGGTGACTGCTTCCTGCCTTTTCTTGTTGATGACATTTTTGCACCACGCAACCTGAGAGAGAGAGAGAGAGAGAGAGAGAGAGAGATTCCTAGAGAGATTCAACGCTGTGTGAAGGAGTTTTGGGTACTGAGCAGCAATTTGCAGGTTCATTTTGATTTGCCCTTCCTTTTATCAATTTAGAAGAGATTGTGGGGGCTGCACTATTCAAGAAGTGTACCATTATTCAAGAAGGGTAGTAGGGATAAACCAGGGAATTACAGGCCAGTGAGCCTAACGTCAGTGGTAGGGAAATTATTGGAAAAAATTCTGAGGGACAGAATTAGTCTCCACTTGGAGAGGCAAGGATTAATTAGGGATAGCCAGCATGGCTTTGTCAAGGGAAGATCATGTCTGACCAATTTGATTGAATTTTTCGAGGGGGTGACTAGATGTGTGGATGAGGGTAGTGCAGTGGATGTGGTTTACATGGATTTCAGTAAGGCTTTTGATAAAGTCCTGCATAGGAGACTGGTCAGGAAGGTAAGAGCCCATGGGATCCAGGGTGCCTTGGCACATTGGATCCAAAACTGGCTTTGTGGCAGAAGGCAGAGGGTGATGGTGGAAAGTTGTTTTTGTGACTGGAAGCCTGTGTCCAGTGGGGTACCGCAGGGATCGGTGCTGGGTCCCTTGCTATTTGTGGTCTACATTAATGATTTGGATGTGAATGTAAAAGGTATGATCAGTAAGATCGCAGATGACACGAAAATTGGTGGGGTGGTAAATAGCGAGGAGGGAAGCCTCAGGCTACAGGACGATATAGATGGGTTGGTCAGATGGGCGGAACAGTGGCAAATGGAATTTAACCCTGAAAAGTGTGAGGTGATGCATTTTGGAGGGACTAACAAGGCAAGGGAATACACAATGAATGGTAAGACCCTAGGTAAGACAGAGGATCAGAGGGACCTTGGTGTGCATGTACATAGATCCCTGAAGGCAGCAGAACAGGTGGATAAGGTGGTTAAAAGGGCATATGGGATACTTGCCTTCATTAGCTGAGGCATAGAATATAAGAGCAGGGAGGTTATGATGGAGCTGTACAAAACGCTGGCAAGGCCACAGCTGGAGTACTGTGTGCAGTTCTGGTCGCCACACTACAGGAAGGATGTGATTGCTTTGGAGAGGGTGCAGAGGAGATTTACCAGGATGTTACCTGGGCTGGAGCGCTTCAGCTATGAAGAAAGACTGGACAGGCTGGGGTTGTTTTCCTTGGGGCAGAGAAGGCTGAGGGGGGACCTGATTGAGGTGTACAAAATTATGAGGGGCATAGATAGGGTCGATAGAAAGGAACTTTTCCCCTTAGTAGAGGGGTCAATAACAAGGGGACATAGATTCAAGGTAAGGGGCAGGAGGTTTAGAGGGGATTTGAGGAAAAACTTTTTCACCCAGAGGGTGGTTGGAATCTGGAACTCACTGCCTGAAAGGGTGGTAGGGGCAGGAACCCTCACAACATTCAAGAAGCATTTGGATGAGCATTTGAAATGCCATAGCATACAAGGCTACGGACCAAATGCTGGAAAATGGGATTAGATTAGACAGGGCTTGATGGCCGGCGCGGACGCGATGGGCCGAAGGGCCTCTTTCTGTGCTGTATAACTCTATGGGCTAGATTTTCAGTTGCTTGCGCCAGCAGTTAGCGCCTTAAGAGAAGTGATTTCCGGGCGCTATGCGTGTAGCGCCCGGGCGCAGCGCAGTTTGCGCCCCGCCCCAAATTAAGTTGCCCGTTAGCGCCGGCGCAAAGTTTAGCGCCCGCCCGGATGCGCGCGCAGAAAATGACGTCACATCCTCGTGCAACGCCCTTTGGCCGCCCCGATTGCAAACTTCAGTCGGACCGCCCCATTGTGCGGCGGGCGGCCGGAGCGTTTGGAAAAAGGAACGCAACACAACCAGCGCGGGCCCCGGGGGGCGCTAATTAAAGGGAACGTCCTCTCCAGTATAAAGGCCATCCATTATTTCAGAAAACAGTCTTGTGCAACGCATTTCTGGAGACACAACAAGGAGGATAGCTAACTGGTTTCAAGCAGCAAGAGCCAGGTATTTTTGGACTCAGGCAACAGCGCTGCAAGTGGCCATTTGGAAATTAGAGTGTTTGCCAGGATTTGATGGGGGTTGCATGGGGTGCCAACGCGGAGCTGCAGCTCCATGTCCGTAGGGCTCGCAGACGCATTGTGAGAGGGGCAGCCCTGGCTAGAGGCAGAGGGGGCTACAGGCGTCGGCCACGTAGGCCTTACCCAGTCAGGCTATACCGCCAGCAGCGCTCCTACCTAAACATGAGTGCCGCGCGATGTGTTAAAAGGCTCCGATTCCGGAAGGGGGTGATTGCAGAGATCTGCCACCTGCTTCGCCGAGATCTGCGGCCAAAGCTCAGGTGCAGGACGTCTCTGTCGGTGGAAGTGAAGGTGACAGTGGCATTGAACTTCTATGCCACCGGCTCCTTCCAATACGCTGCTGGGGACATAGCAAACATCTCCCAGTACGGCGCGCATCGCTGCATCCGCCAGGTGACCGAAGCACTGTTCAGAAGGAGAAGCCAATTCATCTCCTTCCCCATGGCCCTGGAGAGCCAGCATCAGCGCGCATTGGGATTTTCCAGACTCGGGGAATTCCCCTTGGTGCAGGGCGCCATTGACTGTACGCATGTGGCTTTGCGGGCCCCTCTGGAGCATGGCGAGCAGTATCGCAACAGGAAGGGCTACCATTCTCTGAATGTGCAGCTGGTCTGTGACCACAAGCAGCGCATCATGGCAGTCAATGCCAGCTTCCCAGGCAGCAGCCACGATGCCTTTATCCTGCGGCAGAGTACTGTGCATGACATGTTCCCAAGAGGATGGCTACTCGGGGACAAAGGCTATCCTTTGTGCACCTGGCTCATGACCCCGCTCCGCGCGCCCAGGACCGCTGCTGAAGAGGCCTACAACGAGAGCCATCAAACCACCCGCAACATCATCGAGCTAACTATTGGGGTCCTCAAGCAGCGGTTCCGCTGCCTTGATCGCTCCGGAGGAGCTCTCCAGTATTCGCCGGACCGGGTCTCCCAATTTGTGGTGGTTTGCTGCATGCTACACAACCTGGCTATCCGCAGGACTCAGGCACTGCCACCTGACGTTGGACCAGCACCTCAGGAGGAGGAGCAGGAGGAGCATGAGGAGGAGGAGGAGGAGGAGCAGGAGTACGTTCCCAGGAGGGAGCGACCAGGGCCAAGGGCCGCACGACGCCACCTTATTACACGGTACTTCTAAGCCCCCTGTCAGGGAATGGCCAGGGGCCATGAGGGAAGATGAATGCAGCCGCTCCGCAAGCCCTCAGCCGGCGAAGCCAACAAACACTAAGAAGAACAACCATGGAGACTGCATGAATAAAGATAATTTTTTATTAAACAAAAATGAAAAGCCCTTCCCACATGAATCCCCAAAAACAATAAACGGGCCCCACAAAAAGCCCAACAAACGACTCACTCCCACAAACTGGGGAGGAGCCACTCCACCTTTATTGAAACCGGGCCTCAACGTCGGCCTAACGCAAAAAAAAAGCCCTCCAAAAGCACAACCATGGGCAAAATAAAGATGGCCACCGCCATATTAAAGGAAAGCTGGCCACACCTTCTACTGAGTGGCCCGCGAGGGCGAGACCTTGGCCAGCATTTTGCCTCCCCTGCCCTGCCTGCTGCTCCTTCGCAAGCTCTGCCCAGTGGCTGCTGCGAGGCTGGGGGAAGGCGCCTGAGGCTCAGATGCCCTTCCGCCAGATGCCGCTGGGGGGCGGCCTACACGGCGTTTGGGCCTCGAGGGGCCGTCTCCTGAGTGGCGCACCTGAGCCTGGCCACCATCAGCTGCAGCCGCTTGCCCTTGACGGCCCAGAGGGGGAATGGCGGCGACGGATGGCGCAATGTGGGCCAGCAGGCGTCTGGGATGCGCTGGCTGGTGCTGTGGCGCGGTGGCACTCGGCCGGGCCCGCACTGCAGGATCCGCAGCAATCAGCCGACGGCCGGCTTGCTGGGATGGTCCAGCGCGGCGCCTGCCCTGGCGATGCCTGCCTGAGACAGCGCGTGTGGCAGCAGTGAGTGGCCCTGTGGTCCTGGTGTGCGCGCGCATCACATCCGCCAGGGTCTTGACGGCATCAGTTAGCATGCGGCCAGTCGCGGCAGTTGCTGCCCCGAACTCGCGCACACTGGTCGCCAGCGACTCGATGGCCTCAGGCATGCGCTCCACCACGCTCATGAGCTCCGGGTGGCGCCGGTCCGAGTCGTCGGCCATCTGATCGAGCTTCCGCACCTCCTCCGAAGTGAAGGTGTCCGGACTGGAGTCGCGACTCTCCCGCTGGGGAGGAGGGGGCCGAACTAGGGGACCCTTGCCGCGTTGGTGACGGCGAGTGTGCCGAGCAGCAGCACTCCCCTCTGATCCTTCCCCCCTTTGGGGGGAAGGCCGCGGGCCACGCGCACGGCTGCTGGGTGGCTGGACGCCACTGGTCCCAGAAGCTGCATTGCCCTGCGACAGTTCCTCCAGGCACTCGTCCAGTGAGGAGGTGTCGAGCATTTCCTCCTCTCCTGCGGGACGTGACTGTTCCCCCGAAGGTCCGGCTTGCTCCTCCTCCTCCTCCTGGTTGGAGGTGCTGTCACTGGCAGCCTCAGGGTCCTGGTCGTCACCAGCTGAAAGCAGGAATGCACAAGAGTAGCTTCAGAGTGAGGAGACGGCGTCAGCGAGGGAGTTAGGACTGGTGGGATTCAGCGCATTGGTGGGACAGTGGCAAAGGAGGTAGCTCGGATGGGCCAGTGCGACGCGAGAGGGCCAAAAGGCGAGGTCCTTACCATTGCCGGGCAGTGGAGGGTCGGATACACCGCACGCTGTGGGGACAATCACACGTGCTCCCATGAGCACACACACGCGCTCCTCCAGCTGAGTGAGCTTCTGCAGCTTGGCGCGGCCACCCCTGGCACGGGCCTGGCGATTAAACGCTACTTTAGCCTGCAAGAGAAAGGACGGGCTGTAAGTGCGCAGTGAAGCCCTGATGTAGTGTGCACTGCCTCCCATGGTGGAATAGCTTGGACAGAGTGAAGCCCTGATGTAGTGTGCACTGCCTCCCATGGTGGAATAGCTTGGACAGAGTGAAGCCCTGATGTAGTGTGCACTGCCTCCCATGGTGGAATAGCTTGGACAGAGTGAAGCCCTGATGTAGTGAGCACTGCCTCCCATGGTGGAATAGCTTGGACAGAGTGAAGCCCTGATGTAGTGAGCACTGCCTCCCATGGTGGAATAGCTTGGACAGAGTGAAGCCCTGATGTAGTGAGCACTGCCTCCCATGGTGGAATAGCTTGGACAGAGTGAAGCCCTGATGTACTGTCCACTGCCTCCCATGGTGGAATAGCTTGGCCAAAGTGTAGAGTGCCGACTGGCCATTTGATGCTCATGACTTTCCCAATGCTGCTGGCTGAGGGCTGGCCAAAAGGACTTTCAGGTCCCTTTGCCCATCATGTCAGGTGTACATGCAAGAATGAGGAGGAGACTGGAAAGGCTACTCACCCTCACAATCCTGGTCAGACCGTTGTATTTCTTACGGCATTGTGTGTGGGTCCTGGGGGCCTCGCCGGTGAACGTCACCCTCTGGGCGATCTGCTTCCAGGCTTTGGTGTAGTCGTGGTGGGTTGGATTCCTCCCACTGTCTGGAAACAAGATCTTGCGCCTCACCTCCAGAGCTGTGACCATGATGTCCAGATCACCCTCTGAGAAGCGCAGGGCACGCTGACGGGCCTTCTCTGGCGTTGCCATGACTCCCTGGGGCTGAGCAGTAGTGTTGAGGCCTCTTTGCAAGGCTGCAGTGTGCAGGGCGTGGCAGCAGACCAATTCGTCCCTTCCCCCTTTAAGAGATGGTCGGCACCACGGGGTCTGCTGTCAGTGCAAAAATGACCGCACCCGTGCTGCGCCCCGCCTGGGCGCTATCCCTCTGGACCGCCGGCTTAGCGCCTAAAGAGAGTAGTGGAACGCCTCTTTTAGCGCTCCACCAACCTCTTAGGGCGAAGCCACTGAATTCCCGGCAACGGGGCGCTACTTTGGGGCGGGCGCTAACTTCGGGCGGGCGCTAAGGTTAGCGCCCCAAAACTGCCTATACTGAAAATCTAGCCCTATGACTCTATGACTCTATGACACTCTGAGCTCTTTCCCTGGGCCTCTCCATTGTCCTTTCCAGCAGATTTGATGTACAGGTCTCTCCAGGCCGAGATTCAAGGCTGCAATGAGCAGGATGTGGATGGAGAGCAAAATCAATCCTCCCCTTTAAGATAAAAACAGAAAATGCTGGAGAAACTCAGCAGGTCAAGCAGCATCTGTGAATAGAGAAACAGAGTTAATGTTTCAGGTCGATGACCTTTCGTCGGAACTCCCCTTTAAGAACTGGCCGGCGCCAGTGTGCCTGTGTTCCATTGCTGACTGACATCACATGAGCTTCACCAGCGCTCTGAGGTAGCGCCTTGGTCCTCGGCCTTTGCGCCTTAAGACAGGTGTGAAGCGCCTGATTTAGCGCTCCAATCACCTCCAGGGGCAATAAAAGCCAAGTTTGCCATCGGAGGCGATAATTAGTGCCAGGCGCTAAACTTTGCGCACGGCTGATAATGGCGCCCCAAACGGGGCGATACTGAATTTTCCCCCTATGATTCTATAGTAGATTTTAAGACCCAATTTTACTTTGTGTTGTGACACTAACCACCCAAAGCCAACGTTAGTTCAGAGGAGAATCCAGCCCAAGTAGTCTTGAAGTTTTGGAAGTTTGTCTAACACAAACCATGAACAGGTACCCATCCTCCAAATTACCTTGTGTGATACTAAATCAGGGGTGGCAATTAGTTGAGCTGGAGGGCCACTCAACAAGTTTTGTTGAGCTGTTGAGGGCCGCACACATAAAATGAATTGTCAACAGCTACCATTAAAATTTAATGGCATTTATTCTATAAAGCACCCTTCATGTCATTTCCACACTTAATAAAAATAATAAACTTATTAACGTGCTAACGGACATGCTGTAGGTTTACCCAAAATTTAGCTTAACCATTGATATTATTATGCCATAATTGAAACTGTAAAACTATTACTCGACAACTGGTGTACAATTTTGTAAAAAAAAGAAAAGCTTTAAGCAGTTATAAACTTTCAGAAGGTATAATTTTAACAACTATAGATCAGAAATAAATCATACACAATCAAACATCTACTATAAAATATTTCAATTTTTTTTCAAAAAATGATTTATTTCCTGATTTTTTTTCAGTAGTGTGTATAGAAGCAATTGCATAATAGCTCAAAATATAGTCTTATACTTGTATATTGAAAATTGGGTTAAAGAAAAAACAAAGAATCTCACTCAATGGGAAGAATGAAACCTCTGATGTGTGTTAATCATTGAAATCAGAACAGCAAAAATGTTTGTTGTCAGATCTATGAAAATATTTGATAGGCACAGTAACTGGTAAATTTAATAACCTATCTATACTATGCTGACTGGCACTTTTAACCACTTCAGTGATTTCTGTTCCAGTGTTCAACACAAAGTCAGCAGAAATCAGGAGACAATCAGATGGTTACTTACATTGTAAATCTTTGTGCTGCTCTCACTGCTCCTCCATGCGTGCACCCCACCTGACACGTGGCAGCCGCACTCTGTTCCTGCCTCGCACCAAGTCCACCTCCAGCTGTCGCTCATTGGCTTACTCTGGACCACTTCCTGTGGTCATTCATTAAAGGTCTACTCTATACAGAGAAAAGCAGGTAAGCTAATTTCCTTCACCTCTCAAAGTCTCCGAATCTTCAGAATATTTTGTGAACCCTGTGGAAATTGAGAAACACTGAGCAGGCTAGATGGCAGTCCAGATACAGCCCCCAGGCCGTATTTTTCCCATCACTGTACTGAATGAATATGCATTAGGCAGCTAGGTTGGCTTACAAGGGTTTCTTGTGTTAAGCCCCTTCAAGCCTTTTTGATATCCACTGATTTATTTATATAATAATTGCTCATTGCATTTCCCTCAAATTACGGTATAGCCATGTACGGTAAGCATTTGGTGGTTTGTTTTTCTCATGGATGCACTGTGCAGGTTAACCTTCTATTGATGGCAATCATGATTGAGAACAAAATGATTTCCAGGTTATGAAGGTACACGTTGCGGCATGCTCACTTGCGGCAAGATATTTAGCATTCCAAATGTACTTTTATACTTTAGCCTTACGTTAGTTGCTTTCATGAGGTCAAACATCTTCTTCCTTGCAACAGGCCCACTGTATTCTGGAGCTTGCACTCACCCTGGCTGATATTTGGATCAGAGGTCACACTCTCGCCTCTGAGTCAGAAGATTGTGGGTTCAAGTCCTACACCGGTGACTTGAGCACATAATCTAGACTGACGCTCCAGTGCAATGCTGAGGGAGTGCTGCACTGTCGGAGGTGCCGTCTTTTGGATGAGACGTTAAATCGAGACCCCGACTGCTCTCTCAGGGGGACGTAAAAGATCCCATGGCACTATTTCGAAGAAGAGCAGGGGAGCTCTCCCTGGTGTCCTGGGCAATATTTATCCCTCAACCAACATAACAAAAACACAGATTATCTAGTCATTATCACATTGCTGTTTGTGGGAGCTTGCTGAGCACAAATTGGCTGCGGGGTTTCCCACATTACAACAGTGACTACACTTCAAAAAGTACTTCGTCGGCTGGAAAGTGCTTTGAGACGTCCGGTGGTCATGAAAGGCGCTATATAAATGCAAGTCTTTCTTTCAAGTAAGCCCTGTTCCCTTCTTCCTTTCATAAATGCGGTTAAGAGCAGCTCTTCCTTCTTAGCATTTCTGCCTTTCCATCAGTCAACTTGCTCTGCAACAATATTAGGGGTTAATGAGCAAGTTTTATTCTCCCATAAATGTTAGTAGTCCACGGCTAACCCCATGAATAGTGCACCAAGAACAATTTCCAGGAATTGATTGGTCACATGGAATAATAGGCTTTACCCGAAAATGTTATAACTGAATGAAATAACTAACTAGGTATTACTGAACCACCCATTAACATTTGTCACAGCTGCAGAAACTGCTCACACCACAGACACATTTGCAATTCTATCAACTTTGTATTGATTGCACTAAGATTAGGTTAGGATATACCATACATCATATGACTGATGAAGATATGCACAAGTTGTTGCCTCCAGAGAATTAATAAATGTGGATGTATTAATTAAAAATATCTGCTTAACATATATACATAAGAACATAAGAAATAGGAGCAGGAGTAGGCCAATCGGCCCCTCGAGCCTGCTCCGCCATTCAATAAGATCATGGCTGATCTGATCCTAACCGCCAATCCACTATCACAGAACCATCTCCTGAATCTAACAGAATTAGACACACAAAATAGGAGCAGGATCAGGCTACACGGCCCCTGGGCCCGCTCCGCTACCCACAGGGCCATGACCGATCCGAACCTAGACTCATGTCCAAATTCCTGCCCACTCCCCGTAACCCTTAATTCCCTTTACTTCTAGGAAACTATCTATTTCTGTTTTAAATTTATGTAATGATGTAGCTTCTACAGCTTTTTCGGGCAGCATATTCCATGGACCTACCACCCTCTGAGCGAAGTAGTTCCTCCTCATCTCAGTTTTGAAAGAGCAGCCCCTTATTCTAAGACTATGCCCCCTAGTTCAAGTTTCACCCATCATCGGGAACATCCTCCTCGCATCCACCCGATCCAACCCCTTCACAATCTTATATGTTTCAATAAGATCGCCTCTCATTCTTCTGAACTCCAATGAGTAGAGTCCCAATCTACTCAACCTCTCCTCATATGTCCATCCCCTCATCCCCGGGATTAACCGAGTGAACCTTCTTTGTACTGATTCGAGAGCAAGTATGTCCTTTCTTAAGTATGGACACCAAAACTGTACGCAGTATTCCAGGTGCGGTCTCACCAATACCTTGTACAACTGAAGCAATACCTCCCTATTTTTATATTCCATCCCCCTAGCAATGAAAGCCAACATTCCATTGGCCTTCTTAATCACTTGCTGCACCTGCATACTAACCTTTTGAGTTTCGTGCACCAGGACCCCCAGATCCCTTTGTACTTCAGTACTTTCCAGTTTCTTGCCATTAAGATGATAACTTGCTCTACGATTTTTCCTGCCAAAGTGCATAACCTCACACTTTCCAGTATTGTATTCCATGTGCCAAATCTCTGCCCACTTACTTAGCCTGTCGATGTCCCCTTGCAGGTTTTTTATGTCCTCCTCACTCACTACTTTCCCTCCCATCTTAGTATCATCTGCAAACTTTGATATGTTACACTCGGTCCCCTCCTCCAAATTGTTAATATAGATTGTAAAGAGTTGGGGACCCAGCACTGACCCCTGCGGAACACCACTAGTTACTGATTGCCAGTCTGAGAATGAACCATTTATCCCAACTCTCTGCCTTCTGTTAGATAGCCAATCCTCTATCCATGCCAGAATATTACCCCCAATCCTGTGATTGGGGGTAAGATTTGGAGGTAAGATTTTTTCTCTTAAGCAATAATCTTTTGTGTGGCACCTTGTCAAATGCCTTTGGAAGTCTAAATACACTACGTCCACTGGTTGCCCTTTATCCACCCTATACGTTACTTCCTCAAAGAACTCCAGCAAATTTGTCAAACATGACTTCCCCTTCATAAAACCATGCTGACTTTGTCCTATTAAATTATGATTATCCAAATGTCCTGTTACTGTCGCCTTAATAATGGACTCCAAAATTTTACCTACCACATATATGTTGGCTATTAATATCTTAAATCAGCAGTGGATTTAATCAACCATTATATGAGGCTTATGGAATCTCCTGCTTTGCAATGTCAGATAAAACGTAGCTCTGACATCTTGGGGGAAAAATTCAGTTGGTTTGCGCCTCCTGTTAGCGCCTTAAGAGGGCGCTAATGGGGCACAAAGCAATTAGTGCCCGGGCGTGGCGATGTTTGCGCTGCTCGCAAAATTAACTAGACATTTTGCGGCGGCGCTAAACACTACCGGCACGATCTCCTGCGCCGGCAGATCGTGATGTCAGTCAAGTGCGCAATGCCCCGTTAGCGCCCTGGACCGGATATTGAGTGGCGCGCCCTGCCTTACCACCTGCCGCTAGCAACGACAGGTTGAGGGGAGCGTTTTGCAGTAAGAAAGGGACTGGGGGAGCGCTATTTAAAGGCGACTGCTTCCTGCCTTTTCTTGTTGGTGACATTTTTGCACCACGCATTCTCAGAGAGAGAGAGAGAGGCTTCTGGAGAGATTCAACATTGTGTGAAGGAGTTTTGGGTACTGAGCAGCACTTTGCAGGTTCATTTTGATTTGCCCTTCCTTGTATCGATTTAGAAGAGACTGTGGGAGCTGCACTCTGAGCTCTTTCCCTGGGTCTCTCCATTGTTCTTTCCAGCAGATTTGATGTACAGGTCTCTCCAGGCCAAGATTCAAGGCTGCAAAGAGCAGGATATGGATGGAGAGCAAAATCAACCCTCTCCTTTAAGATAAAAACAGAAAATGCTGGAGAAACTCAGCAGGTCAAGCAGCAACTGTGAAAAGAGAAACAGAGTTAAAATTTCAGGTCAATGGCCTTTCGTCAGAACTCCCCTTTAAGAACTGGCCGGCGCCAGTGTGTCTGTGTTCCATTGTTATCTGACATCACAAGAGCTTCACCAGCGCTCTGAGGTAGCGCCTCGCTCCTTGGCCTTTGTGCCTTAAGACAGGTGTGAAGCACCTGATTTAGCGCTCCAATCACCTCCAGGGGTGATAAAAGCCAAGTTTGCCATCGGAGGTGATTATTAGCGTCAGGCGTTAAACTTTGCGCACGGCCGATAATGGCACCCCAAACAGGGCGATACTGAATTTTTCCACCATAATCACTGTAATTATTTTCTGGCTATTTGTGCTCCACAGTTGGCCAAGGTTTGCAAGAAATGTCCGCCAGTAACTTCCGCTGAGGTTCTCTTCATCTCGCACCCTAACCTCGGCAGAAGATTGGCGGAAACCCCAGAGAAACGGCGGGAAATACCAATTTCTTCAGGGTTTATACGGATCTTCCACCAAAGTTGCTGCAGGAAATTGGGGGAAACTCCTGTGGAAATTCTACTCCATAATCATCAGTGTATAAGTTTAAACAGGGTATAAGTAATAAGATAGACTACCACCTCTGGGATATTGATGGTCTGAAGTGTTCCTCTGTGACCACTAATGCGGGGACTTTTATTTTCCTTGACTCCGCTCAAATTGTGCACAACTACAGTCATGCATGCCCAAAAAATGTTATTTTCTCCCGTCTTCTGTGTAAAACATGTTAAAGTAGGAATTATGATTAAGGCTGACTCCAGATGCATTTTTCTCATGTCCAACCAAACTATTCACTTCCTCAGGCAAGGCATTGCTTCCTATGAACCAAAATGTGACCTTAAGAATGAAGCAATCTGGGATGACGTTTCCTGGGTGAACAAGGAGCCCCTTTATTGTTACTGGATAATACATAAGAATTCCATGACATTTCACAGCACTTCAGGAGGCAATTAACAAACTGAACAAGTATATTCATAAATAGAGTTGTTTACAGCAGCAAGCAGTAAAAGCAAGTCATTGAAATCAATCCAAAAACAGAGGCCAGGAATCAATTCCCAAAGGGTTAAACAGACAAACCAACCTGATGAGATCCTTTGAAAACTCTCTTGCAGAGCTTGAATTGAAAATACATTTTCAATAAGAAATAGCAGACTTATTCCTCAGCAAACAAAACAAAGACAATTTTTGCAGCAATTACATAGGTTTATGCCCACAAAGCTGCATTCTCCCCCTTTGCCTCATAGCCAGCAAAACTGAACTGCTATAAGAAAATAAAATGTTGCAAAATACTCAGCAGGTCAGGCAGCAACAGTGGAGGGAGAGGGAAACAGATTTAATGGCCTCGACATTAACCCCCTCCCATGACGGGCAGGAGAACGTCAGGGGGGATTTAGAAATTTTTAAATGAGGAACATGACCCCCAACCCACCGCATACATGCCTGTTGCCATTTTTATGGGGTGCAGATAGTGTGTCGTGCGAGTGTCCCCACTTGGGAAACCTTACAGTAAAAGGGAACCGGGAGCTGCCGGCTCAAGAAGTTAAGTGCCTTTTACAGCACTTCTTGTGGGCCAGGAGGAGCAGGAGTGCTCCCCCACTGCCCACCAAGGAAGCCTTCGGCCTCCCCACTGCTGATTATGGCCACTATGTCACCCCTGCCACTCTCTTCCCCACCCCCTAACACCAAGCCCCGATCTCTCGGTCCCTCCCTCCCGATTGCCGGGGACCGTCCCAAAGGGATGTGATGTTTGATGATGTTAGCCATGGCTCAGTGGGTAGCACGCTCGCCTCTGAGTCAGAAGGTTGTGGGTTCAAGTCCCACTCCAGAGACTTGAGCACATAAATCTAGGCTGACACTCCAGTGCAGTGCTGAGGGAGAGCTGCACGGTCGGAGGTGCCGTCTTTCCGATTAGATGTTTAACCACCTGCTCCCTCAACGTTGTCTCCTCATGAAGTCTCATGGCTTCAGGTCAAGCATGGGCAAGGAAAACTACCACCTACTGCTCGCCCTCGGCTGATGAATCAATACTTCATCATGTTAAACACCACTTGGAAGAAGCACTGAGAGTAGCAAGGGCACAGAATGTACTCTGGGTGGGGGACTTCAATGTCCATCACCAAGAGTGGCTCGGTAGCACCACTACTGACTGAGCTGGCTGAGTCCTGAAGGACATAGCTGCCAGTCTGGGCCTGCGACAGGTGGTGAGAGAACCAACACGAGGGAGAAACCTACTGGATCTCATCCTCACCAATCCACCTGTCGCAGATGCTTCTGTCGATGACAATATTGGTAGCAGTGACCAGTCATTGTGGAGACGAAGTCCCATCTTCACACTGAGGACACCCTCCATCGTATTGTGTGGCACTACCACCGTGCTAAATGGGATAGATTCAGAACAGATCTAGCAGCTGAAAGCTGGGCATTAATGAGACACTGTGGGCCATCAGCAGCAGCAGAATTGTACTCCACCACAATCTGTAACCTCATGGCCCGGCATATCCCTCACTCTACCATTACCATCAAGCCAGGTGACCAACCCTGGTTCAATAAGGAGTGTAGAAGAGCATGCCAGGAGCAGCACCAGGCGTATCTAAAAATGAGGTGCCAACCTGGGGAAGCTGCAACACAGGACTACATGCATGCTAAAAAGCGGAAGCAGCATGCTATAGACATGGCTAAGCGATCCCACAATCAACGGATCAGATCAAAGCTCTGCAGTCCTGCCACATCCAGTCGTGAATGGTGGTGTACCATTAAACAAATAACAGGAGGAGGAGGCTCCATGAATATCCCCATCCTCAATGATGGTGGAGCCCAGCACATGAGTGCAAAAGACAAGGCTGAAGCGTTTGCAACCATCTTCAGCCAGAAGTGCCAAGTGGATGATCCATATCGGCCTACTTCTGAGGTTTCCGCCATCAAAGAAGCCAGCCTTCAGCCAATTCGATTCACTCCACGTGATATCAAGAAATGGCTCAGCGCACTGGATACAGCAAAGGCTATGGGCCCTGACAACATCCCGGCTATCGTGCTGAAGACATGCTCCAGAACTAGCTGCGCCTCTAGCCAAGCTGTTCCAGTACAGTTACAACACTGGCATTTATCTGACAAAGTCGAAAACTGCCCAGGTATGTCCTGTCCACAAAAAGCAGGACAAATCCAATCTGGCCAATTACTGCCCCATTAGTCTACTCTCAATGATCAGCAAAGTGATGGAAGGTGTCATTGACAGTGCTATCAAGCAGCACTTACTCACCAATAACCTGCTCACTGATGTTCAGTTTGGGTTCTGCCAAGACCATTTGGCTCCCGACCTCATTACAGCCTTGGTCCAAACATGGACAAAGGAGCTGAATTCCAGAGGTGAGGTGAGAGTGACTGCCCTTGACATCAAGGCACCATTTGTCCGAGTGTGGTATCAAGGAGCCCTAGTAAAACTGAAGTCAAGGGGAATTGGGGGGAAAATTCTCCACTGACTGGAGTCATACCTAGCATAGAGGAAGATGGTTGTGGTGGTTGAAGGTCAATCATCACAGCCCCAGGAAATCACTCAGGGCAGTGTCCTAGGCCCAATCATCTTCAGCTGCTTCATCAATCACCTTCCCTCCGACATAAGGTCAGAAATGGGGATGTTCGCTGATGACTGCATAGTGTTCAGTGCCATTCACAATTCCTCTGATAATGAAGCAGTCCATGCCCGCATGCAACAAGACCTGGACGACATTCAGGCTTGGACTGATAAGTGGTAGGTAACATTTGTGCCACAGAAGTGCCAGGCAATGACTATCTCCAACAACAAGAATCTAACCACCGCCCCTTGACATTCAATGGCATTACCATTGCCAAATCCCCCACCATCAACATGCTGGGGATCACCTTGACCAGAAACTTAGCTGGACCAACCACATAAATACTATGGCAACAACAGCAGGTTAGAGGCTAGGTATTCTGCGGCAATTGTCTCACCTCCTGACTCCCCAAACCCTTTCCACCATCTACAAAGGCACAAGTAAGGACCGCGATGGAATACTTTCCACTTGCCTGGGTGAGTGCAGCTCCAACAACACTCAAGAAGCTCGACACAATCCAGGACAAAGCAACTGCTTGATTGGCACCCCATCCACCACCTTACACATTCACTCCCTCCACCACCAGCGTACCGTGGCTACAGTGTGTACCATCTACAAGATGCACTGCAGCAACTCGTCAAGGCTTCTTCAGCAGCACCTCCCAGACCCGCGACCTCTTCCACCTATAAGGATAAGGGCAGCAGGTGCATGGGAACACCATCACCTCCAGTTGCCCTCCAAGTCACACACCATCCTGACTTAGAAGTATATCGCTGATCCTTCATCGTCGCTGGGTCAAAATCCTGGAGCTCCATTTGACCGAGTGTGGCATCAAGGAGCCCAAGTAAAACTGAAGTCAATGGGAATCGCGGGGGCGGGGGGGGGAAACTCTCCACTGGCTGGAGTCATACCTAGCACAAAGGAAGATGGTTGTGGTGGTTGAAGGTCAATCATCACAGCTCCAGGACATCGCTGCAGGAGTTCCTCACGGCAGTGATGGTGATCCCTCAATCACCATCACTAAAAAAAAATTATCTTGTCATTATCACATTGCTGTCCGTGGGAGCTTATTGTGCGTAAAATGACTGCTGTGTTTCCTACATTACAACAGTGACTGCACTTCAAAAGTACTTCATTGGTTGTAAAGTGCTTTGGGACATTCAGATGTTGTGAAAGGCGCCTTATTATAAATATAAATCTTTCTTTCTTTCTTCCTTCCTTTCTTTCTCAGCAAGCTCACAAATAGGGATAATTGTGACATATTTTATATTTTTATTTCTTGAGAAGGGTTTTGTAGGCTCCTGTCGTGAGTTGGATCAAGGTGAGATTTGATTACACTGTTACACTCTATGTTCCCTTGCTGTTGTTACCTTCCCTTCCCTAAAGTTAGGCCTTTTAGGGATGAGGTCAGGAAACACTTCTTCACACAAAGAGTAGTGGAAATTTGGAACTCTCTCTCCCAAAAAGCTGTTGAGGCTAGTGGTCAATAGAAAATGTCAAAATTGAGATTGATAGATTTTTATTCGGCAATGTTATTAAGGGTTACAGAAGCAAGGTTGGGTAAATGAAGTTAAGATACAGATCAACCATGACCTAATTAAATGGCAGAACAGGTTTGAGTGGATGAAAGCATAAAATTACAAAGGGATATCGACAGACTAAGCGAATAGGCAAAACCGTGTCAAATGGATTTCAATGTAGGCAAATGCGAGGTCATCCACTTTGGACCTAAAAGGATAGAACAGGGTACTTTCTAAATGGTGAAAAGCTAAAAATTGTGGAGGGCAAAAAAAGATTTGGGGGTCCAGGTACATAGATCATTAAAATGTCATAGAGTACGGGCTGGATTTTGTGAATGGAGGCGAGATGGAGGCGGGACTGCTGCTTGTCGTGTCAATGCCCCGCCTCCATCCTCGTCTGACCAACCAGAGGGATTTTCCCCTGATTGACCTTGTTAAGCCCGTCCTGCGGGCTCAGGAGGCCAATTAGGGAGGAAGTCACTGACAGACCACGTCAACGTCAGACGTGCTATCTGTCAAGATTTCTTGAAAGAAGAAATGTCAGCATTTGACAGCTCTGTGAAGCGGTCAAACACTGATATTCTCTGTAGTTTGATGAGTCCTTGTGTTCAGGACTCATCAAACTTTTGAACTTTGGGAATTTCACATGGCTGTTGGTTCGGAGGATCCAACAGCCAGTCTGTGAAATTGACAGGGAGGATGTCGGGTCTCCCGATCCAGCATGGCTGAAGGCTGTAGGAAGAAATCAAGTTAAGTGAACATTTAAAAATTTTTTTTTTAACATTTTTGCCCTGCTTCTGGAATATGCCTCAGTTGAAGAAGCGCTTAGTCAAGGTGGGGAGAGGTGTTTCCCAGGAGGTCACACTGGAGATGGGTGTCAGGCTCCAAACTTCCACAACACTGAGTATGCTTGCTAAAAGTTCCCCCAGACCTGAAACAACAAAGTTCTGCCACCTGCAAATGATCATCGGTGAAAACTCCTTTGTAATGGTGGAGCTGCAGCTGTTCGTAAGCAATCCACTAGTGACGCCGCCAGGATTACCTGGCGTGTTCCAGAGGAGGCGTGTAGGATCGGGGAAATGTGTTAAACTTGGAAAGGCTTCTCAAATTGGGATTATAGAGGCAATTAAGTAGTTGTTAAGGGCCTTAAGGGCCTATCCCGCCTCTTGGAGGCGAGATGGAAAGCGGGTCAGAAAACACGCACTTGGGAAAATTGCTCGGAGGCGGGATGGAAGCGGGAACGGGCCCACCCACCAGTTTTGGCGATTTTAACAACTCGCACGCCTCCAAACCCGCCTCCTCGGGGCTGGGCAAATTGAGCCCATAGAGTCACAATGGCACAGAAGGAGGCAATTCGGCCCATCGAGTCCATGCCGGCTCTCTGTAAAGCAATCCAGTAAGTCCCATTCCCCCGCTCTATCCCCGTAGCAAGTTTATTTCCCTCAAGTGCCTATCCAGTCTACCTTGAAAACTTTGAATGTCTCCGCTTCCACCACTTCCATCGGCAGTGAATTCCAGGTCATCACCACTCGCTATGTAAAAAAGTTTTTCCTCACCTCCCCCCTATATCTCTTGCCCAAAACCTTAAATCTGTGTCCCCTAGTCCTTGTGCCATCAGGTAGTGGGAACAACCTTTCCCCGTCTAGCCTATCCAAACCCGTCATAATCTTGTACACCTCTATCTAATCACCCCTCAACCTCCTTTGCTCTAATGAAAACAAATCCATCTTCTTCAACCTGTCCTTGTAGCTAAGATCCCCCATCCCCGGAACCATTCTGGTAAATCTCCTCTGCACCCACTCAAGGGCCTTCACATCCTTCTTAAAATGTGGTGACCAGAACTGGACGCAATACTCCAGTTGTGGCCTAACCAGCACTTTATAAAGATTCAGCATAACTTCTCTACCCCTGTAACAGGTACGAGATGTATCCCAGGCTGCTGTGTGAGGCAAAGGAGGAGATTGCAGGGGCTCTGACACAAATTTTCAAAACCTCTCTGGCCACAGGGGATGTGCCAGAGGACTGGAGAACAGCGAATGTAGTGCCATTATTCAAGAAGGGTAGTAGGGATAAACCAGGGAATTACAGGCCAGTGAGCCTAACATCAGTGGTAGGGAAATTATTGGAAAAAATTCTGAGGGACAGAATTAGTCTCCACTTGGAGAGGCAAGGATTAATCAGGGATAGTCAGCATGGCTTTGTCAAGGGAAGATCATGTCTGACCAATTTGATTGAATTTTTCGAGGGGGTGACTAGGTCTGTGGATGAGGGTAGTGCAGTGGATGTGGTATACATGGATTTCAGTAAGGCTTTCGATAAAGTCCCGCACAGGAGACTGGTCAAGAAGGTAAGAGCCCATGGGATCCAGGGTGCCTTGGCACATTGGATCCAAAAATGGCTTAGTGGCAGAAGGCAGAGGTTGATGGTCGAAGGTTGTTTTTGTGACTGGAAGCCTGTGTCCAGTGGGGTACCGCAGGGATCGGTGTTGGGTCCCTTGCTGTTTGTGGTCTACATTAATGATTTGGATGTGAATGTAAAAGGTATGAACAGTAAGTTCGCAGATGACATGAAAATTGGTGGGGTGGTAAATAGCAAAGAGGGTAGCCTCAGTCTGCAGGATGACATAGATGGGTTGATCAGATGGGTGGAACAGTGGCTAATGGAATTTAACCCTGAAAAGTGTGAGGTGATGCATTTTGGAGGGACTAACAAGGCAAGGGAATACACAATGAATGGTAAGACCCTAGGAAGGACAGAGGATCAGAGGGACCTTGGTGTGCAAGCACATAGGTCCCTGAAGGCAGCAGAACAGGTGGATAAGGTGGTTAAAAAGGCATATGGGATACTTGCTTTCATTAGCCGAGGCATAGCATATAAGAGCAGGGAGGTTATGATGGAGCTGTACAAAACGCTGGTTAGGCCACAGCTGGAATATTGTGTGCAGTTCTGGTCGCCACACTATAGGAAGGATGTGATTGCTTTGGAGAGGGTGCAAAGGAGATTCACCAGGATGTTACCTGGGCTGGAGCACTTCAGCTATGAAGAAAGGCTGGACAGGCTGGGGTTGTTTTCCTTGGAGCAGAGAAGGCTGAGGGGGGACCTGATTGAGGTGTATAAAATTATGAGGGGCATAGATAGGGTCGATAGAAAGGAACTTTTCCCCTTAGTAGAGGGGTCAATAACAAGGGGACATAGATTCAAGGTAAGGGGCAGGAGGTTTAGAGGTGATTTGCCGAAAAACTTTTTCACCCAGAGGGTGGTTGGAATCTGGAACTCACTGCCTGAAAGGGTGGTAGAGGCAGGAACCCTCACAACATTCAAGAAGCATTTGGATGAGCACTTGAAATGCCATAGCATACAAGGCTACGGACCAAATGCTGGAAAATGGGATTAGATTAGACAGGGCTTGATGGCCGGCGTGGACGCGATGGGCCGAAGGGCCTCTTTCTGTGCTGTATAACTCTATGGGGGAGAAATTGGGTGAGTAGCGCCACCTGTTAGCGCCTAAAGAGGCAGTCAGTGGCTGTAGCGCCACTGGCTGCATCTCCGGCGATATTCAGTAGGGGCGCTAATGGTGGCGTTAGGCATTTGCGCTGCGCCACCACCAATGATGTCATCGGTGTGCGCAGCGCCCCATTCGTGCCCCGTTCGCGATATTTGGTAGCGAACGCCGCAGTTGCGCCGCTCGCTACCCGCGTCAGGTTCACGGGGCCTTACTGTGCCGGCAGCGGCACAAGTTAAGGTGGAGGTGCGGGGCGGCCGCTTTTTCGGCGGCCGCCTGACAGCACCTCCGTCCCTGGCCTCCTAACCCCCCCCCCCCCCCCCGCAGCATTGCCGGCTGTTTCCCACGAGCCCGGCACTTCTCCTTGGTGCCGGGCTCATTTGCCGGCACTCGCGATCGAGGATCGCGCTGTTGCAGGCACCTCCCCCTTAGCAGTGGGAGGAAGGCCTGCAGTACCACAGCGTGCCGTGCCGCAGCATGTGGCACTGCGGCACGATGCGCTGCGATAATCAGTTTCAGCGCCCTAAGAGGGACGTGGAGCGCCTCGAGCCTCGCCCCGTCTCCCTCGAGGGGCACTGAAACTGAATTTCTGGCGATCGGTATCACTCCGATCACTGCGCTAAAACCTGCGCTCAGGCGACTTTTGCGCCACTTTGGCGCCCCAACCCAATTTCTAGGCCTATGACTCTATGGCCTAGAAATTCAGTCTGGACACTTTTGGGGCGCTAAAGTCAGGCGCTCGCTAAAGTTAGCGCCCGCCGGAAAGTGTAGGCCACATCGCCGAAATTCAGTAGAGTTGGCCCTAAGTTTGGCCGAGCACTGAAACTGGCGTTGAAATGCTGTGTTCCGGCCCTAAGCCGGCGATGCGGCCTAATAACGCCGAAGCCGGGCGCAGCGCAGGTGCGGTCATGTTTTGATTGACAGCAGACACCCTGACGCCGGCCAGCTCTTAAAGGGGGAAGGGTCAACTTTGACTGCTGCCACGCCCTGCACACTGGAGCCCTGCAGCTAGGCCTCAGCACTACTGGTGTGCCAAAATAGCGCCTGGAGCAATGGAGAGGGCCCGTGAGCGAGCGCAGCGCTTCTCAGAGCATGCTCTGAGTGTGCTCATTCATGGTGTGGAGAAGAGAAGAGAGATCCTGTGCCCGGACAGTGGCAGGAAGGCTCCCAGGAGCCAGTACAGGAGAGCCTGGGGCAAAATCGCCCGCAGGGTGTCATCCACCTGTGATGTCCCCAGGAGTGCGGACCAATGCCGCAAGAAGTTCAACGACCTCACTCGGATGGTGAAGGTGAGTACCCTTTCCAGTGTCCCCCTCATCCTTGCATGTGCACCTCACATTATGGGCAAAGGGACCTCAAAGGCCTAATGGGCAGCCCTCCTCCCGCAGCAATGACACTTGCATGTTCATCAATAGCACTTTCTGCACTTAACACACTGGCCAAGCTATTCGACCATGGGAGGCAGTGCACCCAGCAACAGGGCACCACACTGGCCAAGCTATTCCACCATGGGAGGCAGTGCACCCAGCGACAGGGCACCACACTGGCCAAGCTATTCCACCATGGGAGGCAGTGCACCCAGCAACAGGGCACCACACTGGCCAAGCTATTCCACCATGGGAGGCAGTGCACCCAGCGACAGGGCACCACACTGGCCAAGCTATTCCACCATGGGAGGCAGTGCACCCAGCAACAGGGCACCACACTGGCCTAGCTATTCCACCATGGGAGGCAGTGCACCCAGCGACAGGGCACCACACTGTACTTAGAGGCCGTCCTTTCTCCTGCAGGCCAAGCTGGCGAGCAATGTAAGGAGCCAGGCTGTCACTGGTGGAGGCCGTCCCGAGTACCAGGCGCTCACTGATCTGGAGGAGAGCGTGGCACGACTCATGCGTGGCCGGGTGACTGGCCCTGTCACGATCGGCGAGGCGGACCCTGTACTGGTACCCACTGGTAAGGACATGACCGGTTGCACATCTCTCGTTGCCCTCGCGCTTCAGATCTACATCCTTTCCCACTGACTGACAAATGCGCATAATGCACCACTCAGGCCTCCCTCGCTGACGGCCTGTCCTCACTCTAAAGCTACTCTTGTGCCTTCCTGCTTTCAGCTGGTGAGGAGGAGGTGGTCCCTGAAGCGCAGAGAGCCAGGCCCTTGGAGGAGGAGGACGTCGAGGACCAGGAGGAAGGCGGCACATCGGGGGAACCCTCCTCCGCGCCAGGGGATGGCAATGGAGGGGAGACGTCTGGCCTGCAGGAGAGCCAGGGGGAGGTGTTGGAGGGGAGGGCCGAAGCAGGTCCCAGTAGGGTGGACGCACGCGGGAAGGCTCCGGCAGCACGCCGGCCTTCTGCCCAGAGGGGGGAGGAGTTGGAGGGGAGGGCAGAACCTGGCCCAAGTGGGGTCGACGCACGCGGGAAGGGTCGGCCAGCACGGCGGCCTTCTCCCCGGAGGGAGAGTCCGCCCTCCAGTCCGGACACGGTCCTCGCCCAGGAGGTGCGCGTCCTCGATGAGATGTCGGCGGCGTCTGAGCAGCGCCACCAAGAGTTCATGGGGGTGGTCGAACAGATGCCTGACGCCATTGAGTCCCTGGCTCAGAATGTGGTGGGTTTCGGGGAATCACAGGCCAGGGGCTTCGAACAACTCACGGCAGCGCACGACAGGGGTGTCCAGCAACTGGCCGCAGCGCACGACAGGGGTGTGCAGCAACTCGCGGCAGCGCAGGACAGGGGTGTGCAGCAACTTGCGGCAGCGCAGGACGCGGGTGTGCAGCAACTGGCGGCAGCGCAGGACGCGACTCGCGAGATGAGTGGTGCCGTCCAGACACTGGTAGAGCTGATGCGGGCACATACCAGGGCAGTTCGGGCACTCACTTCTGCCACACTCGCTGTGGCACGGAGGCATCGCCATGGCAGCCGCCGCCCTGCTGCAGCACAGCGGTCTGGCCTCCCCCAGATTGCTGCGCTTGCTACACTGCCAGCCCGGCCGAGTGCCAGTGTCTCTGGCGAGCAGCGCGCGCCTGCCATCAGCCAGCTTGCCCCCAATGGTGCTGCCGACACTGCCACTCCCCCAGCCAAGGTGCGACGAGCTGCTGCTAAGACTGATGCTGCCCAGCCACAGCTGCAGCAGTCAGCAGGCGGCCCCTCCCGGGCCAGGCCTCGTCTAGGCCGACCCCCAAGGGCATCTGCCGACACGCTTTGTGGCCCTCATGAGCCTTCCCCCAGCCTCGCCACACCCGCAGGGCCCAGGTTGAGGCGGAGCAGCAGGTCGGCCAGGGGCCGGAGAAGCCTGTCTAAGGACTCGCCCTCTCGGCACACCCATTAGAGTGTGGTGAGAGCAGTTTCTTTTATATTGGGGGGCTTGTGTTGTGGGGGGCATTATTTTGTTAAGGCCGAGGATCAAGGCATTTTTTGTTTTCATGGGGGTGTCTCTGTTGTGGGGGGGTGGCTTATTTTTGTAAGGCCGCTGTTGAAGGCCTTTTGGATGGGCAAGTTCTGTTAGTCCTCCCCAGGTTTTGGGAGTGACAGATGTTTTTGACTGTTTTTTGGGGGTCTTGTCTGTTTTTCTGTTTCATGTGGGAAGGGCCCTGAGTTTGTGCAATAAAGCTTTTTGATTTATTCAGCATGTCCAGGTGTCATGTTTGAAGTGGTTGTTGCGTTAACCGGCTGAGGGCTTGCGGAGCGGCTGCCTCAGGTGCGTTCATTGCCACAGGCCATTCCCTGACAGGGGGCCTAGAAGTGTCGATCAATAAGCCCCCGACGGATGGCCCTTGGCCCTTGTCGCTCCCTCCTGGGCTGGTCCTCCTCCTCCTCCTCCTCCTCCTCCTCCTCCTCCTGCTCGTCCTCCTGAGGTGGTGGTGCAATGCCAGGTGGCAGTGCCTGAGTCCTGCGGATAGCCAGGTTGTGCAGCATGCAGCACACGACGACGAACTGGGAGACTCTATCCGGCGAATACTGAAGAGATCCTCCGGAACGATCCAGGCAGCGGAACCGTTGCTTGAGGACGTCTATCGTTTGCTCGATGATGTTCCTTGTGGCTCGATGGCTTTCGTTGTATGCCTCCTCCGCTGGGGTCCTGGGCGCGCGGAGCGGGGTCATGAGCCATGTACACAAAGGGTAGCCCTTGTCCCCGATAAGCCAACCCCTTGGTGGAGGCTGTGCCTCGAACATGTCAGCCACAGTAGTCTGGCGCAGGATAAATGCATCGTGGCTGCTTCCTGGGAAGCGGGCATTGACAGCTAGGATGCGCTGCCTGTGGTCACACACCAGCTGTACATTTAGGGAATGGTAGCCCTTCCGGTTGCGGTAATCCTCGACATTGTGGATAGGTGCCCGCATAGCCACATGCGTGCAGTCAATGGCGCCCTGCACCATGGGGAAGCCCGCGATCCTGCCAAATCCGACTGCACGCTGCTCCTGCCTCTGTCGGGTCATGGGGAAGGAGATGAATTGGTGTCTCCTCGTGTAAAGTGCATCGGTGACCTGCTGGATGCAGCAATGCGCGGCGAACTGGGAGATGTTCGCTATGTCCGCAGCAGCGGCTTGGAAGGAGCCGCTTGCATAAAAGTTCAGAGCCACCGTGACCTTCACTTCCACCGAGAGAGACATCCTGCACATCAGCCGTGGACGCAGATCTGTGTGAAGCAGCTGGCAGATCTCTGCAACCACCTCCCTTCTGAAGCGCAGCCTCTTCACACAATGCGCCGCAGTCATGGTGAGATAGGACACCTGCTGCCGGTATTGCCTGAGTGGGTAAGGCCTACGTTGCCGACGCCTGATGGCCCCTCTGCGTCTAGGCATGGCTGGCCCTCTCTCACAGCGTCTGCGAGCCCTTCGCACATAATGCTGCAACTGAGGGTTGGCCCCCCATACAGCCCCCATAATAAAGTTGAGAACAGATAAATCACAATGAATCAAATGTCAAAGCACTGGCCAGAAGCCAAAAATACCTCTCCTATGTTGTCCCAAATCAGTAACCTCTGTCCCTTGGTCTCTGTCCAGAAATCCAAAGCAGTGAAGTCATTGCAGCAAAATGGCTGGGCTTTATAGGTCAGTGTAAGTGCCCTTTAATTTGCGCTCCCCGAGGCCCACAGGGCCTCTTTTGCGTTCCACCTCACAGTTCTTAGCAGCGCCATGCCCACATTGGGTGGACGCCACTGAATTTCCGGTTTGGGGCGCACAAACAGCGTTGCGCGACGATATGACGTCATAAGCTGCGCGCGCACCTGAGCGTGCGCAAACACTTTGCGCCGGCGCTAAACGTCAACTGAATTTGGGCGTCGGCGCAGATCGGAATGCGTTCAGGCGCTAAGGGCTAGATTTTCAGTATAGGCAGTTTTGGGGCGCTAGCTTTAGCGCCCGCCCGAAGTTAGCGCCCGCCCCAAAGTAGCGCCCCGTTGCCGGGAATTCAGTGGCTTCGCCCTAAGAGGTTGGTGGAGCGCTAAAAGAGGCGTTCCACTACTCTCTTTAGGCGCTAAGCCGGCGGTCCAGAGGGATAGCGCCCAGGCGGGGCGCAGCACGGGTGCGGTCATTTTTGCACTGACAGCAGACCCCGTGGTGCCGACCAGCTCTTAAAGGGGGAAGGGACGAATTGGTCTGCTGCCACGCCCTGCACACTGCAGCCTTGCAAAGAGGCCTCAACACTACTGCTCAGCCCCAGGGAGTCATGGCAACGCCAGAGAAGGCCCGTCAGCGTGCCCTGCGCTTCTCAGAGGGTGATCTGGACATAATGGTCACAGCTCTGGAGGTGAGGCGCAAGATCTTGTTTCCAGAGAGTGGGAGGAATCCAACCCACCACGACTACACCAAAGCCTGGAAGCAGATCGCCCAGAGGGTGACGTTCACCGGCGAGGCCCCCAGGACCCACAAACAATGCCGTAAGAAATACAACGATCTGACCAGGATTGTGAGGGTGAGTAGCCTTTCCAGTCTCCTCCTCATTCTTGCATGTACACCTGACATGATGGGCAAAGGGACCTGAAAGTCCTTTTGGCCAGCCCTCAGCCAGCAGCATTGGGACAGTCATGAGCATCAAATGGCCATTCGGCACTCTACACTTTGGCCAAGCTATTCCACCATGGGAGGCAGTGGACAGTACATCAGGGCTTCACTCTGTCCAAGCTATTCCACCATGGGAGGCAGTGGACAGTACATCAGGGCTTCACTCTGTCCAAGCTATTCCACCATGGGAGGCAGTGGACAGTACATCAGGGCTTCACTCTGTCCAAGCTATTCCACCATGGGAGGCAGTGCACACTACATCAGGGCTTCACTCTGTCCAAGCTATTCCCCCATGGGAGGCAGTGCACACTACATCAGGGCTTCACTCTGTCCAAGCTATTCCACCATGGGAGGCAGTGCACACTACATCAGGGCTTCACTCTGTCCAAGCTATTCCACCATGGGAGGCAGTGCACACTACATCAGGGCTTCACTGCGCACTTACAGCCCGTCCTTTCTCTTGCAGGCTAAAGTAGCGTTTAATCGCCAGGCCCGTGCCAGGGGTGGCCGCGCCAAGCTGCAGAAGCTCACTCGGCTGGAGGAGCGCGTGTGTGTGCTCATGGGAGCCCGTGTGATTGTCCCCACAGCGTGCGGTGTATCCGACCCTCCACTGCCCGGCAATGGTAAGGACCTCGCCTTTTGGCCCTCTCGCGTCGCACTGGCCCATCCGAGCTACCTCCTTTGCCACTGTCCCACCAATGCGCTGAATCCCACCAGTCCTAACTCCCTCGCTGACGCCGTCTCCTCACTCTGAAGCTACTCTTGTGCATTCCTGCTTTCAGCTGGTGACGACCAGGACCCTGAGGCTGCCAGTGACAGCACCTCCAACCAGGAGGAGGAGGAGGAGCAAGCTGGACCTTCGGGGGAACAGTCACGTCCCGCAGGAGAGGAGGAAATGCTTGACACCTCCTCACTGGACGAGTGCCTGGAGGAACTGTCGCAGGGCAATGCAGCTTCTGGGACCAGTGGCGTCCAGCCACCCAGCAGCCGTGCGCGTGGCCCGCGGCCTTCCCCCCAAAGGGGGGAAGGATCAGAGGGGAGTGCTGCTGCTCGGCACACTCGCCGTCACCAACGCGGCAAGGGTCCCCTAGTTCGGCCCCCTCCTCCCCAGCGGGAGAGTCGCGACTCCAGTCCGGACACCTTCACTTCGGAGGAGGTGCGGAAGCTCGATCAGATGGCCGACGACTCGGACCGGCGCCACACGGAGCTCATGAGCGTGGTGGGGCGCATGCCTGAGGCCATCGAGTCGCTGGCGACCAGTGTGCGCGAGTTCGGGGCAGCAACTGCCGCGACTGGCCGCATGCTAACTGATGCCGTCAAGACCCTGGCGGATGTGATGCGCGCGCACACCCGGACCACAGGGCCACTCACTGCTGCCACACGCGCTGTCTCAGGCAGGCATCGCCAGGGCAGGCGCCGCGCTGGACCATCCCAGCAAGCCGGCCGTCGGCTGATTGCTGCGGATCCTGCAGTGCGGGCCCGGCCGAGTGCCACCGCGCCACAGCACCAGCCAGCGCATCCCAGACGCCAGCTGGCCCACATTGCGCCATCCGTCGCCGCCATTCCCCCTCTGGGGCGTCAAGGGCAAGAGGCTGCAGCTGATGGTGGCCAGGCTCAGGTGCGCCACTCAGGAGACGGCCCCTCGAGGCCCAAACGCCGTGTAGGCCGCCCCCCAGCGGCATCTGGCGGAAGGGCATCTGAGCCTCAGGCGCCTTCCCCCAGCCTCGCAGCAGCCACTGGGCAGAGCTTGCGAAGGAGCAGCAGGCAGGGCAGGGGAGGCAAAATGCTGGCCAAGGTCTCGCCCTCGCGGGCCACTCAGTAGAGGGTGTGGCCAGCTTTCCTTTAATATGGCGGTGGCCATCTTTATTTTGCCCATGGTTGTGCTTTTGGAGGGCTTTTTTTTTGCGTTAGGCCGACGTTGAGGCCCGGTTTCAATAAAGGTGGAGTGGCTCCTCCCCAGTTTGTGGGAGTGAGTCGTTTGTTGGGCTTTTTGTGGGGCCCGTTTATTGTTTTTGGGGATTCATGTGGGAAGGGCTTTTCATTTTTGTGTAATAAAAAATTATCTTTATTCATGCAGTCTCCATGGTTGTTCTTCTTAGTGTTTGTTGGCTTCGCCGGCTGAGGGCTTGCGGAGCGGCTGCATTCATCTTCCCTCATGGCCCCTGGCCATTCCCTGACAGGGGGCTTAGAAGTACCGTGTAATAAGGTGGCGTCGTGCGACCCTTGGCCCTGGTCGCTCCCTCCTGGGAACGTACTCCTGCTCCTCCTCCTCCTCCTCCTCCTCCTCCTCATGCTCCTCCTGCTCCTCCTCCTGAGGTGCTGGTCCAACGTCAGGTGGCAGTGCCTGAGTCCTGCGGATAGCCAGGTTGTGTAGCATGCAGCAAACCACCACAAATTGGGAGACCCGGTCCGGCGAATACTGGAGAGCTCCTCCGGAGCGATCAAGGCAGCGGAACTGCTGCTTGAGGACCCCAATAGTTAGCTCGATGATGTTGCGGGTGGTTTGATGGCTCTCGTTGTAGGCCTCTTCAGCAGCGGTCCTGGGCGCGCGGAGCGGGGTCATGAGCCAGGTGCACAAAGGATAGCCTTTGTCCCCGAGTAGCCATCCTCTTGGGGGAGGCTGTGCCTGGAACATGTCATGCACAGTACTCTGCCGCAGGATAAAGGCATCGTGGCTGCTGCCTGGGAAGCTGGCATTGACTGCCATGATGCGCTGCTTGTGGTCACAGACCAGCTGCACATTCAGAGAATGGTAGCCCTTCCTGTTGCGATACTGCTCGCCATGCTCCAGAGGGGCCCGCAAAGCCACATGCGTACAGTCAATGGCGCCCTGCACCAAGGGGAATTCCCCGAGTCTGGAAAATCCCAATGCGCGCTGATGCTGGCTCTCCAGGGCCATGGGGAAGGAGATGAATTGGCTTCTCCTTCTGAACAGTGCTTCGGTCACCTGGCGGATGCAGCGATGCGCGCCGTACTGGGAGATGTTTGCTATGTCCCCAGCAGCGTATTGGAAGGAGCCGGTGGCATAGAAGTTCAATGCCACTGTCACCTTCACTTCCACCGACAGAGACGTCCTGCACCTGAGCTTTGGCCGCAGATCTCGGCGAAGCAGGTGGCAGATCTCTGCAATCACCCCCTTTCGGAATCGGAGCCTTTTAACACATCGCGCGGCACTCATGTTTAGGTAGGAGCGCTGCTGGCGGTATAGCCTGACTGGGTAAGGCCTACGTGGCCGACGCCTGTAGCCCCCTCTGCCTCTAGCCAGGGCTGCCCCTCTCACAATGCGTCTGCGAGCCCTACGGACATGGAGCTGCAGCTCCGCGTTGGCACCCCATGCAACCCCCATCAAATCCTGGCAAACACTCTAATTTCCAAATGGCCACTTGCAGCGCTGTTGCCTGAGTCCAAAAATACCTGGCTCTTGCTGCTTGAAACCAGTTAGCTATCCTCCTTGTTGTGTCTCCAGAAATGCGTTGCACAAGACTGTTTTCTGAAAAAAGGATGGCCTTTATACTGGAGAGGACGTTCCCTTTAATTAGCGCCCCCCGGGGCCCGCGCTGGTTGTGTTGCGTTCCTTTTTCCAAACGCTCCGGCCGCCCGCCGCACAATGGGGCGGTCGGACTGAAGTTTGGAATCGGGGCGGCCAAAGGGCGTTGCACGAGGATGTGACGTCATTTTCTGCGCGCGCATCCGGGCGGGCGCTAAACTTTGCGCCGGCGCTAACGGGCAACTTAATTTGGGGCGGGGCGCAAACTGCGCTGCGCCCGGGCGCTACACGCATAGCGCCCGGAAATCACTTCTCTTAAGGCGCTAACTGCTGGCGCAAGCAACTGAAAATCTAGCCCTTAGTGTCTAGCGCCGGAAATATAGCCCTTTTATGGCGTTAGCGGCTGGCGCAACCCACTGAATTTCTAGGCCTATAACTCTACAAATAATCAAAAAGGCTAACGGGATGCTGGCTTTTATATCTAGAGGACTAGAATACACGGGGGTAGAAGTTATGCTGCAGCTATTCAAAACCCTGGTTAGACCACACCTGGAGTACTGTGAGCTGTTCTGGGCACCACACCTTAGGAAGGTTATATTGGCCTTGGAGGGAGTTTAGCGTTGGTTTACCAGAATGATACCTGGACTTCAAGGGTTAAATTACGAGGAGAGATTACACAAATTAGGTTTGCATTCCATAGAATTTAGAAGGTTAAGGGTTGATCTTATTGAAGTTTTCAAGATATTAAGGGGAACAGAAAGGGTAGGTAGAGAGAAACTATTTCCACTGGTTGGGGATTCTAGGACTAGGGGGCATAGTCTAAACATTAGAGCCAGACCTTTCAGGAGTGAAATTAGGAAACACTTCTGCACACATCGGGTCGTAGAAGTTTGGAACTCTCTTCCGCAAACGGTAATTGATGCTAGATCAGTTGTTAATTTTAAATCGGAGATTGATAGCCTTTTGTTAACTAAAGATATTAAGGGATCTGGGCCAAAGGCGGGTATATGGAGTTAAACCGCAGATGAGCCATGATATCATCGAATGATGGAACAGGCTCAAGGGGCTCGATGGCCTACCCCTGTTCATGTGCTCTTATGTTCTTACTTCTGCTCCTATGCTGTATGTAAAATAAAGCAGCTTAATGATTTGTATCTGGTCTCGGTATTTTCAGTCCATCTACTGAGAGATCGGAGAAGCACACAAGGTCACATGTAAAAAACACAATATCTGGTTCGAATCACAAGGGGGTCCTGTTGTTACATCCCCAAGTTCGCTATCATACGATTAGATATTGGACAGTATGAGCACACTCCTGAGCGTAAGATACTCGGACCGCTTATGGTAGTGACCAGCATAGCTGTGCCCGAGAGAATACCTGAGGCAGACCTGGAAATTGCAACAGGTTCATTTTAATATCTGGATGGGTAGCCTGAACTTGTAAAGATGCAACAGAGGTGCCCACTTAGTTCTGTCTGAAAATAGCAATTGGGCTTCAGTCATTGGACCCTGATTTGCATATTAAAAGGGCCTACTGCATTTCTGCCTCCCAGCAGTAGGCCCTTTAAAAATGGCATCGGTTGGAGCGCTGGTGTAAATGGGATGGTAAGCCTACTGACACCAGTATCAGGGTGTTATCTCATCATCAACACAAACTGGCCAAGTTAAAATTGACCCCTATTGAAAGCTTGCCTCCCCACCAACACCTGTCCAATGTTTTAACTAAGTCTGTTTCTGCTGTCCAAACGCTGAGCCACGTAAATTTAAAAGCTTAGTTCAGATTACATCTTCCATCTAATGTGAAAAATGAAACAAAATTGTACTGCCCAACCCAAAGTAGGACAATTGTATGCTGTGTGTCTCTCTTAACAGCTAATGCTGGCATGTTTCAGAATGACTGCTTTGTGGAAAGGCTGTTTTGCCACAGATCTCTAGCGTGACAGGCTTCCAAAGTGACCACACTGTTATATATTCAGTTGTGTAAAATAGGCCATGTAAAAGTGGAAACTCCAGTCAGTATCAGTATCACTGTCGGCCATGGAAAATCTCCCAGGTGCGTCCCTTATACTACCACCAAAGAAAGTATTTACCTCAGACAGCCGACCTTGCTAAATGCTAAACACTTAGGGCTAGATTTTCAGTTGCTTGCGCCAGCAGTTAGCGCCTTAAGAGAAGTGATTTTCGGGCGCTATGCGTGTAGCGCCCGGGCGCAGCGCAGTTTGCGCCCCGCCCCAAATTAAGTTGCCCGTTAGCGCCGGCGCAAAGTTTAGCGGCCGCCCGGATGCGCGCGCAGAAAATGACGTCACATCCTCGTGCAACGCCCTTTGGCCGCCCCGAATCCAAACTTCAGTCGGACCGCCCCATTGTGCGGCTGGCGTCCAGAGCGTTTGTAAAGTGGAACGCAACACACCCTGGGGAGCGCAAGTTAAAGGACACTCCTCCTGCACTATAAAAGGCAGTCTGCATGTCTTGTGTGGAAGGGTCCAGTGTGTTGTTGTGAACGGTGTATTTATGTTTCCGGCCACCACCACCACCACCACCTCCTCCTCCTCCTCCTCCTCCTCCTCTTCCTCCTCCTCCTCCTCCTCCTCCTCCTCCTCCTCCTCCTCCTGTTTTCCCCCCCAGACTCTGCCTTTGAAAAAAACACATGCACCCTTCCCCTTTAAGAGCTCACTGGCACCAGAGTGTCTGCCGTGCACTGCGCCCGAGCTCGGGTGTTGCGCTCTGCACCGTCGGCTTAGCGCCTAAAGATAGTAGTGGAACGCCTCTTTTAGCGCTCCACCAACCTCTTAGGGCGAAGCCACTGAATTTCCGGCAACGGGGCGCTACTTTGGGGCGGGCGCTAACTTCAGGCGGGCGCTAAAGTTAGCGCCCCAAAACTGTCTATACTGAAAATCTAGCCCTAGGTCACTTATGGGTTAACAAGGTCCACTCTATATATAGGTAATTGCTACTAATATTTTGAATAATAGGCCATAACGTGTTGTCAAAATGACGGCGAGGCTAATGGCGCTTGCCATTATTTATACGCAAATGATACAGCAACTTCAGGTGAGGGGGCATATGCGCAGTTAAACTCAAAAGATGCTGTCCAAGTTGTGCCGCTCCATTGTAAGCTTTGCGAAAATGGTATCTCACTGTCTGGCTCACCCTTGAAATGCATTCAATGGCGTGAAGTTGTTGTATTTGCATGGTAGATACGAACTAACCTCGCCACAGAAAGTTAAGAATAGTCCATTTCCATCTAAGTAACCTTTTAATGATGTGATAAGAGTTAATTACTGCAAAACAACCTCTCTGGCACTGAAAATTAACAATTCCTTCAAATTGTGACATAATTTTATTTTGTCCATTCTGGCCTTTAATGGTTCAGCTAATAATTTCCTACTTATAAACTACTGCTTAAAACCTGCCTTTAATCCACAGCACAAAATATGACTGTGTGTTAATAATGCTCAGAATAGATTTCACTTCTAAAAATCAATTTTCAGACTGACTGCTGATGGTGCAAAATCCTACAGATCAGAGGACATCAATAAACCACAATTTGAAACAGAGCATAGCGCATATTGCAATTGCTTCCCAGCACTTGAACCATAATTTTTTTTTCATTTTATTTTAACTGTATTCTACTTTCTGAAACTGTAATAAAAACAGAAAATGCTGGAAATACTCAGCAGGTCAGGCAACATCTGTGGAGAGAGAAACAGAGTTAACGTTTCAGGTCAATGACCCTTCATCAGAACTGGGAAAAGTTGGAGATCAAACAGGTTTTTAAGCAAATGCAGGGGCAGGGAAACTGTTCACCATATGTTCTACTTTTGTTTCAAGTCATTTTGTTGAATTATTACTTTGGGATGACCAATTTGACTTCTCTTTCCCTGGGTGCAGCTCCCATCCTGAAGACTTGGACATACTGTCCAGTGATGTCAATGGTTGCAGGGTGTTGGGTGCACTTCCTGAGCCAGTAGCCAGTGTGTATTTTGAGGCACCTTGAACATATCACTGTGTTTAACATCACAATTGCATTTCCCACAGTTTTTTATCAATGTCAAGTCAATTATCAATGACGTGATGAAGGAGTAGAGAGCCATATATCCAAGTTTGGTGCTGACATCAAGTTGGGTGATAAAGTAAGTAGTGTAGATGGGAGCACAAAGTTGCGAAAGGACATTGATAAATTAAGTGAGTGAGCAAAACTCTGGCAGATGGGGTTCATTGTGGGAAAGTGTAGGAGGTGGTGTGTGGCCAGTCAGTTATGCCCCTGACTGCCTGTGAGCGGCTCGAATTGCTCCCACACCCCTGGGTTCTCGACACCGGACTTAGGTGCAGGCGGCGATACAGGAAAAACGGGTCGACAATTGGTTCGGTACAAGAAAACCGTGAACTTTATTTGTACGATAATAAAAATTACAAATACTGAGAAAATCACGATGTAGTTACAGGCTTATCAAAAAAAAAGAAAATACACCTAAATGGGAATGGGGAACACAGGGCACATTGAGGGAAAACAACTACATTAACAATCCCCTTATCCTTATCCCACCCCTATACCTAAAAAGATTAAGCTAAGAGGGGCCAGGAATTCATGCTCACCAAGTCAAAATCTGCTGAGTTAAAATGGCTGTGGGGTTTGGAGTTCACTCTTTGTGCTCTCTGGGGCCTGCCGTCATCACATGGTCTCAGGGCGCTGCAAAGGCGTCGTCCAGGTAAAGTACCCCGAGATTAAAGTCTTTGCTTGGGTACTTTACCTCGCAGGGATGATGGTTCCTCTTCTTCGGGTGGCGGCAGTTGGAGTTTGCATGAAGATAGTCACGGGTACAGCTGGATTGAAGGCCCGATTATTCGAAGCGTTCTTCAATCTTCTTCCAATTCGTCTCGTCTCATCTCATCTCATCTCATCTCGTCTCGTCCCGCCTCGGCTGACCTGGTTTGCCTGTGTTTGCCTGGTGTGATACCGGGCGTCCCTAATGGATTTTGGGGAAGACACGGGCAGTGGCCCGGTGGCAAGCATGGGAGGAAGAGAGCAAGGGCCAAGAGCAAGATGGTAAGGGAGCATTGGTTACCGATGGGCCTACAATTATACTCCTTCTGATGGCCCTTATCTGTGCGCCAAATCAGGTCAGTCTATTGTCCAACTTTTGGCGGGCTGTTTTAAATGATTATACCAATCTAAGTTAACTGGCTTTAGATGACCGTTTATCGCATCCGATGGCCCCGATCTCCGGGTTGTTATGTCATTAATGCATTTTAATCAGCCTGTCCAGCCTTGGTGGCTCCCTTGAGCTTTTTCCGATTATTTATGTGGACAAACTAATGGCCTCATGTTTAGGCCTAACTGGGTTTGATCTGTTTCGATCTGATGCAATGCATATTCAGTGTTTGCCTAGCTGTCTGGCTTTTCAAACACAAAGGCCCCGATTTTCTCCCAGCCGTCGGGCGGGTTTTTGGGCATGTCAGGGGGGGAAAATCCTGACTTTGGGGGTCCCGACACCATCCCGCCCAAAGCCCCGCCCCACGCAAGTTTCAGGGGCGGCGGGTACCCGCCCCGCACTGGGACCCGCCGAAACCAGGCGGGAAGGGATTAGTGCCAATTAACTGCCTGTTAACAGGTAGTTAACAGGCAGTTTTTAGCCTAATCCCTATTTTCAGGGGTTTCGTGTGGGTTTCCCGATGGCTCCAAACCACGCCAGGTAGAGCAGGTGGGCCGTCGGGTCGAAGGAGTTGGAGGGGTCCCGATGTCAGCGCTCAGGTGAGTGATGGGTGCATGAATACAAAGGTAAGTGTGTTTGGTGTGTCTGAAGTGTGTAAAGAACTTTTACTTTCCTTTACTTACCTTCACAGCCTTTCTTCCTGTAGGTGTCGGGAGCCCATCACTCAGCCGGCACTCAAAGCTGAGCGGCTGCGATCTGTGAAAAGTGACAGCCTTCAGCTTTTAGTGCTGCTGAGATTTCTAAATGAGTGTGCGCAGAAGGACTCATCTTAGAAATCAGACTGTCAGTGTTTCACAGCTTCAAACAGGAAAAACGGGTCGACAATTGGTTTGGTACAAGAAAACCGTGAACTTTATTTGTACGATAATAAAAATGACAAATACTGAGAAAATCACTATGTAGTTACAGGCTTATCAAAAAAAAGAAAATACACTTAAATGGGAATGGGGAACACACAGCACATTGAGGGAAAACAACTACATTAACAATCCCCTTATCCTTATCCCACCCCTATACCTAAAAAGATTAAGCTAAGAGGGGCCAGGAATTCATGCTCACCAAGTCAAAATTTGCTGAGTTAAAATGGCTGTGGGGTTTGGAGTTCACTCTTTGTGCTCTCTGGGGCCTGCCGTCGTCACATGGTCTCAGGGCGCTGCAAAGGTGTCGTCAACAAGGTCAATCAAGGGAAAATCGAGGGGATTGGCCGGACATCGAAGTGGGCGGGTCAAAACCCGAAAGTTGAAGTCCCCCCTTCTTCCCGACAGGTTCGGGAAAATTCAGCCCAAAGTCCTTTTCACAGAAATGCATTTTAAGTTTTGACTTCCCAAAACTGCCTGTTCTGTGCTGCAGAGTCCAAGCTTGTAAAATCTTATCGGCTTTTGGCCATGAGGTGAGGATGCCATCTTTTGGGTACCCCTTTTAAATTGTCCATACAGGGTCCCTTTTATAAATAACCTTGGGGAAATGTGGGAATTTTGCGAATCTTACACAAGTGTGAGGTCATCCACTTTGGAACTAAGAAAGATAGATCAAAGTATTTTCTAAATGGTGAGAAGCTCAGAACTGTGGAGGAGCAGAGAGATTTAGGGGTCCAAGTACAGAAATCATTGAAAACTAGTGGACAGGTATAAAAAATAATTGAAAAGGCTATTGGAATGTAAGCCTTCATCTCAAGGGGGCTGGAATAAAAATGGGATAAAAATAGGTGCAAATTATACTACAGTTGTATAAAGCTCTGGTTAGACCCCATCTGGAGTACTGAGTTCAATTTTGGGCACCACACCTCAAGAAGGAGATATTGGCCTTAGAGATGGTGCAACGCAGGTTCACCAGAATGATACCGGGGCTTAGCGGGTTAAATTATGAGGACAGGTTTCATAGGCTGGGCTTGTATTCCCCTTGAGTATAGAAGGAATGAGGGCTAGGCTGTTCAGGGCCCATGTCAGGAAGCACAGATGGGAAGCCGGTGGGCTGCCAGTCTAGGAGTTGCAGTGAGAGGCTGGTCCATTTTAACGGCTGGGCCTCCCTTCATTATGCCAGCCGGCTGCCCATCTAAAACGTGCGTCTGGAGGCAGCTCACCAGCTTTCGGTCCACGAGGATCGGGCGGATCGAAAGCCGCCAGGCCGGCTGTTAGTTAAGACGTGGGCTGACGGGGGGCGGAGGGTGGGGGTGTTTGGGAAGGTTTTGTGGTTGGGAAATGGAGGCCTGGGATGGCAGCAACACAAGCTTTCTTTGTGCAATCTGCAGGAGCAGACCTGCCCTTCCTGGCCCCACAAAGAAAACATTAAGGCTTACCTGATAGAGCTTTTCCTTCTTGCCCATCAGCTTCTCCTGAGCTGGGTGTCTCCATTCAGAAGACTGTTAAAATTACCTTGGTATTCTATCTTAAGTGATGGAGCCCTATTTGCATAAATGTAGGAGGCTCCTGCTTGACTCAGACCTGATTGAGCTGCATTAAAATGGCTAGTGGTTGGTAATCGAGTGATAGGTGCCCCGCTTCTATTTTAACCCCCATTCTACCTGGTTTCCACTGGCCAGTGGGAGCTACAAATCAAGGGAAAAACGCAAATCATGGAAGCAGTTCAGAGAAGAGCCACAGGACAGATCCCTCGCACCAGAGGTCTCAGATTTGAGGAAAGGCTGTAAATACATGAGCGTTTCAACTTTAAAAGGCGGCAACTGTGAGGTGATTTCATAAAAGTATGCAAGATATTTAATGGCACCGAAAAGATAGATCTGTAAAATTCCTTCAAACTAAACCGTGACTGTAAAACAAGGGGACACACATTCAAAATATTAACATTTTAATGCTTTTCACACAAACAAAACTCAACAATTGGAATGGGCTTCTGGGTAGAGTAGTGCAGGGAAAAGCCTTGAAACCTTTAAGAAACATTTGGATGTCATGATGGGAGACTGTAGAGTCTTTCCAATGGTGAGCTAAATGCAACAGTGGCCTACCTCATCTGTACGCCCCTTGTAATCCTGTAAATGGAAGTAGCACTTGAGGAACATCATAAGCTGGTCTGCATCACTTTAGCACCAACCACAATCATCTAGTAGAGCTAAAGTGGACTTAACAAAGCTTCAGACAATAAAATGTACTTAGATGAAGCTTAGCACTGATTTTCATCTGCTCAGTTCACAATTGCACTAGGTGCTCCCTTTGTTCATCTAGAGCAATGATGTGCCTAAAGGGTCCAAGCCATTTTTTGTTCTTTTACAGTTCATTTTTGTTACTCATTTTGGTTGCTATTTTCGATTAAAAAAATTTAATCTATTTAAAAAAAAATTAGATTTGTTTTTCTTCTGACATAAAAACATAAGAAATAGGAACAGGAGTAGTCCATACGGCCCATCAAGCCTGCTCCACCATTCAGTAAGATCATGGCTGAACTTCTACACCAACTCCACTTTCCTGCTCTATCCCCATATCTCTTGCTTCCCTTAGTGTCCAAAAATCTATCTATCTTTGTCTTGAATATACTCATCCAGTGAGCATTCACAGCCCTCTGGAGTAGAGAATTCCAAAGAATCACAACCCTTTGAGTGAAGAAATTTCTCCTCATCTCAGTCCTAAATGACCGACTCCTTATCTTGAGACTATAAACCCTCGTTCTAGACTCTCCAGCCAGGGGAAACAGCCTCTCACCATCTACCCTGTTAAGTCCTCTAAGTTATATGTTTCAATGAGATCACCTCTTCTAAACTCCAGAGAATATAGGCCCATTCTACTCAATCTCTTATCCTGGGAATCAATCAATCTAGTGAACCTTTGCTGCATCCCCTCTATGGCAAGTATATCCTTCCTTAGCTAAGGAGTCCAAAACTTACTCCAGGTGTGGTCTCACCAATACCCTATATAATTGCAGCAAGACTTCCTTACTGTTATACTCCAACCTCCTTGCAATAAAGACTGACATATCATTTGCCTTCCCACTTGCATGTTAACTTTCTGTGTTTCGTGTACAACGACCCCCAAATCCCGCTGAATATATACATTTACTAGTCTCTCACCTTTTAAAAAATATTCTGCTTTTCTATTCTTTCTACCAAAGTGGATAATTTCACACTTCCTCACATTATACTCCATCTGCCACCTTCTTAATCAATCACTTAACTAGTCTATATCCCTTTGCAGCCTCTTTGCATCATCTTCACAGTTTACTTTCCCACCGAGCGTTTTATCATCAGCAAACTTGGATATATTACACTCGGTCCCCTTATCTAAGTCATTGATATAGATTGTACAGAACTGAGGCCCAAGCACTAATACTTGTGATACTCCACTAATTACACCCTGCCATCCCAAAAATGACCAATTTATTCCTACTCTCTGTTTTATGTGCATTAACCAATCATCAATCCAAGCTAATATATTTCTCCCAATCTCATGAGTCCTAATCTTATGTAACAACCTCTTGTGTGGCATCTTATCGAATGCCTTCTGAAAATTCAAATATACTACATCCACTAGTTTTTCATTTATCTACACTGCTAGTTATACCGTCAAAAAACTCGAATAGATTTGTCAAACACGATTTCCCTTTAATAAAAGCCTATTGATTTTGCCTAATCATATTGTGATTTTTCAAGTGCTCTGTTACTACGTCCTTAATAATAGATTCTAGCATCTTCCCTACTACTGATGTTAGGCTAACGGGCCTATAGTTCCCTGTTTACTCTCTCACTGTTTTCTTGCTACCTTCCAATCCACGGGGACTGTTCTAGAATCTAGGGAATTTTGGAAGATCAATACCATTGCATCCACTATCTCTGTAGCCACCTCTTTTAAAACCCTAGGGTGTAAGCCATCAGGTCCAGAGTATGTAGAATCTGAAATAGCTAAATTTTCTGTTAATTCATTATACAGGAAACTTTCTGGTATCCGGCACGGATGGGACCAAGCTGGTGCCGGTCTATCAACAATGCCGGATAATCGAGCGCTATAGTTAAAAGATACGGAGCTCAGTGCTCCGTCTAAAGCAACAAACCCTGTTGCTTGCTTCTAAACAATCAGCACAGCTTGCAAGCGTCTCTGTAGCTTAGCAACAGCTTCAGTTAGATGCTTCTTCAGCCAGAAATGAGTAAAAAAAAGTAACTAAAAGTATAAAAAGTTATCTGAACCGACTCCTTAATTTTGCCGGTTAACCGACATTTCTGGTTATTTAGTGGCCGGTTAATCGAAAGTTTCCTGTAAAGTTAAATGTTGGTACTGTTGAATAGTCAGCTTCCTTAAATTTACCCTGAAGTGAGAAACGATTCCAGTTCCCAACGTGTTTTATATTGATAAGTGTAACAATTTGCTTTTAAGCAAAAACATATTTTTCAAAAATTACCGAGCCTTTCAAATCTGAATTTGTGAGATCATTAAATTACTATTACCAATGTTATTAAAATAAGAAGCGAGAATAACTAACATCGAATTTCATGTCAACTTGCCACCTTCACATGTAAATGGTCGATCATGTACCTTTAATACAGAATTTTCTTGTATTCTATAATGGTGTATTGTTTTTTAATTGGTTTAAGTGAAAGGTGGTTTTCTGGCTTCCAAACCATCCTATATGACTAATGAGGGCTCTGCAAGGAGAATTTAGTGGACTAGCAGCAGTTTCACATTGGTGGTTGTCATGGCCCACTCTGACAGTGGGCCATGATAACCACCAACTGCACACTCACCAACGGGAGCTGAATTCAGGCCATGACATTTGAATGTAAGAGTTGCGTATGATATTGTTTACCCCAGGAAACCCAATGTTGCCTTAGATACAATGAAAACTGAACTGAAGAAATGGCATACAACCTGCAGAATATTTCTCAGACTAAACTGTCTCTGAGCACAGCGCTGTCAATCAACCTACAAAAAAGGCAAAATAGAGCATCTAAAACATGGAATCATTTGGTGACCGTGCATGGAACCACTTGACAGCCCTGTATACCCACTTAGTGCTTTGATAAGCATAATCAAATTATTTCTATAACAGGCTGTCTGCGCCCTGACTGATTTGCCAATTAAAGACCCTTGGCTTTCGTCTTCAACCTTTAATATAGAAGAACATCTCAAGGTGCTTCACAGAGGCATAAGGAAAAACAGGTGCAGAGCCAAAGAAGGAAAAATTAGGAGGGGTGTCTAAATGCTTAATCAAAGAGGTTGGTTTTAAAGAGGTTCTTAAAGGAGGAGAGGGAAGTGGAGAGGCAGAGAGATTTAGGGAAGCAATTTCAGAACGTGGGGCCTAGGCAGCTCAGAACATGGCCACCCAGTAGTGGGACATAGGGTGGGGTAATACATCAGAGCTTGGATATAGCTCATTTTGTCTCCACTGGCTGGGTGTTAAACATCTCCTGGTTGGAGCCCTGAGAGGAAAATCAGGTGGGGAGGATTGCAGGCCTGTTACAGAGTTTGCCTGATTTTCCTCGCATTAATTTAAATGGAAGGAATATCAGACGGGCTCCATTACTGCCATGTGATCCTCTCTGCCAGACTTTCCTCTCTGTGCTACGCTCAGGCAATATTTAACACCCAGATGGTAAAGACAAAAATTTACCTTAATGACTCTTATCAGATTGGAGTCTCCAAATAAAGGATCCATAATTTGGTTTGCTAGAGTTAAAAGGCTATTGAGCATTCAACCCAAACAATTTTGCCGTACATCCCAAGCTACACGAACAATAGAAGTCAAAGGACAGGGAAATCGAGCAGGGTGTATAACAATGGCTGATCTGTTACCGCCAATTTTCCGCCACCACAAAAGTGAAAATTACCCCAATTCTGTCACATTAAAGACAAAAAAGAAGAAAGAAGAATTAAAAATGGAAGCGGCTCGAATTGTTTAGAACAACAACCTTTCTGTTCTACGACCTGGGCTTCAATTCAACTCAAAGAAATGTTCTCTATGCTGGCTGTAGGGTTTGAGTAAATTGAACTTAGGAAGTTTCAATCATGGTTCCTGGTGGTGGTGAGTTTACAGCACAGCATCATTCCAAACTGCTTGGCCCTAAAAAGTATGTGCTCTTGAAAATGTGATGGCTGAACAAATAATATTAACCACAGTTTTTAATTCAGCTAAGATAACTTGAATTCAGAATATCCTTTGACCTCCTACTCTCCACTTTCTTCCTGCAATAACATTATCATCAACTTGGAGGGTGGGACTGATTGAATCTGAAGAAATCTCCAGACACCACTGATGCAGTTCCTTAGTTAATCTGCGAGGAGATGTGCCTGAGTAGGAGAAGATAGAAGAGGAATAAATTATCAACAGAGGTTATTGAACCTTGCAACTGAAGGAAATCAAATACATAGGAGTAGTCAACTGATATCTTCCTCGCTATAAGTTGCAGGCCTATTTGTGCATTGATGACAGCATACATTGTTCAGACACCATTATTTTTTCAGTGAAATCTGACCCATTGAATTGTTACATGTGCAATTTCATCTTTTTTCATACACAGTGCTCTTCTAACAGGCATATATAACAATAATGAAATGTAGTCAATAATTAATCTCCACAATGCTATGGATAATTTATGTGCATTTTGAAGTCATATTTATTGAAAGCAGCAAAGGAGCAAGATGAAATGATATTAAAATCAATTTAAGAAAAATATTAAAATGAAAGACACTGCAAGAAAAGAGCTTGGGCAGCTTAATATAAGTTGCTGTTGTTTTGATTGTTTTAAATAGGTATGAATACATGAAATTGTGCAGTGATTTTGATGACAGAACAATTTATGATTTGATAAAATGCAGCAATGACTGTATTGATGACTAAGATGAATACACAGCTTGATCCATGTTTTTCTTCATTATACTGATGTCACTTGTCTTGTCTTCAAGAATAGCTTGGGATGAAGTTGTATCTGCAAGCAGTGATGCTCTTGACAGATGACTACCAGTAAATTGTGTTAAAACAGCTTCATTCACTAAAGCATTGAGTTAATAGATGCATCAGATGTCAGGCTGACATTTGTACAACCATGCAGAAAATTCTTCAGGAATCCACCCAGAAAGACATCACATGTGATTTGTGATACTTTTGATGTGGTATTATTAATGGCCCATTGACCTTGGACATATTTCAAAATCAATGGCTCATAATTTGCGGCCCCTATGGGGGCGTACAAGGTGCACACGCGCTCGTAAGGGCCGCACAAGTTCTGGGTTTTCACGCACGAAGCACGTGCACGAAAACCCGGAAATTGTGATCTGTGAAGAATCTTCTTGACAGATCCTCCACATCCCCAGGAAAAGGCCACCCACGGGTGGAGAGTTGGGCTATTCTGCCCAGCAAATGCCCGTGAAATTCTTACGGTTGATAAAAGCGTAAGGCCTGCTTTTACCAGCGTAAGAGTTTAAAAAAACATAAAAATAATTTTTTATCAATCATTTATACATTAAAAAACCTGTACAATAAGGTAGGTTTATTTTTAACCCCTTTAAAGCATTTAAATTTATTTTTCAAAAATTAAATGGCATTTTAATTAATTTTAAATATATATTTTTTAAAATTTATTTTAAGTGTAGATATATTTTTTTGGGTATTCCCATTTATGCTTATGGGGTTTCTGTACATACAGAATCCCCATAAGCCTGAATGGGGATTCCCTTCTTTCATTGGTTGGGCCAGCCCATGTGATCCCAGGGTCGCTTGCGAACTGCCTGCGCTGCTGGGATACGTGGGCCTCTATCCACGGGTACCCGGAGAGGCCCAGGACCACAAGTCTCCGTACCTCCCGGACCACCAGGTACATGGGCATTTTATTTGTGGATTGGAGGCATTTCTCCATGGCAAGCCTGTGATCGCAAATTCAAGGCCAATGTGTGTCCTGGAGGAATACAAAATGTTGCTCAATTTATGGGTTAATTTAGATTCTCTCTTTGTTTGTTATGGATACTGCAGGAGCTTTCCTATGAAGCACAGTGTCCAGCAACAGAGGCTCCTCAAGTTTATTGACCAACATCTATTACTTTAAATGGGAATATCACTCCAGACAAATGTTACAAATTAGGGTCTGACAGAGAACTTTTTGGGTTTAGTGGTAAAAGTGACTTCTGTAAGTGGATCCCATGTCCCTTACATTCTGGAGCTGACTCATGCTGCTCAATGTTTAGATATGCAATAGTGCAATCCAGGGGAAGTAACCATGTGACCCATTGAAATACAAACTGGTTATCATAGGATGGAAATGGAACCTGGTACAACGGGTGGTCCAATTTCAGGGACCGGCATTGTGTGCTTCAAGGATGCCTGAAATACATTCAACCCGATATTGGATCGGGCTATTTTTCAGGTGTCCCCGGTGGGCACCTAAATCAGGTGTTAGGCCCTTTACATATGTAAATGAGCATCCTGACACCTGTTTAAGACCACTCTGTGAAATTCCATTCTGATGAGCAAGGCAGGCTCCAAGCCTGTTGCTGTTCCATCTCCCCTCCTGGGACTTACCTTAGCTCAAGGCAAACAGCCTGAAATTCATCGAATTAAAATGTGTTCGCTCCCCGTGCAGAAATGACAGGCACCGGCAGCTCACCGAGATTATTTAGATGAGGCTTGAATCACCATTTCGAGCTGGTCGGGGGGCTTCCGCTTTGGGTGCGCTTTGCTGCCGCTTCGCCACCTTTGCGCCCAAAGCTGGGTGCCCAGGAATTTCTACCCCCATGGTTCCAAACCTTCATAGAAACATAGAAACATAGAGATAGGAACAGGAGTAGGCCATTCGGCCCTTCGAGCCTGCTCCGCCATTCAATGAGATCATGGCTGATCTTCGTCTGAGATCATAGCTGATCTTACCAGTTCAGTACCCCGTCCCCGCCTTTTCTCCGTAACCCTTAATCCCCTTAGCCTTCAGAAATATATCCAATTCTCTCTTGAAAATATTTATTGAATTAGCCTTCACAGCCCTCTGTGGCAGGGAATTCCACAGGCTCACCACTCTTTGAGTGAAGAAATTCTTCCTCATCTCTGTTTTAAATGATTTGCCCGCTATTTTTAGACTGTGGCCCCTGGTTCTGTGCTCCCCTGCCATTGGAAACATTCTCTCTGAATTCAGCCTGTCCAGGCCTGCCATAATTTTATATGTTTCGATGAGATCCCCTCTCAATCTTCTAAACTCCAGTGAGTACAAGCCCAAACTATTCAATCTCTCCTCGTAGGTCATTCCCGCCATTCCAGGTATCAGCCTGGTGAATCGCCGCTGCACTCTTTCCATGGCAAGAACATCCTTCCGCAGATGGGGCGACCAAAACTGTACACAATACTCCAGATGCGGTCTCACCAGCACCTTGTACAGCTGTAGTAAGGTATCCCTATTCCTATACTCGAACCCCCTTGATATGAAGGCCAACATACCATTTGCCTTCTTAATCGCCTGTTGCACCTGCATGCTCTCCTTCAGTGACTGGTGCACAAGAACACCCAGGTCCCTCTGCACTTCCCCATCTCCCAATCTATTGCCATTTAGATAATAATCCACCCTCCTGTTTTTACCCCCAAAGTGGATAACCTCGCATTTATCCACATTATAGTGCATCTGCCACGTATCCGCCCATTCCCCCAACCTGTCCAAATCGCACTGTAGCCTCCTGACATCCTCATCAGAGCCCACCCCTCCTCCTAGTTTAGTGTCGTCAGCGAATTTGGAAATATTGCATCCAATTCCCTGATCCAGATCATTTATATATATTGTGAACAGTTGGGGTCCCAGGACAGATCCTTGCGGCACCCCGCTGGTCACTGCCTGCCACTCCGAAAACGAGCCGTTTATTCCAACTCTCTGTTTTCTATCCGCCAGCCAGTTCTCTATCCACGTTAATACTTTGCCCCCAATCCCATGAGCCTTAATTTTGCATGATAATCTTTTGTGTGGAACCTTATCGAAGGCTTTCTGGAAGTCAAGGTACACCACATCCACTGGCTCTCCCCCATCTATTTTACCAGTTACTTCCTCAAAAAATTCCAGCAGATTAGTCAAACACGATTTACCCTTTGTAAATCCATGTTGACTCTGTCCGATCCTTTCCCCATTTGTCAAGTGCTCCGCTATTTTATCCTTAATAATGGACTCTAGCATTTTGCCCACAACCGATGTAAGGCTTACTGGTCTATAATTCCCTGCTTTCTCTCTACCCCCCTTTTTAAATATTGGGGTAACATTAGCTACCCTCCAATCCACGGGTACTGTTCCCGAGTCAATGGAGTTCCGGAAGATGATCCTTAGAGCATCTGCTATCTCCAGGGCCACCTCCTTAAGTACCCTAGGATGTAGTTTATCAGGCCCCGGGGATTTGTCGGCCTTCAGTCCCCTCAACTTACCCAACACCATATCCCTAGAGATACTAATTTCTGTCAGCTCCTCCCTCTCATTAGTCCCTATGTTTGTCGATATTCCTGGGAGGTTATTTGTGTCCTCCTTTGTGAATACAGAACCAAAGTATGAGTTTAATTGGTCTGCCATTTCCTTATTCTCCATTATATATTCTCCCGAATCGGACTGCAAGGGACCGACTTGGGATTTTACCAGTCTTTTCCTCCTGATATACCGATAAAAGCTTTTGCAGTCTGTCTTTATGTTTGCTGCAAGTTTACTTTCGTATTCTATTTTCCCCTTCCTGATTAGTCCCTTTGTCCTCTTTTGCTGTATCCTGTACTGCCCCCAATCTTCCGGTCTGGTGCTTTTTTTTGCCAGTTGATATGCCCTTTTTTTTGATTTTATGCTGTCCCTAATTTCCCTCGTTATCCACGGTTGAGTCACCTTTTTAGGTTTATTTTTATGCCAAACCGGTATAAACATGTTCTGGAATTCTTCCATTCTATCTTTGAATGCTTGCCATTGTCTATCCACTGTCAATCCCCCCAGAAACACCACCCAATCAATCTTACCCAATTCCCGTCTCATACCCTCGTAATTCCCTTTATTTAAGTTCTGGACCTTAGTCTCTGATTCAATTTCCTCACTCTCCATCTCGACTGAGAGCTCGATCATATTATGATCGCTCTGACCCAAGGGGCCTCGTACAAGAAGATTGCTGATAAGTCCCTTCTCATTGCACAATACCCAGTCTAAAATGGCCTGATCTCGAGTCGGCTCCTCGACATATTGGTCCAGATAACCGTCCCGAAAACATTCCAGGAATTCCTCCTCCTCAGAATTTTTACTAATTTGGGTAGTCCAATCAATATGTAAATTAAAGTCACCCATGATGACAGCTGTGCTCTTATCGCACGCTTCTCTAATTTCCCTTTTTATGCCTTCCCTCACCTCCATATTACTATTTGGAGGCCTATATATCACACCCACTAACGTTTTCCTCCCCTTGCTATTTCTCATTTCTACCCATACAGATTCCGTTTCATCCGAGTTAATATCCTCCCTTTCCATTGCATTAATCCCCTCCTTTACCAGCAATGCTACCCCACCTCCCCTACCTTTTTGCCGATCCTTCCTAAATATTGTATATCCCTGGATGTTAAGTTCCCAGCCTTGCCCACCCTGCAGCCACGTTTCTGTAATCCCAATCAAATCATACTTGTTTACCTCTATTTCCACAACTAATTCATCCACCTTGTTCCTAATGCTTCTAGCATTAAGATACAAAGCCTTCAGGCTTGCTTTTTTCACACTCTCATTATGAATTAGTTTGGCCCTTTGTGTTTCTCTCCTTTGCTTATTGCTTCTCACCTTTCTACCATCTATTTCTAACTTCATATGACTTCCCTCTTTTCCACTACCTAGGTTCAGCAGGTGAATCGTTTATATTTTAGTGAGACAAGGCCAGGAATGAAAGATGAAGCAGTTTTACTTTTCACCCAGCAGGTGAACTATGGTTATAACCAGAATCACTTAATTCAATCAGTACAATTGTATTTGCATAATAATATAAAATAATGAATACGCTATGCTCCCCACATCAGTCTCTGACCTTGCTTGACTTAAACAATATGAGGTAGATCTTAACTTTGTGCAATAGTGTCTAATGGGTGATAGCGAGTTGGCAGCCCATTTTACATCTCTCCCAATTTTTATCTTGACTGACTTCAACGGAAATCCAGCAAATTGGCGATTGCTATTGCCTACAATAGAGAGCTGAGTGGCTAGAATGGACTTCTATCGTTTTTTGTGAGGCTATCGGCGGAGCGGCCCAAATGTGCCAGTAAACTACAGTGCTTCACAACGCATGACATAATTCACTTACTGCATCATTTCCTACAACTTTCACATATTAACAATGGCGCATGCCATTAATATTTCATTACTATGGTGCAAGCCTGCAGCAAATTCAGGCCCATCATAGTAACAGTGATCATGAAACAGAAATGTCATTACATTAATGTAGGTATTCATATTCACAGAAATAAGTTTTCACTTGCAGATTTGGAGAACCCATCTGACAAAGGATGTTTCATAGAGTGGTAATCCAGATACTCTGAGAAGTGATCTCAGTTAATGTTGTCCTCAGAACTCCAAAGAAAGTTCTTCAGGTATCTGGAGGGGGCTTTGAATGATTATATCCCTGAGTATGAAGAACGAGTTTCCAGTTTAACATCAATTTGGTGCACGAAGGTCACAAAACAACGAGGGAGTCAGCTCAGCACCATAGAAACTGTCCAACTGTCTCTAGAATGATTTGAATGGTTTTTGGAGTTGATTTTCACTTTTGAAAGGAAAGGAAAATCAGGCAGGATGTATAATAGACGGCCGATGATGTTACTGCCAAGAAAAAGTGACTTGAATTTATATAGCTTCTTTCATGACATTAGGATGTCCCAAGGTGCTTTCCAGCCAATTAAGTACTTTTGAAGTGTAGTCACTGTTATAATATAGGAAAAGCGGCAACCTCACAAACAGCAATAAGATAATGACCAGATAATCTGTTTTTAGTGGTATTGGTTAACGGATAAATATTGGCCAGGACACCGGAGAGAACTTCCGTACTCTTCTTCGAATAGTATCATGGGATCTTTTACATCCACCTGAGAAGGCAGATGTTTAACGTCTCATCCAAAAGACAGCACTTCCGACAGTGCAGCACTCTCTGGGCACTGCACTGAAGTGTCAGCCTGGATTATGTGCTCAAGTCCCTGGAGTGGGACACAAGCCCACAACCTACTGATTCAGCGCGAGAGTGCAACAGATTGAGCAGTGGCTGACACCAGTTACAATTCTTTCTTTTGTCTCCATTATCCTTTCCAGAAGACCATTCCAGGAAAGGATCACTCATTGTGTGAAGAAGTGCAGTCTGACATTACAATTGAACTTTCATTTTACTAACTTGTAGTTAATCAGGGTGGGGGGAGGGGAAGAGGGATTTTCGACTTCTACCCCAGAATGGGTGTGAATTCAGCAGACCAGCCACAGCACCCAACCTGTGGGTCTGGGCTTTATTTGTATGCAGCCGGCCAGCTATTGGCACCAAATGGCTGTTCCCTTTGTGGACGCCGGTTAGGTGGCTCACCGCCTGGGACAAATGAGCAAATCTTGTACTGTGCATGTTTCAACAGAGGAGGACCCTCGATTAGTATATTTTGGCAACCTGCCTAAAACAGACAGACGTGCCGCTCAACCAATTACAGGCATGCCTGAAATTTGCAGCAGGCAGACGTTGGGCATCCAAGGGGCAGCTGAGGTACATTGCCAACCCCTGTCCCCCACCCTGCCCAATTCCCTGCCTCCCGCCCATCCCAGCCCCCTGTCTCCCGCCCTCCCCAACCCTGTCTCCTGCCCTTCCCAACCCCGTCTCCCGCTCTCCCCAACCCCGTCTCCTGCTTTCCCCAACCCCCTGTCTCCCGCTCTCCTCAACCCTGTCTCCCCCCCTTCCCAACCCCCTGTCTCCCCCCTTCCCAACCCCCTGTCTCCCACCCTTCCCAACCCCCTGTCTTCTGCCCTTCCCAACCCCATGTCTCCCACAATCCCCAACCCCCTGTCTCTTGCCATCCCTAACCCCCTGTCTCCCGCCCTTCCCAACTCCCTCTCTCCTGCCCTCCCCAACCCCCTGTCTCCCCCCTCCCCAACCTTCTGTCTCCCGCTCTCCCCAAACCCATCACCCGCTCTCCCCAACCCCCTGTCTCCCCCCTCCCCAACCCCCTGTCTCCCCCTCCCCAACCCCCTGTCTCCCCTCCCCAACCATCTGTCTCCCCCCTCCCCAAATCCCTGTCTCACCCCCTCCCCAACCCCCTGTCTCCCCCTACCCAACCCCCTGTCTCCCCCCTCCACAACCCCCTTTCTCACCCCCTCCCCAACCCCGTCTCCCCCTCCCCAACCCCCTGTCTCCCCCCCTCCCCAACCCCCTGTCTCCCCCCTCCTCAACCCATGTCTCGCGCTCTCCCCAACCCCATCTCCTCCCCTCCCCAACCCCGTCTCCCACTCTCCCCAACCCCTCGCCTCCCCCGCTCCCCAAACCCCTGTCTCCCGCTCTCCCCAACCCCCCGTCTCCCGCTCTCCCCAAACCCCCGTCTCCTGCTCTCACCAACCCCTATCTCGCGCTCTCCCTAACCCCGTCTCCCCTCCTCCCCAACCTCCTGTCTCCCCAATCCTGTCTCCCCCCTCCCCAAACCCCTGTCTTCCACTCTCCCCAACCCACCGTCTCCCGCTCTCCCCAACCCCCTATCTCGCGCTCTCCCCAACCCTGTCTCCCCTCCTCCCCAACCTCCAGTCTCCCCAACCCCATCTCGCGCTCTCCCCAACCCCCTGTCTCCCCCCTCCCCAAATCCCTGTCTCCCCACTCCCCAAACCCCATGTCTCGTGCTCTCCCCAACCCCATCTGCCCCCCTCCCCAACCCCGTCTCCCCCGTCCCTAACCCCCTGTCTCCTGTTCTCCCCAACCCACTGTCTCCCCCCTCCCCAACCCCGTCTCCCCCACTCCCCAACCCCATGTCTCGCGCTCTCCCCAACTCCCTGTTTGCACCCTCCCCAACCCCCTTTCTCCCCCCTCCCCAACCCCATCTCCCACTCTCCCCAATCCCCTGTCTCCCCCCTCCCCAACCCCCTGTCTCCCGCTCTCCCCAACCCCCTGTCTCCCCCCTCCTCAACCCCCTGTCTCCCCCCTCCCCAACCTCCTGTCTCCCGCTCTCCCCAACCCCCTGTCTCCCGCTCTCCCCAACCCCATCTCCCCCCTCCCCAACCCCCTGTCTCCCGCTCTCCCCAACCCCCTGTCTCCCCCCCTACCCAACCCCATGTCTCGCGCTCGCCCCAACTCCCTGTCTCCCCCCTCCCCAACCCCCTGTCTCCCCCCAACCCCATCTCCCACTCTCCCCAACCCCCTGTATCCCCCCTCCCCAACCCCCTGTCTCCCGCTCTCACCAACCCCGTCTCCCGCTCTCCCCAACCTCCTGTCTCCCCCTCCCCAATCTTCTGTCTCCCGCTCTCCCCAACCCCCTGTCTCCCGCTCTCGCCAACCCCCTGTCTCCCCCCTCCCCAATCCCCTGTCTCCCCACTCCCCAACCCCCTGTCTCATGCTCTCCCCAACCCCCTGTCTCACCCCCCCTCCTCACCCCCCACCACCCCTGATTTTCCACTGTCAGCCATACTTTTTTTGGGTGAGAAACAGCTGGGCACTAGTTGAAAATCACTCCTTAGGTCTCCTTCTCCTGCAGTCATGGTTTGACTTGAAATGTTGTTCCAGGTTAACTTTATCCATTTCACTTAGTATCGAATAAGATCCCCTGTCATGATTTCCTTTAGAGGCTGAAAAGTTCAAGTTTTTCTAATCTTTCCTCATAACTTTCCTCTGACACTCGGGATCAGCCTTGTGGCCCTTGTCTGCAGCTGTTCTAATGGATTTCTGCTTTGTGCTTTGGTGGTCAGAACTGAATGCAGTACTCAAAGTGTAACCTGACCAGCGCATTAACTAGCTTCAGTATGAAGAACAGACTTACTCTACTGATTTGCCAAGAAAGCTCAACGTTATATTTGTGCTTTTGGTTCCTACATTACAATGACGGCCTGGGCAGTGGTAGGTCTACTATCACCCCAAATCTCTTTCAGAATCTCTCCTAGCAAGTTCAACACAATTTATTAAGTATGTCACCCATTATTTCTTTCAATGTATTACTGTTTGCACTTATTGAACTTCATCTATCAAAGTTCCACCCAATTGCTAATGTCTAAGTTCTTCTATAGTTACTTGGCTGCTTCATCAGATTCAGCTACTCCCCCTCCACCCATATGTGGATGTCATTTGTGAATTTGAACTAGCTTTTCATTTCTTGATTCAAAGTCATAGATTAGATTAGAAGCAGCACACTGCTTAGAACATCGCCTCAACTTGCCATCAATTTCCGAAATAGTAACTGCCGCTTCTAGATTTTCAGCCAATTACTTTCATACTTCTAAGTTTTTTGCAGGATGCTCAAGTGTTTTAAGCTTGCAATACTTTATCGAAGGCTACCTGGAAGCCCAGGTACACTACATCAAGATGCTTCCAAGCATTTCTTGAGATGTAATTTCCCCAATAAGTTGATGAGTTTAATCAGGAAGGAGCTACATTTTCTGAAACTGTGTTGGCTGCCACTTATTCAAGTTTGTTCCTAGTGATTGAATGCATTTCTTTGCTAGTTATACTGATAGGTCTGTAGTTACCTGAGTTTGTTTTGTCACCTGTGAAAATAGGCACCTCATGGACTACAGGGCTAATCTGTTTTACCATCTTTGTTCAGGTCAACTCCATAATATTGTACAATCTTAAAGCGCTAGTGTATTCCAAAATTGCACCCTGTATTGGCATTGTCAATGACCTGATAAAGCACATACATATCATTTTCATGCAGACCTGTTAGATATTCCAGGGATGCCAAAAATTCAGCATGTATCTCATGTGGTTAATGCATCCTCTTGCATTACACCCTCTCGCATAATTGTGTTATCTTGGTGAAGGCCCCATGGAGGATTCAGTGATAAGTGATGGATCTTCATAATACTGCGCTCCATCCTTCCTGGATGGCAGGAGTTCAGTCATTGTGGATGACACCTCCTTGACAGTAGATTCCTCACTCTACCAGAGATGATTTCTGCCCTTCAGGCTGATAGCTGGATGCAACAAAGCAGGATGAAGGTGACTCTTCTGTGCAGACAAAAAAAAATTCTCAATTTATTCTTTAATATTCAACGTGCATTGGAAATGAAGAAAAACTGCTGCAAGTGCGGTGCAGTCAGATAGTGATATACACAGGTCAAGTGCAGCTGTGGAAAACTTACAAAGTACCTACTTCATGTGTACTGGTGAATTACAAGCTGCTATTGGCATTCTGCTTGAGGTAATTGCTATGCACTGTGCTTACCAACTCCTTTTGCTGCATTGGAAGATTTTTTTAGCAAAAAGATACTTACCAGATTCATGATATTATGAGGTTAAATTTTCTCCTTTGTAGACTAACTTGAATAGCTTAGCTATCATTTCCTCCATCTATCTAAGGACTTTTTTTTGCAGTGACTGCGCTTTCTCCATCTATTTTGTAGCTTTGCACAATTGTCTTCTTTTCTACCTTTTTGAAGTTATACATTTTTTGCCATCCTGTGATGTCTGTTGAGCTTCAGCTATTTTATTGACTTTTTCTCTCCAAAATCATGCTTTATGCATAAATAAATCCTTCTGGAAGGTATCACGAATTGAGGTAGAAATTGGATAGCACCAGCCTGCCAGCACAAACTGGGTGCAGAGAACAATCCCAGCGCTGGGAACGATCCCCGCATCAGAACGGGTAGGCCCAAGGCCTGGTTAGAATGGGACCTCACAGCTCGCCTCATTTAAATGAGGAGGCGAGCTGCAGATGCCTGCTGCGCATTCACAGGCAACTCGCTGGCAAAGAGGACATTCATTTTGTGCCATAGCGACACTGGCAGAAGCCCTCGGGTAGGCCCTTCTCTTCTTCTTTCATATGGGTGTAGCAAATCAAATGTCAATATCCAAGTTAGATATCCAGGCCAAAGCTTCTGGTGTCACAGTGTGGATATCTTGTAGGCTGCCTGCTCTGAGGGCAGTGCTCAATGATGTGCTCCAGGTTCTGATCAGGAGCTCCACAGTCACATGATGGAGATGCTTTAATCTTCCATCTACAGAGAAGGTGGCAGCATCTACCATGACTAGTTCTGAGGCGGTTGATGGTTGTCCACTGTTTGCAAGGAAGGTTTGATCCTTCAGGTTGTACTGTGAGGTCCGCTATAAGGAATCCATTCCGTATGTCGCAGTTCTTCCAAGCATTTCGCCATCGGTCATCAAGGCTGAGGGGAGATCGCTGAAGGGCTTCGGCGATGGTCCAAAATGGCCTTCTAGATTTGAGATGGGTTGGTTGTTCAAGTTGGCCTGGATCGGCATGTCTTTGCCGGTGTAGCAGTTGTATTATCTGAAGACTGCATATTCACGGTGTAGGTGTGGTGGTGTGATGTTTGCAAGCACGGGCAGCCAAGGTATTGGTGTCGATAAAAGCGTACCGGTGATAATTCTCATAGTAGAATTCAGCTGGACATTGTATTGGTTTGTATGTGGGTTCAATGATGACACATTGATGAAAGAGAATGTCTTTTTATCTAAAGTTTGTTCATCTAAGTTAACAGCATTACAGGAGACACCATGTTAGAGATCCATCTAAAACCAAACTAAAACTAAACTCTTTCTCTCACATGCCCTCTGCTGGTAAGGCATAAATAATCAAACAGGCAAATATGCTGGTAAGGCATAATAATCAAACAGGCAAATACCATCACTATTTGCTGATATCATTACATCTCCCTTTCTTAAAACAAAAGTATTTTACTTTTATCTAACAACATGTTTTCTTTGTATTAATCTGCATTTTAACTGTAACACTTAATGAACTTACATTACCATTATCATGATCAAGGTTTTTTAACCTTGTTTTGTGTGTTCACATGAAATATGTAAATACCTAGAACTTGAAGAGAGAATAAGATAACATTACTTCCTTCTATAACAAGAGTCCTTAAACTTGCTCAATGAGTCTCTCAGGAAGCTTCACGTATCTTGAGGATTTTCTGATTGATTGTCCTTGAATCTGAGTTGTTGCCTCAGATGATGATTTCTCAGCTGTGTGATCAGGTTGTTCAACAGTATCAGTCTTTTGACCTGCTGTGTGATCAGGTTGTTCAACAGTATCAGTCTTTTGACCTGCTGTGTGATCAGGTTGTTCAACAGTATCAGTCTTTTGACTTGCTGTGGCTGGTCCCATGAGAAGATCTCGACGATTTCTTCGCAGAACAGCACCCTCATCTGTCTGAATGGTGTATGATCTTGGTTGAACTTCACTCAGGACAGTTCCCTTCTGAGTCCATATGTTTGTTTTGTCTTTGAACCTTACTTGGTCACCAGTGTGGAGTTCAGGTAGGTTTTGTGTTCCTCTGTCATAGTAGTACTTTTGCTTTTCTTTCTGTTGTTCTTTGAACTTCCTCACTTTCTCCCCCTCTTTTGTTTTCAGGAGGTTCTCTGGTATGGGTAGGTTTGACCTTAGCAGACATCCCATAAGGAGTTGGGCTGGTGACATACCACACTCGAGCGGCGTTGTGCGGTATACAAGCATGCTCTGGTAGAAGTCAGTTCCACTGTCTTTTGCCTTGTACATTAGTCTTTTCACTGTCTGGACCTATTTTTCCACTAGTCCATTGGACTGTGGAAAGTGAGGACTTGACGTTGTGTGGACAAAGTCCCACTCTTTGGCAAAGTGTCGGAAACTTGCATTGTAAAACTGGGGTCCGTTGTCTGTGAAGACCTCGCTTGCCACGCCATGTCTGGAGAATATGGCTTTCATACATGTTATCACAGCATCTGCAGTGGTGGTGTACAGTCTACAAACCTCTGGATACAGGGAGTAATAGTCTGTGACTACAAGATAGTCCTTCCATTGACATACGAATAGGTCAGCGCCTACCTTCTGGTAAGGTCTGTCTGGCGCTGGGTGTGGCTTTAGTGTTTCTACCGGATTGCTTGCTCGATATTTCAGGCATATTGTGCAGTTTGACACCTCATTTGTCACATCTTGGTTGATTCATGGCAAGTACATCACCTCTCATGCTCTTTTCTTACACTTTTCGATTCCCAGATGTCCTCCATGGATCCTTTTTAGCATCTCTTTTCTCAGACTCTTTGGGATAACTATTTTACTTCCTTTGTAGATGATGTCTTCGACCATTGATAGCTCCGCCCTGCAGTTCCAGTACGCTGCCATGTCAGGTGAGCAGTCTTGCTTCATGTTGGGCCATCCATCCAAGATGCTTTTCCTCAGTTGTCTCATTGTTTCATCTTTGTTTGTCTCAGTCTTTATGAGCTCCATTTTTGCATCTGCTATGGGCAGTGCACTTGTGATCATGTCCACGTAGGCGTTCACTTTTTCATCCATTTTGGTGTTTGCGGGCTCACTTGGGTCAACAGCTCTGGACAACGTGTCTGCTGTATACATCAGCTTACCCGGTGTGTATGCATCATTCAGTGTATAGCGTTGCAGCCTGATCATCATTCTTTGTATTCTAAGCGGACAGCTATTTAGTGGCTTTTGGAACAATGCAATCAAGGGCTTATGGTCAGTCTCTACACTGATTGCTTGTCCTGACACAAACTGGTGAAATCTTTCATAGGCGTATGTGATGCTGAGCAGCTCCTTTTCTATTTGAGCATATCACGTCTCCGCGTCTGTCATTGAGCACGATGCATATGCAATAGGTTGCCAGTAGTCATTTTTTTGCAGAAGAACGGCACCGAGCCCACTCTGTGATGCATCTGATGATATCTTGATGGGTCTCGCTGGGTCATAAAACCTCAGAACTGGTTCCTCTGTGAGCAGTTTCTTTAGATCGCTCCATGACTTCTCATGCTCATGATTCCATTCCCATTCAATGTTCTTTTCAGTTAGCCTTCTCAGTGGCGCCATCTTTTCTGAGAGGTTGGATATGAATTTACCCATGTAGTTGATCATTCCATTAAACCTCTGCACGTCCTTTTTGCATTGTGGCTTTGGCATATTCTCAATGGCGGACACCTTTCTGGGATCTGGTCTGATGCCCTCACTGCTAAGGATATCTCCCACGAATGTCAGTTCTGTCACCCCGAGCTGGCATTTCTCTCTATTCAGCTTCAGGTTTGTTTTCCTTGTTGCTTCCAGCACTTTTTTCAGTCTCTCGTCATGCTCAGTTCTCGTGGTTCCCCATACTATGATGTCATCCATTGATGTATCAACTCCCTCCAGGTGCTCATAGATCATATGGATAGTTTTGTGATACACTTCAAGAGCTGAGGCAATGCCAAATGGTAACCTTAGGAATCTGTATCTGCCAAATGGACTGTTGAACGTGCACAGTCTTGAACTTGCCTCATCCAGTTTCCTCTGCCAAAATCCTGATGATGCATCTAACTTGCTGAAATGCTTTGCATTTGCAAACTGTGACATGATTTCCTCATGTGTAGGAAGCTTGAAGTGCTCTCTCTTTATTGCTCTGTTTAGATCTCTTGGATCCAGGCAAATTCTGAGCTTTCCATTCTTTTTGTCCACACCGATGAGAGAACTCACCCACTCAGTTGGCTTATCCATCTTCTGAATCACGTTCAGGCTTTCCATCCTGTCCAACTCTGCCTTCAGTTGCTTTTGAAGAGCAAACGGAACTTTTCTGCATGGATATATGACCGTTGGCATACTTTTATCTACTCTGATCGTGTGTTCTCCTGGAAGGCAGCCTAGACCCTGAAATAGGTCGTTGTACTCTTTCATGAGTTCATCATAGACTGTCTCTCCTTCGCTTTCCACAATGAGGACTCTCTTTACCAGGTTCAGTCTCTCACAGGCTTTTAAACCTAGTATGGCCTGCACATCCTTTGGCACCACGATTAATGCTAGCGTGTGCTCTCTGTCCTTGTGTGTCACTTTGACAATGCATCTTCCTTTCACTGGTATATTAGTACCTGAGTATCCTGTCACTTTCACTTTTATTCCATGTATCTTTGGTCTGGGTCTAATTTTCTTAAAATCAGTCTCTGATATCACATTAACTTGTGCTCCAGTATCCAATTTAAATGGAATGTGTATGTCATTCACTTTTAGTGTCAACATCCAGTCTCTTTTTTCTTTTATGTTTTCAGACACAACATCCACATAGAACTCCTCTATCTCGCTTTCATCTACTGTATGGACCTTACTTTGTTGTGCTTGGTTCTTACAGCAACGGGCATAATGGTTGTTTTTGTTGCAACTACTGCATGTTTTACCATATGCTGGACACTTTTTTGGTGGATGCTGTGTACCGCATCGACTACATGACTTTCGATTGCCCCTTTCATTTTTGTTCGCTGGCCACGCCTCTTTTTTCACATTGGCGCTCTTTTTGTTAAATGGTTTGTGTCCGTTCTTTCTCACTGCATCCACGTTGCAGCTACTGTCACTGAACAGTTCCTTTGCCTGCAACTTCACAGTCTCTGTAGCCCTACACAGTGCTATGGCTTTTCCCAGGTCTACATGTTGCTCTCTTAGCAGTCTTTCCCTTAGACCATTATCTGGAATACCACACACCAGTCTGTCTTTTATCAGCGAGTCTGTCAGTCCACCAAATTCACACGTTTTGCTTCTGTTTCTCAGTTCAGTCACATACTGATCAATAGTCTCTCCTGTTTTCTGTACACATGTGAAAAATCTGTGCCTCTCAAACGTCACGTTACGTTTAGGTATGCAGTAGGCCTCAAACTGTTCCATTATTTTATCCAGCTTCATTTTGTCTCCATCAGCAGCGAATGTGAAGTTATTATACACCTCCAGCGCTTCATCACCCACGACATGTAAGAACACTGATGCTTTCATTTTATCACTTTTCTCGTCAGCTCCGATTGCTGATAAATACAGCTCCAAACGTTGTTTGAACCTTCTCCAATTTTCAGCCACATTACCTGTCAACTGAAGCTTCGCCGGTGGGTGCAATCCTTCCATTTTTCACTTCGTTAGCTATTCTCCAAAGGTAAGTAACGATGTTCTCTTTTGGCTTGCTAATATGTGGAGAGCTGATTTAACTTCAGATTTTTCCTCTTCATCTCTTTCAATCACTTCTGACACCATGTATTGGTTTGTATGTGGGTTCAATGATGACACATTGATGAAAGAGAATGTCTTTTTATCTAAAGTTTGTTCATCTAAGTTAACAGCATTACTGGAGACACCATGTTAGAGATCCATCTAAAACCAAACTAAAACTAAACTGCTTGTCTCTCACATGCCCTCTGCTGGTCAGGCATAAATAATCAAACAGGCAAATATGCTGGTAAGGCATAATAATCAAACAGGCAAATACCATCACTATTTGCTGATATCATTACAGACATCAATGAATTTGACATGCGGGCTTGATAGCCATGTCGGAGAGCAGTACTCCGCTGTAGAGTACAGCAGGGCGAGTGCTGCCATATGGAGGGTTTGAGCATCTGCCCCCCATGTGGATCCGGCAAGTTTCTGGATCAAGTTGACTTTACTCTTTAGTTTCTTCCCAAGGTTCCGGAGATGTTGTCTATATGACAGGCTGCGATCAAGCGTGACTCCTAAATAGGAGGGGTGTTTGGCATGGTTTACCCATGCGCCGCAAAAGGAGACATTCAAACCTTGGTTTGATTGATAGGTGTTGAGGTGGAATGTCGAGGTGACGGTCTTTTGCGGGTTTGGCCTAAGTTGACATTGGTGGAAATAGGCCTCCATCCTCAACAAATCACTGGTCCGGGTCTCCTCGGTGATGGATCGATTCATGTTTTGCATGGCCAAGGCAATGTCATCGGCATATATGAACTTGTGGGACTCTGTTTCAGGCAAGTCACTGGTGTAAATGTTGAATAACATGGGTGCTAGGACAGAAACCTGTGGGAGTCCGTTGTTCAATGTCCTGTATCTGCTCTTTTGGGTGCCAGTGTACACACAGAAGCATCGATTGCTAAGCATGGAGTTGAGAAGCTGGATCTTTGTTCTGCAGGGTAAAATGGAGGAGAGCTTGAAAAGCAGTACATGCTTCCATACTGTGTCATACGCTGCTGACAGATCCGCGAGTGCTACGGCGGTCTTGAGTTGGCGCTGGAAGCCTGCTTCGGGTGGTAGCTAGAGGCTTCACAAGCATTCTTCCCCTGTTTCAGAAGGGCAATTATTTTAGTCTCCCTCCAAATAGATGGAATTTTGCCGATTGCCAGTACCTTGGAGAAGAAGGAGGTCAACCATCTCTTCGCTTTGGGTCCCAGTGCTTTTAAGAATTCTGGGTAAACACTATCTGGACCAGCAGCTTTTCCAGATTTGGTTGTCAACGGGGCTGCGTTTAGTTTGTCCAAGGTGAATGGTTGATGATCGTGGTGCCACCATCAAGTTTGTCGAAAGCTGCCACTTCAACTGGCATCGAAATTCTTTGTCCACCGGAGTCTTTGATGTTTGTATCAAGTGTTTATAGGCAGGGTTTGCCCCACCAAGTTGATGGAGCAGGGCCCATGTTTTCCTGCTGGGGTGAGTGAAGTTGGTCTTCTCCACAAGGCTCCTCCATCTTTCACGTCTCGCTGAGTTCAAGGACTCCAGCATTGCGGTGGCTGTGGCTGGGTTCTTGTTCAGCGAATACTCCTGGTAGACAGCCTTGCTTTCTTCCATCCAATAAGGAATATATGTCTTTCTAAACCCCCGAGGTATACTGTGTTTTGTGGCAGTGTTAATAATTCCTATAAATCTGTTGAAGGCATTGTTGGTTTTCGGAATCCACCTGATGTTGCTCTGGAAGGTCTGCTTTTTTGAAGTTCCATCGTGGTTCTACTGTTGATGTAATGACAGGAAATTCGATGCCAACGTCGATGATTGAGGGCCTGTGTCGACTGTTGGGGAAATCGTCAAGAACAGTCTGGAGGCGATGATTGAGGGCCTGTGTTGACTGTTGGGGAAATCGTCAAGAACAGTTCTGGAGGCGATGATTGAGGGCCTGTGTTGACTGTTGGGGAAATTGTCAAGAACAGTTCTGGAGGTGATGATTGGGTTTCCTTTGCTGTTTTTAGAGAGGAAACATAGGCTGAGTTATATTCTCTCTGCCACCTTGACGAATGAAACGTACCTCGATGTTTGGCATCAAAAAGGAGGAATTTAGGCTCTAGTGAAGCCCACTGTACAATTACTTCTCCATTATTAGGCCCTGAGAGGTGTGGGGCTGAGCAGGGGCCAACAATAATCTTTGGGATTGCTCCTGCTCCTCCTGGCTCCACATTAAGGTAAGAATTTTTTAAGAAACATACATTTTGATGATGCCCGCATGTAAACCTAGTTATCCTGAAAGCAGCAGATGCAGTGTTGGCTGCATTCAGTACTGCCCAATTTTGGGAAGGGGTTCTAAAACAACGGTTACACCTCTCAATGACGTATGCAAAGGGTCTAACTCCTGTTTAAGGCAGCTTTCAGGGATGTCTGAAAAATCGCCCAACCCAATAGGGGGTCAGACATATTTCAGGCATCTTTGGGGCATGGGGTGTAGTCCCATGAAATTTCCCTTTTTACACTCATTTTCTGCCCAGAAAACGAGTACAGCAAGGCTCAATTTCTAGGCCCTTGATCATAATTCTGAATTTTCTGAACTGTTTGCTAAAATAAACATTTCAAATTCTACAAAATATGGTTCCCTGGGAATGAAATTCAATTTCAATGTTGCCACAACATCGCATTAAGTCACTGGTAAGGAAAATCAGACGGCATGTATAAAGGGCAGCTGATCCACTACCACCCACTTGGTGCCCCCCCTGCCGAAGCTGAATGTCGCCAGCCTCCCCACCCGTGTCTTTTTCAGCTCCTTTGTGCCTCTATCATCTCTACTGCCACTAGTATGTAGTGTCAACAATCATTTGCATTTAGTAGCATGTGTTAACATATATTAGCATATGCAAAGAATCTCAATAAGGTGGTAGGTTTGAATAATTGCATGTCTTAAATTAGCATCTTTGATTTGAGATATCGTTTATAGTATTTTACAGCATTCATGCTTGAGTGGTAAGGAAAGGCACTTACCGCTGCATAACTCTCTTAACATCCACAAATCATAATACTACCGCCAGTATTTTAACACACTGAAGCATGGTGAATAGATGCTGATCGATGTTTAAGGGGAAGTATCATTAAAATAATACATTGACAATTCTACACACAAAACTAGTACTGTGGATAAAAACAGAAAATGCTGGAAATGCACAGCAGGTCAGGCAGCATCTGTGGAGAGCCAAGGGGGGAAAAGTTGGGTTGATTTGCGTCTCTCGTTAGCACCCTGGGGGATGCTAACGGGGCGCAAATTCCCAAGCGGTTTGCCCTAGGGGGAGTTTTTGTGGCGGTGCTAGTAAAAGGGGCAGGTGTCGGTCGGCCATTTTTATTTTGGCCGACTGCCAGCACCTGCCCCCTTTCACTTTTTTTCTCAGGGTGTCGGCCGCGATCGCTCAGCCCGGCACTCCTCTTGAGTGCCGGGCTGTTTTCACAGCACCCCACTCCCCAGTGGTCCAGCAGGGCCAATGTGCGTGCAGTGCTAGGCCCCTCCCCTTTAATCAGGGGAGGTGGCCTACAATACTGCGGCACTGCTGCACGTAGTGCTGTCAAATTCAGTAATAGCGCCCCAAGCAGGAGGTGGCGCGCTTTGGCGCTTTGCCGCTCCACCACCTGCTTGGGGCGCTACTACTGAATTTACGGTGGAGGGGCGCAAACTTTTTCGGTGTGTTAATTTTAGTGCCCCGGCGACCTTAGCGCTCCAAAATGGGTGCCACCCAATTTTTCCCCCAAACAGAGTTAACGTTTCAGGTCGATGACCTTTCATCAAAACTGGAAGCAATTAGAGATTTAATAGTTTATAAGCAAGTACAGAGCCAGGGAAAAGGGAGAGGTGGGAGTAATAAAGAAAGGGGAAGGTCTGTGATAGGGTGGAGGGCAGGAGTGATTAAATGACAACATGGATGATGGTGCAAGGCAAAAGGGAGTGGTAATGTGACAAGTTGAGAAACAAAAGATCGTTCCCGAGGAGGTGTAAATGGGAACAGCAGCATCTGCTGTCTGAGAAAATGGGAGCGGTGATTACGACGCAAAGATGTTGAACTCAATGTTGAAGAATAAAAGATTAAGGGCAGATATTTTCCAGTGTTTAAAATGCTGAGGTGCAATAGGCTGTTATATTAGTATATATAGTATATATTATATATAATATAAAAACAGAAAATGTTGGAAAACTCTCAGCAGCTCAGGCAGCTTCTGTGGAGACAGAAACAGAGTTAATGTTTCAGGTCGATGACCTTTCATCAGAACTGGAAAAAGTTAGAGATCTATTGAAAATAGTGCAGGCAGCATGCAAATTTAATGTGTCTTGCTCATTAACATGCTTGCAGCTCTGAGCCCAGCGCTAAGTGCGTTACTAGTTGGCTCAGCGCTCAACAGTGGGACCAATATTGTGGGAAGTCTGCTCTGTATTTAAAGGTTGCCTGCAGAGTGAAAGGCTGTCTGCACTTCTTAAAGGGGAGGTGGTTTGTGAGAGAAGTGCCTCGTTTTGATTGGAACTGGAAGTTAGCAATGTCTCAGCAAGGCAGAGAAAGGGCACCTCAGTTCTTCGATGCAGCACTGGAGTCCTTGGTGCAGGGGATCTGGAGGAGGAGACAGGTCCTCTACCCGCAATGGGCCAGGAGGCCCTCCAGACACACTGTTCGAAGGCAGTGGGAGGAGATTGCTGAAGCGGTCAGTTGCACTAGTCTTTCCCCCAGGACATGGATCCAGTGCCACAAGAAGTTTAATGACCTCACACGAGTGGTCAAGGTGAGTGAATGTATCTTCAAATGCCATATCCCACCAACTGCATCACTAGCTTCACCCACTGCTCAATGCACCACACCCCCATCACTCACCCACCAACAATCACTAGCAATCACGATTCATACTTCACAATCATAGCTTCACCGCACACTCACACACTTACCACTGTTGCAAGCCTCACACGCACATCTCACAACTAGCACACAATGCCAGCTAATCAATCATGACAGGCACATTACCCTAACAAATTGCACCACAGTCACTGACACACTTCCCTTTCTCTTGCAGGCCAAGGTAGCTCACAACTGGCATGAGCAGGAGCTAACAGGTGGGGTGCAAGCATGGCTGCAGAATCTGACCCAGCTGGAGGAGACAGTGCTGGAAATAATTGGAAGGGCCATGCACACAGAAATGCTTGGTGCAATGGAAAGCCTGCCAGAGAGCCTGTTGTCACTGTCAAGGAGCAGGGAGGAGTCCGGCTCTAACATTGCACGGGGCTTTCCACTGAGCTTGAAGCCCATGATTTCCAGAATGGAAGTGATGGGCAACTCCATGATGCTGGGTGTGATAGGCGATGTTGCAGCTTCCATCGCAGCACAAGCGGAAGCGACCCCACATCTGAGTGCTGCAGTGGAAGCTCAGACTTCTGTCATGCAGGCTCAAGATGCTACAATGCAAACTCAGATTGTTGTAATGCAAGCTCAGCTTGCTGCCACGCAGGTTCAGACTGCTGCCATTGTGGCTGGGTTTACGATTGTGGAAAGGGGCTTGCAATCTGTTCTCCAGCAGATTACTAGGATTGCTGAGGCACCACCCTGGGGGAGTGGAAGTGGCTCCATGGAGCAAGAACCTGCTGTTCTCTCTCAGGATGCCAGCATTCATACTTCCACCACTGCCACTCCGCCAGTGGCATTGCAGTTGCCTTTCAGCCAGCCAGCCCAGACTGCTGCCGCCCATGCCGAAGTGGTGCAGTCTTACAGCCGGGTCTTCTAGGCCCAGAGCTGCTTGAGGTCGCCCTCCAAGGCCATCTGCAGTGCCTCCATGGAAAACCTTCTAACTGCAGCCACTGTGGTAGCACCTCGTAGGAGCACTAATATCGGCAAAGATGCACGAAAGACAGACACTAAGGGAATGCACAAGGGTGATTAATTGATTTTGTTGAATAAAGAAAGACTTGCATTTACACAAAAGCAAAATACTGCGGATGCTGGAAATCTGAAATAAAAACAGAAAATGCTGGAAATACTCAGCAGGTCAGGCATTTATATAGCACTTTTCATGACCACCGGACCTCCCAAAGCTCTTTACAGCCAATAAAGTACTTTTTGAAGTGTAGTCACGGTGGTAATGTAGGAAATGTGGCAGCCAATTTGAACACAGTAAACTTCCACAAACAGCAATGTGATAATGACCAGATAATCTGTTTTAGTGATGTTGATTGAGGGATAAGTATTGGCCAGGATACCGGAGCTACCTCCCCTGCTCATCTTCGAAATAGTGCCATAGGATCTTTATGTCCTCCTGAGAGACCAGACGGGACCTCAGTTTAACGTCTCATCCAGAAGACGGCACCTCTGACAGTGCAGCACTCCCTCAGTACTGTGCTGGAGTTTCAGCCTAGTTTTTTGTGCTCAAGTCCCTAGAGTGGGACTATGAACACACAATCTTCTGACTCAGTGCTACCGACTGAGCCATGGCTGAGCCAATGGAATTAATCATTTATAAATTATGTTTGGAATGCTTGTTTTGTGGTGGCTTTCATTTCAGCATTGTGGCCAAGAGGATGCTGTGTTGTTCCATGATAATGGGATGGTAAGGTGGGGAAGTGTTGAGCAAAGGGGATCTGGGGTTTCATTAAGGGGAACCGGAGTCTGATGATGTGCTCACGGACAGCCCACCCGGAATGGGTATTTGCAGGCTGCCTCCTCCCTTCCTCCTCTTCTTCCTTCTTTTCCTCTTCCTCCTCCTTGTCCTCCTCCTGAGGTGGCTGCATCCTCATGATGGCCAAGTTGTGGAGGATGCAGCAGACCACCACGAATTGGGACACCTGCTCCGGTGATGATTGGAGAGCTCCTCCCAAGCAGTGAAGGCAGTGGAACCATTGCTTGAGCACCCCGATGGTCTGCTCGATGAGGTTCCTCATGGCAGCATGGCTGTCATTATATGATTGCTGACCACGAGTGGTGGCATTACAGAGGTGAGTCATCAGCCAGGTGTAGAGCAGATAGCCCTTGACTCTGAGCAGCCACCCTTGGGTTTGACATGGTGTCCGGAAGATTTCTGGCACAGTGGACTGTTGCAGGAAGAAGGCATCATGACTGCTGCCAGGATACTGGGCATTCACCATCATGATGTGCTGGGTGTGGTCGCACATCCACTGCACATTAAGTGAATGGTAGCCTTTGCTGTTACGGTACATCTCAGCATTAATATGTGGCACCCGCAAAGCCACATGTGTGCAGTTGATGGAGCCCTGAACCATGGAGAAGCCCGATATCCTGACAAAGCCACATGCACACTCCTCCTGCTTCTCTCTGTTTAGAGAGAAGACAATGAAGTCCCTTGCCTTTGTAACCTCCCGGATGCAGCGATGGATGGTGAACAGCGAGATGTTTGCTGTGTTGCCTGTCCCAGCCTGGAAGGATCCGCTATCGAAGAAGATCACCTTGAGGGCCAGTGGCTGAGCCGTCATCGCCCTGCTCTGAGGCTGCAGGTCTGGTTGCAAGAGGTGGCAGAGTTTTGTGACCACAAATGGAGCAGAGGCAGCAAAGGCAAGCTGCTTGCAGAGGGAGGGGGTGGGGTACGGTAGCATAGTGATTATGTTACTGGACTAGTTATCCAGAGGCCTGGACTAATAATGCAGAGATGTGCATTCAAAGCCCACCACGGCAGCTGGAGAATTTAAATTCAGTTAATTAAATAAATCTGGAATAAAAATCAGTAATGGTAAGCATGAAACTATTGGATTGTCGTAAAAACCCATCTGGTTCACTAATGTCCTTTAGGGAAGGAAATCTGCCGTCCTTACCTGGTCTGGCCTATATGTGACTCCAGACCCACAGCAATGTGGTTGACTCTTAACTGACCTCTGAATTGGCCTAGCAAGTCACTCAGTTGTACCAAACTGGTAGAAAAAACAATAATGAGAATAAAACCAGACTGAACACCCAGCATCGACCTAGCACTGGTTTCGGACACGACAAAGCACACCCAGCCCAGTCGACCTTGTAAAGTCCTCCTCACTAATATGTGGAGACTTGTGCCAAAATTGGGAGAGCAGACATAGTCATACTCACAGAATCATTCCTTTCAGCCAATGTCCCAGATTTCTCCATCACCATCCCTGGATATGTCCGATACCACCAGCAGGACAGACCACCAGAGGTGGCGGTGCAGTGGTATGCAGTCGGGAGGGAGTGGTCCTTATAGTCCTCAGCATTGACTCCAGACCCCATGAAGTCTCATGGCATCAGGTGAAACATGGACAAGGAAACTTTCTGCTGATCATCAACTACCACCCTCACCCAGCTGATGAATCAGTACCCCTACATGTTGAACACCACTTGGAAGAAGCACTGAGAGTAGCAAGGGCACAGAATGTACTCTGGGTGGGAGACTTCAATATCCATCACCAAGAGTGGCTTGGTAGTACCACTACTGACCAAGCTGGCCGAGTCCTGAAGGACATAACGGCCAGACTGAAAGAAAGAAAGACTTGCATTTATATTGCGCCTTTCACGACCACCGGATGTCTCAAAGTGCTTTACAGCCAATGAAGTATTTTTTTTAGAGTGTAGTCACTGCTGTAATGTAGGAAATGCAGCAGCCAATTAGCACACAGCAAGCTCCCACAAACAGTAATGTGATAATGACCAGATAATCTGTTTTTGTTATGTTGATTGAGGGCTAAATATTGCCAAGGACACCGGGGATAACTCCCCTGCTCTTCCTCAAAATAGTGTCATAGGATCTTTTACGTCCACCTGAGAGAGCAGTCGGGGCCTTGGTTTAACATCTCATCTGAAAGACAGCACTTCCAACCATGCAGCACTCTCTCAGCACTGCACTGGAGTGTCAGCCTAGCTTTATATGCTCAAGTCCCTGGAGTGGGAACTTGAACCCACAACCTTCTGACTCAGAGGTGAGTGTGCAACCCACTGAACCACAGCTGAACCCTCGGCCTGCAGCAGGTGGTGAGAGAATCAATACGAGGGAAAAATCTCCTTGACCTCGTCCTCACTAATCTACCTGTCGTAGATGCAGCTGCCCATGACAGAATTGGTAGCAGTCATTGTGGAGACGAAGTCCCGGCTTCACACTGAGGACACCCTCCATTGTGTTGTGTGGCACTACCACCATGCTAAATCGGATAGATTCACAACAGATCTAGCAGCTCAAAACTGGGCATCCATGAGGCGCTGCGGGCCATCAGCAACAGCAGAATTCCACCACAATCTGTAAACTTATGGCTCAGCATATCCCTCACTCTACCATTACCATCAATCCAGGGGTCCAAACCTGGTTCAATAAGGAGTGTAGAAGAGCATGCCAGGAGCAGCACCAGGTGTATCTAAAAGTGAGGTGCCAACCTGGGGAAGCTGCAACACAGGACTACAAGCATGTTAAACAGCGGAAGCAGCATGCTATAGGCAGAGCTAAGCGATCCCACAATCAACGATTAGATCAAAGCTCTGCATTCTTGCCACATCCAGTCATGAATGGTGGTGAACATTTAAACAACGAATGGGAGGAGGAGGCTCCATGAATATTCCCATCCTCAATGATGGTGGAGCCCAGCACACAAAGGCAAAAGACAAGTCTGAAGCGTTTCTAACCATCTTCATCCAGAATTGCCGAGTGGATGATCCATCTCGGACTCCTCTTGAGGTCCCCACCATCACAGAAGCCAGTCTTCAGCCAATTCAATTTACTCCACATGCAGGCACATGGGAACATCACCACCTCCTCCAAGTTCCCCTCCAAGTCACACACCATCCTGACTTAGAAGTATATCGCTGATTCTTCATCTTCGCTGGGTCAAAATCCTGGAACTCCCTATCTAACAGCACTGTGGGAGTACCTGCACCACACGGACTGCAGCGGTTCAAGAAGGCGGCTCACCACCACCTTCTCAAGGGCAATTAGGGATGGGCAATAAATGCTGGCCTTGCCAGTTGCTTCATCAATGACCTTCTATCCATTATAAGATTAGAAGTGGGGATGTACGCTGATGATTGCACAGTGTTCAGTTCCATTGACAAATCCTCAGATAATGAAGCATAGAAACATAGAAGATAGGAGCAGGAGTAGGCCATTCGGCCCCTCGAGCCTGCTCCACCATTCAATGCAATCATGGCTGATCATCCAAATTCAGTACCCTGTCCCTGCTTTCTTCCCATATCCCTTGATCCCCTTAGCCTTAAGAAATATATCTAACTCCTTCTTGAATATATTTAATGAATTGGCCTCAACTGTCTTCTGTGGTAGAGAATTCCACAGGTTCACCACTCTCTGTGTGAAGAAATTCCTCCTCATCGCAGTCCTAAATGGCTTACCCCTTATCCTTAGACTGTGACCCCTGGTTCTGGACTCCCCCGCCATCGGGAACAGCCTTCCTGCACCTAGTCTGTCTAGTCCTGTTAGAATTTTATAAGTTTCAATGAGATCCCCTCTCATTCTTCTAAACTCTAGCGAATACAAGCCTAATCGACCCGATCTCTCTGCATATGTCATTCCTGCCATCCCAGGTATCAGTCTGGTGAATCTTCGCTGCACTCCCTCCATGGCAAGAACATCCTTCCTCAGATAAGGTGACCAAAACTGCACACAATACTCAAAGTGTGGTCTCACCTAGGCCCTGTACAACTGCAGCAAGACATCCTTGCTCCTGTACTCGAATCCTCTCGCTATGAAGGCCAGCATTCCATTTGCCTTCTTAACCGCCTGCTGCACCTGCATGCTTACCTTCAGCGACTGGTGCACAAGGACACCCAGGGTTGTTGCACATCCCCTCTTCCCAGTCTTCAGCCAATTTGATTCACTCCATATGCAGGCACATGGGAACACCACCACCTCCTCCAAGTTCGGCTCCAGTCCATGCCCACATGCAGCAAGACCTGGATGACATTCAGGCTTGGACTGATAAGTGGCAAGTAACATTCACGCCACACAAGTGCCAGGCAATGACAATCCCCAACAAGAGCGTCTAAACACCACTCCTTGACATTCAACGGTATTACCATCGCCGAATTCCCCACTATCAGCATCCTAGGGGGGTCACCATTGAACAGAAACTTAACTGGACCAGCCACATAAATACTATGGCTACAAGAGCAGGTCAGAGGCTAGGTATTCTGCGGCGAGTGTCTCACCTCCTGACTCACCAAATCCTTTCCACCATCTGCAAGCACAAGCCAGGAGTTTGATGGAATCCTCTCCACGTGCCTGGATGAGTGCAGCTCCAACAACACTCAAGAACCTCAACAGCATCCAGGAGAAAGCAGCCCGCTTGATTGGCATGACATCCAACACATTAAACATTCACTCCTTCCACCACCAGCGTACAGTGGCTGCAGTGTGTACCATCTACAAGATGCATTGCAGCAATTTGTCAAGGCTTCTTCGGCAGCACCTCCCGAACCCTCGACCTTTACCACCTAGAAGGACGAGGGCAGCAGGTGCATGGGAACACCACCACCTCCAAGTTCCCATCCAAGTGACACACCATCTTGACTTGGAAATATATTGCCATTCGTTTATCATCGCTGGGTCAAAATCCTGGAACTCCCTCCCTAACAGCACTGTGGGAGGACCTTCAGCACAGGGACTGCAGCGGTTCAAGAAGGTGGCTCTCCACCACCTTCTCAAGGGCAATTAGGGATGGGCAATAAATTCTTGCCTTGTCAGCGACGCCCTCATCTCAGGAATGAATTAAAAATATCCTCCTTGGTGAAGCGGAGCTGCCGAAGACACTGCTCCTGGCTTAGTTGCAGGTAGGAGAAGTGCTCCCTAAAGACCCTGGTTGGGTAAGGTCTCCCGCTGATAGACCTCCTCACCCTCCCTCTGCGAACAGCTTGTCTTTGCTGCCTCTGCTCCACCTTCCTGTCATGCTGCAGCGTGAGTGGGCGCAGGGGCGCAGTTAGTTCGATGCGTCCGCTGGGATCACATGGGCCATGGGGAGCCAATCGGAGCAGGGAATGCTTCATTCATAATCACAGAATCACAGAAACCCCACAGTGCAGATAGAGGCCATTTCGGCCCATCGAGCCTGCACCGACACATATCCCACCCGATCCCCGTAACCCCTACACCAACACATATCCCACCCTATCCCCGTAACCCCACGTATTTAATCCCCCTAACACTAAAGGTCAATTTATCATAGCCAATCAACCTAACTCGCACATCTTTGGACAGGAAGTGCTGTCAAACTTATAAATACTACGAGCCCCAAAACATCACTAAATCTTCAAATAGATTTTTAAAAAACATCACTTTTTTTAAATAAACTATAAATTACATGAAATAACTATTTGAAAAAAATAATTTTATTTTCTAACAGGGCTAAAAATAAACGTAACTTTCTTTAAAATATTTAAAAATAATAAACCTGTGGAAAAAATGTTTTAATTTTAACTAATTCACCACTTACAGTACCTTGTAAAAAGCAGGCCTTGCAACTGCTTTTTAAATGTCTAACTTCTGTAGACTTTCCCTCCCGGGAAAACCTGGGGAAAAAACGTAAGTTCGATGCGCACGCGCAGCCTCTCCTGCGCACGCGTTCAAACTCTGAACCCCTTCGTTCAGGGGAACGGACGTGCCAGTTTCCCGCGCATGCGCAGTGCATGCAGGAAACCGGCACTTCCATTGGGCCTACGGGTGAATACCCCGTACGTACTCACCCGTGGAGAACCGAAGTTCTGGGATTATAAAAGTCTTCCAACAAGCCAGTATTGATATAAACTCTGCAATAATCAACGTACCTGCAAGTTGGATGTATCCTTTTAAGTCCGTCCTGCAGCTGAGCACACGTTCAGCTGTGCATATTTCAGGGAAGGCATTGTTTGGAGCGGCAACATCCAAAATGGCAGGTCATGCGTCAAATCAGCGTTATACGCTGACTGATTTCACGATCTGCCGACTCTGCATACTGCCGGCACATGCACGTCCTGACCACGCTATCGCCCTCATAAAGATAATGACCAGCTCGGGCTGCACCAGAAGTGGGCGGAGGCGAAGTGGCCACCATATTTTTCCTGGAACCAGTCTTAACTGCTGGCACTAACTGATTCAGCCTCCACAACTCTCTGGGGTTGAGAATTCCAGAGATTCACGACCCTCTGAGTGAAGAAATTCCTCCTCATCTCTGTCTTAAATGGACAACCTCTTATCCTAAGACTATGCCCCCTATTTCTAGACTTTCCAGCCAGGGGAAACATCCTCTCAGCATTTACCCTGCTAATCCTCCTCAGAATCTTACATGTTTCAATATGATCACCTCTCATCCTTCTAAACTCCAGTGAGTATAGGTCCAACCTGCTCAACCTTTCCTCATAAGACAATCCCATCATCCCAGGAATCAACCTCGTGAACCTTCTCTGAACTGCCTCCAATACAAGTATATCCCTCCTTAAATAAGGAGACCAAAACTGTACACCGTACTCCAGGTGTAGTCTCACCAATACTCTGTACAGTTGTAGCAAGACTTCCCTACTTTCATACTCCAACCCCCTTGAAATAAAGGCCAACATTCCATTTGCCTTCCTAATTACTTGCTGTACCTGCATGCTAACTTTTTGGGCTCGATTTTGCCAGGCCCGAGGAGGTTGGATTGGAGGCGTGTGAGTTGCTAAAATCGCCAAAAATGGTGGGTGGGCCCAATTCCACCTCTGAGCAATTTTCCCAAAAGCGTGTTTTCTGACCCCCTATTTATCCCGCCTCCAAGAGGCGGGATAGGCCCTTAAGGCCCTTAACAATCATTTAATAGCCTCTATAATCCCCTTTTGAGCGGCCTTTCCAATTTTTAGTCATTCCCCCCATCCCTCACACCTCCTCTGGAACACGCCAGGTAATGCTGGCGGCCTCACAAGTGGATTGCTTACTCACAGCTGCAGCTCCACCATTACAAAGGAGTTTTCACCAATGATCATTTGCAGGTGGCAGAACTTTGTTGTTTCAGGTCTGGGGGAACTTTTAGCAGGCATACTCAGTGTTGTGGAAGTTTGGAGCCTGACACCCATCTCCAGTGTGACCTCCTGGGAAACCCCTCTCCCCACCTTGACTAAGCGCTTCCTCCAGGAGCATGGTGACCATTTAATTCCTTTCCTCCTGGACATCAGATTCAGAAGAAGATCAGCCGCGGCAGCAGCAGAACCATGAGCAACAGCAACACCAACAGCAGGAGCATCAACAGGAGCGCCAAGCTGCTAGTCACCCACCTGAAGATGCACAGGCCAGAAATCGCCAGAGCGCGACCATATTGCTGCTTGGGATGCAAGGGACGCACTCATGTTGGTCACATTTGCTTAGCCTGTACAATCAAACACTTTTGCCTCACACCTTCTTACCAGAGCATCGACAATGGACAAGAACCTGCGGATTCCTATCACTCTGACCACTATAGTGACAATTGCAAGTCGCTCTAAGCCCTCAATGTGGAAGTCCCATTTGCGAAATGACACAGGCCACAACTTCAACAGTTTGCCATCAGAATTTTTTATCACAACAAGCAACTGGTGGCATTTTAAAAGTGAGCACAACATAACACCCAAGTGGCTACCCTTGTGACTACGTGTTGTGAGCAATGGGGGCGGTTTGTGGTGGATGGACGGTATGTAGCCACCAGATGGAGACAAAGTCCCCCCCTCTCACTCCAAGTCAGGTGAAGGCCACACCCACCTCCAAAACACCTGATGCAAATCTACCCATTAGCTCAGGAGTTCAAAAGGCAAACTAGTGCATCCCTTCAGGGCCAGTGCCTGAGGAGAAGGAGAGGGCGAGGGCGAGGGCGAGGGCGAGGGCGAGGGCCAGGGCCAGGGCCAGGGCCCGAGGGCCAGTACCCGAGGGCCAGTACCTGGGGAGATGGCCAGGGCTAGGGCTGAGGGCCAGTACCTGGGGAGAAGGCCAGGCCAGGCCAGGCCAGGCCAGGCCAGGACAGGACCAGGACTGCTGTTGAGGACTGGCTTGCGGCTGCCACAGAGAGGTCTACTGTTGAACCCGGGTGGAATATTATTTAGTTCTGAGAGCCTGATATGATCCCTGGACCGGCTGAGAATGATCCAGTGGTAAAGTAACCCTGGCTTATTGTTTTTGGAGGAAATTTATTTAAGGACTGCCTTCCTAACCACCTGGCACGGGTGATGGTTTTGTTCTTCGTTTTTCTTTTTGAACGTCATATGTTTTTTGAATTTTGACAGACGTGAACCTTTTTCCCCGTTTTCTAAAAATAAAACACAGCTAACTGCTGTATTTCATTTACCAATCTTGTGACTGTGCTTGTGTCCTCCATCCTGCATCAACACACCCTTCGGTCTAGGTGGTGGTTGATTGCAGTGTGCATTAAATTCCTCTTATGCATGCTCCTTCGTGGTGCTTCCCTTGTGACTTCAGCAGATGTGGAGGCCCCTTGCTCACTTACTTGCTGCTCCTGTCTCGACACCTTTGGCGGCCGTCCTCTGGGGTTGCGAACCTGTGAGGGCTCGGCAATAGTCTGCTGCTCCTGTGGCTATGCAGGGGATAAGACGCCCATCTCAGTTGGGTGCGGACTCTGGTGGGGCTCTGACTGAGGGCTTTGTAGTGGCATGGTCGTTTGAGCACTTGGAGAGGAGCCCCCATTTGCTTGTCTGCCATGGGTCAGCCCCACTTCAGAGCTAGCAAGTGGCTTGACAGCACCTTGCTGCACTTCAGGGGGGCCATGAGGACCTGTTTCTGCACTGGAAGTCCTACTCCAGAGGACTTCCATGAAGGTCTGGTTTCTATGCTCAGTAGCTGACCATCGCTCCTCAAGAGATGCCAGTCTATTCTGAACAATGACCATGTTTTCTACACTCTGGTGACTTAGCTCCTCCATGGCCATAGCCATCCTCTCCTCTACTATAGCCATCCTTTCCACGGAGGTTGCCATCCTTTCCATGGTGATGCATTCATGCGCCAATGCATCCACAAAGGCTCTGCTCATGTTCACGATGGACTCCTCATTCGCTCGACACTCGCAGCGACCCTGGAGACAAAACCTGCTAGAGACTCCTACACTTGTTCCTGAAGTTCCAGCACCGCTCTCATTCTGGATGGACCTGGAGGCATAGGGTCGACATGCAGCAGAGCCGAGCTGGCAGAATCCTGCGCCATCCGATGAGGACTCTCCACTGCTGTCCCTGTCTCTGCTGATGCTCACTTGTGAGCTGTGATATACCAGGTGCCAACACTACTCTATCTCGTGAAGGTCCCACCGAGGTGTGAGTGTCTGCGCTGGTGCAGGGTGAGCTGAATTCCGCTGAGGCTGCGCCTCAGAGGTTGCAGCTTCCTCTGAAGAGTCTGGAAGCTCAGGCTCTTCCTCCTGGACAGTGGGGACGGGGGCTTTCGATGGCCCAGTGGGGGAGTAAAGGAAAGAGTTAGAGATTTGATGTCAAGGTTACATGAACATTGAATATTGCAGATGATCATAAGTCAATCTGTTAGAGCATCAGCTTCATTATCAGTGACTCATGCAATGTCAATGAGAGAGATGCCAAACTATTCTGTCACCAGCTTGCTGTGATGCGCCCATCTGTCCGTCCCCCACTTGGGAATCCTCCTCGATCCCGGCGATTTCCTGGGCCACCTCCTCCCAGGCGGTGAGCTGGGCTACTGAGGGTGGCGCTCCTCCTGCCATGGCTCTTTCCCTCTTATTGTGGGCTCTCTTTTCCTGCAATGAGGGACACAAGTGGGGTTTGAGTGAGAATGAAGGAGTGAGTGCAGATAATCCATAGCATCGATGCTTAGAAGGACACAAAGGACCATTCCTGTGTGTTGAAAGTTGTTGTTGTCATTGCGTCACAGTGATAGGGAGTGTGAGGGCTGAATGGTCGAATAGTTAAGTGAATGTGACCATAGAGAGAGAGGGAATGGGTAAGGGTGCAGGCATGTAAGTGTCAAGTGGCATATGGAGGAAGAGGTTGGCAAAGCAGAGTGCTGGTGAGGAGAGGTGATGGGGATCAGATTGAGGTTGATGGGAAAGTCATACTCACTTTTCCTGTGCGGAGAAGATCATGAAACCTCTTCCTGCATTGCAGCCAGGTTCTGCGGCTCAGCGAAATGGAGATGACCTCCTGGGCCACTTGCAGCCACACAGCTTTTGTCTGCTGGGGTGGCTTTTTTTCTCCCTGAGGAAGGGAACAGCACCTCCTTATTGCATCTGGCTCCATGCACCAGAGCTTGGAGGGAGGACTCATCAAACCGAGGTGCACACTTTTGTTTGATCGTGGACATTGTCGGGAAATCAACTCCTTCATACAATTTGCAGAGACTTTGCAGTCTCCAGAAGAAACAAGGCTGCTTGCAGGTCTTAAATCCAACAGCATTGATGACGTCATCGGAGGCAACTTTCTGTATGAAAAGACTTATTGGGTCAGGGGTTCCCACACGCCAGAAATCAATTGCCCAATTAGGGGAAAATCCCACTTTTTCAACACTTCACTTAGGAGTTGAGGTCCTGGCACGATTTCCACCTGACATGCCCCAGCCCACCCACACTGACAAAATCCAGCATTTTGTGTTTCATGTATGAGGAAACATAGAAACATAGAAGATAGGAGCAGGAGTAGGCCATTCGGCCCCTCGAGCCTGTTCTGCCATTTAATGAGATCATAGCTGATCATCCAAATCCAGTACCCTGTCCCTGCCTGCTCCCCATATCCCTTGATCTCTTTAGCCTTAAGAAATATATCTAACTCCTTCTTGAATATATTTAATAAGTTCGCCTCAACTGCCTTCTGTGGTAGAGAATTCCACAGGTTCACCTCTCTCTGGTTGAAGAAATTCCAACTCATCTCAGTCCTAAATGGCTTACCCCTTATCCTTAGACTGTGACCCCTGGTTCTGGACTCCCCCGCCATCGGGACCATCCTTCCTGCATCTAGTCTGTCTAGTCCTGTTAGAATTTTATAAGTTTCAATGAGATGCCCTCTCATTCTTCTAAACTCTAGCGAATACAAGCCTAATCAACCCAATCTCTCCTCAGACGTCATTCCTGCCATCCCAGGTATCAGTCTGGTGAATCTTCGCTGCACTCCCTCCATGGCATGAACATCCTTCCTCAGATAAGGCGACCAAAACTGCACACAATACTCAAGGTGTGGTCTCAGCAAGGCCCTGTACAACTGCAGCAAGACATCCTTGCTCCTGTACTCAAATTTTCTCGCTATGAAGGCCAACATACCATTTGCTTGCTGCACCTGCATGCTTACCTTCAGTGACTGGTGCACAAGGACACCCAGGTCTCGTTGCACTTCCCCTTCTCCCAATTTATTGCCGTTCAGATAATAATCTGTCTTCCTGTTTTTGCCACCAAAGTGGATAACCTTGCATTTATCCACATTATACTGCATCTGCCATGCATCTGCCCAATCACCCAACCTGTCCAAATCATAATGGAGTTTCTCTGCATCCTCCTCACAGCACACACGCCCACCCAGCTTTGTGTCATCTGCAAACTTGGAGATATTGAGCAGGATTTTCATTGAGCCGTGGAGGCAGGAATGGAGGCAGGTGGGGAGTTAAAATCACAAAAACAGGCGTGCGGGACCCTCCCCGCCTGGTTCCCGAATCCGAGCAATTTTAACTCAGTCCTGTCTCATGGTCCCGACTCCGTCCCACATCCAACAGGCGGGACTGGTCGTTAAGGCCCTTAACAAGCACTAAATGGCCTCTATAATCCTATTTTAAAAGGCCCTTGCAATTTTAAACATTTTCCCATGTGGAACACGCCCGATGGGAAACACGATGGTGAAACCTGGCGGGAGCACGATTGGATTGCTGACTATCAACTGCAGGTCAACCATTAAAGAGGAGATTTGATCAGCCATGATTTGCAGGTGGCAGGACTTTGCAGTCCCAGGTCTGGGGCAACTTTTAGAAGGCTTAACCACACCTGTGGAAGGTTGGAGCCTGACACCCATCTCCAGTGTGACCTCCTGGGAAACCCCTCTCGCCACCTTCACTCAGCGCTTCCTCAACTGAGGCATATACCAGAAGCATGGGAGCCATTTCCTTCCCATCTGGGCATTAGAGGAGCTCGAGCACCAGCCGCGGCACCAGCAGAACCAGGAACAACAGCAGCACCAGCAACAGCAGCAGCAGCAGGAGTCCCAGGCTGCTGCTCACCCACCTGAAGCTGCACAGGCCAGAAGGGGCCAGCGCCTGGAAACCCATTGGCGCAGGAGATACCCCCCCAAACAGGGTCTACAGACACAGGGTCAGCTATCTCAGACATCAGTGGCATCTCCCAGACGGCCGCACACACTTGCATAATGCAGGTAACCGATGCCCTCTTTGCCCTCACGCACAATCACATCCATTTCACCAAGGATCGAGCAAGTATCACGGCGCGAGCGGTTGGATTAGCTCATCTGGCAGGCTTTCCAAGGGTGCAGGGCATCGTTGACTGCACACATGTGGCCCTTAAGGCACCCCATCGCAATCCAGGTATTTTTGTCACCCGCAAGGGCTTCCACTCCCTTAACGTTCAGCTGGTGTGTGACCACAAGAAGGAAATTTTGCATGTTTGTGCCAAGTACCCTGGCAGTTGCCATGACTCCTTCATACTGCGCCAGTCTAGTGTGCCTGTGCCTCCGCTATTCAGTCTGCCAGACCAACTTAATGGATTGCTACTTGGAGACAAGGGCTATCCCCTGAGGACGTGGCTAATAACGCCATTGAGGAGACCATCCAACAAAGCTGCGGAGAGCTACAACTCCAGCCACATGTCCACAAGAGCCATAATCGAGCAAACCATCGGTTTGCTGAAGATGCGCTTCAGATGCCTGGATAGATCAGGTGGAGCCCTGCAGTACTCAGCAGCCAGGGTCTCCAGAATCGTTGTGGTTTGCTGTGCGCTTCACAATATGGCACAGCGTCGTCGCTTGCAGATTCCTGAGGACCAAGTTGCTCCTCACATATCCTCCTCAGATGAGGAGGAGGAGGAGGAGGAGGATTACGAAAACGAACATCCTGCAGAGGCCCATCAACCAGCGGCAGCATTACGCGAGAACATTGCTGTCCGGGATGCAAGGAACGTGCTCATCCTGGCCAGATTTGCCTAGCCTAGTCAATCAAACACTTTTGTCTCGCAGCTTCTTACCAAAGCATTGACAATGGCCAAGAACCAGAGGATTCCTACCACTGGTCATGTTTGCTATGGACTCCTCTATTCGCTCCACACTCGCAGCGACCCTAGAGACAAAACCTGCCAGAGACTCCTGCATCTGTGCCTGGAGTTCCATCACCGCTGATCTCATGGATGGACCCAGAGGCAGAGGGTCGACATGCTGCTGCGCCGAGCTGGCCGAGTCCTGTGCCCTCCGACTAGGACTCTCCACTACTGTCCCTGTTTCCACAATTTGCTGATGCTCACATGTGACAACACTACTCTATGTCCCGAAGGTCCCACCGAGGTGTGAGTGTCTGCGCTGGTGCTGGGGTGCGCAGATTTCTGGTGATGCTGCGCCCTCAGAGGGTGCAGCTTCCTCTGAGGAGTCTGGCTGCTCAGCCTCTTCTTCCTGGCTATGGGGGACGGATGCTTGTGATGGTCCTGTGGGGGAGTAAAGGAAAGAGTCAGAGATGTGATGCCAAGGCTACACGCACATTGCTTTTGGCAAATGCACAGAAGTCCATCTGTTAGAGCTTCACAATCATTATCAGCGACTCATGCAATGTCAAAGAGAGAGATGGGAAACTTTTCTCTCACCAGCTTGCTGTGTTGCACCCGTCTGTCCATCCCCCATGTGCGCATCTTCCTCCATTCCCACTATTTCCAGTACCACCTCCTCCCAAGGGGGCGGGTGGGCTATTGAGGCTGTCCCTCCTCCTGTCCTCTCTCGCTCTCTTTTGTTGTGAGCTCTCTTTTCCTGCAATGAGGGAGACAAGTGGAGGTTGAGTGAGAATGAAGGAGTGAGTGTAGAGATTGCATAGCATAGATATTTAGAAGGAGATAAAGATGGAGTGAAGTTGCAAGACCAAGAGCCCTCCCTGTGTGTTGTCAGTTGTGTTCAAAACATCACAGTGATAGGGATTTTGAGGGCTGCATGGTCGAATAGTTACGTGATTGTGATCATAGAGAGAGAGTGAATTGGGTAAGGGTGCATGGATGTGAGTGTCAAGTGGGATGTGGAGGAAAAGATTGCTGAAGCTGAGTGCTGGTGAGGAAAGGCAATGGGGATCAGATTGAGGGTGATGGGAAATTCATACTCACTTTTCCAGTGCGCTGACGGTCATGAAATCTTTTCCGGCACTGAATCCAGGTTCTTCATGTGACTCCCAAGGAGTTGACCTCCTCAGCCACCTGCAACCACACTGCCTTAGTCTGCTTGGGAGGCCTCGTCCTCCCTGAGGAAGGGAAAACACCTTCCTGTTGGCCCTAGCCCCATCCACCAATGCCTGCAGGGCCACCTCGTTGAAGCGAGGAGCTGATCTGGGCCTCCCACTTGTCATCCTTCCTTCATGTCTTTCACACCAAACGGAGAAAGCTTGGCAGCCTGCAGAAGAAGCAAGGCTTGCTGTAGACCTTAAATACAGCAGCAATGATGACGTCACTGGAGGTGACTTTCAGTCATGAAAACCCATTTGCCAAGGGTTCCCACACATTGGAAATCAAATGGACAATTAAGTTAAAATTGCATCAATCTCCCACATCCATCTAAGAAGAAGAGATTTGGGTGGATAACACGAAATGCGGATAAGACGACACCATCCCGCACCTGAGTTAAAATCCTGCCCATTACATCTAGTTCCCTCGTCTAGATCATTAATATATATTGTGAATAGCTGGGGTCCTAGCACTGATCCCTGCGGTACCCCACCAGTCACTGCCTGCCACTCGGAAAAATACCTGTTTATTCTAACTCTTTGCTTCCTGTCTGCCAACCAGTTCTCCATCCAAGTCAATACTTTACCCCCAATCCCATGTGCTTTAACTTTGCACGCTAATCTCTTATGCGGGACCTTATCAAAAGCCTTCTGAAAGTCCAAATACACCACATCCACTGGTTCTCCCTTATCTATTCTACCAGATACATCCTGAAAAAATTCCAGTAGATTAGTCAAGCATGATTTACCTTTTGTAAATCCATGTTGACTTTGTCCGATCCTGTCACTGTTTTCCAAGTGCTCTACGATTACATCTTTTATAATGGACTCTAGCATTTTCCCCACTACCGATGTCAGGCTTACCGGTCTGTAATTCCCCGTTTTCTCTCTCCACCTCTTCTTTCACCTCTTGCCATGGCTTGTGGTTGTCTATCTATTCTACCAGTTACATCCTCAAAAAATTCCAGTAGATTAGTGAAGCATGATTTACCTTTTGTAAATCCATGTTGACTTTGTCCGATCCTGTCACTGTTTTCCAAGTGCTCTGCTATTACATCCTTTATAATGGACTCTAGCATTTTCCCCACTACCGATGTCAGGCTTACCGGTCTATAATTCCCCGTTTTCTCTCTACCACCTTTTTTAAATAGTGGGGTTACATTAGCTACCCTCCAATCCATGGGAACGATTTCAGAGTCTACAGAATTTTGGAAGATGACGAGCAATGCATCTACTATTTCTAGGGCCACTTCCTTAAGTACCCTAGGATGTAGATTATCAGGCCCTGGGGATTTATCGGCCTTCAATGCCGTCAATTTCCCTAACACCATTTTCCTACAAATATTGATTTCTTTCAGTTCCACCCTTTCATCAGACCCTATGTTCCCCGGCATCTCTGGGAGGTTATTTGTGTCCTCCTTTGTGAAGACAGAACCAAAATATGTATTTAGTTGGTCTGCCATTTCTTTGTTCCCCATTATAAATTCCCCTGATTCTGACTGCAAGGGACCTATGCTTGACTTCACCAATCTTTTTCTCTTCACATATCTATAGAAGCTTTTACAGTCAGTTTTTATGTTCCCTGCAAGCTTACTCTCATATTCTATTTCCCCCCTCTTAATTAATCCCTTTGTCCTCCTTTGATGAATCCTAAACTGCTCCCAATCCTCAGGTTTGCTGCTTTTTCTGGCCAATTTATATGTCCTCCTCTTGGATCTTATGCTATCCCTAATTTCCCTTGTTAGCCACGGTTGAGTCACCGGCCTAGAAATTCACTTGCGTTTGCGCCCAATTAGGGGCGAAAGAGTGGGTTGCGCCGGAAGTTGCGTCGCGCCCGAAATTAGGTGGGCCCTAACATCAGCGTTAGCCAGTAGCGCTGCGCCGGCACCGATGACGTCATCGGTGTGCGCAGTGCCCCGGTACCGCCCGAAACCACGCCGATCCCCATCTTCAGTAGCGGCCGCCTCATCCGTGGCGGCCGCTAACAACATTGGGAGACCGGGTCCTTACAGCAGCCTTAGCGGGGCGCTTTAAGGTGGAGGTGCGGCCGGCCGCTTTTTCGGCGGCCGCCTGCCCGCACCTCCTTCCCCGGCCTCCTCCACCCCCTCCCCCGCGGCATTGCCGGCTGGTTTCCGTGGAGCCCGGCACTTCTCCGTTGTGCCGGGCTCTTTTGCCGGCACTTGCAATCGGGGCTCCGGCCGTTGCAGGCACCTCCCCCTTAAGAGAAGGGGGAGGCCTGCAGTACAGCAGCCTGCCGCACCGCATCGGGTGGCGCAGCGGGACCGGCAGCGCTGAAATTCACTTTCAGCGCCCCAAGCGGGGCGGCCAAACCCTGGAACAGCGCCCGGTTCCACTTTGGGGCGCTGAAAGTGAATATGGGGCGGGCACAACTGGCTCCGCGGCAGGCGCAAAATTTACGGTGCAAACGAGCTGGCGGGGCTATACCCAATTTCTAGGCCACCTTTTAAAAAATTTTTTATGCCAAACAGGGATGAACAAATTCTGTAGTTCATCCATGTGATCTTTAAATGTTTGCCATTGCCTATCCACCGTCAACCCTTTAAGTAATGTTCCCCAATCCATCCTAGCCAACTCGCACCTCATACCATCGTAGTTTCCTTTATTTAAATTCAGGATCCTAGTCTCTGAGTCAACTACTTCACTCTCCATCTTAATGAAGAATGACACCCAGATCCCCCTGTACTGCAGCATTATGTAGTCTCTTTCATTTAAATAATACTTTGCTTTTTTATTCTTCTTACCAAAGTGGATAACCTCACATGTTCCCACATTATACTCCATCTGCCAAATTTTTGTCCACTCACTTAACCTATCTATGTCCCTTTGCAAACACTTTGGGGGCAAAATTCACTGTTAGCGCCTCCAGGGGGTGCTAATGGGGTGCAAAGGGGTTATCACCCGGTGGGGGTTGATAATAGCGCCTCCCTAGAAATTCGACGGGGTGCTGCTGAGGTGCTAGCCGATAGCGACTCGTCCCGCCGAAAGTGCCCCGGGCCGCTACGCTGCCGGCGATGATGTCATCGCTGAGTGACGTGACACCGTAGCACCCTGCCGTGGCCCTTTACCGCCCCGCGGCAGAGATTCAGCTGCCACGGGTGATGTCAGCGACAGCCTCGCGGGTCACGAACCGCTGGTGGGGCGGTATTTAAAGGGACAGTCTGGCTGCGCCCTGCGTCAACATTATAATCTTTTGACTGACCTCCAGGTCGGCCTCTCTTGGTGGCCCTTGGCATGGTCCGTGGCCGCCATCGCGCCATCTGGCACTGCGCCTCGGTGCCGGGCTGCGACCACGGCACCATGCCGCCCTTGTGGGCTAGTGGAGGCCGTCAAGTGGCCTGCAGAGCTTGCAGCGTCCCTCCCCTTTAATGGAAGTGGAATGGCGATGAAACACGTCAGCGCTACGTGGAGCGACGCATAGCGCTCTGGTGCAACTGCGCTTTGCACACCAGACACAACCCCAAGAGGAAGTGGAGTGCCCGAGATAGTGCTCCGCTTCCTCGCTGAGGTGTTAAGCCCAATTTAGCAGCCGGGGCGGTACTCCCACGCCGGGCGCTAAATGTCTGGTGCAATTCAGTTACCTCCCCCAAATGGGGTGTAACCAAACTTCTCCCCCTTTGTGTCCTCCTCACAACTTCCTTTCCCAACTTTCTTTGTATCATCAGCAAATTTGGCTACAGTACACTCGGTCCCTTCATCCAAGTCATTAATATAGATTGTAAATAGTTGAGGCCCCAGCACTGATCCCTGTGGCACCCCACTAGTTACAGTTTGCCAACCTGAAAATGACCCATTTATCCCGACTCTGTTTTCTGTTAGTTAGTCAATCCTCTATCCATGCTAATATATTACCCCCAACACCATGAGCTCTTATCTTGTGCAGTAACCTTTTATGTGACACCTTATCGAATGCCTTTTGGAAATCCAAATACACGACATCTACTGGTTCCCCTTTAACCACCCTGCTCGTTACTTCCTCAAAGAACTCTAATAAATTTGTCAAACGCGATTTCCCTTTCATAAATCCATGCTGACTCTGCTTGATTGTATTATGATTTTCTAAATATCCTGCTACTACTTCCTTAATAATGGATTCCAGCATTTTCCCAATGACAGATGTTAGGTTAACTGGCCTAACACCTCCTTTTTATTTCTGCCTATCCTTCCGAAAAGTCAAATATCCCTGAATATTCAGTTCTCAGCTTTGATCACCTTACAGCCACGTCTCTGTATTGGCTATCAGATCAAACCCATTTATTTCTATTTGTGCCGTCAATTCATCTATCGTGTAAGCATATGGAAAGACAGTATACTATAAATGACACATTTTTGAAAAGTGTAGATGAGCAGAGAGACCTTGGTGTTCATGTACACAAATCCTTAAAGGTGGCAGGGCAAGTTGATAAGGTGATTAAAAAGAATCTGGGTTAATTGGGTTTATAATTAAAAGGATAGAATATAAAAGCAAAGAGACCATGTTGGAACATTATAAATTACTGGTTAGGCCTCAGCTGGACTATTGTGGACAATTCTGGGCACCACACTCAGGAAAGATGTAAAGGCTTTAGGTTTACCAGGACGTTACCAGTGATGAGGGACTTCAGTTATGAGGAGAGGTTAGAAAAGTTAGGACTGTTCTCCTTGGAACAGAGAAGGTTAAGCGGTGACCTAATAGAGATTTTCAAGGTGATGAGAGGTTTTGATATGGATAGAGAAAAACGATTCCCTCTAGCAAGTGGGTCATAGATTTAAAATCATTGGCAAAAGATCTAGAGGGGAGATGAGGAGAATTTTTTTAACTCAGAGTTATTGGGATCTGGAAAGCTCTACCTGAAAAGGTGGTGGAAGCTGATTCCATAAATAATTTTAAAAGGAAGTTGAACCTGAGGCTGAGGAACTTACAGGGTTATGGACAAAAGTGGGGATGTGGGACTAAGCATTAATGCTCTTTCAAAAAGCCAGCACAGGTATGATGGTCGAATGGCCTCCTTCTGTACTGTAAGTTTCTATGATTCTATGACTTGTGGGGGAATCCAAAATGAGAGGTCGTAAATATAAGATAGTCACTAATAAATCCAGTAGGGAATTCAGGAGAAACATCTTTGCCCAAAAAGTGGTAAGAATGTGGAAGGTGTCGTTGAGGCGAATAACATAGATACATTTAAGGGGAAGCTAGATAAGCATTTGAGGGAGAAAGCAGTAGAAGGATATGCTAATAAGGTTAGATAAAGAGGGGTGGGAGGAGACTCGTGTGGAGCATAAACACCGGCATAGATCAGTTGGGCTGAATGGCCTGTTTCTGTGCTGTAGGTGTGATGTAATTCTATGTAATGCAACAATTTGTTTCAGCTGAGACAAAAAGAAGCAACAATCGATGTTGGAAATATGAAGTAAAATCAAAAAATTGCTGGAAATGCACAACAGGCTAGTCAGCATCAGGAAAGGGAAGAGATTAATGTTTTGGGCAGATGCCCTTCATCAGAACCAATTACAGATGTCTTGATATGAGAATTACTTGAGTTGAAGGGGAAGTATACTGTCATAAACATTAGCAAAGCTAAGATAAATAGTAATGGAAAAATAATTTGGCCCAGAACTTCGGGTCTCCACGGGTGAGTACGCATGGGGTACTCACCCGTAGGCCAAATGGAAGTGCCGGTTTCCTGCATGCACTGCGCATGCGCGGGAAACCGGCACTTCCGTTCCCCTGAACGAAGGGGTTCAGAGGTCGAACGCATGCGCAGGAGAGGCAGCGCGTGCGCATCGAACTTACGTTTATTTTGCAGGTTTTCCCGGGAGGGTAAGTCTCCAGTAGTTAGATATTTAAAAAGCCAACACAAGGCCTGCTTTTTACAAGGTAAGTGGTGAATTAATTAAAATTAAAACATTTTTCCCACAGGTTTATTATTTTTAAATACTTTAAAGAAAGGTAAGTTTATTTTCAGCCCTGTTAGAAAATAAAATTAATTTTTTCAAAAATTTAAATTATTGTTTAAAATAGTTATTTCATGTAATTTATAGTTTATTTAAAAAATGTGATTTAAAAAAAAAATTATTTGAAGATTTAGTGATGTTTTGGGGCCCATAGTATTTCTAAGTTTGACAGCACTTCCTGTCAAACTTATGAATGGGCATTTCCCTGCTCTGATTGGCTCCCCATGGCCCACATGATCCCAGGGGACGCATCGAACTAACTGCGCCCCTGGGATATGCAAGCACTGCGCGCCGGCAGTTGGTGCAGGCCCAGGATCGGAATCACACGCGGGCCCACAGCTCAACAGATGGCGCGCTAGGTAAGTGCAGGTCAGGGGCTTACACCCGCGGGAAGCCTCCGACCCGAATTTCTGAGCCAATGTCAAACAATTTTCGAAGAAAAGTTTCAATTTCATTTATAGTTACCCAACTTCAAAAGGAATTCATTGCTTGTGTAGCACAGAGAATGTGATGCGGTACTTTAAAAATGCAATACACAATGGCCTTGAAATTATGCCATGAGATACTAGAATATGAAGATGTGACGTGTTCATCTGAAATTCGCCTCTCTGCTATTTTAAGGCAGGTGTTAACCTGCTTAAAATAAATGGATTAAGCTTTCATATATTTCTATTCCACAGCATAATTTTATGAGTTGAACCTTGCCCTCTGTTTAGAGTGAAAATGTGAAATAGGACAGTTTAGCTTGTGTCCTTGTGGTACTGTTCCAATTAAACTACACTCAAAAGATACAAATGAAGGTTAATTGAGTATGTTTTTCACAGTCTTGGTTGTACCTATATATTTTTACTTTGATAGATCCTATTTATTTTCATTCTAAAGCCCTCAATTTGTGAAGCTCCACTGGTGCCACAGGGCTTTGTTGGAGTGAGTGCAGGTCATTAAATCTAAATTGGAAGTGTAAAAGTATTTGTAATAGTCTTTAGCTAGCACTTTACAAAATATGCTTAAGATGCAAAGGATTTTGTTTGTTCTTCTCTCCTTAAAACAGCAAAGCCCCTGACGCAAACATCAGTCTCCCTCAGTGTTACAAGAGAAAAGCAGCCGAACTAAGACCGTTAGCTCAAACCTTTCAACAAATTACTTAAACTGTACAAAATAGTGAGAAAATGGGAGGGGGGAGGCAATTATGGGTAGTGCTAAGGAGCCACTAGAAGTACTCCTGCTCCTCTCAGCTCCACATTAAGGTAAGTATATAAAAAATTTACCTTTTGGTGGCAACCTCTAGCGGTCCCTTTAAGGACTGCTCGATAGATTGCACATAGACCAAGTAATCCTGAGTGAAGCAGGCACCCCTCAGGGTAGACAAATTTCCAGGATAGGTCCTAAAACAGAACTTAGGCCCCTTGCATACATTAATGAAAGACCTAATGGCAGTTTTAGGAATCTGCCAGGGATGCCCGAAAAGTCGCCTCCCAGGCATCCTTGGAGAGTGGGGCATAGCCTCAAGAAATTGATCCTTTTAGTCCACCGATTTCTCCCCATAATATTTATAACACTATTTGCATATCACTTTTGTGCTATTTGTAAATGTTTTACTTGTTTGTTACAATACACTCAAGGTGAAAACTACGATTCCAATGTTGCAGTGGCCCGAACGCACGTGCAGATTGGACGCGGGCCGTCCCACTGCACAACGCAAACCAATTTCTACCCCATAAGCTTAAGATTTTCTTTCCATATAACTCATCCCAATTACCATTGGGAACATTTTTGTTGTTCGTTTCTGGACTCTTAACTTAAAATTGGCATCTGCACCCAAATCATTGATGTCGATAAGAAGCAACAACCACTGACCCATGAGATATTTCATTCAGCACCTTCCTCCAGCCTAATACGATGCATCACAAATGTATTCTCAGTGTCCTATTTTTGTACCCAGCCTTTTATGCTGTTCCATTAAGATCTTCTGCCAAGTCCTCTGAGTTGTTGACATGGAATTTACACTTTTTGTGATAAAACTATCCTGACTTCCCATTGATTTGATTTTAATTAGTTGGCTATTTTTCATTCCCAGTAATGAAACCACATTCTGAGGAACTGCACATTTCAAAATGGCACGTTCCCAAAATTTCATTATTTTTTCTAACAGAAGGAAATATAGCACAGGATCATTAACTTAAAATGAATTTAAAAGTAGAATGTATTGACCCTGCTATTCACAGCTTTGCAATCATCTCAGTCATGTCCCTTAGCTTTTAAAACATTTATTACAGCGTTTCATTATTTAATGTGATACTTGGCTTCACCTCAAGGTTTCATCATGCAAGGTAGCAAAGATGAACCTGTCTAGTTTTAAAGGCCTGTGGAGGCACTTATCTTGCCACACTGGTGTGAATTGTGGAACAGCTAATAAAGACTTATGGAACAGTCATTGGTAGAATTAGAGTTTTAGTCCACCACTGCAAAGTATTTCAGTGAATCTGTACTATTTTTGAATCCCGTGTGAAACAAGGCATTCAGCAAAATAGGTGTAATAAATGGGGAGCAGCAAAAGTGCATTGATTTAAACTTCTACAAGGTCAAATTGCCTGTATTTTCCTGTAAGTTTTCCTTTTTGAAATGTAATTGGCAGTACATTTGTGCCTCAGGAATTTGATTTACGAAACGTCACAGAGTTTATTGGTATTTCAATAAACAACAGTTTAAAAGGAAAAACTGCACCAGCAAAATTAATCCTACAATTTTTCTCAGTGATATCTTCAAGAGAATAGTTTAAAGGATTCCTCCATCTCAATTATAACTCTGGATAAAGGGAAAGGTTCCTCGCTACTAAAGTTAATGTCCGGTTTATGTTAAACTGAACAAATCCTCTTGTGTCAGAAACTGAAAAATTTGCCCTGAGTTTTGTAGCGCAGGGTTCGGTGATTGGTTTGAGAAATCAGGGAGAATATTTTTGGACTGGCAGCATTTAAGGTAGTTTAACCAGTTTTGTTTTGGTGATAACTGTGGTAAATGTGTACGGGCACCACACAGCTTATTGGCTCCCACTTTGGACTGTACTGTGTTCAATATTTCTTTGGTAACACAATAAGTGCAGATTAGCAATAATCATTGTAATGAACCCCGGCAAGCAAGGGAAAATAAAAACATGACCCCTGTAAGAAACCGAGATGAGTTAAACCTAACTTATATCATAATGTATTACTTACATAATGGAGTGGGCCTTTGGCATAGCGGTAGCATCCCTGCCGCTGGGCCAGAAGGCGTAGGGTTTCGAACCCCGCTCCAGACAGTCCCGGCAAGTGGAGTCGGAGCTCCGGCTCTAAATTCTGGGTTGGCATCCAGCGGGATACTTGTGTCCGTGGGTGTGGGTGGCCCCCCCCGCCTCGTATGAGTTGTGGGAGCCCGTAAAACCCTCCCGCCATAGGACTAACCACCCTAATGGCTGGTACGAAGATGGTTACGGTCACGGAAGGAGCGTTAATCGCAGCCAGAAATCCTTCCACCACTTCATACAGTTCCCCAAAGGGAACAGTGTGAAGGCACGTACGATGACGACTTACATAATAAAAGTTGAAGCAATAATTTTGTGCTCATCTTTTGTCAAAATTGTACAAAGTAATTTGTAACTATCCTGGTGTAAGGCCTGTATTCAAACCAGTTGGGAATTAAGAAAGCCCCGATTTTAACTTGGGGCGAGTGACAGGCTCGTCTTGATTTGCTGACATGAGGCCTGGGCTATTTTTACTACTGGGGCTCATTTAAACGGTTCCCGTCCGAACCCGGTGTGAATGACATCAGCCCAGCAGGTGGGATTTGGGCAAGTGGGCATAAGATCATGGCCAGGGACCCACAGGAATAGTCCTCAGCAGTCAGGTAGCAGGAGGGAGGTCCGAGGCCTTGGGTTTCCTTGTGGTGCCGACAGTAGCACTCCTGCTCCTCCAGGCCCACAAAGAAATCTTTAAAAAATAAAATGAAATGACCCTTTCGGCCCTCTTCTTCGTTTGCTGCTCCTTCACGCCCTGTACTTCTGGCGAGGCCGGCACCGTGTGCTGAAAGCGGCAGCTCACTGTTAAAATGTCATCAGGCTCTGAATTACTTCATCACACCCCGACTTTTGAATGCCAGTGAGGTTCTCACCCCAGGCAAGTCAAAACCATGCCTGCTAAAATGGCAACAGGTGCAAAGGCGATGTGAATGAGGTGAGTAGCTCGCTGATAGGATTTTCACCCTGCATATGTTGGGTGCAAGGGGTTAAAATCAGGCTGATATATTTCAAAACTAGCTGGGGGGGCCCGGCGTTGCCAAGGCTTTTTTGTAAAACAGCAGTTTACAGGGCCGCGCGGTTTACGGCTGGCCGCTGTCGCTCCCCCGCTCTGTGTCTCGGGCCGCGCAGTTGTGAGGCCCGGCCCAAGTGACCCCAACTCACCTCCCGTTCCAGCGGGCCGGGAGCGGGATACTGTGCCGGAGCCGCACTGTGGGGGTTTGTTGTGCTGGTGCTGTCGCTGTCGGTATTTAAAAAATGGCGGCCACGTTTCGGGAGGCTGCAGGATTAGGCCCGCCCACACATGGAATGAAATGCCCCCCGTGATGCAAGAGAGAGAGAGAGACTGGGGGGAGACGAGAGAGAGAGAGAGAGAGGGAAGGAAGGAGAGAGAGAGAGAGGGAAGGAGAGAGAGGGAAGGAGAGAGAGGGAAGGAGAGAGAGAGAGAGGGAAGGAGAGAGAGAGAGAGAGAGAGAGGGAAGGAGAGAGGGAGAGAGAGAGGGAAGGAGAGAGAGAGGGAAGGAGAGAGAGAGAGAGAGGGAAGGAGAGAGAGACAGAGAGAGAGAGAGGGAAGGAGAGAGAGAGAGAGGGAAGGAGAGAGAGACAGACAGAGACAGAGGGAAGGAGTGAGAGAGACTGGGGGGAGAGAGAGAGAGACGGGGAGAGAGAAAGCGTAGAGAGACTGGGGGGAGAGAGGGAGAGAGAGAGAGACGGGGAGATAGAGAGAGAGAGAGACTGGGGAGATATAGAGAGAGAGACTGAGGGGGGAGAGAGAGAGACTGGGGAGAGAGAGAGAGTAGAGAGACTGGGGGGAGAGAGAAGAGAGAGACTGGGGAGAGAGAGAGAGAATGGGGAGATAGAGAGAGAGAGAGAGACTGAGGGGGAGAGAGAGAGCGACTGAGGGGAGAGAGAGAGAGAGAGACGGGGAGAGAGAGAGAGGGAGAAACTGCGGGAGAGAGAGAGAGAGACTGGGGAGATAGAGAGAGAGAGCAACTGAGGGGGGAGAGAGAGAGCGACTGAGGGGGAGAGAGAGAGACTGGGTGACAGAGAGAGACGGGGGAGAGAGAGAGAGAGTAGAGAGACTGGGGGGAGAGGGAGGAGAGAGACTGGGGAGAGAGAGAGACAATGGGGAGATAGATAGATAGAGAGAGAGAGAGAGAGAGACTGAGGGGGAGAGAGAGAGAGACTGGGGGAGAGAGACGGGGGAGAGAGAGAGAGAGAGAGAGACGGGGGAAGGGAGAGAGAGACTGGGGAAGGGAGAGAGAGACTGGGGAGAGAGAGAGAGACTGGGGAGATAGAGAGAGAGAGAGAGCGAGAGAGAGACTGGGGGGGGGAGAGGGAGAGACCGGGGGGGGGGGTGGGGGGAGAGAGAGAGAGACTGAGGGGAGAGGGAGAGAGATGGGGAGAGAGAGAGAGAGAGAGAGAGAGAGAGAGACTTGGGGGGAGAGGGAGAGAGTGGGGGAGAGAGAGAGAGAGACTGGGGGAGAGGGAGAGTGGGGGAGAGAGAGAGAGAGACTGGGGGGAGAGAGAGACTGGGGGTAGAGAGAGACTGGGGGTAGAGAGAGACTGGGGGGAGAGACTGGGGGGAGAGAGAGACTGGGGGAGAGAGAGACTGGGGGAGAGAGACTGGGGGGGAGAGAGAAAGACTGGGAGAGAGAGAGAGGGACTGTGGGGGGAGAGAGAGAGACGGGGAGAGAGAGAGAGAGAGAGAGAGAGACTGGGGAGATAGAGAGAGAGAGACTGAGTGGGGAGAGAGAGGGACTGAGGGGGGAGAGAGGGAGCAACTCAGGGGGAGAGAGAGAGACTGAGGGGGAGAGAGAGAGAGACTGGGGGAGAGAGAGAGAGACGGGAGAGAGAGAGAGAGAGAGAGAGAGAGTAGAGAGATGGGGGGAGAGAGAGTAGAGAGACTGGGGGGAGAGAGAGGAGAAAGACTGGGGAGAGAGAGAGAGACGGGGAAGGGAGAGAGATAGAGAGACAGGGAGCGAGAGAGAGATTGGGGGGAGAGAGAGAGAGACTGGAGGAGGGAGAGACTGGAGGAGAGAGAGATGGAGAGAGAGAGAGACTGGGAGAGAGAGACTGGAGGAGGGAGAGTGGGGGAGAGAGAGATACTGGGAGACTGGGGGAGAGAGAGAGAGAGACTGAGGGGGGATGCCAGTTAAATAATGGAGATAATAGGGGAAACTAGATTTGAGGTGGCCCCTTTCTAATTCTGGGCAGTGATGTAAAGGGAATGTCTGTGGTGATGTGGGACTGAGTGTTCCTTTTTATTAGCACCTGTACCTTCCACCCACCCCCGGCCTCCAATCCCCCCGCCCCCCCCAGACATCTGATCCCCTCATGAAGCCTCCCCCCTGCTCCCCTACTCCTCTCTTTGCTGCTCCCGGCCTCCGATCTCTTCAAACCTCCCCCACTCCTCCAGCCGGCCCGCGATCGCAATGTTCTGGAGTCCACCCCCTGCTCCTCCGGCCGCCCCGTGATCTTGTTGAGACCACCCGGCACCCACTAAACACCCCCGCTCCTCCTGGCCCGCGATCCTGTTGACCCTCCCCTTGCTTCTGACATGAAACCTGGAAGTATAGGTTTCCCGGAGGATGTCTTTTAAATCTTTTCAGAAGGTTTCCCGCCTGCAAATCAACCTGATTGGCAGGAAAAGCAGCCAGAGAGTGGGCTAGGGTGGTCGGAGATTGCTGGGGTTGGTGGGTCAGGGATCGTGGGGGGAGTCGGAGATCAGGGTGGGGAGCCAGAGATCGCTGGTGGAGGGGTCAGGGATCATGGGGGGGGTCGGAGATTGTGGTGGGGAGTCGGAGATTGGGGGGGTCAGCGGTAGCTGGGGGGGTCGGAGATTGTGGTGGGGAGTTGGAGATCGCAGGGGGGTCAGAGGTCACTGCGCAGGGGGGTGGGGGGTGGTCGGAGACCGGGATGGGGATCGGAGATTGTGGTGGGGAGTCGGAGATTGGGGGCGGGTTTCAGAGGTAGCTGGTGGGGGGGGGTCGGAGATTGTGGTGGGGAGTCGGAGATCGCAGGGGAGTCAGAGGTCACTGCGGGGTGGGGGTTCAGAGACCGGGGTGGGGATCGGAGATTGTGGTGGGGAGTCAGAGATCACAGGGGGGTCAGAGGTCGCTGGGGGGGTTCAGGGATCTTGGGGGGAGTTGGAGATTGGGGTGCGGAGTCAGAGATTGTGGTGGGGAGTCGGAGATCGTGGGGGTGGTCAGTGGTTACTGTGGGGGGGGGTCGGAGATTGTGGTGGGGAGTCGGAGATCGCGGGGGGGTCAGAGGTCACTGGGGGGTCAGGGATCTTGGGGGGAGTTGGAGATTGGGGTGTGGAGTCGGAGATCGCTGGGCGTTAGATTTCACTGGTTGGGTGTGTCAGGGATCGTGGGGGAGCCGGAGATTGGGGTGGGGAGTCGGACATCGTGGGGGTGTCAGAGGTAAGCTTGTTGGGCCTGGAGGAAACACTCCTGCTCTTCCTGGCTCACAAGCAGTGCTGTAAATGCACCTACCTGATAGATCCAGCCCTCCTCACCTCCTTTTACCTGCCGGGATTCTCGGGCTGACATTAGTTAAAACACTTTTTAAAATGTTTTAAAATGGAGTTGTGCAGCCTCCTTAAAAGATTTCAGGGACTGACCCACCTCCTGAAAGCGGATTGGTCACCCGCTCCCCCCACCCACCCCCGCGTCGATCCGCATCCATTAAAACCGGAAGTTGGTGGGCTGGGTTCAGGTTTGAAATTTAAAACATTTTTACTTCCAACCAAACTCAAACCCTCTCCTAGGGGGTTAAAATTACCCCCCCAAGTCTTTCACCACTAAACATACACACATGCACTTTCCAGCAGTACTGTCAGCTTAGCTCAGTTATTAGTTAGAAGGTTGAGCATTCAAGGCCCACTACAAGATTTGAGTACATAATCTAGGACATTCATGTACTGAGCGAGTACTGTGTTGTCGGAGGAGCCATTCTTCAGATGAAGCAATAAACCCAAGGCACCTGTCTACTGCTTCCAGTGGCTCAGTTGCACATTAAAGATCACTTGACACTATCCAAAGAGCAGGGAGGATGCATGATTTCCTGAACAATAATAAACCCCACAATTTCTTTTATTCATTTATGGGATGTGGGCGTCGCTGGCAAGGCCAGCATTTATAACTGATGGTGCGGTAATAGGCCGGATTGGATTTGTCCTGCTTTTTGTGGACAGGACATACCTGGGCAGTTTTCCACATTGTCGGGTAGATGCCAGTGTTGTAGCTGTACTGGAACAGCTTGGCTAGAGGCGCGGCTACTTCTGGAGCACAAGTCTTCAGCACGATAGCCGGGATGTTGTCAGCGCCCATAGCCATTGCTGTATCCAGTGCGCTCAGCCGTTTCTTGATATCACGTGGAGTGAATAGATTCATTGGTCATTCAACTTGTTATGGGGATCTTCTGTGCACAAAATGGCTGCTGCGTTTGCCTGCTTAATGGCAGGAACTCAAAAGTAATTTATTATTGTGTGTGAAGCACTAAAAGATGTTTCTGAGCGAGGTGATAAGTGGCTATATAAATGCAAGTCTTCTCTCTTTTAAGCGTTAAAAATACAAAATGTGGGACAAACCCTTGAACAAGTCATAGAGAAAGCTTCTGCACCAATATTATCCCATGAAAGAAAGTGCAATCAAATACCTTGTACTTGTTGAAAATCACTTGGACTTATAATGACAGCTGTTTCACTTAGATGTGATGTAATAAGGATGAAATGATGAAAATGATAGATATTGAATTGCACTAAATTGAAGTGCCTCTGCGGGGACAGACAATGCAGCCCACTGGCAAACATCCTCGGCATCAAATAGGCACACATTTTAAGGTTGTAACAAATCAGGTACTGTGAGGGGAGAAGTAAAAGTGTGATTGGTATTCTTAAATGCAAGCACATTTGATTGCTACTCTTTGTAACAAAACAAAAAGGCAAAAGTGAATTTCTGCGGGGATTCTCCCACTGATTTAGTGTCACTTCAGTGGAAGAGGTTTTTTTTCTTCACTTATGAGATCTGGGCATCGCTGGCAAGGCCAGCATTTATTGCCCATCCCTAGTTGCCCTTGAGAAGGTGGTGGTGAGCCACCTTCTTGAACCGCTGCAGTCCATGTGTTGAAGGTACTCCCACAGTGCTGTTAGGTAGGGAGGTCTGTAAGGTTCGCAAGAATTTCGGAAAATTTCTACAGCCCCCGAAGATTATTTTTTTGATTAAAGAAAACCTGGGTGGGATATACCTTAAAAACCCAGGGTATCAAAATGGCTGTCAGGCCTCGTGGCAGAAGACAAAGGCAGCCGGCCTGAATATCTCCCGTCGCTGGCTGACAAAAGGATTTGAAAACACCAGCCTGTGTGAATATGTTGAAGTATTTGAAACTGTCAATCAACTGCAGTTTAGGAAGTTTCACCCACAGGACAAAGGGTTGTTTGTTTATAATCCATCTACAATGTTGACTCAAGGGCTTAAGTACTTAAAGCTGTCAATCAGTTGTGGTTGGGCAGTGACCACAGGACAATGGATTGTTTACAAACCACTTGAGTGCTGTTGACTGAACACTTAAGGATTCAGTGAGACATTTCAAACTGGTCGCAAACCAGTTAAAATGAATGGGTAACACATTCAGACCCATTACAGTCAATGGGGACAGTTCGGTCCCTTTTGTATAGCCCAGATACATCCAGATTTGGGCGCGAAGACAACGGCTCCCAATGGGGTATAAAGATAGCCCCTCAGGAAGCCATTCTCTCTCTCTGCCATCTCATCTCCGTGCCTTGCCTACAAGGGGAACAGCTTAACAGCCCGCCCAAAGAAGTGGAATACCAGCAGTTACTTTTGAATTACTGGGGTATCTCTACTTTGGGGCGGTGAAGAATCCAAGACAGACCGCAGGGGCACAGAGCAGGCATTTACTGGTGAGCGTAAAACTTTCTGGCCCTTTACAAGGCAACCTAGATAGGTATTAGGGGTGGGAATTAAAGGGGGATTTTGTAAAATTGTAATTTTAGTCAATTTTCCCTTGATGTGTCTGTTTCTCCTCCCCTATTAAGCAAAGGTGTGCTGTATTAAGCAAAGGTGTGCTGTATTAAGAAAAAGTGTGCTGTATTCATCATTATTTTCAATTTATTCTTTATTGCAATAAATACTGGTCATCTTTGCACCCAACCACGAGTCTCGTTTTGTCTACATCGCTACTGAAATAAGTCCGGCAGTCAGAACCAGAAAGGGGAGCGATTTGAAACTGCACGGGGCTCTGGAGCAGCTCCGATACTTCTGAGTGGCCAAAGACAATAACCCCATTACACCAAAAACACCCCCTGTATTTTCTACAGGTCCAGGAGTTTGATCCAGCGACGATGAAGGATCAGCGATATACTTCTAAGTCAGGATGGTGTGTGACTTGGAAGGGAACTTGGAGGTGGTGGTGTTCCCATGCGCCTGCTGCCCTTGTCCTGCTAGGTGGAAGAGGTTGCGGGTTTAGGAGGTGCTGCTGAAGAAGCCTTGGCGAGTTGCTGCAGTGCATCTTGTAGGTGGTACTGTCGAAGTGCCTTACTTCTTAGCTCTGGGTAATGACTCAATACACTCTTGGATTCATCAGACGGACAGGCCTTTTATTTAACTTGCAAGGGGAATCAGTACCTCCACTCAAGGGGTGAGGCTACTATTCCAATGATACAGCGTAAGCGTTCCATATTTATACAGTGTAACAAACAAGTTTGATTGACATTCCTTTGTTCCTCTATCAGGATACATTTTAGATTAATCATCAGGTCTTATGACATATTGACAGAAGGATCCTGGACACATAAGTCAACCGTTAATCTATAACAGGGCATGAATCGTGTAACCGGAGGTCCTCTTTAATCTTAATCATGTATTGGGAGGGTAGGTTTGCTTACGGTCGCAAGTTGTCAGGTCACTGGGTACTTCAAAGGAACCCATTGTTTCTCTTCTACATTCTCATTAGGTGGGCAGACATCTGTTCTTGGCTGTAATCCAAGTACGTGCAATAGCTCTAGTTACACATCGACTCTTGACCGGTGTCAAGTCTGTAAACTTTTACCCAGCAAGCACCTGAAATTAACCCCTTATAATATGTACACACTGCATCCACAGTACACTGGTGGTGGAGGGAGTGAATGTTTAAGGTGGTGGATGGGGTGTTAGTCAAGCGGGCTGCTTTTCCTGGATGGTGTCGAGCTTCTTGAGTGTTGTTGCAGCTGCACTCATCCAGGCAAGTGGAGAGTATTCCATCACACTCCTTACCTGTGCCTTGTAGATGGTTGAAAGGCTTTGCGGAGTCAGGAGGTGAGACACTTGCTGCAGAATAACTAGCCTCTGACCTGCTCTTGTTGCCACAGTATTTATGTGGCTGGTTCAGTTAAGTTTCTGTTCAATGGTGACCCCCAGGATGTTGATGGTGGGGAATTCAGCGATGGTAATGCCATTGAATGTCAAGGGGCGGTGGTTAGACTCTTGCTTGGGGGTTGGAGATAGTCATTGCCTGGCACTGCGGTGGCACAAATGTTACCTACCACTTATCAGCCCAAGCCTGAACGTCACCCAGATCTTGTTGCATACGGGCATGGACTGCTTCATTACCTGAGGAGTTGTGAATGGCACTGAACACTGTGCAGTCATCAGCGAACATCACCTTTCTGACCTTATGTGGAGGGAAGGTCATTGATGAGGCAGCTGAAGATGGTTGGGCCTAGGACACTGCCCTGAGGAACTCCTGCTGTGATGTCCTGGGGCTGTGATGATTGACCTTCAACCACCACAATCATCTTCCATTGTGCTAGGTATGACTCCAGCTAGTGGAGCGTTTTCCCCCTGATTCCCATTAACCTCAGTTTTACTAGGGCCCCGTGATGCCAGACTCGGTCAAATGCTGCCTTGATGTCCAGGGCAGTCACTCTCACCTCACCTCTGGAATTCAGCTCCTTTGTCCATGTTTGGACCAAAGCTTTATTGAGGTCGGGAATCCCTGACAAATGGCATGAATGGCGTTTCTCTGGTGTTTTGTGCTACTTCCAACGACGTTATGGCAAACATGTTGAAATTCAATCCCTACCCACCGCCCGCTCCCCCCCCCCAACTCCATACTCTTGTATCCATCCCTCACAATAGATTGAGGCTCAAAATGCCTGCTGTGGTGTTTAGAGACATTAAAGATCACATAGCACAATTTGAAGAAGAGCTTGAGGCTCTCTACGTGTCCTGACCAATACTCCTTTCTCAACCAGCCTAATTGGTTATTCATCACCTTGTTTGTGAGATATTGCTGTGTGCAAAAGGACTGCTTCATTTGCCTGATTTAACAAGTCACTACTCCTCAAAACCATTGGTTGTGTGAAGTGGTTTGAGATGTATTTAAGAACCATAATAAGGTGCACTCTCAATGCAATTCTTACTTTTTAGTTCTTTGTCACTTAAGGAGATAATGAGAGATGTTGTCTAATGATGATAATGGAAAAAGAACAATGTCATAAATAAAATCTTACATTAATATGAGCAGCACATAACCTGTCAGTCAATGAAATAGAAATGATAAACATCTGATCAATTAGTCCATGCAGGGAGACCTGTTGAAATTAATGAACTACTACATTGCTCTCAGGTGAAATGAAAGCAGTAAATGGTGCTTGCAAAGGAGATGTGCAAAGTCATAATAGCGTTAGTAAAGTAAAACACACTTTAGGGATAATTCTCTGAGGACATGCTGACAGTAAGGGGCCTTGTCTGCTGGCAGCACAGACTCAGACAATTACCCCCTTTGTAGTACATTAAAAAGAATAGCTGGGAATAGTGGATATTGTAAGGGTTCGCAAAATTCCCCTATTTTCCCTGAAGATTGGGAAACATTGGTCCACATACTGGACGAAGAATTGGGTGATGTGAATTGTCTACAATGTTTTAAAATGTGCCCAGAACTGAAAAAGGCTGCGTTGAGATGGACAGCACGTGGACAACAGCGGAATCGTGGAGTTCTGTGGAAAATTTCGCACACCTTAATGACAGTATATTTTATTAATAAAATTGTTCCCTGGAGTTTGGTCAATCACAAAGATTTTAAAATGGCTGTCACAGAAAACATGGCCAAAAGAGACAATGGGGCTTAAAAAGCAGCTTGGAGTAGGTCTGTGGAAAAATGGGAGGATCAAATACAGTGGCAGTCAAAGACCTGCCAATCAAATGGCATTTCCCTCTCAGAAGCAATCAATGTTGTTTATTGACATAAGGGATTACAACCACTTGAGACTAAACCGCAGAACAATTGGCTTCTGTTTATACAGTAGGTTCAACCCATTCAAACGCCCTACACACACAATGAGGCACATTGAAACTGTGGAAAGGATTTTTGCTATGCAACAGTTTAGGAATGACTGGGTTTTGAATCACCCAATTCTGAACAATAGGGCAGTTGGATTCCCTTTAGTTTTAGCCCAGGTGAACTTCGGATGTGGGTGGGTACACTTTGGCCCCAGAGTGCAGACACATTAAACCACTCCAACCACTTTGAATCAGCCAATCACAGTCCTTCTCTTGTATAGTGGAACTTTTGGGCGCGAGTTTTGCACACAGACTTTTTCAGCGCCAAACAGGAGTTGGCAGGATATAAAAGATAGCTCCTGAGAAGCTATCTCTCTCTTACTTCCTTGGACCCCAGGTGAGCAGGTTTCTGACTCCTCAGCAAGGCAACCTAGTAAGGAGTTAGGGGGTGGTAATTTAGGGGAAATTGCTAAGGTTGTTTAATTAACATTGTAGCCATTAATCCCTCATTTTTGCTGTCTGCCTTCCCCTGTTAAGGAATTTACTGTAATTACAGTGTTCGTGTGGTATAGTTTAAAATTTGATTGTAGTTTTCTTTAGTTTAATAAAGTAGATTTTCTCACATCCAGACCAGTTGTCCGTTTACTGGAAGGTGGGGTTAGCGATTCAAAACCGCTGTTTGGAAATTGGTTTACAGTGTAGCAGCAAAAGGCTGCCTGACCAGGTGAATTACCGTAAACCAGGTAAAAGGTTGGAATTGGTCAGAGTGCAGGCAAAGGTTGCTGACAAGGTAAATTACCGTAAACCAGTTAAAAGATGTCCCCCTACAAATTGGCGACCACAGCAGGACTGGAGGCAGTTCTTGATATGATAAGTGGTCTGGATCTGGAGAAATCACCAGCTATTGCTTTTCTTGTTTTCAGTATGTGGGTAGCCCTGTGGATGTTAGCGGCAGCGTGTAGGCTGACCTATTGTGGTATAGGTGGCTGGGTTAAGGAGGGTGAGATGAGGGTGCATAAGGAGGTTAAAGAGGCCAAGAATCTGAAGTCCCAGCTTGAAAAATGCCAGGCGGAGGTGGAGCGCCTCATAAGAGAGGTGAACGAGGGATGAGGGTGTGGGAAGAGAATGCACGCCTCACACTAGAGGTCACAAAATGCCAGGCATTTATAGAGCGCCTTGTGCAGGAAGTCACAGAGGTGAGGGACAGTGAGATGAGGCTACAGGAGGAAATCGCACACCTCACCCAAGAAGCTAGCGAGGGAAAAAGCCATGCGAGGAACAAGATAGAGTTCCTAAAGTGCCAAATTTACAGTTCAAAGAGTAACGAGATGAGACTGCGGGAAGAGAATGCCCACCTCACCTCAGAAGTAACAGAGCAGGGGGAGAAGGTTAGGGAGGTAAAGGCAGCTTATGAGCTGGCCTGCGACCAAAGGTTTAGTGGAGCAGGTCATACCCCATGTAACAGAAAGATAGAGAGTTGGGGTATGGAGTTAAGGAGGACTAAGCTGCTTAAGCAGGGGAACAGGGAAGGAGAGTTCTGGGACCCCTGTAGAGCAGGTCCGGTAGCAGAAATCCAGGACAAGGGAAGCACACAGGGGATAGTTTTGGCACCAGACCAAAGGCAGGTCCAAGTCCAAAATTCCCCATTTAAAGCCACCCGGGTAAGAGAACATGAGTTTGCTGACCAGACAAGTTCAAGTTCACAGCCTGTAAAGACAGGCGCTGTGGCATATTCCCAGGGAACAGTTGTCCAGCCCACAAATTGGGACAGTTCCCTGCCCCAGTGGGACCTAAATTTTGGCCAAAGCATAAATTCGAACCAGTTAAAATTTAAACAAGTTATGTGGCTCAGAAACAGAGAAACAGCAGCCTGGGATTAGAAATCAGCAGGCTGCTGCCCATCCATTCACAGAAACTGCTCGCGCAGGCGCGGTTCCCCAGCCCATAACCCCAGCAGCTCTTCCTCAGTTTTCTCACACATGCGCAGCCATGCGGCTGAGGAAAGAGGTTCCACAGCACCAGGCTCGCACAGGCGCGGTTCCCCAGCCCGTACCCCAGCGGATCTTCTTCAGTTTTCCCGCGCAGGCGCAGTCGCGCGCCTGAGGGGAGAGTTTTGCCAAACGGAGGTTCGCGCAGGCGCAGCCGCGCGCCTGAGAGGAAAGGTTTCTCAACACCGGGTTTGCACAGGCACAGTCGCTGACTCGGAACCCCGAGCGGCTCTTGCTCACTGTGAGGCCAAGCGCGCAGGCGCAGTCGGCCATTTAAAGGTCCCCGCTTCCCAACCTATACGCACAGGCGCAGTAGCCTGCTTGGAAGACCCAGCGGTTCTTCCTATCTTTTTCAAACAAACCGAACGCGCAGGCGCGGTTGCCTGTGCTAGTGTAGCAGTTCCCCAGCCCTTTAAAGAAATTGTTCGCGCAGGCGCAGGTGCCTGCAGGACCCCAGCAGCTCTTTCTAAGTTTTCCCATGCAGGCGCAATTGTCTGTTTGAAGCCAGAGGCTTCACAGCCTCTGCCGAGGGACTCCGGGGAGGAGGTTTGCGCAGGCGCAGTTGCCGGCGGGACCACAGTGGCTCTTTTTCAGGAAGTTTGCGCAGGCACAGTCGCCTGTTTGAAGCCAGAGGCTTCACAGCCTCTGCCGAGAGACTCAGGGGAGGAGATTCGCGCAGGCGCAGTCGCCTGTTTAAAGGGACCAGCTTCCCAGCCCGCTTCTGGAGTGGTTCCCCCCAATGATGTGGGCCCCTGGGGAGGCAGGGATAGCAATTCCTCTTGCAGGGGAGCTGGTAACAGGTTTTGGACATGGGGAGGAAAATTTCCAGCCACCAGCAGCAGGTGGTGAGGGAATACCTTCACCCAGCACAGGAGTGGGTAGGGAAAAGGAGACAAACCCAGAGTAACGGCAGGCTGCCAGGTATCTTATACAGTCCGGGTTGTTTGCACCAGGGGGAGAAGGTTCCCAGCCAGCTAGGGCTATGACCCAAGCTCAGGATCCACCAGCCAAAGTTTCCCCCACAGAGACGCCCCTCAGAAGGTCTCAGCGGGTCCGCAAGCCCAAGATAAGATGGTCGCCCACTTTACAGTGGAGTAAGGCGGACTCCCGTACCAGGGAGAAGCCAAAGAATAGAGGCCCCCAACCAGTGGCCATAAGCTGCGAGGGACCAGAGGCAGGAGGCAGTCCAGCTTTGCTGCAGCCAGCAGTAATCTGCAACAGTGCCAGAGATTAGCCTGGCCGTCTGGAGACAGGCGGCATTTGTATTATAGCTATGTGTGTATATAGCTTGCTTTAAGGTGTAAATTGTAAGTTTAGAATTAACTGTTGTAGTTTAAGTTAAAGTTTAAGTTTACAAGTGTGCCAAATGTTTGTATTTTGGTCTGAGGTTGAGGGACCCGACCACGCCTCCACCTAAGGCAGCAGGTCTTTTAAGTTCTTTTGCAGGAGAGTGAAAGAAGAAGCAGCCCAGTTCTCCCAGCCCGAGCTGGGCATCGAAGGAAGATATGGATACAGAATGTTGGGGATCACCTCGCCACTGGACAAATGCAGAGGGAAACCCTGCAGCGACCTTTGGGAGAAACCGGACAGGGTCTGGAGGAACTTGCCTACTCCTCCTACGCAGAAGAGATGGCCCCAGCTGGGTGGGGCACGGCCCCCAACCCGGCACTATCCTGACCAAAGTTCACTTGCAGGAGACCTCGCTGTTGAGGAGTCATGGTGGAGAAGCGCGGGCGCCTTCTCAGATAGGGACGCGTTCCCCAGGAGTGGGTGGTGATGGCCCAGAAAAGATTGTAAAGGGGAGGGGGAGACCCAAGAGTCGCGTGGGTGCGTTCAGGGAAGGGAGGAACTCACCCGGGGGCCCACGGGCAAAGTTAGAGTGTAAGTGTGGCTGGGGAGGATGAGTGGGTGGCCGGATCTGGGATCCAAGTTTGAGTGTGGGGCCAGGGAGAGCCGCCACACAGACACCCATCATTTTCTGCAGGCAGTCAAGGGTAGACAGGAGGGGGAGGGACTGGGAGTCACGATTCCATACTCCCCGGTCTCGGTCTGTGCCAAGGTAAATTTAAACATGAGGGGTACCCCGCCTCCACAAAGGGACAAGGGAATGGCACGGGGCTGGCAGAGCAGGCTGGTCTGTAAATCCATTCTGCATGTTTTAAAGGTTTAAGGCCATCAAAGGGGGGTGGAAGGAACATTTACTGCCCAGGTGGGAGGAGCAATACCCACTCGAATTTCGCAACCCATCATTGGCACGTGATGGTCGGGGTTTGTTTAAACATGTTGTTCAAGTTTTTTTTTGTATTTTGTGTTACAGCCCCAAGTTGAGCAGAGGCATAGGATCCTCTCTGTGCTTGGGATCATTTTCTGACAACTCCAAGTTGAGCAGAGTTGTAGGACCATCTCCGTGCTTGGGATCATTTTGATTACATTGTATAACTAAGATTGCAACATTTTGTAATAAGTTGTAATGTAACAAGTAATGCAGGGGTATGAGACCCCTTATTGTAAATTGATGTATCTGTAAGATGCCTACCGTACCACGTTTTTTCTCAAATTTGAGGGGAATAGACGGGATGGGGATCAGTGTTAGGTAGCTGTTAGGTAAATACAGGGGATGGTTGTTTGTCGGGGGTCAGAAATTTTGCTCACTCCTTCGAGTGGATACTACAATCAAGTTGGAAGTATCAAAAGGTGGAATGTAGGGGTTTGCAAAATTCCCCTATTTTCCCTGAAGATTGGGAAATATTGGTCCACATCGTGGACGAAGAATTGGGTGATGTGAATTGTCTACAATGTTTTAAAATGTGCCCAGAACCGCAAAAGGCTGCATTGAGATGGACAGCACGTGGACAACACCGGAAAAGTGGAGTTCTGTGGAAAATTTCGCACACCTTAATGACAGTACATTTTTATTAATAAAATTGTTCCCTGGAGTTTGGTCAATCACAAAGATTTTAAAATGGCTGTCAGAGAAAACATGGCCAAAAGAGACAATGGGGCTTAAAAAGCAGCTTGGAGTATGTCTGTGGGAAAATGGGAGGATCAAATACAGTGGCAGTCAAAGACCTGCCAATCAAAGGGAGTTTCCCTCTCAGAAGCAATCGATGTTGTTTATTGACATAAGGGATTACAACCACTTGAGACTAAACCGCAGAACAATCGGCTTCTGTTTACACAGTAGTTTCAACCCATTCAAAAGCCCTACAAACACAATGAGGCACATTGAAACTGTGGAAAGGACTTTTGATATGCAACAGGTTAGGAATGACTAGGTTTTGAATCATCCAATTCTGAACAATAGGGCAGTTGGATTCTCTTTTGTTTTAGCCCAGGTGAACTCCGGATGAGGGCGGGTACACATTAAACCACTCCAACCACATTTAAACAGCCAATCACAGTCCTTCTCTTGTATATTGGAACTTTTGGGCGCGAGTTTTGCACACAGACTTTTTCAGCACCAAACAGGAGTTGGCAGGATATAAAAGATAGCTCCTGACAAGCTATCTCTCTCTTACTTCCTTGGACCCCAGGTGAGCAGGTTTCTGACTCCTCAGCAAGGCAACCTAGTAAGGAGTTAGAGGGTGGTAATTTAGGGGAAATTGCTAAGATTGTTTAATTAACTTTGTAGCCATTAATCCCTCATTTTGCCATCTGCCTTCCCCTGTTAAGGAATTTACTGTAATTACTGTGTTCGTGTGGTATAGTTTAAAATTTGATTGTAGTTTTCTTTAGTTTAATAAAGTTGATTTTCTCACATCCAGACCAGTTGTCCGTTTAATATATAATTAATTATAAGTCCTTCAGTCAGAACTGGAAGGTGGGGTTAACGATTCGAAACCGCTGTTTGGAAATTGGTTTACAATGTAGCAGCAAAAGGCTGCCTGACCAGGTGAATTACCATAAACCAGGTAAAAGGTTGGAATTGGTCAGAGTGCAGGCAAAGGCTGCTGACAAGATAAATTACCGTAAACCAGTTAAAAGATGCCCCCCTACAAAATCCAAATTTTTTAAAATGCACACAGAAAATTCGAGAGGATCCCTATGTAAAGTAAGTTTGGCCAGTATCAGTCCAGTTAATGCTTGAGCCCACAGTACAAGCCTCCCCTTAATATAACATCTATTATCACTAAATTCATTGGCAATCTCACTCAGGCCACAAGATGGCTGGTATGGAAAATGAATAAAATGTCATCGAGGTCTGGTGGGAAGCAATGCTCTGAGGGGAAAGCACAATGGGGGAAAAATTCAGTATCGCCCCGTTTGGGGCGGCATTATCGACCATGCGCAACGTTTTGCGCCTGGCGCTAATTATCACCTCCGACGGCAAACTTGGCTTTTATCACCCCTGGAGGTGATTGGAGCGCTAAATCAGGCGCTTCACACCTGTCTTAAGGCGCAAAGGCCGAGCAGCGAGGCGCTACCTCAGAGCGCTGGCGAAGCAAGGAAGGGGAAATCAAAATGAACCTGCAAAGTGCTGCTCAGTCCCCAAATCTCCTTCACACAGCGTTGAACCTCTCCAGAAGTCTCTCTCTCTCTTAGAATGCATGGTGCAAAAATGTCACCAACAAAAAAAGGCAGGAAGCGGTCGCCTTTAAATAGCACTCCCCCAGTCCCTTTCTGACTGCAAAACGCTCCCCTTAACCTGTCGTTGCTAGCGGCAGGTAGTAAGGCAGGTGGTGCCACTCAATATCCAGTCTGTGGCGCTACCGGGGCGTTGCGCACTCGACTGATGTCATGATCTGCTGGCGCAGGAGATCGTGGTGGTAGTATTTAGCGCCGCCGCAAAATGTCTAGTTAATTTTGCGAGCGGCGCAAACATCGCCGTGCCTGGGCGCTAGTTGCTTTGCACCCCATTAGCGCCCTCTTAAGGCGCTAACGGGAGGCGCAAACAACTGAATTTTTCCCCCAATATTAGGTCAGAGTAAAATCGGAATCTCTGCTATACCTGGTCTGGGAGTTCTTGATGCTGACACTCAGTGCTGTAAATGGAATAGTATCTATTCCCCAAGACTAAAATCCCTCACCTGATTAGGCACAAAGTTCAATAAAAATAATTTTTAAAAAGCTAGTCCCCCACCCACCTCCCCCAGAAAATGCTAGAAATACACAGCAGGGCAATCAACAGGTGTTGGAGAAGGTAAGTTAGCATTTCAAATGCGACCTTTCATCTGAACCTTAATTGTTCAAAAGAAATTGAAATTAGCATGATTCATAATGTTTTACCACCTGCTGGTGAAATTACAGGAACTTTGAAATGTATGATTCCTGAGAATGTGGTTTGATTAGCGAGATCAAAAAATAGCAGCCAATCACAATGCAGTTCTGAACCTGCAACACTTCACAAGTAGCTGATGAGTGACTTAACTGTTTGAAATGTCAAAAACGTCATTAACCCAGCTGTGATGCTATCATCTTGTGTGGCAAATGGCTTGATGACAATAGAGAGAATATCAGCTGGCTGATCTAAGGAAAAGTTCCCTCAACGTACACTAGGGCCTCAATTTTCATTTAGCCGTGGAGGCGGGCTTGGAGGCGTGCAGGGGGTTAAAATTGCAAAAACTGGCGGGCGGGACCAACCCTGTATGGTTACCGACTCCGAGCAATTTTAACTCAGTCGTGCCTGATGGTCCCGAATCCGTCCCACATCCAACAGGTGGGACTGGTCGTTAAGACCCTTAACAACCACTAAATGACCTCTATAATCCTATTTTGAAAGGCCCTTGTGAATTTAACACTTTTCTCACGTGAAACACGCCTGGTGGGAAACACAAATGTGAAACCTGGCAGGAGCACTATTGGATTACTGACTATCAACTGCAGGTCAACCATTAAAGAGGAGATTTGATCAGCCATGATTTGCAGGTGGCAGGACTTAGTGGTCTCAGGTCTGGGGCAACTTTTAGAAGGCTTAACCACACCTGTGGAAGGTTAGAGCCTCACACCCATCTCCAGTGTGAGCTTTTGGGAAACACCTCTCGCCACTTCACTCAGCGCTTCCTCAATGGAGGCATATACCAGAAGCATGGGAGCCATTTATTTCCTTCCCATCTGGGCATTAGAGGAGCTCGAGCACCAGCCGCAGCAGCAGCAGAACCAGGAACAACAGCAGCACCAGCAACAGCAGCAGCAGCAGGAGCGCCAGGCTGCTGCTCACCCACATGAAGCTGCACAGACCAGAAGGGGCCAGCGCCTGGAAGCCCGTCGGCACAGGAGTTACCCCCCAAACAGGATCTACAGACTATAAGGCTCGCAAAATTCAACAGATTCCCCCAAACCAAGAAAGAAGAGATTTTTGGACTGTTTAAAAGAATATTGGGCCAAAAGGGGCTTAAAATCAAACCACAGGATTTTGGCTATTTTGAAAAGGCATGTCCAGGCCTGTGGAAGGCTGCGACAAAGGAGTTGGGATGGGGTACTGTAAAACAAACAGTTTGAGTATTTGGCACAGGCCAGATTGTCTGGGAATGTTCTGAACCATCTCAGACAGTCTACATAAAGACAATAGGCCTATGGAAGGACAGTTCCCGCCAGAGATACAGGGCCATCAAAAATATGAATAATACAGTACATGCCAATAATCAACAAAAGAGACCCTGACCCCAGCAAGAGAAGACAATCGAACAACAGATTAAACCACTGAGAGATTTCCAAAACCACTTCACACACTTAAACCGATTTTGAAGCAATCCCGAAACGAGTTAAAAATCAATTAAAGATAGATGGGGCCAGCCCAAAACTCAATAAAGAATTTAAAACTATTAAAACTGATCAGCCATGGTCTCATTGAATGGTGGAGCAGGTTCAAGGGGCTGAATGGCCTACTCCTGCTGAATGGCCTACTCCTGCTCCTATCTTCTATGTTTGCTTCTATGTTTAAAGTTAACGAGCCCGCCAAAATTAACAAAGAGCCAAAGAAGATTTGGCGGGCAGATAAGAAAGGCCTCAAAGCAGTATAATTGAGGCCTGCTTTTTCAGTTAAGTCAGTACTACTCATCATCATCATCACAACACACAGTCGGAGAATCGGAGACTTGAGGAAAGGAGAATGAAATGGAAGGAGAAAGGAATCGCGGCAACCAAGGGCCCCAAGGAACCAACAACCAACGATATTACCAAAAACTAGGTAATATTGGGGCACCGCGACCAACAAGAAACCAACCTGGAAGAAACCGAAGATTCGCAAGTTTGTTTCCACTCTACAAGCTAGCCTGACTTACCCCTGGGTAAGATTTAATGCAAAAGATTCTAAAACCTATACCTAACCAAAGGAAATTGGGTACTTACCCGATAAATCCAAATACGCACCCGACCGCATCAGAGGACACGCGAAGACAGAAAACCCAACACAGGTGCAGTCTTCCATCACGTCCGGGGTACGGTAGGCCCCAACCGCCACACCTAAAGAGAACCCCGAAATCGCGAACTTCTACAACTGTCAAGAAAGTCGTTTGGTGAGCATTTCCCTGGTCCTCTGGAATCCAACCTAGTTAGTGTAGTGGGATTGGGCAGGGTAAATATTTTGTCTATTTTCATTCTCCCTCACCTATTCGGAAGTGTTCCACCTTTTAGAGTGATAAGATTATTGTATTGTATATTTTCCTGTCTCAAATAAAAATCCAAGTTCTTTTAACCAACTCAGTTGTCTGTTGCAAGTTCATTTCAACCCCCAAATAAGTCAAAAGTCCAGAACCAAGGGAATGGGAGCAATTCGAACCGCTGAGGGAGTCAGAGGCAAAGCTGACCACACACACCACCCCTTACAGAAAATGGTGCCCGCGGCAGGACTTTGGCAAAAGGGATGTAATGCAATAGACCCTGTGTTTGATGAAAGAACGAAGATGGAAGAGAGGATTTCCTCTCATGTTTTTGAGAAGGTGAATATCACCAAGAAATGGATGACCAGTCTGTTGCACGCTGAGCATCTCATGGATGCTGCAGCCAAATGGACTGAGAGCAAGGATCATAAGAAGTCGGTGGAGAAGGCCATCTGGTTGGTCTGCACCCTACGACAGATCCAGCTTTTAGATCAGCACATTAAAGCGTTGACAGAAGAGCTGCAGGAGGCAGCCAAACTGTCTCAAGCAAGTGATATAGCAGGGGAAGGATTATTGCAGGAATTACAGGCCCAAAGTCAGGAGAAGTTACAGCTAGCAGAGAAACACAGGAACAGACATGAGTATTTTCGGTGTCAAGCCAACGAGGCTAAAAGCAATGAGGTAGTATTGAAAGAGGAGAACGCTCGCCTAACTAGACAGTTAAAAGAACAGGAGGAAAAGTTCAGTGATGTGAAGGCAGCTTATAAGGTAGAAAGCACTAGGGATTCGAAGCAGGAGATCACGGCCACTGTCAAAAGCAGATCGACAGTTTAAAACTTGCTCTGTCCAGGGCAAAAGGCATGGTATGCCTAGTGAAACTGGGTGCGGCCCAGGTGGCCCTGGAAGTAGAAGGAGAAACTGTTCTGACATCAATTGTGGCACTGGGGAACAACCCGGTTGGGCAGCAGGAGGGACAAGCAATCTGTAGGGAGGACAGGGAGGAGTGCACAACACCACCAACTGTGGCGCCGGGTGTTGAGTCGGTTTGGCAGCAGGGTGAAGTGGGCAAACAAATGCAGGAAAGGTCGGAGCCGGGGCCGATGTGCCCGGCTCGGCAGCAGAAGTTTGGCCCACCAGGGGGTGGTGGGGGCCAGGGGCCCCTTGAAAGCCAATTCATGATTCCCCACGGGACCCAACAGCTTAGGGCTATGGTAAGCCACCTGAACAAACTCCTCCAAAAGGGAGACCCCTCAGTCCACTTCATGTAAGTGGAACAAGCAGCAGGCATCAATGAGTGCGATGACTCAGAGATGGCCAAGATGCTTCTGTTCACCTTGGATGGCAAGCTGTACCAGTCCCTCTCTGTTGAGAGCAAGAAGGGACAGGGCGGGTATGCTGCCATCCGGGATCAAGTTCTGGAGGTGATGGGGATGAATGTTGGTAGTCCTTTCTCCTGGGTGGAGAAAACTACACAGTTAGCAGGGGAGACCCCACAGGCTTTCGCAGAAAGGCTGTGGCCTGTGTACAGGAGTGCCTGTAATGGGGATCTTGACCGGACTAACTTGAACTAGGTTGAGCTGGCCCATTGGCTCCGAAGTCTGGAGCAAACAGGTTGCCACAGATCAGAGTCAAGGCCGAGCTGTGGTTCGACCCAAAGGGCCCCCAAGTCACCAAGGAGACAGTGGTCAGACAACTGACCCTGGCTTACCGCAATGGCAGAGTGTAAGGGGGGCATCTTTTAACTGGTTTATGTAATTTTCCTGGCCAGCAGCCTTTGCTGCTGCACTCTAAACCAATTTACAAATAGCGGTTTTGAATCGCTACCCCTCCTTCAGTTCCGAGTGGAGGAACTTATAATTAATGATATTAAAACGGACAAGTGGTTTGGATGAGAGAAAAATCAAGTTTTATTACCTAAATAAACTGCAATCAAAAGAATAAACTATACCACACGAACACAGTAATTACAGTAAAACTATATAACAGGGGTTGCAGATGGCGAAAATGAGGGATACAATGGCTACAATGTTATTTAAACAATCTTAGCAATTCCCTTAAATCACCACCCCAAACTCCTGCTAGGTTGTCTTGTTGAGGAGTCAGAACACCCTGCTCACCTGTGGTCCAGCAAAGCAAAAAGAGAGAGAGATAGCTTCTCAGCAGCTATCTTTATACCTGGTGAGCCCTCTGCCATTCTGCCTTGCAAGGGCTGTGTGCAAAATTCCCACCCAATGGGTCCAATACACAAGAGAAAGCTGTGATTGGCTAACTCAGAGTTGTTGGACTGTGTTAATGTGTCTTCCAGAGCTCCCTGGGCTGAAACAAAAGGGAAATACAACTGCTCTATTGTCCAGAATGCTAGGTGATTTAGACCCATTCAGTTCTTAAACGGATCCCATTCAAGATTCAAAAGTCTCTTCTGCAGTTTAGATGTATCCACTCGATATACAAACAAATGCTAATAGCATTCAATTGCTTTGTAAACAAAGCATTGTCCTTTGTCTTCGGCCATGTGGTGACAGCCATTTTTATCCCTGGAAATTTAAAAGCACAACACACAGGGATTCTTTAATCAAAAAAATTAATCTTCAGAACTGTAAATTATCGCGAATTCTTACAGTCCGCCCTTGGATACTTCCAGCTTGCTTGTAGTATCCTCTTGAAGAAATGAGCAATAATTTCTGACCCCTCACAAACAACCATCCCCTGTATTTACCTAATAGCTATCTGCCACTGATCCCCGTCCTGTCTATTCCCCTTAAATTCAAGGAAAAAAAAACATGGTACGCTAGGCATCTTACAGATACTTCAGTTTTCAATGAGGGGTCTCATACACCTACACGCTTGTAAAATTATACAATGTAAACCAAATTTACAAACACCTTTTTCATTATAACTTATTTAAAAATGTAATCTAAATGATCCCAAGCACGGAGAGGGTCCTACGCCTCTGCTCAACTTGGGTTACACAGAATACAAAAAAAATTAAACATTTGAAACAACATGCTTAAATGAAACCCTGACCATCACATGCCGATGATGGGTCACGAAATTCGAGTGGGTATTGCTCCTCCCACCCGGGCAGTAAACGTACCTTCCACCCCCTTTGATTGTCTTAAACTTTAAAACAGGCAGACTGGATTTGCAGACCAGCCTGCTCCGCCAGCCCCGAGCCATTCCCTTGTCCTTTTGTGGAGGCGGGGTACCCCTCACGTTTAAAATTACCTTGGCACAGACCGAGACCGGGGAGTATGGGACCGTGACTCCCAGTCCCTCCCCCTCCCATCTTCCCTCGACTGGCTGCAGAAAATGATGGGTGCCTGTGTGGCGGCTCTCCCTGGCCCCACCCAGATCCAGCCACCCACTCATCCTTCCCAGCCACACTTACCCTCTTTGCCCATGGGCCCCCGGGTGAGTTCCTCCCTCCCCCGACCGCACCCACGCGACTCTTGGGTCTCCCCCTCCCTATACAATCTTTCCCGGGCCATCACCACCCACCCCCGGGGAACGCGTCCCTATCACAAGGCGCCCGTGCTTCCCCATCATGACTCCTCAACAGCGAGGTCTCCCGCAAGTGAACTTCGGTCAGGATAGTGCTGGGTTGGGGGCCGTGCCCCACCCAGCTGGGGCCATCTCCTCCCCGTAGGAGGAGTAGGCAAGTTCCTCCGGACCCTGTCCGGTTTTTCCCGAAGATCGCTGCGGGGTCTCCTGGATTCGTCCAGTGGCGAGGTGATCCCCAACATTCTGTCTCCATATCTTCATTCGATGCCCAGCTCGGGCTGGGCGAACATGGCTGCTTCATGTTCCAATCTCCTGCAAAAACTTAAAAGGACATGCAGCCAGGTCTCACTGACCTGCTGCCTTAGGTGGAGACATGGTCGGGTCCCTTGACCTCGGACCAAAATACAAACATTCAGCACACATGTAAACGTAAACTCTTTAAACTTAAACTTAAAACTGGTTATATCAACAAAACTTAAAATACACCTTAAAAGCACTCTATATTCACACATAGCTATAATACAAATGCCGCCCGTCTCCAGATGGCCAGGCTAATCTCTGGCACTGTCGCAGATTGCTGCTGGCTGCAGCGAAGCTGGACTGCCTCCTGTCTCTGGTCCCTCGCAGCTTATGGCTGTTGAGTGGGGGCCTCTGTTCTCTGGCTTCTCCCTGGCTCGGGAGTCCGCCCTACTCCACTGTAAAGTGGGTGACCATGCTTTCTTAGGCTGGGGCACCCGCTTAGCACTTCTGAGGGGTGTCTCTATGGGGGAAACTTTGGCTGGCGGACCCTGAGCTTGGGTCACAGCCCCAGCTGGCTGGGAAACTTCTCCCCCATGTCCAAATAGCCCGCCTTTTAAATTTGAACTTTGGGCAAAACTAGTGTCCCACTGGGGTAGGGAAGTGTTCCAATTGGTGGGCTGGACAACTTGTCCCTGGAAGCAAGCCACATTGCCTGCCTTTGTAGGCTGTGAACTTGAAGTTGCATGGACAGCAAACTCATGTTCCCTCACCCAGGTGGCTTTAACTGGGGAATTTTGGACCTGCCTTTTGTCTGGGGCCAAAACTATCCCCTGTGTGCCTCCCTTGTCCCAGATTTCTGCTACTGGACCTGCTCTACAGGGGTCCCAGAACTCTCCTTCCCTGTTCCCTGGCTTAAACAGCTTACTCTGAACATGAATGGCTCCTCCCCCCACACAAGCCACAGTGCCTGTGAACTCGAACTTGCTGTGGGCTGAAGATTACTATTCTCAGGCTCACTCCTCACGGGCGGACCGTACCTCCATTGTTGGAGGGGGTACACTGGTCCTGGTCCCCACCTGCCTAGCGGGACCTGCTGGTGTTCTCCTACCACCCCATTGTCCACCCCTCCTTGCTGCCAGAGCTCCTCAAGACTCGGAGCTGTGGGCGGCGGTCTTGGGGTCTCTAATTCCCAATCCAGCACCGTTCTGGGTGCTACCTGTGGGATGGTTCTACTTGGGCTGCCAGTAAAGTCCAGCTGACCTGCCTTCGGGCTGATCAGACAAATCATCCCCTTTGATGTCTTTAAAGCCATGTTAAGGCTTTCTATCTCTGCCCGACAGGGGCCATGATCTGCTTCCTCAAACCTTAGGGAGCAGGCCAGCTTATAAGCTGCCTTTACTTCCCTAAACTTCTCCTCCTGCTCTGTCACTTCTGAGGTGAGGCGGGCATTCTCTTCCCGCAGTCTCATCTTGCTCCTCTTTGCTTCTATAATTTGATACCTCAGAACTCTGTTTTGTTTCTCGCATGGCTCTCTCCCTCGTTAGCTTCTTGGGTGAGGTGTGCATTCTCCTCTTGTAGCCTCATCTCTCTGTCCCTAGCCTCTGCTACTACCTGCACAAGGTGCTCTATAAATGCCTGGCATTTCGTGACCTCTAGTGTGAGGCGTGCATTCTCTTCCCACACCCCCAATCCACTAGCTCTGGCATCATACACCTCTCTGAGGCGTTCTACCTCCGCCTGACATTTTTCAAGCTGGGACTCCCGATTCTTGGCATCTTTAACCTCCCCCTGCACCCTCTTCTCACCCTCCTTAACCCAGCCACCTATACCATGATAGGTCAGCCTACACGCTGCTGCTAACATCAGCAGGGCTACCCACATACTGAAAACAACGAGAAAAAGAAGAGCTGATGCTTTCTCCGGATCCAGATCACTTATTAAATCAAAAACTGCCTCCACTCCTACCTGGCTCGCCATTTCTAAGGGGGGGCATCTTTTAACTGGTTTATGGTAATTTACCTGGCCAGCAGCCTTTGCCTCTGAGCTCTGACCAATTCCAACCCTTTACCTGGTTTACGGCAACTCACCTGGTCAGCAGCCTTTTGCTGCTGCACTCTAAACCAATTTACAAACAGCGGTTTCGAATCGCTACCCCTCCTTCAGTTCTGAGCGGAGGAACTTATAATTAGTGATATTAAAATGGACAAGTGGTTTGGATGAGAGAAAAATCAAGTTTTATTACCTAAATAAATTACAATCAAAAGAATAAACTATACCACATGAACACAGTAATTACAGTAAAACTATATAACGGGGGTTGCAGATGGTGAAAACGAGGGATAAAATGACTCCAATGTTACTTAAACAATCTTAGCAATTCCCTTAAATCACCACCCCAAACTCCTGCTAGGTTGTCTTGTTGAGGAATCAGAACACCCTGCTCACCTGTGGTCCAGCGAAGCAAAAAGAGAGAGAGATAGCTTCTCAGCAGCTATCTTTATACCTGGTGAGCCCTCTGCCGTTCTGCCTTGCAAGGGCTGCGTGTAAAATTCCCACCCAAAGGGTCCAATACACAAGAGAAAGCTGTGATTGGCTCGGCAGCAGAAGTTTGGCCCACCAGGGGGTGGTGGGGGCCAGGGGCCCCTTGAAAGCCAATTCGTGATTCCCCACGGGACCCAACAGCTTAGGGCTATGGTAAGCCACCTGAACAAACTCCTCCAAAAGGGAGACCCATCAGTCCACTTCATGTAAGTGGAACAAGCAGCAGGCATCAATGAGTGCGACGACTCAGAGATGGCCAAGATGCTTCTGTTCACCTTGGCTGGCAAGCTGTACCAGTCCCTCTCTGTTGAGAGCAAGAAGGGACAGGGCGGGTATGCTGCCATCTGGGATCAAGTTCTGGAGGCGATGGGGATGAATGTTGGTAGTCCTTTCTCCTGGGTGGAGAAGACTACACAGTTAGCAGGGGAGACCCCACAGGCTTTCGCAGACAGGCTGTGGCCTGTGTACAGGAGTGCCTGTAATGGGGATCTCGACCGGACTAACTTGAACCAGGCTGAGCTGGCCCATTGGCTCCGAAGTCTGGTGGCAAACAGGTTGCCACAGTTCAGATTCAAGGCCGAGCTGTGGTTCGACCCAAAGGGCCCCCAAGTCACCAAGGAGACAGTGGTCAGACAACTGACCCTGGCTTACCGCAATGGTAGAGTGTAAGGGGGGCATCTTTTAACTGGTTTATGTAATTTTCCTGGCCAGCAGCCTTTGCTGCTGCACTCTAGACCAATTTATAAACAGTGGTTTCGAATCACTACCCCTCCTTCAGTTCTGAGTGGAGGAACTTATAATTAATGATATTAAAATGGACAAGTGATTTGGATGAGAGAAAAATCAAGTTTTATTACCTAAATAAACTACAATCAAAAGACTAAACTATGCCACACGAACACAGTAATTACAGTAAAACTATATAACAGGGGGTTGCAGACGGCAAAAACGAGGGATACAATGGCTACAATGTTATTTAAACAATCTTAGCAATTCCCTTAAATCACCACCCCAAACTCCTGCTAGGTTGTCTTGTTGAGGAGTCAGAACACCCTGCTCACCTGTGGTCCAGCGAAGCAAAAAGAGAGAGAGATAGCTTCTCAGCAGCTATCTTTATACCTGGTGACCCCTCTGCCATTCTGCCTTGCAAGGGCTGTGTGCAAAATTCCCACCCAAAGGGTCCAATACACAAGAGAAAGCTGTGATTGGCTAACTCAGAGTGGTTGGACTGGGTTAATGTGTCTTCCGGAGCTCCCTGGGCTGAAACAAAAGGGAAATACAACTGCTCTATTGTCCAGAATGCGAGGTGATTTAGACCCATTCAGTTCTTAAATGGATCCCATTCAAGATACAAAAGTCTCTGCTGCAGTTTAGATGTATCCACTCGATATACAAACAAATGCTGATAGCATTCAATTGCTTTGTAAACAAAGCATTGTCCTTTGTCTTCGGCCATGTGGTGACAGCCATTTTTATCCCTGGAAATTTAAAAGCACAACGCCCAGGGATTCTTTAATCAAAAAAATTAATCTTCAGAACTGTAACTTATTGCGAATTCTTACAAGAGGGGTGGAAGAACCACAAACGAAAGGAAAGATTCACGAGTTAAAACCTAGCCAGAGTAAGAAGGAATGGCACCAGGAAGGGGGTCACCCTTCCGATATGAGGCATAACTGCTTCGGGTGCGGGAAAAGTGGGCATTGGAGAAGGGACTGTAGAAATCCTTGGAAGGATAATGTGGGGAAAAACTCCCCAGCTCCTGCCCCAAAGACAGAAACACCGACCTCTCCTCCCACAGTTGATTCATTAGTAGCTGCACTTCGAGTTTTGTTGGCTGGCCCAGGGATGGGAGCCACAGCCATGGGTGCTTTAACTCCATCTGCCCCACAGACGTATGACTAGAGCCAGCGCAGCCTGTCTATCTGTGTCCCCTTGAGTACGATGTATGGAAGAGACCGCTTATCAAGATGGAGGTGGAAAAGGTGAAAGGGACCTTCAGGAGCGTCGAGCACCATAGTCTATTCAGATAACCCTGCCGCCTCACCTCTGTCTAACGGGGTCCCGTACAGCTTAGTGGGGTTCACAGGTAATGAGCTGGTTGGGTTGTTCTCTATCCCGCTGTCCATTCATTTAGGAGCACTCCACACCAAGTGGACTTGTGTTTTAATGAAGTGGGAGCAGGAAGGGAAAGGGATCTTGGGGGCTGATTTTATTATAGGCCACAGGATTCTAGTGGATCTTAGGAACCACTGTCTGTGAGGAGCATGCACTGGCAAGTGAAGTGGCAGTTATCCCAGAGAAACAGGGCAAGGGGACCTTGTGTACCCTAAAACCCAAGGAGGGTTACGACCTCAAACAAATGGTCAGTAACACTCCAGTGGCGTATCAGGCATTTGTGCGAGCACACCTCAGCGCATTTGCCACTCACAAGCATGATTGTGGGAGGGTGAACGGGGTCGAAGTAATTGTAGAAAGGGACCCCATGACCCGACCACAAAAGCAGTATAATTTCCCCAAAGAGGCGGAGGCAGACATGGAAACGGCCATGACCTCTCTGGTCAAACAGAGGGAATTGAAACTGATAGCCACCCACATAAACTCTCCACTGTGGCTGGTTAGGAAACCGGACAACTCCTGGAGAGCCATGGTGGACTATCGGGTACTCAGTAGAAACATCCTCGCCTGTGTACCCACGGTCTCAGCTGTCGCCAACCTCATTGGAAGTATTCCAGCTTCCGCAACCACCTTCACGGTGCTGGATATTTCCAACGGGTTTTGGCCCATCCCTCTACGGAGAGAGGACCAGTACAAGTTTGCCTTCACGTTTAAAGGCCAACAATACACCTGGAACTGCCTACCACAGGGGTTCCACAATAGCTCCAGTATTTTCCACCAGTGTATGGCAGATTGCTTAAAAGGCTTCAGCGGCCCCGACAATTAGTCCAGTATGTGGATGACCTGCTCCTATTCACTGATGAAGGAGAGGAACATGGTCCACTACTGGCTGAACTGCTGGAGTTGCTCAGGCAGGAAGGCTTTAAAGTAAACCCCAAGAAGGTACAGATCGGCCGACAGGAAGTAAAATTCCTAGGGCTGGCTGTGCGAGCAGGTGAAAGGGCCATCGATAAAGCCAGAAGGGAAGCAGGGCAGGAGTTACCAGCCTCCAATAGAGTGACAGGAGTGAGATCTTTTCTAGGGCTAACTGGGTACTGCAGAGATTTTATTGAGGATTACGCAGCCACAGCAGCCCCTCTGCTCCGACTCCTACACAAGGGAGTGGAGTGGGTTTGGGATGAGGGTTGCGAGGCTGCATTTGTAAAACTTAAGCAAAATCTGCAGACCGCGCAGGCTCTAGGGGTCATTTATGGGGAAAACGAGTTCTTCTTGGAGGTAGCAGCCTGCGGGGACAGTCTGAGTGCAGTGCTGCTCCAGGAGCGGCAGTCAACTGAGACCGGTGGTTTACTCCTTCAGGATACTCACGGATGTGGAAAAGGGCTATTCCAACTGTGAGAGGCACCTCCTCGCCACTCATTGGGCTGTGAAAAGATCATTGATCTTCACAGGCACCTCACCCATCACCCTCCTCACCCATCACACGCCCACCCAGTTGCTCCTAGATGGGAGAATTAAAGATGGGACAGTGAGCAGTGCCCGCATTGCTTGCTGGACCCTGCTTCTCTCCCAGATGGACCTAAGGGTGAAAGGTCTCTGCGAGCCCAAGCTTGCAGCTAACATGATTTATCCAGGGACGGACCACCGTTGTTCCATTGAAGGAGTATGGGAAATCGACATAGGTTTTCGGGCCGGGATACACCCCACAGGCCACAAAATCTATGTGGACGGTTCAAGCACATTATCTGCTGGGAAATGACTCACAGGGTGTGGAGTTTATGACCCAGGGGCAGACATTGCCCTGGCAATTAAACTGCCCAGCACCATGAGCACCCAGCAGGCTGAACTGTCCGCGGTACTGTACGTGGTTATACACCCAGATGAATTCCCTACCCGATACACGATTTGCTCGGACAGCATGTTGACATGCAATTCATGTACGGAATACCTGGCCACCTGGTCCCATCGGGGATACACCTTCGCTGACGGGAGACCCCTGGCAATCAAGCCTCTGCTGCAGAAAATCATGACAGCCATAGGGGAGAAAGGGAAGGTCTATATCCATAAGGTTAAGGCCCATTCAAGGCAGAACCCATGAGGGAGGGCAACCAAAAGACAGATGAATTGGCCAAGCAGGGAGCTAGGGAAGGAAAGTTTTGGGACCCCTACCAGACAGGTTCGGTAGCCGCAATCCGAGACAAGGGAGGTACACAAGTGGTAGCTTTGGTCCCAGACCTAAAGCAGGCCCAGGTACGGGATCCCGTCCTCAGAGCCATCTTGAACGCGCTCACAAAAGGGGAGAAAGTAGAGGGCCCGTACGGGGCAGCAGCCATCACCGTCAAGGAAGGCATGCTATTCAGAGGGGAGCAATGGGTAGTGCCGCAGCAGCACCAAAGGGAATTCCTTCAACTGGCCCATGAGGGACCAGGAGCGGGGCATCCCAGGCCTGAGGTCACCTGGCAGCGTGTGGAACAGGCAGGATGGTGGCCAGGACTGAGGGAACAGGTCCGCGTGTTCTGTGCCGGCTGTCTGGTGTGTGCTGCCAATAACCCTGACCCCCAGAAAAGGAAGGTATCTTTGGGACACATCAGGAGGGTAGAGGGACAATGGCAGTCGATCCAGATCAATTACATCGGGCCCCTACCCACCGCCCAGGGAGGCTAGAAGCACTGCCTAGTCCTGGTGGATGTGTTCTCAAAGTGGGTGGAGGCTTTTCCCTGCCGTACAGCTACCGCATTGGGTACAGCTAAGATCCAGGTCAGGGAAGTGTTCTCACGATGGGGACTACTGCAGTATGTGGAGTCTGACCAAGTGAGTCACTTTACCGGACAGGTCATGCAAGAGACCCTCATGGTACTCGGCATTGAGGGGAAATGGCACGTCGCCTACAACCCACAGTCATCGGGTCCTATAGAATGTTTAAACTGCATGATGAAAGGGTGGAACTGAAAGAAATCAATATTTATAGGGAAATGGTGTTAGGAAAATTGATGGGACTGAAGGCCGATAAATCCCCAGGGCCTGATAATCTACATCCCAGGGTACTTAAGGAAGTGGCCCTAGAAATAGTAGATGCATTGCTGGTCATCTTCCAGAACTTGATAGACTCTGGAACAGTACCCATGGATTGGAGGGTAGCTAATGTTACCCCACTATTCAAAAAAGGTGGTAGAGAAAAAGCAGGGAATTATAGACCAGTAAGCCTGACATCGGTAGTGGGGAAAATGCTAGAATCTATTATAAAAGATGTAATAGCAGAGCACTTGGTAAGCAGTGACAGGATCGGACAAAGTCAACATGGATTTACAAAAGGTAAATCATGCTTGACTAATCTACTGGAATTTTTTGAGGATGTAACTGGTAAAATAGATAAGGGAGAACCAGTGGATGTGGTGTATTTGGACTTTCAGAAGGCTTTCGACAAGGTCCCACATAAGAAATTAGCGTGCAAAATTAAGGCACATGGGATTGGGGGCAAGGTATTGACTTGGATAGAGAACTAGTTGGCGGACAGAAAGCAAAGAGTTGGAATAAACGGGTCGTTTTCCGAGTGGCAGGCAGTGACTAGTGGGGCACCGCAAGGATCGGTCCTAGGACCCCAGCTGTTCACAATATATATTAATGATCTGGACGAGGGAATTGGATGTAACATCTCCAAATTTGCAGACGACACAAAGCTGGGTGGGAGGGTAAGCTGTGAGTAGGATGTCGTGAAACTCCAGTACGATTTGGACAGATTGGGTGATTGGGCAGAAACATGGCAAATGCGCTATAATGTGGATAAATGTGAGGTTATCCACTTTGGTGGCAAAAACAGGGAGGCAGATTATTATTTGAATGGCAATAGATTGGGAGAAGGGGAAGTGCAAAGAGACCTGGGTGTTCTTGTGCACCAGTCGCTGAAGGTAAGCATGCAGGTGCAGCAGGCGGTTAAGAAGGCAAATGGTATGTTGGCCTTCGTAGCAAGAGGGTTCGAGTACAGGAACAAGGGTGTCTTGCTACAGTTGTACAGGGCCTTGGTGAGACCGCACCTTGAGTATTGTGTGCAGTTTTGGTCGCCTTACCTGAGGAAGGACTTTCTTGCCATGGAAGGAGTGCAGCGAAGATTCACCAGGCTGATACCAGGGATGGCAGGAATGACCTATGAGGAGAGATTGTGTCGATTGGGCTTATACTCACTGGAGTTTAGAAGATTGAGAGGGGATCTCATCGAAACCTATAAAATTCTGTCAGGCCTGGACAGACTAGATGCAGGAAGGATGTTTATGGAAAGATGCAGGCCGGGGAGTCCAGAACCAAGGTTCATAGTCTAAGGATAAGGGGTAAGCCATTTAGGGCTGAAATGAGGAGGAATTTCTTCACCCAGAGAGTGGTGAACCTGTGGAATTCTCTGCCACAGAGGGCAGTGGAGGCCAGTTCATTAAATATATTCAAAAAAGAGTTGGATATATTTCTTAAGGCTAAAGGGATCAAGGGATATGGGGAGAAGGCAGGGACAGGGTACTGAATTTGGATGATCAGCCATGATCTCATTGAATGGCGGAGCAGGCTCGAAGGGCCGAATGGCCTACTCCTGCTCCTATCTTCTATGTTTCTGTGCACCATAAAAGAAAGGCTGCGCAAGGAGACGGAAGACGCACCCAAGAAATGGGTAGAAGTCTTACTGTTGGTCCTAATGGGGATCCGAGCCAGCCAGTCAAAAAGTACGGGGTATTCCCCACACGAGCTGATGACTGGTAGGGTTATGCGGACCACCACCCATGTGCTAGCCCCGGTGCTCATGGAATGTCAGCTCAGAGAGGTGAACCGGGACAGCTTCGTCAGGAATCTGTTTGAACACCTTAAACAGATTCACTGGCAGGCTGCTAGCAACATGGGAAAGCAGCATCGGAGCAACTGATTGCTGCTAGAACCCAACAGGCACCACGAGTGGGAGATAGGGGATCAGGTCATGGTGAGGAACTTTGCCTGGGTGGGAAGTTTCGCACCTTTGTATATGGGGCTGTACAACATTGTGGACAAGGCAAGCTCCATGGTCTATACCATAAAGATGCCCCGCCGCACAAAGTGGTTCCACATTAATCAGTGCAAGCTGTTCAAGACTGAGAGTGGAGAACGGCCAGCAAGGGCAAACCGTGTTAAAGCTAGAGAGCATCAACCTGCAGCTGTGACAGACTCACAGACCGCAAAGGTGGGGGCAGTGAATTGTGTGACTGGAGAGGCCCTCCCACCAATTAAGTGGGATTCGGGTACACCCCCAGTAGCCGGCGCCTTAAAAAGGTCTCCTCGCATACCACAGCCTAAACTACCATGGTCACCCGAGTATCACTTTAAACGGTCCAGCCCCAGGAGAACCCTTAACAGAAAAGGAAAAACCAAGGTCAGGAACCAGTCTAAGGACACAGATCCCCAGCCTGCCGCCTCCAAAGGTGAGGGACTCACAGGAGAGGTAGCATTGGGCAGAGAGAGAGAGAAGGGTCCCCAGCCTGCGGCATCAGGCTGCGCGGAACCCACAGGACAGGATAGGGACTCAGCAGCCACAAAGAAAGGGGTAGTGTGCTGCAGTACAGGAGGGCACACTCTTCCAGTCAGTTGGGAAACGGAAAACCCCCCAGTTCTTTTAAGAAGGACTTTCCGGGTCCGGTGGAACAGGTCACCTTACGCCCAGACGTACAAGCTGCCCAGATTCCACAAAAGGCAGAGGCCTAACAGGAATTAGCCTGGCCGTCCGGAGACGGGCGGCGGATGTATATAACTTTTAGTTTAAGAGTGTTTAATTTAGTTAGGATAAGGTTAAACTTTGGAAATTTTGATAACTGTGTCAGGCCATAGAACCTTCTCGGGACATGGCTATTTTGTTTTTGCGTCCCTACAGAAAGGAAATCGGCATGAGAAAGGTTCTGCTCCTGCTCACCCTGGTAGGGGCGAGCATCAGTGACCGGGGAGACATGGAGGACTCCCACATCTATGGGTGCTCAGGAGAGAGAGCACCGATCATTACCGCTGGGGGTGCGAACGGGGTGTGGAGGAGCTCGCTATTTACTTCCACGAGAGAAGCTGGCCAGGGTGGCTGGGGTCTAACTCGACTCAGTACTCCAGCCAGACCGGGTTCACGTACGGGGAGGCCTCCATCCCGTGCCCCAGGGTACAGATCGTTGCTACAAGGGTCAGTGTCACTGAGGGGAAACGTGTGTGTTTGACATATAAGGGACGGATTCCCTTGGATTGGTGGCGGTGGCTCAGAAAGCTGAGCAGGGACATAGGAAACCCTGCAGTCAATTGGGAATAATTGGGGAACAATACCCATCGGACGATAACAGGGACCTGAGAGGGAGTGGTGGGAGCCGGATCAGGGGATTTAAGTTTGTATGCAGGTGTAAAGTCCGCGCCTCAATAATATATGGAATTCGGGAGAACAGTTTAACAGGTACTTTACTGAACAAGAGGCAGCTTGAAACTGAAACTACAGAAGCCTGCTAGGGCCTTTTATACAGGGGTGGTCACTGCCAGTACTGCAGTCCAAGACCAGTTATTCCCTTAAAGGTACATACACAACAATTCCTCCCCTTTTAGATAAACAGTACATAACATTCATTTAACAACTAAATAATAACTAATTACAATTACAATTTTCTCAGTAATATATACATCAACTGAAATAGTCATTTATAAGTTCAGTCTTTGAGGAGGCTTCCTGTACCGGACTGGATAGCGCCTTTCTCGAGTATCCTGTTCTGGCGGTGGAGTCAATTCTGGCTCATTGTCATTGGTTGGTTCGTCAGCTTCCAATACCCCTGCGTCTGAGGTAGACGCAATCTGTACTTCGGGCTCATTACCAGGTGCACATGCTTGTGGTACAGGTTTGGCTTGTTCCTGTGACTCTAGAATCGGGTCAGCATGGCGTCTCACAATGCTCTCTCCAACGTCCACTGTGTACATTAGTGGCCCCTGCTGTGTGCATATCGTGCCTGGCTGCCATTTTTCTGTTCCGTAGTCGCGGGCCAAGACTGGTTGCCCTATCTTGAAGCTCCTGGTTGGCTTCTCATTTATGTGCTGGAACTGCTTATCCTCAACATCTCGTCTTATGTTTGGTTTGAGCAAATCCAAGCGACATCTTAGTCTCTGGTTGAAAAACAGTACGGCTGGAGTTTGGTTGGTTACTGCATGTGTCGCATTCCAGTAAGCAAACAGGAAGTTATCCACCTTGTGTTGCAGTGGTATGTCGTCATTATACATTGCCTTTATGGCCTTTTTAAAGGTCTGAACAAACCTCTCAGCCAATCCATTTGTGGCTGGATGATATGGGGCAGATGTGTAATGTTTCACTCCATTAGTCTTCAGGAACCTCCGGAAATCCTCAGAAACAAACTGTGGGCCATTGTCGGAACAGATCTGTTCTGGCAACCCATTCCTGGCGAAGATGGTCCTTAGGACTGCAATAGTTTTCTCCGTGGTGGTGGAGGACATTTTAATGACCTTTGGCCATTTTGAATGGGCGTCCACAATGATTAGAAACATTGAGTCCATAAATGGACCAGCGAAATCAATGTGTACCCATTGCCATGGTGATGAGGGCCACTCCCATGGATATAGCGGGGCCTGTGGTGGAGCGTTTTGGACCTTCTGGCATCCTGTGCATCTCTTGGTCATATCCTCGATTTCTTTATCGATTCCCGGCCACCACACAAACGCTCTGGCTAGGCTCTTCATTTTCACCCCTCCCAGATGACCCTCGTGAAGCTCATTGAGTACTCTATCTCTCAACTTGGGTGGAATTACCACTCAGGATCCACACATCAAGGTTCCCCGGCACACTGACAGCTGTTCCCTCCTTGGCGAGAATGCTGGCAACAGTGAGTCACCATATGCTGGCCATCCCTTCACCGTCAAATCATAGACCCGAGAGAGTGTTGGGTCATTTTGGGTTTCCTTCTCAATACCTACATTTGTAACAGGCAAACATTCGACTATGGTCGCATGGAATATCTCCACCGGGTCCACTGCAGGTGCTTCTTGAACCGTAGGCAACGGTAGGCGCGGCAGCCCATCAGCATTTCCATGTTGTTTCGTACCTTTGTACTCTATGTCATACTGATGTGCCCCTAGAAAAAGTGACCATCTTTGCAGCCGTTGCGCCGTCATCACCGGTGTAGTGATCAATAACATGTCATTCTGTGGTGGACACTAGGTCGAGCAGTAGAGCTGTATAGAACTGCATGTATAAAACTACACTACCCAGTTGTATAGATATTAAGACTACATTACCCATGAGGCTAGTCTACCCAGAAGGCAACAGTCAAGATGGCAGCCTGCACACAGGAGCACAATGCTGCATCTCTACAGATACTGTACCAAGTCCACATGGTTCAATAAAGTAACTAGCAAAAGCTAGCTGTGTTCATAATAAGAATGTGTAGTTATTAATGAACATAACATGGTACCAGGGTGGTGAAGATCTGCTGAAAATTGTGAAAAGCGACATGGAGAATATGAAGCCACCAGAGCGTTTGAATCTCACAGAAAAAATCGACTACAACTGGCAGACTTTTAAACAGCAATTCAAACACTACATTGCAGCCATCGGATTCGGTACAAAGCCAGACGCAAGGAAGATAGCGTTGCTGCTTACGGTTGCAGGCCCACAGGCGATAGAGGTATTTAATACATTTGTATTTAATCCAGCGGAGAACAGAGAAAAATTAGAAGATGTGCTAAAAAAATTTGATGCACATTGCTCTCCCAAAAAGAATGAGACGTATGAAAGATACATCTTCCGTTCTCGGACACAGCAACAAAATGAGACTTTTGTTAGCTTTATAACTGATCTGAAACTGAAAGCACAGACATGTAATTTCTCTGAGCTCAAAGCATCCATGATTCGTGACCAGATTGTGTTTGATATTCATGTTAAAAAAGTCAGGGAACATCTGTTGAGAGAAACCGAACTAAATTTGGAAAATGCAGTGAAAATATGCAAAGCCAGCAAGCTAGCTCGAAATCACGCGAAGACTTTCAGTGAAATCAATAATGATGCGAATGTAATGAGTGATAATGCTGCTGTCAGTGCTGTGTCCTACAAGTGGAAGAAACGTGGGCAGAACAGAAATGAAAAGCAATCGGAGGATGAAATTTTTAATTGTAAACGCTGTGGTTACAAACACCAGTTAAGACAATGCCCAGCGTTTGGAAAAATGTGCACAAAGTGTAATGGAAAGAATCACTTTCCCAAACAATGCTTTTCAAAAGTAAAAACGACGAAAGGGCAACGAGTTAATGTGATTGAGGACACTGATGTAAGTGAGACATTTTTTGTAGGAATGGTGTCATGTGACGATGTCAAAAAAGATACAGAAAATGTGCAGCCCTCAGAAATAGACAATGCTGAACATAAAGTTAATGCAGTAAAAGAGGACAAATGGATGATCCCACTGCAGATAAATGGAGCATTAGTTACATTGAAACCGGACACTGGGGCAAAAGCAAACTTAATCAGTATGAGTGACATTAACAATATGAAAGAAAAGCCCAAAATACAGAAAACGTCAGTGCTACTGAAGGACTATAATGGACAGAAAATAGATAGCTTAGGTGTATGCAGACTTAAAGTGACAGTCAAAGACAAAGTGCATCATCTCATGTTTTCTGTTGTGGCTGAAAGGCTTGATTCACTACTGGGTGACAAAGCTTGTGAAGACTTAGAACTGGTCAAGAGAGTCTACCGTATAAACTGTGCCATAAGCAGACCAGATGACTCAGGTGATGAAGCAGAGAGCCCATCAAGGATGAAAAGGCCAAAGGGTATCCATGTCTTCAAAAAGCCTAGTTTCTCCAAGAAGAAAGAAAAAGACTTCAAGGTCAAAGAGAAGCCAAAGGAAGAAAAGCACAAAGAGGAAAAACACAAGGAGAAAAAGTCCAAAGATATAACCGCAGCAGATGTTGTTAAGCAGTGGAAAGAGAAAAAGAAAAAGAAGAAGCCTGCACCAGAGCAGGAAGCAGTTCCGGTGGATACTCCTTCCCTGAAGCCAATCTTTGGTGTTCCATTAGCCGAGGCTGCTGAGAGGACTATGCTGTATGATGGGATCCTGCTGCCAGCAGTTTTTCGAGAGTGCATTGACTACATTGAGAGTTATGGCATGAAGAGTGAAGGAAACACTGAAACCCTCTCCAAGCAAAGATCGCAAGGAGACCTCGATCTATACAAGAGCAGATCGATGACAATGCCACAACTGCATCTTATCATTCACCGCCAGAACAATCTCATGAAGTCACATCAGACTTACCCGTGTTGAGAAGATCCACACGTGAAGTAAAAGAGCCTGATAGACTTAATCTTTGAGTAAAATGTAAAGCTTTGAAAATGTGTTGACTGTTTTGAAAATGTTTATGTTTAAAGAGCACTAACAAAAGTGTTACTGATATTATCTTTATTGTTTTCTTGAAAGTTGATTGATATTGATTTTGTTAAACCTCCAAAGAAAGGGGGATGTAGTGATCAATAACATGTCATTCTGTGGTGGACACTAGGTGGAGCAGTAGAGCTGTATAGAACTGTATGTATAAAACTACACTACCCAGCTGTATAGATATTAAGCCTACGTTACCCATGAGGCTAGGCTACCCAGAAGGCAACAGTCAAGATGGCAGCCTGCACACAGGAGCACAATGCTGCATCTATACAGATACTGTACCAAGTCCACATGGCTCAATAAAGTAACTAGCAAAAGCTAGCTGTGTTCATAATAAGAATGTCTAGTTATTAATGAACAGAACAACCGGAACGCCCTTCTTTGGGTTAAAAATTGAGACCAGGGGTTTATGATCAGTCAGTAGGGTGAATTTCTGCCCGTGCAGATAGTGATTGAACTTCTTCACCCCCCACACCAGGCTGAGGGCCTCCCTGTCAATCTGTGCGTAGTTATGCTCGGCTGAGGTTAGCGAGCGTGATGCCAAGGCTATTGGCATCTTTGAACCGTCACGGAATTTGTGTGACAGCACCGCTCCAATGCCGTAAAGTGATGCATCACATGCCAACCGAATCGGTAGTGTTGGGTTGTAGTGGGCCAATAATTCTTTTGAAGTGATTTGGCATTTACATTCCTGAAAGGCACGCTTACACTCATCACTCCATTTCCATGTTACACCAGTTTGAAGGAGGGCGTTCAGTGGGTGCAAAATTGTAGATAAATTCGGCAAGAACTTATGGTAGTAGTTCACCAACCCGAGGAACGACTTCAGTTGTGACACATTTTCTGGTGCTGGAGCCTTGACTACAGCCTCAATCTTGTCCGGCGACTTATGCAACCTTTCCTCATCAATCATGTGGCCACAATACGAGATTTGTCTCCTGAAGAACTCGCATTTGGGACGGTTGGCTCATAGCCCATATTCCTGCAATCTCGTGAGCACCTGTTCCAGGTTGGTAAGGTGGTCATTGTCATTTTTGCCCGTAACCAGGATGTCGTCCAAATAACACTGGGTCCCCGGGATCCCTTGCAGGACTTGTTCCATTGCCCTCTGCCACATAGCCGGGGCTGATGCTACCCCAAATACCAGTCGATTGTACTGGTAAAGGCCTTTGTGAGTGTTTATCGTGAGGTATTTCCTAGATGCTTCTTCCACCTCCATTTGTAGATATGCTTGAGCCAGGTCAGTCTTTGTAAAACGTTTCCCTCCAGATAGTGAGGCAAAAATATCTTCTAATCCGCGGAAGCGGATACTGTACTGTGTGCAGGACTGGGTTCACAGTCACCTTGAAGTCCCCACAGATGCGAACCTTCCTTGGCTCCCCAGGCGTGCTGCTCAATGCTTTCTTCATTACAGGAAAGATGGGTGTGGCCCACTCGCTCCAGTCCACCTTAGACAGCACCCCCGAACGCTCCAAACTCTCCAGTTCAGCTTCCACAGCTGAGCGTATCGCGTATGGCACCGGTCTGGCCTTGAAAAATTTTGGGGTTGCGTTATCCTCAATCTTTATGGTTGCCTTTACTCCTTTTAGAGTCCCAAGTCCTTGTTGGAACACCTCTTCCGCATCAGATAGAATTTGTGACAGACGTCCAGGTGCGACGTCATCATCTTTTTTGTCAGTCACAGTTAGTGCCAGAATGGAATGCCAATCCAATTGTAGTCTTCAGATCTATTCACATCCCAATAATGGTGGTCCTCCATCTCGTAGTATATACATGTATAGTTTCTGTGTTTCCTTTCCGTTATATTCAACTGGCACCCTTATTTTTCCTCTGGGGTAGACCTTTTGCCCCGTGTATGTCTTCAATACAATGGACGTGTCCTTTAAGGGTATGTGTGAGAATAGCCGCTCATAGTCTCGTCGATTCATGACAGTTAGGGCTGATCCTGTGTCCAATTCCATCTTCACTGATGTCCCTGCTATCATGAGGGTGACCCAAATGGTTCGGTGATCTTCTTTTGCGATCATGTTGTGTAACTTTAAACAATTAGTCGCCTGCTCCCGGAGTCCTTATCACTCTCCTGATCTTCGGAACTACTATCTGTCAGTTTATTTACTTTCCTGTACTGTTCCTTAGTAGTTCTTGTCATGTTGGTCTTCTTTCCCGACCTGCAGACTCTTGCTATATGTCCCATTTTCCCGCATTGTCTGCATATTTTGTCTTTAAACCAGCAGTCCTTCTGCTCATGGGTTGTTCTGCCGCAGTGATAGCACTTTTCGGCTCCATACGCCATTTCGTTAGCTCTGTATTCTTGTGTATTTCCGCAGCTCCCCGTGCTGCTGCTTCGTAGGATACTGCCACGCTGAAAGCCTGTCCTAGCGTCAGGTCCTGTTTTGAAAGTAGTCGTTTCTGGGTTCCTTCACTCTGGAGCCCGCAGACAAACTTATCCCGTAAGGTGTCTGCCAGTCCTGCTCCGAACTGGCAGTGCTTCGATAACTTGCATAGTTCCGTAAGATAGTCAGCATTGCTCTCATCTTTGTGCTGGTTTCTTTTATGGAACTTGAATCTTCCTGCTATCAGCAGTGGTGTAGGGCTTAGATGTTCCTGTAAGATATGAACAATCTCCTCAAAACTTTTCTCCATTGGTTTAGCTGGGGTAATTAAATTCCGCAATAGGCCGTACGTACTCGCACCCATCAGATTTAATAATACCGATGCCATCTTTCCATCAGCCACCTCATTTGCCTTGCAGTACACTTCAATTCTTTCCACATACGTGGTCCAGTCTTCTACCTCGTTGTCGAAAGCAGTGATACTGCCACTTTTCGGCATCTTGGGCGATTTAAAATGGCGCCTCCCGCGCTTTTGCTTCTTCCCCAATGGAATAAAATGGCGCCTCCCATGCTTTTGCTTCTTCCCCTTACTGCCACGCTGCTCCTAGTGTTCTACGGGGTAATGGCAGCAACCCACAGCTTCGGCGCGTCTCGCTTTCCTTCCCCCCCGTTTAGTTTCTCTCCGCTGTCCTGTTCTCGAGCACCGACCGCGCCCTGTGCGCTCCACCCTCTCCCTCTTGTTTTCTTTTCCTGGCGATGCTGCACGGCCCGGTTTGTAGAGCCGCTCAATCGAGCTTGAGCCCGCCGCAGTCCGGAAGGGTCAATGCGCTACCTGCCACCAGCACGATTCGCTGGAACCACAGGCTCTCCCGCAATTCTCCAAACACCGACGGATTCTTTGGGCGGTTGCCCTCGGTCGACGCCCATTGCTCAGACTACGACCTTCCAGGACCTTCCTTTCAGGCGAGATCCCCGTGAGATGATGCCACACTGCACGTGAGTTTGAACTTACTCGTCACCACTGTAAAGTCCGCGCCTCAATAATACACGGACTTCGGGAGAACAGTTTAACAGGTACTTTACTGTACAAGAGGCAGCTTGAAACTGAAACTACAGAAGCCTGCTAGGGCCTTTTATACAGGGGTGGTTACTGCCGGTACTGCAGTCTAAGACCAGTTATTCCCTTAAAGGTACATACACAACAGTAGGGGTTGGAGAAAGTCTGCCACACAGGCATATCCATCATCTTCCACCGACAATGGCAAGATGCCGGGGAGGGGATGGAGTGGGATTCCAGCCTGCATGTGTGCGCAATCCCACACTCCCCGATTCCAGTCAATGCCACCAAAGTCGTAACCCGCCCCCAAAAGCCCCTGCCCACGACCACAACATCACGGACTACAGTACAGAGGTGTCCTACCACCACCAAGGGACCAGGGAATGGGTTAGTCCTAGTGCCGACCGATAAGTTACTGTACCAGGGGGTACACTATGCAGTGGCCTCAGTGATCCTGAACCTGACCGAGGTACACTTACCTGAGTGGTGCCCTAAGGAGACAGAACAGTTGTACCAAGCCCTGTTAAAGGAAATGTTTAAGAAATTTTATGAATTTGACTTTGCCAATGTAGACAAAGCGAAACTGTACAGTTTACATCCTGAGCATAATTTGGGTGTGGGGAGACAAAGAAGGGGGACCTGGAATGATATTTTCACTGCCTATAGTACAGGATCCTCAGTAATAAACAGCCTAGATGATATAGAGTTACAAACACTGATAAATGGTTTAAAGACCCAGTTAAGAAAAATCCTAACAGAGGAGAACACAGTGGTAGGCTCAGAGCTACATGAGGACCAAGCTGTGACGGTCCATTTAAAAGAGATAATCGCTGAGCTGGAGAGACACACCAAAACAGTAAATGCACTCATATGGGAGGACAGGAATGCTTCGGATCAAACTGCACAGAATGAGGTTTGCGTGCTATACGGGGAATGGTTGCTGGGCGAGGGCCGCAGCCACCTGAAGGATTTAAAACAAGGCTTAGTCCCCTCCTGGATTAGCAACAAGCACCTTGCAGCCCTCCACCCGTTTAGTAATTCGCTGAGCCCGTGTCAGCTCCGCCTAGCCTCTGAAGCCTACCCTGTCCCAGTGGATTGTGGACGTTCCAATCACACTATCATGGGGATAGTAGTGAGGATGCCGGTCATGACTGGGACAGCCCGACCCGCACCGGTATACAGGGTGGAGAACATTGGGATCATTCAAGGGGGTGCACACGTCCATTTCGCAGAGGTCCCACCTTATGTCATAAAGTGGGAGCATGCTATGACAGGTACAGACCTCTCTGGGTGCCGGAGCCGGGGAGCGCACATAATACTGTGTCCCCAGCACTTGAATGCCTATTCGAGACCACAACCTGTGAACTGTACCATGGAGGTAATGGCACAAGGCCATGTTTCCCCACAGGTAGCATTCATAGGGGGTGGGACATATTGTGTCACCACAAGTGCGCCATATTGTGTCACCACAAGTGCGCCCCACTACCGGCATCAACAGCACATCTGGTGTCGGGTGAGTGACAGCAGTTTCCATTTTAAAGCCGAGGCAGAAGTTCAAGTGGCCCAGGAACAGATTGTACCCATCCCTGAACCCTCAACTGTTCACCTCACTGTCAGGGAAAACATTACCATCCTGCATAATTACGTAACACATTTCGGCTATGAAATTCCCCCTCTACCAGAACATCTTACCGCCCTATTAAAAGCAGTGGTCATCTCACAGAAACATTTCTATACATTAGAGCAGAAGACAGTCAAGATAGGGGCCAAGATCTCGGATATTGTAGTTCCACCTTGGTGGGATATTTTTGGAAATATAGAGATCCCTTCTTGGATTAGAATGGCTTCACACATTATAGTGGTTTGCCAGCTCGGTATAGTTTTCTACTTGTTGTGCACAAAGTGCAAGGGAAGGGACAGGATGCTCCGCTCTCAACATGAGGGAGCATGGGACAAAAATAAAAATAAAGTTTACAACTAGGTATAAAAGAAACCTTGACCGTTATTAAAAATAAAGTTCGATGAGTGTGTGTGTCATTATTTTTCCTATGTGTGTGTAATTTTTTCCGAGTGGTGCAGGGGTGTTGGACCCCCTCCGTGCTTGGATGTGAATGTAATCCGATTTTTCGTACCTTGTATATCTGTGTAAACACTACACCTAAAGGGGAACGGGAGAGTGTTTTGTTTTTGGGCTTTAGTTTAGATAATATAAGGGAAGGTTGGCTCCCAGGGATCAGAATTTTGCTCACCCAGTATGACACTGTAGGCCTAGAAATTCAGTATAGCCACTTTTGGGGCGGTAAAGTCGGGCGGCCGCTAAAGTTTGTGCCCGGCGCAAAGTCGAGCCCCCTTCGCCAATATTCAGTTGCATCGCCCTAAGAGGTTGCTGCTGCGCTAAAACAGGCGATGCACGACTATCATTAGGCGCTAAGCCGGCAGCCCGGGGTGCTAACACCGGAAGTTGGGCGCAGGGCAGGTGCGGCGAGCTGTTGATTGCCGGCAGACACTCTGGCTCCGGTGAGCTCTTAAAGGGGGAGGGTGGATTCGTTTTTTGAAAGGCCGAGACTCGTGTATTTGTGTTTTTGGGGAGGGCTTCTCTCCATCAGTTTGTTATGTGGTACCGGTCTTCTTCTTCTTCTTCTTCTTCTTCTTCTTCTTCTTCTTCTCCTTCTCCTTCTCCTCCTCCTCCTCCTCCTCCTCCATCTACTCACAAAGCAGGAGTGTTGAAAAACGGCTGCCTTTTCTACTGCAGGATTGCCCTTTAATTTGCGCTCCCCGCAGCCTGCCTCGGCTGTGTACCGTTCCACTTCACAGTCGTTCGGGCCGCCAGGCGCACAATGGGGCGGCGCGAGTGAAGTTCCGGTTCCGGGCACACAAAGGGCGTTGCATGATGAAATGACGTCATGATCTGCGTGCGCAGATGAGCGCGCGCAATGACTTTGCGCCGGCGCTAAATGTCTACTGAAGTTGGGGTGAGGCGCAGATCGCGCTGCGCCCGGGCGCTAAGCACCTAGCGCTCAAGATCTACTCCTCCTAAGGCGCTAACGGCTGGCGCAGCCAACTGAATTTCTAGGCCGTAGTGTTTAAAGTATCACAGGGGGGTGTGTAAGGCTCGCAAAATTCTACAGATTCCCCCAAACCAAGAAAGAAGAGATTTTTGGACTGTTTAAAAGAATATTGATCCAAAAGGGGCTTAAAATCAAAACCACAGGATTTTGGCTATTTTGAAAAGGCATGTCCAGGCCTGTGGAAGGCTGCGACAAAGGAGTTGGCATAGGGCACTGTAAAACAAATAGTTTGAGTATTTGGCACAGGCCAGATTGTCTGGGAATGTTCTGAACCGCCTCAGTCATTCTACATAAAGATAATAGGCCTACAGAAGGACAGTTCCCACCAGAGATACAGGGCCATCAAAAATATGAATAATACAGTACAGGGTACATGCCACTAGTCAACAAAAGAGACCCTGACCCCAGCAGGAGAAGACAATCGAACAACAGATTAAACCACTCAGAGAGATTTCAAAACCACTTCACACACTTAAACCGATTTCAAAGCAATCCCAAAACTAGTTAAAAATCAATTAAAGATAGATGGGACCAGCCCGAAACGCAATAAAGAATTTAAAATTATTAAAGTTAATGAGCCCGCCAAAATTAACAAAGAGCCAGAGAAGATTTGGTGGGCAGATAAGCAAGGCCTCAAAACAGTATAATTGAGGCCTGCTTTTTCAGTTAAGTCAGTACTACTCATCATCATCATCACAACACAGTCGGAGAATCGGAGACTTGAGGAAAGGAGAACGAAATGGAAGGAGAAAGGAATCGAGGCAAACAAGGGCCCCAAGAAACCAACAACCAATGATATTACAAATAACTAGGTAATATTGGGTCACCGCGACCAACAAGAAACCAACCTGGAAGAAACCAAAGATTCGCAAGTTTGTTTCCACTCTACAAGCTAGCCTGACTTACCCCTGGGTAAGATTTAATGCAAAAGACTTTAAAACCTATACCTAACCAAAGGAAATTGGGTACTTACCCGATAAATCCAAATACGCACCCGACCGCATCAGCGGACAAGCGAAGACTGAAAACCCAACACAGGTGCAGTCTTCCACCACATCCGGGGTATGGCAGGCCCCAACCGCCACACCTAAAGAGAGCCCCGAAATCGCGAACCTCTACAACTGTCAAGAAAGTTGTTTGGTGAGCATTTCCCTGGTCCTCTAATTAGTGTAGTGGGATTGGGAGGGGTAAAGTATTTTGTCTATTGTCATTCTCCCTCGCATATTTGGAAGTGTTCCCCCTTTTAGAGTGATAAGATTATTGTATTGTATATTTTCCTGTCTCAAATAAAAATCCAAGTTCTTTTAACCAACTCAGTTGTCTTTTGCAATTTCATTACAACCCCCAAGTAAGTCCAAAGTCTAGGACCAAGGGAGTGGGATCAATTTGAACCACTCAGGAAGTCAGAGACAAAGCTGACCACACACACCACCCCTTACAAGACGCAGGGTCAGCTACCTCAACATGTCTGAGCAGCAGTGTCAGAGGCGGCTCCGAATTTCGCGAGAGGCAGTGACTGATATCTGCGCAATGCTACAGCAAGACCTGCTACCCAGAGGACCAGGTGGACAAGCATTACCAGTAGCCATCAAAGTCACCACCACAATCAACTTTTTTGCCTCAGGCTCATTCCAGGGATCAGCAGCAGCCATCAGCAGCATCTCCCAGGCGGCCGCACACAACTTGCATAACGCAGGTAACCGATGCCCTCTTTGCCCTCGCACACAATCACATCCATTTCACCAAGAATCGAGCAAGTGTCACGGCGCGAGCGGTTGGATTAGCTAATCTGGCAGGTTTCCAAGGATGCAGGGCGTCATTGACTGCACACATGTGGCCCTTAGGGCACCCCATCACAATCCAGGTATTTTTGTCAAATGCAAGGGCTTCCACTCCCTCAAAATTCAGCTGGTGTGTGACCACAAGAAATAAATTTTGCATGTTTGTGCCATGTACCCTGGCAGTTGCCATGACTCCTTGATACTGCGCCAGTCTAGTGTGCCTCCGCTATTCAGTCTGTCAGACCAACTTAACGGATGACTACTTGGAGACAAGGGTTATCCCCTGAGGTGTGGCTAATGACGCCGTTGAGGAGGCCAGCCAACGGAGCTGAGGAGCGCTACAACTCCAGCCACATTTCCACCAGATCCATTATCGAGCAAACCATCGGTTTGCTGAAGATGCGCTTCAGATGCCTGGATATATCAGGTGGAGCCCTACAGTACTCACCAGCCAGGGTCTCCAGAATCGTCATGGTTTGCTGTGCACTTCACAACATGGCACAACGTCGTGGCTTGCAAATTCCTGAGGACCAAGTGGCTCCTCACATATCCTCCTCAGATGAGGAGGAGGAGGAGGAGGAGGAGTGCGAAAATGATCATCCTGCAGAGGCCCATCAACCAGCGGCAGCATTACGCAAGAACATTGCTGCCCAGGATGCAATGAAAGCACTCATCCTGGCCAGATTTGCTTAGCCTAGTGAATCAAAAACTTTTGCCTTGCTGCTTCTTCCCAGAGCTTTGACAATGGCCAAGAACCAGAGGATTCCTAGCACACTAACCACCATACTGACAGTTGCAAGTATTCCTAAGGCCTCAATGTGGAAGTCCCAATAGCGAAATGACAGACACCACAACTGCAACATTTGCCATCAGAATTTTTATGTTCAATAACGTCGTGATGACATTTTTACAATAAACACAAAATTGCACCCAAGTTACTACCCTTGAGACTATTTGTGCAGAATTTTCCTCTTACGCGTGCTTCTACGTGGTGCCTCCCCTGTGGCTTCAGCCGATGTGGAGGCGCCTTGCTCACTTTCCTGCTGCTCCTGTCTCGACACCTTTGGCGGGCATCCTCTGGGGTTGCGAGCCTGTGAGGGCTCGTCAACACTCTGCTGCTCCTGCGGCTGTGCAGGGGTTGAGAAGTCTATCTCACTTGGGTGTGGACTCCGGTGGGGCTCTGACCGAGGGCTCTGCAGTGGCATGGAAGTGGCTTGGAGAGGAGCCCACACTTCGTTGAGGTCTGCCACCAACCTCCCTCTCATGGGTCAGGTCCCCCTCAGCGCCTGCAAGTGGCTGGAGAGCACCTTGCTGCACATCAGGGGGGCCATGGGGACCCATATCTGCAATGGCAGTCCTACTCAGAAGGACTTCCATGAAGGTCTGGTTTCTCTGTTCAATAGATGCCCATCGCTCCTCAAGAGATGTCATTCTATTCTGAACAATGACCATGTTTTCCATACCCTGGCGACTAAGCTCCTCCATGGCCGTAGCCATCCTCTCCTCTACTGTAGCCATCCTCTCCTCTACGGTAGCCAGCCTTACCATGGAGGTAGCAATCCTTTCCACAGAGGTAGCCATCCTTTCTGTGGTGATGCGTTCATGCGCCAATGACTCCACAAAGGCTCTGCTCATGTTCGCTATGGACTCCTCCATTCGCTCCACACTCGCAGCGACCCTGGAGACAAAACCTGCCAGAGAATCTGTACCTGCAGTTCCATCACCTCTGATCTTATGGATGGTCCCAGAGGCAGAGGGTCGACATGTTGCAGAGCCGAGCTGGCAGAATCCTGCGCCCTCCGACTAGGACTCTCCACTGCTCTCCCTGTCTCCACAATCTGCTGATGCTCACTTGTGAGCTGTGATACACCAGGTGACAACATTACTCTATGTCCCGAAAGTCCCACCGAGGTTTGAGTGTCTGCGCTGGTGCTGGGTGCACTGAATTCTGCTGACGCTGCGCCCTCAGATGTTGCAGATTCCTCTGAGGAGTCTGGCTGCTCAGCCCCTTCTTCCTGGCTAGGGGTCACGTATGCTTGTGATGGTCCTGTGGGGGAGTAAAGGAAAGAGTCAGAGATATGATGCAAAGGCTACATGCACATAGCTTTTTGCAGATGCTCATAAGTGCATCTGTTACAGCTTCACAATCATTATCAGTGACTCATGCAATGTCAAAGAGAGAGTTGGGAAACTTTTCTGTCACCAGCTTGCTGTGTTACACCCAGCCCCCATGCACGAATCATCCTCTATTCCCATAATTTCCAGGATGGCCTCCTCCCAGGGGGTCAGGTGGACTATTGAGGCTGTCCCTCCTCCTGTCCTGGCTCGCTCTCTTTTGTTGTGAGCTCTCTTTTTCTGCAATGAGGGAGACAAGTGGAGCATGAGTGAGAATGAGTGAGTGTAGAGATTGCATAGCATAGATACTTAGAAGGAGACAAAGATGGAGTGAGGTTGCAAGACTAAGGGCCTTCCCTGTGTGTTGTCCGTTGTATTCAAAGCATCAGAGTGATAGGGAGTGTGAGGGCTGCATGGTGGAATAGTTACGTGAATGTGACCATAGAGAGAGAGGGAATGGGTAATGGTGCATGGATGTCAGTGTCAAGTTGGATGTGGAGGAAGAGATTGCTAAAGCTGAGTGCTGGTGAGGAAAGGCAATGGGGTCAGATTGAGGGTGAGGGGAAATTCATACCCACTTTTCCAGTGCGCTGAAGGTCATGAAATCTTTTCCTGCACTGTATCCAGGTTCTGCGTGTGACTCTCAAGGAGTTGACTACCTCAGCCAGCTGCATCCACACTGCCTTGGTCTGAGTGGGAGGCCTCTTCCTCCCTGATGAAGGGAAGAGCACCTCCCTGTTGACCCTAGCCCCATCCACTAATGCCTGCAGTGCCACCTCGTCAAAGCGAGGAGCTGATCTGGCCCTCCCGCTTGTCATATTTGCTGCAGCTCCCTCACACTGCACAGTCAAGAAGCTTGGCAGTCTGCAGAAGAAGCAAAGCTTGCTGTGGACCTTAAATGCAGCAGCAATGATGATGTCATCGGAGGGGACTTTCAGTCATGAAAAACCCATTTGCAAAGGCTTCCCACACCTTGGAAATCAATTGGCCAATTCAGTTAAAATTGCATCAATCTCCCAAATCCATTTAGATTCGTGTGGGAAACACAAAATTCGGATAACACGACACCATCCCGCACCTGAGTTAAAATCCCCCCCTATCAGTCGAATGAAATAGATACACAGCTATATTGTGTTGCTCAACAATGGCTACCATAGTCCTTAGAAAGGTGAAATGCTTTCCCTTAAATAACAATTTGCATGAATCTGCCTTGAAATAACAATTTCCTTTACTCTTAACACTGATAGTACTTAAACCATTTATGGGCTACATTCAGGCTGTTTGTGAGTTCTGTGGCAGTAAGCCGGAATCGCTGCCTCTTGCAACAAATGGAATGTTAATCCACTGCCAGCAGCCAATCAGATATCAGCTGATATTATTTATATTTACCACCTATATTTTACTGTTTTGCTCTCAGAAAGTTCAACTATTTTCCCTTAAAATATCAATTTGCTTTAATTTAATCACTGGAGCCTCAGTTAGAGGAAATAAAGTTGTTGACCCATATTAATGATGGATTTGGTCTCCATTTTCTGTCTATCTCCACAGTGCAAAAATAGCCATGATTTTCAGGGATTGCGTTGTGTATTCTTTTTCAACTGTTTCTCAAAAACTAAAATGCTTTATTGGTATAAAAAGGGCTGGACTATGATGGCATAGAACAGTCAACAAAGCATTTAAAAACTACAAAGTCCCTAGGATTGTTTTAAAAGTATCAACAGCTCAAAATGCATTGAAAAGATGAAAGTGGAATACATTAAACAGTCCACATTATGAAAAGAAGCTACAAGGCATAAAAAAGATTAATTAACCTAAACATGTAGTTATCAAACCTTCAAACCTCCTGATAAGGGAGGCCATGGCCTAGAAATTTGGGAGTGCCCATTTTTGGGGGAGGGGAGTCAGGGGTCAGGTATCACGGGGCTGGGGAAGCCGGTAGAGGCGACGATCAGGAGCGAAGGTTTAATGTGGGGTCGGGAGAAACATTCCTGCTCCTCCCGGCTCCACATTCAGGTAAGTAACTTGGCCCAGAAATTCGGGTTGGAGGCTTCCCACGGGTGCAAGCCTCCGACCTGCACTTACCTAGCATGCCGGCTGTTGTGCTGTGGGCCCGCGTGGGATTCTGATCCTGGGCCTGCTCCAACTGCCAGCGTGCAGTGCTTGCGTATCCCAGGGGCGCAGTTAGTTCGAAGCGTCCCCTGGGATCACATGGGCCATGGAGAGCCAATGGTAGCAGGGAATCTGTATTCATAGATTTGACAGGAAGAGCTGTCAAATCTATGAATACAATTCAGCCCCAAAGCATAACTAAAACTTCAAATAAATTTTAAAAAAGCATCACATTTTTAAAATAACTATAAATTACATAAAATAACTATTTTAAACAATAATTTAAATTTTTGAAAAAATTACTTACAGTTTCTAACGGGGCTAAAAATAAACTTACCTTTCTTTAAAGTATTTAAAAATAATAAACCTGTGGAAAAAATGTTTTAATTTTACTTAATTCACCACTTGCCTTGTTAAAAGCAGGCCTTGCGACTGCTTTTTAGAAGCGTAGCTGCTGGAGACTTACCCTCCTGGAGAAAGCTGCAAAAAAACCGAAAGTTACAGGTGTACACGCTGCCTCTCCGGTGCACGCGTTCGACCTGTGAACCCCTTCCTTTAAGGGAACGGAAGTTCCGGTTCCCCACGCATGCGCAGTGCACGCACGAAACCGGCACTTTCGTTGGGCCTACGCGTAAGTACCCAGCGCGTACTCACCCGTGGGGACCCGAAGTTCTGGCCCAAGCGCAGGCATTCTGCATTCTGCAATGGCGCTGGCTGACTTACGGCAAACCAATCTTTCAGCGGGGACCTCAAACAGGCGCTAGATTCCTTGTTTGCATATGCCAAGGGCCTAATGCCTATATCAGGCGTGGGTAACGCATACCTCTTTATAGAATCAAAGAATGACACAGCGCAGAATGGGCCCATTTGGCCCATCATGCCTGTGCTGGCTCTTTGATAGATCTATCCAATTACTCCCACTCCCCTGCTCTTTCCCCATAGCCCTGTCATTTTTTCCATTTCAAGTATTTACCCAATTCTCTTTTGAAAGTTATTATTGAATCATCTTCCACCACCCTTTCAGGCAGTGCATTCCAGATCACAACAACTCACTGTGTAAAAAAGTTTCCTCATGTCGCCTCTGGTTCTTTTGCCAATCACCTTAAATCTGTGTCCTTTGGTTACCGACCCTTCTGCCACTGGAAACAGTTTCTCCTTATTTACCCTATCAAACCCATTCATGATTTTGAACAGCTCTATCAGATCTCCTCTTAACCTTCTTTGCTACAAGGAGAACAACCCCAGCTCCTCAGTCTCTCCATGTAACTGAAGTCCCTCGTCCCTGGAAACATTCTTGTAAATCTCCTCTGCACCCTCTCTAAGGCCTTGACATCCTTCCTAAAGTGCATTGCCCAGAATTTAACAGAATACTCCAGGTGAGGCCCAACCAGTGTTTTATAAAGGTTTAGCATAACTTCCTTGCTTCTGTACTCGATTCCACTATTAATAAAGCCAAGGATCACCTATGCTTTTTTAACAGCTTTCTCAATTTTTCCTGCCACCTTCAAAGATTAATGTACATATATCACCAGGTCTCTCTGTCCCTGCACCCCCTTTAAAATTGTACCATTTAGTTCATATTGCCTCTCCTCATTCTTCCTACCAAAATGTATCACTTCACACTTCTCTGCATTAAATTTCATCTGTCATGTGTCTGCCCATTTCACCAGTCTGTCTATGTCCTTCTGAAGTGTGTCACTATCATCTGCATTGTTTACTACATTTCAGTTTTGTTTCATTGGTACTCTTTGAAATTATGCCCTCTATACCCAAGTCCAGGTCATTAATATATATCAAAAAGAGCAGTGGTCCAAATACCAACCCCTGGGAAACACCACTGTATACTTCCCCCCAGCCTTAAAAACAACCGTTCACCACTAGTGTCTGCCTTCTGGCCCTGAGCCAATTTTGTATCCATGCTACCACTGTCCCTTTTATCCTCTTGCTGTATTGCATTACTGAGCCATTTCACAGAATCACAGAAACCCCACAGTGCAGATAGAGGCCATTTCGGCCCATCGAGCCTGCACCGACACATATCCCACCCGATCCCCGTAACCCCTACACCAACACATATCCCACCCTATCTCCGTAACCCCACACATTTTAATCCCCCTAACACTAAGGGTCAATTTATCATAGCCAACCAACCTAACCTGCGCATCTTTGGACTGTGGGAGGAAACCGGAGCACCCGGAGGAAACCCACGCAAACATGGGGAGAATGTGCAAACTCCACACAGACAGTCACCCGAGGCCGGATTCGAACCCGGGTCCCTGGCGCTGTGAGGCAACAGTGCTAACCACTATGCCACCGTGTGGAAGAATATACCAGTAAGGTACACTCTATCAGTGGCACTTCATTTATAAGATGGTTTAACTTGTGACAAAATTACTTCTACTTGTATGTTGCACTTGCATCCATTTCCAATATGTCAGAAATGTTTTTTTTATGATAAATTTATTTCAGGTTTTGTGAACCGACATTAGGAACATTGGAATTGCTAAAAGACCAAAGTCCATCTAATTCGCCTTCTACCATCCTGTTAGTTGTATGATACAATGATAATGAAGTTGTTGACTAATGATAACAATCATTCTCTATTAATTAGTCTACAACAGACCCAGACATGACACGAGGAAAACCCCAGGGCGGAGAGCTTTGGGAATCATAGTTCCAAAGTCATTGGTTCCACCCGAGCATGTTACACTTACCCCATGTCATATTTCAAATGACTCATATACTGTATCCCAAAATGTTAATTCCTGAAAGAAATCGATCAAAACTTACATTTGAAAGAATCAACACTAATTGCTTCCACCATCTACGTAGGGAGCCTGTTCCATACCAGGCATTAACACTGGCAATGTAGTCTTAATGCTTAAGATGGCCGTTTTCCAATTGACAATCTGAATATCGAACCCTTAATTACTACAAATCATTCAATTAATTCATAAACAGTTTAAATGTTCTCTCAATAAAATATTGTAAATGAAAGATTTGTGTTTTTCATTCTAAATTTTCAGTTACAGGTTTGTGAATATTTGATCCCTGTCAATCAAAGCACAATCTGTGACTAGGAAAAGGAAAGTGTTATTCTGTTAAATAATAACGGTAGAGACTACAATTTATTTAAGTTGTTGTGGCATTTGTTGCACTTAAATGGCTCCACAGGAAGTGTATGTCATTGCATAGCACAACACTAAACCCCTACTGGTGAACTAATTGGACTGAATACTGTTCTCTAATGTTAGTATGATGACTACTGCTGTGTGTACTGAACTGCAATGGTGAAGAGAAGAAAGATGGCAGATTAATTCAAGCAGAGCAATGGTTTATGATTAATACCTTGTGTTCCCATGGAATTAACAACAGGAGTGGTTGATATTGTTACAGATTATTAATACAATTCATTTAATGCCCAGACAAGTAAAAACTCAAGTTAAAAATGAGAAAGACATCCAGCCAAGAACAGATTACTTCATGATGAGCACAGTTCATAACATTTGAGAATAAATTGAACTTCACTGCGCTGAGGTTCCTCACTGCTGATGGAACAATAGCTATACATATAAAATATTATGGCCTAGAAATTGGGTTTTGGCTTAGCCAGGGCTTTAGCGCCAGAAGTTAGTGCCGGCGCTAAGTCCCACTGCGCGCGCCAAAAATTCAGTAGCGCCGCGCCCAAACGGCTGCCGGCGCTACTGAAGGGTCTTAGCGCCTGGAAAAGGTCGCTAACTGCCGTTTAGCGCCGCAATTCCGGCGCTGCGGCACCCGATGCGGTGCGGCAGGCTGGGGAAGTGCAGGCCTCCTCCTTCCGTTAAGGAGGAGCTGCCTGCACCCGGCCGCGGCCCGCGCAAATCTGTTTAAAAATGAGCCCGGCACCTCGGACAAGTGCCGGGCTTGCATCTGTTCCGGAGGGGGGAGGGGGAGAAGTCCGGGGAGGGAGCTGCGGGCAGGCGGCCGGCGGGAAAGCGGCCGGCCGCCGCGGGGCCTTTAATGCGCCGGCGCAAACACATGTTGGACTCTGTTGCCAGAGTCTTAGTTGCGGCTGCCACGGGCGAGGCGGCCGCAACTGAATTTCGGCGCTGGGGCCCGTCGGCATGGCAACCGGGACGCTGCGCACACCGATGACGTCATCGGTGCTGGCGCAGCGCTACCGGTGCAACGCCGCTTTAGGGCCCCAGGGAATTTTTCAACTGGCCATAACTCTGGCGCTAGTCCCTCTAGCGCCTCAAAAGCGGCGCTAAGGCTAGTGAATTTCTAGGCCTTAGTTGCGGCTGCCACGGGCGAGGCGGCCGCAACTGAATTTCGGCGCTGGGGCCCGTCGGCATGGCAACCGGGACGCTGCGCACACCGATGACGTCATCGGTGCCGGCGCAGCGCTACCGGTGCAACGCCGCTTTAGGGCCCCAGGGAATTTTTCAACTGGCCATAACTCTGGCGCTAGTCCCTCTAGCGCCTCAAAAGCGGCGCTAAGGCTAGTGAATTTCTAGGCCAAAGAGTTGTTGCAAGTGTTGGTAATTCCACATAGTCTTTCACACATGTGAAAAACTTTTATAAACGCACTCAGGCTTAATGAACACAATCCCATGCTTGTGAAATGGTTTCTCATAGAAACGGCCTTACAGTCTTTAAAATGGTTCATGAATTCTTCTGTGCCCATGGTACGAGGTTCAACAGTACTGTATCATGAAGTATTTAGCTTCTGGGACAAGATCCGGTGCTGTGTGCTTAGGTTAAGAATGGTGTAGCCTAGTGACAATACTAGGCACCCTGTGTATTAATTCATAAATGCAATCTAAAATCCAACCTCTGAAAATGACTCTTCACAAAACCAGATGACATTTCCATTCTCCACACAATCAACACAGACCTATCGAGCTGCTTCATCATTATGATAAACAGTCTGTTCAAGAATTGAAAAAGAGGAGCATCTGTTTAAAAGACTTATTTTAATGGAAGATCAAAACTTCCTGTTCTTTGAGCTGAATCTTTAACAAGCTGTTTGCATTCCTTTCAACCACTGTCCGTCAAAACGGAACATTAAGCCGCTTTGTCATAATGAAAAATATGTTCTTTCTGCTCTTTTATTAACCTTGCAGGCACTAGCATTTCCAGGAAATCTATCCTCTGAGGCAGTTATTATTGTTAACATATTATGACAAACATTAGGGACAATTTTAACTCCTGGCCTGGAGTCTTACAGGTGGGGGCTGAGTTGGATGGCAAGCTGTCCAAACCACTGCAGCATGAGGCTTAGAAATGTTAAATTCTGGGCCTCATCTGTATAGGCCCTATCAGTCTCCCGCCCAAACCCGGTGGGAAGCTGCAACTGGAGAGAGGGCGGGAGCAGGATGTCGAACAGCAGGAGGTTACCGCCGGGGAGTTGAAGGAACGGTCTCCGGCACTCAATTGGGAGTGGGTTTAGGAGAGGGACGGAAGCCTGGGGCAGGGGCGGCTTAAAGTATCCGTGGAGAGCTTGGAGGAGTACTTCTGAAAAATAAAAAATAAATAAAACCACTGGCCATTTTGAACCTCTTCTGGCAACAGTTCCTCTCGGCTGTAGTTTGGCTTGAAGCAACGGCTTCCCTGTGCAGGCCTCCCATTATCAGAACACGAGGATGCATGGAACCAGAAAACATTATTCATTTTATCAAGCCCATTCTTTCCATGGACCATGTACAATTCGCCAGTGCAAACCTGATTGGCCAAATAATCTGTTTCTCTGTTGTAACATTCTGTGATTCCTGTTCACCTTGGACTCTACTTCACCCATTTAATCTCTTAAGGTTGTGCAAAATTTTTACTCTGCCCTTAATATGTAAGTCAAGTAAACCTTCAAATAATGGCAATAATGCCTACAATTTCTCAATATGTGCTCCCACTGTGTAAGGCCCCCCACCGGGAGTATGTACTGAAGCATTATAAGACATCCTGAGGATGTGAAAGGTGCTATAAAAACACTCTCTGTTGGGTTTCATATATATGTGAGGATTGCACGCCAAATGGCCTTAATTTTACATAGCAGGCTCAGACCACTACACTCCCCACCTCCTGAAAGGGATGGTTGATTCCCTGAGCAGCCCCCTGCAGCAGAAGGCCACTTAAAAAAATGTTGTTAAAAAAAATTGCCCCGATCCACAGAGATTTGGCCCAGACCACAGCCTGAATCCCTCCTATGTGGGGCAATGCGTCCTTCTGGAAGCTGATGAATCCCATTTCACTTGTAATATCAGCCTCCAACCATACCTTGAGCCCCATCAAGGTTGTGGAACGGGAAACTCCCATCATAGTAAATCCTTATCCACAGCTCCGCCTCCGCCATGTTAGTGACTTTGTTTGCAGAGGGCGGGTAACGATCAATAACATGTCATTCTATAGTGGACACTAGGTGGAGCCGTAGAGCTGTATATAGCTGTATGTATAAGACTACACTACCCAGCTGTATATATATTAAGACTACATTACCCATGAGGCACTAGGCTACCCACAAGGCAACAGTCAAGATGTCAGCCTGCACACAGGAGCACACATGCTGCAGCTCTACAGATACGGTACCTAGAGAACGTGTACTGAATAAATGACTAGCTAGAAGCTAGCTGTGTTCATAATAAGAATGTCTATTTATTAATGAACATAACATGGTACCAGGATGGTGAAGATCTGCTGAAAATTGTGAAAAGCGACATGGAGAATTTGAAGCCACCAGAGCGTTTGAATCTCACAGAAAAAATCGACTACAATTGGCAGACTTTTAAACAGCAATTCGAACTCTACATTGCAGCCATCGGATTCAGTACGAAGCCAGACGCAAGGAAGATAGCGTTCCTGCTTACGGTTGCAGGCCCACAGGTGATAGAGGTATTTAATACATTTGTATTTAATCCAGTGGAGAACAGAGAAAAATTAGAAGATGTGCTAAAAAAATTTGATGCACATTGCTCTCCCAAAAAGAATGAGACGTATGAAAGATACATCTTCCGTTCTCAGACACAGCAACAAAATGAGACTTTTGATAGCTTTATAACTGATCTGAAACTGAAAGCACAGACATGTAATTTCTCTGAGCTCAAAGCATCCATGATTCATGACCAGATTGTGTTTGGTATTCATGATAAAAAAGTCAGGGAACGTCTGTTGAGAGAAACCGAACTAAATTTGGCAAATGCGGTGAAAATATGCCAAGCCAGCGAGCTAGCTCGAAAGCACGCAAAGACTTTCAGTGAAATCAATAAGGATGCGATTGTAATGAGTGATAATGCTACTGTCGGTGCTGTGCCCTACAAGGGGAAGAAACGTGGGCAGAACAGAAATGAAAAGCAATCAGAGGATGAAATTTTTAATTGTAAACGCTGTGGTTACAAACACCAGTTAAGACAATGCCCAGCATTTGGAAAAATGTGCACAAAGTGTAATGGAAAGAATCACTTTCCCAAACAATGCTTTTCAAAAGTAAAAACAACGAAAGGGCAACAAGTTAATGTGATTGAGGACACTGATTTAAGTGAGACATTTTTTGTAGGAATGGTGTCATGTGACGATGTCAAAAAAGATACAGAAAATGTGCAGCCCTCAGAAATGGACAATGCTGAACATAAAGTCAATGCAGTAAAAGTGGACAAATGGATGATCCCACTGCAGATAAATGGAGCATTAGTTACATTGAAACTGGACACTGGGGCAAAAGCAAACTTAATCAGTATGAGTGACATTAACAATATGAAAGAAAAGCCCAAAATACAGAAAACGTCAGTACTACTGAAGAGCTATAATGGACAGAAAATAGATAGCTTAGGTGTATGCAGACTTAAAGTGACAGTCAAAGACAAAGTGCATCATCTCATGTTTTCTGTTGTGGCTGAAAGACTTGATTCGATACGAGGTGACAAAGCTTGTGAGGACTTAGAACTGGTCAAGAGAGTCTACTGTATAAACTGCGCCATAAGCAGACCAGATGACTCAGGTGATGAAGCAGAGAGCCCATCAAGGATGAAAAGGCCAAAGGGTATCCATGTCTTCAAAAAGCCTAGTTTCTCCAAGAAGAAAGAAAAAGACTTTAAGGTCAACGAGAAGCCAAAGGAAGAAAAGCACAAAGAGGAAAAACACAAGGAGAAAAAGTCCAAAGATGTAACCGCAGCAGATGTTGTTAAGCAGTGGAAAGAGAAAAAGAAAAAGAAGAAGCCTGAACCAGAGCAGGAAGCAGTTCCGGTGGATACTTCTTCTTCCCTCAGGCCAATCTTTGGTGTTCCATTAGCCGAGGCTGCTGAGAGGACTATGCTGTATGATGGGATCCAACTGCCAGCAGTTTTTCGAGAGTGCATTGACTACATTGAGAGTTATGGCATGAAGAGTGAAGGAAACACTGAAACCCTCTCCAAGCAAAGATCGCAAGGAGACCTCGATCTATACAAGAGCAGATTGATGACAATGCCGCAACTGCATCTTGTCATTCACTGCCAGAACAATCTCATGAAGACACATCAGACTTACCCGTGTTGAGAAGATCCACACGTGAAGTAAAAAAGCCTGATAGACTTAATCTTTGAGTCCAATGTAAAGCTTTGAAAATGTGTTGTCTGTTTTGAAAATGCTTATGTTTATAGAGCACTAACAAAAGTGTTACTGATATTATCTTTATTGTTTTCTTGAAAGTTGATTGATATTGATTTTGTTAAACCTCAAAGAAAGGGGGGATGTAACGATCAATAACATGTCATTCTATAGTGGACACTAGGTGGAGCCGTAGAGCTGTATATAGCTGTATGTATAAGACTACACTACCCAGCTGTATATATATTAAGACTACATTACCCATGAGGCACTAGGCTACCCACAAGGCAACAGTCAAGATGGCAGCCTGCACAGGAGCACACATGCTGCAGCTCTACAGATACTGTACCTAGAGAACGTGTACTGAATAAATGACTAGCTAGAGCTAGCTGTGTTCATAATAAGAATGTCTATTTATTAATGAACATAACAGGGTGGAGGCTCCACCCCCAAAACAGGACCATTAGAACTCATATGGAAGGCGGGGTCCTGGCATATCTGGAGCTCGGTGGATTTTTTGACCGTCCTGGCAAACTACCGCCAGAATTACAATGGGAGTCTGTCAGACTGGCTGAAGAGCTCCAAGCCCCCATTTTTTAAGCTATGTAAAATTGTATAAAGCGAGGACCGAGAAACTATGGACACATATACCCCATTTTTTTCAGAAGTATGTAGGTAAAATTTTATAAAAGGGTGAGATATATTTTGGGGGCAGATCAAAGGAAGGGGGCAACATTCCAAATTTCTTGGTCACAGGCAGACTATTTATGGTGCAACTGGGTGCCTGCCTCAGGTGGGAGGGAAGTGAGATTGCAATTTGCACCTGAGCCCAGCCAAAACATAAATGGGTTGACAACACTGGCCGAAGATGTCCAAACAATTTAGAATCCTGGCTGTTTCACTGAAGGTTGGTTTTGCAAAAGCAATTGAGCATTCTGTGATCAATTGCTTTCAAGAAACAGGCCTCTTAGTTTTTAATAACAACAGGAAATGCTGGAAGGGGTGGGAGCAGAAATGCAGGAAACGGAACGGACACGGTCGATGGCCATGTCAACCACAGTAGAGGGGAATCCTCAGTTGAGGAAAATGGAAGACATATCAGAAGCATGTCGGAAGCAAGTCTTCCAATGAAGCTCAACGTAAGCTCGAGGAACAGCACCTCATCTTTCTATTAGGCACTTTACAGCCTTCTGGACTCAACATTGAGTTCAATAATTTCAGACTATAACCTCTGCCCCTATATTTTCAGGCAGCAGCTGTTGATGATTCTGCCATCCCCATTTGCAACATTTAACCACTGCTGCCTTCCACCCTATCACAGACCGTCCCTTTTGTTCTTTCCTCCCCCCGTCCCACCCTTTCCCTAACTTTGCACCTGCTTAAAATCTGTTGCATCTCTAACTGTTTCCAGTTCTGACAAAGGGTCACAGACCTGAAACATTAACTCTGTTTCTCTCTCCACGGATGCTGCCTGACCTGCTGAGTGTTTCCAGCATTTTTTGTTGTTATTTCAGATTTCCAGCACCCACAGTATTTTGCTATTCACTTAACTTTTAATTTCAAATCCCCCTTTTGAGGCCCTTAGCAACACTAGACATCAAGGATGCAAAGGCGTCCCTTTTATCTTACATTGCTAAGAGTGTACAAAATACTTCTCTTATTTGCATAGCATCGTGATATACACTCTGCTCTAGTTGATTATACAGATCCCTGGGGTGGATTAATCTGAGCTGGTGCTTGGGAAGGATAGAGTGAGCGATTGAGTGTCCTGTGAAGTACTTGGCTTAGCTCACTCCAGCAGACCTAGAGAAAGAGAAGAGGTGACCTTCTGAGCACATAGCTTTCTGTGACATAGCAATTTGTTGCTAATGAGTGAATGACAGAATAGAATAAGAAGAAAGAAAGGGAAAAGGTTTGCACTGATCCTGAGCTGGGGCAGTCCTCCTCCAGCACCTTCTGTAGCCTTTCTTTCCAATATTTATGTGGCTTCCTCCTCAGGTGGGGTTAGAAGATGAATGTTATAATGTCTACCTCCCTTAAATATTCTCTCTCTTTTGTCATGGGCTGTCTTCTCTTGTAATCAGAGTAGAATAAAAAATAGGTTCAACTGTTATGATGACATAGAGTGATGTCCAAATGTCAACAAGCAACTCACACTGGGCGTGATGAAATATATATACATCATGCAGCTACATGAGATGGATTACTATTTTGAACTGAGTGAAGAAACACTTCCAGGGTGAAGGCTGGAGATGTAAAGTTTGCCCTGCTGCATAATACGCATGTATGACAAGCAGTGGAAGTACTTTAAGACTGTTCGATAATGCTCCTGTGAAGCACCTTGGGACATTTTACTGTGTTAAAGGCGCTATATAAATACAAGTTGTTGTTGTTTATGATTGAGTGTACTGTATATGTGTTTGTGTGTGTTTTGGATGATAATTGTAAGTGCCATGCATGCTTAATACGTTGCATGAATGGAAGGTAATGGTGAATCCTTCTGTCCTGACTGATGTGATAAAGTTATTAAACATCTTTTGGCACTGCTTCCATGTATACCATATTAAGTTCCTGAACTTATTTTATGGACCATTAGATAATACAATGAGCAGTTTTATAACCTGGAGCTGGTGTAACCAGGAGTTAGTCTGTTGCTCAGAAAGGAGAAACAATGGAGAGCACTCTTTCCTTGTAAGTGGGGCAGTGAAATTCGATTAAGCTCAAAAACAGGCACAGAGAGCACGAAGCGCGATATGCCCGCACACATTCAAAGTGATGCAATAGCACACAAAATTTGTGCTGCCTGCTCATTATAATGATTGGAGAGCTGAGCTCGGTACTAAATGTGCTGCTGATTGGCTTAGCGGGAGCACCTCATTGTCAATCTGAAGCTATGGCTCAACAGGGAAGAGAGAGAGAGAGAGAGAGCAAGGAGGTTCTCAGCTGCAGCATTGGAGGTCTTGGTCCTGGGGTGCACAGAAGACGACAGGTCCTCTACCCGCAGTGGGAGGAGATAGCAGGATCCATCAGTGCCACATGTGCTGCCCCCAGGACCTGGATCCAATGCCGCAAGAAGTTTAATGGACTCACACAAGTGGTCAAGGTGAGGGAATGTATCTTCAAATGTCATATCCCACCAATTACACCATTTGCCTCACACATTGCTCAATGCACCATATCCCCATCACTCACGTACCAACAATCTCTAGCAATCATGACTCATGCCTCACGATCATAGCTTCACCTCACCGTCACATGCTTACCACTGCTGCAAGACTCACACCCACATCTCACACCTTGAACACACTGCCAGCTATTCAACCATGACAGGCACATCACCCAAATACATTGCATCACTGTCACCGACACACTCCCCTTTCTTTTGCAGGCAAAGGTGGCTCACAACAGGCATGAGCAGCAGCAGACGGGCAGAGGGGAAGCCCGTCTTCAGAACCTGACTGAGTTGGAGGAGACAGTGCTGGAGATCTCTGGAGGCACCGTCACTGAGGCTGTGATGAGCGGTGAGGTTGGAAGCATTGCTGATGATGGTGTGCTCATACCTAATCCTTCTCACATCTCACTTCCCACTCATCCCACAATCTCTTCTCACTTACAAGCTGCTGATGGTATAAGCACGCACATCTTCCTTCCCCCCTCTCCCCCACCCCACCCACAACCCAACCTTTGTGCCTTTCTCCTTTCAGATACCCAAGAACTGCCAGCAGCCCAGCCTTTCCCTGATATTGTAGAGGAGGAGAGTGCAGGAGAAGAAAAGGCTTGGTCACTTGATCTGACACTCCCAGGCATCAGCTCAGAAAGTGGCATTCACGTAGTTTAGAGGAGAGTATAGAGGTGGGATCTGTACGAGGGTAGCTCGGGTGCCAGCTCCCTGGAGGGTGAGTTCGTATACATGTTCTGCTGCACAGGACTCAAATGATGAATTCTAAGGAGCGGCCTTCAAAAGAAGGGTGATGCGCATGCACACAGAAATGCTTGGTGCAGTGGCAGGCCTGCCAGAGGGCCTTTTGTCAGTGTCAAGGAGCATGGAGGAGTTTGGCTCCAACATTGCACGGGACTTGGTGCAGAGCTTGGAGCCCATGATTTCCAGTATGGAAATGATGCTAGGTATGATGGCCATGTCGCAGCTTCCATTACAGCACAAGCGGAAGCAACCCAGCATCTGAATGCTCCAGTGCCAGCTCAGAATGCTCTCATGCAGGCTCAGCTTGTTGCCACGCAAGCTCAGACTTATTCCATTGTGGCTGGGTTTACGAGTGTGAAAAGGGGCTTGCAGGGTATCACAGCAGTCCAGCAATCTGTGTTCCAACAGATGGCTAGGAATGCTGAGGCGCCACCCTGGGGAAGTGGCTTTGGCTCTGTGGAGCAAGAACGTGCTGTCCTTTCTCAGGATGACAGCTTTCCTATTCCCACCACTGCCAGTCTGCCAGGGCCCTTGCTGCTGCCTGTCAGCCAGCCAGGTCAGACTGCTGCCGCCCATGCCAAGCTGGTGCAGTCTACAGAACATAACATAAGAACAAAAGAACATAAGATATAGGAGCAGGAGTAGGTCATTTGGCCCCTCGAGCCTGCTCCGCCATTCAATAAGATCATGGCTGATCTGATCTTGGCCTCAACTTCACTTCCCTGCCCGCTCCCCATAACCCTTGACTCACTTACCGTTCAAAAATCTGTCTATCTCCACCTTAAATATATTCAATGACCCAGCCTCCACAGATCTCTGGGGAAGAGAATTCCAAAGATTCACGACTCTTTGAGAGAAGAAATTACTCCTCATTTCTGTTTCAAATTGGTGCCCCCTTATTCTGAAATTATGCCCCCTAGTTCTAGATACCCCCACAAGGGGAAACATCCACTCTGCATCTATGGAGCAGGCTTGAAGGGCCAAATGGCCTATTCCTGCTCCTATTTTTCTATGTATACCCTGTAAAGCCCCTTCAGAATCTTATATGCTTCAATAAGATCCCCTCTCATTCTTCTAAGCACCAATGAGTATAGGCCCAACCTGCTCAACCTTTCTTCATAAGACAACCCCTTCATCTCCAGAATCAACCTCGTGAACCTTCTCTGAACTGCCTCCAATGCAAGTATATCCTTCCTTATATAAGCAGACCAAAACTGTACGCAGTACTCCAGGTGTGGTCTCACCAACGCCCTGTACAGTTGTAACAGGACTTTCCTACTTTTATACTCCATTCCCTTTGCAATAAAGGCCAACATTCCATTTGCCTTCCTAATTACTTGCTGTACCTGCATGCAAACTTTTTGTGATTCATGTACAAGGGCCCCCAGATCCCTCTGTACCTCAGCATTTTGTAATCTCTCCCCATTTAAATAATAATTTGTTTTTTTATTTTTCCGACCAAAGTGGATAACCTCACATTTTCCCACATTATACTCCATCTGCCAGGTTTTTGTCCACTCACTTAGCCTATCTATATCCCTTTGGAGATTCTTTGCGTCCTCCACATAATTTGCTTTACCACCTATCTTTGTTTCATCAGCAAATTTGATTACATTACACATGGTCCCTTCATCCAAGTCATTAATATAGATTGTAAATAGTTGAAGCCCCAGCACTAATCCCTGCGGCACCTCACTTGTTACAGTTTGCCAACCTGAAAATTACCCATTTATCCCGACTCTGTTTTCTGTTAGTTAGCCAATCCTCTATCCATGCTAATATATTATCCCCAAGCCCATGAGCTCTTATCTTGTGCAGTAACCTTTTATGTGGCACATTATCGAATGCCTTCTGGAAATCCAAATAAACGACATCTACTGGTTCCCCTTTATCCACCCTGCTCGTTACATCCTCAAAGAACTCCAGCAAATTTGTCAAACATGATTTCCCTTTCATAAAACCATGCTGACTCTGCTTGACTAAATTATGATTTCTAAATGTCCTGCTACCGCTTCCTTAATGATGGACTCCAGCATTTTCCCAATGACAGATGTTAGGCTAACTGGTCCATAGTTGCCTGCTTTCTGTCTCCCTCCCTTCTTAAATAGGGGCGTTACATTTGCGGTTTTCCAATCCGCTGGGACCATTCCAGAATCCAGGGAATTTTGGTAGATTACAACCAATGCATCCACTATCTCTGCAGCCACCTCTTTTAAGACCCTAGGATGCAGGCCATCAGGTCCAGGGAACTTGTTCACTTTAGTCCCATTAGTTTGCCTAGTATTTTTTCTCTAGTGATACTGATTGTTTTAAGTTCCCCCCCCCCACCCCAATAGCCCCTTGATTATCCATTATTGGGATGCTTTTAGTGTCTTCTACTGTGAAGACTGATGCAAAATATTTGTTCAAAGTCTCCACCATTTCCCCGTTTCCCATTATGAATTCCCCAGACTCATCCTCTAGGGGACCAACGTTTACTTTAGCTACTCTCTTCCTTTTTATATGCCTGTAGAAGCTCTTACTGTCTGTTTTTATATTTCATGCTAGCTTACTCTGATAATATAGAAACATAGAAACATAGAAGATAGGAGCAGGAGTAGGCCATTCGGCCCCTCGAGCCTGCTCTGCCATTCAATGAGATCATGGCTGATCATCCAAATTCAGTACCCTGTTCCTGCCTTCTCTCCATATCCCTTGATACCTTTAGCCTTAAGAAATATATCCAAATCCTTCTTGAATATATTTAATGAATTGGCCTCTACTGCCTTCTTTGGTAGAGAATTCCATAGGTTCACCACTCTCTGGGTGAAGAAATTCCTCCTCATCTCTGTCCTAAATGGCTTACCCCTTATCCTTAGACTGTGACCCCTGGTTCTGGACTCCCTGACCATCGGGAACATCCTTCCAGCATCTAGTCTGTCTAGTCCTGTTAGAATTTTATAAGTTTCAATGAGATCCCCTCTCATTCTTCTAAACTCCAGCGAGTACAACCCAATCGATCCAATCTCTCCTCGTACATAATTCCTGCCATCCCAGGTATCAGCCTGGTGAATCTTCGCTGCACTCCTTCCAAGGCAAGAACATCCTTCCTCAGATAAGGTGACCAAAACTGCACACAATACTCAAGGTGTGGTTTCACCAAGGCCCTCTACAACTGCAGCAAGACATTCTTGTTCCTGTACTCAAACCCTCTCGCTGCGAAGGCCAACATACCATTTGCCTTCTTAACCGCCTGCTGCACCTGCATGCTTACTTTCAGCGACTGGTGCACAAGGACGCCCAGGCCTCGTTGCATCTCCCCTTCCCCCAATCTATTGCCATTCAGATATAATCTATCTTCAGTCATCCTTTGCTGGTTTTTAAAAATTTCCCAATCCTCTGGCCTTCCACTAATCTTCGCAACATTGTATGCCTTTGTTTTCAATTTGATACCATCCTTTACTTCCTTAGTTAGCCACGGATGGTTCATCCTTCTCTTAGTGTCTTTCTTTCTCAATGGAATATATCTTTGCTGAGAGTTATGAAATATCTCCTTAAATGTTTGCCACTGCTTTTCTACATCTTACCCTGTAATATATTTTCCCAGTCCACCTTAACCAAGTCTGCCTTCATACCTTTGTAATTACCTTTATTTAAGTTCAGGACACTAGTTTGAGACCTAGCTTTCTCACCCTCAAACGGAATTTGAAATTCTACCATGCTAGGATCATTCTTCCCAAGAGGATCCTTCACTTCGAGATCATCAATTAATCCAGCCTCGTAACACATTACCAGATCTAAAATAGTCTGCTCCCTGGTTGGTTCCACAAAGTATTGTTCCAAGAAACCATCCCGCATGCACTCTAAGAACTCTTCCTCAAGTCTACCCTTGCCAATTTGCTTTGTCCAATCAATATGAAAATTAAAATCTCCCATGATTATAGCCGTACCTTTCTTACAAGCCTCTATTATTTCTTGATTTATACTCTGTCCTACACTGTGGCTACTGTTTGGGGGCCTGTAGACCACTCCCACCAATGACTTCTTACCCTTATTATTTCTTATCTCCACCCAAACTGATTCTACGCCTTGATCTTCTACTGCACTGATCTCATCCCTTGTTAACAGAGTTACACCACCTCCTTTTACTTTCTGCCTATCCTTATGAAATGGCAAATACCCCTGAATATTCAGTTTCCAGCCTTGGTCACCTTGCAACCACGTCTCTGTAATGGCTATCAGATCATACATATTTATTTCTATTTGTGCTGTCAACTCATCTATCTTGTTACGAATGCTGCGTGTGTTCAGATATAGAGCTTTTAATTTTGTCTTTTTGCCATTTTCCCTACTCTGACCCCCCTTTCTGATGCACTCTTATGTGTATACGCTCTGTCCCTTCCTCTCACACTCTGGTTATCATTACCCCTTCGCTACCCTGCGTTTTTGCCTTCTCATTTTTCTTTGAATTTTAACATTTCCGCTTAGCAGATCCCTCCCCCCCACTATTTAGTTTAAAGCCCTATCTACAGCCCTAGTTATTCGATTCGCCAGGATAATGGTCCCAGCCTGGTTCAAATGAAACCCATCCTGACGGAACAGCTCCCTCTTACCCCAGTACTGGTGCCAGTGCCCCAAGAATTGAAACCCATTTCTCCCATACCAATCTTTGAGCCACTCATTCATCTCTCTGATCTTATTTACCTTATGCCAATTTGCACGTAGCTCAGGTAGTAATCCAGAGATTATTACCTTTGTGGTTCTGCTTTTTAGTTTAGCCCCTAGCTGCTCATACTTCCTCAGCAGAACCTCTTTCTTTGTCCTACCTATGTCGTTGGCACCTACATGGACCATGACAACTGGATCTTTCCCCTCCCACTCCAAGTTCCTCTCCAGCCCAGAGGAGACGTCCTTAACCCTGGCACCGGGCAGGCAACACGGCCTTCAGGACTCATGCTCTTGGCTGCAGAGAACAGTGTCTATCCCCCTAACTATACTGTTTCCTACCACTACCACATTTCTTTGTGCTCCCCCCACTTGAATGGCTCCCTGTTCTATGGTGCTGTGCTCAGTTTGCTCATCCTCACTGCAGTTGCTGCTCTCGCCCACACAGCTGTTTGAAGCTGTCAAACACTGACAATCTGTACTCTAAGTTAATTGCTTCCTCTCAGGATGCTTTAGAGATCTCTCCAGAACAGAAAGCTGAATGCTGCAGATTTTGACAGCTGGCGGCCATTCTGCTTTCTGTGCCGGTGAGATGAGGGACTCCCGAGACCTGAAGGAAGAAAGGCTGTAAAGGTAAGTAAAACTTCTTTAAACACTTTAAGCACACCAAACACACTTACCTCTGCACTCATGCACCCATCACTCACCTGAACACCGGACATCTCGACCCCTCCAAGCCCTTCAGCCCGACGGCCCACCTCGCTAACTTGGCATGGTTTGGAACTGTCGGGAATACCACACTTCAAGAATGAAAATAGGGATTAGGCTAAAAACTGCCTGTTATCTACCTGTTAACAGGCAGTTAATTGGCACTAATCCCCTTCCCGCCTCGGGGAGGCGGGTCCCAGTGCGGGTCGGGTAGCCGCCTCCTTTGAAACTGGCATGGAGGCTGGTTGAAGGGCAGGATGGGTTCGTGCCCCCCGATTTCGGGATTTTAACCCCCCACACGCCTCCAATCCCACCTCCACAGCCCAATGAAAATCCCGCCCTTAGTTTTTAATCCTGGCTCTTAATTTAAACCAATGCCCAAGAAAAAGAGAAATACTGACCAACCAATTGCTTCCCTGCTTTCCTGTGATGTCACACTTTGAATCTTCCTACTTCTAACCCTCTTAGGTTGGTTGGCACTGCTCCGGGCTCGCTCCCTTGTAGTCCCGCTGGTTGGCTTATTGGTGCCCTTTTATCTCCGGCCCGCTCTCCCGCTCTCGCGCTCTCTTGTAGTCTAGGCCCAGAGCTGCGCGAGGTCACCCTGTAAGGTCATCTGCAGTCTCCCTCATGGAAAGTCAGCAGCCTTCCACCAGCCATGCTACAGCCACTGGGGTAGCACTGCAAAGGAGCACGAGAGTAGGCAAAGGAACACAAAAGACAGATACTAAGGGAAGCACAAGGGTGATTAGTTGATGTTGTTATGTAGTTTTGCATTGATTAATTTATAAATTTTATTTGGAATGTTTGTTTTGTGGTGGTTCTCATTTCAGCTTTGTGTCCAAGAGGATGCTGTGATGTTCTGTGACAGAGGGATGGTAAGGTGGGAAAATGGTGAGCAATGGAGATCTGGGGTTTCATTCAGGGGAACCGGATTCTGGTGAGATGCTCATGAACAGCCCGTTTGGAATGAGGATCTACTGCCTGCCTGCTCCTTTCCTCCTCCTCCTCCTCTTCCTCCTCTTCCTCCTCCTGAGGTGGTCATGGAACCTGTGGTGGCAAGGGCTGGGCCCTCATGATGGCCAAGTTGTGAAGGAATCAGCAGACTACCAGAAAATGGGGCACCCGCTCTGGCGTGTAATGGAGGGCTCCGCTCGAGCAGTCAAGGTAGCGGAAACATTGCTTGAGCACCCCGATGGTCTGTTCAATGAGGTTCTTGGTGGCAGCATGGTTCTCATTATATGAGTGCTGGCCATGAGTGGTGGGGTTGCGGAGGGGAGTCATCATTCAGGTGTAGAGCAGAAAGCCTTTGTCTCCGAGCAGCCACCCTTGCGTTCAATATGGTGGCTGAAAGATTGTTGGCACACTGCACTGGCACAGGATGATGGCCTCATGACTGAAGCCAGGAAACAGGTCATTCACCATCATGATGTGCTGGGCATGGTCACACATCAACTGCACATTGAGTGAGTGGTAGTCTTTGCGGTTGCGGTAAATCTCAGCATTGATATGCAGAGTCCGCAAAGCCACGTGTGCATAGTCGATGACGCCCTGCACCATGGGGAAGCCCAATATCCTGGCAAAGCCACATGCGCATTTCTCCTGCATCTCTCTCTTTAGAGAGAAGACAATGAAGTCCCTTCTCCTGAAGTACAGAGCCTCAGTGAACTCACAGATACAGCGATGGTGGCAAACTGGGAGATGATAGCTATGTCTCCTGCTCCAGCCTGGAAAGATCTGCTGGTGAAGAAATTGAGGGCCACGGTGACCTTGAGGGCCACTGGCAGCTCTGTCATCGCCCTGCTCTGAGGCTGCAGGTCTGGTTCCAGGAGGTGGCAGAGTTCTGTGACCACCACCTTGGTGAAGTGGAGCCTCCTAATACACTGCTCCTGGCTTAGGTACAGGTAGGAGAATTGATTTCAGTCTAGGTGTGTAAGACCTCCTGCCCCTTCTCCTCCTTCTTCTGCGAGCAGCTTGTCCTCTTCTTTGCTGCCTCTGCTCCATCTTCCTGTCATACTTGAGTGCGAGGGGGACTGCAAGTAGAGCCCCCATGACTGGGAACAAGTAGACTGAGCAGAACCCTTGAAATCAGAAGCAAGGCGATCTCCACTTGCAGCACCACTCCTTGTTATCTCACCAACTTTAAATAACTGTAGAAAGCTCCAAACAGCTGCACAAACTTACACGAAGCCTGTGAAAACTGAAAAAGCAAGTCAGCTGCAAATTGTTGCTGATCCCTTTAAATAGAGGTGGTTGGGGTTGCTTCCTGCTGGTGAATGCATGTTCAGCTGTTTGTATTTTGGAGAGGGCATTGAATGGAGCAGCAATGTTGTAAATGGCAGGTCGTGCATCAAATCAGCGTTGCACACTGATTGACGTCACAATCTCATTACCATTTTTCTAGCGAGTGCTACCTTGGCACATGTTTAACTTTTTTTTCTTTTAATGAAAACTTTTTCAAGTGATTAATAAGCAAAATTAGGGAGAAAAAAACCATCATGGGAATATAAACCTGGATCTGACATTCCTTTCGCCCACATAGCTCAGTCAGCAGCTCTTTATTTAAAGACTGAATTGCAAATTGCAGAAACAATTTCAGAACAGAAAATAAAGAAAAGTGGACATTAGTAACTTTTTAATAAATATATCTTCATAATTCAATAGTAACTTTCAAAAGGGAATTGGATACATGCTTGAAAAGGAAAAAAATGCAGGGCTACGGGGAAAGAGCAGGGGAGTGGGGCTAATTGGATAGTTATCAAACAGCCAGCACAGGCATGATGGGCTGAATGGCCTCCTTCTGTGCTGTAATACTCTATGACCAAGTAATTCTGCGGGGTCCCAGTCTCCTGCCATAGCTTCGCTGGGAGATCAGTGAAACTCCTGGAGGAACATCGTAATTGGCTGTTTTTAGACATTTATGTCTTTTCTCCAGGGGTTCTCCATGTGTCCTGCTGATGTTATGGTGGTACACCAGGACAACCCCTTTGGAATTTCAGGGCAGTTATATTTTCACTGATTATTACTTCTCTAGCTATGCATCACTATCTTCAAAACAGAAATAGAGATGCTAGCAGATATTGGATAGGATAACAATAGATAAAATGGAGGTGCTAAATAGGTTGGCATCACTCAAAGTTAGCAATTCACCCGGCCCAAATGTGATCCATCCTAGGTTGCTGAGGGAAGCTGAGGTGGAGATAGCAAAAGCTCTGACCGCAATCTTCCATCATCCTTGGATATGAGAGTGGTGCCAGAGGACTGGGGAGGATTGCAAATGTTACACCCCAGTTCAAAAAAGGGAAGAGGGATATACCTGGTAAATACAGGCCAGTCAGTCTAACATCAATGATGGGGAAACTACTAGAGACTATTGTCAAGGACAAAATTAATTCTCACTTGGAGAAGCATGGGTCAATAAGGGACAGGCAGCATGCATTTGTTAAAGGTAACTGGTGCCTGACTAACCTGATTGAATTCTTTGATGAAGTAACAGAAAGGGTTGATGAAGGTAGTGCAGTAGATGTTATATATATGGGCATGTGATAAAGTACCATATTACAGACTTATTCGGCAGCACATGGGATTAAAGGGACGGTTGTAACTTGGGTACGTAATTGGCTAAGGAATAGGAGGCAGAGAGTAGTGGTGAATGGATGTTTTTCTAACTAGAGAGAGATATGCATTGGGGTCCCCCAAGGGTCGGTGTTAGGACCATTGCTTTTCTTGTTATATATAAATGACCTGAACTTGGGTATAGTGAGTAAAGTTTACAAATGATACAAAACTTGGCAATGTAGTAAATAGTGAGGCGGATAGTAGCAGACCTCAGGAGGACATAGACAGACTGGTGAAATGGGCAGACACATGGCAGATGCAATTTAATGAGGGTAAGTGTCAAGTGATGCACTTTGGGAACAACAACATGGAGAGGCAGTATAATCTAAATGGTACTTTTTTAAGGGCCTGCAACAGGGACCTGGGGGTGCATATTCACACATCTTTAAAGGTGGCAGGGCAAGTTGATAAGGTGGTTAAGAAAGCATATGGGATATTTGGCTTTGTAAATAGGGGCATTGCATACAAAAACAAGGAAGCCATGCTAAACCATTACAAATCACTGGTTAGACCTCAACTGGAGTATTGTGTACAATTCTAGGCACCACACTTTAGGAAGGATGTCAAGGCCTTGCAGAGGGTACAGAGGAGATTTACCAGGATGATACCAGGGATGCGGGACTTCAGTTATTTGGAAAGACTGGAGAAGCTCTGATTATTCTCCTTAGAGCAGAAAAGGTTAAGGAGAGGCCTAATAGAGGCGTTCAAAATTATGAGGGGTTTTGATAGAGCAAGTAGGGTGAAACTGTGTCCTCTGGCAAGTGGGTCTGTAACCAGAGGTCATAGATTTAAAATAATTGACAAAAGGACTGGAGGGGAAATGAGGAGCAACTTTTTTCACATAGTATATCTGGAAAGCACTACCTGAAAGTGTAAAGTCTGTGGGTTGTATAGCGAAGTAATACACAGACTACAAGAGTAACTTAAACAGGACTTTACTATTCGAAGGTCAGGGTGAATCTGTCCAATAAATTCTGCCACAGCACTTATATACCGGTGTGGTCACCGTCGGTATTACAGTATACAGCAGCCAGGATAAAGTAGTGCCACACCTAAAATAGTTCTCTTAAAGGTGGACGGTTACATACAATAGTTCTCTTAAAGGTAGAACAGTTACATACACTACAATCCTCCCTTTTTAGCTTACAACATACTTATTCCCCATTAAACATAATCTCCTAACATATATCCAACTTTATGTTAAAACAGTTCACAGATGTAATCTCTGCAGAAACAGTTCACAGATTCAGTCTCTGCGGGAAACAGTTCATAGATTTAGTCTCTGCGGGAAACAGTTCACAGATTCAATCTCGGTGGATGCGCCTTCCGTGCTTCTTGACTCGGTCCTGACAACGCCTCAGTGGTGCAGCAGTTCCCCGTGGTGTAGTCGGTTCACGTTGCTGGAGTGACTCATCCAATAGTCCTTCACTGGACTTAACAGCTTGAACTTCCGTCCTTCTGAACCAGCATTGTTGGCTTGTAAAACTTGAGTACCTTGGGAAGTTTTCTACTTCCAAACTGATTTGGCTCTGTTCGCAGGGACCCCGTGCGTGATCTAATAGTGATGATGATGGTCCAGATGATCATCATCTTCTGCTTCGTCTTTTCCTTTTCTGTGGTTCAGATGGTTATCATCTTCTGCTTCGTCTTTTCCTTTTCTGCTTCTTGGAGACTCTCGGGGCTCCATTGTCAGCTGCCAGCTGCCTGCACAGTTCCTCCCGTAGTAGCGCCACCATCTCCCGATGTTCCTTAGACTTTTTGTGATTCATCAAGGTTTCTGCACTTTGGGAGTTTTCATCACAAGCTGGGCAGAACAGGTCCTCGTAATATTCGGTGTCGCTCAACAGGTCATGGTAATATTCGGTGTCGTCCTGAGCTAAGCCAGCGGGAGGGTCTTCTATTTCCTCCTTGCTCAGCTGAACGTTAGCCGACTTTTGTTCTAAATCCCGACATCTGTCCTGAAGAGACTTCATCATGCGTTCAGCTTCATCCCGCTTTTTCTGGGCTTCCTGCAAGTCTTTTACTAATGACCTCATTTGTGATTTCAATACTTCAACTTCATTCGGAGATTGATTGATCGGACCATTCAATCCCTCTACTGAAGTAGCTGTTTCAGCATTTTGTTGTTCTGCATTGACGTGAGGCAGCGTACTTTCGGCATCCAAGAGCGACTCTGCTGCAGTCTTCTCAGTCTGTGTTGCCACCTCAGCTATTTCAATAACCTTTGAGAGTTCCGAACCCCTTTTCTTTGAAGATTGAGGCTCGTGTTCAAGTTTTTCCCATTTCAGGGTCTTGTCCCTCAGCATATGAAGAAGTTGGCTGACTGTTAACTCTTCTGCCATCATCCGTTTCCCATTAGCTGCAGGGCTGTTTATAAACTTGCCCTGGGGCTCCTTTGCTGTTTCTACTTTGCCATCATCCGCAGCCTCCACCATTCGAATTTCCACAAATGAATCGTCCGGTGATGCTGCACCCAACTTCAGTAGGAGCTCGGAAGTCATGTCGACCAAATCAGCCTTTTCTGCCTGCAACCTGCTAACAAGCGCCTTCAGTTGCTGCACATCTTGTTCCACCAGATTAGAGCACGCACCTTCAGAAACCGAATCAGCTTTGATTCGTTTGGCCTCCTCTCGCAGACGGTTTGTGTGCTCCTGCTCCCTTTTCTCCCTCAGCTGCTTCTGTTGTCTTTCCAGATTCTCCCATTCGGTGTCATAGAACTTTTTCATTGCTTTCATCTCTTGTTCGAGACGGCAACTCAATTGCTCTAATTGCTGTCGTAATTTGAAATAAGTTTGAGTTCGAGCTCGGTGTTCCTCAGTAATGTATATGTCTGTAAACTGAACAGACTCAGAATTCTCTGTCAAACTATGTTGTTGTTGTTCAGTGGAGTTCGGTTCTGAAACTTTGTTCTCCTCTGGAGCATAAGCCTTTATGCACGCCTTCGTTTTTCCAACCTTAGTCAGCAAGTCCATTTTAGCCTTGTCTTTCATACTTGGGCTGGACTTATCGTCATCCGTTTCAGGGTCTGAGCTGATTGTCCGCACCGAGTCCTCACTCGTTATTGCTTTTAGGTAGTGCCATTCCATGTCTATTTTCTTGATCCACTCCCGTCCTAGAAGTGGTGGTCCTCCCTCAGGTAGTACATATAAGTCCATTCCTGGGTGTTCTTTGCCCCTGTCTCTCACCTTGACTCTTATCTTTCCCATGGGGTATACTTTATGCCCCATGTATGTCTGCAATACGAACTTGGTATCTCTCAAGGGTATATGTGAGAATAGCCGGTTGTAATCCCTTCGATTTATGACTGATAGGGCTGATCCAGTGTCCAACTCCATTTTTACTTGGACTCCGGCTATTTTTAGCATGACCCAGATAATTTGTAGGTCAGCTTCCTTACTCACATTGTGAATTCTCAGACTACCCAGTTCCTGGCCGTTTGGGTCTGAATCCGAATTCGGTTCATCTGAACTCTTCTCAGCCACCTTGTGTACTTTGTTGTACTTTTCCTGTGATGGTTTTCTTTGGTTGTTGGTCTTCTTCCCTGACCGGCATACTTTAGCTATGTGACCCAGTTTGCCACATTTTCTACATTCCTGGTTTTTAAACCAGCATTGGTTCTGATCGTGTGTTGTCTTCCCACAACGATAACATTTCGTTGTACCCGAAGTAATTTGATCCACACTGAGTACCGCTGCCTTTAGCTGCATTTCCGCAGTTCCTTTCGCTGCGGCTTCGTGTGATGCTGAAATAAGAACAGCCCTCTCAAGTGTAAGGTCATTCTCTTCGAGCAGTCGCTTTTGCGTTCCTTCCTTCGACAACCCACACACGAACTTGTCTCGCAATGCCTCTGTCAGATTTCCTCCAAACTGGCAGTATTTCGCTAATCTACGCAGTTCAACCAAGTATTCCGCGTTGCTTTCCTCTTTCTGTTGCGTTCTCGCATAAAATTTGAATCGTTCCGCCAACATCAGCGGTGTGGGGTTCAAGTGATCCTTCAGAACAGCAACAATATTATCGAAAGTCTGATCCGCCGGTTTAGCTGGTGATAGAAGATGCTTCAATAACCCGTATGTCTTCGCGCCCATCGAGTTTAGCAAGGTTATAGCTTTATCATCATCTTCTATTTTATTGGCCTCACAATATATCTCGATACGTTCTACGTACGTGGCCCAATCTTCCACCTCAGCATCGAAGTTGTTGATGTTACCATGCTTAGGCATCTTCACTATCTCCCACTATCTTTCTGCGAAACAACAGGATTTCTCTTTAACTTTTTAACTTTTTCTTTTTTTTTCCAAAAATGGCGGTTTCCCGCGCTTGTCTTCTTCCCTGCCTACTGGCAAAATGGCGGTTTCCCGCGCTTGTCTTCTTCCCCCCTACTGGCAAAATGGCGGTTTCCCGCTCTTGACTTCTTCCTCTGGTGGGAGGGGTAAGCCTTGCCCTCGGGCGACGACCGCTGGTTTACGGGGTTTGTAGCCTGTGCACCGGCTTCAGTTTATTCTGAAGCGCGCGCTAGAAAAGCCGATCGCGTTCCTTGTTCCCCCCCCCTTCTTCTTTTCGGCAGGGGCAACCGGCGCTGGGGACAACCAGTTGGCGTCGGACAGATCCAGCTCCTGGTCCTTCACGGCAGCTGCTGCAAGCCGCTGGCCGGAACCTCGCTCGGTCTATCTCTCGGGCTCTGTCTCTCCCGCTCGCGCGGCTCTCGCTCGCTCTCTCTCGGGCTCTGTCTCTCCCGCTCGCTCGGCTCTCGCTCGCTCTCTCTCGGGCTCTGTCTCTCCCGCTCGCGCGGCTCTCCCTCAGCGGCTTTAAACGCCTCTCCCAGACCTCCCGCAGTCCGGTCCTTTCCTCCCTGGCTGCGGCTGATTCTTCGCGGGTTATTTAGTTATTTATTTATTTATTGCCTCCGCGCCTTATGATCCCGGTCGCAGCGCCTCACGGCCTCGGTAGGTGCCCGGCCTTTTTCGCTCCAATCGCGCCTCCCAGCCCTCTCGCAGTCCGGTGCTTTCCTCCCCGGCTGCGGCTGAGTTCTCCGTGGCTTATTTATGTTTATATCTTCCCGCGCCTTACGATCCCGGTCGCAGCGCCTCGCGGTCGCGATATTTGTCCGGCCTTTTTTGCCGTCGCGGTCTAGTCGTCTCATGACGCTCCCCAGCCCGCTTGTACCGCGGCTTCTGCTCCACGCTGCCCCAGTCTCAGCGCCTCTGGGCCCGACTTCTGTCCGGCTCCTTTCCCCCTCGACCGTGGTCGAGTGCACCGCCCTTATCCTCCGTTTATTTGTTTCTATTTTCCCTTTACTCACAGTCACCGTGGCCGACTTGCTTCTCGTGTTGATCGGCTCACTCACCATCGTGGCAGAAGGGACAATCCGTGCCTGTTGCTGATGGAAGACTTCGTGTTTGAAATCTTCCTCCTTTCTTGGTCTGCAGACTCGAGTTTTCTCTCAGCAAAACGACGAGGGCGGGTGCCTCTTCTCGACGCTCGTTTACTTCTTCAGAAGTATTGTTGCCGCAGGGTAAGATCGAACTCGTCGCCACTGTAAAGTCTGTGGGTTGTATAGCGAAGTAATACACAGACTACAAGAGTAACTTAAACAGGACTTTACTATTCGAAGGTCAGGGCGAATCTGCCCAATAAATTCTGCCACAGCACTTATATACCGGTGTGGTCACCGTCGGTATTACAGTATACAGCAGCCAGGATAAAGTAGTGCCACACCTAAAATAGTTCTCTTAAAGGTGGACGGTTACATACAATAGTTCTCTTAAAGGTAGAACAGTTACATACACTACAGAAAGGATGATGGAATCATGTTCCACAGGGACCTTCAAAGGGCAATTACCCATGCACTTGAAGAGGACGAGTTTGGCAGGGTTATGGGGTAAAAGCTGGGGCATGGGACTAAATTGGACAGCTCTTTCAAAGGATTCCCCCTGCTGCCCAGAATGTACATCTTCCTGGGTCAGGCTCATTTCACATGGAAAGCGGGCTTCTGGTGGGATCGCGACAACAAGAGGGAGCTACTGCTGCTCATGGGAAAGAAAATGTGGGCCATGCTGCAGAGGGACCTCCTCTGCGGCACCAAGAAAGAAGCAGGCCATTTATGGAGGCTGAGAAACCTGAAGATCTGGACAATTATTTAATTTTTAAGCCGTGGCTGGATGGAAGAATGCTTAATATATATATATTATTGTTCTTGTAGTCCATTTTCTGCACCAACAAAGACAGACTGCAGTTGAAGGAGTGAGAATATTATGGTCATTCACTTCATAAATAGTGTCATACATTAGCATAAGAGTCAGAATATACACAAGTAAATCTGGCACCTCTGACAGCTACCAATTTTTACTACGTACAAAGTCTAGTATTCCCAGCTTTAGCAACAGCTGAGATCCATCAAAACCTGAAAACAATTTGTTTGGAGTTCAAACTGCCACACAGCATTACTAGACAGTGGAATGAACTGCTGCTGCAAACTGTAGCCAGCCATTTCCCTGTTGCCCCTTCACATTTTAGATGACATTTATGGATGTCAGAAAAATTAAAAGGCTTCACCTGTTCACCATATGGGAAGAATCCAAGAGCTGAAAGTGGATGACTAAGAACATCATTATCTTTCAGCTTGAATTCTGCTGAAATAAAGAATTGCCAGCCTGCTTTAAGAAGAACTAGAATTTTTTTTTAAATTAGATGGTTAAAAAACAACTTAAATAAGACAAAATGAACATTGTTTATGCTTCTGACAACAAATACTGATTAATATTTATATATAAAAATCTAACTTCCAAGATTTAATTCCAATATTATAACTGGGTAATTTATCATATTGGCACGATACTAAATCTAATAAGCTTAAATGTTGTGTGATTAGCTTCTTATGTGATGCACTTTATTCATTATTGCACTTTGTTTCTACCACAACTAGCATCAGTGACAGACGTGTAGGACTTCACCTTGGCTTCATTAAGTTCCAGACACAGCACAAGTTTGAACATGCAGAGCCCATAACCATATTGTTTTTCATAATTCCATTGAATATAGTATGACAATTTCACCCACCCACTGACCATAATGTCGTAAAGGGATATTTACTAGTCTTAGCCCCTTTGGGGCTATCCCAGATCAGGCGTATTTCTCAAATGTTAACTTTCAACTAAAGTTTGAGGTAGCCGAATCCTAAAGATGCTTAACTGGGTCTAAAGGTCCGGGCTATCTCTCCCTAAAGGAAAGGAACAACCCGAGGATGTTACTGTCCTTCAGATAGCACTTTTATTAAGTTTAGCCAGACTGTAACATCCCTGATATTACGAGGGTCTGGAGATCTCCTCTCAGAAATGTAACTCTTCACCAAAGAGTGTATAGAGATTGAGTTTGCGAGCTATTGATACAGAAGACTTATGTGAGACAATTCAAAAAATATAGAGATTTATTAAAAGAACCGACATGCAAGTTACAGTTGGTGAATCAGTCAATCGCAACTTTAACAGTTCTAAAAAGAGAAAAAATACAATCTTTTTAACAGAGAATCTTACTTTTAAATCTTAACTTCACTACAGTATTACAGTTCTTAAAATTTTCTATACAGGATATCCATCAATATCAAAATACCTTTGATCCCCGAGGTACAAAGAGTGGAAGACCACAGAGCCGCCTCTGTAGTCGAGAATCACCTTGCCCGATTAAAGCGATTCTGATATTATAAGGTTTTTTTTTCCTGCTCTCTTGCCCGTTCTGGCCCCCTGCCAGGCTTCGTGCAAGAATTACCCTTGAGTGGTTCGACCCACCCCCCCCTACGGTTCTAGACCTTGGACTTAGATGCAGAGAACAGTAGTGCAGAGAAGAGGACTCAATAGATCAGGCTGAATAGCACGAAATGGATGCTTTTATTTTTGAACAGTTTGAAGCATTACAAAATACATGTCATAGGCACAGATTAAAGTAACTACAATCATGCACAAATTTATGAACTTGACTCTATGGAAATGGGGAACACACGGCACATCGTAAAAGGGGAAACACATTACGATTTCCCTTAACTCCCTCCCCTATACCTAAACTAAGTTTTGACCTGGGGAACTTGGGATCATGCTCACCACTCTCGAAATCGCGAAAAGGAGTTCGCAGCCTTTTTGACACCGCTTCCCGTCGTCACGTGGATTGGAAGCTTCTGGCGCAGTCGATATTCTCTCCTCCCTCGAGGCGGTGGGGTAGACCCAGCCTCGATGAGCGCTCGTCAAGGTTGAGATCCACTAGGCCTGTCGTGGATTTTTGTTCGTGGAGTAGACCTAGATGCAGGTTATGCACATGGGAGAATCTTGTGGCATCGATCGCCGGTTCTCCAGAGGGTTTCTTCTCCGTCGGCCTGGGTCATCGATGATCTCCCGACCCCAGTACCCGGGCCACCCTTGTCGTCTTCTCGTCGTGGCCGAGCCTTATTTGGCTGAACATGGGCCACGTTGTCCTTTTTCCGAAACCGTCCGTCTTTAAAAAGACGAAAACGTTTTCATCGATCTGCCGAAGTGGAAGAGGCGCCGATCCGGGCACCGTCCGCCCTTCGTTCGTTCCTCGTAGAAGAAAGTTCTTGAAGAAATGGAAGCCTGAAGTCGCCCAACAAGAAGCCGTAGCAGTGAAGAAGTAACTTAGATGGACTTTCAATCCATAGTTATACTCTTTTGGGACAGTCTTATCTCCCGCCAAATCATAGTCCTGTCTTTGTATTAATTTTGGCGGGCAGAGATCTCTGCAGGGGCGCTTTGTCTTGTAACGGAGCCGGTGATAACTTGAACTGGCCTTCCTGGCCGATAATGTCTGTTAATGTCCTTTGCATTGTCACCGCGGCTCGGTTCGCATATTGATCGGTCCGGACATTTTCCTTGATGGCTGCTAAACGGTTTTTCCTTTGTACGATAAATGGGTATAAGTTTTTTTTACATTGTCCGCCCATATCTTGATGGGCCCCATCCTGTACTTATAATCCATTGAATATGTATGCTGTTGCTCTGAGTTTCGGTTCCCAGATACTGGCTTTCGCGGGCTCACTGTCTTCAATCCACAAGCCTGTCTGGCTTGCAGTAACAGAAATAAAATGGTTCATAAACTGATCACGGGGCCTGGTGGCCATTTTGTATGCCCTTTTATCAAAGGTTTTTCTGTGCAAGCTTACTTTGGTCAATAAACAGTCTTATTTTATCCAGTTTTCTTGCGTGATTTTTGCTGAAAATTGCGAATCTTACAGGCCCCCCTGTGATACTGGTAGCTTGCTTAAAGTATCAATAATCCTTGATGAGCAAATTTTCCCTGATTCCCCACATCCAAACATTCCTGGCACTTAGCTATCTATGACCCTCACGACACATGCAGTTCCCATTTCCGCAGAAAACGAAAATTACCTTTTGTACATTTGGACAATCATAGACAGCGTATCTTAAACTATAACACCTTCACCTGTCAGATGGGCAGGGGTTGATACCCTTTTGCGCCATCTGCATACACCTTTTATTAATCAAAACTTAATAACGACTAATAACATAACAATACTTATTTCCTTATAACCCAAAACAATCACAAATTTTTTTTTAAATGGAGTGACGCTTAATCTTATCCTAGCAGCTTAGAGTGGGGTATCTGCTTCCCCCATTCGCACATAGCGTTCTCTCCATTCTCCTGTGTTCTCGTGCCTCTGGAGGCGTTTGCCTCTTTTGCAATGCACGAAGAGCAAAAATATCACAATCAAAACCTGACATACTACTAGGATATGGGATGCTATTCTAATCCAGGCGGGGACCTCTATGTTGGTGAACAAGTCCCACCATGGTGGGATGGTTATGTCCAATATGTCTTTTCCTATCACTAAAGTCTTCTGCTCCAGTGTGTACAAATGTTTCTGTGAAATTATAACGGCTTTTAAAATCTTGGTGAGGTGTTCGGGAAGAGGGGGAATGACATAACCAAAATGCGCAACAAATCGTTGTAAGTCTGTGAAATTCTCTTTGATAGTGATGTGTACGGTGGAGGGCGCAGGAATGGGAACAATTCGTTGTTGTGCCACTTGAACCTCGGCCCTGGGTTTGAAACAGAAACTGCTATCACCGACCGAACACCACTCGTGTTGTCCATATCGGTACTGAGGCGCTGCAGTGGTGACGCAGTATGTCCCACCCCCGATATATGCTACCTGTGGGGGCACATGGTCCTCTGCCATTGCCTCCATGGTGCAATTCACCGGCTTCGCGCTAGCGGTTCTGAACCCGCACTGTGGTTTCAAAAAGGCATTCAAGTGCTGGGGACACAGGATGATGTGTGCTCCCCGGCTCCGACATCCCGAGAGGTCGGTGCCTGTCATCGTACGCTCCCATCTGATGACGTAAGGCGGGACCACTGCGTAACGAATGTGTGCGCCCCCCTGAATGACTCCAATGTTCTCTACTCTGTATACCGGGGCGGGCTTTGCTGCGGGACCCAACACTGGCATTCTTACTACTATTCCCATAATAGTGTGATTCGAATGTCCGCAGTCCACTGGAACTGGGTATGCTTCTGCGGCTAGCCTGAGCTGGCACGGGCTTAATGCATTCTCAAAAGGGTGGAGCGCTTGCAAGTGCTTGTTGCTGATCCAGGACGGGACCAAACCCTGTTTTAAATCCTCAAGATTACTGCGGCCCTCGCCCAATAACCACGCCCCGTACAGCACACAGGCCTCGTTTTGCGCAGCTTGATCGGACGCATTCCGATCCTCCTTAATGAGTGCATTTACCGTTCTCGCGTGTTTCTCCAGCTCAGCAATTATGTCCTTAAAGTGTAGTGTCATGGCCTGGTCCTCATGCAACTCAGAACCCACTACCTTGTTTTCGTCTATCAATATGTTCCTTAACTGGGCTTTTAAACCGTTGATCTGTGTCTGCAGCTCCACGTTATCTAGAGCGTTGACAACAGATGTCCCGGTATTAAAAGCAGTGAATATGTCATTTACAGTACCCCTTCTTTGCCTCCCGACTCGATCCAAAACTTCTGGCGGTGTGGTGTATAATTTGTCTCTGTCGATGTCGGCAAAGTCAAATTCGTAAAATTGTCTAAACATACGGGTTAACAGGACCTGGTATAATTGTTCCGTTTCTTTGGGACACCACTCCGGCAATCTTACCTCAGTGAGATTTAAAATCACTGAGGCCACCGCGTAGTGTACCCCTTGGTACAGCACCTGACCGGTGGGTACCAATACTAAACCGTTCCCGGGTCCCTTGGTGGTGGTTGGGCACCCTCCTTTCTGGGCTAGTGCTACCGGAAGTGTGGGCAGGGGCTTGCGTGGGTGGGTGATGAGTTCAGTGGCGTTCACCGGAATAGGGGAGTATGGGGCTCCGCACGCTCGAGTGCTAACATCCCATCTCATCCCCTTCCCTTCATCCTGCCACTGCCTCTGGAAGAAGATGGACACGCCCTTGGGGCAGACGTGTCTCGAACCCCACATACAGACATATATTCCCTCATCTGGTTCCCACCATTTGTCCCAACACACACGTAATTGTCCGTGAGTCCCCGTAATAGTCCGATGGGTATTATTACCCAGTCGCTCCCACTCGACCGTAGAGTTTCTCATGTCCTTTCCCAGCTTTTGTAGCCACCACCATCGCCTTGGTGGTACGTTCCCATTGCACACCAGACAAATCCTCTTTCCCACGGTAACGCTGACTCTGGGCGCTAGGATCCTCACTCGAGGGCACGTTAATGAAGTCTCTTGGTAGGCAAAACCGAAATTGCTGGAATATTCCGTAGAATTCGTTCCCAGCCAACCTGGCCATCTCCCTTGGTGGAAGTAGGTGGCGGTTTCCTCTACCTCTCGCTCCCCCGTCCCATCCGTTGCGATGGGGGCCGTGTCCCCGGAGCACCCGAAAATGATGACGTCCTTGGTGCGGCCTCGGTAGGCCCACCCGCACCCGATCGCCATGAACGCGACGACAATCCTTTCCATCGTATCCCAGATTTTCTGTAACCAACAAAATGATGTAGCCGGGCTCCCGATAGGTGCTGGCCTAAATTAATTGGACGCGCGGGTTCCTGGACCCCGCTCCCTAACAAACACACATACCGGGCAGACCTCAAAATTGTACACTTAACACCATATACTTTACATTCCTTAAACTATGACCATAATTACCTAACTTAACTTATGTACAGCGCCGCCCTCCGTGGGGCGGCTTTCCGAATCCCTGTGAGGTCTGTCGTGTGCCACACCCTGCGGTGGGGCTGCATTGATCTTTGGCTTTGATCCCCCGCAGCCTGTCGCTGCTGAACGGGGATCATGTCTTCCTGGGGCTGCTTTAAACCGTGGTTGGGAAGGATGGGGAGAATCTGGCCAAAATTTTCTGGGCTGGGGCGCTCGAGCCGACCTACGAGGGGCTGCTTTGGGTTGGGCTCCCGGGGCCGATGGACCGGGGGTTGTGACTGTTACCGTTACAGCCTGTGGTTCCTCCACAGCTGCCGGCTCCAGCTCCCCTCCCTCAGGCTCCGCCCCCCCGGGGTCGGGATCTGTGGCTTCTGACTCCACCTCACCTGTCCCTACAGGTAACGAGTCTCCACCCCCACTCCCTACCTCCCCCAAGCTTGAGTCGAGGGCGGGACTGCCGTCCTCTGACTCTTCCTCCTCCGTGATTGGGTCTAAAGCGAGGTTGAGCTGTTCGGGCTCTCCCCTGCCTAAATCCCATTCAAAAGATGAGACCTCCCACTCCAATGAGATGGCCTCTCCCTTCACGCAGGCTACTGCTCCAGCCTGTGTGGTCTGTGACACTGTTACAGGCTGAGGATCTTTGTTCTCAGACCTGGTCCCCTTTGGTGGCCCTTGTGTACCCGGTTTAAACAGTTTACACTGGTTGATGTGAAACCATTTGGTACGTCGGGGCGTCTTCACTGCATAAACCATGGGGCTGGCCTTGTCTACAATGCTGTATGGCCCCATGTACAGTGGTTCAAAACTCCCTATCCTGGCGTAGTTTCGGACCATGACCTGGTCTCCGACTACCCACTCTTGTTGTTTCCGAGGTTCCAACAACAGTTTATTTCCCTGGTGCTGTCTTCCCATGTTCCCAGCCGCCTGCCCATAAATCTGTCTCAGGCGCTCCAAGAGGGTTTGGGCGAATTTGTCCCGTTTCACCTCTCGGAGCTGGCCCTCAGTGAGCACCGGGGCTAGCACATGGGTGGGTGTTCGCATGATCCTTCCAGTCATTAACTCGTGCGGGGAATACCCCGTGCTTTTGGACTGGCTGGCTCGGATCCCCATGAGGACTAAAGGCAGGACCTCCGCCCATTTCTGGGGCGAGCCCATTGTCTCTTTCCTCAGCTTTTCCTTGAGGGTCCGATTCATACGCTCAACAATCCCGGATGACTGGGGATTGTATGCTACGTGCCACTTTCCCTCAATGCCCAAGAGCATGAGGGCGTTCTGCATTACTTGACCGGTGAACTGACTCCCTTGGTCGGACTCTACAAAACGGGGGAGTCCCCACCGTGAGAACACTTCCCGAATCAAGATCTTAGCAGTACCCAGTGCCGTAGCTGTTCTGCACGGGAAGGCTTCTACCCATTTGGTGAACACATCTACCAGGACAAGGCAGTACTTATAGCCTCCCTGGGCGGCGGGCAGGGGCCCTATGTAGTCGACCTGAATCGACTGCCATGGTCCCTCTACCCTCCTGATGTGCCCCATGGGCACCTTCCTTTTGTGGGGGTCTGGGTTGTTAGCAGCACACACAAGACAGCTTGCGCAGAACTCGCGGACATCGTCCCGAAGTCCCGGCCACCATCCCGCCTGCTCCACCCGTTGCCAGGTGACCTCAGGTCCGGGGTGTCCCGCTCCTGGACCCTCGTGGGCCAATTGCAGGAATTCCCTTCGGTGCTGCTGCGGCACAACCCACTGCTCCTCTCAGAACAGCATACCTTCTTTGACTGTGAGGGCTGCTGTACTGTACGGACCTTCTACCTGTTTGCCCTCTGTGATGGCTTTTAGGACTGCTTTTAGGGCGGGATCCAGGGTTTGGACGGTCTTTAGGTCTGGGGGCGGTGTCACCCCTGTGTTCCCGGGAATTCCCTCCCTGCCTTGGATCGCCGCCACGGGTCCGGGTTCGTATGGGTCCCAGAGAATGCCGTTGCGGGCACCCTCCCTGGCTAGCGCATCCGCCTGCTGGTTGCCCTGACTGCGGGGTTCTGTAGTGGAGTGAGCCTTCACCTTATGGATGAACACCTCTCCTTTCTCCCCCACAGCTGCTAGGATCTTCTCCAGCAAGGGCTTAACTGTTAAAGGCCGCCCGTCCGCGGAGGTGTACCCGCGTCGGGACCAGATGGCGAGGTACTCTGTACACGAATTGCACGTGAACATGCTGTCTGAGCAAATCGTGTATGGGGTTGGGAAAATCTCGGGGTGGGTAACCACGTACGCCACCGCGGACAGTTCAGCCTGCTGCGCGCTCATAGTGCTGGGGAGCTTAATTGCCAGGGCAATGTTTGCCGCAGGGTCATAAACTCCACACCCTGTGAGTCGCTTGCCGTCAGCTACAGTGCTAGAACCGTCTACGTAGATCTCGCGGCCTGTGGGATGTATCCCGGCCCGTAAACCTATGTTAACTTCCCATACCCCTTCTACGGAACATTGATGGGCTGTCCCGGGATATGCCATATTGGCTGCGAGCCTTGGCGCGCAGAGGCCTTTAACTTTGAGATCCATCTGGGAAAGGAGGAGGGTCCAGCGCGCAATCCGAGCGCTGCTTACGGTCCCATCCTTAATCCTCCCGTCCAGAAGCATCTTCGTGGGGGTGTGATGGGTGAGGAGCGTAATGGGAGAGGTCCCTGTGAAGATCACTGATCTGTTCACAGCCCAATGCGTGGCCAGGAGATGCCGTTCGCAATTGGAGAAACTCCTCTCCACATCCGTGAGCAGCCTGGAGGAATAAACTACTGGTCTTAGCTTGCCGTGCCGCTCTTGGAGCAGCACTGCGCTCAGGCTGTCCCCACTAGCGGCTACCTCCAGAAAGAACTCCTCTCCCCCATCTATGGCCCCTAGGGCTGGCGCGGTCTGCAGATCTCTTTTCAACTTCTCGAATGCTGCCTGGCACCCCTCGTCCCAAGACCACTCGACTCCCTTGTGTAAGAGTCGAAGTAGCGGGGCCGCTGTGGCAGCATAGTCCTCGATGAAATCTCTGCAGTACCCGGTCAATCCCAAAAAGGACCTTACACCCGTTACTGTGTTGGGAATCGGCAGATCTTGTATAGATTCCCGTCTGGCCTTATCTATGGCTCTTTCCCCAGCGCGGATGGCCAGACCCAGGAATTTAACTTCCTGCTGGCCGATCTGGGCTTTCTTTGGGTTTACTTTGAAACCCTTCCTTTCTAACAGTTCCAACAATTCGGCTAACAGTGGGCCGTGATGCTCCCTTGTATCTGTGAACAGGAGTAAGTCGTCCACATACTGCACTATCTGGTTGGGCTGGCTGAACTGTAAGATTCGCAATTTTCAGCAAAAATCACGCAAGAAAACTGGATAAAATTAAGACTGTTTATTGACCAAAGTAAGCTTGCACAGAAAAACCTTTGATAAAAGGGCATACAAAATGGCCGCCAGGCCCCGTGATCAGTTTATGAACCATTTTATTTCTGTTACTGCAAGCCAGACAGGCTTGTGGATTGAAGACAGTGAGCCCACGAAAGCCAATCTCTGGGAACCGAAACTCAGAGCAACAGCATACATATTCAATGGATTATAAGTACAGGATGGGGCCCATCAAGATATGGGCGGACAATGTAAAAACACTTATACCCATTTATCGTACAAAGGAAAAACCGTTTAGCAGCCATCAAGGAAAATGTCCGGACCGATCAATATGCGAACCGAGCCACGGTGACAATGCAAAAGACATTGAAAGACATTATCGGCCAGGAAGGCCAGTTTAAGTTATCACCGGCTCCGTTACAAGACAAAGCGCCCCTGCAGAGATTTCTGCCCGCCAAAATTAATACAAAGACAGGACTATGATTTGGCGGGAGATAAGACTGTCCCAAAAGAGTATAACTATGGATTGAAAGTCCATCTAAAAAAGTTCGGACTCCGGGTTACTTGAACAACTTCTTCTTCACTGCCACGGCTTTCTTGTTGGGCGACTTCAGGCTTCCATTTTCTTCAAGAACTTTCTTCTACGAGGAACGAACGAAGGGCGGACGGTGCCCGGATCGGCGCCTCTTCCACTTCGGCAGATCGATGAAAACGTTTTCGTCTTTTTAAAGACGGACGGTTTCGGTAAAAGGACAACGTGGTCGGTGTTCAGCCAAACAAGGCTCGGCCACGACGAGAAGACGACGAGGGTGGCCCGGGTACTGGGGTCGGGAGATCATCGACGACCCAGGCCGACGGAGAAGAAACCCTCTGGAGAACCGGCGATCGATGCCACAAGATTCTCCCAAGTGCATAGCCTGCATCTGGGTCTGCTCCATGAACCCAAATTGACTTGGTGGATCTCAACCTTAACGAGCGCTCATCGAGGCTGGGTCTACCCCACCGCCTCGAGGGAGGAGAGAATATCGACTGCGCCAGAAGTTTCCAAATCCACGTGACGACGGAAAGCGGTGCCAAAAAGGCTGCGAACCCCCCCTTTCTCGCGATTTCGAGAGTGGTGAGCATGATCCCAAGTTCCCCAGGTCGAAACTTAGTTTAGGTATAGGGGAGGGAGTTAAGGGAAATCGTAATGTGTTTCCCCTTTTTCGATGTGCCGTGTGTTCCCCATTTCCATAGAGTCAAGTTCATAAATTTGTGCATGATTGTAGTAACTTTAATCTGTGCCTATGATATGTATTTTGTAATGCTTCAAACTGTTTAAAAATAAAAGCATCCATTTCGTGCTATTCAACCTGGTCTATTGAGTTCTTTCTCTGCACTACTGTTCTCTGCACCTAAGTCCAAGGTCTAGAACCGTAGGGGGGAGTGGGTCGAACCACTCAAGGGTAATTATTGCACGAAGCCTGGCAGGAGACCAGAAAGAGCAAGAGAAACCCCCTACAGAACTCTTTCAAACTCCCCGCCATGCACTGATGGAAAATGCTGGGGCTGTTGTGAAAACCCTGTGGTAAGCAGTTCCAAGTGTACTGTTGCCCTTTGAAAGTAAAGGCAAACTTGTACTGGCCCTCCCGCCGCAGCGGAATGGACCAAAAACCGTTCGAGATGTCCAGCACCGTGAATGTGGTCGCCGATGCTGGAATACTCCCTATTAAGTCTGCAACTGCTGCTACCGTGGGCGCGCAGGCTGGGATATTACTATTGAGGACTCTGTAGTCCACCGTGGCTCTCCACGAATTGTCCGGTTTCTTTACCGGCCATAATGGGGAGTTCACGTGGGTGGCTATCGTCCTCAACACGCCCTGCTGTACCAATGAAGATATTGCTGTCTCCATGTCGGGTTCTGCCTCCTTGGGGAAATTATACTGCTTTTGGGGTCGGATCATGGGGTCCCCGTCTACGCTGACTTCGAACCCAGTGACTCTCCCGCAGTCGTGCTTGTGGGTGGCGAACGCGGTCAGATTTTCTGACACACGCGCCTGCAAGTCCGTTGGGACGTTTGTTACCATGAGCTCGAGATCGTAACCTCCTGACGGCTTCATAGTGCACAGGGCCCCCTTTTCTTCCTTCCCCGGGATTACGAGTACCTTACCTAAACCGCCCTCGGCTCCCCAGAGACAGTGATTTCTCAGGTACACGAGGATCCCGTGTTCCACCAAGAAATCAGCCCCGAGGATGCCTTTCCCCCCCCCCTCATTCCACTTCAATAGGATGCACGTCCATGTGGTGTGGAGCGCTCCCAACTGAATGGAGAGTGGGAGGGAGTACGCGCCAGCCTGTTCTCTACCTGTGAAACCCGCTACTAAATATGGAGCCTGGGCGGGCAGAGATGAGGCAAAAGGTTTGTCCGTGTGGATCACGGTACACGAAGCTCCCGTATCCAACAGGTAACTACCCCTTTGTTTCTCCACCTCCATCTCCACCACAGGTCTTCTCCAAGCGTCATAGCGGAGCGGACACAAGTAGATGGGCTGCGCGGGTGTCAGTCATTTAGGTGTTTCGGCTGGGGTCTCGGGGGCGATAGGGCTGTTAGCAACCGCTACCTTCCCCTGCCAGGTCATCAGAGACCGCATAGTCTCCAAGACTGACTCGATCGCAGCGGGGTCCACAACCGCACCACCCCCTTTATTCGGGGCAGAGGCTACGGTTGGGTTCTGGACTGGTGTTGGGGCAGCGGCCTGCACTTGTGGTTGTGCTGGTGTTGGGTAAACTCTCGGGCTGTTGGCGACTCGGGCTTGGGCTTGATCTTGGGCTGCGGCGAACGCTCTCTCCCTCTTATCCTTCCAAGGATTCCTACAGTCCTTGCGCCAATGACCCTCCTTCCCACACCCGTAACAACTGCTATTGGCTTGGGGATGGCGATTTCCCTCCTGACGCCATTCCTTTTTAGCAGAGGCTGCGGGTCTCACCTCATGCACCTTTCCTTTCACAACAGGCGTTTTCTTGCCCTTGTTGTTTCTATAACTGATCGTGAGCTGATCTAGTACTACTTCCTCCGTGGAGCGGGCGATAGTGGGGTCAAACCATGCTTTGGCCTGTTCCTTCACTACTGGCAGGCAACCTGCTACCAGGCACCGAAGCCAGTGAGCCCTTTGTTCGCCATCCAGCCCGGCCCGGGCCGGCCCGCCCGGGCAGCTGCGCCGATACACTGGCCACAACCTGTCGGCGAAAACCCGTGGGGGTTCTCCCTCTAGCTGCACTGTCTTTTCTAAACGGAGGAACGGAGTTCCGTCCCCCTCTCCCATGATCTCCAGAATCTCATCCCGTAGCAACTCATAGTCCCTGTGCCCTCTCTTGCTCTCGTCAGGGAGACACTGGAGGAGCGAACTGTCCAGGGAGAACAGCAGCATTTTAGACTGTTCAACCCCGTCGCAGTCATTGACTGCTGCGGTCTGCTCCACGTCCCTGAAATGCACGGAGGGATCTCCTGACTCGGAGAGTTTTGGGATGTGACTTATCATCTCTCTTAGCTGTCGTGCGCTATGAGGCATTATGATCTGACTCTCAAGGGGTCCGTCATCGCCATTTTCTTCATTTGGACCGATCCTCCGGTGTCTCGTTGGACACATTGGCGCCGGCCCCGACTCTACTGTCTGGGGTTGCTCTACCTCAGGGCTCTCTTCCTCTACCGTCTCCGTCTCCTGTCCCGGAGTCCAAGACTCCTCATAGGCAGGAGGCGCAGAAGGTTCGGGGGTTGGTACCCCAACTGCCTCTTGTGGAATCGGTCTTTTGGATTCCTTGGCTAGCAACAGCTGACTCGCTGGTGGATTTATGAGACACACCAACCCGTTTGCCTTCGCTAGGGCCTTTCTCAGGTCCTCTAGCTCCCGGCGGCAAGCGCTGTGGTCTGTGTTCTCAGATCTATCCTCCATGGCCATCTTATATGCTGCCCTGGCTCCCAGGAGCTTTTCCTCTTGGGCATCTACTTGTTTGGCTAGACGGAAACACCTCTCTCTCATTCTACCTTCACTGGCCTTGGCCTCAACGACCTGACATTTTAAATATTCTACCCGGGTTTCGTGGCAGCGAATTACAGAGCGGCGTTCCTGATTCAGCGCGTCAAGCGATTCAATCAGTTTTTGACCTCCCGCAACCTTTTCCTCTACGTCTTTAAGCAAGCCGTTGATCTGGACTGTCTGTGCTGCAACTACCTGGTCCAAAAGCTGGACTTGCTTCTTGTAGCACATCAGCCAGACCGCCTTTTCTACAGATTTCTTATGCTCTCTACCCGCTGTCAACTTGATGGCTGCGTCTAGCGGGCGCCTATCCCTTAGTAGATCAGATATCCATTGTTTTGTGAGGTTGACTTTTCCAAAAACATAATCTGCTATTCTTTCATCCATCACATTTCGTTTATTCAGATCTTGATCTAACACACTACTTTCCTGCTGCCAAGGTCCTGCCGCGGTCGCCATTTCTGTAAGGGGGTTTTTTCCTGCTCTCTTGCCCGTTCTGGCCCCCTGCCAGGCTTCGTGCAAGAATTACCCTTGAGTGGTTCGACCCCCCCCCCCCCTACGGTTCTAGACCTTGGACTTAGATGCAGAGAACAGTAGTGCAGAGAAGAGGACTCAATAGACCAGGCTGAATAGCACGAAATGGATGCTTTTATTTTTGAACAGTTTGAAGCATTACAAAATACATGTCATAGGCACAGATTAAAGTAACTACAATCATGCACAAATTTATGAACTTGACTCTATGGAAATGGGGAACACACGGCACATCGTAAAAGGGGAAACACATTACGATTTCCCTTAACTCCCTCCCCTATACCTAAACTAAGTTTTGACCTGGGGAACTTGGGATCATGCTCACCACTCTCGCAATCGCGAAAAGGGGTTCGCAGCCTTTTTGACACCGCTTCCCGTCGTCACGTGGATTGGAAGCTTCTGGCGCAGTCGATATTCTCTCCTCCCTCGAGGCGGTGGGGTAGACCCAGCCTCGATGAGCGCTCGTCAAGGTTGAGATCCACTAGGCCTGTTGTGGATTTTTGTTCGTGGAGTAGACCTAGATGCAGGTTATGCACATGGGAGAATCTTGTGGCATCGATCGCCGGTTCTCCAGAGGGTTTCTTCTCCGTCGGCCTGGGTCGTCGATGATCTCCCGACCCCAGTACCCGGGCCACCCTTGTCGTCTTCTCGTCGTGGCCGAGCCTTGTTTGGCTGAACACCGGCCACGTTGTCCTTTTTCCGAAACCGTCCGTCTTTAAAAAGACGAAAACGTTTTCATCGATCTGCCGAAGTGGAAGAGGCGCCGATCCGGGCACCGTCCGCCCTTCGTTCGTTCCTCGTAGAAGAAAGTTCTTGAAGAAATGGAAGCCTGAAGTTGCCCAACAAGAAGCCGTAGCAGTGAAGAAGTAACTTAGATGGACTTTCAATCCATAGTTATACTCTTTTGGGACAGTCTTATCTCCCGCCAAATCATAGTCCTGTCTTTGTATTAATTTTGGCGGGCAGAGATCTCTGCAGGGGCGCTTTGTCTTGTAACGGAGCCGGTGATAACTTGAACTCGCCTTCCTGGCCGATAATGTCTGTTAATGTCCTTTGCATTGTCACCGCGGCTCGGTTCGCATATTGATCGGTCCGGACATTTTCCTTGATGGCTGCTAAACGGTTTTTCCTTTGTACGATAAATGGGTATAAGTTTTTTTTACATTGTCCGCCCATATCTTGATGGGCCCCATCCTGTACTTATAATCCATTGAATATGTATGCTGTTGCTCTGAGTTTCGGTTCCCAGATACTGGCTTTCGCGGGCTCACTGTCTTCAATCCACAAGCCTGTCTGGCTTGCAGTAACAGAAATAAAATGGTTCATAAACTGATCACGGGGCCTGGTGGCCATTTTGTATGCCCTTTTATCAAAGGTTTTTCTGTGCAAGCTTACTTTGGTCAATAAACAGTCTTATTTTATCCAGTTTTCTTGCGTGATTTTTGCTGAAAATTGCGAATCTTACAATATCCCATTTGAGATTTCAGTATTTATACCCTTTTTCAGTTGTATCCCATAAGGTTTCTGCTGATCCAAGTTTATTATCACTATTCATCTTTCTGCTGACCTCTTGCAATTCTTACTGTTACATCGGCAATAGTTATTGGGAGTTTTTACCAGAGAGATGTGAAGGCAGATATCCCTTATTTCATGTGTCATCTTTACGAGGGCAGATGTTCCATCTTTAAGAGGTTTAACTTATATCACATGTCCAGGGTTGACCATTGTTCTGTTCCCAAAAGGTCAGCCACTCGGAGCCATCCATTCTTCTGTTTCAATAAGGTTATTTATTCAGGGTCAACAACTTGTCCTGTTTCAGTAGCCAGAATTCTTTCATAGCTATTTCATAGTTAGGTTTCCAAATTTCCAAACCCTGTTTGTCATGTTTTAAAGAATTTATAATGTACTCTTCAGGGTCAACCACTGCCTTATCTCAACAAGGCCAGAATTCTTTCATAAGATAGTATATTTTTCTAAAAAGGTTATATGGTATGGGGGAAAAAGTCAGTTGTTTTGTGCCTCCCATTAGCACCTTAAGAGGGCGCTAATGGGGCGCAAAGCAACTGGCACCCATGCGTGGTGATGTTTGCGCCGCTCACGAAATTAACTAGACATTTTGCAGCGGCACTAAACACTACCGCCACGATCTCCTGTGCCAGCAGATCGTGACGTCAGTCGAGTGTACAATGCCCCAGTAGCGCCCCGGACCAGATATTGAGTGAAACCTCCTGCCTGGCTGCCTGCCGCTAGCAATGACAGGTAGAGGGGAATGTTTTGCAGTCAGGAAGGGACTGGGGAATGCTATTTAAAGGCGACTGCTTCCTGCCTTTTTATATTGGTGACATTTTTGCACCATGCATTCTGAGAGAGAGAGAGAGAGACTTCTGGAGAGCTTCAACGCTGTGTGAAGGAGTTTTGGGTACTGAGCAGCACTTTGCAGGTTCATTTTGAGTTGCCCTTCCTTGTATCGATTTAGAAGAGACTGTGGGGGCTGCACTCTGAGCTCTTTCCCTGGGTCTCTCCATTGTTCTTTCTAGCAGATTTGATGTACAGGCCTCTCCAGGCCAAGATTCAAGGCTGCAATGAGCAGGATGTGGATGGAGAGCAAGATCAACCCTCCCCTTTAAGAACTGGCCAGCGCCATTGTGTCTGTGTTCCATTGCTGACTGACATCACATGAGCTTCGCCAGTGCTCTGAGGTAGCGCCTCGCTCCTCGGCCTTTGTGCCTTAAGACAGTTGTGAAGCGTCTGGTTTAGCGCTCCAATCACCTCCAGGGGCGATAAAAGCCAAGTTTGCAGTCGGAGGCAATAATTAGCGCCAGGCGCTAATCTTTGCACCCGGCTGATAATTGCGCCCCTATATTCCTTCACAGTCTCACCAAAACACTAATGACAAGACTGCAGCATAATACAATAGTAGTCATTGAGGAAAATAGTGTGCACAGAAGGGAGAGATGGCTGGATATGTCATGATTGGGTGATTTAGCAGTTATAGAAACAGATACTACAGATAACTACTTTTTCAAAGTACTGGCTTTGCTTTCTCTGGTACCGAAATGTGCTCATCCTTGCATGTCTTCAGCTGCAGTTAGGTTTGGGATGAATGTACTGATGACACATTTCAACAGAAACTTTTTGATTCAATTACCTACCAAATTTAAATTAAACAACCCTTTTCATGCTGATCCAGCAAAAATGATCCAAATTCATATTCCTTCCCATGGCTCAACAGTATTTTCAGTATTGAAAGGATTGATATGCATGTGCAACACTAATGATGTGTTTGGCTGTTGGATAAATTTACACATATTAATATATATTAATATGGATGCTGTCTTTAACATGAACAAAAGCTGTCCATTTAACGGAAATGTTGGAATAAGTGTAATCAGTTTGTGGTGGTCACAATTCAGTTACCATTATTAATCGACTTAAACCCACTGACTCAAATTTGCTACCATTTGGTATAAATTTACCAGCCTTTCTCGCACTCTCACGCTCTCTTAAAAGCTGCAAATGGCACATGAAAGAATATCACACTTAGTCAGTGGGAAGAGACTTTTGAAATGAGCTTTTAAGTGTGAATCGTTACGTCCACATAGGTGATGCCAATGTTCAAATAAATTGGATTTCTCTTGCTCCTTTAAGATGCAACTTCTTTGATGTGTTTCCTTTAATCTTTGTTCCCAGACTAACGTGTTCCCAATACAGCACTTAAAAAGTTCTGTTTGACAATATTTTCACCACATTTTAATATGACCCATCCACCCACACGTGAAACTCAAGTCAAAATGCTTTTGCAACTAACAACACTATTTTACACTTAAAAAAATATAAAATGGCCAATGCAGCCACTTTGTATGTGTGTCTTTTTATTGAGAAAAGCTACACATAGGCTACAAATTATCGGTCTTATACGATGATTTGCTGCACTCACTGTATAACTTATTTTAACCTGTTCTCTTTGGCTATGTGATTAAACAAAGTATGCACATTATCATTGTAATAGCTAGACAGCATGCAATTACTCAGAACATCTGAACAGAGTAGATAGAGGGAAACTATTCCCATTGGCAGAAGGGTCAAGAACCAGTGGACACAGATTTAAGGTGATTGGCAAAAGAACCAAAGGCGACGTAAGAAAAACTTTTTTGCGCAGCAAGTGGTTATGATCTGGAATGCACTGCCTGAAAGGTTGGTGGAGGCAGATTCAATCACGGTTTTCAAAAGGGAATTGGATAAGTATCTGAAGGAAAGAAATTTGCAGGGCTACCGGGAAAGGGCGGGGGTGTGGGACTAGCTGAAGTGCTCTTGCAGAAAGCCAGCACGGGCTCAACGGGCCAAATGGCCTTCTTCCGTGCTGTAACCATTCTATGATTCTATTCTTCAAATAACAATAGTAATACAAGGCACTGCATTCATCTTAAATGGAAAAGTTAAATCATAGTTAACGAGGAGAGCATTACATACATCTAAACTCTGCTCAATGTTATTGGATGCAATGGAGAAAACATTTCCTCTGTGTCATTCATTTGAATGATTAAATAAACACAGATGCACAAAATACAATCAGTAAACGGATATCGCATTCCTTACCTATGTTTTAACACATTGGATTTGCTAGTGTCAAATAACAGTCTCCATTTTAATAGCCCAAAAGTCAATTGTTTCGACAACTTGCACGCCCAGTTTAACCAAGTAATTAATTTTTTGATAATATTACTCTTGCTTGATTTGCTGCTTAGTCCTATTTCACACAATAAATTGTTTTACTGCCTATGGGCTGTACAAGTAATGAAAGTAAGAATGAAAATTTACTAACTTGAATTTTAGTAAGAACAATTTGTAGAAGAGAATTTTAATTCCTTAACAAATGTAATTCTGTTGAACTGTATAAAGATAATAATTCCTGGGGTTTGCTAACTTAGTTTTGTAAATGGTTATCCAGTTGATGGGGTAAATTTTACGAATGTGTCCTATCAGCGGGCAGCCTTGCTCACTGGCCATGTGTATCAGGAAATCGCAGGGGTGGCTATGATTTCCTGAAATATATGCCTGGTGGGTGAGGCTCTCCAACTAACTTTGGATGACTAAGCAGAGGCTTGTATTATAATACAGGCAGTCACTATCTTTTAAATAAACCATCTTTACTGACTTTTTTTGAGGAGGTGACTTACCAGGTGAACTGTAGCAAACTTTATGCCATGGAGGTATCTGGATGAAAGGTGGCTATATAAGTTCAATGCAGTCCGAATTGTCAAGGAAAACTTGACAATATACGAGAAAGTGGAAAGAAAGATACTTGTTAGGGGAGTGGAAGAAAGTACTGAGTCAAATAGCTCAGGAATTGATGTTGTGACCCCTAATATTTCTATATTACATCAATGCCTTGGGTTTAGAAACTGAATGCAAAGTAGTCAAGTTCACAGATGATACTGAACTCGGGAGTGAGGTCAAGTTGGAGGAAACAACCAAGGGCCTATAAAATTACTGAATGGGGGCAGATGAAATGTAATGAAGCTAAGTCTAAGGAATTGTATATTGGAACTAAAAATGGATAACATACATATGCTATGAATGATGTAGCAAGAGCTAAAGGTGGGTTTGGAAAAGACCTGAGGGGTTTAACATGTCATGACAATGTGAAGTAGTAATCAACAAATGATATTGTCAAATCAGCAGAGTATTATGTCAGAGCGTAAGCTGAAACTGCACCCAGCCCTCTGGTCAAACTTTACCTTGAGTGCATTGTTCTAGTTTTAGGCACCAACACAGGAACCATTCAAGCCCTGTAAGCAGTACAGAGTAGAGGCATGAGGCTGATCCCCAGTATTAGAAGATTGAGCTAAGAGGGAAGATTGGAGCAACTGAAGCTCTTTAGTATTGAAAGAACGTGACTGAGTTGGAATCCTGTAAAAGTATATGATATTAAACTGTATAGAAAGGGTAATATGGAACTTTATTTCAAGGTAAACCATGACAATAGGAAAAGTGGGCAAGATTCAGGGCAAATTCAGGATAGATGTTAGGAAGAATTTCTTCACACAAAGAGCTATTAACATTTGGCATAGACTTTTGGGAAGAATAGTGGAGGTGAAAACATTAGAATCATTCAAGAGCCAAAGAACCATATTAGTTTAAGGGTCAGAAGGAGGTCACTCAGCCCATTATGTCCTTACTGGCTCTTTACCAGAGCAATCCAAAACTAATTCCACTGCCTAATTAACACTATAAACACTTAAACACACTCAAAAGTTAATATTGTGACAATGGAATGCTCTTTTATTTAGGAAAGAAATGTGTGCATGTAGTTGCCCATTTTGACATTCGCTTAGCAATACTGGATAAATGGAACATTTATGTACATTGATTACCTCTGGATTGTTAATATTATACAACTACAGTTGACATTTCCAGAAATGTCAGTATGACAGCTCCCAAACAGCAAGTAGAATCCAACTCACAAAAATCAAGCAGTCACAGCTTTAAGGATTGCTGTTTTTCAGTGAGCAGCATAGTGGCCTCCCAGTGCTGGTTTGAAACGGGCACTCAGCGGGACGGGGTAGGGTTGGGATGGGGTGGGGCGGGGCAGGGTGGGGTGGGAGGGGTGTGGCAGCAGCTACTTCTTCCTGTCCGCCAACCTCTGACATCACCTAACTGGAGCACCAGCATTGGATTCATTCGTAATTTCCAGTATCTGTGCCTATAATAAACAAACTACTGAATCTCCTTTTAGACATACAGAGCTGTCATGTGGTAGTGCAGAGCCCAGAAAGTCCAAATCTCTTGCCTAACAAAGCACATCATGGAGACGGAAAAGCATTGAAACAATTTGATTTTAAGAAAATGAAATAGGTTTGGCAATTTCAGTGGTTAATGGCCAGCACTCATCACAATGCAACTCCACCTGACATTTGGAGCAACATTCAATTGTTTTACCTTAAAATATAACCTTTGTGAAGTATATCAATCTTAAAAATAAATACAACTCCACGTGTTTAAATGTGTTTGCACATTGTCTCTCTTGCTGTTCATAAAAGTCACTCCTATATTACTGTAATGCTGACATTTTAGCACAGTGAGTGACATTAACACAGTGCTTCACTCTACAGTCTGAGATTGCATCAGGCTGGGTTAGCTCAGTGAGACTTGTAATGAGCTAAGGAGGTGAGAGAGAGCTGCTGCAGTGAAAATCAATGGAATGATAGGAAAATGTCATATCTAGCTTCTAGGATCAGGGGATTCAGCTTTAACATACTGACAAAGCCATAGATTTTTTTTTAGGTCTACACAGGATTAATTCTAAAATGTGTCTAAATATAATGTATGTAACATTTCTATACGTGCATATTTCAGCAGGCTCCAAGCACTCTAGTAGACAGAATCTGCAGTGCTACTTCACGGGAGTTTAAATTTGTGACAGTGTGATCTGCTGCAGGCATATAACAAACACTGAGACTGGGGACTCATTAGCACACAGTGGCCCAGCAGATAGTTATGCAGGTAACTGAGCAACCTTGAGAGGCATGGAGAGTAGAAGGGTGAATCAAAATATAGGTTAATGTCATTCGAGAATCAATATATTCCACAAGTGCTTTCAAAAAAATTAATTATGCAGTAAATGACTACAATTCCAAAATGTTATCAGTATTTTTTTGTTACAGATTTATTAAAAAGATTTTTAAATATATGATGGTACAGCTGTCATCTGGCAATGCACAGCACCATTGTTACTATCAAACCTTCAGTCAACTCTCCCAGGCAGTTACGTATTCGAAAAATTGTTAGAATTACATACTGGTACGGGAATTGCAGTGAAGAGACAGGGGGGGACATAATTCATCTCTGCACAGTTCCTAGCAGTAATGACATGCTAAAATTATGTGCAGGCCTGCAAGGTACAATCAATTCAAGATATACCATTTTAAGGAAAGTCCTTTGAGGCATCAAAACGTGTCATTTTTGAGGACTTTTACACTCAATTAATTTTATGCTGATGATATTTCAATATGAAAAGCAACAGCAGTTAAAAATAATAATTGATGGGTTGCCAAGATGTTCAAAATGATAAATTCTCTAATTATAGCAACAAATCAGATTTTTTTTTGCATTTTTGTGCAAATAATAGTTCAAGATTGTTAACACATAAAAAATAAACTTCCTCTTCTTTTTTAATTTTCCTTCAGGCATGATTTCAATATGCTATAAAGAATAACCCAGTCCTGATTCTACCAGCTATGAGTTCCACTATGTGAATTGGGTTGCTCTAAAAGATGAGCTACTTGGGTAATGAAGTCAATACCTCACCAATAGGGATAGTCTAGGTGTTTTTACCAGAAAACTCACTAAAGCATATAAGACTAGTATTTGTTGTAATTGTAAGGGGGTTTTGCTACTTGCTTTGGCCAGTCGGTTATGGCTCTGGCTGCCTTATCTCTGAGCGGTTCGAATCGCTCACCCCTTAGTTCTGATCCCCGGACTTATTGGCAGATAGCAATATAGACAAACGAGCAGACCAGTGGTGTGGTACAAAGGAAACCAAAATTTATTAACAGAGAAAATAAGAAAACAATACTATACAAAAGGATGATATGAATGCAGTACACTTACACTTAACAGGGGAGGAGAAATGGCACATCAAGGGAAAATGGCTAAAATGACAATTCAGCAATCCCCTTAACTCCCACCCTCTACACCTAGCTAGATTATCTTGCGATGGGTCAGAAGTATAATGCTCACTGGTCTGAGATGTTGAAAGAAAAGCCTTGCCCTTTTGCCCTGTTGCCTGCTGATGTCACATGGTCCCGCTGTTGCACAGACTTCACCGTCCAGGTAGAGATACCCCAGCAATTTAAAGGTCTCTGACAGGGTATCCTACCTCTCTGGATGGGCTCTCCTTCGATGGTCTTCTTCCTTGGTTGATGGCGAGGCAGGGCCCAGGAGGCGAGGCGAGAGAGAGCGAATGGCTTCTCGAGAGGCTAGTTATACCCCCCTCAGTAGCCCTTATCTCTACGTTCAATCAGCTCATTTGTTTGTCTGATTTGAGCGGGCTGGAATTAAACAAAAGGTATCGATCTTGGCCCATCGACTTGGAAGGCCGGTAATCGGTTCCTGCCGGTTCTGCAACTGCTCTCCTTTGTCCAACAGGTTCTTTGATGGGGGCCAGCCCAGTCTCGATGGCCCCGCTGATTACTTTGATTGTTTGAGCAAACACCTTGATGGCCTTTATGCGTAGGTCTGATTGTAATTGGGTTTGTCCCCAATGCATATGCAAAAGTCTTGTCTGGGTTCGTGATCTCCTTGCTGCAGATATTGAAATGCACAAGCTGTTAGCTTGCCAGGGTCCGAATTGAAACTGACAGGCTTTTGGTCATGAGGCCTGACCGCAGCCATTTTGTCGTACCCTGGATTTTAAAACTGAGTCTGACCAGGGTTTCTTTTAAAAAACCAAATAAATCTTCGGGGGGTTGGGGGGGAGAGATGTATGAAATTTTCGAATCCTTCATAATGTAGAATGTGGAATCAAATTTGTTTATGTATGCTACACCTAAAGGTACTCACGGTAACTTCAATTTGGAGCATTATTGCAACATTGTGATAATATTGTCCCACCTGCATACTATGCAGGAGTCACACCATATACAAAGGGAATAGGTTCATGCTTTCCTGAATCTGTGCCGAGTCAAGATATCAGGGTCGATTTTCAGTGTGCCGCGAGGCGGGCTTTTAGGCATGCGGGGGGCTAAAATCCCGAATTCGGGGGTCCTGACACCATCCCGCCCAAAACCCGCCTCCATGTAAGTTTCAAAAGAGGCGGGTACCCGCCCCGCACTGGGACCCGCCGACCCGAGGCGGCAAGGGTTTAGTACCAATTTACTGCCTGTTAACAGGTAGTTAACAGGCAGTTTTTAGCCTAATCCCTATTTTGAAGGTTGTAGTGCGGGATTTCCGACGGCTCCAAACCACGCCAGGTTAGAGGAGTCAGGCCGTCGGGTTGAAGGACTTGGAGGGGTCGAGATGTCGGTGTTCAGGTGAGTGATGGGAGCATGAGTGCAAAGGTAAGTGTGTTTGGTGTGTCTAAAGTGTGTAAAGAAGTTTAAATTACCTGTACTTACCTTTACAGCCTTCCTTCCTCTAGGCTTCGGGAGTCCATCATTCAGCCGGCACAGAAAGCAGAATGGCTGTGACCTGTCAAAAGTGACAGCCTGCAGCTTTCAGTGCCGGCGAGATTTCTAACTGAGTCTGCGAAGAAGAACTCAGGTTAGAAGTCAGACTGTCAGTGTTTGACAGCTTCAAACAGCTGTGAAACACTGATATTTCATCTGTCAACACCTCTTGACAGATGAAATTTCAGTCTGTGACGTCACCTGCTGCTGGGTGGCCCTTAATTGGCCTGCTGAGCCCGCTGGGCGGGCTCAACAAGGTCAATCAAGTAAAAATCACGTGGATTGGCTGCATCTCGATGGAGGCGGGACTACAGCCCAAAAGTTGTAGTCCCGCCTCCTTCCTGACCTCTGAATGAAAATCTAGCCCAGCAAGTCCAATTGAGATATATAACAATCTACGGTGGTCTGCATTTTAAAAGCAGTCAGAAACAATGAACTAAACTGTATAATTTTTGTTCTTTGATGCATATACGATTTATGATTGTACACTTATATGCATTCACAGTAGAAGAAGAGAATAAAATGGCAGAAGTACAGGGGAACTGATAATAAGTCAAGGAGAAAAACTTCTTTGATTTAATGTAAGTAAAAATAAGGTAATGGAGAAAATAATGGGACTTAATTCATGTCTGTCCTCCAAATGGCTGATATTAGGAGGGTGTTGTATAGGAAAGTGAAACCTTGATTATAATCTTTGTAGAGCATTGGAAGTCAACCTTTGGAACCATCATTGTGACCAGAATAGTTATTGAAAATCACACTGGAATGGCAAACTGACATGATCATATGTGCAACAAATTGCATCAGAATTGAGTTCCTGATATCGGCTATGGAGGGAGTCAGTAGAGGCATGGTAGCTGAGTAGTTATGGTATGTGACTACCAACCCAGAGGTCATGAATTCATAATACCACCCTAAGTTGTGACATTGAATTCAATCAATCTGGAAACTTGTGGGCTGGCATCATGAAGGCTGCAGGGTTGTAATAAAAACCTAGCTGGTTTATTAATGTCCTTCATGGACCTGCCATCTCTACTGGTCTGGTCTACATGTCTCCAGCCCCACAATATATGGTTGACTCTTCGGGCTCGATTTTAATAGCCTTGAGGAGGTGGGTTTTGAGGCAGGTCAGCAGTGAAAATCAGAAAAGATAGCGTTGGGCTGCGACCCCGCCTCCATCCCACCCCCACCCGATTTTCATGAGTGTCGGGTCAGCCGCTCCTGAACTGACCCGACGGGAACTGGTGGGACAGGAAGTTAAGGCACTTAGCAGCCTGTTAACTGCCTTGCTAATCCTACTTTTATCATAGGTTCTGATTTTTGTGCTTCTGGCTCCTGTTTCCCATCTTGCCAGAAACACGGCAGTTGCAAAGAAATGAGTTGCTGGAGGACATGATTTGTAGTCATTGGTCGAGCACTTTAAAAGCGCTCCTGTAACATGGCTGACATTCAAATGCAAAAACTTTGTTATTAGAGGTTTGGGATAAGTTTTTGCAAATCTACTGACCTTTGTGTCTGTTCAAGCTAACACCCACCTGCAGTGTGACCTGATTATAATAATTTCAGGCCACTTTGAGAGTGTGCTTGCAAGCTTCTTGCCTCAGCTGAAATCTATAGCAACAGGATGGGAACCATTTACATCCTCTCATCCTGGTCATCAGATTCGGAGGAAGGGCAGCCACAGTGGTGCCACAACAGCAGCACCAGCACCAGGAGCGCCAACCTCCTCTTCACCTACGTGATGATGCACAGGGCGGAGGGCCTCAGCGCACGACTGCAACTCACCGCAGGAAATACCCCCAACACAGGGTTTATAGGCAGAAGATCAGCTCCCTCAGCATGACTGAGCAGCAGTGCCAAAGGAGGCTGAGACTTTCGAGAAATGTAGTCGCTGACATCTGTGCAATGAACCAGCCATATAAATACTGTGGCTACAAGAGCAGGCCAGAGGCTGGGAATTCTGCGGCGAGTGTCTCACCTCCTGACTCCCCAAAGCCTTTCCACCATCTACAAGGCACAAGTCAGGAGTGTGATGGAATACTCTCCACTTGCCTGGATGAGTGCAGCTCCAACAACACTCAAGAAGCTCGACACCATTCAGGATAAAGCAGCCCGCTTGATTGGCACTCCATCCACCACCTTCAACATTCACTCCCTCCACCACCAGCGCACTGTGGCTGCAGTGTGTACCATCTACAAGATGCACTGCAGCAACTCGCCAGAGCTCCTTCAACAGCACCTTCCAAACCCGCGACCTCTACCACTTAGAAGGACAAGGGCAGCAGACGCATGGGAACATCACCACCTACAAGTTCCCCTCCAAGCCACACACCATCCTGACTTGGACCTGTATCGCCGATCCTTCACTGTCACTGGGCCAAAATCCTGGAACTCCCTTCCTAACAGCATTGTGGGTGTACCTACACCATATGGACTGCAGCGGTTCAAGAAGGCGGCTCACCACCATCTTCTCAAGGGCAATTAGGGATGGGCACTAAATGCAGGCCTAGCCAGCGACGCCCACATCCCATCAATGAATAAAACATTTAAAAAAAAATGCTGCACCAACACTTGGAGCCCAGAGGACCGTGAGGACACTCCTTACTAATGGCTGTCAAAGTCACCACTGCACTCAACTTCTTTGCTTCAGGATCCTTCCAGGGATCAATATGCAGGCCACCGATGCCCTCTTTGAAAAGGCGCAAAATTACATCCACTTCTCCACGGATGGCCCAAGTGTGACGGCGCTTGCGGTTGGCTTTGCCAATATGGCAGGCTTGCCAATTGTGCAGGGCGTCATAGACTGCACACATGTGGCCATTAGGGCGCCCTATCACAACCCACCTGTATTTGTCAACTGCAAGGGATTCCATTCCCTGAACGTCCAGCTGGTGTGTAACCACAGGAAGATAAAAATGCATGTTTGTGCTAAGCACCCTGGCAGTTGCCATGACTTCTTCATCCTGCGCCAGTCTACTGAACCTCAGCTCTTCCATCTGCCAAACCAACTTTGCGGATGGCTTCTTGGCAACAAGGGCTATCCCCTGAAATATTGGCTCATGACACAGATGAGGAGGCCATCAAACGATGATGAGTAGCGCTACAATGTCAACCACATTTCCACCAGAAGCATCATCGAGCAAACCATCGGCTAGCTCAAAATGCGCTTCCAATGCCTGGACAGATCTGATGGAGCCTTACAGTATGCATCAGCCAGGGTGTCCAGAATCATCGTGGTCTGCTGTGCCTTGCACAGCATCACACAGCAGCGTGGCTTAGTGCTGCTGCCGGTTGAACAAATGCCTCAGCGCACACACTCCTCGGAAGAAGAGGAAGAGGACGAGGAAGAGGATGAGGAAGAGGATGAGGAGAATGAGAAGGAGGATGAGGAAGAGGATGAGGGTGAGGAGGAGGACAGGGAGTGATGCCTTGTGGGACTGGATGTGGCCAATCCAGCAGCACGTGACCACATTGCTGGCCGTCAGGCAAGGGATGCACTCATCCATGCCAGATTCACGTAAGCTTACACTTCAACCACAGGTGGCTGGCTTGTGAAGATGAATATAAGTCCGATATTCTCAAAACCCCAGTCATCATCTGTCCAATAAACGATGGTTTGCGCTCAGTGTCACCACCAACATTCTGCATGGAATTCTCCCTGAGCCCTCACTCTTGAACTTCCATGTCTCAGAACACAGAGACCACACTTTAGGTGATCTCAGCAGATCATTAAACCTTTTTCGACACTGAACCCATGTGCGTCTGCACACAGACCTCGAACTCACCTCCTCAGCAATTTACAGCCAAGCTGCCTTGCTTTGCTAAGGAGGCCTCCTCTTTCTGTTTCCCGGGAAGAGGGCCTCCTGACGTCCTCTAACTCTCTCCACAAGAGCATGGAGAGAGCCCTCATTGAACCTGGGTGCAGCCTTAGTTTTTGGCACTGCCATTCCTGCAGCAGCCAGCACCTTTAACAGAAAAAAGCTAATGCTTCTGCAAAGGGGACATGGACCCTTTAAATCTTTACTGAAACAACGAGTCATCAGAGGTGAGGATCTGACACTCTGTAACCAATTGCCTGGAGGGACCCGCACATCAGCCGTAACGAGGTCAATCAACCTAAAATCTCATCTGCGGGGTGGCGGCAACCGGGAGCGGGTCTGGAAGATGCCGAGCAGCGGGCCAGCCCTCAACCCACCTTCTTCATTAAAATCGAGCTCTTCATTTCCTCGGGGAAATGAGCAATAAATACTGAATTACTAATGTCGTCCATATCCCAAGAACTAATTAAAAATCAGGTGCTCGTGTATCATTCAGTGCAGGATTAATGATAACAGTTTTTGTCGTTTCTAGTAAGCAAAAATGCAGATGCTTTCAACAGTCTATTCATCTAGATATTGACTATAGAAACCATTTCAACTGTGAGATAGATAAGGGAAAAATGCAAAAGAAAGGAACAAGAAGCAACATTCAATTATGTTATTTTAGAAATGGCAACTCCAAGGCCATGATGAACGAACCAAAACAGATTGGGGAAATTTGAGGGCAAACTGAAGGTCTATGGGGAAAGAGCAGGGGAGTGGGAATAATTGGATAGCTCTTTCAAAGAGCCAGCACAGGCACAATGGGCTGAATGGCCTTGTTCTGTAAGATTCTATGGGCCAGAAATTCATCTCCTTACTAACACTTCGTAGCACCATGAAATGGTGATAAAATGGTGGCCGCCGCTCTTTCGGCAGCTGGTGATGGGCCCCGCGGCAGCCACCATATTGCTCTCCCACTTTGTGCTGCCAGTAACTGGCAGCATCCTGGGGAAAAAAAATGGTGGCGTGATGACGTCAATCAGTATGCAACGTCGACTTAACATCACCAATGCGAACTTCGACCCTAGCAATGAATTCAGCACTGGGTCCTAAGCAGGTTGACAATGGCGATGTCTGCAGCTCTTAAAGGGACGCACACATCATTCAGGTAAGTTTGAATTTAAGGGTTTGGACTGCTTTAAGAAAAAAATGATTAAAGTAGTGGCTTGCTGCAATAGATGTGAAAAGTTTTTTTAAGTGTGTACTGAGTGCAGCTGGATGTTTGCAAGGGCTCGGATGGTAAATGAAGCCCTTTGAGAAGACAACATGCTGTGAGTACTCAGCTGGTCATGCAACATCTGTGGAGAGAAAAATAGAGTTCATGTCTCAGTTCGACATGCTGCCTGACCAACTGAGCATTTTATGCTGTCATTTCATATTTACATCATCCGCATGCAGAGGGAATAGGAAGACGCAGAAGAGGAAGATGCTAGATGAGGAGGAAGCCGAAGAGGAGAAATCAGATGGAAGGATGCATCCCAGACAGCCCCTTTGTGGCCGGGATATCTGTGATGGAATCATCCACCTGCGGTCCCACTGGCTGGGCAGGCTGCCTCTTCCTGTTGACCCACTGGCTGGGCAGGCTGCATTTCTTGGGTGTGTGAAATGAGGAAGGCACAAGGGTGGAGTTGTGCTGACGGGAGGGTGGGAAAGCAAGAGGTATATGCCAGAAGGAGGATAATGTACGAGGATACGAGCATCTTGTATCCTTTCAGCCTCACCGCTGGCCAAGGGCTCGACCATACCCCTGCTAAGAATGGCCTGCACTGTCTCTTTCAAGGGGGTGAGGTGAGGCTAGGAATGGGAGATGTGCCTCATCATTGGTGCAGATTGTTGGTAGGTGAGTGATTGGGGGTTGTGCATTGAGCAGTGTGTGAGGCTAGTGGTGCAGTTGGTAGGAGACGGCTTTTGAAGATGCATTCACTGACCTTGACCCTGGTCTGGGGTTATGAAGCTTCTTTGGGCACTGGAGCCAGGTGGTGGGGGCAACACTGCTGGCAGTGATTGCCTTAGTGGTGTCCTCCCACATCGTTCTTTCTTGGGGGCCTCCTGGCCCCTGTGGGTAGAGGGCCGCTCTTGTAGTGTTGAACCCCTGCACAAAACTGGAGTGCTGCATGTGAGGCCCTCGGTGCCCCGTCCCTGGCTTGCTGAGCCATTTGTGTTAGGCAGTTTTCTCATTTGTTGAGGTTAGGAAGGTAATTCAGCTTTAACAGCTGAATATTCATATTTGGAACTTCTTTTAAATGTTAAATATTTTTAAAAAGGCAGAAAGGGCTGAAAAATGTATTGATTCACTGCATTTTATTTTGTATTGCTTCAGTGTGCATGACCCCTTTAATTCTCAGACCGCCTCATTTCCCACAATTCCTTGTGCGCTCCACAGCTTTGCTCCCAGAGGCTGTGGGAAGCTGCAATGCCAGACCTGGACAGAAACTTCTTCCTGGATCCCTCCAGCAACACCACCAGGACGGCATTGCACAGAAGGTGAGCGCTGTGCCACCTATCTCCATGATCCCCAGACCAATTTGACTTGGTTAGTATTGCGGCCATTTCCAGCGACCGTTAATTGCAATTGCCGGTGACACCGGCAACTTTGCTGGCAAACACGAATTTTTCCCCCTATGATTCTATGATTTAAGATTAAAAAGTAACCAGGACCTGATGGATTCCAACCCAGAGTATTGAAAGAAATAGGTGAGCAAATTGTAAATGTGTTAGTCATCATTTTCCAAAGCTCTCTTGATTCGAGAATTGTGCTGTTAGATTGGAAAATTGAAAATGTCCCTCCATTATTTAAGAAGGGAGATAGAGAGAAACCATGTAACTACAGACTTATCAGTCTAACATCAGCTGTGGGTAATTTACTGGAATCTATCATTAGGGACAGAGTCACTGAGCATTTGGACAAGTATGAGCTGATCAGAGAGAGTCAGCATCATCAACATTAAAAAAGTTATTACAAATAACTTCTTTACCCAGAGAGTGGTGAGAATGTGGAACTTGCTACCACAGGGAGTGGTTGAGGTGAATACATAGATACATAGATACATAGAAGATAGGAGCAGGAGTAGGCCATTCGGCCCTTCGTGCCTGCTCCGCCATTCGATGAGATCATGGCTGATCCTTTAATTCAGTATCCCGTCCCCGCCTTCTCTCCGTAACCCTTAACCCCTTTTGCCCGTAGAAATATATCTAATTCCCTCTTAAATATATTTAATGAGCTGGCGTACACTGCCCTCTGTGGCAATGAGTTCCACAGGTTCACCACTCTCTGAGTGAAGAAATTCCCCCTCATCTCTGTCCTAAATGGTTTAGCCCTTATCCTTAAATTATGTCCTCTAGTTCTGTTCTCACCCGCCAAGGGAAACATTCCTTCTGCATCCAGTCTGTCTAGACCTGTCAGAATTTTATACACTTCTATGAGGTCCCCTCTCAATCTTCTAAACTCCAGTGTGTACATCCCTAAACTACATAGTCTCTCCTCATAGGTCATTCCCGCCATTCCTGGTATCAGCATGGTGAATCGCCGCTGCACCCCCTCCATGGCAAGAACATCCTTCCTCAGATGAGGTGACCAAAACTGTACACAGTACTCGAGGTGTGGTCTCACCAGTGCCCTGTACAGCTGCAGCAAGGTATCCCTGTTCCTGTATTCTAACCCTTTTGCTATGAAGGCCAGCATACCGTTTGCCTTCTTGACCGCCTGTTGCACCTGCATGCTCGCCTTCAGTGACTGGTGTACAAGAACACCCAGGTCTCTCTGTACTTCCCCCTCTCCCAATCTATTGCCATTTAAATAATAATTTGCCCTCCCGTTCCTGCACCCAAGGTGGATAACTTCGCACTTGTCCACATTATAGTGCATCTGCCATTTATCCGCCCAATCGCCCAGTCTGTCCAAATCGCTCTGGAGCTTCCTGGTCTCTTCCTCTGAGCCCACCCCCCCTCCTAGTTTAGTGTCGTCTGCAAATTTGGAAATGCTGCATCCGACTCCCTGATCCAGGTCATTAATGTAAATTGTGAACAGCTGGGGGCCCAGGACAGATCCCTGTGGTACCCCACTTGTTACTGCCTGCCATTCAGAAAATGAGCCGTTTATTCCAACTCTCTGTTTTCTATCTGACAGCCAGTTCCCTATCCACGCCAAAACTTTCCCCTTTATCCCATGAGCCTCAATTTTCCATGCTAATCTTTTATGTGGGACCTTATCGAAGGCCTTTTGGAAGTCCAGGTACACCACATCTACTGGCTCTCCCCCATCTATTCTACCAGTTACTCCCTCAAAAAATTCCAATAGATTAGTCAAGCACGATTTACCCTTTGTAAATCCATGTTGACTCTGTCCTATCCTGTCCCCATTTGCTAAGTGCTCCGCTATTTCATCCTTAATGATGGACTCCAGCATTTTGCCCACAACTGATGTAAGGCTTACAGGTCTGTAATTACCTGCTTTTTCCCTACCCCCCTTTTTGAATAGTGGGGTAACGTTAGCTACCCTCCAATCCATCGGCACTGTTCCCGAGTCTAATGAATTCTGAAAAATCATCCTTAGTGCATCCGCTATCTCTAGGGCCACCTCCTTCAGTACCCTAGGATGCATGTTATCAGGCCCTGGGGATTTGTCCACCTTCAATCCCTTTAGCTTCCTTAACACCATATCCTTAGAGATATTGATTTGCGTCAGTTCCTCCTTTGCCAATGTCCCTATTTTTCCCGATATCCCAGGGAGGTTTTTTGTGTCTTCCTTCGTAAAGACTGACCCAAAGTATGCATTTAGTTGATCTGCCATTTCCTTATTTCCCATTATATATTCCCCCGTATCTGACTGCAATGGACCAACTTTGGTTTTCACCAGTCTTTTCCTTTTGATATATTTATAAAAGCTTTTGGAGTTAGTTTTTATATTTTCCGCCAGCTTGTTTTCGTAAGCTATTTTGCCCCTCTTGATCATGCCCTTTGCCCTCCTTTGCTCTATCTTAAACTGTTCCCAATCTTCCGCTCTGGCGCTTTTTTTGGCTATTTTATACGCCCTATCTTTGGATTTTATGCTGTCTCTAATTTCCCCTGTTATCCACGGTTGAGTCACCTTTTTAGATTTCCTTTTATGCCAGATTGGTATAAACAATTTTTGCAATTTTGTCATTCTATCTTTAAATGTTTGCCATTGTTTATCTACCTCCAGTCCTCCCAGGAACGTTGTCCAATCAGACCTACTCAGTTCCCGTCTCATGGCATCATAATTCCCCTTGTTTAAATTCAGGACCTTAGTCTCTGAGTCAATTTCTTCGCTCTCCATTTCGAGTGAGAAATCGATCATGTTATGATCGCTCTGACCCAAGGGTCCCCGTACAACAAGATTACTGATTAGTCCCTTCTCATTGCACAGTACCCAGTCCAATATAGCCTGTTCCCGAGTTGGTTCCTCGACATATTGATCCAGATAACCATCCCTCAAACACTCAAGGAATTCCTCCTCCTCATTATTTTTACTGATTAGGCTAGTCCAATCTATATGTAAGTTAAAGTCACCTATGATGACAGCTGTGCTCTTATTGCACGCTTCTCTAATTTCCCTCGTGATGCCCTCCCTAACCTCTATTTTACTATTTGGAGGCCTATATACCACTCCTATTAATGTTTTTCGCCCCTCGCTATTTCTTAGCTCCACCCATATAGATTCTGTATTAACTGAGTTAATATCCTTCTTTTCAATTGCATTTATCCCCTCTTTTACTAGCAATGCTACCCCTCCTCCCTTTCTTTTTTGTCGATCCTTCCTAAATACTGAATACCCCTGTATGTTAAGCTCCCAGCCCTGCTCACCCTGCAACCATGTTTCCATAATCCCAATTAGATCATAATTATTAACCTCTATTTCCACAGCTAATTCATCTACCTTGTTCCTGATGCTTCTCGCATTAAGGTATAAAACCCTCAGGCTTTTTTTATGCTCACATTTTTTATGAATTAGTTTGGCCCTTTGTTTTTTGTTCCTCACCCTTTTACCATTTATTTCTGTCTGCCTTTCACTTTCCTCTATTTCACTACATAGGTTTCTAGCCCCCTGCCATACTAGTTTAAATGCTCCCGAACTGCTTTATCAAAAATTACCCCGAGAACATCAGTTCCATCTCTGCACAGGTGTAGACCGTCCCTTTTGTATAGGTCACACCTACCACAAAACTGGTATAGTATAGTATAGATGCATTTAAGGGGAGGCTAGATAAGCATATGAGGGAGAAGGGAATAGAGGGTTATGCTGATAGAGTTAGACGAGGAAGGATGGGAGGAGGCTCGAGTGGAGCATAAACAAACATGGACTGGTTGGGCCCAATGGCCTGTTCCTGTGCTGTATACTCAACAACAACAACAACTTGTATTTATATAGCGCTTTTAACATAGTAAAACGTCCCAAGGCGCTTCACAGGAGTATTATGAGACAAAATTTGACAGCAAGCAACCTAAGGAGATATTAGGACAGGTGACCAAAAGCTTGGTCAAAGTGGTAGGTTTAAATGAAGAAAGAGAGGTAGAGAGATGGTGAGGCTTAGGGAGGGAATTCCAAACTCAGGGCTTAGACAGCTGAAGGCACGGCCACCAATGGTGGAGCGAAGGATATCAGGGATGCACAAGAGCCCAGAATTGGAGATACCCTGAGTTCTCAGAGGGTTGAAGGGCTGAAGGAGGTTACAGAGATAGGGAGAGCGAGGCAATGGAGGGATTTGAACACAAGGATGATAATTTTAAATTTGATGCATTGCTGGACCGGGAGCCAAAGGAGTTCAGGGGTGATGGGTGAACGGGACTTAGTGTGAGTCCGGATATGGGCAACAGAGCTGTTGTAATCTACCTGAATTGTTTGAGGAGGTCACCAACGTATTGGATAAGGGAGTGTCTATGTATGTTGTCTATACGGACTTCCAGAAGACATTTGATAAAGTTGCGCACAAGAGATTATTAGCAAAAATAAAAGTGCATGGAATTGGAGGCAACCTTGTGACATGGGTTTGGAATATGTAGGAGACAGAAGCCCTGATTTTAACTGCCCACACCTGGTGGAAATGGGCAAGTGGGGCAGTTGAAATAATGCAAGTCAGTTACCCCCTCTGATCCCGCTACCTTCCTGCTGTGTCCCGATATTAATCTGCTCTTTTGAACAGGACACCCCCAGGAAGGAAGCAGGGACCTATTTTAAATATGCAGATTATGTCTGGTGATGTCATGAGGACCTGGTCTGCAAGTTCAACCTGAGGCCTAAGCCAGGGGTGGGAGGGGCGTGGCTGTTGCAGAGTTGGCTCCTCCGTCAAGCAAACCTATAGGAAGCCAGATTGTGGGCCAGAAGGTAAGTTTTAAAGTTTAATTTTAGGTTTCCTTGTGATCTAGCAGGGGCAGGAGTGCTCCTCCAAGCCTCACAAGGAAGCCTTGGGTCCTCGAACTGGACTACGTCCCACAATGTTTGACAGATCTTTTCCTCCCCCACCCCTCCCAATGGTGGCCAGAGGCTTCTTCTCCTAAGGATTTACCGCGCCCCCCCGCCTCCCGATCCCTACTCAGTCCCTTCCATTCCTTACTTAATGCCAAGGACCATTCACACGGGTCCCTAGCTGCGATCTCCTGCTGCTAGCTGCACACTTCAACCCGCCAGCCAGGTAGTCAATCTGGCCAGTTGTTGGGCGAGACTCTGCAGAAATTTATTTAAATAAGTCCCTGCTGTTAAGATCGGCAGGGTCCCCATGTCCCGGACGTTGCCGGGCTTTCCCGCCAATCCTTTCAAGGCTGAGATTGATAGATTTCTATTAGGTAGGGGTACCAAGTGAAATAGATCAAAGACGGGTGAAAGGAGTTGTGTTACAGATCAGCAATGATCTCACTGAATGTCTTAACAGGCTTGAGGAGCTGAATGGTGTGGTGTATGTAACCTGTACCACCTTAAGAGAACTACCTTAAGAAGATGGACTACTTTCTCTTGCTACTGTATATTGTAGTACCGGTGGTGACCACACCGGTATATAAGCTCTGTGTAGTAATTTGTAAAGCAGTTCAGCCCTGACCTTCAAGCAGTAAAGACCTGTTTAAGTTTTTCCTGTTGTCTGTGTCCAGTTATTTAAAATAAGTATATCTGGAACACACAGACTCAACAGTGGCGATGAGTCGATCTTACCCAGCGGCAATTGCATCCAAGGCAGCTTCGTCCCCAGAATGGGCGTCGAGAAGAGGCATCCGCCCTCATCATCCTGCTGCGCACCGCATTCGCACGGGAGGCATCGAGAACCCGGGTTGGAATTGCTGACCACGAAGTCCACCATCAGCGACAGGCAGTGATCATCCTTCTTCCACGGCGGTGGGTAAGCCGATCTAGCGACACGGGCAGAAAGTCGGCCGCGTTGTCAGTGGAGAAGGGGGGGCGAGACCGGAGGAAAAAGGGCGGAGAACTCGACCGCAGCCGGTGTAAAGGGCCGGGCTGCAATCGGAACAGACGTGCAGCAAGAAAGGAAGCGCGAATACCCACGAGGACAGCGGGGAGTAAAAGCAGCAGCGTCGGGGGAAATTAAGGACCGTTGGGAGGCGAGAACGGCAACAGCGCGGTAATCGCCATTGAAGCCAAGCGCGGGAAGCCGCCATTTTAGTCGGTGCAGGAAGAAGACAAGCGCGGGAAAAGCCGCCAAGCGCGGGAAGCCGCCATTTTGGAAAAAAAATAAAATACTTAAAGAAACTTACAAGGATGCCTAAAAACGGTAACATCACTGCTTTTGATAGCGATGTCGAAGATTGGGCCACTTATGTGGAGCGTATTGAAGTTTATTGTACAGCAAATGAGATACCGGCTGAAAAGAAAGCAATAACCCTATTAAACTCGATGGGTGCGAAGACGTACGGGTTATTAAGGCACCTTGTAACACCAGATAAACCGGCGGATAAGACTTTTGCGAATATTGTTACTATCCTGCAAGAGCATTTAAACCCCACGCCGCTGCTGATAGCGGGACGATTTAAATTTTACAGAAGAACGCAGCTGAAAGAGGAAAGCAACGCTGAATTCTTAATTGAACTGCGCAAGCTATCAAAGCACTGTCAGTTTGGTACAGGACTAGCAGGTGCTCTGAGAGATAAGTTCGTGTGTGGACTATTAAAAGAAGGAACTCAGAAGCGACTGCTAGAGGAAAAGGACCTTACGCTAGATAAAGCTGTCACCATTGCAGCATCGCACGAGGCGGCAGCACGAGGCACCGCGGAAATGCAGCTAAGGCCATCAGAACTCAGCACCAATCAAATGGCATTGGGTGCAGTAAAGTGCTATCGTTGCGGAAGGACAACGCACGATCAGAACCAGTGCTGGTTCAAAGATCAAGAATGCAGAAAATGTGGCAGACTCGGTCACATAGCGAAAGTATGCCGGTCAGGAAAGAAGACCAGCAACAAAAAGTCACCACAGAAGAAGTACAAAAAAGTACACAAGGTGACAGAGAACAGTTTGGATGAACAGAAGACGGATTCAGACTCCAGCAGTAAGGAACTGGGTTGTCTAAGAATACATAATGTGGGTAACACAGCAGACCACCAAACTATTTGGGTTACACTCCAGATAGCAGGAGTCCAAGTGAAGATGGAATTGGACACGGGATTTGCATTGACGGTCATGAATAAGCAAGATTACAAAGGTTATTCTCACACATTCCCCTAAGGGATACGGAGATTGTATTGAAAACATACACGGGGCAAAGAGTGTACCCCATCGGAAAGATAAAAGTAAAGGTGGTCCACAAGGGTAAAGAAAGCAAAGGAATGGACTTGTGTGTGTTACCTGAGGGAGGTCCACCACTACTGGGACGGGAATGGGTCAGGAGAATAAATATGGACTGGCATTCCTTAAAAGCACTAACTGTAGATTCCGGTAGAAAGGACGATGTCAAACCTAAACGACTGTCCAGAATATTGGACGATGCTAAGGAGGTGTTCCAACAGGGACTGGGAACACTGAAAGGAATTACGGCAAAAATCAAGGTTGAAGAACATGCAAACCCAAAATTTTTCAATGCCAGACCGGTACCTTATGCGATACGACCTGCTGTGGAAGCTGAGCTGGAAGGGCTAGAACGTTCAGGAGTACTGTCAAAGGTGGACTGGAGCGAATGGGCCATGCCCATTGTTCCCGTCATGAAGCGTTCATTGAGCAACAAGCCGGGGGAACCGGGGAAGGTTCGCATCTGTGGCGATTTCAAGATCACTGTTAATCCGGTTCTTCACACGGTGCAATATCCGCTTCCGCGGATTGAGGATATCTTCGCTTCGTTGTCTGGCGGGAAACACTTCACCAAGATAGACCTGGCGCAGGCGTACTTACAGATGGAAGTTGATGAAGCGTCACGCCAGTATCTCACGATCAACACGCATAAGGGCTTATATCGGTATAATAGACTGGTTTTTGGAGTGGCATCGGCTCCAGCGATTTGGCAAAGGGCCATGGAGCAGGTATTACAGGGAATTCCTGGCACACAATGCTATCTGGACGACATTCTTATTACAGAAGATGATGATGAGGAACATCTTGCTAATTTGGAACAGGTGCTCACCAGATTGAAAGAGTATGGACTTCGAGTTAATCGCCAGAAATGTGAGTTCTTTCAGAAGCGAATCACGTCATTGACCAGGAGGGGCTTCACAAGTCACCTGACAAGATCGAAGCTGTTGTGAAGGCTCCCGCTCCGGAAAATGTATCCCAGTTGAGGTCGTTCCTAGGGTTGATTAACTATTACCATAAGTTTCTGCCAAATTTATCCACGGTGCTACACCCGCTGAACGCTCTTTTACAAAAGGGAGTGCCATGGAAGTGGAGCGAGGACTGTAAGCGGGCTTTTCACAAAAGCAAGGCATTGATCACCTCTAAGGAAGTGTTGGCTCACTTTAACCCAACGCTGCCTATTCGTTTAGCTTGTGATGCTTCTCCATATGGTATTGGGGCAGTGCTATCACATAAGAAGCCAAATGGCTTGGAAAGACCAGTCGCGTTCGCATCCAGATCATTGAATTCCGCTGAGCGCAACTATGCTCAGATAGATAGGGAGGCTCTCAGCCTCATGTGGGGAGTAAAAAAATTTAATCATTACCTGCAAGGCCAAAAGTTTACGCTGCTGACAGACCACCAGCCGTTGGTTTCCATTTTTAACCCTAAGAAGGGTGTTTCGGTGATGACAGCGCAGAAGCTCCAGAGATGGTCCCTTTTCCTAGGGGCACATCAATATGTGATCGAATTCAAAGGTACAAAGCAACATGGTAATGCTGATGGGCTGTCGCGCCTGCCACTACCTACAGCGGAAGAGGCACCGACAGTTGACCCTGTTGAGTTATTTCACTCGACCATCATCGAATGTTTACCAGTCACCAATGCGAGTATTGAGAGAGAGACCAGGAACGACCCGACACTGTCTCGGGTCTACGAATTGACAGTGAAGGGATGGCCAGCACATGGCGAACCACTGTTACCGGCATTCTCAGCCAGACGAGAACAGCTGTCCGTTTGTCAAGGAACATTGATGTATGGAACAAGGGTGATTATTCCTCCTAAATTAAGGGAGAGAGTTCTAAAGGAACTGCATGAAGGTCATCTGGGGGGAGTCAAGATGAAAAGCCTTGCTAGGGCTTATGTGTGGTGGCCAGGTATCGACAAACAAATAGAGGATCTGAGTAAAAGCTGCTCAGGGTGCCAAAAAGTTCAAAATGCACCTCCAATTGCACCGCTGCATCCATGGGAATGGCCTTCAACCCCATGGCAGCGTGTACATATCGACTTTGCAGGTCCATTCATGGATTCCATGTTTTTGATAGCGGTAGGCGCACATTCTAAATGGCCAGAAGTGATTAAGATGGCGACCACTACCTCGGAAAAGACGATCGCAGTTCTAAGAACCATATTTGCAAGAAATGGATTGCCAGAACAGATATGTTCAGACAACGGACCGCAGTTCGTGTCAGAAGAATTCCAGAAATTCATGAAGAAAAATGGGGTGAAACACTATACATCTGTCCCATATCATCCGGCTACAAATGGGTTGGCCGAGAGATTTGTACAAACGTTCAAAAAGGCGATAAAGGCCATGAGTGAAGACCATATTCCACTACAACACAAGGTGGACAATTTCCTAATGGCATATCGAAACGCCACACATGCAGTGACAAATCAAAGTCCTGCCATGATGTTTTATAACAGGAGGTTGCGGTCCAGGTTGGATTTGTTAAAACCAAATGTGCGTAGGGAAGTCGAAAACAAACAGTTCCAGCATGTAAATAACAAGACCACTCGGAGTTTCGAAATAGAACAACCAGTGTTAGCCTGGGACTATAAGAATGAGAAATGGCAATCTGGAACAATTCGTGCCAGACAAGGACCCCTGATGTACACGGTAGAGATTGGTGAAAACGTAATACGACATCATGCTGACCAACTTGTAGAATCGAGAACAAGGGTCGAACCCATGGCTACGGCAGAGACACCAGTGGAAGAAATTATTGAACCTGTAGCATCTGCCTCAAACGCGAACGTACATGAGGATGTTCAATCCATAAGAGATCAATTAGAGGAGTCACCCCAGCAACCAGAATCAGAGACCCCTGAAAGGCGTTATCCAACTCGGATCAGGAGGCCTCCTCAGAGACTGAATCTTTGAACAGTTGCATGAAAATTGTATATATGTTATCCATGTTATGTTTAAATTGGGGTGTACACTGTTAAGCTAAAAAGGGAGGAGTTGTGGTGTATGTAACCTGTACCACCTTAAGAGAACTACCTTAAGAAGATGGACTACTTTCTCTTGCTACTGTATATTGTAGTACCGGTGGTGACCACACCGGTATATAAGCTCTGTGTAGTAATTTGTAAAGCAGTTCAGCCCTGACCTTCAAGTAGTAAAGACCTGTTTAAGTTTTTCCTGTTGTCTGTGTCCAGTTATTTAAAATAAGTATATCTGGAGCACACAGACTCAACAAATGGCCTACTCCTGTTTCTAATGATCCATTCTGTTTGTGCTTTGTTAACATATTTGATATGCCAGCACACATTGCCAGAGAGCAGTGTCAGGGAAAGGTCAAGATTGAGAAAGCTACAGCAGATTATTGTAGCAAGAATGCCCACAAGTAAGGCTGAATATGGTAAATAAATTCTTCAGACTAAACTATAACTGAAAGCTAAGTAAATCTGATGGACTGAGATAAAGGAAAAAAGGAGGAAAGGAAAAAGAAGTTGGCTGTAACTGGTGTGGGGAGGGACAGAAGTACAATTGTCCAATCACTGATGCTCAGTTTCGGTTCCGCCAGGATCACTCAGCTCCCGACCACATTAGAGCTTTGGTCCAAACATGGACAAAAGAGCTGAATTCTAGAGGTGAGGTGAGAGTGACTGCCCTTGACATCAAGGAAGCAATTGACTGAATATGGCATCAAGGAGCCCTATTGAAACTGAAGTCAAAGGGAATCAGGGGGAAAACTATCCACTGGTAGGAGTCATACCTAGCATAAAGGAAGATGGTTGTGGTTGCTGGAGGCCAATCATCTTTGCCCCAGGACATCGCTGCAGGAGTTCCTCAGTCAGTGTCCTAGGCCCAACCATCTTCAGCTGCTTCATCAATGACCTTCCCTCCATCATAAGCTCAGAAGTGGGGATGTTTGCTGATGATTGCAGTGTTCAGTGCCATTCACAACTTCTCAGATAATGAAGCAGTTCATGCCCGCATGCAGCAAAATCTGGACGACATTCAGACTTGGGCTGATAAGTGGCAAGTAACATACGCGCCACACAAGTGCCAGGCAATGACCAAGAGAGAGTCTATCCACCGCCCCTTGATATTCAAAGGCATTACCTTCGCCGAATCCCCCGCCATCAAAATCCTGGGGGTCACCATTGACCAGAAACTCAACTGGACCAGCCACATAAATACTGTGGCTACAAGAGCAGGTCAGAGGCTGGGTATTTTGTGGTGAGTGACTCACCTCCTGACTCCCCAAAGCCTTTCCACCATCTACAAGGCACAAGTCAGGAGTGTGGTGGAATACTCTCTGCTTGCCTGGATGAGTGCAGCTCCAGCAACACTCAAGAAGCTTGACACAATCCAGGACAAAGCAGCTCGTTTGATTGGTACCCCATCCGCCACCTTAAACATTCACTCCCTTCACCACCGGCACACCGTGGCTGCAGTGTGTACCATCTACAAGATGCACTGCAGCAACTCGCCAAGGCATCTTCAGCAGCTCCTCCCAAACCTGAGACCTCCATCGCCCAGAAGGACAAGGGCATCAGATGCATGGGAACACCATCACCTCCAAGTTCCCCAATGTGCAGTATGATTTTGCCATTCCCATTTGCAACATTTTCACAGCATTTTCTTTCAATTCCTTCCTCCCCTCCTAAACCCCTCCCCCCCCTGTCTCTGCACCTGCTTAATATCTGTTACATCTCCAGCTTTTTCCAGTTCTGTTGAAGGGTCCCAGACCTGAAACGTTAACTCTGTTTCTCTCTCCACGGATGCTGCCTGGCCTGCTGAGTATTTCCAGCATTTTATGTTGTTATTTCAGATTTCCAGCATCCGCAGTATTTTGTTATTATATAAGTCATATACCATCCTGACTTGGAAATATATCACCGTTCCTTCATCGCCACTGGGTCAAAATCCTGGAACTCCCTGCCTGACAGCACTGTGGGAGTACCATTACCACATGGACTGCAGCGGTTCAAGAATGCGGCTCACCACCTTCTCAAGGGCAATTAGGGATAGACAATAAATGCTGGCCTTGCCAGCAATGCCCACATCACAGGAACGAATAATTCCCACACCATTGGCACTGACTATGCCCCCCTCCCTGGCCTCTCATTCAGGATCAGCAAAACCATGTTCAGCCTTGGCACCCTATTCAACTCAGAGTTGTGTTTCAAACCTCAGAACCTCTACATCACCAAAACTTCTTATTTTCACCTGCATAACATTGCTTATCTTTATCCTTCTTCCACTGAATCCCATATCTATGCTGTTGTTCATCTCAAGACTCAATTATTCCAATACAAAAAGAAAATACTGCAGATGCTGGAAATCTGAAATAAAAACAGAAAATGCTGGAGAAATTCAGCAGGTCAGGCAGCATCTGTGAAGAGAGAAACAGATTTAGCGTTTCAGGTCGATGACCTTTCGTCAGAACATTTTCTGTGTCAATTATTCCAATGCTCTCTTTGCTGGCCTTCATTTGTCTACAGTTCATATACTCCAACTTATCCAACATGCAGTTGCTTGCATTCCCTAAGCCACTGCTCATCCATCACTTCCTGGCTCTCTGTTCCCCAAAGCGCTAAATTTAACTCCTAGTACAGCTCTTCACATCCCACCTGCAGTGGCCATCTTATATTTATGGCCTTTGTGTTGGAACAAGTGGAAACAATTTCTTTGCATCCATCCTATCCCACCCCTTAATAATTTTAAAGACTTCTATCCACTCTCCACTTAGTCTTCCCTATTGCAGAGAAAAGAATCTCAACCTGCTAAATCTTTCCTGATAGTTGTAACCTCTCAATTCTAATAACATTCTTGTAAATCTTTTCTGTGCTTTCTCCAGTGCTTCAATATCGCTCACTCCACATGGCCTGGCTTTTGTCATGAGTCTCTTTTGTGGCACCTTATCAAAGGCCTTCTGAAAGCCCATGTGTAATACATCCACTTTATTGCCCTTGTCTATTCTTTCTGTTACTTCTTCAAACAATTCAATAAGGTTGATTAAACATGACCTTCCTTTTGGAAATCCTTGCTGACTATTTTTTTATCATTTTATGCGTCACTAGATGATTTGTTTTCTCATATTTTGGCAAAGATTCTAGTGTCATTCTTATCACTAATATTAAGCCAACTGGTCTATTGTTCCCTGTTATACAATCCGACCTGGCTGTAGCCTGACTCAACCAATGTGGACAAATTTAATGGGCATTAGTTTTGTCCAGTTACTTGATCTAGGAAGAACATCAAAGGAAATGGGCAAGTATTTAACAATAGGGTAAATTGACTAATGCTGTGAACCCAACAGAGAGGGGAGAAGGCAGTACGTAAAGGAAGCACAGGCCAAACATAGGGCTACAAGACTGAGGGCTAGAAATTCGGCTCCGTGGTGCCTGATTTTTCGCTGCTGCTGGTGCTGTTTTGTGCTGAAAATGGTGCCCGCGCCACACGAGCACACTTCTGGTGCGTGCCGCAATGGACATCATCTTGATGCAATGCTGATTTGACGGCACTGCTGTCATTTTCACCCTCAATGCTGGCGCTAATGCCCTGTCTTAACCTTGCACATCTGAACATGTGTTCAGCAGCAGCAAAGACTCCAACCCCTTAATACTTCCTCTCTCACTATGGTTATCCCTTCTAATATTTCACATTCTATGATTCTATGATTATTCCAGTTTAACAGATTGGGGATGACCAATGGACATGAGTTTAAACTATGTAAGGGTAGGAATAGGCTAGATGTTAGGTGGTTCTTCTTTCCTCAGAGAGTAGGGAGCCTCTGGAATACAATGTCAGTTGGTGTGGTGGGTACTGACTCCCTGCAATGCCTTCAAGAGGGAGCTCGACCAGTTCTTGATTGGGGCAGAGATCGCATCACATAGGAAAGAGGTGTCTTTATAGACAACACTTGGTCCATGTGATCCCCTGGACTGGATTTGATTGCCTGAGGGGGTCAGAGAGGAATTTTACAGAGTATTTTTTCCACATTTGGCCTCGGGTTTTTTTAATCCATTTTTTTGTCTCTCCCAGGAGATTACATTGCTGAGGAAGCTAAGAAAGTATCTAGTCAAGATGCTCCAGCCATCACGGTGTGGGACAGACTTGATAGACCAGCTGGTCTTTTCCTGCACATCAATTTTGTGTGTTTGTATGCTAACTTCTGTCACTTGCATCTTTAAATGATGTTGCAAGACTTATCTGGTACATCCTATCCCATTACATAAACCATATGGCAACTGTGCATTAGCTATCTGTATTCAAGACGCAAAAAAGCTGTATCAGCATCAAAGCTGAAGGAGTAAGATATAGTGTGCATGTTGAAACATGAATAATGTCCAGGAAGGCAAACCTATTTGGAAATTATAACAGCCTATGTTTTTGTATATACAATTTGTGATGCACACAACTTCCTCTTGTCATCACTCATGGGTTTGCTAATTTCCCAAGATCCTGTCATGAGACAACCACCACAGTCCACTAAACATTCGGCATGCACTTCTTTGAAAGATGACAATTTGCAGAGTCAGGAGCTAAATGGATATTTCCATCATCAAGCAGATTCATACATTCCAACATGACTAAATAAGAGAATTTGCAGAAAATATTTTCTTGCAGCTTTTCACACATGGGTATAGATTGAAATCCCATCCTAATCTGAAAGTTAGAAGGAGAATGAGGCATTATATGCCGAATATATTTTTAGCATTGTTGAGATAGGGTTCTGTTGCTCTGATCAATCTATAATTTGCAATAGATAGAATCGATCTACAATCCAATCTTCAGAAAATAAGACAGCTTTTTTGGGGCATGCTGTATCTTAAATGATGGAGCAGAATATTTCTTGTAAAACACAATGCACTAATAATAGTGGGTTATTTGATCAAGTGATGAGTAAAGGTAGCTTTCAAAGAGTGATGGAGCAATTAGGTAAGAAGTCTAAGCAATTGAATAAGTTGAATACATTTATTGTAATGATTGTTGGAACATGAAATGTGTACATAATGGTATTTATTAGCAAAGGTTGAAAAATAGCTGTAATTATTGGCCTTTCATCAAAATTTGTCACTCAATGTGAAGCTATAATCAACAAGAATAATCAAGTACTTCTATTTAATGAAATGCATCTTAAGAGGGACACAATCTTCATGTACGTGTTTGACAAGTGCTTTTCACTTGATTGCAATGTATGTCAAAATAATGCACAATCTATCTTTTTGAAGAATACAATGCCCTTTTAAGTACTCCTTGTAACATAAACTATGCATTATTAAACTTACCAGCAATGGACATCTGTCAACCTGAAGTTACTTCTTAGATCTCAAATCATCAGGTGTCGTAATACCTGGTAACAGATAAGAAGTGAGACTGAGAGCGAAGGCTACTCAGAGGTTTGGAAGAAGAGCTGAGAGTAGCAAGGGCACAGAATGTACTCTGGGTGGGGGGACTTCAATGTCTATCACCAAGAGTGGCATGGTAGCACCACTACTGACCGAGCTGGACATACTTGCCAGACTAGGGCTACGGCAGGTGGTGAGTGAAGCAACACGAGGGAAAAACCAACTTGACCTTGTCCTCACCAATCTACCTGTCGCAGATGCATCTGTCCATTACAGCATTGGTAGCAGTGATCACCACACAGTTATTGTGGAGACAAAGTCCCGTCTTCACACTGAGGACACCCTCCATCATGTTGTGTGGCAATACCACAATGCTAAATGGGATAGATTCAGAACAGATTTAGCAGCTGAAAATTGGGCATCCATGAGGCGCTGTGGGCCATCAGCAGCAGCAGCAGAATTGTAATCGACCACAATCTGTAACCTCATGGCCTGGCATGTCCCTCACTCTACCATTACCATCAAGCCAGGGGAACAACCTGGTTCACTAAGGAGTGTAGAAGAGCATGCCAGGAGAAGCACTAGGCATACTAAAAATGAGGTGCCAACCTGGGGAAGCTGCAACACAGGACTGCATGCATGCTAAGTGGTGGAAGCAGCATGCTATAGACAGAGCTAAGCAATCCCACAATCAATGGATCAGATCAAAGCTCTGCAGTCCTGCCACATCCAGTTATGAATGGTGGTGGACACTTAAACAACTGGTGGGAGGAGGAGGCTCCATGAATATCCCCATCCTCAATGATGATGGGGTCCAGCATGTAGGTACAAAAGACAAGACAGTAGCATTTGCATCCGTCTTCAGCTAGAAGTGCCGAGTGGATGATCCATATCGGCCTCCTCCTGAGGTCCCCACCATTACAGAAGCCAGTCTTCAGCCAATTCAATTCATTTCACGTGATATCAAGAAATGGCTAAGTGCACTGGATACAGCAAAGGCTATGGGCCTTGACAACATCCCGGCTGTTGTGCTGAAGTCTTGTGCTCCAGAATTAGCTGCACCTCTAGCCGAGCTGTTCCAGTACAGCTACAAAACTGGCATCTACCCGACAATGTGGAAAACTGCCCAGGTATGTCCTTTCCATAAAAAGCAGGACAAATCCAATCCGGCCAATTACTACCCCTTCAGTCTACTCTCAATCAGTAGAAAAGTAATGAAAGGTGTTGTTGACTGTGCTATCAAGCAGCACTTACTCACCAATAACCTGCTCACTGATGCCCAGTTTGGTTCCGCCAGGAGCACTCAGCTCCCGACCTCATTACAGCCTTGGTCCAAACATAAGAACATAAGAAATAGGAGCAGGAGTAGGCCATTTGGCCCCTCGAGCCTGCTCTGCCATTTAATAAGAACATGGTTGATCATTGACCTCAACTCCACTTTCCCGCCCGATCTCCATATCCCTTGATTCCTCTAGAGTCCAAAAATCAATCTATCTCAGCCTTGAATATACTCAAAGACTCAGCATTCACAGCGCTCTGGGGCAGAGAATTCCAAAGATTCACACCCTCTGAGTGAAGAAATACCTCCTCATCTCAGTCTTAAATGGCCAACCCCTTATCCTGAGACTATGCCCTCTAGTTCGAGACACTCCAGTCAGGGGAAACAACCTCTCAGCATCTACCCGATCAATCACCTTCAGAATCTTATGTTTCAATGAGATCACCTCTCATTCTTGTAAACTCCAGAGAGTATAGGCCCATTCTACACAATCTCTCATCATAGGACAGCCCTCTCATCCCAGGAATCAATCTAGTGAACCTTTGTTGCACCGCCTCCAAGGCGAGTATATCCTTCCTTAGATAAGGAGACCAAAACTGTGCACAATACTTCAGGTGTGGTCTCACCAAGGCCCTGTAGAATTGTAGCAAGACTTCCTTATTCTTATACTCCAACCACCTTGCAATAAATGACAACATGCCATATACCTTCCTTATTGCTTGCTGTACCTGCCTGCTAGCTTTCTGTGTTTCTTGCATGAGGACACCCAAATCTCTCTCAACACCAACATTTAAAAGTTTCTGACCATTTAAAAAAGATTCTGTTTTTGTATTCTCCTTCCAAAGTGAATAACCTCATATTTCCCTATATTATACTCCATAGAGTCATAGAGTCATAGAGTTATACAGCACGGATAGAGGCCCTTCGGCCCATCGTGTCCATGCCGGCCATCAAGCCCTGTCTAATCTAATCCCATATTCCAGCATTTGGTCCGTAGCCTTGTATGTTATGGCACTTCAAGTGCTCATCCAAATGCTTCTTAAATGTTGTGAGGGTTCCTGCCTCCACAACCCTTTCAGGCAGTGAGTTCCAGGCTCCAACCACCCTCTGGGTGAAAAAGTTATTTCTCAAATCCCCTCTAAACCTCCCGCCCTTTACCTTGAATCTATGCCCCCTAGTTATTGACCCTTCTACTAAGGGAAAAAGCTCTTCAGTATCCATCCTATCTATGCCCCTCATAATTTTGTACACCTCAATCATGTCCCCCCTCAGCCTCCTCTGCTCCAAGGAAAACAAACCCAATCTGCCCAGTCTTTCTTCATAGCTGAAGCGCTCCAGCCCTGGTAACATCCTGGTGAATCTCCTCTGCACCCTCTCTAAAGCAATCACATCCTTCCTGTAGTGTGGCGACCAGAACTGCACACAGTATTCTAGCTGTGGCCTAACCAGTGTTTTATACAGCTCCATCATAACCTCCTTGCTCTTATATTCTATGCCTTGGCTAATGAAGGCAAGTATCCCATATGCCTTTTTTACCACCTTATCCACCTGTTCCGCCGCCTTCAGGGATCTGTGTACTTGCACACCCAGATCCCTCTGCCCCTCCGTCTTGCCTAGGGTCTTACCATTCATTGTGTATTCCCTTGCCTTGTTAGTCCCCCCAAAGTGCATCACCTCGCACTTTTCCGGGTTAAATTCCATTTGCCACTGTTCCGCCCATCTGACCAACCCATCTATATCGTCCTGCAGATTGAGGCTACCCTCCTCGCTATTTACCACCCTACCAATTTTTGTATCATCCGCGAACTTACTGATCATACCTTTTACATTCATATCCAAGTCATTAATGTAGACCACAAACAGCAAGGGACCCAGCACCGATCCCTGTGGCACCCCACTGGCCACAGGCTTCCAGTCACAAAAACAACCTTCGACCATCACCCTCTGCCTTCTGCCACTAAGCCAGTTTTTTATCCAATGTGCCAAGGCACCCTGGATTCCATGGGCTCTTACCTTCTTGACCAGTCTCCTGTGCGGGACTTTATCGAAGGCCTTACTGAAATCCATGTATACCACATCCACTGCGTTACCCTCATCCACACACCTAGTCACCCCCTCAAAAAATTCAATCAAATTAGGCAGACATGATCTTCCCTTGACAAAGCCATGTTGACTATCCCTGATTAATCCTTGTCTCTCCAAGTGGAGACTAATTTTGTCCCTCAGAATTTTTTCCAATAATTTTCCTACCACTGATGTTAGGCTCACTGGCCTGTAGTTCCCCAGTTTTTCCCTACTTCCCTTCTTGAATAATGGTACTACATTAGCGGTTCTCCAGTCCTCTGGCACATCCCCTGTGGCCAGAGAGGTCCTGAATATATGTGTTAGAGCCCCCGCAATCTCCTCCTTTGCCTCACACAGCAGCCTGGGATACATTTCATCCGGGCCTGGGGATTTATCCATTTTTAGGCCTGCTAAAACCGCCAATACCTCCTCCCTCTCGATGTTAATATGTTCGAGCATATCACAGTCCCCCCGCCCTATTTCTATGTCTACATCGTCCTTCTCCATAGTGAAAACAGATGCAAAAAATTCATTTAGAACCCCTCCTACATCTTCCGGCTCCACACACAGATTGCCACTTTTGTCCCTAATGGGCCCTATTTTTTCCCTAGTTATCCTCTTACCCTTAATATACTTATAAAACATCTTAGGATTTTCCTTTATTTTGCTCGCCAGTGTTATTTCATGGCCCCTCCTTGATCTCCTAATTTCTTTTTTAAGTATCCCCCTGCACTTTTTGTACTCCTCTAGGGCTTCCTCCGTCTTTAGCCTTTTGTAGCTGCCAAAAGCCCTCCTTTTTTACCTAATCCATTCTTGTATATCCCCTGACATCCAAGGTTCCCTGTGGTTTTTGGAACCACCCTTGACCTTTACGGGAACATGTTGCCATTGTATGATCTCAATCTCCCTTCTGAAAGCCTCCCATTGCTCCGATGCGGATTTTCCTACAAGTAGCTGATCCCAGTCCATTTTGGCCAGGTCCTGCCTTATCCTATTAAAATCGGCCTTCCCCCAATTTAGAACCTTTATTTCCGGCCCATCCCTGTCCTTTTCCATGACCACCTTAAATCTCACCATATTATGGTCACTGTCACCAAAGTGCTCACCTACTAGCACTTTTTCCACTTGGCCGGCCACATTCCCTAGAATTAGGTCCAGTACCGCCCCCTCTCTTGTAGGACTTTCTACATGCTGGCTCAAAAAGCTCTCCTGGATGCACTTTAAGAATTCTACACCCTCTGAGCCTTTCACACTTTGACTATCCCAGTTAATATTGGGGAAGTTGGAATCCCCCATTATTATTACCCTATTATTTGCACATTTCTCTGAGATTTGCCTACATATCTGTTCCTCTATCTCCCCCTGACTGTTTGGAGGCCTATAGTACACTCCCAGCAAAGTGCTTGCCCCTTTTTGTTTTTAAGCTCCACCCATATGGCCTCATTAGGGGAACCTGCTAATATATCATCCCTCCTTACTGCAGTAATTGACTCCGTAATTAATATTGCGGCACCCCCTCCTCTTTTACCTCCCCCTCTGTCTCGCCTGAAGATTCTGTACCCCGGAATATTGAGCTGCCAGTCTTGCCCCTCCCTCAACCATGTCTCCGTGATAGCAACAATATCATACTCCCATGTGTTTATCAACACCTTCAGTTCATCCACCTTATTTGCAAGACTCCTTGCATTAAAATAGATGCCATCCAGCCTTGCCCTTATATATTTGCCCTGTCTACCAAGCTGACTTGTTTTTTTCTCTATAATTGGCAGCACATCACCCCCTATTTCAGCTCCCCTCTGTATCCCATCCCCCTGCCAAGTTAGTTTAAACCCCCCCCAACAGTGCTAGCAAACCTCCCCGCAAGGATATTTGTCCCGCTCTGGTTCAGGTGCAACCCGTCCGACTTGTACAAGTCCCACCTTTCCCAGAAGCAGGCCCAGTGATCCAGGAAACTAAAACCCTCCCTCCTACACCAACTCTTTAGCCACGCATTCATTTGCACTATCCTCCTATTCCTATACTCACTAGCACGTGGCACTGGGAGTAATCCAGAGATTACAACCTTTGAGGTCCTGCCCTTTAATCTGTTACCTAGCTCCCTAAATTCTTGATGCAGGACCTCATCCCCCTTCCTACCTATGTCGTTGGTCCCAATGTGGACCACGACCTCTGCCTGCTCCCCCTCCCCCTTAAGAATGCCCTGTAGCCGCTCAGTGACATCCATGACCCTGGCCCCAGGGAGGCAACAAACCATCCTGGAGTCACGTTTGCGGCCACAGAAATGCCTATCTGTTCCCCTTACGATAGAATCCCCTACCACTATTGCTCTCCCACTCTTTTTCCTCCCTTCCTGAGCAGCAGAAGCGTCCCTGGTGCCAGGAAGCTGGCTGCTGCTGCCTTCCCCTGGTGAGTCATCCCCCTCAACAGTATCCAACTTGGTATACCTGTTTGAAAGGGGGATGTCCGCAGGGGTTCCCTGCACTTCCTGCCTGCCTCTATTGCTCCGCCTGATGGTCACCCGCTTTCTTTCTGCCTGTGCAGCCCTACCCTGAGGCGTGAACAACTCGCTAAACGTGCTATCCACGACCCTCTCAGCATCGCGCATGCTCCAAAATTCATCCACCCGCAGCTCGAGCGCCGCAATGCGGTCTACAAGTAGCTGCAGCTGGATGCATTTCCCGCACACATGGTCGTCAGGGACACTGGCAGCGTCCCTGACTTCCCACATGGAGCAAGAGGAGCAGAACACGGGTCTGAACTCTCCTGCCATGACTTACTCCTTTAATTAATTAAAAAATTTATTCAATACCCCAGTTACAGGTGTACTCTGGGGTGCTATATTTACCAACTGTCCCCACTACACCACAGAGACCCTAGAAATTTAACACCACAGAATTCAAGCTTGTATTGAAAAGAGAGAAATACTCACCATCTGCCAGCTTACTGCCCATTCACTTAGTCTATCTATATCTCTGTAGACTCTTTGGGCTGGATTTTATCTGAGGAGGCGGGTTTGAAGGCGGGTCAGGTGGGAAACTTTGAAAAATGACGACGGGTTCCGATCCCGCCATCAACCCACCTCCGTGCAACTATGCCAGAGGCGGGCTTGCAGAGTCCGTTTCGGTCGCGCCCCTGGCGGCGGGATAGGCCCTTAAGGCACTTAACTACTGCTTAAGGACCTCTATAATCCCATTTTGGGAGGCCTTTCACATTTTCCCACATTTCCAGCATGCTGCACGTCTCCCTTGAAACACACCAGCTAATCCTGTTGGGTTCACAAGTGATTGGCTTCCTAACAGCTGCAGCTCCACCATAAAAACAGGGCTCTCATCAAGGATCAGTTGCAGGAGGCAGAACTTTGTTTTTTCAGGTCTTGGAGAACTTTTTGCAGGTCCACTGATTTTGGAAGTGATGAAGCTGAGAACCATCTCCACTGTGACCTCCTGGGAAAACCCTCTCCCCACATTGACTGAGCACTTCCTCAACTGAGGTATCTACCAGCACCATGGGAACCATTTATTCCCTTTCATCCTGGACCTCAGATTCAGATGACGCTCCGCCTTGGCAGCAGCAGAACCAGGCACAACAGCAGTAGCATCAAAAGGAACGCCAACCTGCTGCTCACCCACCTGATGGTGCACAGGGCAGAAGGCGCCAGCGCAGGGAAACACGTCACCGCAGGAGATATCCCCAAAACAGGGTTTACAGGCTGAGAATGAGCTTCCTCAGCATGAGTGAGCAGCAGTGCCAAAGGAGGCTGAGGCTTTCGCGAGAGGTAGTCGCTGACATCTGCGCAAAGCTGCACCATCACCTGGAGCCCAGAGGAGCGGGTGGACAGCCCTTTCCAGTGGCTGTCAAAGTCACCACTGCACTCAACTTTTTTGCTCGAGACTCCTTCCAGGGATTATCAGCAGACATCAGTGGCATCTCCCAGTCAGCCGCACACACTTGCATCATGCAGGTTACCGAGGCCCTCTTTGCAAAGTTGCACAATTACATCCACTTCTCCATGGATCAAGCAAGTATAACCACGCGTGCGGTTGGCTTTGCAAATATGGCAGGCTTGCCAAGGGTGCAGGGCGTCATAGACTGCACACATGTGGCCCTTAAGACACCCCATCACAACCCAGCTCTTTTTGTCAACTGCAAGGGCTTCCACTCCCTCAATGTGCAGCTGGTGTGTAACCACAAGAAGGACATTTTGCATGTTTGCGCCAAGTACCCTTGGCAGTTGCCATGACTCGTTCATCCTGCGGCAGTCCAGTGTGCCTCCGCTCTTCAATCCACCAAACAAACTTTCAGGATGGCTACTTGGAAACAAGGGCTATCCCCTGAAGATGTGGCTTGTGACGCCATTGAGGAGGCCATCGAACGAAGCTGAGGAGCGTTACAACTCCAGCCACATTTCGACCAAATCCATCATCGAGCAAACCATTGGCTTGCTGAAGATGCAATTCAGATGCCTTGACAGATCAGGTAGAGCCCTGCAGTACGCAGCAGCCAATGTCTCCAGAATCGTCGTGGGCTGCTGTGCACTGCACAACATCACACAGCATCGTGGTTTGCAGCTGCCTGAGGAACAAGTGGCTCAGTTCATAGCCTCGTCAGATGAGGAGGAAGAGGAGAACGAGAATGAAGAACTTGCGGATACGCATCAACCAGCTTCAGCAGCACGTGAGCACATTGCTGCCCGGGATGCAAGGGATGCACTCATCTTGACCAGATTTGCTTAAGTTGGCCAATCAAACACATGTGCCTGGCAACTTCTTACCACACCATAGACAATGGACAAAAACCTGTGGCTTCCTATCACTCTGACCACCATCATGACGAAGACAATTTGCCCTGAGTCCTCAGTGTGGAACTTCCATTTCCGAAATGACAGAGTCCAGAGCTTCAACAGTTTGCCATCACTTCATTTTAATACATTGACTAAAGGATGGCATTTAACAATTAAACACAGCAGAACACCCAAGTGACTACCCTTTTGACTACTTGTGCTTTATCTTCCTCTTACATGTGCTCCTACATAGTGCTTCCCCTGTGGCTTCAGCAGATGTGGAGGCCCCTTGCTCACTTTCATGCTGCTCTTGCTTTGACACCTTTGGCAGGCGTCCTCTGAGGGCTTGGCAGCAGTGTGCTCCTCCTGCGTCTGTGCAGGGGCTGAGACGCCCATCTCCGTTGGGTGAGGACCCTGGTGGGGCTCTGACCGAGGGCTCCACAGTGGCATGGGAGTGTGAGCGCTTGGAGAGGAGTCCCCATTTCTTTGTTGTCTGCCACGAACATCCCTCTCATGGGTCAGCCCCACTTCAGTGCTAGCAAGTGGCTTGACAGCACCTTGCTGCACATCAGGGGGGCCATGAGGAACCATATTTGCACTGGCAGTCCTACTCCAGAGGACTTCCATGAAGGTCTGGTTTCTCTGATCAAAGTGTGCCAATCGCTCCTCCAGAGATGTCAGTCTATTCTGAACATTCACCATGTTTTCCACACTCTGGCGACTTAGCTCCTCCATGGCCATAGCCATCCTCTCCTCTACCGTAGCCATCCTTTCCACGGAGGTAGCCATCCTTTCCACAGAGGTTGCCATTGTTTCCGCTTTGATGCGTTCATGCGCCAATTGTAAGTGCAGGGTTCTCAAAATTCCCACACTCCCCAAATTATCGATCAAGGGACCCTGTTTGGACAAGTTCTTAAAAACAGGGTTCCCAAAATGGCTTCTGTAACCTCGTGACCAAAACCGACAGGATTTTTAAAACAGGGCTCTGTAGACAGGCAGGCTTGGAGACGAAACTTAAAATGCAGGAATCTGTGAAAAGGACTCTCTGGAGCCAGCCAGCCAAAGTAAACACAGAATATGCATTCATTCGACTTGAAATAGATCAAGCTAGAATGGGCCTAGAATCGAGGCCATTAGGTTTCTGCATATTTAATCGGTAACAGCTCACAGTAGCCATCAAGTCAGGATGGGGACAAATAAGCTTCATCCATGACAAACAACCAGGACATCGGGGCCATTAGACCCAGAAATAACCACTCCACAAGTCGTTAAAATAAATGGCTGTAATCATTTAAACAAGCCCGCTTAAAGTAAGACAAAAGAACTGACCTGATTTGGCGCGCAGATAAGGAGTTGAAGAATGGGTATAATTGTAGGCCCATCAGTGGCAATCACTCTCTTACTGCTCTTATCTCTTGCCTGTGGCCTTGGCCTGCTGCCTCTCGCTCTCGTGCCCTGGCCTCGTGGCGGGTTCTCTTCTTGCTCCCCGCGCCGCTCAACAACTAAGGACGTCCATTACACCGGGGCCAAACGTGGGAGGAGAACAAGACCCAAGTTCAAAACCACACAGGCCACAAATGGGCAGATGAGACGAGACGAGACGAAGAAGAAGGTAAACCAACAAAGGCAGAGAAGGGCAGCGGAAAGACACATTTGGGGACAAATGCCAAGTTATAAGCTGGTGTTTGGTGAATAAGTTGACGTTACAGTATAACCCCAATTTAAGAATATGCTGGCGTTCGAAGGATGGGTAGCAAAATTGAGACAAACAGCCTAGTTATAAGCTGGCGTTTGTCACCTGGACAGTAATAGCCCAGTTAAAGAATAAACTGGTGTTCGAAGCATGGATAGTGAAATCATTTAGACGGTAAAGACCGCCAAACGACCCCCGACCGTAACATTACCGCGGACGACCGCCCGAGGGAGAAGAAGAAGAAAACCCATCGTGACTCGACGACGACGGTAGCTGAGGAATAGGAGGGTGCTTCGCATCAACAACTTCAGCGCCGCGCCCTGAGACCACGTGGCGACGGGATACCCCAAAGGACAGCAAGAACGGACCTCAAAACTCACAACCGTTAAAGCAACAGGTTTTGGATTGGTGAGCATGAATTCCTGGCCCCTCATAGCTTAATCTAGTTAGGTATAGGGGGTGGGATAAGGATAAGGGGATTGGTTAATGTAGTTGTTTTCCCTCAATGTGCCATGTGTTCCCCATTCCCATATAAGTGTAATTGTTTATGCCTGTATTTCATACCAGTAATTTTTATAAGATTGTTTCATTCTGCTTTTAATAAATTTTGGTTTTCTTACACCAAACCACTTGTCTACTTGATTTTCTGTATCACCGCCTGTACCTAAGTCCGGTGTCTAGAACCCAGGAGTGTGGGAGCGATTCGAACTGCTCAAAGGACAGTCAGAGGTGAAGCTGACTGGGCGCATGCCACCCCCTACACAATGCCTCCACAAAGGCTCTGCTCATGTTAGTGTTGGACTCCTCCATGCTCTCCACACTCAGTGACCCTGGAGACAAAACCTGCCAGAGACTCCTGCACCTATTCCTGGATTTCCAGCACCACTCTACTTCTGGATGGACCTGGAGGCACAGGGTCAACATGCAGCTGAGCAGAGCTGGGAGCGCCCTGCGGCCTCCGATGAGGACCCTCTGCTGTCCCTGTCTCCACCATCTGCTGATGCTCACTTGTGAACTGTGATACAATAGGTGACAACACTACTCTATATTCCGAAGGTCCCACCGAGGTGTGCGTATCTGCACTGGTGCTGGGTGCGCTTAATTCTGCTGATGCTGCGCCCTCAGTGGTTGCAGTTTCCTCTGAGGAGTCTTCCGGCTCTGGCTCTTCCTCCTGAACAGTGGGGAGGAGGGGCTGTCAATGGTCCTGTGGAGGAGTAAAGGCATGAGTTAGACATGCAATATTAACATAGCATGCACATGGGCTTGTACAGATGATCATAAATCAATGGCCCAGTAATTCCGTTCCAAACGCGTGAGTACGGTCGGGTACTCACGCGTCTGGCCGGAGGAAATGCCGGTTTTCAGCATGCACAGCGCATGCGGGGAAAACCGGCATTTCCTGTCCTCTGAACGAAGGGGTTCAGAGGCACAGCGCGTGCGACTGCACAGGCAGCGCGTGCGCAGTGAACTTCGTCGATTTCATTCATGGATTCAGTGAGGTTAAGTCCTTACAACTTACACATGAAAAAAGCATGTGTAAAGTTGCTCCAGAGGCTGCGGAGGAAGATATATTTTTTCGTGGAGCTTCTGAAAGGCAATATTTTTGTTTTGGAAAGGGAGGAAAGTTATTTTAAGAAATGATGAGGTAAGTTTGAAAGTTTAATTATTTTTTTTTAAACGGGTTTTCAGTACTGTAGGTAGAAGGAGCAATTGTGGCTGTGTGAATTGAATTTGCTGTGTTTATTAAATGTGAAAATGACTGTTCTAAAATGAGTAATGTAACATTTCCAACATTTTTAAGAAAGAAACTTTTCATCAGTAATATATTCTTTTAAGTAATTATGTATGTATGTCCGTATATATTCCTTTACGTATATGTATATATTCCTTTAGTTATGTGTATGAATGTATGTATTTAATTATGATTTTCCAATAAGTTACTTTCTCTGAAAGTCATAATTAAATACATACATTCATACACATAAGTAAAGGAATATATACATACATATACGCAAAGGAATATATACAGACATACATACATAATTACTTAAAAGAATATATTACTGATGAAAAGTTTCTTTCTTAAAAATGTTGGAGTCATTTTCACATTTAATAAACACAGCAAATTCAATTCACATAGCCACAATTGCTCCTTCTACCTACAGTACTGAAAACCCGTTTTAAAAAACAAAAATAAACTTTAAAACTGACCTCAGCATTTCTTAAAATAACTTTCCTCCCTTTCCCAAACAAAAATATTGCCTTTCAGAAGCTCCACGATAAAATATATCTTCCTCCACAGCCTCTGGAGCAACTGTACTCATGCTTTTTTCATGTGTAAGTTGTAAGGACTTAACCTCACTGAAAGCATGAATGAAACCGGCGAATTTTACTGCGCACGCGCTGCCTGTGCAGTCGCACGCGTTCTGCCTTTGAACCCCTTCGTTCAGAGGACAGGAAATGCCGGTTTTCCCCGCATGCGCTGTGCATGCTGAAAACCGGCATTTCCTCCAGCCAGACGCGTGAGTACCCCGACCGTACTCACGTGTTTGGAACGGAATTACTGGGCCAACATTTAACATGTCAATAAAATGAAAAATTTAACAATTGCACGATTTGCCACCTCGCATCTGCGACTGAGGGTCCAAGGAGGTGCATTGCGCAAGAGGTCATTGTCGTACGTATCCTCACGCTGTTCCCTTTCGGGAACTGTATGAAGTGGTGGAAGGATTTCTGGCCACGTTAACGCTCCTTCCGTGACCATAACCGTCTTCATACCAGCCATTAGGGTGGTTAGTCCTATGGCGTGAGGGTTTTACGGGCTCCCACAACCCATCTGAGGGGGGGGCCACCCACACCCGCGGACGCAAGTATCCCGCTGGATGTCCACCCAGAATTTATAGTTGGAGCTCCGACTCCACTTGCCGGGACTGTCTGGAGCGGGGTTCGAAACCCTACTCCTTCTGGCCCAGCGGCGGGGTTGCTTACCGCTACGCAAAAGCCCACTCCGCGCAAAAGGTGACACCCATACGTTTCCTGCGCCTTTTCCCTCCCCGTGACTGGAGCCCTATGCTGCCACTTGAAAGACCAAGCTATCATCTGTCCTTTTTGCGGCGCCTTTGACTTCTCATTACCAATGATGAGCAGGCGCTGCGCCTCCACCTCGTTGAGGAGATTGCTGAGGTCATCATCAGTTCAATTGTGAGTTCTTTTAATGCCGTGAATTGTGCTCATTCCAGCCATTTCACGTTGCTAATCGGAGTGGGCCTTTGGCGTAGCGGTAGGATCCCCGCTGCTGGGCCAGACGGGGTAGGGTTTCAAACCCCGCTCCAGACAGTCCCGGCAAGTGGAGTCGGAGCTCCGGCTCTAAATTCTGGGTTGACATCCAGTGGGATATTTGCGTCCGTGGGTGTGGGTGGCCCCCCCTCCTCGTATAGCTTGTGGGAGCCCGTAAAACCCTCCCGCCATAGGACTAACCACCCTAATGGCTGGTACTAAGATGGTTACGGTCACGGAAGGAGCGTTAATCACGGCCATAAATCCTTCCACCACTTCATACAGTTCCCCAAAGGGAACAGTGTGAAGATACGTATGACGACGACGTTGCTAAATAAATAAATGGAATGAAAAAAATTCTTTCAGGGCTTTTAAAAGTCTTTAAATTGCTTTAATTCTGTTTAAAACTACTTCAGATTCTTCAAAATAATGTAAACGTTTTTAAAAGTTTATAAAAGTTACCAAAAGCTTCATAAAAATACCAAAAACCTATTTGAAATGCTGCTCTGCATGTAAAAATGCTTTCCAGCTTGTGAGAAACATTGGGGGCATGTCCTATTAAACTGAGACCTCAAGGGACATGTCTCAGTTGCACAGCGTGCTACAGGCTTCGCGCTGGCTGCACTCCTGGGCGGCGTGACGTCAGACGCTGCCCGGGATTCTTCTGTTTCAAAAAGGAATTCCAGGCGTCCCTGGAGGTGAACGGCAGGCGTGCCGGGTAAGTGCGGATCGTGGGCTTGCACGCGCGGCAAGCTCCCGACCCGAATTTCTGCCCCAATATGTATGAGCATCAGAAGCCGTATCAGTCACTCACGCAATATAAATGAGAGAGCTGCAAATTTATTCTGCCACCAGCTTGCTCTGATGCGCCCGTCTGTCCGTCCCCCACTTCCAGATCCTCCTCGGCTCTAATGGTCTCTAGGGTTGCCTCCTCAGCACAGGTGAGATGGGCTATTGAAGGTGGCCCTCCTGCTGTCTTTGCCCTTTCCCTCTTATTGTAGGCTCTCTTCCTGCAATGAGGGACACAGGTGGAGTTTGAGTGAGAATGATGGAGTGAGTTTAGATAATCCATAGCATAGATGCTTAGAAAGACACAAAGATGGAGTGAGGTCCCAATACTAAGGGCCCTCCCCGTGTGTTGTTAGTTGTTGTCATAGCATAACAGTGATAGAGAGTGTGAGGGCAGCATAGTCGAATAGTGAAGTGATTGTGCATATAGAGAGAGGGAATGGTTAAGGGTGCAAGGGGTGTAAGGGCAAAGTGGGATGTGTAGGAGTAGTTTGACAATGCAGAGTGATGGTGCTGAGAGGAGATGGGGAGCAGAATGAGGGTAAAGGTGATGGTACACTCACTTTGCCTGTTCGGACAAGGTCATTGAACCTCTTTCGGCACTGTAGCCAGGTTCTGCTGCACGTCGATCTGGAACTGACCTCCTTGGCAACTTGCAGCCACGCAGCTTTGGTCTGCTGAGGAGGTTTTTTCCTCCCAGAGGATGGAAACAGCACCTCCTTTTGTGCTCTGGCTTCCTCCACCAAAGCATGGAGTGAGTCATCATTAAAGTGTGGTGAGGCCTTGGGCCTTGAAGTCGACATTCCACCTGCTCCAAAAACTATTGTGAACAGAAGCAAACACAAGCATTTAGGCTGAAAATGAACCAAGGCTGCTTGGAGCCCTTAAATGCAGCTAGCGAAATGACATCATCAGAGGCGAGTTTCAGGCCCAAAAATCTAATTGGGCCAGGGGTTCGCACACGCCGGGAATCAATTGCCAAATTAGGGCAAAATAGATCAATTATCCTGCCTGACAGCGGAGGCGGGAGCAGGACCCAATGACCACCTGACCCGCCCCCAACCCGCCACCAATGGCAAAATCCAGCCCTTTGTGCTCCCCTCATAGCTTACTGTCCCACCTAGCTTTGTATCATCAGCAAACTTGGAAACATTACACTTGGTCCCTTCATCTAGGTCTTTAATATAGATTGTAAATAGCTGAGGCCCCAGCACATGGACAAAAGAGCTGAATTCCAGAGGTGAGGCGAGAATGACTGCCCTTGACATCAAGACAGCATTTGATCGATGGTGGCATCAAGGAGCCCTAGTAAAACTGAAGTCAATGGAAATCGAGGAAAAATCTCCACTGGCTGGAGTCATACCTAGCACAAAGGAAGATGGTTGTAGTTGTTGGTCAATCATCAGCCCAGAACATCGCTGCAGGAGTTCCTCAGGGCAGTGTCCTAGGCCCAACCATCTTCAGCTGCTTCATCAATGAACCTCCCTCCATCATATGGTCAGAAGTGGGGATGTTCGCTGATGACTGCACAGTGTTCAGTTCCATTCGCAACTCCTCTGATATGAAGCTGTTCATGCCCGAATGCAGCAAAACCTGGATGACATTCAGGCTTAGGCTGATGTGTGGCGTGACTGTTATTTGCCACTTAAGTGCCAGGCAACGACTATCTCCAACAAGTGAGAGTCTAACCACTGCCCCTTGACATTCAACGGCATTATCATCACCGAATCACCTACAATCAACAACCTGAGGGTCACCATTGACCAGAAATTTAACTGGACCAGCCACATAAATACTGTGGCTACAAGAGCAGGTCAGAGGCTGGGAATTCTGCGGCGAGTGTCTCACCTCCTGACTCCCCAAAGCCTTTCCACCATCTACAAGGCACAAGTAAGGAGTGTGATGGAATACTCTCCACTTGCCTGGATGAGTGCAGCTCCAACAACACTCAAGAGGCTCGACACCATCCAGGACAAAGCAAACCACTTGATTGACATCCCATCAACCACCTTAAACATTCACTCCCTGCACCACCGGCGCACCGTGGCTGCAGTGTGTACCATCTACAAGATGCACTGCAGCAACTCGCCAAGGCTTCTTCGGCAGCACCTCCCAAACCCATGACCTCCACCACCTAGAAGTACAAGGGCAGCAGGTGCATGGGAATACCACTACCTGCAAGTTCCCCTCCAAGTTACGCCATCCTGAATTGGAAATATGTCGCCGTTCCTTCATTGTCGCTTGGTCAAAATCCTAGAACTCCCTCCCTAACAGCATTGTGAGAGTACCTTCACCACATGGATTGCAGTGGTTCAAGAAAGCAGCTCACCAAGGGTAATTAGGGAAGGGCAATAAATGCTGTCCTTGCCAGCGACACCCACATCCCAGGAACGAATAAAAGAAAAACTCATCTGCAAATATTGATGAATCTCTATCATGACAGCATCGCCAAAGATGGCTTCCTCCATAGATTTTTTTAAAATAAAAGTCCATTGGCATGGGTGGCCAAAGATTGAAACATTCAACTTAAACATTCTACTTATCACTTATCACCTCTTCCCAGCTGAAATCATCATATTATATGATAGTTAACAACTTTGTCACCTTAACCTAGTTAATAACAGTCTCACTCGAGTTGGTAGATTTTGGGTTGTAAAACCACTATGGACTTGAGTATATAATCTAATCTGTGCAGTGCTGAGGGAATGTTGCATTGCCACAGATCTTGGTAATTTTTGACTTACTGCTGGAGCACAATACTGGCATTATGTTTGGGCACCCATTATAGAAATGGCCTGATTATCCTTTAGGAGGATGAGGAGGATCAGACAAGAAGACAGCAGACAGCAGGGGCAGCTGGGACAAGAAGGAGGAGGAGAGCACTGCGCAGGTGGTCATACTCATAGCAGGTCATCAGGGAGCATTTCTCCGACATTTACTTCACTGAGGAGCAATGTCTCAGGCACCTTCACTTCACAAACAACATAAGAAAATAAGAAACAGGAGCAGGAGTAGGCCATCCGGCCCCTCGAGCCTGCTCCGCCATACAATAAGATCATGGCTGATCTGATCCTGGGCCCAGCTCCACTTCCCTGCCCGCTCCCCATATCCCTTGATTCCATTATCGTTCAAAAATCTGTCTATCTCCACCTCAAATATATTCAATGACCCAGCCTCCACAGCTCCCTGGGATAGAGAATTCCACAGATTCACGACCCTCTGAGAGACGAAATTCCTCCTCATCTCAGTTTTAAATGGGTGACCCCTTATTCTGAAACTATGCCCCCCAGTTCTAGATTCCCCCACGAGTGGAAACATCCTCTTTGCATCTACCCTGTCGAGCCCCCTCAGGACCTTATATGTTTCAATAAGATCACCTCTCAATCTTCTAAACTCCAATGAGTATAGGCCCAACTTGCTCAACCTTTCTTCATAAGTCAACCCCTTCATCTCAGGAATCAACCTAGTGAACCTTCTCTGAACTGCCTCCATTGCAAGTATATCCCTCCTTAAATAAGAAGAGCAAAATTGTAAGCAGCACTCCAAGTGTGGTCTCATCAACGCCCTGTATAGTTATAGCAAGACTTCCCTACTTTCATACTCCATCCCCCTTGCAATGAAGGCCACCATTCCATTTGCCTTCCTAATTACTTGCTGCACCTGCATGCTAACTTTTACATACTTTGGTTCTGTTTTCACAAAGGAGGACACAAATAACCTTCCAGAGATGTCGGGGAACATAAGGTCTAATGAAAGGGAGGAACTGATAGAAATCATTATTTGTAGGGAAATGATGTTAGAGAAATTAACGGGATTGAAGGCCGATAAATCCCCAGGGCCTGATAATCTACATCCTAGGGTACTTAAGGAAGTGGCCCTAGAAATACTAGATGCATTGCTGGTCACCTTCCAAAATTTGATAGACTTTGGAACAGTACCCATGGATTGGCAGGTAGCTAATGTTACCCCTCTGTTCAAAAAAGGTGGTAGAAAGAAAACGGGGAATTACAGACCGGTAAGCCTGACATCGGTTGTGGGGAAAATGCTAGGGTCCATTATAAAAGATGTAATAGCAGAACACTTGGAAAACAGTGACCGGATCGGACAAAGTCAACATGGATTTACAAAAGGTAAATCATGCTTGACTAGTCTACTGGAATTTTTTGAGGATGTAACTGGTAAAATAGATAAGGGAGAACCAGTGGATGTGGTGTATTTGGAATTTCAAAAGGCTTTCGATAAGGTCCTGCATAAGAGATTAGCGTGTAAAGTTAAGGCACATGGGATTGGGGGCAAGGTATTGACTTGGATAGAGAACTGGTTGGCAGACAGAAAGCAAAGAGTTGGAATAAATGACTCTTTTTCCGAGTGGCAGGCAGTAACTAGTGGGGTACCGCAGGGATCGGTCCTTGGAACTCAGCTATTCACAATATATATTAATGATCTGGATGAGGGAACTAGATGTAATATCTCCAAGTTTGCAGACGACACAAAGTTGGGTGGGCATGTGTGCTGTGAGGAGGATGCCAAGAATCTCCAGTATGATTTGGACAGGTTGGGTGATTGGGCAGAAGCGTGGCAGACACCATATAACATGGATAAATGCGAGGTTATCCACTTTGGTGTCAAAACCAAGAAGGCAGATTATTATCTGAATGGCAATAGATTGGGAGAAAGGGGAGTGCAACGAGACCTGGGCGTCCTTGTGCACCAGTCGCTGAAGGTAAGCATGCAGGTACAGCAGGCGGTTAAGAAGGCAAATGGTATGTTGGCCTTCGTAGTAAAGTAAGATATTAAAATTGGGCATAACAGGGCAAGACAACCAGGATTCAATTGCAGCACCAATGTACAAGGTGGAGGTAATGGGTTAATTCATACTCTGAGTTAAACGATATAGAGGTCTGTATATTGCATTTACCCAGCTACGTTATAAAACATGATTAGGTGACTGTTGAGAGATAAAACTGCAGAGCAACTCGTAGGAAGATTAGAGAGGATGTCTGGTCGGCCAGGCAGGCAACACACGTACAAGATAACATATCGAAGAATTTGTTTATTATAAATTATAACAGGGTTCCATTCTTCAAAGTATGGTGGGACTAATGAGGATGTGATTGCTTTGCAGAAGTACCCCGAGAACAAGGCCAAAAGTCTGTGCTTTGCGCGCCATAACAAGGACTGTTATCTTAAGGAAACATGTAACGAGCAACACCACCTGGCTATGGGCAATTAGATGGTTGTAAAGCAATTAAGATGAGGCCCATAGTCACAGGACGTGATGGGACCAATTGATAACTGGAATGTGGGACTCGGGGGTGGCAGGAAGAGGAAATGTCATGGTTTTGTGATTGCAATTTAGCTATAACTCTATACGCTGATAAGCTTTACCCCTGCCCCTAGGGCAGGATATGACTGATAAGATTATGTATAAAAATGTAACTCACTAAACTTTTGGTGGAGTTGGATTCAGACAGCGATCTGAAAGGTTCTCCCCAGGCCTGAATAAACCATTGTGACTTCAATTAGTTGGTCTGTCTTTCTTTCAACAAGCCGGTGACGTCGACCTTGTACATCACTTGGTCCGCACTTTGGGGGCTTACATCCATTGGCGACGAGGATGGGATACACGATCTGAACAAGACTCTCGGACAATGATAACCTAAGACGGGTGAGTATGTTTTAATTACCACCTGTATAATTAGGGGTTAATCACTGGCGAGACGTCAAATAAGGATCAACGTACAAAAGAACTATAAAAAGAAAGACACCTTTAATTGAAGGCAGTTAAAAAGTAAAGCTCAGTGAGGGGCAGTGTGTTCCTTAAAGCCGGGAGGCGGCGAAACCTCATTTAGGGGCAGGGCATTCCCTAAAGCCGGGAGGCGGCGAAACCTCAGTTAGGGGCAGGGCGTTCCCTAAAGCCGGGAGGCGGTGAAACATAGAAACATAGAAACATAGAAGATAGCAGCAGGAGTAGGCCATTCGGCCCTTCGAGCCTGCTCAGCCATTCAACGAGATCATGGCTGATCATCCAAACCCTGGCACCCGGTCCCTACACCGACAGCCATCCCACACAAGCCCTATCCCCGTAACCCCGTAACCCCACATATTTAATCCCCCCTAACACTAAGGGCCAATTTTTATCATGGCCAATCAATCTAACCCGCACATCTTTGGACTGTGGGAGGAAACCGGAGCACCCGGAGGAAACCCACGCAAACACGGGGAGAATGTGCAAACTCCACACAGACAGTCACCCGAGGCCAGATTTAAACCCGGGTCCCTGGCGCTGTGAGGCAACAGTGCTAACCATTATGCCACCGTGCTGCCCGAAACCTCATTTAGGGGCAGGGCATTCCCTAAAGCCGAAAGGCGGCGAAACCTCAGTTAGGGGCAGGGCGTTCCCTAAAGCTGGGACACGGCAAAACCTCAGATAGGGGCAGGGCATTCCCTAAAGCTGGGAGGTGGTGAAACCTCAGATAGGGGCAGGACGTTCCCTAAGCCGGGAGGCGGCAAAACCTCAACAAATGAATGAATGGGTGCACCATAGTGAGTGAATGAAATAAAACCCTACAGTCACAAAGACGTTAAAACGGACAAGGGTGAGTTCCGTCCCAATGCCTAGCCTGAGCTGGAATTAAGAGGACAGTAGTCCCACATGATGGCCAGGATCAAGCAGGACGTAGGGAGCCACAGACCCCACAGTATCAAAACCTTGGGACTAAAGGGTTGGTGTGTGTGTTTAACGAAATGGAGTGATTGACAGGAAGTAAAGAAGGAAATCTGAGAAGAGGTATATAACGTGAGACGAGTGAATTTAGAATCATGGAAATAAAGGGAGATGGAAAGGATGATTCCCCACTGTGGGGGGACCTGGATTCTATAACCCGATTCCTGATAGATAAAAAATAAAAGGACAGTGCAGAGAGCCAAAAGGCTTAGTTGCGGGGCGGGGGGGAGAAACCAAAGATAAAGAGGGAATGGTAATCTGAGCTTGTTACCAGAAACAATGTTAGGAATCGAAACAGAAGGTAGAGATAATGAAGGAAAAAGATCTAATTTGCAGGCGAACCAATTTGAAAACTCAACAAAGGAAAAAAAGGAAACAAACAGGGATTTGGAGAGCTAGGGAAAGCTGCCGAGTCACCAATTTAAAAACGAAGAAAAAGATAAACCTAAAGCTTTACCAACATGGAAGTTATTAGCATCTGTACCAAAACAAGTAAAACACAAGATTTGCTGAGTGAAAGGAATCTTGAAAGTATGCTGGAATTTCAGGTTGTATGAAATTGTGTGTTAAAGTGTGAATGTTTTCCTGACTAGGAATGTTTAAGAGGTTACAATATTCCTTTGTCTGAAAATCTGTCCTTTAAAAAAGAAATGTCTGCTGTGTGTGTTTGAGCTCCACCCACTTCTCTGTGTTAAAAAAACATTTAACCCTTTGTCTTGTCTTGGATTTTGGAAGTTTTACAAATGTGCGAATAAGATTGTGCCCTCAGAATGAAAAAAACCTACTACAATTTAAGTTAAGCTGGAATGTAAAAACTGAGAAGAGCAACAAAAAGTTTGTTTAACAAAAGATTAAGTTATGAGGTAAATTAACCTATTAAAACCAGACTTTCATTGTGGCCACAGTGAAATTCTGGTTGGTGTAAATTGGTGTAGTCCGAATTGAATAAGATAACTCCACTCTGCAAGAATATCCGATAGTGGCAGGTCCTCCTAAAATATTTAATTGACTATGGTACTGGGAGCCCTATAGAATGCAGGACTAGAGTTAAACCCTAGAAAGGTACAGGTAGGGGAGGATGAAGTAATCTACCTAGGATACATAGTAACACAAGGGGAGAGACAAATGCCCGAAGACAGAAAGGTGGGTTAATAAAGAACAGTACCTTGAGAGCCAGGTGATAACTAATCAGAATCAGTGTGACGTGTGGCCATTGAAGGAAGAAGATTAAAGACTTAGGGCTGCTCGATTGGGAGCTTGTGATTCTGTGTAATACAGAGGATTTAAGGAAATTGTCCAGTAATATGAATAAGTTGGGGCTAGGAAGGGATCCTTTTAAAAGCTATAGCAGACGTAGAGCAAATGAGACTCCGGCAGCATATGCCGACAGACTGTGGCCCACATGGGAGGGGCACTAGTACCAAGAGGACAGCTGCGTGCTTTGATTTATCAGTCCAGTACTTACAAGCAGCTATGGTCAGATTGTGATCCAGAAGATGGGGTAAATACAAAGGCTAAATTTGTGAGGAAAATGACCCTGCGCTTTGAGGTGCATCATACAGATAAAAGGAGTATCGGGGTACTGAATAAGCAGGGCAAGGTTTGTGAAATGAAAGGGGGAAACCCTCAGAGATGGCAGCAGGAAGGGACTGTGCCAGAGAGGGGAGGGGGTCAGGCAGGTACTAGGGCTATTTAATTATTGCCGGAACTTTATCCCAGAATATGCAGAAATGGCCCAGCCTATACAGGATTTGTTCAAAGGGGGAAACCATCCCAGGAACTGGTGGACCATGAAACAGCTTTTGTAAAGTGAAACAAGCCCTGAGGTTAGCCAAAGGACAAAGTGTAAACATATACAGATAGTCGGATGCCTTTTGGGTGGTGTCTGATTGGCGAGGATATATGACACCAGGAGGAGGACCCATAAGGCATGAGAATATAATCAAGGAATTAGTAGGAGCCTCTCTCCTACCAAAGAGTGCGCAATAATAAATTAAAGCACACAAGAGGATTACAGACCGACACTAACAGGGCAATGCATGGGCAGACGAGACAGCTAAGCGAGCAGCTGAGAAAGGGAATCTGACCAATGAAGCTCAGTTGTTCATGTTTAGTTAAAGTGTGAAACCACAACTGTGTTTCGGGCAGGGATGTTTTTTGGGTTACGTGAAGTGACGCAATAATGTTTTGCTCCACCTTCAAAATCCTGCAAGGGAGTTAACCCTTTCCACTGACAGCTGTTTGAGTTCACCAAGCAACAACTTCAGTATTACTGAATAGAATTTAAGATATTGGACATTATTAAATTTAAGTTTCTTAATGTTAAGTTAATATTTCCCCACAGTGATAGAAGGAAAATTATGATTTGATAAATGGAAGTTATCCTATAAACTAATTGCAGCACTGTCTCAAATGGCAGGAAGACTGCTTGGGAGACTGTCCTGTTACACAAAGATAAATCTGGACAGATAGTTAGAGACATGAGGCCAAAGACCAACAGATTATACGGGATCTAGAACAGGATACATGGGACGACCAGAAAGAGGTCCCAGCAATAGGTAACAAGGTGATGGCAGAAATAATACCAGCCAAACCAGGGCTAGCACCGAGATGGTCAGGACCTTATGAAGCATTAATGAACTGTGACACATGTGCTTGTATAGATGAGTCCGGAACAGGTAAAGGAAGGTGGAAGCACTGGACCCAGTTAGAAATATATAACAAAGACAATGAGTAAGCCAGAGATGGTGCCCTTTTGAGCAGAGTGAGGAGTATGCTAGAAGGTATAAAGAGTGGGAAGGGGAGTTTTTACATGTACCAATGATAGGGCTGTGTATGATAATAATGTTACATGCCATAGTTTGCATCTTCAGGTATGTCTAGAGACAGAGCCACAGACCAAGAAATGAACAAGATGTACAGCAGTTTGAACTGATAGAACGGATAAGAATAGAATAATTCTAATTGGCTGGTGATGACCAGCCCCCTTTTTGTAATTACAGAAACACTGGATGTCCGGAATGAAGTCCTCGCCTTGATCCTAGGGATGAACATAAGTATTGCCATTGTCGAGGGGGATTAGTAATAAGGAGAACACGGGATGAGGTGTATTTTAGTGTGGCACATAGAGTTATTAAGCTTGCCATAAATATGAGTACTTTTGAGATGCAAAACAAATATGGAACTCCCTGTGGGTAAAACAATTAGAGGGTCCACAGGGAAAATCTATCTTACAAAGATGTAAGAAACGGGGAGTATTGGAAATGGCCGGAGCAGGGTATGTGGCCGGGTTAGCAACAGTAATAGCTTGGACATAGAAGGAGTAAACAAAGGAGTAGAAAAATTACAAGCAAAAATACAGAAGTTACTAAAACAAGCTACCGGAAATAGCCAGCAATTGACACTGGCAGGGAAACAAACAATAATGCAATTGTTAGGGGTGGAAGAGATAGTAGCCCCCATGGAGAAACAATCAATACAATTATTGATCGACTTAATAATGCTTCTTGCCAAACCGATAAGGAACTAATATGTGCCATGTATGGCTCATGGCTATTGTCAAATGCTCAGCATAACATGAGGCAAATAAATAATGGACAGATCCCTGATTGGATTACTAATGAGGATCTGGAACCTTGGATTGACACAAATAAAAGCCTATGTAAGGGGCATAAAATGGGACAAGTATACCGAGCAGGCAATTGTCTGACCCCATGGACTAAGATGATTGGCTTTGTATTGGCCATCCCACAACTCCCAGAAGAGGGACAGCCCCTATACGACGTGATTAATATAGGAGAGGTACAAAGGGAAAGTTGGGTTAAATATCATGATGTCCCTACCAAGGCACTTTGGAAAAGGGATGAAGATAATAAACAGAAGAATGGAAACTTAAGGGGGGTGGTAATGGATGGGTGCCACCACAAGGGAAGGACATGGGTGTGCACACACCCCCCCACCGAGGGAGACACATCCGAGTGTGGATTTACAAAAATCACCAATTGCACCCTTGAGGTACACCCAAGGGGGATACACCGGACAAGGGTAGCACCAAGGAACAACGGGACATTTTGTGTCAACACAATTGAACAGAAATATGAATATCAAGATATGACTTGTCCCATTCCCCAACCAAACCTTTGTTTTGGTCTAAAGATACCTACACAGATAGGAAAACCTGGTCACTTGATAATATGGGACTTAATAAAAAGGTCGACACTTATGTCATACCAGAGCCCAAGGCAATTCCTAAGTTAGAGGAAGAGGAAGCTTGGAAGAAATTACAGCAGGAAACGAAGGAAATTTTAAAGTATTATCATAAAATAGAAGAAGACTTAAAGAAACAACAAAAAGACATTAGTACAACATTAGAGGAAACTCACCCACATCCTCCTATTTTGATAATTGGGGATTAGGATGGTTGGGAACGTTGGGTGCCTCAGTGATACAAGGCATAATGATATTCCTCATGATCGTTATTACGATATATTGTGTATTTTTGCTGCTCCAGTGCCTCTGCACCAGAATGAGTAAAGCCAAAATTGGTGCCGTGAAAGAAGTCAAGCCTAAGGAGAGGCAGGTAGAGAAGTTAAGTATGGAAAACTCCCCCGCCTCTCCAAGGCAAATGGTGTAAGACGTGATAGGAAGCCCTGAAATTACAAGGGATTAATTGGGCATGGTAATTAATGACCGGGCCGGCCAACCGTAAGATGGGGGTGGCAGAAGGAGGGTGGCAGAAGGAGGGTGGTGAATGAGGATTGGTGAGTGATGACAGTCTCGAATTGGCACGTCACACACCCAACGCGGGAATGAGGGACAAGCTTGAGCGGAAAGCCTAAACCATTAATGCAGGGTCTGAGGGGCCCCGGGAATGGTTACACCGGAAGGAATGCAGAAAGGAAAGACCACCATAAAGGAAAGCCCACCGTAAAGGAAAGACCACCATACCACATGGGGGGAAGTCAGCCTCCAGATTGATAGGATATATATAAACATGTATAATCTAGACTGGTAGAAGTCCAGGGAGTGCACGCTCTGGCAGACACCAGGAAGTGGAAACGCATGTTGACCTGTATTGGAACAATTGTGGTCACGCACAACTTCAACTCCATCATCAAGTTTGCTGATGACACTACCATTGTAGGCCTGATCACAGATGGCGATGAGACAGGCTACAGGGAGGAGGTAAGAGCCCTAGGAGAATGGTGCAAGTACAACAAGCTCTCCCTCAACATCAGCAAAACAAAGGAGATGATCGTGGATTACAGGAAGCGGCAGGGGGAGGGACACACCCCAATCTACATCGAAGGGGCTGAGGTGGAGAGGGTCAGCAGCTTCAAATTCCTGGGTGTATTCATTACGGAGGATTTAATGTGGTCTCATCACATCGACATTGTAACCAAGAAGGCATGCCAATGCCTGTTCATCCTCAGGAGACTGAAGAAATTTGGAATGGCCCCCCAGATTCTCACCAACTTCTACCGGTGCACCATCGAGAGTATCCTGTCCGGCTACATCACTACCTGGTATGGCAACTGCACCGCCACAGACTGCAAGGCTCTACAGATAGTAGTGAAAGCTGCACAACACACTATAGGAATTAAACTACCTGCTGTGCAGGATATCTGCCCTGAGAGGTGCCGGGGGAAGGCCCTGAGAATGATTAAAGATGCGAGTCACCCCAGCCACAACCTCTTCGCCCTGCTCCCGTCCGGTAAGAGATACCGAAGCATACGGTCTCGTACCAACAGGTTTCAAAACAGCTTCTACCCCCAGGCCCTAAGACTTATGAACGATTAATTTATTATTATTTATTACTGTTGTTTTATTTATTATTACTGTCTTTCTATTAGTATTTTTATCATTGTTATGCCATATTTATTCCAATGTTGGGAGGACTCGTAAAAATCAACATTTCATTGTGCAGTACACACGTCTGTTGCATATATGACAAATAAAATTGAATTGAATTGAAAAAAGGGGGGACTGAAGTAAGATATTAAAATTGGGCATAACAGGGCAAGACAACCAGGATTCAATTGCAGCACCAATGTACAAGGTGGAGGTAATGGGTTCATTCCTATTCTGAGTTAAACGATATAGAGGTCTGTGTATTGCATTTACCCAACTAAGTTTTAAAACATGATTAGGTGACTGTTGAGAGATTAAACTGCAGAGCAACTTGTAGGAAGATTAGGGAGGATGTCTGGTCGGCCAGGCAGGCAACACATGTACAAGATAACATATCGAAGAATTTGTTTATTATAAATTACAACAGGGTTCCATTCTTCAAAGTATGGTGGGACTAATGAGGATGTGATTGCTTTGCAGCAGTAACCCGAGACCAAGGCCAAAAGTCTGTGCATTGCGCGCCATAACAAGGACTGTTATCTTAAGGAAACATGTAACGAGCAACACCACCTGGCTACGGGCAGTTAGATGGTTGTAAAGCAATTAAGGTGAGGCCCATAGTCACAGGACGTGATGGGACCGATTGATAACTGGAATGTGGGACTCGGGGGCGGCAGGAAGAGGAAATGTCACGGTTTTATAATTGCAATTTAGCTATAACTCTATACGCTGATAAGCTTCACCCCTGTCCCTAGGGCAGGATATGACTGATAAGATTATGTATAAAAGTGTAACTCACTAAACTTTCGGTGGAGTTGGATTCAGACAGCGATCTGAAATGTTCTCCCCAGGCCTGAATAAACCATTGTGACTTCAATTAGTTGGCCTGTCTTTCTTTCAACAAGCCGGTGACATCGACCTTGTATATCACTTGGTCCACACTTTGGGGGCTTACATCAGTAGCGAGAGGGTTTGAGTACAGGAACAAGGATGTCTTGCTACAGTTGTACAGGGCATTGGTGAGACCACACCTTGAGTATTGTGTGCAGTTTTGGTCGCCTTATCTGAGGAAGGATGTTCTTGCCATGGAAGGAGTGCAGCAAAGATTCACGAGGCTGATACCTGGGATGGCAGGTATTGACGTATGAGGAGAGAGCGGGTCGATTGGGCTTGTACTCGCTGGAGTTTAGAAGAATGAGAGGGGATCTCATTGAAACTTATAAAATTCTAATAGGACTAGACAAACTAGATGCAGGATGGATGTTCCCAATGGTCGGGGAGTCCAGAACCAGGGGTCACAGTCTAAGGACACGGGGTAAGCCATTTAGGACAGAGATGAGGAGAAATTTCTTCACCCAGAGAGTGGTGAACCTGTGGAAATCTCTTCCACAGAAGGCAGTAGAGGCCAATTCATTAAATATATTCAAGAAGGAGTTGGATATATTTCTTAAGGCTAAAGGGATCAAGGGGTATGGGGAGAAAGCAGGGACAGGGTACTGAATTTGAATGATCAGCCATGATCTCATTGAATGGCGGAGCAGGCTCGAGGGGCCGAATGGCCTACTCCTGCTCCTATCTTCTATGTTTCTATGTGTTGTGTTTCATGTACAAGGATCCCCTGATCCCTCTGTACTGCAGCATTTTGTAATCTCTCCCCATTTAAATAATAATTTGCTTTTTTATTTTTCCTACCAAAGTGGATAACCGCACATTTTCCTACATGATACTACAAATTTTTGCCCACTCACTCAGTCTATCTATATCCCTTTGCAGATTCTATGTGTCCTCTTCACAACTTGCTTTCCACCTATCTTTGTATCATCAGCAAATTTGGCTACATTACACTCAATCCCTTTATCCAAGTCATTAATATAGATGTAAATAGTTGAGGCCCCAGCACTGATCCCTGTGGCACCCCACTAGTTACAGTTAGCCAATCGGAAAGTGACCCATTTATCCCGACTCTCTCTTTTCTGTTAGTTATCTTGTGCAGTAACCTTTTATGTGGCACCTTATTGAATGCTTTCTGGAAATCCAAATACACTCCATCTACTGGTTCCCCTTTATCCACCCTGCTTGTTATATCCTCAAAGAACTCCAGCAAATTTGTCAAACATGATTTCCCTTTCATAAAACCATGCTGACTCTGCTTGACTGTATTATGATTTTCTAAATGTTCTGCTATTACTTCCTTAATAATGGACTCCAGCATTTTCCCAATGACAGTTGTTAGGCTAACTTATCTGTAGTTTCCTGCTTTCTTAAATAGGGGCATTATATTTGAAGTTTTCCAATCTGCTGGGACCTCTCCAGAATCCAGGGAATGTTGGTAGATTGCAACCAATGCATCCATTATCTCTGCAGCCACTTCTTTTAAGACCATAGGATGCAAGCCATCAGGTCCAGGGGACTTGTCCACCTTTAGTCCCATTATTTTACCAAGTACTTTCTCTCTAGTGATAGTGATTTTTTAAGTTCCCCCTCCACCCCACTAGCCCCTTGATTATCCATTATTGGGACGCTTTTACTCTCTTCTACCATACAAAATATTTTTCAAAGTCTCTGCCATTTCCCTGTTTGCCATTATTATTCCCCAGCCTCATCCTCTAAGGGACCAATGTTTACTTTAGCTACTCTCTTCCTTTTTGTATACCTGTAGAAGCTCTTACTATCTGTTTTTATATGTCTTGCTAGTTTACTCTCATAATCTATCTTCTCTCTCTCTTTATTTTTTTAGTCATCCTTTGCTGGTTTCTAAACATTTCCCAATCATCTGGCCTACCACTAATCTTCACAACATTGTATGGCTTTGTTTTCAATTTGATACCATCCTTTACTTCCTTAGTTAGCCACGGATGGTTCATCCTTCTCTTAGTCTTTCCTTCTCACTGGAATATATTTTTGAGAGTTATGAAATATCTTCTTAAATGTCTGCCACTGCTTATCTACCATCTTACCCTTTAATCTATTTTTCCACTCAACTTTAGCCAACTTTGCCTTCATACTTTGGTAATTGCCTTTATTTAAGTTCAGGACATTGGTTTGAGTCCTGACTTTCTCAACCTCAAACTGACTTTGAAATTCTATCATGCTATGATCACTCTTTCCTAGAGGATCCTATACTATGAGATCATTAATTAATCCTGTCTCATTACACAGTACCAGATCTAAGGTAGCCTGCTCCCTGGTTGGTTCCACAATGTATTGTTCTAAGAAACTGCCCCTAATACAGTCTATGAACTCTTCCTCAAGGCTACCTTGGCCAATTTGATTTGTCCAATCAATATGAAGACTAAAATCGCCCATTATTATTGCAAGACCTTTCTCACGAGCCTCCATTATTTCTTGATGTATACCCTGTCCTACAGTGTGGCTACTGTTAGGGGGTCTATAGACTACTCCCACCACTGACTTCTTTCCCTTATTATTTCTTATCTCCACCCAAACTGATTCTACATCAGGAGGCAGACACCGAGCTGTCACCTGCTGCAGCCACAGCTCGAGCCTCAAACCAGAGCATGGACAGCACTGCCTGTCTATCTGTGGCTGTCAAGGTCAACGTGGCCCTTAATGTTTATATAACTGACTCCTTTCAGGCTGCAGCAGGTAGCCTCGGTGACATCTATCGGTTTCCAATCCATCCTTGTATCAGGGAGGTCACTATGGCTCTCTACATCAGGAGGAACACCTACATCTTTTTTTTCTATAGACAGAGCAAAACAGCACGAGCGAGCACTAGGCTTCAACCGCATTGCAGACGTTCCCAAGGTGCAGGGTGCCATAGCCCGCTCCCACAATGCCTTGTGTGCTCTCCACCACTAGCCTGACATCTTTCTGAATACACAGGAATTCCACTCCCTCAACGTCCAGCTTGTTTGCGACCACAGGCAATGCATCATGCAGGCCTGTGCCCGGTTTCCTGGCCGCAGTTATGATGCATTCATCCTGCGCCAGTCCTATGTATCGCCTTTATTCCAACCAGGCAGTCAGATTACAGGCTGCCTACTGGGTGGCCATGGCTATCCCCTTCAGACTTGGCTCCTGACTCCTGTCAGGAATCTAGGCATAGCTGCAGAGCTGGCCTACAATGAGAGCCATGCCACCACTTGGAATGCCATCGAGCAGTCAGCGTGTTCAAGTAACGCTTCCGCTGCCTGGATCATTTGGGTGGAGCTTTGCAGCACACCTCTGAGTGGGTATCCAGATTTGTGGTCGTCTGATTGAAATTTCTCATTTAAAACTTTCATTACTGTGTTTAAATTCCTCCATGGCCTCTGTTGTATCCGTGTGTTAATGGAGACACGGAATGCAGGAGCTGGTTTAACAGGTGTTTACTGAACAAAGTCTGGAGGTGAACTGAAAGATACAAGACACTATACAGGCTTATATAGCCCGAGTGGCCACTACCGGCATTACAGTACACAGGGGCTCTTAAAGGCACATACACCACAATCCCTCCCCTTTTAGACAACCAGTACATAACATTTTAAGTAATCATTAATTAACATGTTTACAAGAACAATAATCTACACATTTGCTGCAGTTAATCAATTATAAGTCAGTCTCTCTGGAGGCTTCCTGACTCGGTCCGGATAACGCCTCGGTGGTGTAGTAGGTTCTCTTGGCAAGGTCGATTCGGCTTGAATGCCAGTGTCGTGTTCATCTGGTTCCAGTATCACCGGATCGGAGGTAGATACTATGGGTATCTCTGCTTCATCATTAGGCGTATAGAGTTGTGGTGTAGGTTGTCCCTTTTCGGATGACTCTATGATCTGGTCAGCATGGCGCCTTATTATGCTTTCTCCAATGTCCACGGTATACATCAACGGTCCTAGTCGTGTGCAAATAGTTCCAGGCTGCCATTTCTCGGTACGGTAGTCCCAGGCCAAAACTTGTTGACCTATCTGGAAGGTTCTAGTTGGCCTTTCATTCATGCCTTGAAATTGCCGTTTCTCTACATCTCTTCTGATGTTTGGCTTGATCAAATCCAGCCGGCATCTTAGTCTTCTATTGAAAAACATCATGGCGGGAGTTTGGTTTGTAACCACATGTGTTGCATTCCTGTATGTAAACAAGAAGTTATGCTGTAGATTTATGTCTTCATTACCCATGGCCTTTATGGCCTTCTTCAAGGTCTGGACAAACCTTTCAGCCAATCCATTGGTGGCGGGATGGTATGGGGCGGACGTGTGGTGCTTAACCCCATTGTTTTTTAAGAACTTCCTGAATTCTTCGGACACAAATTGCGGTCCATTATCAGAACAGATCTGTTCAGGCAGCCCATTCCTGGCAAATATGGTCCTTAATACTGTGATGGTTTTTTCCGTGGTGGTGGAGGACATCTTTATTACCTCCGGCCACTTGGAATGTGCATCAACCGCGATTAAGAACATTGAGTCCATAAATGGGCCAGCAAAGTCGATATGTACCCTTTGCCATGGAGATGAGGGCCACTCCCATGGATGTAGAGGGGCTTGTGGTGGGGCGTTTTGGACCTTCTGGCATCCTAGACAGCCCTTGGTCATTTCTTCGATGTCTCCATCGATACCTGGCCACCACACAAACGCTCTGGCTAGGTTCTTCATTTTCACTCCACCCAGATGCCCCTCGTGAAGCTCCTTTAGCACTTTATCCTGGAGTTTGGGTGGAATCACCACTCTGGATCCACACATCAAGGTTCCTCGGCACACTGACAGCTGTTCTCTTCTTTGCGAGAATGCTGGCAACAGTGGTTCGCCATGTGCTGGCCATCCCTTCACCATTAAATCGTAGACTCGTGAGAGAGTCGGGTCATTTCTTGTTTCCTTTTCAATGGTAGAATTTGTTACTGGTAGACATTCCACTATGGTTGAGTGGAACATCTCCACTGGGTCCACTGTAGGTGCCTCTTCTACCGTTGGTAACGGTAGACGCGATAAACCGTCAGCATTTCCATGCTGTTTTGATCCTTTGTATTCTGTATCATATTGGTGTGCCCCTAGGAAAAGGGACCACCTCTGTAGCCTTTGCGCTGTCATAATGGGAACGCCCTTTTTAGGGTTGAATATGGAGACGAGGGGTTGATGGTCAGTCAACAAGGTAAATTTTTGTCCGTGTAGGTAATGGTTGAATTTCTGCACTCCCCATACCAGGCTGAGTGCTTCCCTGTCGATCTGGGCATAGTTACGCTCAGCAGAGTTCAATGAGCGTGACGCAAAAGCTATCGGCCGCTCCGAGCCATCAGGGAATCTATGAGATAATACCGCTCCTACGCCGTAAGGGGATGCATTGCACGCCAGCCTGATTGGCAGTGATGGGTTGTAATGAGCCAAAACTTCCTTGGACGTGATCAAGCCTTTGCATTTATGGAAGGCACGTTTACAGTCTTCGCTCCATTTCCAATTTACTCCCGTTTGTAGCAGTTCGTTAAGAGGGTGCAGAACAGTTGACAAGTTCGGTAAAAATTTATGATAGTAATTTATCAAACCCAGGAACGACCTTAATTATGAGACATTTTCAGGTGCTGGGGCTTTTATGACCGCTTCAATTTTTTCAGGTGACTTATGCAACCCTTCTTCGTTAATTATGTGGCCACAATATGATATTTGTTTCTGGAAAAATTCGCACTTGGGGCGATTTGCTCGTAGGCCCCGTTCTCTCAGCCTAGTGAGCACCTGCTCCAAATTGGCAAGGTGCTCGTTGTCGTTTTCTCCTGTTACAAGGATGTCGTCTAGGTAGCATTGAGTCCCCGGAATCCCTTGCAGGACTTGCTCCATAGCTCTTTGCCAGATAGCTGGAGCTGATGCTACTCCGAAAACCAATCGATTGTACTGGTACAGGCCTTTGTGTGTGTTTATCGTGAGATACTTTTTAGAAGCCTCCTCAACCTTCATCTGTAGATATGCCTGTGCCAAGTCAATTTTGGTGAAACGTTTCCCTCCGGATAGTGAGGCAAAAATATCTTCTATCCTCGGAAGAGGATACTGTACTGTGTGAAGGACCGGGTTTACAGTCACCTTGAAGTCCCCACAGATGCGAATTTTTCTCTGTTCTTCAGCTTTATCATTATTCAACGTTTTCTTCATGACCGGGACGATGGGTGTTGCCCACTCGCTCCAATCTATCTTGGATAACACGCCTGCCTTTTCCAAATTCTCCAGCTCTGCCTCGACTGCTGGACGAATTGCGTATGGCACCGGCCTTGCCTTAAAAAACTTGGGAATTGCCGCATCTTCCACTTTTATTGAGGCGGTGACGCCTTTCAAGGTTCCTAGTTCCTGTTGAAACACTTCTTTGGCGTTGGCCAAGATGTCTTTTAATCGTTCAGGTATGAAGTCATCATCATTTTTTTTCTTACTGGTCACCGTCAGTGCCTGAATGGAGTGCCAGTCTAAACGTATCTTCCTGAGCCATTCACGTCCCAACAGCGGCGGACCACCATCTTGCAGAAAGCATAAGTACAACTTCTGTATTTCCTTGCCGTTGTATACAACAGGCACCCTTATTTTCCCTCTGGGGTATACTTTCTGCCCCGTATATGTTTTCAAGATAATGGATGTGTCTTTCAAAGGTATATGCGGAAATAGCCGCTCGTAATCCCGTCGACTTATGACGGTCAGAGCTGATCCTGTATCTAGCTCCATTTTAACTGGGGACCCCGCTATCGTGAGGGTAATCCAAATGGTCTGGTAATCTTCTTTGGCAATTACATTATGTAATTTGAGACAGCTTAGTCTCTTGTTTCCGGAGTCGCTATCGCTCTTCTGGTCTTCGGAGCAACTGTCCGTCATCATTTGTACCTTTCTGTACTTTTCCTTATTGATTTTTTTTTTGTCAGTGGATTTTTTGTTTCCAGATCGGCATACACATGCAATGTGTCCCATCTTTCCGCATTGCCTGCATGCTTTGTCCTTGAACCAGCAGTCCCTCTGGTCATGGGTGGATCTGCCGCAGCGAAAACATCTCTCGAAACCTTGTGTCATTTCATGGGTGCCGAAGTCCTGTGGCTTTTACTGTATCTCTGCAGCTCCTCTTGCTGCTGCTTCATATGACACAGCCACACTGAAAGCCTTGTCCAGTGTTAAATCTTTCTCAGAAAGTAGCCTTTTCTGTGTTCCTTCACTTAGGAGACTGCAGACGAATTTGTCTCGAAGAGAACCTGCCAGTCCTGCCCCGAATTGGCAGTGCTTTGACAACTTTCTTAATTCGGTGAGGTAATCAGCGTTACTTTCATTCTTGTGCTGATTCCTCCTGAAGAATTTGAATCGTTCCGCTATCAGCAGTGGTGTTGGCTTTAAGTGCTCCTGTAGGGTATCAACAATCTATTTAAAATTCTTGTCCATCGGTTTGGCTGGAGTGATTAATTTTCGTAACAGCCCGTATGTCCTTGCGCCCATTAGATTTAGAAGTACCGATGCCTTTTTATCATCCTCTATTTCATTCGCTGTGCAATATACCTCCACTCTTTCCACATATGTGGTCCAATCCTCTACATCACTATTGAAAGCAGTAATATTGCCAGTCTTAGGCATCCTGAAAAAAATGGCACCTCCCGCGCTTTCCTTTCTTCCCTGCCGAGAAAAAATGGCGCCTCCTGCGCTTTCCCGCCGCTGCCGCTGCTGACAACGCTGTTCTCCACGGTTTTTATTTATACAGATATTTTTAATAGTTGGAGACTCGTTCCCGCCGGACTCTCTGGGACTTTTCCCTCCCTCTGCTTGGTCTGAACGCCGACCTGCTTTGCAGCGCTGGCCGTCTCCCAAGTGCTCCACCCTCCGTCTCTGTTTGCCTCCGCCTTCGCTGCTCGGCCCCGCTGCAGAGCCAGCCGATCGAGCCCCAGCCCGCCGCCCAGGAAGGATTATTGCAGTACCTGCCACCAGCCCGGCTAGCTGGTGAAACCAGAGTTTTTTTTTCTTCGACCTTCGTCTGAGGAATCGATCTCCTTGAGGTGCTGCCGAATTGCAGGTAAGTCCGTTTCCAATTCGTCGCCACTGTTGTATCTGTGTGTTAATGGAGACATGGAATGCAGGAGCTGGTTTAACAGGTGTTTACTGAACAAAGTCTGGAGGTGAACTAAAAGATACAAGACACTATACAGGCTTATATAGCCCGAGTGGCCACTACCGGCATTACAGTACACAGGGGCTCTTAAAGGCACATACACCACAGCCTCCCCCTCCCCATTTCTGTAACATCCTCTAACCCTCCAAGCTCCACAGAACTCCTCTAAATCCAGCATCTTGTGCGTCACCCTGTCCCTTTTCCCCCATTAGCCACCTAGGACCCACTTTCTGGAATTCCCTCCTCAAACCCCTCTGCCACCTCCCTTTCCTACTTTAAGTTACTCTTTAAAATCCAACGATTTTACTATAGTTTTGGTCCCTCCTCCTCCTTTGGCTTAGCGGCAGTTCTTAAGCAGGCCTTTGTGAAGCATCTGAGGATGTTTTTTGCATTAAACGTTTCAATGAGAGGTGATCTCATTGAAACATACAAAATTCTTACAGGGCTTGACAGGGTAGATGCAGGGAGGATGTTTCCCCTGACTGGGGAGTCTAGAACCAGGGGTCACATTCTCAGAATAAGGGGTTGGCCATTTAGGACTGAGATGAGAAGAAATTTCTTCGCTCAGAGGGTGGTGAATCTTTGGAATTCTCTACACCAGAGGGCTGTGGAGGCTCAGTCATTGAATATATTCAAGACAGAGATTGATAGATTTTTGAATATTAAGGGAATCAAGTGATATGGGGATAGTTCAGGAAAGTGGAGATGAGGTAGAAGATCAGCCATGATCTTATTGAATAGCGAAGCAGGCTCGAAGGGCCAAATGGCCTACTCCTGCTTCTATTTCTTATGTTGTTGTTGGAGGTTTAACTGAAAATCAGTGCAGTGATTCAACGTATTTGACACTGTTTCAGAGTCATGCACACAACATTGCAGTGGGCAGAGAGAAAGCTCCGTTCCTTAATAACCTTACGGGGTGATTCTAACCCTACCTGTCTCAGGGAAACTGGGTGGGTAAACAGTTAAAATCACCCAAGTAACTTATGTGCCCTGGAGCCTCTGGGAGCTGACCTACCATGATGTTAACCTCTTTAAATGAGCAGGCAGCATGGACATCCACCCAAAACTGATGGGATTTAAATGAGGCCCAGGAGTTAAAATATATTGGGCCTCATTTTCGGAGCAGCAGGTGTGATTCTAACTCACACAACTGCTTACCCTCCCAAAACTGGCTGAGTTTAAAAAAAAAATACAACCTTGGTGGAAGCTTTGGAGTTAAAATGAGGCCTGTGAAGTTGGATAGCATACGAGACTGACTTGCCCAGATAATCACTGCATGTCATATACTGTTCCGGGACAGTGTACCTGTTAGTGTGCATGAATCAGTGAAGTGTTTCTTGGTATGTGTAGCCTGGCAACTGTCCAATTTTGAGACAGTAATCGGGCAGATGGCACTGGAAATGGAGCGGAGATCAGCATCTACCTTAACACCCATCCCAGTTTCCGTTGTCCTTTCCAATTAGTGAGAGAAGCATCCAATTCAGAGATGAGGAGCTTAATTTTAATACTTTGAGGGACAGGCACATCCTGCATTCCTTTCCTGCCATTCTGGCATAGTGTCTCAGGTGTAAATTGCGCCCATATGAAATGGGCTTTCAGGGTTTACAGGCAACAGTAGACAGAAGATCATATAAAGGACATTGTAATGTTAAGATTAAGTGTATTTCAGCCATTTCTTAACAATCTTTACTCACTTGACCCTTCTTAACTCAATATTGTTACTTAAAATTGAAGAAGGGTTTGTCAGTGAAATTTAAAATATAAATTCAACAAGGTCAAAAAATGGGCAGGAGCACCACCCAGCACTATTTGTCTGCACCTCTGCTAAGTGATACAGGCAGCACGCAAAATTCATGCTGCCTGCTCATCAGCATGACTGCAGTGCTGATCTCAGCACTAAACATGCTGCTGATTGGATTAGCGCACAGTGCAGGGGTGGGGGGCAGGGGACAAATATCGGGTGCAGTCCACTGGCCAATAAAATTTGGCCTAGGCTCTCTCCACTACTTAAAGGGAAGTTGCGTTGTTGCAGAAGCACCTCATTGTCAAATGAGAAGAAGGGATGGCGCAACAGCCTAGAGAAAGGGCGAGACAGTTCTCGGATTCTGAACTGGCTGCCTTGGTCCTGGGGGTAGAACGGCAATGGGCTGTCCTTTACCCGCATGGGGGCAAGAGGCCATCAAAGGTCATCAGCAGAAGGATTTGGGAAGAGATTGCACAATCGGTCATGGCAACGAGTGTTGGCTCCAGGATATGGATCCAGTGCTGAAAATTTTTTAATGACCTCACACGGCTGGTCAAGGTGAATGAAGACTTCAGAAATGCCATATCCCACCATCTGTACCACAAGCCTCACACACTGCTCAATGCACCACACCCCCATCACTCAAAGAATATCAAAGAAATCTCCAATAGTATTGATTCATAATAGGCCTCCTCTTGATGTGCTAGCGGTTGTGGCTGATTTGTTCTTTTACTTGACAAAAATAATATTTTGTATTTTCTGTGACTGTGTGGTGCTAAGAATCATGGGGGTCTATTTTCCCTCCAAGTAGACTTCATGTGCTCGGCTGGTGAAGTGCAGCGATGAGGCCACCCGTAGATTCCAGTGTGAGGGCCGGGTCTCGTTAGCATTGGGCCGGCAGGCAGTAGCCAAAGTACAAGGGCCCGGGGCAACCCATCAGCTCCAGCCTGCCACAATGTCCAGCAGCTCAGCCAAACTCCATGCCACAAAAGGCAGATATGAAGAGAGGGAGGGCTTGCTATCTGGGGGAGGGGGAGCAGAATTGGCCCAGGCTGGTTTTGTGGAGCCTGGAGGAGCACTGCCACTCCTTCCAGCTCCGCAAAATAAAGAGGGAATTGCCTTTACGATCGTCTGTCTGGGCCAGTAGATACTGCACAGTGCGTACTCTGCCCAGTTCATTCCAGAGATGACAAGTAGGGCTCTGTATACATCAAAGGACCCTGAATAGCATTTTAAATTTGCCTACCGGTTGCCTTGGGGCCACTCCGGCTGCCCTGCAGTCAGTCCCAGGGAAGGTGACTGCAGTCACAGGGCGGTAGGTCTTTTCCCACCACATTCGGGGTGCTGCTGCCCCATTTGTGCCAGGCAGGAGGCCTGATAAATCAGCCCATAGATAGTCGAGTATAATGTGTCACTTAAAGGCATTGTTTTAATTTAGCTTTCATTAGTGAGATGCTTGTGAATCGATATTTTCACATCTTTGTTAAAGGCAAACTGTCTATGCAAATGAGCCGATTCTGTCTTGCGTTTTAATTTATACTTTTCTGATTATGTAACAACACTTCAATGTTCAGTTAGGTCTCTAGAGCAAATAGTTTGCTCCAGTGTCAAATCCGATCATGCAGTACAACTGTTAGCTTGAACCTTCAAAAGTAGTTCAGTGAAAAATTATATCCATCACATTGGTAGCATCACACTACTCAGGGGGCCCCCACCATGATATAAACAGTATTGTCAGCTGAACTTCTGCAAGAAATGTAATGTATTGTCGAAGAAGGATTGTAACATTAAAATGTGGAACACCATTTTCCCTCGAGTTCAGACATTGCTTCTGGCTGTCGCAACTTAATTTATTGCAGGATGTGGATATCAGAATTTGAGAATTTCTGAATGGATGGCAACAATCAACGGTATGGTTCTGAGATTAACTTGTCTCCAGAGAGAACTTGCCGACCAGACTGCTTTTTAGACCTGTAGGACTCTAATCACAGTGGGTGGTGGGATCGCTGGCTTCAATGTTAGACAATACTGCTGTTTTATAAATCTATTTAATGCCACTTTCTGCTTTTCAAATTAAGCCCTCTCTTTGTTTCCAAATTAGATTGGTTCTGGTGTCTTTCTGTTTCTGATTTTCCATTTAGTTGCTGCTGGGTTTTTTCTTGTACACAAATTATGTAACCATAGTACATTGCACATATTACTCCTAGAATGAACCTTGCTTACAATACTCCGTTCATTACAATGTATTCATTCGTTGCCTCCTAAATATTGCATAGGAATAATGGGTTGGGATTTAGTTTTGCTCCTTGGGTTTTTATTTGCGACAGTTAATTAAAGCCTGATCCATTCCAGACAAATCAATTCAATTAAAAAGATCCAGCCACAACTCAGTCATCAGAAGGATGAAATTCAGTGCACATTAAACATTTAACTCTTATTTCACCACAAAGGTATCAGGGACTGAACAGAACACAATTTGATGTAATACTAACTATTTTATTTGGCTGCTTTTGTCAAATTAAAGCTAATACGATCCTTGACTAGACAGAAATAGTATGTTTCAATATAGCAGATGACAATCATGCTCTTCCTGTTTAAATTTACATCTTGGAAGATGTCTATTTAAAAACATGTGACCTCTTTGCCCAAGCAAGTCTAACTTGCACTTTCTCTTTCTCTGAGATGCATAAATTCTGGCTTTTGAGATACATTGTCAGCTAGTCATCTAAATTCTTCATCGTTTCCTGGCTCTTCCTCAATTCCAGCTAATAAATTGCACATTGTTACAATGTTATGCTATATACTTCTTAAAACTTATTTGGCTGTTGGATTGCACTGTTACATATATAAGCTTAAACTGTCATAACTATTGAACTATTCTGAACTACACTTGAACATACTAACACACTAAACATTCTTTTACCTACAAATATCTATTTAAAAGTTTCTTCTTTCATCAAATATAGTCTAACCTCTGAACTCTAAGGCCCTTTTAGTAACCAGGATTGTTAAGATTAAAATATTATTTCAGGCAAATTGACCTATCAATCACTCCTCACCAAAAATATTTATCCAAATAACTTTAACTGTGCAACATCATTCACTTCTGGATTAAATAAAAATCAACATGTAGCATATTATTGTTAATTAAGCAGTTTCAAACACATGGGTACTCTTGCTGTTTATGGCCAACCAAGCATGAAAAATAAAGGATTCTTTACTGAATTTAACCACTTGCTTATCATTGGCTTTTTAAGGTCAACAATGGATAGATAATAAAACAGTACCAAAGTACTTACAGGAAGTTAATCCTATAGATTTGGAATCGCTAATGCAAATCGTACAACTACATTATAACTACAAGAGGATAACTAAAGAAAGAGTAGGTCCTATTAGAGACCAAAAGATTAACCTGTGTGTTGAGGCGGGAGACGTAGGTATGGTTCATAATGAATACTTGTAGTGTATGTGCTTTAAGTCAGAACTACTTTTTACAGCTCCTGTATACTGTAGTACCGGCAGTAACCACACCGGTATATAAGCTGTGCGCATGCCTCTGTACTCCAGTCTAGAGATGACCCTCCTCCAGTAAAGACCTGTTGTTTGTTTATGTCCAGCATCCGTGTAATTCTTTATCCACTGAACCACAGATCTAACAGTGGCGACGAGTGTTGATGCGAATCTACCTGCAACATTAAACAAAAAAAAACAAAAAAAATAGTCGAGTCCAGGAACACGGGCGTCGACCGCGAGCAACCGCCCAGCAGTCAGGCAGAGATCCAACTTCACTGGGGAGGCTGTGGAGAGCCGGGCTTGGTTCCCCAGCCACAACGAGCAGTAAGAGACCGACGACAGGTCCTGAGCAGACCCTTCCTGAGCAGCGGCGGCTGGAGCCGACCGACGGCAGAGAGAGAGAGCCGGGCAGCGTCGACGGGGTAAGAAAAAGGGTGAAGAGAGCAGGGTGCAGCCGGGGGTTGATCACCGAGCGGCGTCGTGGAAAAATACTGCAAAACCGGAGAGAGAGAGGGTAAGAAACAACCGGGTTCTAGACTGAGCGGCGTCGACAAATATCAAGAGAAGAACACGCAGAGCACAGCCAGGGATCACGGGCTGATCAGGGTTCACGGGGCGAAGCAAGGGGAGACGCCATTGAGCCGCGGAGAAGCAGGGAGAGGCGCGGGAGGCGCCACTGAGCTGCGGAGAAGTAGGAAGAGCGAGGGAGACGCCATTTTGCGAAGCCGCAGCGGAGAAGACGGGCGAGCGCGGGAAGGAAGGAAAGTGCGGGAGACGCCATTTTGTGCCAGCGGAGAAGAAGGGGAAGCGCGGGAGGCGCCATTGGGGATAGTTAACGCACAACCAAGGATGCCGAAGAGTGGCAGTATCTCTACGTTCGACAATGAAGTCGAAGATTGGGCGACATATGTGGAACGTATTGAGGTGTACTGCAGGGCGAATGAAGTGCCAAATGCTAATAAAGCACTGGTTCTGTTAAATTCCATGGGTGCAAAAACTTATGGGTTACTGCGAAATCTAATAACCCCAGAGAAGCCGGTAAACAAGGATTTTGGAAGCATAGTAGAAATCCTACAGGACCACTTAAGCCTCACACCGCTGCTGATAGCAGAACGATTTAAGTTCCATAAAAGGAACCAACACAAAGACGAAAGCAATGCTGAGTACCTAACGGAACTGCGCAAGCTATCAAAATACTGCCAGTTTGGAGCGGGACTAGCAGACACGTTAAGGGACAAGTTTGTGTGTGGGCTACAAAGTGAAGGAACCCAGAAACGGCTTCTATCAGAAAAGGACCTTGCGCTGGACAAAGCTTTCAATATGGCAGTATCACACGAAGCAGCCGCAAGGGGCGCTGCAGAGATACAATGGAGACCGCAAGAATACGGCACCAACGAAATGACCTATGGAACAGGGAAGTGCTATCGCTGCGGCAGAACAACACATGACCAGAAAGATTGTTGGTTCAAGGACCAAGTCTGCAGACAGTGTGGGAAAGCAGGACACATAGCAAGAGTCTGCAGGTCTGGGAAGAAAGCCAACAGGAAGAAATCTCCACAGGAGAAGTACAAAAAGGTACACCAGGTGATGGACAGTGGTTCAGACGAACAGAAAAGTGACACAGACTCCGGAAGCAAGGAGCTGGGTTGTCTGAAACTACATAATGTAACCGAAATAGAGGATCACCAGACTATCTGGGTTACACTCAAGATAGACGGAGTCCAAGAGGAAATGGAATTGGACACAGGGTCAGCTCTAACATTCATAAATCAAAGCGACTACAAGCGGCTATTTTCACACATACCCTTGAAAGCTACAGAGATTGTCTTGAAGATGTATACGGGGCAAAAAGTCTACCCCAAAGGAAAAATAAGGGTGAACGTGACATATAAAGGTCAGGAAATACCTAAAATGGATATATATGTATTGCCAAATGGAGGACAACCACTGCTAGGACATGAGTGGATCTGGAAGATACATTTAGGTTGGCATTCCATACAGGCACTGAAGGTGGAGGCCAAAAAGGATGACAACGTCACACCTGGACGACTGTCAAAAATGCTAACTGACGCAAAAGAAGTGTTCCAGGAGGGACTCGGAACACTAAAAGGAATAACAGCAACAATTAAAATAGAGGATAATGCAAGCCCAAAGTTTCTGAAGGCCAGACCAGTGCCTTATGCGATCAGACCAGCGGTTGAAGCAGAGCTGGAAGGGTTGGAACGTTCAGGAGTACTGTCCAAAGTGGACTGGAGCGAGTGGGCTACACCCATCGTCCCTGTAATGAAGAGGTCGTTGAGTAATACGCCTGGGGAACCAAAGAAGATCCGCATCTGTGGGGATTTTAAGGTGACAGTGAACCCAGTCCTTCACACGGTGCAATATCCGCTTCCACGAATTGAGGATATTTTTGCCTCGCTATCTGGTGGTAAACGCTTCACGAAAATTGATCTAGCCCAGGCGTACTTGCAAATGGAGGTAGAAGAAGCTTCAAAACATTACCTTATGATCAACACCCATAAAGGTCTCTATCAATACAACCGGCTGGTGTTTGGAGTAGCCTCGGCTCCGGCTATCTGGCAAAGGGCGATGGATCAGGTCCTGCAAGATATTCCAGGGACCCAGTGTTATTTGGACGACATCTTGGTCACGGGCGAAAATGACGGTGATCACCTCGCTAACTTGGAGAAGGCGCTCGCCAGATTAAAGGAATATGGGCTACGAGCTAATCGCCACAAGTGCGAGTTTTTCCAGAAACAGATCTCGTATTGTGGCCACATCATCGATGAAGAGGGGTTACATAAGTCCCCTGACAAGATTGAGGCAGTAGTCAAGGCTCCAGCACCGGAAAATGTGTCACAACTGAGGTCGTTCCTCGGGCTGGTAAACTATTACCACAAGTTCTTACCAAATTTGTCTGCGGTACTACATCCGCTAAACACCCTATTGCAAACAGGGGTACCATGGAAGTGGGATGGCAAACATAGACGAGCTTTCCAGAAGTGTAAAGAATTGATCACATCAAAAGAGGTGTTGGCCCATTTCAACCCAGCACTACCAATTCATTTGGCATGTGATGCATCACCCTACGGCATTGGAGCGGTGCTGTCGCACAAATTCCCAGACGGGCTGGAGAGGCCAGTGGCCTTTGCGTCTCGGTCACTAACCTCAGACGAGCGCAACTACGCCCAGATTGACAGGGAGGCCCTCAGCCTAGTATGGGGAGTAAAAAAATTCAACCATTATCTGCATGGGCAGAAGTTCACCTTGCTGACTGACCACCAACCACTTGTCTCCATCTTTAATCCTAAGAAGGGCGTGCCAGTAATGACTGCACAACGGTTACAAAGATGGTCCCTGTTTCTAGGGGCGAATCAATATGAAATAGAATATAAAGGCACGAATCAGCATGGGAACGCTGATGGGCTATCGTGCCTGCCACTGCCTACGGTGGAGGAAGCACCAGCAGTGGACCCTATCGAGATATTTTATTCGTCGATAATTGAACGATTGCCAGTAACAAACGTGGATATAGAGAAGGAGACCCGCAATGATTCGACGCTGTCACGGGTATATGAATTGACGGTGAGGGGATGGCTAACACATGGCGACTCACTGTTGCCAGCATTCTCATCCAGAAGAGAACAGCTGTCGGTATGCCAGGGGACAGTGATGTGTGGGTCCAGAGTGGTGATTCCACCCAAGTTAAGGGAGAGAGTGCTAAAGGAGCTACATGAAGGTCACCTGGGGGGAGTGAAAATGAAAAGCCTTGCTAGAGCTTATGTGTGGTGGCCGGGAATCGATCAACAAATCGAAGACCTAACTAAGAGCTGCTTAGGATGCCAGAAGGTCCAAAATGCACCACCACATGCTCCTCTACACCCATGGGAGTGGCCCTCCTCTCCATGGCAACGGGTGCACATTGATTTCGCTGGTCCATTCATGGACTCAATGTTCTTAATAGCAGTGGATGCTCATTCAAAGTGGCCTGAGGTGATAAAGATGTCTTCAACCACTACAGAGAAAACGATTGCAGCCCTACGGACCATATTTGCCAGAAACGGTTTGCCAGAGCAGATCTGCTCTGATAATGGACCACAGTTTGTGTCCGACGAGTTCCAAAAATTCATGAAAAGGAATGGGGTAAGGCATTACACATCCGCCCCGTATCATCCAGCCACTAATGGATTGGCTGAGAGGTTCGTACAAACCTTTAAGAAGGCGATAAAGGCCATGTGCGACAAGGAAATTCCACTACAGCATAAGATGGACAATTTCTTATTAGCCTACCGAAACGCGACACATGCAGTTACCAACCAGACCCCGGCCATGATGTTCTTTAACAGAAGGTTGAGATCTCGTCTGGATTTGCTCAGACCAAATGTGCGAAGAAATGTTGAGGACAAACAATTCCAGCACATCAACGAGAAGCCGACAAGGAGCTTCAATGTAGGGCAACCAGTTTTGACCCGTGACTATCGAACAGAGAAGTGGCAACCCGGAACAATATGTACAAGGCAGGGGCCATTAATGTACACAGTGGATGTCGGGGAGAACATTGTGAGACGCCACGTCAATCAGATCTTAGCGTCACAGGAAGGCGTCAACCCCATGTCTCGAGTACCTGGGGATGAACCCGACATACCGGTAGCATCTACTTCAGACCCAGTAGCAGTGGAACCCGATGAACTACCCGATGAAAAGGGGTCAGAATCGCCTCTGCACCAAGAACAAGAACCTTCGGAAAGGCGCTATCCCGAAAGGGTCAGGAAGCCGCCCCAAAGACTGAATCTATAAATGGACTTTTTGTTATTGAATGTACATGTAAAAATGTAATTGTTATTTGAATATTAAGGGGGTATTATTAATCTAAAAAGGGAGGAATTGTAGTGTATGTGCTTTAAGTCAGAACTACTTTTTACAGCTCCTGTATACTGTAGTACCGGCAGTAACCACACCGGTATATAAGCTGTGCGCATGCCTCTGTACTCCAGTCTAGAGATGACCCTCCTTCAGTAAAGACCTGTTGTTTGTTTATGTCCAGCATCCGTGTAATTCTTTATCCACTGAACCACGGATCCAACAATACTTTGCATCTGTCTTCACAAAAGAGGGGGGAGATGTAGACATTGTAGTTAAGAAGGAGTGTTAAATGTTAGATGAGCTAAACATAGTGGCCGCGATTTTGCTGATCTCGGTGGGTCCGTGGCAGGCGACGTTGGTGGCGGTTCCTGAACTCACTGCTGGCTGCATGCCACTGTCTGAAATGAATTTCCCTTGATGGGGCTTGTTAAGCCCGCACAGCGCGTTTCCTGGCCAATAAGAGGAAGCGGGTCTGGTGACGTCATTTGATGACGCGACATCAGCCAGTTTCCTTAAAGGGACCATGTCCAAATTTAGTTTGACATTTGTGCTATCAGTGTTCTACAGCATTGAGATGCTGCATACACTGATATTGACTGCACAGCAGCACAGGGGTGCACCCAGGCTCTCCTCTGACTCCCTCCATAAGTATATGGAGGGAGTCACAGCACGCATAGAGGTCCCCTTCCCTTCCCATGGGCAGAAGAGACCTCCCCAGGAGATCAACAGCCTGGTTGCACTTTGCAGAGGAGGGCACAAGCAGGGATGTGGTCAGGTGGACCTGGGTGCAGTGCCACAAATGTTTTAATGATCTCAGTAGATCACGAAACATTAGTACAAAGCCACACTCAACCTCATCCTGCTGTGCCTCTCATCACATTCCCATCAATCTGCCTTCCCTACCCTACTCCTGCACATCCTTACTCACACCAACTTACCTTGCACCTCCACCCATCCCTCTCTATCTACATTATCACTTCCCCATCTCACTAGCAACCCCTCACACTCACCCTCATCCTAGTGCAATCATACCAACTAACAACAATGGTAGGCACTTGGGTGTTTTATGTAATGTTCATGTAAAGTTTCTGTTAATGTGGTGTCAACATTGAAACCTTTATTTTCAACACTTTATGTTCTTGGACAGATTTGTGTGCACCTTTGGAAATGGCTTAGTGAGTTGCAGTGAATGGTGAGACCCCCAAACCCCCGCAATGGTGATGAGTGCGAAAGGAATGGCTTGGACATTGTAGGGATGGTTCATGGTGTTGATGTGGGGTGGTGCCAACCATATGGGTGTACAGTGTCAAGTGAAGTAATTCTGGCCATGGGGAGGCCATCCCTGGCCTCCCGGGCAGCAATGTGGTCGGGTGCTGATGCTCTATGTCCTCTGCAGCATCAGTTGATTGCGTAGAAGGTTGGTGTTGTTGCTGGTGTTCCTGTTGCTGCTGGTGTTGGGGCTGATCGTGGTGGGATTGTGAGGACCAAGCTGGGAGAGTATAAAGGGCACCCATGCTGATGGAATAGATTGCAGTTGAAGTTGAGATGACTTAAGCAATCTGTCAATGGTGAAAGTGGTTAATGTGTAGGGTGTGGTGTGGGGTGGCGCGTACGCCCAGTCAGTTATGCCTCTGACTGTTTACGAGCGGTTCGAATCACTCCCACGCCCCTGGGTTCTAGACACCGGACTTAGGTACAGGCGGCGATACAGAGAAGACTCGAGTAGACAAGTGGTTTGGATGTAAGCAAAACCAAGATTTTATTGAAATAGAAATAACACGATCTTATGAAAAGTTACTAGTATGAAATTTACAGGCAAATACAAAATAACTATACTTATACAGGGAATGGGGAACACACGGCACATCGAGGGAAAACGACTATCTTAACAATCCCCTTATCCTTAGCCCACCCCCTATACCTAACTAGATTAAGCCATGAGGGGCCAGAATTCATGCTCACTAATCAAAAGATCTGCTGAATTCAAAACAGCGGTGGGGTTTGGGGTTCGCTCTTTGTGCTCTCTGGAGCCTGCCGTTGTCACGTGGTCTTGTGGTGCTGCAAGGGCATTGTCCAGGTACAAGTACCCCAAAGTTAAAGTCTCTGCTTGGGTACTTTACCTCGCAGGGATGATGGTTCCTCTTCCTCGGTCAGCAGTTGAAGTTTGCATGAAGATAGTCGACGGTGAGCTGGATTGAAGGCCCAATTATTCGAAGCTTTTCTTCAATCGTCTTCCCAGTCGTCTTCCCAATTCGTCTCGCCTCCTCGCCTCGTCGCATCCCACCTCGCCTGGCCTGGTTTGTCCGTGTCCGCCTGGTGCAATGGCGGGCATTCCTGATGGAATGGGAAAGGCACGGGCAGTGGCCGGGCGGCAAGCGCGGGACGGGGAAGAGCAGCAGCCACGAGGGCGAGGGGCCAGAGCAGGAGCCAAGAGCAAGGGCAGAGAGCAGAGAGGGAAGGTTGCCAGTGGGCCTACAATTATACTCCTTCGGATGGCCCTTATCTGCGCGCCAAATCAGGTTATTTCATTGTTCCAATCTTGGCGGGCTAGTTTAAATAATTGTAGCAATCTAAACTAACTATTTTTAGATGGCTGGTAATCGTACCTACTGACCCGATTCCTGAGTTGCTTTTGTTATTAATACGTCTTAATCGGCCTGCCCAGTTTCGATGGCTTCCCTAAGCTGTTTCCGATTATTTATGCAAACAACTTGATGGCCTTAAGTATAGGCCTCACTGGTTTTTGATCTGTCTCCAATCTGACTTAATGCATAATTCAAAGCCCTGTCTGCTTTCAAAATACAGAAGTCTCTCTTCACAGAAACTGCAGCTTGGATTTCGATTTCCCAAAAACTGCTTGTGCCACAGAGTCCAAGCTTTTTTTTTTAATCTTGCAAGCTTTTGGCCATGAGGTGCGGACGCCATCTTTGGGTACCCTTTTCATTAAAATGCCCATGCAGGATCCCTTTTATTATTAATAACCTTTGGGGAAATGTAGAAATTTTGCGAATCTTACAAATGCAATGTGATGACACTGGCTGGACAGTTTACTCTAAACACTTGAGCCTACATAAAGCTCAATCTGTGTTCCAAAGGGAGAAAGCTATAGCCTCTGCGCTTGGAAAGTGAACAGGTGTGAAGTGGGAGCTTTCACGCTACATTTCAAGCTGTCACTCATCAGCTGATTCAATGGCCACTCAACTTTCACCTCAGCTTAACAGACAGGGCCCAGGAGTAGCGTGGAAGCCATGGGCGAGCTGTTAAAGTCAAAAGGTAAGGTTAAATTCACTCGTAAGGGCTTGTCAACAAGCCAATACTTATTTAAATGAGGTCCCCCGCCACTGCCGGTCGGGTCTGCTCACCGCTGGCAGGCCCGACTTTGGAAAAGACAAGTGTGCGCAATTTGACGGCGAGTTTCCGACCCGCTGTCAATCAAATCAAACTTCACTGCCGACCCGCCACGATCCCGTCTGCGAAGCACTGGCAAATTCTAGCCAGTGAGAGACCTGATGCTCCACAGGAGAGAGGGGGTCAGCACAGGGCTGCATCGCGCCAGAGGAGATACCCCCAACACAGGGTATACAGGCAGAGGATGAGCTTCCTCAACATGACTGAGCAGCAGTGCCAAAGGAGGATCAGGCTATCGCACCAGGTCATCGCAGACATTTGTAGCTTATTGGAACAAGATCAGCTGCCTAGAGGTCCTGGTGGACGCTCCTTACCAGTGGCTGTCAAAGTCACCAGTGCCCTCAACTTCTTCACCTCAGGCTCTTTCCAAGGATCTGCAGCAGACATTTGCGGGATCTCGCAGTCGGCTGCCCACAGATGCATCACCCAGGTGACCGATGCCATGTTTCACAAGTCAGCCAACTATGCCTTGACAGATCTGGAGGAGCCCTTTAGAATGCACCAGCCAGGGTCTCCAGAATCATCGTTTTATGCTGCGCTCTGCACAACATAGCACAGCAGCAAGGATTGGAGCTGCAGGAGGAGCAAGGCACAGAGCGCACCGCCTCTTCAGAGGTGGCGGATGAGGAGGAGGCAGAGAAGCAGGTGGAAGATGAGGAGGCAGATTTACTTAACTTGCTGCAATGCACCCATATGGCTGTCGCATGCTGTACTAAGTTCCCCCCCCCAACAATACCATGAGTGCTTTAAGTGGGGCCATTAAGTTAAAGTTGCACTGAACAACACGCTGAGCAAAACATCGTGTTCCCGACCCACTACACGGCCCGCACGCATCCGACCTGACTCCAAGGTAAAGATTCCGGCCTATGCCTCTGTTTATTAGCCAAGGATCCCAGATGCTTTTTTAACAGCTTTCTCAACTTGTCTTGCCTCCTTCAAAGGTTTGTTTACTTACACCCCCAGGTTGCTCTGATCCTGCATCCCCTTTAAAATTGTACCATTTAGTTTATATTGCCTCTCCTCAGTCTTCCTACTGAAATCTATCACTTCACACTTCTCTATGTTAAAATACCTCTCTCATGTGCCTGCCCATTTTGTGAGTCTGTCTATGTCCTCCTGAAGTCTGTTGCTATCCTCCTCACTGTTTACTACATTTTCGAATTTTGTGTCATCTGCAAAGTTAGAAATTATGCCCTGTGTACCCAAGTCCAGGTCATTAATACATATCAAAAATATATATATTTATCAGTAGGGTCGCTATGCAGCCTTTTAACTCTTTTATGGACCTCGATGAGGTCACGCTAAGTCTACACTGTTCTGAACTAACTAAACCAAGGTCCCTAAGCCTATCTGAGTAGATGAGATTCTTTAAGCTAGGAATCATTTTCGTAGCTCCCCTCTGGAATTTTCCATATCACCCACCACTTGGGAGACCAAAACTGGGCACAGTACTCCAGATGCAGCCTGACCAGCGAGCTATATAGTGACAAAATGGTGTCCTTTGATTTATAGTGAATGTTTCCATTAATACATCCCAACACCTGGTTAGCATTAGCTATAGCTTCTCTATATTGATCATGAACCTTCAAGCATCATAAATGTTACTGAACAGTTATGAATTTGGTCATCACCAAATTTGTTTCTAAAATAGCCATTGACTTCTAGGTAAAGTAAGGAATTGTTAGTTTGTTCAAAGTAAATCTCTGGAGTCACTCGTTCTTTGAATACCAAAAATCATTGCAGGAGATTTGCATTTTCATGAATCATGTTCATGGTGGATGACAAAATTCTCCACCTGTCATTTGGCACATATTCCTCTTTTGTGGTAATTAGAATAGAGAAATACTCATCCACTGGTTCTGCCAGTATTTAGGTTAACCATATTCAAGAGGAGACGGGTCTATTTTTTTAAAACCAGGAAGTAATTGAAACCAGATGGGCCAGTTGTGAAACTTGCAACTAATACAATGAGGATCAATGATCTCATCCCAGGTCCATTAGATAACATAGCCCATATTCATCTTGAGAACAGAGGCCTCTTTAACCTCATACACAAAGTGGGGTCACAGCCATGAAAGGGTCACATAGGTAAACAGGTTCTAAAACAACTCACTGTGACAAATTGCCTTGCTCCTGGAAATGGGAGCTAAAATTTGCAGGAGGACAGTTTATGCAATTAGAAGTAGTCTGACGGAAAGGCAATGCCAAAAACAATTAAGTGAGCCCACGAAAGGGACCGGGCATGTGGTTTAGTAATTTTTCCATATTTTTGAAGAGCAAAGTAAGATTGAGCTAACTGTTATCCTGCATGTTCACTTACTGTTGGTAATAAAGCAGGTTAACGACTTGTATCTAGTCTTATCACACCAAATGTTTCAGCACACCTTTGACAAAACTGGGGAAGTGCACTTGAGGGCATATGTAAAATATAGAGGGAATGAACTACCTTAGAGCTTCTATTATTCCGCCTCACTAACCTTGATGGAAATTCGGTGGCAGACCAGGAGCAGCTTTGAGGGAATGCACTGCCCCACAATATCCAGCTCAGATCAGAACAAGTTCCTTTTGTTACACACCTGCGTCACACTATTATTTAGTTAGAGATTGGGCAGAAAGTAAGATGCTCAGAGTGATCAGCATTGCTGTTCCCAAGAGAATATCTAGGACAGACCGAAAAATTTAAAAGATTTGGGGAGAAATATTCAGTTGCTTAGCGCCTCCCATTAGCACCTCCGGGGGAGGACGCTAATGGGGTGCTAGGAAGTTAGCGCCCGAGCGCAGCGGTGTTAGCGCCGCTCGCAAAACTGACCAGACATTTTGTGGCAGCGTTGAACACTACGGCCACGATCTCCTGCGCCCGCAGATCGTGACATCAGTCGAGTGTGCAACACCCCAGTAGCGCTCCGGACTGGATATTGAGTTGCGCCCCCTGCCTTTCTGCCTGCTGCTAGCAACAACAGGTAGAGAGGAATGTTTTGCAATCGGGAAGGGGCTGGGCAAGCGCTATTTAAAGGTGGCCACTTCCTGCCATTTCTTGTCAGCGAAATTTTTGCACCACGCATTCTAAGAGTGAGAGAGACTTCTGGAGAGATTCAACGCTGTGTGAAGGAGATTTGGGTCCTGAGCAGCACTTTGCAGGTTCATTTTGATTTCACCTTCATTCCATCAATTTAGAAGAGACTATGGGGGCTGTAGTGAATCAGGGCATCGTCCTGCACCTGCAGAATCGGAGGCAGCAGAGACACAGAGAGTGGCAAACATGGCCAGAGGGAGGAGGGCCAACAGTCCTCTGCACAGGAGACCTTACCCTCCCAGGGTATCCCGGGAGCAATCCTCCTACATTTATTTGTCTGAGGAGCAGTATTTGCACAGGCTGCACTTCAGTAAGGAGGTGGACACTGAGCTCTGCCACCTGCTGCAACCAGATCTGCAGCCTCTACTGAGGACCAGGACATCTCTGTCGGTGGCAGTGAAGGTGACGGTGGCTCTGAATTTCTTTGCCAGTGGCTCCTTTCAAGCATCTACTGGGGCATCGCTAATATCTCCCAGTTCGCTGTCCATTGCTGTATCCGGGAGGTGAAAAATGCCCTGATAAAAGGAGACGCCAGTACATCTCTTTCCCCATGACCCGGGCCAAACAGCATGAATGCGCATGTGGCTTTGCTAGGATAGCGGACTTCCCCATGGTGCAGGGCGCCATTGACTGCACGCATGTGGCATTGTGGGCACCGCATGAAAATGCAGAGTTATTCCGAAACCGCAAGGGCTAACACTCCTTAAATGTTCAGTTGGTCTGTGACCACAGAGAGCTCATACTCGCCGTCAATGCCCACTATCCTGGCAGCAGCCACGATATTTTCATCCTGCGCCAGACTGGTATGCTAGACCTTTTCCAGGCACAGCTTCACCCAAGTGGATGGCTCCTCGGGGACAAGGGTTATGCACTCTGCACCTGGCTGATGACACTGCTCCATAACCCCAACAGTCCTGCTGAGCTGCGGTATAATGAGAGCCATATCACCACCAGGAACATAATTGAGCAGACGATCGCGTGCTCAAGCAACGGTTCCGCTGCCTGGAACACTCGGGAGGAGCCCTGCAGTACTCGCCTGAGCAAGTCTCCCTCTTCATAGTTGTATGCTGCATGCTTCACAACCTGGCAATCCTGAGGAGCCAGCCAATGCCACCAGGGATTGGTGTACCACCTGAGGAGGAGGAGGAGGAAGAGGATGATCAGCAGCAGCAGCAACGTGGGAGGGAGGCGCACAATGTTGCTAGTGCAAAGGCCGTCTGTGAACGGCTGATAAGAAGCTGCTTCTAGGCCCCTACTCAGAAGATGGCTTCTGGCATAGAGAACAACACCATGGAAAGCAACCCGCACCCCGTATTGCCGGCCAAAGCTGGAATGATTCCAAAGGCCAAAAATGTAAATTTTGAATACAACTGTTTTATTTAACAAACTCTGTGTGTCATTTATTCAGGATAAACAATTAGTTCATGATTTGTTGTGTTGGTTTCTAACAGAACTCGTTCTCACAAGATGGAGATAAATGGCAAAACAGTAAACAAATGTAATCACACGAACCTCGACCTTTACCACAAACATTCCCACCATTTCTTTAGACCTCCTACTGTTTGCTCTTCGAGGGTGATCTCCATCCCCTGCACACTTTCCCCCATACCACCCTAATGCTCCTCCATAATGGGGCCCCAGTGGCTGCAGCAAGGCTGGTGGAAGGCTGCTCAATGCTGGATCCAGACATTGCAGATGCCCTTGAAGGACGCCCTCGACCAGCTCTGGGCCTGGCGGGCCCGGCTGCAGACTGCACCAATTCTGCATGGGCGACAGCAGTCTGGGCTGGCTGTGTTGCAGGCGGTGCCAAGTGCAATGGGAAGTGCCAGTGGTGGGAGCAGGAATGCTGTCATCCTGAGAGAGGACAGCGCCTTCCTGATCGACTGACACACTGGGGCAGTACCTCAGCATCCGGAGCAATCTGCTCGAGCACAGGTTGCTGGCCTGCTGCGGCACCGTGAGAGCCCCAGGGTAACGTGGCCGATCCAGCGAGGATGGCAGCAGTCAGTGCTTGCGTGACATCAATCTGAGACTGCATGTGTTAAGTCTGTGAATTATTTAGTTAATTAAGACACAGACTAATGAGTAACAATGAAAACAGGTCTTTACTGGTTGGAGGTAGGGACTATACGTAGGTCTTTACTTCATGCCCACAGGCGGGAACTGAGGGGAGATCAGTACCCACAGTACTATTTATACCCCTATGGCCAGGAGTGGTACTGCGTATCACTACGCCCTACAAGTAGTGCAGTCCTGTCCATAGGTTTAAAGTAGCGCACATATTACATACACAACATTCCTCCCTTCTTAGCTTTACAGTCATCTCCCCATTTAACATAACGTAATAACATATATACATATATAACTTCAGGTTTACATAACAGAATAACATAGATACATAGATAACTTCATGTCAAAACAGATCACAGATTCAGTCTCTGCGGAGAACAGTTCACAGATTCAATCTCTGCGGAAAATAGTTCACAGATTCAGTCTCTGTGGTGTAGTCGGTTCACGTTGCTGGAGTGACTCATTCAATAGTCCTTCCATGGATTTAACAGCTTGAACTTCCGAACTGATTTGGCTCCGTTCGGAGGGACCACGTGTGTGATCTGGTAGGGGTGATAATGGTTCAGATGGTTATCATCTTCTGCTTCGTCTTTTCCTTTTCTGCTTCTTAGAGACTCTCTGGGCTCCCCTGTCAGCTGCCAGCTATAGCGCCACCATCTCCCTATGTTCCTTAGGCTTTAAGTGATTCATCCTGATTTCTGCACTTTGGGAGTTTTCATCACAAGCTGGGCAGACCAGGTCACTATAATATTCAGTGTCACTCAATAGGTCATGGTAATATTCGGTGTCGTCCTGATCTAGGCCAGCGAGAGGGTCTTCTATTTCCTCCATACCCAGCTGGGCATTAGCCAGCTTTTGTTCCAAGTCCAGACATCTTTCCTGAAGAGACTTCTTCATGCGTACCTCTTCATCCAGCTTTTTCTGGGCTTTCAGCAAGTCGTTTACTAATGACCTCATTTGAGATTTTACTACTTCAACTTCTTTTGGAGATTGATTGATCGGACTATTCAATCCCTCTACCGGAGCAGCTGTTTCAGCGGTCTGTTGTTCTACGTTGACGTGAGTCAGCGTACTTTTGGCATCCAAGGGCTGCTCTGTTGCAGTCATCTCAGTCTGTGTTGCCACCTCAGCTCTTCCAATAACCTTTGAGAGCTCTGAACCCCTTTCGTTTGAATATTGAAGTTCGTGTTCAAGTTTTTCCCATTTCAGAGTCCTGTCCTTCAGCATATGCAGGAGTTGGCTGCCCATTAACTCCTCTGACATCAGACGTTTTGTGTGCTCCTGCTCCATTTGCTCCAGCAGCTGCTTCTGTTGTCTTTCCAGATGTTCCCACTCTATATCAAAGAACTCTTTCGTCGCATTCATCTCTTGCTCAAAACGGCGAATCATTTGTTCTAATTGCTGTTGCAGTTTGAAATGGAGTTGAGTTCGAGCCCGGTGTCCCTCAGAAATGTGCATGTCAGTAGACTGGACAGACTCAGAATTCTCTATCTCAGTGGAATTCTGTGCTGAAACTTTGTCTTTTGCACACGGGTTGGTCTTACCATCATCCGTTCCAGAGTCTGGGTTGATTATGTTCACCGAGTTCTCACTCGTTATTGTTTGTAGGAAATGCCAGTCGATATTCATTTTCCTAATCCACTCCCGTCCTAGTAGTGGAGGACCTCCTTCAGATAGCACATATAAGTCCATTATTTGACTTTCTTCGCCCTTGTGGACCACTGTGACCTCAATTTTCCCGATGGGGTACACTCTTTGCCCCGTGTATGTTTTCAATATGAGCTCTGTATCCTGTAGGGGAATATGTTGGAATAACCTTCCATAATCTTTCTTATTTATGACCGTCAATGCCGATCCAGTGTCCAATTCCAGTTTTACTTGGACTCCTTCTATCTGAAGAGTGACCCAAATTGTCTGGAGGTCTGCACCCTTACCAACGTTGAGTACTCTTAAGCTAGCCAGTTCAATACTGCTTAAGCCAGCCAGTTCATTACTGCTAGCGTCTGAATCGGACTCCTGTTCGGCCACCTTGTGTACTTTTGCGTATTTTCCTTGCGGTGACTTCTTGTTGCTGGTCTTCTTCCCTGACCTGCATACTCTAGCTATGTGACCAAGCCTACCACAAGTTCTACATTCTTGTTTTTAAACCAACACTGGTTCTGATCATGTGTTGTCTTTCCACAACGATAACATTTGCCAGAACTCACACCCAATTTGTGTGCACTGAGCTCCGGTGACCGTAGCTGCATTACTGCCGTGCCTCTCGCTGCGGCTTCGTGTGCTGCTGCCATAGTGACCGCCTTCTCAAGCGTCAGCTCATTCTCCTCGAGCAGTCACTTTTGTGTATCCTGTTTAAATAAACCACACACAAATTTGTCTCGTAGTGCATCTGTCAGTCCCGTTCCAAACTGGCAATATTTCGCTAATTTACGCAATTCCAGCAAATATTCAGCATTGCTTTCATGCTGTAGCTGCCTTCTGTCATAAAATTTAAATCATTCCGCTAGCATCAGCGGCGTGGGGTTTAGATGATCTTTCAGGACAGTAACAATCTCATCGAACGTCTTATCCGCCGGTTCATCTGGTGATAACAGGTGTTTCAATTGCCCGTATGTCTTCGCACCCATTAAATTTAATAATGTTAGAGCTTTATCTTGGTCACGAATTTTATTGGCCTTAGAATAATTTTTTACTATTTCAACATATATGGCCCAATCTTCGAGGTCACTATCAAAGGTGCTAATATTCCCGTGTTTAGGCATTGTAGATTTGCAATTTCTCAGATTTTATTTTCTTTACTTGTTATCAAAGATGGTGGCTTCCCGCTCTTGCCGTCGTCCTCCGCCCACAAAATGGCGGTTTTCCCGCGCTTGGCGGTCTTCACCCGTCCCCCGACGCCGTCTCCCTTCAGCCCCCGAGTGCGGCCCTTATCTTCACCGCGATCGCCCGAGTGCGGCCCTTATCAGCGGATGCGATCGATGGCCCGGCTGCGCCTCGCACTTGAAAGCGGCCAGGCCCTTATCAGTGCTTGCGATCGATGGCCCGGCTGCGCCTCGCACTCCAAAGCCCTTATCTCCCGATCGCGATCGATGGCCCGCGCTGTGCACCGCGGCTCTCGCGCCTTCAATTTCTGCAGCCGCTGCCCTTTCAGCCCGAGTGCGGCCCTTATCGGTGGTTGCGATCGATGGCCCGGCTGCGCCCCTCACTTCAAAGCGGCCCGGCCCTTGTCTGCTGATCGCTATCGCCCTGTACCTCTGTCTTCCCCAGCCCTGTCTTCTACTCCGGTTCACAAGCTGATGGAGGCTTCAGGGTCCTAATGCCTGTCGCTTCCAGTGGGGTGGTGTGGTTTGAAACCTCTCTTCAACCGCCATGGAATAACTGCCGCAGGGTAAGAACCTGACTCGTCGCCAGTGTTAAGTCTGTGAATTATTTAGTTAATTAAGACACAGACTAATGAGTAACAATGAAAACAGGTCTTTACTGGTTGGAGGTAGGGACTATACGTAGGTCTTTACTTCATGCCCACAGGCGGGAACTGAGGGGAGATCAGTACCCACAGTACTATTTATACCCCTATGGCCAGGAGTGGTACTGCGTATCACTACGCCCTACAAGTAGTGCAGTCCTGTCCATAGGTTTAAAGTAGCACACATATTACATACACAACAGCATGAGAGCAGTCTGAGACTGGATGGCACTGGTCAATGACTGAATTGCAGCACTAAGCCGTTGCGTTGCATTGGCCTGTGCTGCAGCAGAGTGATCCACACTCCTCACCAGTCCATCAATGCTTTCAGGCACCTTTGCCATTGCACCCATGAGCTGAATGTGCATGCTCAAGGCCTGGCTATTCATGGCCGCAATGATGCGGTCCTCCTCTGAGTCCAGTGCAGCAGGACTCGCCGGCATACTGTCCCTCTGGGGAGATGGCCCATGAGTTTCCCTACCCCCATGGTGTTGCTGCAGCCCGCTGGGTCCTGGAGCTTCGCCCTCATCAGACCCTACTCCCCTGCTCCCCTCCAGGGAAGGCGTGGTCCCAGTGTCGGAATGGGCTCCCTCGGGAGACGCAGGCGGTGAGGCTCTGGCTTCCTCTTCCTCTTCGCCTGGGGCATCGCTGCCACTGGTTGGTTGAGGGACAGGCTGGTCAGCTGGTGGTTCACTATCTGAAAGCAGGGAGGTACAAGAGTGGCTTTAGCACCAGGACAGGGGGGCGTGAGGGAGCAAAGACTGGAGACAGTTAGTAAGTTGGATTGAAAGAGTAAAAGACTGGTGTTGTGAAGGGCAAGTGGAATGAGAGAGGAGAAAAAGCTGTTGAACATACCATTGCTGTCCCCAAGGGGGCCGACATCTCCAGCAGCCACGGCACCTATGACCTGGCTGGCAACGATCCTGTGTACGCGCGCCTCCACATCGGTGAGGGTGTTTAGGTCAGCTGGTTCTTCTCCCATGTGTTGCTGCTCCCACTTGTTATGAGAGAGCTTGACCTGCAAGAAAAAGGATGGCGTCTGAGTGAATGTGCAGCCATGTGCTTGCCTGATGTGCCTCCCATAGTTGAATATCCCTTAATATATGCAAGGTGTGGAATGTGCGTGTGTGTTTTATGAGATGGCCATAGGTCTTGGATGAGTGTTGGCCATTTGGGGTTTTTAAACCCTCTGGGCACAGAATGAAGTTGAGATGGAGGGATGGAGAGGTAGTGAAAAGCAGCGACTCACCCTGACCACCCGAGTGAGGTCGTTGAACTTCTTACAACATTGGGTGTGGGTCCTCGGCACCAGGCTCCTCGAGGAGACGTGCTGAGCCAACACCCTTCAGACTCTTCTGTATTCACGGGGCAATGGCCTCCTGCCATTCTGTGGGTAGAGCAGTGCCCGTTGCCACTCCACAGCACCAACCAGAGCCAACAAGGCCTGGTCGCTGAAGCACTGAGCTCTTTCCCTGGGATTATCCAGTAGTGGTTCCAGCACAATTTCTTTAGAGGTCTCTGCAGGCCAAGATTCAAGGCTGCAATGAGCAGGGTGTGGCTGATCAGCAACATTAAATCAAATCAAATCAACTTTTATTGTCATTGTTAGTGCACAAGTGCAGTGCAACGAAATGTAGGCTTGCGGCTCCCGAGAGTGTACATTTGGATTAAGACATTTAAACATTCAACATACATTTGGCTTGTAGTATATTAACATAAACATAACCATAATAAAGCGCATTGGCAGATGTGCAGGCTTTAGAGTTTATTTGTGGAGTTCAGTAGGATGACAGCCCTGGGAAAGAAGCTGTTCCTAAATCTGGTCATACGGGTGCGAATGCATCTGTAGCGTCTTCCAGATGGCAGGAGGGCGAACAGACTGTGGCTGGGGTGGGTAGGGTCTTTGATGATGGACCGTGACCTCCGTAGACAGCGTTTCTGGTATATGTGCTCTATGGTCGGTAGCCGGGTGCCGGTAATGTGTTGGGCAGTTTTGACTACCCGCTGCAGGGCTTTCCGGTCATAGTAGCTACAGCTGCCATACCATACTGTGATACAGTTTGTCAGGATGCTCTCTATAGTGCAGCGGTAAAAGTTGGAGAGGATCAGGGGTGACAGGTTACATCCCTTCAGCCTCCTTAGGAAATATAGGCGCTGCTGGGCCTTCTTCACCAGAGAGGAGGTGTTGAGGGACCAGGAGAGGTCTTCCGTGATGTGGACTCCGAGGAACTTAAAGCTGTCCACCCTTTCCACCACAGCCCCATTGATGTGGATGGGGGTGTGACTTCCGCCTTTGGACTTCCTGAAGTCCACAATGATTTCTTTGGTTTTCTTGATGTTAAGGGCCAGGTTGTTATCGGCTCACCACTTCACGAGATGCTGGACCTCCTCCCTGTAGGCTGACTCATCGTTGTTGGTGATCTGGCCTCCCCTTTAAGAACTAACTGGCGCCAGTCTGTCTGTGTTCCATTGCTAACTGACATCACCTGAGCTTCGGTAGCGCTCTGAGGTAGCGCCTCACTCCCCGACATTAGCCCTTAAGACAGATGTGTAGCGCCTGTTTTAGCACTGAAATCACCTCCAGTCGGAGGCGCTAAACTTTGCGCCCAGCCGATAATAGCGCCCCAAACAGGGTGATACCGAATTTCTCCCCCTTGCATTTTAAAACTTTGTATTTTATTGCTTGGAGTTTTCTAAAGACGTGTGTGGTTTAAACTGTTCATATAACATTACAGGTTTGTAGTAGACAGAGGACTGACATCATCAATGTCACATTTGTGCTATTACCTTCTCCTTCATTTTTTTACTGTATTAGATTACATTATGATATTGCAGTGCTTTGAAAGTACATAACACATGAATACATAACCAGCCACAGTCAGTCATGTGCTATTGTGGAAGGTTATGAATGTGCCATATTTATTGGGACAAGTTTGCTCCTTTTTAAATCTCAGAGCAAACATGAATGCAAAGATGGTCTCAATTACACATTACTGCATTAATTAAGAACGTTACAGAGATATGAATCATGGAGGATACTTTCCATCTCATGCGCTGGCAGTGCTAGCATGCTAGGTAGGGGTTAGAACATTGGGAAAGAAACTAAACATCACAAGAACACCCAGTATTTTCTAACTAGGCACTGGGAGGGTAGAAGGCTCACACTATGTCAAGGTGTGAGTCTCATTAGAGATCAGCAACATTGTAAATAGAAGGCCAGCTTCCAAGCCTAGGACTTTCCATTTGGTTGTGTCTATAGCACAACATCAGTGCTGTGCACTGCGTGGCACAATGGGCACACACTGGTCTTCTTTAATGCAATGTGTCTAATGTCTTGGTAAGTGTTTTGTTTTCATGGTTTTTGCCTTCATTTTGTTTCCTTTTGTTTAAATACATTGGCCCAGAATTTGCGGTCAGCGGCGAAGCAACCTCAAAGAAAGTTGCCGACAAAGATCAAGCACTTTCTGTGATGTGAATTTCAGCTCTCTCGACCTTAATTTCCTGCTGGCATCAAGTCTAGGGGATCTCCAGCGTCCGGCAACAGTAATGTCATCAAGCTGGCTATGCAGCCAATTACATTGAAGAATTCTCACAGACAGCAAACCAGGAAGTAAAATGCACTGATTTTCCTTCACTTTTCAATCATTTTAGAGAAATAAAGATTGGGACATACACATGAACAAACTTTAAAAAATATATATCTATTAAAAACAATGGAATTTTTATAATTTGACATTCCACACACCTTTTCAGGGCCAGAACGGTTGTTCAGCAGTAATAATGAATCAGTATGCCATTAAAAACCCAGTTGCACCTCATTCAACAAGGCATAACTTTTTAGGTTTTTCTTAAGAGCGATATAGGGTAAAAGCTTAAATTCTCATTAGTTCAGTGATTTCGCAAAGATTGCCGGCTCTGGGGAGTTCAACAGCGCAACCTATGGAGAAGCATAGCATCACTGACAGCTACTTCTGGATTTTTGCATTTACGTGCGCATGCGCTGACTCCAGAACTTGCTGTCAGTTTCAGAAGGGTAATGATGGCGAACGCTGACAGTTCCACCATCATTACCACTGCAAAATCCAGGCCATTGGGATTATTTTGCTGTTCAGTTTAGTTTAGCGTTTTTTTTACTTGTACTCTTTTTGCGACTTAACATTACTATTTGCAGCAGCCCCTGCTGGTAGTATAAGCATTCTTTTCAAATTCTACTTATCGTCTGGGGGATAGAGGATCAGAATGATTTCCAGAGGATTCTTCAAAGGCAGGTCTGTACCTGAGACACGTGGCACAGCCTCACATACTAGTATAGTGTTAGCACTTCTGTGTTCATAGCCTTGCTTGGTTATAGGAGTGCCAACTAAACACTATGCACATCTGTATAAAAAATGAGTTTTAAATAATGAACAGGTTTACCAAACAAGGACAAGAATTACTTGTTCCTGTGGTAACATTATTGGCTATTTATTGCTACAGCTGCATAGCTAATTTAGCAACAACTCTAACAAGTAATAATTATGGCAAATTTGCATTTTCTGCATTGAACTAAACATGGATATAGTAAATAATCACAATGACTAAAACATTGATTAAAACAGTAATTAAAGGCGCAGTATCCCTAATTAAAAATTGCTAAAAATGTTAATGATTTATTGGGCATTTACACCCTAGAAAATCTACAGTAAAAATAAAAGCTTACTCTGCTTATTTATATATTTTTTAGGGGATCTCCTGTGGCATTGCTCACAGGCAAGGGATGGAGCCAGAAAATTAAAAGAAAAACAAGAGGCTTATTTCTGGCTGAACTTTTGTTGTTTATATGAAATGCGCAAACAAATTAGTTCCTTCTAAAACCAGAAACATTCTCCTCTCAACCTCTTCACGAGTTTAGGACGATTGCTTGAGCAAGACACATAAGAACATAAGAATTATGAGCAGGAGTAGGCCATACAGCCCCTCGAGCCTGCTCCACCATTCAATAGGATCTTGACTGACCTTCGACCTCAACTCCACTTTCCCGCCCGATCTCCGTATCCCTTGATTTCCCTAGAATCCAAAAATCTATCTATCTCAGCCTTGAATATACTCAACGATTTAGCATCCACAGCTCTTTGGGGTAGAGAATTCCAAAGATTCACAACCCTCTGACTGAAGAAATTCCTCCGCATCTCAGTCTTAAATGGCTGATCCCTTATCCTGAGAGTATGACCCCTAGTTCTGGACACTCCAGCCAGGGGAAGCAACCTCTCAGCGTCTACTTCTGTTAAATTGTTGCAATATAAACAGACAAAGTCATCATGTATTCTTATAGGATAGGATAGGATCTAAAGCAGAGGACAGGATTTTTTTTGATTCCACACTCGGTCAAGTACTGCCTTGATGTCAAGGGCAGTCACTCTCACCTCACCTCTGGAATTCAGCTCCTTTGTCCATGTTTGGAGCAAGGCTGTAATGAGGTCGGGAGCAGAGTGGTCTTGGCGGAACCCAAACTGGGCATCAGGGAGCAGGTTTTTGGTGAGTAAGTGCCGTTTGATAGCACTGTTGATGACACCTTCCATCACTTTACTGATGATTGAGTGTAGACTGATGGGGCGGTAATTGAAGTTGTATAAAATGTAAGTAAGTAATTTACCATTCATGTCCAATTCATTGTAGCTTATAATCAAGCAGTGGTGCACTGAACACTGTTACTGGTACATGGACAACCCTTCAGACATTTTTCAGTGGTTTGAAGTTCATATTAGGAATTAGTTTGCTACTCACAGCTTTCCTTTGAAAAGATATTGGTTTAGGATAAACTGGTACTGCTCCATGATGCTTCTGCTGGCAGCCATGGGGACTGCAAAGAACACGTTAATGAAAGACAGCCATGTGTTACAGACATTGCTGTGGCAGCAAACACGTGTGGACAAAGACTGTGAAGCTTCCCATCCAAACCTGGTATACCATATCGTATGTCAAATAAATGCATCTATAATGGCCTGTTTATTTGTATCCAGGGATCCAGCAGGTTTCCCATTTTGGCATTAATATCAAACATAGAAGATAGGAGCAGGAGTAGGCCATTCGGCCCTTTGAGCCTGCTCCGCCATTCAATGAGATCATGGCTGATCATTCAAATTCAGTACCCTGTCCCTGCCTTCTCCCCACATCCCTTGATCCCTTTAGCCTTAAGAAATATATCCAACTCTTTCTTGAATATATTTAATGAACTGGCCTCCACCGCCCTCTGTGGCAGAGAATTCCACAAGTTCACCACTCTCTGGGTGAAGAGATTCCTCCTCATTTCAGTCCTAAATGGCTTACCCCTTATCCTTAGACTATGACCCCTGGTTCTGGACTCCCCAAACATCGGGAACATCCTTCCAGCATCTAGTCTGTCTACGCCTGACAGAATATTATAGGTTTCGATGAGATCCCCTCTCAATCTTCTAAACTCCAGTGAGTATAAGCCCAATCGACACAATCTCTCCTCATACGTCATTCCTGCCATCCCAGGTATCAGCCTGGTGAATCTTCGCTGCACTCCTTCCATGGCAAGAACTTCCTTCCTCAGATAAGGCGACCAAAACTGCACACAATACTCAAGGTGCGGTCTCACCAAGGCCCTGTACAACTGTAGCAAGACATCCTTGTTCCTGTACTCGAACCCTCTTGCTACGAAGGCCAACATACCATTTGCCTTCTTAACCGCCTGCTGCACCTGCATGCTTACCTTCAGCGACTGGTGCACAAGAACACCCAGGTCTCTTTGCACTTCCCCGTCTCCCAATCTATTGCCATTCAAATAATTATGTGCCTTCCTGTTTTTGCCACCAAAGTGGATAACCTCACATTTATCCACATTATAGTGCATTTGCCATGTTTCTGCCCAATCACCTAACCTGTCCAAATCGTACTGGAGTTTCATGACATCCTCCTCGCAGCATAGCCTCCCACCCAGCTTTGTGTCATCTGCAAATTTGGAGATATTACATCGAATTCCCTCGTCCAGATCATTAATATATATTGTGAACAGCTGGGGTCCAAGACCGATCCTTGCGGTACGCCACTAGTCACTGCCTGCCACTTGGAAAATGACCCGTTTATTCCAACTCTTTGCTTTCTGTCCGCCAACCAGTTCTCTATCCAAGTCAATACCTTGCCCCCAATCCCATGTGCCTTAATATTGCACGCTAATCTCTTATGCGGGACCTTATCGAAAGCCTATCGAAGGTCCAAATACACCACATCCACTGGTTCTCCCTTATCTATTTTACCAGTTACATCCTCAAAAAATTCCAGTAGATTAGTCAAGCATGATTTACCTTTTGTAAATCCATGTTGACTTTGTCCGATCCTGTCACTGCTTTCCAAGTGCTATGCTATTACATCTTTTATAATGGACTCTAGCATTTTCCCCACTACCGATGTCAGGCTTACCGGTCTATAATTCCCCGCTTTTTCTCTGCCACCTTTTTTGAATAGTGGGGTAACATCAGCTACCCTCCAATCCATCGGTACTTTTGTGTATGTGCCTTTAAGAGAAGAACTGATTCTATACTGCAGTACTGGCAGTGACCACCCTTGTATATAAAGCCATAGCAGGCTTCTGTATTTCAGTCTTGAATTAATCTCTATTCAGTAAATACCTGCTTTATTGTTCTCCTGCAGTCTGAGTATTATTGATCCTCAGACACTACACTGGCGACGGGCAGGTTTGAACTCACCTGCAGTACTGCATCACCTCACGGGGATCTTTTCCCTGAAGAGAAGCTTCTTGGAGGTCGAAGTCAGAATGGCAGGCGTCGACTGCGGGCAGCCGCCCAGGGATCCATCGGAGAGTTGCAGGGGAGGCTGTGGAGAGCTGGGCCTGGCTACCCAGTCGAGGTGTTCCAGCAAGTCGTGCTGGTAGCAGGTAGTGCGCTGACCCTTCCAGACTGCGGCGGGCTCGGGCTCAATCGAGCGGCTCTGCAAAGGGGCCGTGCAGCGTCGTCGGGAGGAAGAGAGAGAGAGAGGGTGGAGTGCACAGGGCGTGGTCGGTGCTAAAGAACAGGGCAGCGTGGAGAGGATAGAACGCGGGGAAGGAAAAGTGAGACGCGCCAAAGCCGCGGGTTGCCGCCATTACCCTGTAGAATGCTAGGAGCAGCATGGCAGCAAGGGGAAGAAGGAAAAGCACGGGAGGCGCCATTTTATTCCATTGGGGAAGAAGGAAAAGCGCGGGAGGCGCCATTTTATTACATTGGGGAAGAAGAAAAAGCGCGGGAGGCGCCATCACCCAAGATGCCGAAAAGTGGCAGTATCACTGCTTTCGACAACGAGGTAGAAGACTGGACCACGTATGTGGAAAGAATTGAAGTGCACTGCGAGGCAAATGAGGTGGCCGATGGAAAGAAGGCGTCGGTATTATTAAATTTGATGGGCGCAAGAACATACGGACTATTGTGGAATTTAATTACCCCAGCTAAACCAATGGAGAAAAGCTTTGAGGAGATTGTTAATATCTTACAGGAACACCTAAACCCTACACTGCTGCTGATAGCAGAAAGATTCAAGTTCCATAAAAGAAACCAACACAAAGATGAGAGCAATGCTGACTATCTTACGGAACTACGCAAGTTATCGAAGCACTGCCAGTTCGGAGCAGGACTGGCAGACACCTTGCGGGATAAGTTTGTCTGCAGGCTCGAGTGAAGGAACCCAGAAACGACTACTTTCGGAAAAGGACCTGATGCTAGAACAGGCTTTCAGCGTGGCAGTATCCTATGAAGCAGCAGCACGGGGAGCTGCGGAAATACAACAGAAACCACAGGAATACAGCGCTAACAAAATGGCGTATGGAGCAGAAAAGTGCTATCGCTACGGCAGAACAACCCATGATCAGAAGGACTGCTGGGTTAAGGACAAAGTATGCAGGCAATGTGGGAAAATGGGACACATAGCAAGAGTCTGCAAGTCGGGAAAGAAAACCAACACTACAAGAACTACTAAGGAAAAGTACAAGAAAGTAAAGAAATTGACAGACAGTAGTTCAGAAGATCAGGAGAGTGATAAGGACTCAGGGAGCAGGAGACTAAGTTGTCTAAAGTTACACAACGTGACTGCAAAGGAGGATCACCGAACCATTTGGGTCACCCTCATGATTGCAGGGTCCCTAGCAAAGATGGATCTGGACACAGGATCAGCCCTAACTGTCATGATTCAACGAGACTATGAGCGGCTATTCTCACACATACCCTTGAAGGACACGTCCATTGTATTGAAGACATACACGGGGCAAAAAGTCTACCCCAGAGGAAAAATAAGGGTGCCAGTTGAATACAACGGCAAGGAAACACAGAAACTGTATTTATATATACTACCAGATGGAGAACCACCATTATTGGGATGTGAATGGATCTGAAAAATACAATTGGATTGGCATTCCATTCAGGCGCTAACTGTGACTGATAAAAAGGATGATGACGTCATACCTGGACGACTGTCAAAAATTCTAACTGACGCAAAAGAGGTGTTCCAACAAGGACTTGGGAATCTAAAAGGAGTAACAGCAACGATAAAAATCAAAGATAACGCAAACCCAAATTTTTTTAAGGCCAGACCGGTACCTTACGCGATCCGCCCAGCCGTTGAAGCAGAGCTGGAGAGTCTGGAGTGGTCAGGTGTGCTGTCAAAGGTGGACTGGAGTGAGTGGGCCACACCCATCATTCCTGTAATGAAGAAATCATTGAACAGCATGCCTGGGGAACCGAAGAAGGTTCGCATCTGTGGGGACTTCAAGGTAACTGTGAACCCAGTCCTGCACACAGTACAATATCCACTTCCACGGATAGAAGATATTTTCGCCTCACTATCTGGAGGGAAACGCTTTACAAAGATTGATCTGGCCCAAGCGTATCTACAAATGGAGGTAGAAGAAGCGTCTAGGAAATACCTCACGATAAACACTCACAAAGGCCTTTACCAGTACAATCGACTGGTATTCGGGGTAGCATCAGCCCCGGCTATTTGGCAGAGGGCGATGGAACAAGTCCTGCAAGGGATCCCGGGGACCCAGTGTTATTTGGACGACCTCCTGGTTACGGGCGAAAATGACAGTGAACACCTTGCCAACCTGGAGCAGGTGCTCACGAGATTACAGGAATATGGGCTATGAGCCAACCGTCCCAAATGCGAGTTCTTCAGGAGACAAATCTCGTATTGTGGCCACATGATTGATGAGGAAGGGTTGCATAAGTCACCGGACAAGATTGAGACTGTAGTCAAGGCTCCAGCACCGGAAAATGTGTCGCAACTGAGGTCATTCCTCGGGTTGGTGAACTACTACCATAAGTTCTTGCTGAATTTATCTACAATTCTGCACCCACTGAACGCCCTACTGCAAACTGGAGTAACATGGAAATGGAGTGATGAGTGTAAGCGTGCCTTTCAGATATGTAAATGCCTAATCACTTCAAAAGAAGTATTGGCCCACTACAATCCAACACTACCGATTCAGTTAGCATGTGATGCGTCTCCCTACGGCATCGGAGCGGTGCTGTCACACAAATTCCCTGACGGTTCAGAGAGGCCAATAGCCTTTGCGTCGCGCTCGTTAACCTCAGCCGAGTGTAACTACGCCCAGATTGACAGGGAGGCCCTCAGCCTGGTGTGGGGGGTGAAGAAGTACAATCACTATCTGCACGGGCAGAAATTCACCCTACTGACTGATCATCAGCCCCTGGTTTCCATTTTTAACCCAAAGAAGGGCGTTCCGGTGATGACGGCGCAACGGCTGCAAAGATGGTCACTTTTTCTAGGGGCACATCAGTACGACATAGAGTACAAGGTTACGAAACAGCATGGAAATGCTGATGGGCTGTCGCACCTACCGTTGCCTACAGTAGAGGAAGCACCTGCAGTGGACCCTGTTGAGATATTCCATGCGACCATAGTCGAATGTCTACCTGTTACAAACTCAGGTATAGAGAAGGAAACCCGAAATGACCCGACACTCTCTCGGGTCTATGATTTGACGGTGAGGGGATGGCCAGCACATGGCGACTCACTGTTGCCAGCATTCTCGCCAAGGAGAGAACAGCTGTCAGTGTGCCGGGGGACCTTGATGTGTGGATCCCGAGTGGTAATTCCACCCAAGTTGAGAGATAGAGTGCTCAATGAGCTTCATGAGGGTCATCTGGGAGGGGTAAAAATGAAGAGCCTAGCCAGGGCGTTTGTGTGGTGGCCGGGAATCGATAAAGAAATCGAGGATATGACCAAGAGATGCACAGGATGCCAGAAGGTCCAAAACGCTCCACCACAGGCCCCGCTACATCCATGGGAGTGGCCCTCATCTCCATGGCAACGGGTACACATTGATTTTGCTGGTCCATTTATGGACTCAATGTTCCTAATCGCTGTGGACGCCCATTCGAAATGGCCAGAGGTCATCAAAATGTCCTCCACCACCACGGAGAAAACTATTGCAGTCCTACGGACCATCTTCGCCAGGAATGGCTTGTCAGAACAGATTTGCTCCGACAATGGGCCACAGTTTGTGTCAGAGGATCTCCGGAGGTTTCTGAGGAATAATGGGGTGAAGCATTACACATCTGCCCCATATCATCCAGCCACAAATGGATTAGCTGAGAGGTTTGTTCAGACCTTTAAAAAGGCCATAAAGGCAATGCATAATGATGATATACCACTACAACATAAGGTGGAGAATTTCTTGTTTGCTTACCGGAATGCGACACATGCAGTCACCAACCAAGCTCCAGCCATAATGTTCTTCAACCGAAGGCTAAGATGTCGCCTGGATTTGCTCAAACCAAACATAAGACGAGATGTTGAGGATAAGCAATTCCAGCACATAAATGAGAAGCCAACCAGGAGCTTCAAGATAAGGCAACCAGTCTTGGCCCGCGACTACCGAACAGAAAAATGGCAGCCAGGAACGATATGCACACAGCAGGGACCACTAATGTACACAGTGGACGTTGGAGAGAGCATCGTGAGATGCCATGCTGACCAGATTCTAGAGTCACAGGAACAAGCCAAACCCATACCATGAGCAGGTGCACCTGGTAATCAACCCGAAGTACAGGTTGCGTCTACCTCAGAAGCAATGGTACTGGAAGCTGACGAACCAACCAATGACAATGAGCCAGAATCAACTCCGCCACAAGAACAGGATACTTGAGAAAGGCGCTATCCAGTCAGGATCAGGAAGCCTCCTCAAAGACTGAACTCATAAATGATTATTTCAGTTGATGTATATAGTACAGAGAAAATTGTAATTGCAATTAGTTATTATTTAGTTGTTAAATGAATATTATGTACTGTTTATCTAAAAGGGGAAGAATTGTTGTGTATGTGCCTTTAAGAGAAGAACTGATTCTATACTGCAGTACAGGCAGTGACCACCCCTGTATATAAAGCCATAGCAGGCTTTGGAATTTCAGTCTTGAATTACTCTCTGTTCAGTAAATACCTGTTTTATTGTTCTCCTGCAGTCTGAGTATTATTGATCCTCGGACACTACAGGTACTATTACAGAGTCTATTGAGTTCTGGAAGATGACCAGCAATGCATCTACTATTTCTAGGGCCACTTCCTTAAGTACCCTGGGATGTAGATTATCAGGCCCTGGGGATTTATCGGCCTTCAGTCCCATCAATTTTCCTAACACCATTTCCCTACAAATACTGATTTCTTTCAGTTCCACCCTTTCATCAGACCCTATGTTCCCCGGTATTTCTGGGAGGTTATTTGTGTCCTCCTTTGTGAAGACAGAACCAAAATATGTATTTAGTTGGTCTGCCATTTCTTTGTTCCCATTATAAATTCCCCCGATTCTGACTTCAAGCGACCTACGCTTGACTTCACCAATCTTTTTCTCTTCACATATCTATAAAAGCTTTTACAGTCAGTTTTTATGTTCCCTGAAAGCTTACTCTCATATTCTATTTTCCCTTTCTTAATTAATCCCTTTGTCGTCCTTTGTTGAATCCTGAACTGCTCCCAATCCCCAGGATTATTGCTTTTTCTGGCCAATTTGTATGTCCTCTCCTTGGATCTTATGCTATCCCTAATTTCCCTTGTTACCCACGGCTGAGTCACCTTTTTTGTTTTATTTTTATGCCAAACTGGGATGAACAACTTCTGTAGTTCATCCATTCGGTCTTTGAATGTTTGCCATTGCCTATCCACCGTCACCCCTTTGAGTGCCATTCCCCAATCAATCCTACCCAACTCGCTCCTCAGACCATCGTAGTTTCCTTTATTTAAATTGAGGTCCCTTGTTTCTGAGTCAACTGCTTCATTCTCCATCTTAATGAAGAATTCGATCATATTATGATCGCTCTGACCCAAGGGGCCTCATACAACAAGATTGCTAATTAATCCTTTCTCGTTACATAATACCCAGTCTAAGATGGCCTGATCTCTGGTTGGTTCCTCGACATATTGGTCCAGGAAACCATCCCGTAAACACTCCAGGAATTCCTCCTCCACAGTATTGTTACCAATTTGGTTAGCCCAATCTATATGTAGATTAAAGTCACCCATGATGACTTCTGTGCCCTTATTGCACGCTTCTTTAATTTCCCTTTTAATGCCATCCCCAACCTCCGCCTTACTGTTTGGAGGTCTATATACCACTCCCACTAATGTTTTTTTCCCCTTAGTATTTCTCAATTCTACCCATACAGATTCCACATCATCAGAGCTAATATCCTTCATTACAATTGTGTTAATCCCTTCTTTAACCAGTAATGCTACCCCACCTCCCTTTCCTTTTGCCTATCTTTCCTGAATATCGAATACCCCTGGTACTTTCAGAGAATGCTTCTGAACTCATCTAAACTAATAGCTAACAGCAGCAAGGAAGTTATACTAAACCTTTACAAAACACTGGTAAGGCCTCAGCTGGAGTATTGTGTCCTATTCTGGGCACCACACTTTAGGAAAGATGTCAAGGCCTTCGGGGAGTTCAGAGGAGATTTACTGGAATGGTACCAGGGATGAGGGACATTAGTTCTGTGGAGCGACTGGAGAAGCTGGGGTTGTTCTCCTTAGAGCAGAGAAGGCTAGAATATTTAATAGAGGTATTCAAAATCATGAACGGTTTTGATAGAGTAAAGGAGAAACTATTTCCAGTGGCAGAAGAGTCGGTAACCAGAGGACACAGATTTAGAATGATTGACAAAAGAACCAGAGGCCACATGAGGAAACATTTTTATATGTAGCGAGTTGTTATGATCTGGAATGCACTGTCGAAGGATGGTGGAAGCAGATTCAATAGCAACTTTCAAAGGGAATACTTGAAGGGAAATAATTTGCAGGGCTATGGGAAATAGCAGGAGAGTGGGGCTAATTGGATTGCTCTACCAAAGAGCCGGCACAGGCATGATGGGCCAAATGGTCTCCTTCTGTACTGTTGTAGCGGTACCACCGAGTGTCTCTTACTTATTGTACATAATTCCCTTTAACTATGTTTGTATAGAGTTTGCATGTATGGGGCGTTGCCCCTTTAAGAACGTTTACGGGGCATTGCCCCTTTAAGAGCGCGACCTAACACGATGACGTCACGTCGCACAGCACATGACCACCCTAAGCGTGGGCAAACGCGATGACATCACGGCGCACATCACGTGACTGCCCCAAGCGCGGGAAAACACGATGACGTCACGACACAATCCACGGGACTGCCGAGTCAGTCCTCGTGGCATCCCCGTTCGGGTAAGACCTGTTCCAAGGCTCTCCTGCATCGATCCTTGTTGTTTTCTGTCCTTCGTCAAATCCTTCATTAAAGACCTGTTGGATTGTTTCTCCTGAGTCGACCTCAGTGATTTGGTTAGGAATACGCCTATTCCTACATTGGTGACCCCGTCTCCGTGAACGTTTTTCACGGAAGAAGCGCACAGCCTGAACACCGTCTCTGTGAACGTTTTCACAGAAGAACGGCACGACGAACAACAACCGACGAACACCAATTCCTACATTGGTGACCCCGAGATACGCGAACGTTTTTCACGAAAGAAGCGCAGCCGGACTCCGATTTTTGTGAACGATTTTCACAAAAGAAGCACGCCATGGAAGCACCAGCCATTTCGCTGTCGCTACCACAATTCAGGGAGCAGCAACTGCCCTCGTGCTTTATTCAGGTAGAAGCCCCGTTCACCAAGAACATCGATGCAGCACAGACCAACGAGGACTCCGTATTCGACAGCTCTACCGCCTCACGGATCGTCCGCCTCCTCGACATCTCCCAACGGAACAGCAAGTATGAAACCCCTCCAAGCGCGGGTTCTGCAGGTTTTCGGGCCCACAAGATTGGAGCGCGCCCCAGCGGAGAGGCCACGAGGGCTCAGTCCTCGCAAACCACCCCTCGCAACCCACGAGGCCACACCCCTCGCAACCCATGAGGACTCGCCCGTCACAATCCAGAGGATTCGCTCCTCGCAACCCATGAGGACCCACCCCTCGCAAACCACAAGGATTCCTCCCTCGCAAACCACGGGGATTCCTCCCTCATGAACCACGAGGACCCATCCCTCGCAATCCACGAAGATTCGCCCCTCGCAAACCACGAAGACCCATCCCCTGCCGACGTTGCACCAGCCCGTCAGCCTGCTGGTCTGTTTCTTCTACCACACTTTTCGGCGCGAAGGCGAAGCGTTGCCGCCCTCCCGGCAGTTTTCCCCCTAAATCAACAACAACTAGAAGCATTGCCGCCCTCTCTACAGATTTCCCCTCAACGAAACCAAACATCTACTGACGCTGTGACCATCGAGGACAGGTCCAACGGGCATCCCGCGGCCGCGATCGGCCACGCGAACATTGCTGTCACCACTGATCACCGATCAATGCAGCATCGGGTCACTCTCGTCTGCGTTCCCGACTGCCGAAGAGATCGCCGATCAACGCAGCAACGGTTCACTCTCTTCTGTGTTACCATAGTAGCACTACGGCATGCACCGTTCCGTGCGTTCCCGACTGCCGAAGAGTTCGCTCGTCTGTCGGCGAGTTCACCGACCTGCCTAGACCCACGTTCATTTCCTCCTGGATCGCCCGTTCAGCATTCCTGCAGATTTCGTCAGACTGGGGACCTTCTTCCAACAATGACAGCGCCATGGTCCGCATCTGCCCAACCTGCCAGTCACTATGATGCGGCCAGCTGTTTTGCCCCGGCGCCCGCTTTGAACCACGGGCTGCAGAGGTCACACGCTTCCACGGTCCTTCACAGGGCTGAATACGTTTTATTCACCCTTACACACATTGAGATCTGCTCAAGATCCCATCTACCGGACCACATATTTGGACCTCGCCCGCCAAGTTGAGACAGCACGACCGCCGAGACCACCGACCACCCATCGTCGTTACGGCAGACCAAGTACGACCGCCCGCCAGACCGCCAGCCACCCAACAGTCTCCGTCTCGAGACTACAGGAGTCGTTCGGACAGGCTCGTCAGACCATCTCATCATTTGACGTTGTCCGTTAAAGCAAATTCTGGGGGGGCGTATGTAGCGGTACCACCGAGTGTCTCTTACTTATTGTACATAATTCCCTTTAACTATGTTTGTATACAGTTTGCATGTGCGGGGCGTTGCTCCTTTAAGAACATGTACGGGGCGTTGCCCCTTTAAGAATGCGACCTAACGCGATGACGTCACATCGCACAGCACGTGCCCACCCTAAGTGCGGGCAAATGCGATGACGTTACGGCGCACATCGCGTGATCACCCCAAGTGCGGGCAAGCGCGATGACATCACGTCGCACATCATGTGACCGCCCCAAGCATGGGAAAACGCGATGACGTCACGATGCAATCTATGGGACTGCTGAGTCAGTCCTCGTGGCGTCCCCGTTCAGGTAAGACCTGTTCCAAGGCTCTCCTGCATCAATCCTTGTTGTTTTCTGTACTTCGTCAAATCCTTCATTAAAGACCTGTTGGATTGTTTCTCCTGAGTCGACCTCAGTGATTTGGTTAGGGATACACCTATTCCTACACTGTATTATTCTATGATTCTAAAAAGGAAATCACAACAATTTGAGGTGTAGGTATTGAGAATAGTAAATGTAATAGGAGCCAGGTCGGGATCACACAATTTTGCTAAAAATGTGGTAATATCATGAGTACTAGGAATTGTCAATTTTTTGCATCCACAACAAGGTTTTATATTGGAACAGGCTATAGGAGAAAAGGCCCATTAAACCACAGAGTTAAAATAATATATATACTTCTATGCTGATATTCTGACAAAAGCACAAGTGATCATTGCATTTTAAAAAGAACACCTGCCAAGCATTGTTATGTTAAACTTGACTGCACCAGCAGCTCCATGAATTTTGTGTTTCTTGACTACAGCTCATGAAAAGACCTCTAATATTACAGTAATAATACCATATGAATGTCAGGAGCAGCTTCATTACTGCAATCTATCTATATATATTTTATTGCATTAACATGCATGAATGATATAGGAAAATGATATGCCTGTAAGGCACAAAGCATCCTGATTTACTGATGTTTGCCAGGGACCAATCAAAATAATCCTTCAATACTTCATTGTAAGCATGCCTCTCAGAGAAGTTATTTTGAAGTTATTAACATTGGCTAAAAAATCATGCACATTGCTTGCCCAAATTTCTGATAGACACTGCTGATAGCCCAATCCACAATTTTTTTTTGATAATGCAGCCACCGAGCTGTTCCTCCATGAAGTGGGTTAAAGAAAGGTTGACCTGTTTAGTACTGAAAACCTGGACTAATAATCCAAAGAATGTGAGTGCAAATCCCACCATGACAGTCAGAGAATTTGAACTCAGTGTCAAAAGAAAACAGGACATTAAAAAAAATATTGGTATCAGTGAAAGTGACAAAGTACATACAGTATAGCACAAGGAAGAAATAAAGCAAATGGGGCAGGATTTTGCGGTCAGCAATGAACGAATGGTGGCAACTGTTCATTACACTTACACTGCACTGGAATTAGACTTACAATGTCCTGTCCACAAAAAGCAGGACAAATCCAACCCAGCCAATTACCATCCCATCAGTCTACTCTCAATCATCAGCAAAGTGATGGAAGGTGTCATCGACAGTGTTATCAAGTGGCACTTACTCACCAATAACCTGCTCAAAGATGCCCAGTTTGGGTTCCGCCAAGACCACTTGGGCAGAGTGACAGCCCTTGACATCAAGGCAGCATTTGACCGAGTGTGGCATCAATGAGCCCTAGTAAAACTGAAGTCAATGGGAATCATGGGGAAAACGCTTCACCAGCTGGAGTCATACCTAGCACAAAGGAACATGGTTATGGGGGTTGAAGGTCAATCATCACAGCCCCAGGACATCACTGCAGGAGTTCCTCAAGGCAGTGTCCTGGGCCCAAATATTTTCAGCTGCTTCATCAATGACGTTCCCTCCAACATAAGGTCAGAAATGGGGATGTTCGCTGATGACTGCACAGTGTTCAGCGCCATTCACAACTCCTCAGATAATGAAGTAGTCCATGCCTGCATGCAAGAAGACCTAGGCAATTTTCAGACTTGGGTTGATAAGTGGCAGATAACATTCGTGCCACAGAAGTGCCAGGCAATGACTATCTCCAACAAGCGAGAGTCTAAACACCTCCCTTTGACATTCAACGGCATTACCATCACCAAATCCCCCACCATCAACATCCTGGGGGTCACCATTGACCAGCAACATAACTGGACCAGCCATTTAAATACTGTGGCAACAAGAGCAGGTCAGAGGCTAGGTATTCTGCGGCGAGTATCTCACCTCTTAACTCCCCAAAGTCTTTCCACCATCTACAAGGCACAGGTAAGGAGTGTGATGGAATACTCTCCACTTGACTGGATGAGTGCAGCTACAACAACACTCAAGAAGCTCGACACCATCCAGGACAAAACAAACCTGTAGTGTATGTGCCTTTAAGAGCCCCCTGTGTACTGTAATGCCGGTAATGGCCACTCGGGCTATATAAGCCTGTATATTGTGTTGTATCAGTTAGTTCCCCTCCAGACTTTGTTCAGTAAACACCTGTGAAACCAACTCCTGTCTTCAGTGTCTCTATTAACACACGGATACAACAGTGGCGACGAATTGGAAATGGACTTACCTGCAATTCGGCAGCACCTCAAGGACATCGATTCCTCTGGTGTCCAAAGTCGAAGAAAAGCAAGAAAAAGAAAAAGCTGTGGTTTCACCAGCTAGCCGAGCTGGTGGCAGGTACTGCAATAATCCTTCCTGGGCATCGGGCTGGGGCTCCAGCGGCTGGCTCTGCAGCTAGGCCAAGCAGCGAAGGCGGAGGCAAGCAGTAACAGATGGGGAGGGAGCACTCGGGAGACGGCCGGCGCTGCAAGCAGGTCGGCGTTCAGGCCTAGCAGAGAGAGTCCGGCGGGAACGAGTCTCCACCTGTAAATAAATGAATAAAAGGAAGGGAAACCCGCGGAAGACAGCGTTGTCATCGGCAGCAGCGGTGGGGAAGCGCCATATCTTTTCTGCAGAAAAGAAAGAAAAGCGCGGGAAGCGCCATTTTTTTTCCAGGATGCCTAAGTCTGGCAATATTGATGCTTCTGATAACAATATAGAGGATTGGACCACATATGCGGAAAGAGTGGAGGTATATTGCACCGCAAATGGAATAGAAAATGAAAAAAAAGCGTCAGTACTTCTAAATCTAATGGGCACAAAGACATACGGGCTGTTATGAAACGTAATCACTCCAGCCAAACCAAAGGACAAGAATTTTAAAGAAATTGTTGATACCCTACAGGAGCACTTAAACCCAACACCGCTGCTGATAGCGGAACGATTCAAATTCTTCAAGAGGAATCAACACAAGAATGAAAGTAACGCTGATTACCTCACCGAATTAAGAAAGCTATCAAAGCACTGCCAATTCGGGGCAGGACTAGCAGATTATCTTCAAGGCAAATTCGTCTGCGGTCTCCGAAGTGAAGGAACACAGAAAAGGCTGCTTTCTGAGAAAGATTTAACACTGGACAAGGCTTTCAGTATGGCTGTATCATACGAAGCAGCCGCAAGAGGAGCTGCAGAGATACAACAAAAGACACAGGACTTCGGCACCCATGAAATGACACAGGGTTTCGAGAGATGTTATCGCTGCGGCAGATCCACCCATGACCAGAGGGACTGCTGGTTCAAGGACAAAGCATGCAGGCAATGCGGAAAGATTGGACACATTGCACGGGTATGCCGATCTGGACAAAAAAAATCCAAGGACAAGAAAAGAAAAATCAATAAAGAAAAGTACAGAAAGATACAAATGATGACGGACAGTACCTCCGAAGACCCGAAGAGCGATAGCGACTCCGAAAACAAGAGACTAAGCTGTCTCAAATTACATAATGTAATTGCCAAAGAAGATTACCAGACCATTTGGGTTATCCTCACGATAGCAGGGTCCCTAGTTAAAATGGAGCTAGATACAGGATCAGCTCTGACCGTCATAAATTGACGGGATTATGAGCGGCTATTTCCGCATATACCTTTAAAATACACATCAATTATCTTGAAAACATATACGGGGCAGAAAGTATACCCCAAAGGAAAAATAAGGGCGCCTGTTGTATACAACGGCAAGGAAATACAAAAGTTGTATTTATACGTTCGACAAGATGGTGGTCCACCGCTATTGGGACGTGAATGGATCAGGAAAATACGTTTAGACTGGCACTCCATTCAGGCACTGACGGTGACCAGTAAGGAAAAAAACGATGATGACGTCATACTTGAACGATTAAAAGACATCTTGGCCAACGCCAAAGAAGTGTTTCAAGAGAAACTAGGAACCTTGAAAGGCATCACAGCCTCAATAAAAGTGGAAGATGCGGCAATTCCCAGGTTTTTTAAGGCAAGACCGGTGCCATACGCAATTCGTCCAGCAGTCGAGGCAGAGCTGGAGAATTTGGAAAAGGCAGGCGTATTATCCAAAATAGATTGGAGCGAGTGGGCAACACCCATCGTCCCAGTCATGAAGAAAACATTGAATAATGATAAATCTGAAGAGCAGAGAAAAATTCGCATCTGTGGAGACTTCAAGGTGACTGTAAACCCGGTCCTTCACATGGTACAGTATCCTCTTCCGAGGATAGAAGATATTTTCGTCTCACTATCCGGAGGGAAACGTTTCACCAAAATTGACTTGGCACAGGCATATCTACAGATGGAGGTTGAAGAGGTTTCTAAAAAGTATCTCACGATAAATACACACAAAGGCCTGTACCAGTACAATTGACTGGTTTTCGGAGTAGCATCCGCTCCAGCTATCTGGCAAAGAGCAATGGAGCAATTCCTCCAAGATTCCGGGGACTCAATGCTACCTAGATGACATCCTTGTAACAGGAGAAAACGACAACGAACACCTTTCCAATTTGGAACAGGTGCTCACTAGGCTGAGTGAACAGGGCCTATGAGCAAATCGCCCCAAGTGCGAATTTTTCCAGAATCAAATATCATATTGTGGCCACATAATTAATAAGGAAGGGTTGCATAAGTCACCTGAAAAAATTGAAGTGGTCATAAAAGCCCCAGCATCTGAAAATGTTTCACAATTAAGGTTGTTCCTGGGATTAATAAATTACTATCATAAATTTTTACCGAACTTATCAACTCTTCTGCACCCTCTTAATGAACTGCTACAAACAGGAGTAATTTGGAAATGGAGCGAAGACTGTAAACGTGCCTTCCATAAGTGCAAAGACTTAATCACGTCCAAAGAAGTTTTGGCTCATTACAACCCATCACTGCCAATCAGACTGGCATGCGATGCATCCCCTTACGGCGTAGGAGCAGTATTATCGCATAAATTCCCTGATGGCTCTGAACGGCCGATAGCTTTTGCGTCACGCTCATTGAACTCAGCTGAGCGTAACTATGCCCAAATCGACAGGGAAACACTCAGCCTGGTATGGGGAGCGAAGAAATTCAACCATTACCTACACGGACAAAAATTTACCTTCTTGACTGATCATCAACCCCTCATCTCCATATTCAACCCTAAAAAGGGCGTTCCCATTATGACAGCGCAAAGGCTACAGAAGTGGTCCCTTTTTCTAGGACCACACCAATATAACATAGAATACAAAGGATCAAAACAGCATGGGAATGCTGATGGTTTATCGCGCCTACTGTTGCCAACGGTAGAAGAAGCACCTACCGTAGACCCAGTGGAGATTTTCCACTCTCCCATAGTCGAATGTCTACCAGTAACAAATTCTGCCATTGAAAGGGAAACTAGAAATGACCCGACTCTCTCACGAGTCTACGATTTAACAGTGAAGGGATGGCCAGCACATGGCGAACCACTGTTGCCAGCATTCTCGCAAAGAAGAGAACAGCTGTCAGTGTGCCGAGGAACCTTGATGTGTGGATCCAGATTGGTGATTCCACCCAAACTCCAGGATAAAGTTCTAAAGGAGCTTCATGAGGGGCATCTGGGTGGAGTGAAAATGAAGAACCTAGCCAGGGCGTTTGTATGGTGGCCAGGTATCGATGGAGACATTGAAGAAATGACCAAGAGCTGCCTAGGATGCCAGAAGGTCCAAAACGCTCCACCACAAGCCCCTCTACATCAATGGGAGTGGCCCTCATCTCCCTGGCAAAGGGTACACATCGACTTTGCTGGTCCATTTATGGACTCAATGTTCTTAAGCGCGGTTGATGCACACTCCAAGTGGCCGGAGGTAATAAAGATGTCCTCCACCACCACGGAAAAAACCATCACAGTATTAAGGACCATATTTGCCAGGAATGGGCTGCCTGAACAGATCTGTTCTGATAATGGACCGCAATTTGTGTCCGAAGAATTCGGGAAGTTCTTAAAAAACAATGGGGTTAAGCACTACACATCCGCCCCATACCATCCCGCCACCAATGGATTGGCTGAAAGGTTTGTCCAGACCTTCAAGAAGGCCATAAAGGCCATGGGTAATGAAGACATAAAACTTCAGCATAAGGTGGATAACTTCTTGTTTGCATACAGGAATGCAACACATATGGTTACAAACCAAACTCCCGCCATGATGTTCTTCAATAGAAGCCTAAGATGCCGGCTGGATTTGATCAAGCCAAACATCAGAAGGGACGTGGAGAACCGACAATTTCAAGGCATGAATGAAAGGCCAACTGGAACCTTCCAGATAGGTCAACAAGTTTTGGCCCGGGACTACCGTACCGAGAAATGGCAGCCTGGAACTATCTGCACACGACTAGGACAGCTGATGTATACCGTGGACATCGGAGAAGGCATAATAAGGCGCCATGCTGACCAAATCATAGAGCCATCCGAAAAGGGACAACCTACACCACAACTCTATACGCCTAATGATGAAGTAGAGATACCCATAGTATCTACCTCCGATCCGGTGATACTGGAACCCGATGAACCCGACACTGGCATTCAAGCCGAATCAGCCTTGCCAAAAGAACCTACGACACCACCAGAAACTACTACACCACCGAGGCGTTATCCGGACTGAGTCAGGAAGCCTCCAGAGAGACTGACTTATAATTGATTAACTGCAGCAATGTGTAGATTATTTTTCTTGTAACATGTAATTAATGATTACTTAAAATATTATGTACTGGTTGGCTAAAAGGGGAGAAATTGTAGTGTATGTGCCTTTAAGAGCCCCCTGTGTACTGTAATGCCGGTAATGGCCACTCGGGCTATATAAGCCTGTATATTGTGTTGTATCAGTTAGTTCCCCTCCAGACTTTGTTCAGTAAACACCTGTGAAACCAACTCCTGTCTTCAGTGTCTCTATTAACACATGGATACAACAAAACCCACTTGATTGGCACCACATCCACCGCCTCAAACATTCACTCCCTCCACCATCGGCGTACCATGGCTGCAGTGTGTACCATCTACAAAGCAACTCAGCAAGGCTTCTTCGGCAGCACCTCCAAAACCCGTGACCTCTTCCGCCTAGAAGCACAAGGACAGCAGGCGCATGGGAACACCACCACTTCCAACTTCCCCTCCAAGCCACATACCATCCTGACTTACAGGTATATCGCCAATCCTTCAAAGTCACTGGGTCAAAATCCTGGAAATCCCTACCTAACAGCACTGTGGGAGTAGCTTCACCAGACGGACTGCAGCAGTTCAAGAAGGTGGCACACCACCACCTCCTCAAGGGCAATTAGGATGGGCAATAAATGCGTGCCTTGCCAGTGACACACACATCCCATAAACGAATTTAAAAAAACTTGCTGTAATTAGAAAACCATTTTGGCGCATGCCCTCCACAGGGGAGCTGGGAACTGTGTGAACAGTCAGAGGCAATTGAATGGTGCTAGCCATTCATAGAAACATAGAGGCTAGGAGCAGGAGTAGGCCATTCGGCCCCTCGAGCCGGCTCCGTCATTTAATGAGATCATGGCTGATCATCCAAATTCAGTATCCTGTCCCTGCTTTCTCCCCATATCCCTTGATCCCTTTAGCCTTAAGAAATATATCTAACTCCTTCTTGAATACATTTAATGAATTGGTCTCAACTGCCTTTAGTAGTAGAGAATTCCACAGGTTCACCACTCTCTGGGTGAAGAAATTTCTCCTCATCTCTGTCCTAAATGGCTTACCCCTTGTCTTTAGACTGTGACCCCTGGTTCTGGACTCCCCCGCCATCGGGAACATCCTTCCTGCATCTAGTCTGTCTAGTCCTGTTAGAATTTTATAGGTTTCAATGAGATGTACAGATGCCCTCTCATTCTTTTAAACTCCAGCGAATATAAGCCCAATGACCCAATCTCTCCTCATACGTCATTCCTGCCATCCCAGGTATCAGTCTGGTGAATCTTCGCTGCACTCCCTCCATGGCAAGAACATCCTTCCTCAGATAAGGTGACCAAAACTGCACACAATACTCAAGGTGTGGTCTCACCAAGGCCCTGTACAACTGCAGCAAGACATCCTTGCTCCTGTACTCGAATCCTCTCGCTATGAAGGCCAACATATCATTTGCCTTCTTAACCACCTGCTGCACCTGCATGCTCACCTACAGCGACTGGTGCAAAAAGACACCTAGGTCTCGTTGCACTTCCCCTTCTCCCAATCTATTGCCGTTCAGGTAATAATCTGCCTTCCTGTTTTTGCCACCAAAGTGGATAACCTCGCATTTATCCACATTATACTGCATCTGCCATGCATCTGCCCAATCACCCAACCTGTCCAAATCATATTGGAGTTTCTCGGCATCTTCCTCACAGCACACATGCCCACCCAACTTTGTGTCATCTGCAAACTTGGAGATATTACATCTAGTTCCCTCATCTAGATCATTAATATATATTGTGAATAGCTGGGGTCCTAGCACTGATCCCTGCGGTACCCCACTAGTCACTGCCTGCCGCTCAGAACAAGACCCGATTATTCCAACTCTTTGCTCCTGACGAAAAGATTGAGTTTGACTCAGGAAATCAAAATAACGAACTTTAATGGAACAAAACAGGTTTAAACTGGAAACTGCTGCAATACATCAAATACAGGTCTGCTCTATTTGAAGGCTCCACGAGGATTGCTCTTCTGGTCTGAAAGCTGACGTCATGACGTCATCATGTTCTTCCCGCCATTGGTGGATCACGTGACTAACGGCATGACGTCATCACGTTGAAACCGCGCTGTAAATGTAACTCGACATGGTACAGTTAAACAGTGTAATTAAAAGGTATAGACACAGGCTGTAACTACGTTGCTGTTAAAGGAATTATGTACAACCACTCTGAGTCCTTTGGTGGCTCCGCCACATGCACCCCCCCAGAATTGTCTTCAACAGAAAAAGTGAGACGAGGAGGAGGTCTGACAAGTCTGCCTGATCGACTTCGATAACCTGGCAGAGGAAGTTGATGACCGGTGGTCGAGCTGGCAGACGATTGTGGTTGAGCAGGCGTGGCGAGCGTGGTCGAGTTGGCGGGCGGCTTTGGCTGATCTGGCATGGCGGCTGCGGGCGGTCAGCCACGTTTCGGCGGTTGAGCGACAACGACTGGGCGGTCCAGGTCCAGGTGAGCCGGCTTCAATCAGTCCACCAAAATGTGATCCGGCTTTCCTCCAATGTCGACCGAAAAGGATTTGTCTCCTGGTTCGGTGACGCGGAAAGGACCAGTGTAAGGGGGCTTGAGCAGATCCCGGTGAGCGTCGGGGCGGATGAATACATACTCAGCATTCTTCAGTTCCGCTGGCACGTGGGAGTTCTGTAAGCCGTGATTTGATGTAGGCACCGGAGCGAAGCATCTGGCCGCTTCCTGGTGGCTAACGAGTTGCTGGGAGGCGGACCATGGCTCTGTGGGAGAAGGGAGGAAATCCCCTGGTACTCAGAGAGGCTGGCCGTAGACGAGTTCAGCTGAGGACGATTGCAGGTCTTCTTTGGGCGCCGTACGAAGACCCAAAACGGACCCATGGAAGTCTGTCCACCCATCCTGCACCTTGAAGACTGGCCCGAAGGGCGGCTTTAAGCGACCTGTGGAATCGCTCACCAAAGCCGTTCGCCTGTGGATGATAGGCAGTGGTGCGATGAAGTTTGGTGCCGAGCCCCTGAGTTACAGCGTTCCAAAGCTCCGAGGAAAATTGTGGCCCACGGTCGGAAGAAATGTCCGCCGATACCCCGAAACGGGCAACCCAACAGGAGATGAAAGCTCCAGCGACGTCTGCCGAAGTGGTGGAAACCAAAGGAATTGCCTCTGGCCACCTAGTGGTGCAGTCCACCATGGTGAGGAGATGCGTATAACCCTGAGAAGGCAGAAGCGGCCCCTCAAGGTCCACATGCACGTGATCAAAACGATGCTCCGGAACAGCGAACGTAGCCACTGGAGCTTTAACATGACACTGGACCTTGGCCTTCTGGCAGACTACGCAGGTATTAGCCCAGTCACGGACATCGAGGTGCATACCTTTCCAGACGAACTTCGCCGACATAAGCAATTGTGAAGCCTTCATCTCAGGGTGCGACAACCCGTGTATGGCATGAAACACCTTCCAGCACCATGCGACCGGCACGATAGGTCGGGGAACGCCCATGGAAACGTTACAAAGGAGCGTGGCGCCTGTGGCCTGCAAAGTGAGGTGGGTCGCTTGGAAACTAGAGGGGACGGTTCTGTATGATTGGACCTCAGAGTCCGAGGCCTGATCTGCAGCCATGAGGGCGTAGTCAATCCCCAGGTGAACCGCGTGGACCATTGCACGGGAGAGGCAATCCGCCACCAGGTTGTCCTTACCAGACACATGTTGAATATCCGTGGTAAATTCGGAAATAAACGTCAGGTGACGTTGTTGACAAGCGGACCACGGTTCGGCAGTCTTGGCCATGGCGAACGTTAGATGCTTGTGGTCGACAAAAGCCGTGAAGGGACGTCCTTCCAATAAGAACCGGAAATGGCGAATGGCTAGGAAAAGGGCCAGTCACTCCCGATCAAAGGTGCTGTATTTTTTTTCATTTTTCCATAGTTGATGGCTGAAAAACGCCAGCGGTTGCCATGTGCCGTTGACCCACTGCTCTTGCACTGCGGCGATGGCGTAGTCTGACGCGTCCGTGGTAAGGGCGATGGTGGCACCTGGAAGTGGGTACACCAGCATGGTTGCATTGGCCAAGGCGCTCTTGGTGTTGACGAACGCCTGGTCCATCTCGGCTGTCCAGCTGATTGGATCCTTACCGGACTTGCCCTTGAGGGCCCCGCGTAAAGAGGGTACGCAAATGGGAGATGTGCTCTTCCTTGCTACCACTGGTGATGAGAATGTCTTCAAGGTAGACGAAGATGAAGCTTAGGTCTCAGGGCACGGAGTCCATTAAGCGCTGGAACGCCTGTGCCACGTTCTTCAAGCCAAACGGCATCCGCAGGAACTCAAAGAGGCCGAAAGGGGTGATGACTGCGGTTTTCGGGACATCTTGCGGGTGCACAGGAACCTGGTGATAACCCCGGACGAGGTCGACTTTAGAAAAGATAGAATTTCCCGCCAAATGGGCCGAGAAATCCTGAATATGCGGAATCGGGTACCGATCAGGAGTGGCGGGTGCGGGAAAGAGGTAACCACTTCCACCTTCGTCATTAAGGGGACGACGCCGTCCGATGTTATGCAGTGTCCCAAGAAATCGATCTGCTGCAGGCCGAACTGGTACTTGGCCAAGTTGATGATTAAACCATGCTGGCTGAGGCGCGTAAAGAGGGTATGCAAATGGGAGATGTGCTCTTCCTTGCTACCACTGGCGATGAGAATGTCTTCAAGGTAGACGAAGATGAAGTTTAGGTCTCGGTGCACGGAGTCCATTAAGCGCTGGAACGCCTGTGCCACGTTCTTCAAGCCAAACAGCATCCGCAGGAAGTCAAAGAGGCCGAAAGGGGTGATGACTGCGGTTTTCGGGACATCTTGCGGGTGCACGGGAACCTAGTGATAACCCCGGACGAGGTCGACTTTAGAAAAGATAGAATTTCCCGCCAAATGGGCCGAGAAATCCTGAATATGCGGAATCTGGTACCGATCAGGAGTGGCGGGTGCGGGAAAGAGGTAACCACTTCCACCTTCGTCATTAAGGGGACGACGCCGTCCGATGTTATGCAGTGTCCCAAGAAATCGATCTGCTGCAGGCCGAACTGGTACTTGGCCAAGTTGATGATTAAACCATGCTGGCTGAGGCGCGTAAAGAGGGTACGCAAATGGGAGATGTGCTCTTCCTTGCTACCACTGGCGATGAGAATGTCTTCAAGGTAGACGAAGATGAAGTTTAGGTCTCGGTGCACGGAGTCCATTAAGCGCTGGAACGCCTGTGCCACATTCTTCAAGCCAAACAGCATCCGCAGGAAGTCAAAGAGGCCGAAAGGGGTGATGACTGCGGTTTTCGGGACATCTTGCGGGTGCACGGGAACCTAGTGATAACCCCGGACGAGGTCGACTTTAGAAAAGATAGAATTTCCCGCCAAATGGGCCGAGAAATCCTGAATATGCGGAATCGGGTACCGATCAGGAGTGGCGGGTGCGGGAAAGAGGTAACCACTTCCACCTTCGTCATTAAGGGGACGACGCCGTCCGATGTTATGCAGTGTCCCAAGAAATCGATCTGCTGCAGGCCGAACTGGTACTTGGCCAAGTTGATGATTAAACCATGCTGGCTGAGGCGCGTAAAGAGGGTATGCAAATGGGAGATGTGCTCTTCCTTGCTACCACTGGCGATGAGAATGTCTTCAAGGTAGACGAAGATGAAGTTTAGGTCTCGGTGCACGGAGTCCATTAAGCGCTGGAACGCCTGTGCCACGTTCTTCAAGCCAAACAGCATCCGCAGGAAGTCAAAGAGGCCGAAAGGGGTGATGACTGCGGTTTTCGGGACATCTTGCGGGTGCACGGGAACCTAGTGATAACCCCGGACGAGGTCGACTTTAGAAAAGATAGAATTTCCCGCCAAATGGGCCGAGAAATCCTGAATATGCGGAATCTGGTACCGATCAGGAGTGGCGGGTGCGGGAAAGAGGTAACCACTTCCACCTTCGTCATTAAGGGGACGACGCCGTCCGATGTTATGCAGTGTCCCAAGAAATCGATCTGCTGCAGGCCGAACTGGTACTTGGCCAAGTTGATGATTAAACCATGCTGGCTGAGGCGCGTAAAGAGGGTACGCAAATGGGAGATGTGCTCTTCCTTGCTACCACTGGCGATGAGAATGTCTTCAAGGTAGACGAAGATGAAGTTTAGGTCTCGGTGCACGGAGTCCATTAAGCGCTGGAACGCCTGTGCCACATTCTTCAAGCCAAACAGCATCCGCAGGAAGTCAAAGAGGCCGAAAGGGGTGATGACTGCGGTTTTCGGGACATCTTGCGGGTGCACGGGAACCTAGTGATAACCCCGGACGAGGTCGACTTTAGAAAAGATAGAATTTCCCGCCAAATGGGCCAGGAAATCCTGAATATGCAGAATCGGGTACCGATCAAGAGTGGTGGTGTAGTTCAGGCGTCGGTAGTCACCGCATGGCCGCCAGCTGCCGCCCGGTTTCGGAACAATGTGGCGAGGCGAAGACCAGGGACTATTGGATTGGCAAATGATCCCGAGCCACTCCATCGTGTCGAACTCCGCTTTCGCAGCCGCGAGCTTGCCGGGTTCGAGCCTTCTAGCCCGCGCATAAACCGGGGAGCCAGTAGTGGTGATATGATGTTCAACACCATGCTTCGTGGCCGAGGAGGAGAAAGTGGGCCTTGTCAGCTCCGGAAACTCTCCGAGGAGCCGAGTGAAGTCATCCGGAGGAGGGAAAGTGCAGGCAATAGAGCGCGCCACTGTGGTGCCGTGGTAGCACGGAATCGAGTGGAAGGTGGCCGCGTTGATCAACCGGCGGCGCCGGACATCGACGAGGAGGCTGTTGGCACACAGAAAATCCGCCCCTAGGATGGCCTGTAAGACTGTGGCCGTGACGAATTCCCAACAGAAGCGCTGACCGCCGAAACAGACTTGGACCCGCCACTTTCGGAAAGTTTGAATTGCTGCGCCATTAGCCGCTACGAGGGAAAAACCGTGGTTCCCATCTTGCATATCGAGCTTCGACGCAGGTAGAATGCTACACTGCGCCCCGGTGTCACAAAGGAAACGTCGGCCCGATAGGGAATCGGTGATATAAAGAAGTTTCCCCGTAGATCCAATGGCCATCGCAACGGCGGAGCGCCCGTTAGACCCGGTCCTCCTTCGCCAGGAACGCTGCAGGAGCTTTGTTGTTTTTTTGGGTGATAAACTGCAGGGGGAGCGGCAGCATCGTGCTTTCGGGCCAAAACGGGCGTGGTAGGAGCACCAGCCCGCTGCAGGAGGAGCTGGAACTGCATCTGTGGGGGATGGGCGCCTCGTGGCTGTGCAGCACTGCTGGGTTACAGTGAAAATCTTATCGGCTTCAGCAGCAAGCTCGGCGCAGTCTGTAATCTCGGATCTGGCTAGGGCAGCCTGTACCTGCTCTGGCAGTTGATAGAGGAAAAGCTCCCAGAAGAGGAAGCATTCCGTTTCAGCACCCAAGAGCGTGAGCATTTGGCTCATGAGCTCGGACGGTTTGGAGTCCCCGAGGCCAGGCATCGTGATGAGCCGGCGAGCACGCTCCGACTTCAAGAGCCTGAAGACCTGTAGCAACCGCGCCTTTATCGTATCACACTTGCTGTCAGTAGGAGGACTACCGAGGAGGCTGATGATCCATGAGGCAGTTGCGCTGTCGAGGGCGGAGACCACGTAATAATAATGGGTCTGATCCGCGACGAAGTTCCTGATGGTGAACTGGGCTTCAGCCTGGCTACACTAGGCGTCTGGTTGTTGCTCCCAGAACTGTGGCAGTTGCAGAGTCATGGCGTTCGTGTCCATGCTAGAGATCTTCCGCGAAAAATGTTCACGAAATTCGGGGTCACCAATGTAGGAACGAAGGTTCCTAACGAAAAGACTGAGTTCGACTCAGGCAATCAAAACAATGAACTTTAATGGAACAAAACAGGTTTTAACTGGAAACTGCTGGAATACATCGAATACAGGTCTGCTCTCGTTGAAGGCTCCACGAGGACTGCTCCTCTGGTCTGAAAGCTGATGTCATGACGTCATCACGTTCCTCCCGCCATTGGGGGATCATGTGACTAACGGCATGACGTCATCACGTTGAAACCGCGCTGTAAAGGTAACTTGACATGGTACAGTTAAACAGTGTAATTAAAGGTACAGACACAGGCTGTAACTACATTGCTGTTAAAGGAATTATGTACAACTGCTCTGAGTCCTTTGGTGGCTCCGCCACACCTTCCTGTTTTTGCCACCAAGTGGATAACCTCGCATTTATCCACATTATACTGCATCTGCCATGCTGCTGCCCAATCACCCCACCTGTCCAAATCATATTGGAGTTTCTCGGCATCTTCCTCACAGCACACATGCCCACTCAGCTTTGTGTCATCTGCAAACTTGGAGATATTACATCTAGTTCCCTCATCTAGATCATTAATATATATTGTGAATAGCTGGGGTCCTAGCACTGACCCTTGCGGTACCCCACTAGTCACTGCCTGCCGCTCGGAACAACACCCATTTATTCCAACTCTTTGCTTCCTGTCTGCCAACCAGTTCTCTATCCAATTCAGTACCTTACCCCCAATCCCATGTGCTTTAACTTTGCACACTAATTTCTTATGCGGGACCTTATCGAAAGCCTTCTGAAAGTCCAAATACACCACATCCACTGGTTCTCCCTTATCTATTCTACCAGTTACATCCTCAAAAAATTCCAGTAGATTAGTCAAGCACGATTTACCTTTTGTAGATCCATGTTGACTTTGTCCGATCCTGTCACTGTTTTCCAAGTGCTATGCTATTACATCTTTTATAATGGACGTTCATTACGTTTACAGTTGCCCTCAAATTTTCGTGGGCTTTTGCGTGGTGACTTACGGCAATTAGAGATCCATTTCAGCACGGCACTCTCTACAGGGGATCTAGGATCTGTGTGAGCAGGGAAAACAACGGCATGTTTCCTCAACCAATCAGATTGAAGAATCCTTACTGAGGCATGCAGAGTCTAAACCAGGAACTGTAAGTTAGAATATTTAATTCAATGTAAAATCAAGTACAGGAAGCGAAATAAAGAGGAGGAAAGAACGATGGTACTGAGAGAGAGAGATGAAAGAGACAGAAAGAAAAATTAAACAAAAACATTTAATTTTTAATTTTTTTAAAATCTCCAACAATATTTTAAATCTGAAAGAATGAAAGCCCATACTTGTAATAAATAATTTTTAGTGCCAGAGAGTTTATTTGGCAATAATCAAGACTTATCATTGCGTTAAAAATTCACTTCCACTTGAATGGGCTGGCCCTAACTTTTTCTGCCGTGTTTAGAGGGTATCTCGTGGGTAAGTACTGCAACTTCATGCCCTGCATGTGTTTTAATGCCAAATCTTTTGGCAAAATACTGTTATAGCGAAGCTTTTGGAAGAGCAGGGCAACTCGGACAGCAACTGCCTGTTTTCCACATTTAACAGCAGCCGTCGGAAGTTGCTGTCCGATTTACTCCTTAATACTGGTGAGCACTGATAGCCTCTTGGTTATTCTTGCCACAAAATCCGGGCCTGTGTATCTCCTTAACCAATTAGATTGAAGAATTTTTACTGATGTGTGCAGAGTCTGAGCCAGGAAGTGTCAGAATATTTAAATCAATGCCAAATCATCTACTGAAAAAAAGAGAGGGAAAGAAAGATGGGATTAAGAGAGAGAGAGATAAAAGAGGAAGAAAGAAAAAGTAATAAAAAAATGAATTTTTAAATATTTTAAAATCTCCAACAATAATTAAAATCTGAAGGAATGAGATTCCACACTTGTAAAAGTAAATTTTCAGTGCCAGAGAGGTTGTTTGGCGTTAATTAAGACTCATCACGCTGTTAAAAATGTATTTACACTGGAATGGAACAATACAAGAGGTGAAGGGCGGTGAGGTCCGAGTGGGAATGGAGCGGTGAATTAAAATGACAGGTGACCAGAAGCTCGGTGTCACCCTTACGGACTGAACGGAGGTGTTCCGCAAAGCGGTCACCCAATCTGCGTTTGGTCTCCCCAATGTAGAGGAGACCACATCAGCAGCAGCGAATGCAGTATACTAGATTGCAAGAAGTACAAGTAAATCGCTGTTTCACTTGGAAGGGGTGTTTGGGGCCCTGGACAGTGGGAAGGGGGGAGATATAGGGGCAGGTGTTACATCTCCTGCGCTTGCACGGGAAGGTGCCAGGCGAAGGGGAAGGGCTGTTTTGGGTGATAGAGGAGTGGACTAGGGTGTCTCGGAGGGAATGGTCCCTACGGAATGCTGAAAGGGGAGGGGAGGGGAAGATGTGTTTGGTGGTGGGATCACTTTGGAGATAGCGGAAATGGCGGAGGATGATCCGTTGCATGTGGAGGCTGGTGTGATGAAAGGTGAGACCTGTGCCGTGCATGAGTTGGTTCATTATTTATCATGGACATTTTCCCGCCACCACACCATAAAACTGCTCAGAAAAGAAATATTTCTTAGACCAATTAGGATTCAATGCTGGTGTTTAAAAAGAAAGGAACCAATGTAATGCTGTAAAGAATTCTGTTTACCTGCAGCTCATTATCATTCAATCATCAAAACCTCATTATTAAACTCACCTCTCTGTCAGCTCCTATTAATCTCTGCTCGGTCTCTGCTGTTCAAGTCTTTGATACACAGTTCCACCATCACAGCTTTGGTCTTCCACATGGTATTTTCCATCTAGCAATCCATTCCATCACCTTCCAAGAGTATTGCTCTTCATCCAGATGGTACACATGTTCTGACCAATGCAGTCTTCTGTAACATGCTTTGTTACTGCTACTTATTATTTCAACTGTCATCACTGTCTTTCTAGTCAGTATTCACTCTTCTCCTTGTCTAGTATATAGCAAAACATCTAGCCTCATCTTCTATAGCTTAATTAGGATAATGTAGCTCTCAGTACGATACAGTTAATAGTCTCTTACACTCTATTTTCACATACCATGATATGTCTCTCCTCCTTCAGAGTAGTTTCATTGTTTCATTGTCATCTGAAAATGTTTCCAGCTGGAGCATCACACTCTCTCTTCTGCTCCCATTTGGATGTATTGGGGGTTCCACAAACCCTGCCGTAACTTTGTCAGAAACCCTGGAGAAATGGTGTAAACTACTGATTCTTCTGTTTCTCCAAAGTTTCCGCCAATCTTCCATTGAAGTCATGATGGAATATCAGGCAAACTCCTGCAGAAATTACTGGCATTAGCTTACCAGATATTTACACTTGGCCACTCCTTCACCATCAATGCCCACTTTCTTCAGTCTTCGCTCAGGCTTCTGAGCTGAATGTTATATTATTGCCATAATCTTGATCTTTGGAAATTGAATTTTGAGTTCCTTAAAAGCCCAGCTTCTTAGTAAGCTAAATGGCACCAACCGATGAACCAGCAAGACTGTTGATGTCATCTGAATATTGAAGCTCTTTTTCTAGTCCCCACCTAGCACCTTCAATGTCTCTGCTTCTTATTATACAGAACAGGGTATGATAGCATAGTGGTTATGTTACTGGACTAGTAATGCAAAGGCTTGGACAAATGAGCCAGGGACATAAGCTCAAATCCCTCCATAGCAGCTGGGGAATTTAAATTCAGTTAATTAAATAAATCAGCAATGGTGACCCTCTAACTGGATTGTTGTTAAAAACCCACTAATGTTCTTTAGGGAAGAAAATCTACCGTCCTTACCCGGTCTGGCCTATATGTGACTCCAGACCCACAGCAATGTGGTTGACTCTTAACTACCCTAGCAAGCCGCTCAGTTCTACCAAACTGCACACCACACAGACTGCAGTGGTTTAAGAAGGTGGCTCACCACCACTGTCTGAAAAGCAATTAGGGCAATAAATGCTGGCCTTGCCAATAAACAATGCCCACATCCTGAGTATGAATAATAAAAAAAAGACCAGAGATTGAACCTGGGACCATTTTGGTCTGTACAGCTTAAAACTTTTCCAAGCAGTACATTTACCCACTGAGGGAATTTGCATAGGATCAGGACACGCGTTGTTAAAAGGAAACCATCAACTGTTTCTTAAACACCCTTTTTCATTTATTTGCATAAGGCAGTGATGTTAATCATGGTCAATCATCACTCACTTGTGTGATCTCAGCACATAAAACTTACCAATTATTTCTTTGTAATGAAGACAGTATCCTTTTAAGGAATGAGAAAAATAATTGTTTTCAATATTAAAGACATGTACTAGATGTTATAGGAAGATACATACATATTGGACAGCAGGAAAGAAGGAAGAACAAACACTCAAAGCTAATTGGTGGGAATAACATGAGTATAGAAGGAACAGATGAAAAGAGGGAGGACTGACTAGAAAAGTATTATTTATTGGGTAATTTACAACACAAGAAAGCATGACCAAGAGCCAAGGTGAATTTAACTTTCACAAGTAGTAACATTGTCCAAGGAGTTTTTGCAGCAGTCACTTTGAAAATGTGGGAACCAGCAAAAGATAATATATAAGACATTAGTCAAGTATAAATATCCAGATGTTATAAATTGTCTACTTTTTATAAATTGTTCACTTCTAGTTAAAAAAACTGTCAACAGATAATCTATTTATTATTTTTGATTCATGGTGCTTCATGCAAGCAACGAACGACATATGGTAAACAATAGGCTAATCCCAGATTAATTCAGAAAAGGGGAACTGAATGTACTTAGAATAATTGAAGCTCTCTTAAAAGAGGATTGACCCTTTTTGAGGAAGCATGTTGATGTATTCCACATGTGTTGATCTTAGATTTCTAAGATTTTGGAAGGAATACTTCTGTTTATCATTTACAGTGGTGGATGGACACAGATCTAGGGAATTTCTTGTTAGTATATGCTCCCAAGCTATCTTGAATACAAAAAGAATTTTAAAAGAACTTCGTAGTTCTGTGTCCTATATCACCACTGGTTAAAATTAATTGAGTGAATGACGTGCCTGCAAGAAAAAAATTGCTTTTCCTCATGAAGATTTCATTGCACTGCTTTGTGTTTAATGTTCATATTTTCATCTGCCATGACTAATATATCATAAAACATACCTGTGGGAGTGTATGTCTTTGCATTAAAGAAACAGCTGAAGTTTACGATGCTGAAGTACTAGAAATAGTTGTTATCCTTCATCAGTATGGCAACAAGATTTGATTATGATAACATTATACAGCAATATTTGTTTTAGCTGTTAACCATTGGAGTGTTGATGAGCATTGGCTTGGTTTTCCATCTGCCCAATGTCAAATTTTTAATAGATCTGGGGCGGGCAGGACAGAATTTGCCTGGGTGTGATAAGTTGCTTTGGCAGCATCATGCCAATAAGCTGCCTTGTCAAATAGTTTTGTGCCAAAAAAAGCATATTTGAGTTTGACTTGTCTCTGCTACAGTATAATGAAGTCAAACTCCAAAAAATTGGCTGTCTGAGAAATATAATTTAAATAGCTAATCAAAATTATATGGAGCAATATTGGCCTTGGGCTGTAGAGCAAAACAGGTGATAGCCAAACGGCAGCCTGTTTTACATCCCGTCAATGTTCATTGCCATTGAAGAATGTCATATGAATGCGTTAAGTGTGAATCTGTTAATATCACCAACAGTAATTTCTAGGCTTAGTTGAAATTGAAGATTGTTTTTATTTTGGTCACATAACTAATGAAGAAAATCCTGAGTAAATATCAGTCCCTCATTTAAGCATGAAATGCATTTGCTGTTAATCTGAGGATTTGCAGCAATGTAGGTATTTACACTGTCCACGTTGCAGTCTGATGCCATGAACAAGACCATCTCTGCCAAAAGACTAAAATGTAACACCACTGACTGCTGAAATCCAGCACCATAAATTGTTATACAGTATTGTGTATCAAGTGGTGCATGAGATCCACCTGTTTCATTTGGGAAGGGATTGATGACATTTACACATAATTAAATATACCCAGTGCCCCATGAACAATGCCACTGATTACGTTGACTGATATCTCTTTTTTAATGGGAACATATGGGATCAAAGTCAAGCTCTGAGTCATAACTTTTGGGAATAGATTAATCGATAACATTGTTTGGGACAATCCTGCGGACTGTCATTTTTTGGGAATGAATCCCCAAATCCCAGACTTTAAAAAGTTTAATATATTTTCCTCTAACAATCCAATGTTCAGAGCAGTAACTTTGAATTCTATAGAAGGACACTCATAAACTGGAAAATGTAATCTAAAGGTTACTGTGGTAACAGTTAAAAAGTAATTAACAGCCTCTCATGACTGCGGCATAAGAATATTGGGGGGCTTTTTCGGTTGATTTGCGACTCCCGTTAGCGTCCTAAGAGGACTGCCGCCATGAGCCTGCTAGTTTGCCGGCACTCCCGATCCCTGGTGGCCCAGCTTTAATAAGGGGAGGAAGGCCTGCAGTACCGCGGTATGTCGCGCCATGATATTGGCTCGCAGCGTCCCAAGAGGGGCGCAGGGCACTTCCAGTAGCGCCCTTCCTCCCTCTCGGGGCACTACCTGGGAAAATTGGCTGCAGGGGCGCTAACTTTTTCAGGGTGCCAATTGTTACCCCTAGGAGTATGAGTAGGACAGTCAGCCCCTTGAGTTTGTTCCGCCATTCAATTAGATTGTGACTGATCAGTAAGTCAACTCCATTTAGCTGCCTTTGCACCATATCCCTTGATACCTTTCCCTAACAAAACTCTATTGACCTCTGTCTTGAAAATTTTAATTGACCCAGCATCCAGTCTTTTGGGGGAGAGTTCCAGATTTTCACTACCCTTTGTGTGGAAAAATTGCTTCCTTATTTCACTCCTAAATGGCCTAGCTCTTAGTTTAAGATTATGGCATGGAAATTCAATTGCGCGCTGCACTCCCATTTTGTTAGGTGTAAAATGAGTGCCTAACGATCCAATATATCGGACAGGACACTCACACCTGTTTCCTACATCATGGACACATGCTGGAACGATTCAGGAAGCATATTATAATATTTAAATAACAGTGTGGTACTCATTGTAAAACCCTTTCATGAAATTGGTCTGCCCCAGTACTTGACTCGCCACGTGATAAACTCACCCAGCAAATCATAGCGTTAGCAGTCAGCATAGACTGCCCGAGTACTATTTTTTAAAATTTGTTTATGGGATGTGGGCGTTGCTGGCAATTCCAGCATTTATTACCCATCCCTAGTTGCTCTTGAGAAGGCGGTGGTGACCCGCTTCTTGAACCGCTGCAGTCCGTGTGGTAATGGTACTCCCACAGTGCTGTTAGGTAGGGAGTTCCAGGATTTTGACCCAGCGACGATGAAGGATCGGCGATATACTTCTAAGTCAGGATGGTGTGTGACTTGGAGGGGAACTTGCAGGTGGTGGTGTTCCCATGTGCCTGCTGCCCTTGTCCTTCTAGGTGGAAGAGGTCGTGGGTTTGGGAGGTGCTGCCGAAGAAGCCTTGGCGAGTTGCTGCAGTGCATCTTGTAGATGGTACACATTGCAGCCACGGTATTCCGGTGGTGGAGGGAGTGAATGTTTAAGGTGGTGGATGGGGTGCCAATCAAGCGGGCTGCTTTGTCCTCGATGGTGTCGAGCTTCTTGAGTGTTGTTGGAGCTGCACTCATCCAGGCAAGTGGAGAGTATTCCATCACACTCCTTACATGTGCCTTGTAGATGGTGGAAAGGCTTTGGGGAGTCAGGAGGTGAGACACTCGCTGCAGAATACCTAGCCTCTGACCTGCTCTTGTTGCCACAGTATTTATGTGGCTGGTCCAGTTAAGTTTCTGGTTAATGGTGACCCCCAGGATGTTGATAGTGGGGGATTTGGCGATGGTAATGCCATTGAATGTCAAGGGGAGGTGGTTAGACCCTCGCTTGTTGGAGATAGTCATTGCCTGGCACTTCTGTGGCGTGATTGATACCTGCCACTTATCAGCCCAAGCCTGAACATCGTCCAGGTCTTGTTGCATGTGGGCATGGACTGCTTCATTATCTGTGGAGTTGCGAACACTGTGCAGTCATCAGCGAACAACCCCATTTCTGACCTCAAAAGGGCTCATTCCCTCCACACAGGTTAGTTACTGTTTGTCCTCTTTCACTGCTAGTTTATTTCTTTTTTGTTGGCTATTTTCTGTGTTCGACAAATTATTTCTGACTTCTGGGAACAACTTTGTGCTGATGCTGGATTGCTTTTAACATAAGAACATAAGAAATAGGAGCAGGAGTAGGCCAATCGGCCCCTCGAGCCTGCTCCACCATTCAATAAGATCATGGCTGATCTGATCCTAACCTCAACTCTACTATCACTCTACATCCCTCCCGAACCCATGTGATCTCCTGGGAGAGGCGAAAAACCAGATAAAAAACCCAATGGCCAATTTGGTGTGTGTGGTCAGCTTTGCCGCTGACTCCTGAGCAGTTCAAATCGCTCCCACTCCCTTGGTTCTAGACCTGGACTTATTTGGGGGTTGTAATGAAATTGCAGCAAACAACTGAATTTGATACAAGAACTTTGGTTTTTATTTGAGACAAGAAAATATACACAACACAATAATCTTATACTCTAAAAGGGGGAACACTTCAGAATATGCGAGGGAGAATGACAATAGACAAAATACTTTACCCCTCCCAATCCCACTATACTAACTAGGTTGGATTCCAGGGGACCAGGAAATGCTCACCAAACGACTTTCTTGACAGTTGTAGAGGTTCGCGATTTCGGGGTTCTCTTTAGGTGTGGCGGTTGGGGCCTGCCATACCCCGGACGTGGTGGAATACTGCACCTACTTTGGGTTTTCAGTCTTCGCGTGTCTGCTGATGCGGTCGGGTGCGTAGTTGGATTTATTGGGTAAGTACCCAATTTCCTTTGCTTAGGTATAGTTTTTAGAGTATTTTGTATTAAATCTTACCCAGGGGTAAGTCAGGCTAGCTTGTAGAGTGGAAACAAACTTGCAAATCTTCGGTTTCTTCCAGGTTGGTTTCTTGTTGGTCGCGGTGGCCCAATATTACCTAGTTGTTGGTAATATTGTTGGCTGTTTGTTTCCTGGGGCCCTTGGTTGCCACGATTCCTTCCGTTCTCCTCCTGTTGTCCTTTCGTCAATTGATTGTCCCGAGACTGATGTGTTTCGAATGAGCTGTGCCTTTGTCTATATGAACTGTACCTTCAAGTTCACACACCGTCCGAATAACCTTCACTGACTGTCCATATGACTCTCTGACTGAACTGTACTTATCGAGCTGATCGAACCCATCAAACTAATTTCTTGTGGAGACAGGTCTTTAGTTTAAACTAAACGAAGCCTGCTAATCTTGTTAGATTTTGGGCGGGCTTGTTAATTTTGATTGGCCCCATTTATTTAACTGGTTTCGAGATTGCTTCAAAATCAGTTTAAGTGTGCGAAGTGGTTTTGGATGTCTATCTGAGTGGGTTTAAACTGTTGTTCGATTGTCTTCTCCTGCTGGGGCCAGGGTCTCTTTTGTTGATTAGTGACATGTATTGTATTATTCATGTTCTTGATGGCCCTGTAGGTTTTTGGCGGGAACTGTCCTTCCATGGGCCTATTGTCTTTATGTAGAATGGCTGGGATGGTCCAGAACATTCCCAGACAATCTGGCCTTTTCCAATACTCCAACTGTCTGTCCCACAGTGCCCAACCCAGTTCCTTTGTTGCAGCTTTCCACAGGCATGAACATGCCTTTTAAAATAGCTGAATCTTCCTGGGGTTTTGACTTTAAGTCCCTGTTGGGCCAATATTCTTTGAAACAGTCCAAAATCTCTCCTTTTCTTGGTTTGGGGGAATCTGTAGAATTTTGCGAACCTTACATTTGAAAGTAAGTTATTTGAGTCAATGGTGGTCTGGTTTGTCTGCATTTGAGGCTGGAGGAGGAGGAGGAGCAACGAAGAAAGCAGAAGGTAGCAGGAGCATCTGGGAGAAGAGGGAGGAGGAGAGCACTGTGGAGGAGGCCATACCCACAGCAGGTCTTTAAGGAGCACTTCTGCTACCTCAGCTTCACCAAGGCGCAATGTGTGAGACACCTTCACTGCACAAAGGAGGCTGTCACCGAACTATGTCACCTGCTGCAGCCTCAACTTGTGCCTCAAACAAGGACATGAACAGCACTGCCTGTGATTGTCAAGGTCACCGTGGCCCTTAACTTTTATGCCACGGGGTCATTCTAGGCTGCAGCAGGTGACATCAGCGACACATCGCAGTTTGTTGTGCATCGCGGTATCAGGACTGCCATGAAGGCTCTCTACACCAGGAGGAACACTCACATCACATTCCTCATTAACAGAGCAAAGCAAGACAAGAGAGTACTAGGCTTTGCTCACATTACAGACTTCCCCGGGGTCCAAGGTGCCATAGATTGCATCCATATGGCTCCAAGTGCTCCCCATCAACACCCTGGCATTTTTCTCAATAGAAAGGAATACTCCCTGAACAATCCTGCAATCTTTCCCACCGTCCTTACTACCACCATCTGATTGATTTCCATCAGTATAGTCTCACGGTCTAGATCTCAAATGATTACAAATATGATCACCACTCCAAATCCAGAAAATAAAAAACTTTATTTCAACAACTCACTTCAGATTTGATTAACAGTTAACTGGAATAATTAAGAATCACCATTGTGCAAATCCCTAGGGGGGAGTTTTTCAGGGGGTCAGCGGGTGCATTTGGTGGCGGGTCAGATGGGAATGTTCCATGCTAGTCTCTCAGATGTCGGGTCTGTCATCGCTGAACAGACCCGACACCATGCGGTGGGGGAGGAAATTTAGATCATTAGAGAGATTGTTAAGAAGCACTTAATTAGTATTTTAAGCTTACCTTTCAATTTTACGTGTTTCCTGAGTGGTTACACGCTGCTCAGGCATCATGTCAGTTCAGCATGTCGTGAGTGGATTCAGCATTGAAATACCTGATGACCTGACAGCTGCAAAAGTTGTATAAAAGCTCCCATCTCACAGCTTTTCACTTTCCAATCTCAGAAGCTGTTGCTTACTGCATTTGGAAGACAGATTGAGCTTTATGCAGCTTTCAAGTGTTTGGTGCAAACCCTCTATCCAGTGCCACCTCATTGGAACAACCTCTCTCACCATTGATAGATTTGCTTCTGTTATCTCACCTTCACTTGCCATCTATTACATCAGAATGGCTATGGTTTACACTCTCTCACCTTGGTCCTCGGAATCCCACCACAATGAGCCCCAACACCAGCTAAACCAGGCACACCAGTGGCACCAACAACAACACCAACCTTCTCTGCAATTAACTGATGCTGCACAGGACACAGGGCATCAGTACCCAACCACATTGCTGCCCGGGACGCCAGGGATGGTCTCACCATGGCCAGATGTACTTCACTTGATGCTGTGCACCCTGGCTGCCACATGATGTGCCAGGTTGGCACAACCCCACACCAACACCATAAAGCATCCCTACAATGCTCAATCCATTCCTTTCACACTCATTGCCATTTCAGGAGGTACCGTTATGTCTCACCATTCACTGGAACTCACTAAGCCACTTCCAAATGTGCACACAGATCTGTCCAAGAACGCAAAGTGTTCAAAATAAATATTTCAATGTTTGACAACACATTAACAGAAACGTCACATGAACATTGGCTAAAACACCCAAGTGCCTACCCTTGTGTGTTGTTAGTTGGTATGATTGCACTAGGATGAGGGTGAGCGTGACCTGTGGCTAGTGAGATGGGGAACTGATCATGTAGATAGAGAGGGATGGGTGGAGGTGCAAGATATGTTGGTGTGAGTAAGGATGTGCAGGAGTAGGGTAGGGAAGGCAGAGTGATGTGATGAGTGGCACAGCAGGATGAGGCTGATTGTGGCTTTTGTACGAACGTTTTGTGATCTACTGGGATCATTGAAATGTTTGTGCCATTGCAGCCAGGGACTCCTGACCACATACCTGCTTTTGTCCTCCTGTGCAATGTGCAACCAGGCTGCATCATCTCCTGGGGAGGTGGGTGCTGGGCGGGCTTAACAAGCCCAATCAATGTAAAATCTTTTCACAGAGTGGGATGGAGCCAGCAGCGGGATCGCACCCCACCACCGACCCCGGTCGCACTGGACCCACCTCGGTAGGTGAAATCGCGGCCTAGTGTCTGTCTTGTGTACTCGATTAAATAGCCTAGTGCTCCTACAAGGTGTATCCCCAGTGGCTACAGCTTGGGAGGTAGGAGGCTGCTGAGCTTCCATGGAAGACACTTCAAATGACCGTGATGGTAAACTTCAAGCAACTCTGGGCATTGAGGTCCCAGCTGAAGATTGCAACATCTTGGCATGGGCTGGAGCGGTCTGGCCTAGCTGACTGTGTGGCACTAACAAGGGCACTGGCAGAGTGGATGGTGGGAGAACAGGCTTGCTGTCATCCTAAAAGGAAACAGCAGGTGCCTCTCCCATGGAGCCAAGACTACTCTCCTGGGACTGCGCCCCAGAAATCCTATGGCTCTACATCAGAGCAGGGTGCAGGAGTTATGTGACTTTCTGGAAGTCCCCGTCAACTCAGGCCTCCAGAGCCATTTCCTGATGTATGCCCAACAGACTTCTTTGGTAGCCAGGGTCCTTGAAGTTAGCATCAGAGTCCTCTGCAGCATGTGATGTTGCCCTTCAGTAAGCTGGCACCTGTGGCATTCTATCCCATACCCTTGCTCCTCTAAACTTATGGCTGGTGATTCATCATGTGAAGACCCCTCCTCTAGCCTCCTCTCTAAAAAATGCATGGTGCCAATCTCTGAGCTTGTGCTTGCGAAGATCAGATTGAGTGACACTGTACCTTCAGTAATGCTAGCCTTCTCATCCGAATGGCCTCCGTCTGTGCCGTAAATTTCTATGATTCCACGATTCAAGTGGCAGAAGTAAATCGGCAATTTCAGCACCTGAAATAAAAGATAGGGATAAGGCTTAGTATTAGTGTGAAGGAAGGGCAGAGTGAGATGAGTGGCTGCTGAAAACAGCGAGGTTATGTTATTCAGAGTGTGTAAGGTGAGATAGAAGTTTTTTCAGCCCTGCTATGATTCTGGTGAAACTGCGCTGTATACCCTCCAAGGCCAATATATCCTTCCTGAGGTGCAGTGCCCAGAACTGAACGCAGTGCTACAGACATGCTTTGACCAAGGCTCTGTACAACCAACACATCATTTCCTCACTTTTGTATTCCAACCCCCTTAAGATGAAAGCCAAAATTCCATTAGCCTTTTTGATTACTTTTAGTACACTAGCTTTCAGAGATTTGTGTGCATGGGCACCTAAATCCCTTTGCTCCTTCTCCCATCATTAAGAAAATATTCTGATTTGTCTTTCTTGGATCCAAAGTGGATGACATCACACTTCCCCACATTGAACTCTATCTTCCACAGTTTTAATATATATGGTGAAAAGCTGAGGCCCCAGTACAGATCCCTGGGAAACACCACTTGTCACATCCTGCCAATCAGAGAACATTCCCTTTATACCTACTCTCTGTCTCCTATCTCCAAACCAATTGCCAACTGATGTTTTGCCTGCACATCAAGATGGCACAGAATTCAAAGGAATGGGTTCCATCTGGAGAAAGACTCACAAATCACAAGCTGTTGATTACTTTGGATGAGGCTACCCTGAACATCCTAGCATACTGATGTAGGGTGTAGAGAAAAGTAAAGAAGTAGGTCTCCTCGAAGTTCATGCCTATTCTGCTGTTATATCTTGTCTCTCTTTTCAATCACTCCTGCACAAGCATACATATAAGCACACATGGTATATTGCAATGCAGACTCTTTTTGAAGGTGTGTCATTGGTCCCTTTTCTGTCATCACAAGCTGGTTAGAGGAGCCTGTAAATGTTATTAATGGTCCACAGCAAAGTAGCACCAGATCATACCCTGCATTCTTCTTATCAAAGTTTGCAAGCATCCAAACAGCTGCACAGATCTAGTTAATGAGCAGTTAGGATGTAATTAGTGAAGAGGAGGAAAAGGATGCACAGCAAAGGAGGAGGGCCAAAGAAATTAGTGCAAGAAGTATGGCAGGTGAATTACCGGGATAGACTACTACCTCAGGCAGCATGTCTACCACTGGTGACAGAAATATTTCATCCTGAGGAAGAATGTGTACACTCAGCATGAAATTGTGCCATCTTTTAAAACAAGGAGCAACATCAGTTGCACTTTACCAATCGTGCTGAACATGATAACTGAGCTCAAAGCTTTTGCCACTGGTTCCTTCCAGGCAGTGGTGGGGGGCTTGGCAGAGAGCAATCCGTTTGTAGTTCACAGATCACAGATGCCATATTTCGACAAATAGTAAATACAATGCATTAAATTCAGCACCAGCACAGCAAAAGGAAAGGCTCACAGGGCTTTTTTTGGAATGATTTGGCATTCCCAGGACACGGGGTAACACTGACTGTACAAATGTGGGCTTCAAGCACCTGTACAACATCCAGTGGTATTCATTAATAAAAAAACATATCATTCAATGAACACCCACATTTTTTGCACTACATGCTGAAAATATATGATGTCGGGGGTGATCATGATGCCTAAACCTTAAGGAGATCATGGTTTCACACTAGTTGCAGGGTGAAGACAAGTTAGAAGGTGATCTCCTTGGAGATACTGGTGATCCACTTCAAACACTGCTCCTGACATTGCTATGTGATTCCTGTATCTCTCAACAAGGAGTTTACACAATGCATATTCAAGAAGCAGGAAGTTAATTGAGCCAATATTTGATGTGTTCATATAACAGTTTCAATATTTGGCCCATGTCAGGGACCTCTACAATATATCTCAGAGAGAGCTCTTAGAATTGTACTGTTGTGCCCAGCCCTTGTGTCTGAGGCATTAGTACATTACTGGAAGATTAGCAACCACAAGCCATGGCAGGAGGTGAAAGAAGAGGTGGAGAGAGAAAACGGGGAATTACAGACTGGTAAGCCTGACATCGGTAGTGGGGAAAATGCTAGAGTCCATTATAAAAGATGTAATAGCAGAGCACTTGGAAAACAGTGACAGGATCGGACAAAGTCAACATGGATTTACAAAAGGTAAATCGTGCTTGACTAATCTACTGGATTTTTTTGAGGATGTAACTGGTAAAATAGGTAAGGGAGAACCAGTAGCTGTGGTGTATTTGGACTTTCAGAAGGCTTTCGATAAGGCCCCGCATAAGAGATTAGCGTGTAAAGTTAAGGCACATGGGATTGGGGGCAAGGTATTGACTTGGATATAGAACAGGTTGGCAGACAGAAAGCAAAGAGTTGGAATAAATGGGTCTTTTTCCGAGTGGCAGGCAGTGACTAGTAGGGTACCACAGGGATCGGTCCTTGGACCCCAGCTATTCACAATATATATTAATGATCTAGACAAGGAAACGAGATGTAATATCTCCAAGTTTGCAGATGACACAAAGTTGGGTGGGCGTGTGTGTTGTGAGGAGGATGCCGAGAAACTCCAGGATGATTTGGACAGGTTGGGTGATTGGGCAGAAGCATGGCAGATGCAATATAATGTGGGTAAATGCGAGGGTACCCACTTTGGTGTCAAAAACAGGAAGGCAGATTATTGTCTGAATGGCAATAGATTGGGAGAAGGGGAAGTGCAACGAGACCTGGGTGTCCTTGTGCACCAGTCGCTGAAGGTAAGCATGCAGGTGCAGCAGGTGGTTAAGAAGGCAAATGGTATGTTGGCCTTCGTAGCGAGAGGGATTGAGTACAGGAACAAGGATGTGTAGGGATTTCACAATAATTTCAAGATTTCCTACAGTTCTGAAGATTAATTTTGTTTAAAAGAATACCTGGGGTAATATACCTTTCAAAATCCAGGGATCAAAATGGCTGTCAGACCACATGGCAGAAGACAAAAGGACTTGAAAAGGCAGCCTGCTGTGTCTGTGAGAAAGGTTCAATGGAGCAGTCAACCTGCCAACCAAAGGGGAGTTCCCCTCCCTGCAGGAGACAATCGACAGAAACTGTGTTTATTTATTCAAAGGATTAACCACTTGACTGCGGTTTCAGTTTGACCACAGGACAAAGGCTTTTGTTTACTGAAGCAATCAAGGAAATAGACATTTTTTTTTCAAACCACTGCTGCTTTATTCAATAGCCCATCACAATGAGGACACATTTCAAACCACTGCGGCTTTATTTGATAGCCCATCGCAGACAATGAGGACACATTTAAACTGAAAAGTAAAATAGTTTAAACGAATGGATAATTCATCAAAACCCATTACAGACAATGGGGACACAGAATCACAGAAACCCCACAGTGCAGATAGAGGCCATTTCTGCCCATCGAGCCTGCACTGACACATATCCCACCCGATCCCCGTAACCCCTACACCAACACATATCCCACCCTATCCCAGTAACCCCACGTATTTAATCCCCCCTAACACTAAGGGTCAATTTATCATAGCCAATCAACCTAACCTGCACATCTTTGGACTGTGGGAGGAAACCGGAGCACCCGGAGGAAACCCACGCAAACACGCGGAGAATGTGCAAACTCCACACAGACAGTCACCCGAAGCCGGATTCGAACCCGGGTCCCTGGCGCTGTGAGGCAACAGTGCTAACCACTATGCCACCATGCTGCCCCAGTTTGGATCCCATTTGTTTAGCCCAGATACATCCGGATTTGGGTGGGAAGGGTTCGGCCCCAAATGGGTTATAAAAGTTAGCTTCTCAGAAGCCATCTCTCTCTCTGTGGCCTCGCCTCCATGCTCTCTACAACGTGGGAGCCTGCCTAAAGGAGTGGAACACCAGCAGTTTACTTTTAAAATAGTGGGTTGTTTTTATTTCGGGGCAGTGAAGATCAAGGATCGCAGGGCACAGAGCAGGCGTTCTTCATTGGTGAGCATATATTTTTCTGGCCAATTGCAAGGCAACTTAGAATAGGTATAGGGGTGGGAAATAAGTGGGAATTTTGTTAGAACTGTGATTTTAGTTGATTTTCCCTCGATGTGTCCGTTCTCTCCTCCCCTATTTAGGTAACAGTGTTGCACTAGCAGATAAGGCTGTAGTGAACACTGAGAGTAGCTGTACTAAAGTGCTGTTTTTAAGTAAAAGCCACTAAGCAAAGGTGCTGTAGTGAGCAAGGTGTTTCTATATTAAAAGTGCTATTAAAAAGGGTGTTGCACTAAGCAGAGAAGTGCTTCAGTGGACACTAAGGCTTGGAAATTCAGTTGCTTGCGCCACCAGTTTGCGCCCAAAGAGGCCACTCAGAGGCTTTAGCGCCACTGGCCATAACCACCGCGATATTTAGCGGGGCGCTAATGGCGGCGATAGCCTGTAGCGCTGCGCCACCACCGATGACGTCATCGGTGTGCGCAGCACCCCGCTACCGCCCCGAGCGCCATATTAGGTCGCGGCCGCCTCTTCTGCGCCGGCCGCAAATAGCGACCGGTACACAGGGGCCTACCTGTGGTGGTAGTGGGGTGAGTTAAGGTGGAGGTGCGGCCGGCCGGTTTTTCGGCGGCTGCCTGCATGCACCTCCGTCCCTGGCCTCCTACACCCCCCCCCGCGGCACTGCCGGCTGTTTCCCAAGAGCCCGGCACTTCTCCTTGGTGCCGGGCTCATTTGCCGGCACTCGCGAGCGGGGATTGCTCTGCTGCAGGCACCTCCCCCTTAACAGTGGGAGGAAGGCCTGCAGTACCGCAGCCTGCTGTGCCACAGCGGGTGGCGCTGCAGCACTTTGCGCGCCGAAATTCAGTTTCAGCGCCCCAAGCGGGGCGCCTAAAGCCTTGTTTAGCGGCCGGCTTCCATTTGGGGCGCTGAAACTGAATATCCCGATGGTGCAAGTAGCTCCGCGCGCAGCGGTAATTCCGGCGCCCAGGCGAGCTTGGCGCCCCAAACTGAATTTTTAGCCCTAAGGGTTCGGTATTAAATTGTTGTTTCTAAGTAAAAGCCACTAAGCAAAGGGTTTCTATATTAAAAGTGCTGTGTTTAAATAAAGGAGTGTTGCACTGAGCAAAGAGCGCTCTAGTGGACACTAAGTGTACTGCGTTAAGCAAAAGTGCTGTACCAGGCACAGGTGTGCTGTCGATTATTTTAAGTTGTTTCTTTCCTTTTGTTTCAATAAATGCTGGTCTGTTTTTCACCCAAACTGTAGGGGGGCATCTATTACCTGGTTTATGGTAACATACCTGGCAAGCAGCCTTTTTGCCTGCTGCACTGTAAACCAATTTTAACAGCGGTTCCGAATCGCTACCCCACCTTTCAGTTCTGACTGGAGGACTTGCAATTAATGATGTTAAAGCGGACAATTTGTTTGGATATGAGCAAAGTCAAAATTTATTAAACTAAAGAAACATAATCAAATATAAACTATACCACACGAACACAGTAAATAAATGCAGTAAAAGTATATAACAAGGGGGTACAGATGGCAAAAATGAGGGATACAATGGCTACAATGTTATTTAAACAATCTTAGCAATTCCCTTAAACCACCACCCCAAACTCCTTGCTAGGTTGTCTTGTTGAGGAGTCAGAACACTCTGCTCACCTGTGACCCAGTGAAGTAAAAAGAGACCCGATAGCTTCTCAGTAGCTATCTTTTATACCTGTTGCTGCTGCCGCTCTGTCTGGAAAAATTCCCGCCTAAAGTTCCAGTACACAAACCAAAGGACTGTGATTGGCTGCTGAATCATAGCCAGCCATAATCGACCTCGGGTCAAGTGGGCAACTCCTGACCTCCCTGGTTTGATTGACAGGTCTTTCATTCTGCTGCCGTTCTGTCTGACCAGTACACAAAAAAGGGACTGTGATTGGCTGCTGAATCATAGCCAGCCATAATCGACCTCGGGTCAAGTAGGCAACTCCTGACCTCCCTGGTTTGATTGACAGGTCTTTCACACAAACACATTACAAGCTGTAAACCTCTGTGTTTGACCGGGCTCAAAAGCACAAGCCTTAAAAGATGTTCCTTCTCAATGTGTGTGAATACTTCCACGAATTTCCTCGACTCCGTTGTAGTCCAGTCCAGCAGTCTTTCGTGGCTCTGAGCATGCTTCAAAACATTGATCTGACCCAGAGGCAATTCAAAAACACATAAATCTTCATCCACGATGTGGACCAATGTTTCTCTTGTTTTCAGGGGAATTTTGCGAAACTCTTACATTCCGCCCTTTTGATACTTCAAACTTGATTGTAGTATCGACTCAAAGAAGTGAGCAAAATTCTCTGATCCCCTCACAAACAACCATCCCCTGTATTTAGCTAATAGCTATCTGCCACTGATCCCCGTCCCGTCTATTCCCCTCAAATTCGAGAAAACCAAAACTGTGGTACGGTAGGCATCTTACATATACATCAATTTTCAATAAGGGGTCTCATACCCCTATACGCTTGTAAAATTATACAATGTAATCCAAATTTACAAACTTTATACATTATAACTTAATACATAATGTTACAGTCTTAGTTACACAATGTAATCAAAATGATCCCAAGCACGGAGAGGGTCCTACGCCTCTGCTCAACTTGGGGCTGTAACACAAAATACAAAAAACAACTCCATTAAACATTTTAAACCAAAATGCTGAAATAGAACCATGACCATCCCGTGCCAATGATGGGTCGCAAAACTCGAGTGGGTAATGCTCCTCCCACCCGGGCAGTAAATATTCCTTCCACCCCCCCCTTTAATGGTCTTAAACTTTAAAAAAACTCACAGAATGGATTTTCCCCAACAGTCCGCTCCACCAGCCCCGAGCCGTTCCCTTGTCCCTTTGTGGAGGCAGGGTACCCCTCATGTTTCCCGCGGGCCCCCGGGTGAGTTCCTCCCTCCCCCGAATGCACCCACGTGACTCTTGGGTCTCCCCCTCCCCTATCCAATCTTTCCCGGGCCATCACCACCCACTCCCGGGGAACGCGTCCTTATCTGACCAGGCGCCCGCGCTTCCCCACCATGACTCCTCAACAGCAAGGTCTCCCGCAAGTGAACTTCAGTCAGGATAGTGCTGGGTTGGGGGCCATGCCCCACCCAGCTGGGGCCATCTCCTCCCCGTAGGAGGAGTAGGCAAGTTCCTCCGGACCCGTCCGGTTTTTCCCAAAGATCGCTGCTGGGTCTCCTGGATTCGTCCCGTGGCGAGTTCATCCCCAACACTCTGTCTCCATATCTTCATTTGATGCCCAGCTCGGGCTGGGTGAACATGGCTGCTTCATTTTCCAATCTCCTGCAAAACATAGAAGGACATGCAGCCAGGTATCTCCCTGACCTGCTGCTTTAGGTGGAGGCTTGGTCGGGTCCCTCGACCTCGGACCAAAACACAAACATTTGGCACACTTGTCACTTAAACTCAAAACATTTGAAAACATTCTAAACTTAAAATACATCTTAAAAACACGCTACAATCAAAACACAATCAATACACAGCTATAATACGAATGCCGCCCGTCTCCGGGCGGCCAGACTAATCTCTGGCCCCGTCGCAGATTGCTGCTGGCTGCAGTGAAGCTGGACTGCCTCCTGCTGCTGGTCCCTCGCAGCTTCTGGCTGTTGAGTGGGGACCCCTGCTCTTTGGCTTCTCCCTGGCCTGGGAGACCGCCTTCCTCCGCTGTAAAGTGGGTGACCATGCTTTCTTGGGCTGGGGGACCCGAAGAGACCTTCTGAGGGGCGTCTCTGTGGGGAAACTTTGGCTGGCGGACCCTGAGCTTGGGTCACAGTCCTAGCTGGCTGGGAACATTCTCCCCCATGTTCAAATAGCCCGCACTGTATAATATATCTGGAAGCCTGCTGGTACAAATCTCTCTCTCCTGATCCAAAACCTGGTGTCAGCTCCCTCCCTATGTCTCCTGCAAGAGGGATTGCTATCCCTGCCCCCCCAGGATCCCACATCAAAGGGGGAACCATTCTAGAGGCTGGCTGGGAAGCTGGTCCCTTTAAACAGGCGAGTGCGCCTGCATGAATCTCCTCCCCTGAGTCCCGCGGCAGAGGCTGTGAAGCCTCTGTATCCAAGCAGGCGGCCGCGCCTGTGCAAACAGTTTCAGTGGATGGAGTGGCAACAGCCTGCAGATTTCTGATCCCAGGCTGCTGTTTCTCTGTTCCTAAGCCACCTAACCATTTCAAATTCGAACTTTTGTTAAAATTAGGGTCCCACTGAGGTAGGGAAGTGTCCCAATTTGTGGGCTGGACAACTTCTCCCTTAGACCAAGCCACAGCACCTGTCTTTACAGGCTGTGAACTTGAACTTGACTGGTGGGCAAACTCATGTTCCCTTCCCCGAGTGGCTTTAAATGGGGAATTTTGGACCTGCCTTTGGTCTGGGGCCAAAACTATCCCCTTTGTGCCTCCCTTGTCCCGGATTTCTGCTACTGGACCTGCTCTACAGGGGTCCCAGAACTCTCCTTCCCTGTTCCCTGGCTTAAACAGCTTACTCTGCCCAGGAATGGCTCCTCCCCCCACACAAGCCACCGCACTTGCCTGTGAACTTGTACCTGCTGTGGGCTGAGGATTCCTATTCTCAGGCTCACTCCCAGCTACCTGGTTGGGGTTGACTTTAAACCCCTTTCTTTCCAGTCATTGTGGGGAGGCAGAGGTGGGCGAGGGGGCTGTAGCACCACTGATGGCTGCTCCCCTTCCCTGATTGGCCCGCATGAGAGATTTTAACATCTGCAGGGCAGACTCGATTGTGTCTGTCTCTGCCTTTTGAGTTGGGGCTGCGGGGTTCCTGGCTGTATCTCCCCCAGGCTTTTTACAATCCCTGCGCCAGTGGCCCTCCTCCCCGCACTTGTAACAAGTGACCTTGTTCTGGGAGGGATGGCTCCCCTCCTGGTGCCTCTCTTTCTGATATGGAGCCCCAGCTTTATCTAACTCCCTATCCAGCACCGTTCTGGGTGCTGCCTGTGGGATGGTTCTACTTGGGCTGCCAGTAAAATCCGGCTGACCTGCCTTCGGGCTGATCAGGCAAATCATTCCCCTTGCTGCTTTTAAAGCCATGTTAAGGCTTTCTATCTCTGCCCTACAGGGGCCATGATCTGTTTCACTAAACCGGGCATTCTCTTCCCGCAGTCTCATCTCATTTTCCCTGGCCTCAGCGATTCCCTGCACAAGGCATTCTATAAATGCCTGGCATTTCATGACCTCTAGTGTGAGGCGTGCATTTTCTTCCCACACCCTCATACCACTAGCTCTGGCCTCATTCACCTCTCTCATGAGGCATTCTACCCCCGCCTGGCATTTCTCAAACTGGGACTCCTGACTCTTGGCCTCCTTAACCTCCTCCTGCTCTCTCCTCTCACCCTTCCTAACCCAGCCACCTATACCCCGATAGGTCAGCCTACACGCTGCCACTACCTTCCACAGGACTGCCCACAGACTGAAAGCAAGAAAGAGAAGAGCTGATGCTTGCTGCAGATCCAAATCACTCATCAAACCAAGAACTGCCTCCAGTCCCATCTGGGTCGCCATTTGTAGGGGGGCATCTATTACCTGGTTTATGGTAACATACCTGGCCAGCAGCCTTTTTGCCTGCTGCACTGTAAACCAATTTTAACAGCGGTTCTGAATCGCTACCCCACCTTTCAGTTCTGACTGGAGGACTTACAATTAATGATGTTAAAGCGGACAATTTGTTTGTATATGAGCAAAGTCAAAATTTATTAAACTAAAGAACCATAATCAAATATAAACTATACCACACGAACACAGTAAATAAATGCAGTAAAAGTATATAACAAGGGGGTACAGACAGCAAAAACGAGGGATACAATGGCTACAATGTTATTTAAACAATCTTAGCAATTCCCTTAAATCACCACCCCAAACTCCTTGCTAGGTTGTCTTGTTGAGGAGTCAGAACACTCTGCTCAACTGTGATCCAGTGAAGTAAAAAGAGACCCGATAGCTTCTCAGTAGCTATCTTTTATACCTGTTGCTGCTGCCGCTCTGTCTGGAAAAATTCCCGCCTAAAGTTCCAGTACACAAACCAAAGGACTGTGATTGGCTGCTGAATCATAGCCAGCCATAATCGACCTTGGGTCAAGTGGGCAACTCCTGACCTCCCTGGTTTGATTGACAGGTCTTTCATTCTGCTGCCATTCTGTCTGACCAGTACACAAAAAAGGGACTGTGATTGGCTGCTGAATCATAGCCAGCCATAATCGACCTCGGGTCAAGTAGGCAACTCCTGACCTCCCTGGTTTGATTGACAGGTCTTTCACACAAACACATTACAAGCTGTAAACCTCTGTGTTTGACCGGGCTCAAAAGCACAAGCCTTAAAAGATGTTCCTTCTCAATGTGTGTGAATACTTCCACGAATTTCCTCGACTCCGTTGTAGTCCAGTCCAGCAGTCTTTCGTGGCTCTGAGCATGCTTCAAAACATTGATCTGACCCAGAGGCAATTCAAAAACACATAAATCTTCATCCACGATGTGGACCAATGTTTCTCTTGTTTTCAGGGGAATTTTGTGAAATTCTTACAAAACCACGAGTCACGTTTTTCTGTCCACATCGCTACCAAATAAGTCCGGCGGTCAGAACAAGGAATAGGGGAGGGCTTCGAAACCGCATGGGGGTTCCTGGAGCAGCTCAGAGGCTTCTGACTGGCCAGAGACAATAACCCCAACCCCGTAGTGTTTAATTCCTAAAAATGCCGACCGCGGCAGGACCGTCGGCAACGGTGTGTGATGTGGCAGACAGTGGTTTGAGTCTGGAGAGAGCAGCAGTTATTGGGTTTCTTTTTATCCCACTGGTTTGTTTGTGGTTAGGTTCCCGCAGGCTTGGGGAGGTTACCCGCAGGCTTAGGGAAGCCAGGGCAGAGAGTTGGGATAGGGAAAGGGAGTTTGAAGAATTCCAGGCCAAGATAGAGCGCTTGGTGTTCCAGTTTAGTGAGGGCAAAAGCCACGTGAGGTACGAGTCAGATTACCTGAAGTGCCTAGTGGCAGAAGCCAAGAACAATGAGATGAGGGTTCGGGAGCAGAACGCTCACCTCATACAAGAAATAAAAGTGCAGGAGAGGAAGGTTAGCGAAGTAAAGGCAGCATATAAGCTGGCCTGCGAGCAAAGGTTTGAGGAAGCAGATCATGGCCCCTGTAGGGCAGAGATAGAAAGCCTGAAGATGGCTTTAAGGAGGGCCAAGGTGATGATATGTCTGATCAGCCCGAAGGCAGGTCCGAGCTTTCAGCAGCTCTGGCAGCAAAGGGGGGTGGAAGTTGTGGTGGTAGAGACAGGAATTTCCCCCCCCCCGCGGGTCGAGACACTATTGAAGGCAGTGCGGTCTCTTCTGACTGGCCAGGGGAGCGTGGTGATCCCGTGTGCCCCATCCCACTCCCAGCAATGGCTAGAGCCAGCGCAGCCTGTTGAACTGTGTCCCCGCAAAAATGCTGAGGGGAGCATGCCCTAAGTTGAGATGGTGGTGGAGATGGTGCAGAGGAGATATTCGGTGGAGACTGGAGCCTCCAGCACGGTGGCCCATTCGGAGGACCTGACCAATTCACCCCGGTCTAATGGGGTCCCATCTAGCTTAATGGGACCCACAGGGAAACAGGCAGCTGGGAGTGAACCAGAGAATAGAAATCCCCAGCCCACAGTGGGTACAAGTTCACAGGCTGCACAGGCAGGCACTGTGGCTTGTGTTAGGGGAGGAGCTATTCATGATTTTGGACAGGATTACTGGCAGGCAGTTATATCAAACATGTGGGTTGTTTAAGCAGGGGGCAGGGGAACAGGCAGCTGGGATTGCAGAAGCTCCCCAGTACTTGGCCCGAGCGATTCCCCCTCTCTTGTGGGACTCCAGGGAGGAGCCTGAACCAGGTTTTAGATCTGAAGGGGAAGGCTCTCATAGAAACATAGAAGATAGGAGCAGGAGTAGGCCATTTGGCCCTTCGAGCCTGCTCTGCCATTCAATGAGATCATGGCTGATCATCCAAATTCAGTACCCTGTCCCTGCTTTCTCCCCATATCTCTTGATCGCTTTAGCCTCAAGAAATATATCCAACTCTTTCTTGAATATATTTAATGAACTGGCCTCCACCGCCCTCTGTAGCAGAGAATTCCACAGGTTCACCACTCTCTGGGTGAAGAAATTCCTCCTCATTTCAGTCCTAAATGGCTTACCCCTTATCCTTAGACTATGACCCCTGGTTCTGGACTCCCCGGCCATCCAAAACATCCTTCCTGCATCTAGTCTGTCCAGACCTGACAGAATTTTATAGGTTTCGATGAGATCCCCTCTCAATCTTCTAAACTCCAGTGAGTATAAGCCCAATCGACACAATCTCTCCTCATATAACATTCCTGCCATCCCAGGTATCAGCCTGGTGAATCTTCGCTGCACTCCCTCCATGGCAAGAATGTCCTTCCTCAGGTAAGGTGACCAAAACTGCACACAATACTCAAGGTGCGGTCTCACCAAGGCCCTGTACAACTGTAGCAAGACATCCTTGTTCCTGTACTCGAACCCTCTTGCTACGAAGGCCAACATACCATTTGCCTTCTTAACCGCCTGCTGCACCTGCATGCTTACCTTCAGCGACTGGTGCACACTAACACCCAGGTCTATTTGCACTTCCCCATCTCCCAATCTATTGCCATTCAAATAATAATCTGCCTTCCTGTTTTTGCCACCAAAGTGGATAACCTCATATTTATCCACATTATAGTGCATTTGCCATGTTTCCGCCCAATCACCCAACCTGTCCAAATCGTACTGGAGTTTCACGACATCCTCCTCACAGCTTACCCTCCCACCCAGCTTTGTGTCATCTGCAAATTTGGAGATATTACATCCAATTCCCTCGTCCAGATCATTAATATATATTGTGAACAGCTGGGGTCCTAGGACCGATCCTTGCGGTACCCCACTAGTCACTGCCTGCCACTCGGAAAATGACCCGTTTATTCCAACTTTTTGCTTTCTGTCCGCCAACCAGTTCTCTATCCAAGTCAATACCTTGCCCCCAATCCCATGTGCCTTAATATTGCACGCTAATCTCTTATGCGGGACCTTATCGAAAGCCTTTCGAAGGTCCAAATACACCACATCCACTGGTTCTCCCTTATCTATTTTACCAGTTACATCCTCAAAAAACTCCAATAGATTAGTCAAGCATGATTTACCTTTTGTAAATCCATGTTCACTTTGTCCGATCCTGCCACTGCTTTCGAAGTGCTCTGCTATTACATCTTTTATAATAGACTCTCGCATTTTCCCCACCAGCGATGTCAGGCTTACCAGTCTATAATTCCCCGCTTTTTCTCTACCACCTTTGGCAAGGGATTGCCTGCCCCTAGCCCAGGTTTGGGAAGGGAGGGACCCGAAGGTTGAGGTCCCCAGCCAGCAGGGAGTGTGACCCGAGCTAATGGCCTGCTTGCCAGGGTAGCCCCACTGGCGACACTTCCCAGGAGATCTCTTCGGGTACCCCAGCCCAAGAAAGTATGGTCACCCACTTTCCAGTGGAGTAAGGCAGACTCACGAGTCAGGGAGAGGCCAAAAGGCAGAGGTCCCCAAGTAGCAGCCATAAGCTGCGAGGGACTTGAAGCTGGAATCAGTCCAGCCATGCCGAAGGGAGTAGCCTGTGGCAGCCCAACCAGGGATTAAGCTGGCTGCCCGGAGACGGGCGGCGCTTCTATATAGCTTTGTGCAAGTAATGTATATAGGATTAAGGTAGAACGTGTTAATTTTTTTTTTATATTGCAATTAATATTAGTGTATAAGTTTTAAGTGTGGTACCATTCCAGAATTGTATTGTGGAGCAAGGTCACAGGCCCTGATTACACCCCCCCCAACCCCCCGAGCCAGGGGACCGGGCGAGATGTTTTTTTGGGGGGTTTTTCAGAGCTCCGGAAGGCGCAGAGGACCAGCATGTCATGGGATTCAAGAAAGAAAACACTCCTAGCCCACGAAGGAAGGGGTCTGCAGGAGGCGGATGCCCACAATATTTAAACTGTTACTGGAAATACAAATTAAGACTAAGAATTTACAAAAACATGTTAATTATTTTACTGCTTGTTTGGAGTTAAGGGAACAAACAGCATATGCCCAGGAAATGTTGTGCTTGCAGTTCAAGGATATTTAAAATACATTTCTGTCTGAAGAACAGTGCCATTTTAATAAAGTGCCAGGCAATTGCATTGTAATAAAAAAAAAGGTGGGAAGCTCGTTGTCTTCCATGTGTATTTTTAGCAGATATGTTGGCTGGGTGACAATCCCATTAAAGATGTTGTATCATGTTAAAATTATGTTACAAGCAGTGCATGGGGCATCAGACCCCCTCCATGCTTGACTTATTGTGAATATAAGTGGTGCAGGCTCATTGGACCCTCCGTGTATAGATTATTTAATTAATTTTGGTTTTCTGATGATAGATGCCTACTGTACTGCGATTCTCTCTGGGCAGTGGAGATGCAGGTGTTGGGGGATCAAAGATAGATTTAGATAAGTATAAGGGAAGCTTGTTTGTGGGGGGTCAGAAATTATTGCTCACCTTTGGCCAGGATGCTACAAGCAAGTTTTAGTATCCGATGGGGGAATGTAGGGATTTCGCAATAATTTCAAGATTTCCTACAGTTCTGAAGATTAATTTTGATTAAAAGAATACCTGTGTAATATACCTTTAAAAATCCAGGGATCAAAATGGCTGTCAGACAAATGGCAGAAGACAAAAGGACTTGAAAAGGCAGCCTGCTGTGTCTGTGAGAAAGTTTCAATGGAGCAGTCAATCAGCCAATCAAAGGGGAGTTCCCCTCCCTGCAGAAGACAATCGACAGAAACTGTGTTTATTTATTCAAAGGATTAACCACTTGACTGTGGTTTCAGTTTGACCACAGGACAAAGACTTTTGTTTACTCAAGCAATCAAGGAAATAGACATTTTTTTTTCAAACCACTGCAGCTTTATTCAATAGCCCATCACAGACAATGAGGACACATTTCAAACCACTACAGCTTTATTCGATAACCCATCACAGACAATGAGGACACATTTGAACTGAAAAGAAAAATAGTTTAAACAAATGGTTAATTCATCAAAACCCATTACAGACAATGGGGACAGTTTGGATCCCTTTTGTTTAGCCCAGATACATCCGGATTTGGGCGGGAAGGGTTCGGCCCCAAATGGGGTATAAAAGATAGCTTCTCAGAAGCCATCTCTCTCCCTGTGGCCTCACCTCCATGCTCTCTACAATGTGGGAGCCTGCCTAAAGGAGTGGAACACCAGCAGTTTACTTATAAAATACTGGGGTGTTTTTACTTCGGGGCAGTGAAGATCAAAGATCGCAGGGCACGGAGCAGGTGTTCTTAATTGGTGAGCATATATTTTTCTGGCCCATTACAAGGCAATTTAGAATAGGTATAGGGGTGGGAATTAAGTGGGAATTTTGTTAGAACTGTGATTTTAGTTGATTTTCCCTCGTTGTGTCCGTTCTCTCCTCCCCTATTTAGGTAACAGTGTTGCACTAGCAGATAAGGCTGTAGTGAACACTGAGAGTAGCTGTACTAAAGTGCTGTTTTTAAGTAAAAGCCACTAAGCAAAGGTGCTGTAGTGAGCAAGGTGTTTCTATATTAAAAGTGCTATTAAAAAGGGTGTTGCACTAAGCAGAGAAGTGCTTCAGTGGACACTAAGGGTTCTGTATTAAAGTGCTGCTTTTAAGTAAAAGCCGCTAAGCAAATGTGCTGTAGTGAGCAAGGGGTTTCTATATTAAAAGTGCTGTGTTTAAATAAAGGAGTGTTGCACTGAGCAAAGAGCGCTCTACAGGACACTAAGTGTACTGCGTTAAGTAACAGTGCTGTACCAGGCACAGGTGTGCTGTCGATTATTTTAAGTTGTTTCTTTCCTTTTGTTTCAATAAATGCTGGTCTGTTTTGCACCCAAACCACGAGTCACGCTTTTCTGTCCACATCGCTACCGAATAAGTCCGGCGGTCAGAACCAGAAATGGGGGAGCGCTTCGAAACCGCACGGGGGTCCCTGGAGCAGCTCAGAAGTTTCTGACTGGCCAGTGACAATAACCCCAACCCCGTAGTGTTTAATTCCTACAGATGTCTTGCTGCAGTTTTACAGGGCCTTGCTGAGACCACATCTTGTGTATTGTGTGCAGTTTTGGTCGCCTTATCTGAGGAAGGATATTCTTGCCATGGAAGGAGTGCAGCGAACATTCACCAGGCTGATACCTGGGATGGCAGGAATGATGTATGAGGAGAGATTTGGTCAATTGGGCTTATACTTACTGGAGTTTAGAAGAATGAGAGGGGATCTCATTGAAACTTATAAAATTCTGACAGGACTGGACAGACTAGATGCAGGAAGGATGTTCCCGATGGTCGGGGAGTCCAGAACCAGGGGTCACTGTCTAAGGATAAGGCGTAAGCCATTTAGGACAGAAATGAGGAGGAATTTCTTCACCCAGAGAGTGGTGAACCTTTGGAATTCTCTACCACAGAAGGCAGTAGAGGCCAATTCATTAAATATATTCAAGAAGGAGTTGGATATATTTCTTAAGGCTAAAGGGATCAAGGGGTATGGGGAGAAAGCAGGGACAGGGTACTGAATTTGGATGATCAGCCATGATCGCATTGAATGGCGGAGCAGGCTCGAGGGGCTGAATGGCCTACTCCTGCTCCTATCTTCTATGTTTCTATGTGGAGGATGGTGATCAGGAGTTACCAGAAGCTCAGCAGCCACTGTGGGTTAACTAGGTTCTGTTTGGGCAGCAATTTCATTCAGGGCTGCCATTATCCCTCATTGTTCATTTTTTTCAGTCATTGCTCAGTCATGTTGTTCATGTGAAAACCACTAATTTCAACAGTAAATAATTATTGTAAGTTTATGGTGATATATCTTCATTGAAAATAATGTAGCATGTATTTAATGTGGTGTGCTGCTGTCCTTACCCCTCATGGTCCATGAAATAGTGTGCTACTGTACTTGCATTCTATTACTGCTACATGCTGTACTACTGGAAGCAGTATGTGTAGAGGCTTCCTGAGAAATCTAACGTGCACCTTGTAATTCAGCTGGCTACTTAACTTGATATGTGACAGACCCACATTGTGCACCAGGATGACCTGGTCCTGTTCCAGTTTCAAGGGTTTGCTTGAGTTCATGGTTTAACCTTTCACTTGCCCAGAAGTGCTGTCAGGCAAAGAACTGGCAGTAAGTTAACTGGCAGCTCAATATTCTTCAATATATGAAGGTATAGAATCTTCAGGTGAGACAGAGGGGGCTGTAAAAGAGGAGGTGGTGTCACAATATTAATCAAGGAATCAATTGCTGCTGTAAGGAGGGATGATATCTTAGCAGGTTCCTCTAATGAGGCCATATGGGTAGAATGTAAAAACAAAAAGGGGACAAGCACTTTGCTGGGAGTTTGCTATAGGTCCCCAAACAGTCAGGGAGAGATAGAGGAACAGATATGTAGGCAAATCTCAGAGAAGTTTAGAAATAATAAGGTAATAATAGTAGGAGATTTCAACTTCCCCAATATTAACTGGTGTAGTCAGAGTGTGAAAGGGTTAGAGGGTGCGGAATTCTTAAAGTGCATCCAGTAGAGCTTTTTGAGCCAGCATGTAGAAAGCCCTACAAGAGAGGGGGCAGTACTGGACCTAATTCTAGGGAATGTAGCCGGGCAAGTGATAGAAGTGTCAGTAGGAGAGCATTTTGGTGACAGTGACAATAATTCGGTGAGATTTAAGGTAGTCATGGAAAAGGACAAAGATGGACTGGAAATAAAGGTTCTAAATTGGGGGCAAGCCAATTTTAATATGATAAAGCAGAATCTGGCCAAAGTGGACTGGGATCAGCTACTTGTAGGAAAATCCACATCACAGCAGCGGGAGTTTATACAGAAAGGAAATAGAGAGAGTACAACGCCAACATGTTCCTGTAAAGGTAAAGGGTGGGACCAACAAGCCCAGGGAACCCTGGATGTCAAGGGATATATAAGAATGGATTAGGAAAAAAAGGGAGGCTTTTGGCAGATACAAAGGACTAAAAATAGTGGCAGCCCTAGAGGAGTATAGAAAGTGCAGGGGGGTACTTAAAAAAGAAATTAGGAGAGCGAAAAGGGGGCATGAACAAACACTGGCGGGCAAAATAAAGGAAAATCCCAAGGTGTTTTATAAGTATTTTAAGGGCAAGAGGAAAACCAGTGAAAGAGTAGGGCCCATTAGGGACCAAAGTGGCAATCTGTGTGTAGAGCTGGAAGATGTAGGTGAGGTTTTACATGAATGTTTTGCATCTGTGTTCACTATGGGAAAGGACGATGTAGGCATAGAAATCAGGCAGGGGGATTGTGATATACTTGAACAAATTAGTATTGAGAGGGAGGAGGTACTAGCAGTTTTAGCGGGCTTAAAAGTGGATAAATCCCCAGGCCCAGATGAGACGTATCGCAGGCTGTTGTGTGAGGCAAGGGAGGAGATTGCAGGGGCTCTGACACAAATTTTCCAAACCTCTCTGGCCACAGGGGAGGTGCCAGAGGACTGGAGGACAGCTAATGTAGTACCATTATTCAAGAAGGGTAGTGACGTAAGAAAACTACTAGGCACTTGGTCTGAGTATTAAACAAGACTTTAATCAACTGTTTTTCAACATGGAGATCTAGTTGGTCTTTCACTAGTTCCTGTTAAAGAATGTCCTGAGCAAGCTGGGCCCATGCCCGAGTATTTATACTCTTCCTGGACAGCGCCACCAGCAGGCCGCCCAGTATTATTTCAAAAGTAATTTCCACATGAATGACAAGATTCATGTCATTCTTCCCGCCTGAAAGATTGGAAGTCCGGTCGCTTCCTTCTACTGAATTAATCGGATTAAGAATAGACGCAGTCATTTGGAACTCCGTTGGAGGCCGGAAGGCACGTCTCCTCAGACCGTGTTTTGGTCCCTGGGTCGCTTGGTTCGTACCGGCGGGCCGGCAGAGCCCGTGTCGCCTTGATCGACCTGAGGGGGACTGGGGAGATTGTGGCTCCGGGTACGGGCCCCCACCGGTGCAGAGCTGACCTCACCCTGCTCAGTAGTCAGTGACTGACCGGCGTCCTGGCTTCGGGTGGCCATCCCGCGGGGAGCGCTCTGTTCCATGGGTTGATCTGGCAGATCCCTTGATGTCTCAGGTAGGGCATCATCCTCAGAGGAGCGCAGGGTATCGGCATCATTAATATGGATCCCACTATAGATTGGGTCCGTGGGACCAGGGTACCGCACGTGCGCATACATGGGATTGACATCTGTCAGTTCTACTTCATCGACAAGGGGATCACTTTTAGAGGATCGAACGAATCTTCGGAGCAGCACGGGGCCAGGAGCTGCCAAACATTATGGTAGGGACGTCCCATGAGTGGAGCGACGCTGGAACCCGAAGAATCGTTCGTGAGAAGTAGCATTGGTGGATGTAGAAAGTAGAGACCTGATGCAATGCAACACGTCAGGGAGCATAGTTTCCCACTGCTGGTATGATAGGTTGTGTGTCCTCAGTGCAAGACGAACAGCGTTCCAAATGATGGCGTTATATCTCTCAACCTGTCCATTTCCAATAGGATGATACGGTGTCATTTTACTTGTGGCGATTCCCCATTTGGAAAGATAACTTTTGAGTTCGCTTGACATGAAGGAGGGACCCCGGTCAGAGTGGATGAAATTGGCCATACCACAAAGGGAAAAGACCTGATCGAGGCATTTGATCACTGTGGAAGTAAGCATATTGGGACAGGGGAAAGCAAAGGGAAAGCATGACTATTCATCCACCATAGTAAGCAAGTAAGTGTTTCGCACTGAGGAAGGCAATGGTCCTTTAAAGTCAATGCTGAGTCGCTGCATAGGCTGTGTAGCACGTATAAGCGAGCCAACCGACGGACGGAAGAATTGCGGTTTTAATTCTGTGCAAATTCTACAAGTGAAGCAGGTTCTTTTCACGTCTTCCAGAGAAAATGGGAGATTTTTAGATCACACAAAGTGCAACATATGGGTAACGCCAGGATGGCGCAAGTCAGTATGAAGATCCGTAAGAGTTGAAGTTAACATGGAAGAGCAGAATGCCCGCGTGAGGGTATCTGGGGCCACATTCTCTTTGCCGGGTCGATAATGTATGGTGTAGCCAAAGGCGGCCAATTCCATCCTCCAGAGCTGTATTTTGTTATTCTTGACCATAGTGCATTTCCGGTTATCCAGCATAAAGGCCACAGACCGCTGATCAGTTATGAGCGTGAAATGGCGGCGAACGAGAAAATGATTCCATTTACGTACTGCTTCGATGATAGCCATAGCCTCCTTCTCAACAGGAGGATAATGGAGCTCGCTACCCTGCAAAGTTCTGGACAGAAATGCAAAGAGTCAACCGCCTTGATACAAGGTAGCCAAGATCGTCACCTCCGATGCATTGCACACGACCACGAAAGGGAGATTTTCATCGATGGAATGAAGCGTGGCTTTTTCCAGTTGTTGCTTGAGGAGGTCAAAAGCTGAAATAGCCATCATGTCTAACGAAATGACTTTGCGTGAAGCAGGGGCTGGATCTTGTCAGAAAAGTGGGGTATCCACTTCGCATAATAGGCAAACATGCCGAGATTCGTAGGAGGAGGGAGCTCCTGAAGCGGACGAAGTTGCTCCGGATCCAGTTTGATGACACCATTGCCCACCCAATAGCTCAGGATGTTGACTGATGGTACTGATTTCACAGATTTGGACTCATTTAAGGTTAAGTTGTGACAACGGAGAACATCAAGAAATTTCTGGAGGTTGGCATCATGCTCCTTCTGGTCATGACCAGCAATGGTGATATTATCCGGATATGGAAAAGTGTCCGTTAAGTTCTCCTGTTTGACTAGGCTGTACACTGCCCATTGAAAGACGGCCACCCCATTGGTGACCCCAAATGGAATGCGACAAAACTGGTAAAGCTGACCATTGGCCTCAAAGGGCGTACACTTTTTGTCAGAGTCCTTTAACGGTACTTGATGGTATGCGCTCTTGAAGCCGCCGAAAGCGCACAAAACAGTACTTTGGAAATAGTAAGCTCCGACTTTGGCCCTCCAAACTCGAAAGTGAGTCTTTTGTGTTGTTTCTGGAAATCCTGTCCCAGGAGCACATCACTGCCTAGGTTTTTGAGCACCCCGAGCCGGGTGGAAAAATAAGTGCGGTCATTGAGAATAAGGTCAACAAGACAAAAGCCGGAAGAGTTGGTGGTCAGTGTCGTCAGAGCCATTACAATTTCCCTGTCCAAGGGGTAAATATGCAGTTTTAACTTACTGACAGCCCGCTCACTGATGAAGCTGTCAGAGCTACATGAGTCGATTAATGCACTCAAAATGTGTTGATTTACTGAAACCCTCGTGGCTGCATGGGACAGGCTTTTGGGAAAAACAGTTGTAACACTAGTAGTGGCTCTTGGGGGAGGAGCAGTTTTACAGATAGCAGCTGTAACACTAGTAGTGGCTCCTGAGGGAGGAGCAGTTTTATAGATAGCAGCTGTAACATTAATATTGGCTCTTGGGGGAGGGAGGAGCAGTTTTCTAGATAGCAGCTGTAACACTAGTAGTGGCTCTTGGGAAGGAGCAGTTTTATAGATAACAGCTGTAAGACTAGTAGTGGCTCTTGGGGGAGGAGCAGTTCTTTAGATAGCAGCTGCAACACTAGTAGAGGCTCTTGACTGGCATACTTTAGAAAAGTGACCTTTCTTACTACAATGATTGCAGGTTGCATTACGAGCACGACAAAATTTCCTATAATGGAATGCACCTCCACAGAAGAAATACTTATTTTTAGATTGCCAAGATGCCACTAGGGTAGGCTTCCGCCTGAGGCTTACCGGGGGAGTCAATAAAAGTGGTAGCAGCAGTTCGTGCATATGGTAAAAAAAAGGTATCTGAATTTTTTTGAGCTAAGTCCAGAGAATATGCCTGGTTATAGGCAGCTTGTAACATGAGGGTTTTATTTTCCAACAGACGCTGGCGTATGAGGGAAGAAGCAATTCCGTTAATAAAAGAATCACAAATTAATTCCTCCCAGCACTGCACAACTGAGACAGCTTTGAGGTTACAATCTTTGCTGAGCCTGCAAAGCTCTTGAAGGAATTCGTCAAGTGATACCCTGGGTTGTTGTCGAGTTGTGGCCAGTAGGTGCCGAGCAAAGATTTCGTTTGGGGCCTTAACATATATTTGCGGTAGTGTTTGGATAGCGGAGTCATAGTCTACACAGTCTTCGATATAGTCAGACACATGAGAGGATACATAATTGGCAAGCATTCATAACATATTAGGAACATTCTCACCACACTCCTCGAGAAAGTTGCTGAAGGTACGATACCAGTGTTTCCATACCTTAGCAGCTGTAAGTGAATTCGGGTCCAGATCGAGACGGGCGGGTCTGAGTAGTTTCTCCATGATGGATTGATTGCTACATCTGAGTTCCCTTCTACAGTTTGAATCATAGCTGTCTGTTCCCAAATCACTCAGAGCGTGGAGTGGGTTGCAGTTGATTAAATTGACATAAGAAAACTACTAGGCACTTGGTCTGAGAATTAAACAAGGCTTTAATCAACCGTTTTTCAACATGGAGATCTAGTTGTGTCCTTCACGAGTTCCTGTTAAAGAATGTCCTGAGCAAGCTGGGCCCATGCCCGAGTATTTATACTCTCCCTGGACAGCGCCACCATGTAAGATTCACAAAATTCCCACATTCCCCCAAGGTTATTTATCAAAGGGAAACTGCATGGACAATTTAAAAAGGGTACCCAAAAGATGGCATCCGCACCTCATGACCCAAAGCCTTTAAGATTTTAAAAGCTTGGACTCTGCAGCACAGAGCAGGCAGCTTTGGGAAATTGAAACTTAAAATGCATTTCTGTGAAAAGGACTTTGTGTTTGAAAAACCAGACAGCTAGGCAAACATTGAATATGCATTGCATCACATTGGAACAGATCGAACCCAGTTAGGCCTAAGTATAAGGCCATTAGCTTGTCCGCATAAATAATCGGAAACAGCTTAAGGAAGCCACCGAGGCTGGACAGGCAAATTAAAGTGCGTTAATGACGATACAGCTCGGACATCAGGCCATCAGGTGCAATAAATGGCCATCTAAAGCCAGTTAGTTTAGATTGGTATAATCATTTAAAACAGCCCGCCAAAAGTTAAACAATGGACTGACCTGATTTGGCATGCAGATTAAGGGCCATCGGAAGGAGTATAACTTTAGGCCCTCAGTACCAATCGCCCTCTTGACTCTTGTCTCTCTTGTTCTGCTCTGACCTCTTGGGCTGCTGCCGCCCGCGCTCGTGCCCTGGCCTCGTGACGGGTTCACTTCTCGCTCCCCGCATTGGGTGAATTACAGCCAAGGACATCCATACCAATCGCGGAGAGGGGAACGAGACCCGATTCCAAAGTCACCCAGGACACCCGGGCCATGAAAGAGGGTAGAGGAAATGAGGTGAAATGAAACAAGACGAAGAACAAGGTAGAGACCCGACAAGAGCAGAGAAGGGCAGCAAAGACGCATTGATAAAAGCCAAATGCCTAGTTATAAGCTGGTATTTGGGGAAGAGTTTAGGTGAATAATACCAGCATTCCAAGAATGTGTAGAAAAATCTAAGCAGTGAAAACTGCCAACCGTCCCATAAATGCGACGTTACCGCCGACGACCACCTGAGGGAGAAGAAGAGGAGAACCCATCGCGACGAGACGATGATGGTAGCTGAGGAGAGGAAAGGTGTGCCGCAGCAACAGCACCAGCACCACGCCCTGAGACCATGTGGCGACTGAGTAACCCAAAGGACAGAAGACTAAACCTCAAAACTCGCAACTGTTAAAGCAACATGCCTTGGATTGGTGAGCATGAATTCCTGCCCCCTCATAGCTTAATCTAGTTAGGTATAGGGGGTGGGATAAGGATAAGGGGATTGTTAAAGTAGTTGTTTTTCCCGCAATGTGCCGTGTGTTCCCCATTCCCTGTATAAGTATAGTTATTTCTTTATATTGTTTACCAGTAATTTCTCATAAGACTGTGTTTGTATTCTGTTTTAATAAAATCTTGGTTTTCTTACACCAAACCACTTGTCTACTCGATTTTTCTGTATCGCCACCTGCACCTAAGTCCGATGTCTAGAAGCCAGGGGTGTGGGATTGATTTGAACTGCTCACAGGCAGTCAGGGGCATAACTGACTGGGCGCACGTGCCACGACGCCACCCCCTACAGAAAATGGCGACCGCGGCAGGACTCCGGCAGCAGGGTTTGCGATACAGTAGACAATGGTTCGGATGAGCAAACTATGATGGAGGAAAGGATTTCTGATTATGTGTTTAGCAAGGTGAATATCACAAAGAAGTGGATCATCACTCTGTTAAGGGCTGGGCATCCGGTAGATGCAGCAGCTAAGTGGACAGAGGGAAAGGAACACACAAAGTCCTTAGAGAAGGCAGTATGGCTGATGTGTTTCAAAAAGCAGGTCCAGCTTTTGGACAGGCTTGTTGCAGCACAGGCAGCTGAGTTAAATGAGTCAGCCCTGGAGATCCAGGATAAGGCTCTAGCAGGGGAGAAGTTATTGGTCATATTGCAGGCCCTGAATAAGGTGAGAGTGTATTTAATGGGAGAACACAAGGCCCAGTTGGAATACCTACAGTGCCAAGTCACCGAGGCTAAGGGAAATGAGCTCAGGTTGTGGGAAAAGAACGTCCGCTTGGCAAGGCAAGTTAGGGAACAGGAGGAGAAAGTACAGGAGGTAAAGGCAGCTTACAAGCTAGCGAGCGAATGGGGGTTTGAGGAGGCAGACCACGGCCCCTGCAAAGAGTGGATAGAAAATCTGAGCCTGGCCCTCAGGATGGCAAAAGGCATGGTGTGCCACATAAGCCCAAAGGCAGGTCAGGCGGATTTTATGGGGAACGAGGGAAGGACAGTTCCAACGTCGTCGCTAGTGCCCAGGGACGAACCGGTTGAGGGACAGGAGGTCTCACGACCACCACCCATAGCGGTAAGCTTCAGCGAGGTCTGGCAGCAAGGTGAGGTGGAGCCAGAGTTGGGAGCGGAGGTGGAACAGCCCCTGCCAGAGAGGTCGGAGCCGGGACCGATGTGCCAAGCACAGCATCGGAGGTTCGGCCCACCCGTCAATGGCGACGATGAGAGACCCCTCCAAAACCAGTTTGTATTACCATATAGCACCCAACAGCTTAGGGCTATGGTGAACCATATCCCAAAGCTCTCCGAAAAGAGAGACCCCTCGATCCACTTCAGGGACATAGAGCAGGCAGCCAGCGTCAACCACTGTGATGGCGCTGAGCAGGCCATGATGCTGCTATTCTCCCTGGAAAGTAGTCTCCTCCAATCCCTCTCTGACGAGTATAAGAGGGGGAAGAGAGGGTATGAGGAGCTTAGAGATGCGGTCCTGGAGGCCATGGGGATGAATGAGGGAAGTCCTTTCTCCCGTGTGAAGAAGACAGTCCAGCTCGCAGGGGAAACCCCGCAGGCTTTCGCGGACCGGCTATGGCCGGTGTACCGGAGGACCTGCCCGGGGACACCGAACCGGGTGTTCCTGAAAGGGGATCCCCTGGCCCATTGGCTCCTTTGCCTGGTGGTGAACAGCTTGCCACAGGTCCGGGCCTAGGCAGAAGTCTGGTTTGACCCCAAAAACACCCAGACCACCGAAGTTACGGTGATCAGACAGTTGACTCTGGCCTATAAAAACAGTAGGGGAGCCGATGCACACCCACCTAAGGGGAAGGTGCATGAGGTAAAACCCGGACCGGGTAGGAAACAGTGGCACCAGGAAGGGAGTAACCCCCCCCAACACAAAGACGAATTGTTACCGGTGTGGGAAGGATGGTCACTGGCGGAAGGAATGCATAAACCCTTGGAAAGATAACAAGGGAAAGAATTCCACAGCCCCAGCCCAAAAGGTAGAGGCAGGGATCCCTCCCATCACGGTTGAGTCATTTTTGGATGCCATGAGGTCCATATTGACTGGCCAAGGGAGAGTAGCAGCCGCTGCCGGTGCTCTGACCCCATCAGCCCCATCCAACCCACAGCCCTGACTAGAGCCAACGCAACCTGTCGACCTGTGTCCCCTTGAAAACGATGAGGGGAGCGGGCCCTGTGTTAAGATGCGGGTGGAGATGGTGCAGGGGAGATATACGGTGGAAACTGGAGCTTCCAGCATGGTGGTCCATCCGGAAGACCCGACCAATCCACCCGGGTCTAATGAGGTCCCATTTAGCCCAATGGGAGTCACAGGGAACGGGCAGGCTGGGGAACATTTGGCCATAGTTTTAGGATCCCTCCCTACCACATGGGAGGGTAACCAAAGGACCAATGAGGTATCCGACAAAGGGCTAGGGAAGGAGAGTCCCGTGACCCCTATCGGACAGGTCTGGTAGCCACAGTCCGGGACAAGGAGGGCACACAGGGGGTTGCTTTGGCCCTGGAACTAAAGCAGGTCCAGGCCCTGCAGGATCCCGTCTGTGAGGCCATCCCGGTAAGGGAAGAGAACGGGGAGTCCCTAGAAGGCCCGTTCGTGGCAGTGGACGAGGTTTTAAAACAGGCTGCTGGTCACATTAACCAGTGCAAACTGTTTAAATTGCAAAGGGGAAAACAGCCAGTTGGGGTGAGGTCTGAGGTTAAAAACCCTCAGCCTGCAGCAGGAGCGAGTTCACAGACTGCACAGGCAGGTGCTGTGGCTTGCTTAAGGGGAGGGGCCATCCCGCCCACCGATTGGGACACTCCCCCGCTCTTCTGGGATCCAGATGAGGAGGGACCCGAGGGAGAAAACCCCGCCCCTAACCCAGGTGTAGTGGAGGAGAGACCTGAGGTCGAAAACCCCGCCCCGGACCCAGTTTTGGGACCTGGGGGCGGAGACTCTCAGCCTGCAGCAACAGGCTGCGAAGAGTTACCTGCCCCTAGCCCAGGTTCAGGAGAGGTCAAGCCTGAGGGAGCAGCGGTTCGGGTTAAAGGCCCATCGGCCAAGAAAGCTCCACCCACCAAAGCCTCTAGAAGGGCCTCACGGACGCCCCAGCCAAGGAAGCCATGGTCACCAGCTCCCCAGTTACCAAGGGCCTCCCCTCGAGTTAAGGGGAGGTCCGAGGACAGAGGTCCCCAGCCAGCAGCCACGGGTGGCGAGGGACCAACAGTGTAGGATGGTGCGGCCATGCCGGAGGAAGCAGCGTGCCGCAGTCCAACCAGGAATTAGCCTGGCCGCCCGGAGACGTGCGGCAGATGTATATAGTTTAGGTAATGTAAGTTTACAGTTTAGGTTTAGGTATTTAGCTTAAGTTCGGGTGTTTTAGCTTAAGTTAAGTAAGGTGATGGGCAGTTTTAATTATGTAGTAATCTGCTAAGAGAGTGTGTATTTGAGTCGAGGTCACGGGACCCGACTATGCTTCACCCAAGCCAAACAATCTCTTGTGGACCTGGCTGCATGTTTTTGTATCTGTTGCAGAAAGACTTTCAGGATGAAGGGGATTGTAATTCTACGCCCTGATGGGACTGAGCCTGGGAAAGGGGGGCGACGTAGAAGACTCCCACATCTACGGGTGCTCAGGAGATAGAGCGCCGATAGCAACCGACGGAAGCGGCAAATGGGATGCAGAGGAGACCGCCGTCTACGTCCATGAGGGAAGGTGGCCGGGTGGCTGGGGTCCAATTAATCTCAGTACTCCAGCCAGACCGGGTTCACGTACGGGGCGGCCTCCCTCCTGTGCCCCAGGATACGGGTCGTTACCACAAGGGTCAGCATCACCGTAGGGAATCGTGTATGTTTAACGTGCAAGGGACACATTCCTCTGGATAGGTGGTGGTGGCTCAGAAAGCTGAGCAAAGATATGAGAAACCCCGCAGTCGAGTGGGAACGGTTGGGGAACAATACCAACCGGACGATTACAGGGACTCATGGGGGATTAAGGGTGTGTTGGGACAAGTGGTGGGAACCGGATCAAGGGATTTGCATCTGTATGTGGGGGTCAGAGAGCGTCTGCCCCTCAGGCATATCCATTGTTTTCCACCGGCAGTGGCAAAACACCGGGGAAGGGATGAAGTGGGATACCAGCCTGAAAGCGTGCGCAGTCCCATTCTCCCCGACCCCAGTCAACGCCACTGAGCTTGTTACCCGCCCACGAAAGCCCCCGCCCAAGGCGCAGGCGGTGAGGTTACCCAGGCAAGGGTGCCCCACCACCACCAAGGGACCAGGGAATGGACTGGTACTAGTACCTACCGATCAGATGCTGTACCAGAGGGTACACTACGCGGTAGCCTCCGTGATTTTATATCTCACCGAGGTACATTTGCCCCAAAGAAACAGAGCAGCTGTACCAGGCCCTATTAAACGACATGTTCAAGAAGTTTTATGAGTTTGATTTCGCCCATGCTGACAAAACCGAACTGTACACCACACACTGCGAGTTTTTGGGTAATGCAGGGAGACAAAGAAGGGGAGTATGGAATGATGTTTTTACTGCGTTTAACACTGGGTCCTCTGTCATCAACAGCTTGGATGACATAGAGCTGCAGACCCAGATAAGCGGTTTAAAAACACAGTTAAGGAAGATATTAATGGATGAGAACAAAGTAGTGGGCTCGGAGTTACATAGCTTCTGAAGCCTACCCAGTCCCAATGGATTGTGGGCGGTCCAACCACACCATCATGGGAGTAGTAGTTAGGATGCCGGTCATGGGTAGGACAGCCCGACCTGCACCGGTATAAAGGGTTGAGAACATTGGAGTCATTCAAGGGGGTGCACACATTCGTTTCACAGCGGTCCCGCCTTACGTCATAAAGTGGGAGCACGCTATGACAGGTACTGACCTCTCAGGGTGCCGGAGCCGGGTAGCACACATAATCCTGTGTCCCCAGCACTTGAATGCCTATTCAAAACCACAGTGCGGGTTCAGAGCTGTTGGCGCAAAACCTATAAATTGTACCATGGAGGCAATGGCACAAGGCCATATTCCCCTGCAGGTAGCATATATAGGGGGTGGGACATATTGTGTCACCATAGGTGCGTCCCACTACCAGCATAGACAGCATAGCTGGTGTCTGGTAAGTGACAGCAGTTTCTGCTTTAAACCCAAGGCAGAAGTTCAAGTGGCCCAGGAGTGAATTGTTCCCATTCCTGAACCCTCCACTGTTCACCTCACTGTGAAGGAGAATTTTACCAACCTGCAAAAGTACGTAGCGCATTTCGGCTACGAAATTCCCCCTCTCCCAGAACACCTTACCAAAATACTCAAAGCCGTTATAGTTTCACAGAAACATTTTTACACTCTAGAGCACAAAACAGTAGAGATAGGGACTAAGATATTGGACATTGTGATTCCACCCTGGTGGGACATTTTCAATAACATAGAGGTCCCTTCGTGGATCAGGTTGGCTTCCCACATTCTCGTGGTTCGCCAGTTAGGGATAGTGTTGTATCTAGTCTGCATTCAGTGCAAGGGAAAAGGTCAGATGCTAGAATTCCAAAACCAGAGGATCTGGAATGTAGGGGGTTTTGCTACTTGCTTTGGCCAGTCGGTTATGTCTCCGGCTGCCTTATCTCTGAGTGGTTTGGATCGCTCACCCCTTAGTTCTGATCCCCGGACTTATTGGCAGATAGCGATATAGACAAATGAGCAGACCAGTGGTTTGGTACAAAGAAAACCAAAATTTATTAACAGAGAAAATAAGATAACAATACTATACAAAAGGATGGTATGAATGCAGTACACTTACACTTAACAGAGGAGGAGAAACAGCACATTGAGGGAAAATGGCTTAAATGACAATTCAGCAATCCCCTTAACTCCCACCCTCTACACCTAGCTAGATTATCTTGCGATGGGTCAGAAGTATAATGCTCACCAGTCTGAGATGTTGAAAGAAAAGCCTTGCCCCTTTGCCCTGTTGCCTGCCGATGTCACGTGGTCCCGCTGTTGCACTGACTTCACCGTCCAGGTAGAGATACCCCAGTAATTAAAAGGTCTCTGACAGGGTATCCTACCTCTCTGGATGGGCTCTCCTTCAATGGTCTTCTTCCTTGGTTGATGGTGAGGCAGGGCACAGGAGGCGAGGCGAGAGAGAGCGAATGGCTTCTCGAGAGGCTAGTTATACCCCCCTCGGTAGCCCTTATCTCTTCGCTCAATCAGCTCATTCTTTTGTCTGATTTGAGCGGGCTGGAATTAAACAAAAGGTATCGATCTTGGCCCATCAAATTGGATGGCCGGTAATCGGTTCCTGCCGGTTCTGCAACTGCTCTCCTTTGTCCAACAGGTTTTTGATGGGGGCCAGCCCAGTCTCGATGGCCCCGCTGATTATTTTGATTGTTTGAGCAATCACCTTGATGGCATTTATGCTTAGGTCTGATTGTAATTCGGTTTGTCCCCAATGCATATGCAAAATTCTTGTCTGGTTTCGTGATCTCCTTGCTGCAGACATTGAAATGCACAAACTGTTAGCTTGCCAGGGTCCGAATTGAAACTGACAGGCTTTCGGTCGTGAAGTCTGACCGCAGCCATTTTGTTGTGCCCTGGATTTTAAAACTCAGTCTGACCAGGGTTTCTTTTAAAGAAAAACAAATACATCTTCGGGGGGAGATGTATGACATTTTCGAATCCTTCAGGAAGGAACATGATGTGAAGTTGGAGGGAGATACAACTGTTTGAGTTTTTATGTATTTCTGATTAAAGATTGTTTTTTTTGTGTTTGTTGTTTTAATAAAGATTTTGCGACACATTGTTAATAAAGATATATGTGTACCAAGTGGTGCAGGGGTGCTGGACCCCCTCCATGCTTGGATGTGTGCAAAACACTGTAGTTATTCTATGTATGCTTATGTACACTACATTTTCGCGGAATGGGAATTGCATGTGTCGTGGGTATATTGGATAGGTAATTACAGGGGAAGGTTGACTATGGAGGGTCAGAAATTTTGCTCACCTTGTAAGGATGATACTTTAAGCAAGTTTTATTATCACAGGGGGGAGTGTAAGATTCACAAAATTCCCACATTCCCCCATGGTTATTAATAAAAGGGACCCTGCATGGGCAATTTAAAAAGGGTACCCAAAAGATGGTGTCTGCACCTCGTGACCAAAAGTCTGCAAGATTTTAAAAGCTTGGACTCTGCTGCATAGAGCAGGCAGCTTTGGGAAATCGAAACTTAAATTGCATTTCTGTGAAAAGGACTTTGTGTTTGAAAAACCAAACAGCTAGGCAAACACTGAATACGCATTGCGTCAGATTGGGACAGATCGAACCCAGTTAAGCCTAAGTATAAGGCCATTAGTTTGTCCGCATAAATAATTGGAAACAGCTTAAGGAAGCCACCAAGGCTGGACAGGCTGATTAAAGTGCATTATTGACAATACAGCTTGGACATCAGGCCATCAGCTGTGATAAACAGCCATCTAAAGCCAGTTAGTTTAGATTGGTATAATCATTTAAAACAGCCCGCCAAAAGTTAAACAATGGACTGACCTGATTTGGCGCACAGATTAAGGGCCATCGGAAGGAGTATAACTTTAGGCCCTCAGTACCAATCGCCCTCTTGACTCTTGTCTCTCTTGCTCTGCTCTGACCTCTTGGGCTGCTGCCACCAATGCTCATGCCCTGACCTCGTGGCGGGTTCTCTTCTCGCTCCCCACATTGGGTGAATTACAGCCAAGGACAGCCATACCAATCACGGAGAGGGGAATGAGACCCGAGTCCAAAGTCACCCAGGACACCCGGGCCACGAACGAGGGCAGAGGAAACGAGGCGAAACGAAACAAGATGAAGAACAAGATAGAGACCCGACAAGAGCAGAGAAGGGCAGCAAAAATGCATTGATAAAAGCCAAATGCCTAGTTATAAGCTGACGTTTGGGGAAGAGTTTAGGCGAATAAGACCGGCGTTCCAAGAATGTGTAGAAAAATCTAAGCAGTGAAAACTGCCAACCGTCCCATAAACGCGACGTTACCGCCGACAACTGCCCGAGGGAGAAGAAGAAGAGAACCCATCGTGACGAGATGACGACAGTAGCTGAGGAGAGGAAAGGTGTGCCGCAGCAACAGCTCCAGCACCGCGCCCTGAGATCACGTGGCGACGGAGTACCCCAAAGGACAGAAGACTAAACCTCAAAACTATCAAACTTTTAAAGCAACAGGCCTTGGATTGGTGAGCATGAATTCCTGGCCCCTCATAGCTTAATCTAGTTAAGTATAGGGGGTGGGACAAGGATAAGGGGATTGTTAAAGTAGTTGTTTTTCCCTCGATGTGCCGTGTGTTCCCCATTCCCTATATAAGTATATAGTTATTTGTTTATGCCTGTAATTGTTTACCAGTAATTTCTCATAAGAATGTGTTTGTTTTCTGTTTTAATAAAATCTTGGTTTTCTTACACCAAACCACTTGTCTACTCGATTTTTCTGTATCGCAGCCTGAACCTAAGTCAGGTGTCTAGAACCCAGGGGCATGGGAGTGATTCAAACCGCTCACAGGCAGTCAGGGGCATAACTGACGGCGCACACGCCACAACACCACCCCCTACAACCAGCAGGCCGCCCAGTATTATTTCATAAGCCCTTTCCACATGAATGACAAGATTCATGCCAGGTAGTAGGGATAAACCAGGGAATTACAGGCCAGTGAGCCTAACATCAGTGGTAGGGAAATTATTGGATAAGGTTCTGAGGGACAGGATTAGTCTCCACTTGGAGAGGTAAGGATTAATCAAGAATTTGGCGAGCAGAGATCATGTCTAACCAATTTGATTGAATTTTTCAAGGGGGTGACTAGGTGTGTGGATGAGGGTAGTGCAGTTGATGTAGTCTACATGGACTTCAGTAAGGCATTTGACAAAGTCCCACATGGGAGAATGGTCAAGAAGGTAAGAGCCCATGGGACCAGGGCAATTTGGCACAATGGATCCAAAATTGGCTTAGTGGCAGGAGGCAGAGCATAATGGTCGAAGGTTGTTTTTGTGACTGGAAGCCTGTGTCCAGTGGTGTACCACAGGGATCAGTGCTGGGTCCTTTGCTGTTTGTAGTGTACATTAATGATTTAGATATGAATGTAGGAGGTATGATCAGTAAGTTCGCAGATGACACGAACATTGGTGGAGTGGCAAATAGCGAGGAGGGAAGCCTCAGTCTACAGGACGATATAGATGGGTTGGTTAGATGGGCAGAATAGTGGCAAATGGAATTTAACCCTGAAAAGTGTGAGGTGATGCATTTTGGGAGGACTAACAAGGCAAGGGAAGGATCCTAGGAAGGACAGAGGATCAGAGGGTCTTTGGTGTGCATGTACATAGATCCCTGAAGGCAGCAGTACAGGTCGATAAGGTGGTTGAAAAGGCATATGGGATACTTGCCTTCATTAGCCGAGGCATAGAATATAAGAGCAGGGAGGTTATGATGGAGCTGTACAAAATGCTAGTTAGGCCACAGCTGGAATACTGTGTGCAGTTCTGGTCGCCACACTATAGGAAGGATGTGATTACATTGGAGAGGGTGCAGAGGAGATTCACCAGGATGTTACCTGGGCTGGAGCGCTTCCGCTTTGAAGAGAGACTGGACAGGCTGGGGTTGTTTTTGTTAGAGCAGAGAAGGCTGAGGGGGGACCTGATTGAGGTGCACAAAATGATGAGGGGCATAGATAGGGTAGATAGAAAGGAACTTTCCCCCTTAGTAGTGGGGTCAATAACCAGGGGGCATAGTTTCAAGGTAAGGGGCAGGAGGTTTAGAGGGAATTGAGGAAAACCTTTTCACTCCGAGGGTGGTTGGAATCTGGAACTCACTGCCTGAAAGGGTGGTAGAGGCAGGAACCCTCACAACATTCAAGAAGCATTTAGATGAGCACTTAAAATGCCATAGCATACAAAACTACGGACCAAGTGCTGGAAAATGGGATTAGAATAGACAGGGCTTGATGGCCAGTGTGGACATGATGGGCCAAAGGGCCTCTTTCTGTGCTGTATAACTCTATGACTCTATGGGGCTAGAAATTCGGTATCGCCCCGTTTGGGGCGCTAGTCCTGGCGAAGCGCAAAGTTTAGCGCCAGGTGCAATTTAGCGTCACCTTACGCGATATTGGGTTGCAGCGCCCCTGAAGGTGATTGCGGCGCTAAATCAGGCGCTGCATGATACTCTTAAGGCGCTAACCCGGTGGCGCAACCCAAATTCGCGGCGGAGGGGCGCAGCGCAGGTGCTGCCAATAATCACTTTCCCTGAGACACACTGGCGCCGGCCAGCTCTTAAAGGGGCGGGTCAATTGGCATCACCAGACACACTCACTGCCTTGTAGGCATTCAAATCGGTGGGAGCCTACCTGTGGTGCACCAGCCTAGCAAGACATGGAAAGGGTGAGGCAGAGGGCGGAACGCTTCACTGATGGGGCATTGGATGCTTTGGTTGGCGCAGTGGAATCAAGGCCAAGGAAGATGTTCGGAATGTGATTTATGTTTTGGCAGTCTTCCGGGTGTGAGAGTTAATTATGTGTCAGTGCATTAGTTTTGCTTTCTGTTGCCATTGCTTGCTCATGTTTGAAGGAACCACATTTTGTGCAATAAAACATTTTCTTCATTTACAGTGGTCATGTCTGCTATTTACATGCATCTCGCCCTTCACAGGCTTGGGGGTATCAGACCGGTTCCATTCCTGTTCTTGGAATGGCAGCAAGCATTCCGTGAAAGGGGCCTAGAAGCTACTTCTGATCAGCCTCTGATGCGCAGCCTGAGAAGAGCCGCTCGCGTAGAAGTTCAGGGCAGCAGGCATCTTCTCAGCCACCGACAGAGATGTTCTGCACCCTATCTGAGGCTGCAGATCTGGCTGAAGCAGCTGGCACAGCTCAGTCACCACCTCCTCTGTAAAGCACAGCCTTCTGATACACTGCTCCTCCAACATGTTCATGTAGGGAAACCGCTGTCAGAAAACCCTGCCAGCGTAAGGTCTGGTGTGGCGACGTCTGTTGGCCCTCTTTCGTTTGGCCATGCCCGCCCCTCTCTCCATGTTTCCCTGTGCCCTTCCCCGGTGATTCAGCAGCAGGTCGCTCCCCTCCAATGCAGCCCCCATAATAAGTGCACACAGGAAGTTTTCCCATTGTCAATGCTCACCAACACCAAGGAGATGGTCAGAAGGCTGAAGTTCCTCTGCCAGCGCTGTCACAGTGGTGATATGGCTCTCAGTGTGCAGCCCAGCAACTCTCTGTAACTCTCGAGGAAGTTGTGAGCCAAAACTGGTTGCCCCTTTCAAGCCACACCAGTCCCCTTTAAATAATGCCCCTCCAGCCCGAGAGTGACTGGGGAAGGCTCCAGGTAAGCTGTCCTTATTAGCGCCAGGTGGTACGGAAGGGGGCGCCACTGAATTTCTGGTCCGGGGCGCCCAAAAGGCGTTGCACACTCAAATGACGTCATGATCTGCCTGCGCCCATGAGCGGGCGCTAAGATTTAGCACCGGCGCTAAATGTATGTCCAATATGGGGCAAGGCGCTAGGTTCACTGTGCCCGGTCAGAAATTGGTTAGCGCCCCACTTCTCGGCCTCTTTAGGTGCTAATCGGTGGCGCTACCAACCGAATTTCTCCCCCTATGACTCTAACAGCCACCCATCTGTTCCAGTGCAGCTAGCTTTATGTCGTGCTCGAGCCCAAGACCTTACAATGGCCACCCAATAACATTGGTGACACTTTCAAAGGCTGTAATCATCTCTCTCTTCATTTGGCCCAACTCTTCCATCAGGTGGTCTGCAGAGGCAGGCTTACTACAACCTGATGCTTGTATTGCAGCAGTCTAGACATGAAAGATGTCCAGAGTGGCATTTTGGCATCAGTTATTGGAGACTTCACCACAGACTGACCAGGAACTCTCACTTGCTCTGAGGCAGCCTGAAAGCCCTGCATTCCTTGCAGTAGAATCCCACACATGTGGCTAGTAGACTCCTCTACAGTAGCAGCCGTATGTCAGAAAATGTCAAGTACATGCCCCAAAGACTACAGAAAACTCTCATGCTCAAACAGCATTCTACCTGTAAATTAGGTTTTTCTTAACTGGCAGTTGGGAATCCTCACCCTCTGATAATACATGTATCCTGTTATAAAGATGTAGATCAATTTTGAATTATGTTATATCATCTCACCACACGTAACATATCACAGAATCACAGAAACCCCACAGTGCAGATAGAGGCCATTTCGGCCCATCGAGCCTGCACCGACACATATCCTACCCGATCCCCGTAACCCCTACACCAACACATATCCCACCCTATCCCTGTAACCCCACGTATTTAATCCCCCTAACACTAAGGGTCAATTTATCATAGCCAATCAACCTAACCCGCACATCTTTGGACTGTGGGAGGAAACCGGAGCACCCGGAGAAAACCCACGCAAACACGGGGAGAATGTGCAAACTCCACACAGACAGTCGCCCAAGGCCGGATTCGAACCCGGGTCTCTGGCACTGTGAGGCAACAGTGCTAACCACTATGCCACCGTGCTGCCCTGGCTATAAGCCTCAGGATGGGAAATTCTTTGGATTTAGAAGGAATTTCTAAAAATAAAAATAAATGTTTTGTGAGTGTTCTTCAATTTCTAGCTTTAAGAGTTGTATTATAACATTGGATCAAGCACTGCTTAAGTTATTTAAAGTTAATTGATCAGCGATCCCATCAGTCGGCATTCTTTTGTGTGGGGCAGGGAACGGTTTCTTCGACCTCTCTATATAACGCCAGCAGAAGATTAGCGTAAATGGCCATTTACTACATTTCTCCAGGGTTTCCACCAATCTTTCACTGAGGTGGGAGAGTCGAAGAATCCCCGGAGAATTTCTAAGCGAAGGAGTGTCGCAATGTACAAGTTATAGTCAATCACCATTCACATAATGGTTGAAATTTCTTATTTGTGTCTATAACCTCATTTGTAATTCATAAATAATTTATCTATTAGTGAGGAATGCATCTACCCTATAATAGAAACCTGAGGCACAATTATCTTAGACAGCATCAGAAGAAAGGTTTCCTTTAAAAGCTCATCTTAAATCACTTACAACTGTACTTTCTAAATCCTAACTGTCTAGCCTTTGATCCTCCATTTGCCACAATATTTCTGTAGCTGTCAATCTGCTTAATCACTTTCTTATGACCAACTTTGATGCCCTTGTCACAAGTAAAATCTTTACTCTCTTCCATCCCCTGGTATGGATCCCATCTTTTCTCCCCTACAAGCAGACTTCAGCAGATCTGGTGCTCAGCTGGTTTAGCCGTTCATAACTAGATCTGGCTGGATCACATCAAGTGCTATCAGGCTGCACTTTTCTCTGCCAAACCACAACACTACTCCAGAATCATCCACTAACAGCCATCTCCTTAAACCCCTGCACGCTCCAACAACAAGTACGAGGCGCTCAGGGACATCGTTATCACTAAGGCTGTGACCATCTATTCATCTTTCTCTGCTGCTTACCACCCCTTTTCCTTGCCCACTAAGCCAGACCTCCTCACAGGCTCCCCATTACCCTCCCCACCCCCTGCCCTTGTCCTGAACCTACATTTTTCTCAAGTTTCTCTCTCCCCTCATGCCCTTTCTGAGATCATCTTTTCCATGAAACCTACATTCTTCTTCTTAGGCAGTCCCTCAGGACCGAGGATGACTTGCTTCCACACTAAAAATAAGTTCGCAGGTGACTGATGAGTCCAATGCAGGACCTGCAATCTCTGTCACAGGTGGGGCAGATGGTGGTTGAAGGGGCGGGTGGGTGGGGTTCTTGCAATGACGTGCGCTCCTTCCGCTTGCTCCCGGTGAAGAGACTTGAGGTGCTCGGCGCCTTCCCGAATGCTTCTCCTCCACTTTGTGCGATCTTGGGCCAGGGATTCCCAGGTGTCGGTGGGGATGTTGCACTTTTTCAAGGAGGCTTTGAGGGTGCTCTTGAAGCGTTTTCTCTGCCCACCTGGGGCTCTCTTGCCATGTCGGAGCTCCGAGTAGAGCGCTTGCTTTGGGAGTCTCGTATCGGGCATTCAGACGATGTGACCCGTCCATCAGAGCTGATCGAGCGTGGTCAAAACTACCTCCTGCTCCCTTAACCCCATTCCCACTAAAAGAGGGGAATAAAGATTGGATTAAGAAACAGAAAAAAGAGCCGGAAAGGAAAAGTAAGAAAAAAATATTAACATTTAAAAAATCTCTAACAATTTACTATCTGTAGGGATGAGACTCCACAGTTTCGATTGTTCCCTTTCTAGGCCAGAGAGGTTGAATAGCATCACAGGAACATAAATGTCCTCATTAAAAAGGTACTTACACAGTTAAATACCAGCCCTAACTTTCTGCAGTGAATTTAATTGGCAATTAATGTGCAAATGCAGCAATTCCTTGAAAGTCACAGGGAATTGAGGGCGAGCTGCAGCTTTCACCAGGCTAATGGTGGAGCAGTGCAAATCCTCCAGCAACCTGTGGCGATTCTTAATTTACGGGGTATCTCTTCCTCACCACAAACTGCTGGATGATTTACACATTGATAATGACATGGGCATTAAACTGCCCATTACTTTGGCACCAAATTCTGGCCCATTGACTTATCTAACAATTATCCAGAAAATGTGAAACTCTATATAACTCCTTCCTGAGCTCACAAAGTGAAACTGAACACATCCAGCTCTTTTGACAATTTTCTGACAAAATATAAATACCTGCAACTTCTCAACTGATACTGAATGCACTGTTAGTTCTTTTCTGTTAATCCAACCTGGCCAGATTGGATAAGAATTAACAATGCAAAATTACTATGAATGGTGAATTAGACTGACTTTTTAATCAAAATCATGTAATGTGCTGCAAAGGCAATTATGGTTCTATTTAAGATGGCAAAATCCCCAGATGGAATTGAATATATCCTTGACTGAATCGTGTAACTGAAGTAGAGCTCCATTTCATAATTTTGGCTCATTTCTTCTTTACTTTTGGCAAAGATGTAGTAGTATCCTATTGAAAAAGGGCGCTGAAATCTGAGCCTAATGGAGCATTTTGCTCTGGCTTAGTTCAGTTAACCAACCATTCTGGAGCTTGTTCTTCAGAAATGGTGCTCAGTCCAATACAAATCATGTAGAATTATTGAGGGCTGAACTTTTCCAGACGCTCAGAGTGCAGGTTTGGAGACGGGTGCGCTGTCAAAATAGCAAAGTTTGAACGCGGGTAGGCAAACCACTGTCAACCCGCCTCTACGCGAGTCTCCCAGGTGTGGGGTCTGTCTGCGCAGAACTAACCCGACACCAAGCGGCGGGGGAGACAATTTAGATCATTAAATAGCTTGTTAGCAGCCAATGTAATGCTATTTTGAGCCTACCTTTAATTTTACATGCTCCCCCATGAGTTACCTGCTGCTCGGGGAACATGCCAGCTAACCTTGGCGTGAGTTGAGTTTGCTTTGATTTATCTGATAACCTGACAGCTGCAGAAGTGGTATAAAGGATGCCATTTTGCTGCTGTTCAGTTTCAGAGCTCAGAAACTGTTGGTTACTGCATTTATAAGACATATTGAGCTTTCTTTAGCTTGCAAGTGTTTAGAGCCAACTCTGTATCCAGTGGCACCTCATTGGAGCAACCTCTCTCACCATTGACAGATCGCTTCTCACACCTTGGTCCTCTGAATCCTTCCACTATCAGCTCCAACACCAACATCACCAGGCACACCAACATCACCAACAACATTACCAACAATAACACCAAACTTCTCCACCATCACCTGATGCTGCACAGGACACCAGCACCCGACAATATTGCTGCCCAGGAGGCAAGCGATGGCATCACCATGGCCAGATTGACTTCACTTGACATTGTAAACCCTGGCTGCCACATGATTCACCAGGTTGACACCATCCCACACCAGCACCATAAAGCATCCCTATAATGCCCAAGCCATTCCTTTCACACTCTTCACAATAGCAGGGGGGCGGGGGGGGCGCTGGGGGGGGGAGGTGGAGGAGGAGTTATGTTTCAACATTCACTAGAACTCACTAAGCCACTTCTTAGCAAGGTTAAGTGTTGAAAAATTAGATATCAATGTTTGACAACACATTACCAGAAACTTCACATGGACATTGGCTAAACCTCTCAAGTGCCTACCCTTTTGTGTTGTTAGTTGATATGATTGCACTAGGATGAGGGTGAGTGTGAGGGATTGCTAGTGAGGTGGGGACGTGATAATGTAGATAGAGAGGGATGGGTGGAGGTGCAAGGTAAGTTGGTGTGAGTAAGGGTGTGCAGGAGTAGGGTAGGGAAGGCAGAGTGATGGGGTTGTGATGAGGGGCACAGCAGGGTGAGTTTGAGTGTGGCTTTGTACTAACTTTTTGTGATCTACTGAGATCATTGAAAGGTTGACACCACTGCAGCCAGAGACTCCAGATGACATCCCTGCTAGTGTCCTCCAATGTGCTACCAGGTTGGTACCCTGGGGGGGTCTCTTCTGCCCATGGGAAGGGAAGAGAATCTCCCTGCGTGCTGTGACTCCCTCCATAAGCATATGGAGGGAGTCATGGGAGAGTCTGAGTGCAGCCTTGCACCTTTGTGCAATGCTTGCCAGTGTTTGCAGCGCCTCAATGCTGTAGAACACTGACAGCGCAACTGTTAAAATGAATGTGGCCGTGCTCCCTTTAAGGAAACTGGCTGATGACACATCATCAAATGATGTCATCAGACCTGCTTCCTGTTAATTGGCCAGGAACCCTGCAAGGCTGGCTTAACAAGGCCAATCTACGGAAAATCATTTTCAGAGAGTGGCTGTAGACAGGAGTGGGACCGGAACCCACCAACCAGCTCTCCCGCTACCATCCCGCCTCCGCAGGGAAAATCCTGCCCCAAATCTTTGAATGTTCTCTGTCAACTTATCACAGGTATTTTTTCATCTAGCAATCCCTTTGTTCATGTTAAAAGGAAAACAAAAGTTTATCCTTCAGAGCTGAAGAATATGGTCAATATATCTATGCTGCATATTTGAATATGTACATATTGCAGATAAGTCTTAAACTGAAATCAACAAGTTGTCAGCTTAGCAATTTTGCAAGTGTTGACACTAATGAGAATACAAATATTTCATCGGCATTAGTTTTCTAGGCTATGTAGTTCTTCTGGTCACACATTCTAGAATCCAGACACAGATTACAGACCGTAGAAGCAAAATCATTAAAATTCGGGTCTCCACGGGTGAGTACGCATGGGGTACTCACCCATAAGCCCAATGGAAGTGCCGGTTTCCTGCATGCACTGCGCAAGGCCTGCTTTTTACAAGGTAAGTGGTGAATTAATTAAAATTAAAACATTTTTTCTACAGGTTTATTATTTTTAAATACTTTAAAGAAAGGTAAGTTTATTTTTAGCTCCGCTAGAAAATAAAATTATTTTTTTCAAAAATTTAAATTATTGTTTAAAATAGTTATTTCATGTAATTTATAGTTTATTTAAAAATGTGATGTTTTTTTAAATTTATTTGAAGATTTAGTGATGTTTTGGGGCTTATAGTATTGATACGTTTGACAGCCCTTCCTGTCAAACTTACGAATGAAGCAGTCCCTGCTCCGATTGGCTCTTCATGGCCCACGTGATCCCAGGGGACGCATCAAACTAACTGTGCCCCTGGGATACGCAAGCACTGCGCGCCGGCAGTTGGAGCAGGCCCAGGATCGCAATTCCACAGGGGCCCACAGCTCAACGGCCGGCGCGCAAGATCAGTGCAGGTCGGGGGCTTATACCCTCGGGAAGCACCCGACCCGAATTTCTGGGCCATTAACATTTCTCCTGTTCTGTGGGATCATATTACTAGTTTGCAGAAGTTCACTTTTACTATTGAATTGTTACTAAAAGAAAATGCACCAGTTTATATATACATATCTCAATTTCTAACTGTATAAATCAGATACTGAAGACATACAATGGACAGTGCATTTAAACTGTACTTCAAATTGCACTAGCAGTGTACCGCATGACTAATCCAGTGTGTCCCACATGTATTCAATCTCGTCATAGTGATTCATGGAAAAAGAAATAAGGGAAATTTTAACACAAAATTTCAAGATTTGTAGTACCCAAGCTCCCTTCCCCAAAGAAAAACATCTGGCATCTGGGTTTGAGTCAAAGTCAAGCAGATGGGATCAAAGGAGCTTAACTGAAAGGAGTTTAGGGAAATTTAGCCCAATGGCAGTTAAGATAGATCCACAGCAGCTACCTTGACAACACAGAAAACAACACTAAAATTACATAATAGGGTGCAGACAGAGACAACAGTGAGAACAATTTTTTCATCTTGCAATCCCTATGTTCATGTGAAAAGGAAAACAAAAGTTTATTCTTCATAGCTGAAGAATATGGTCAATATATTTACGCTGCATATTTGAATATGTACATAGATTCCCTACTGCTTAATAGGAACATTAAAGACAGTGTACTAGGATAACAACAGATTTCTTGTAGCAGTAATTTTGGTTCTGCAAATGATGATTAACCATGTGTTTAAACTTCTACAAAGATCCATGAAGCAGCACTGCCTGGGAGAGAGTGGTATGTGAAGCTTAGACACTGGTATTCTGTGAAGACTCTGTCTTGAAGTGTAGTTGCAGCAGCTGTTACCTTCCTGTCATAAACACAGATTTTTATGTAAGTGCTGACAATTATTGTAGCATTGATCCAGTCATGACCTTGCAGGGGCTAACTTGACAACATCTGTCATCCAATATTGTAGAGGGTAGATTGTGAAATGAAATAGGCCACCCCATCAAGTTCACTGATCAGTGGCTTTGGATTGTAGTGAGAATAGGAGCAAGAGATAGGTTTCCCTGCAAACTGCCAAACATATATCATTGTTGAATACTGAAGTTCCATGCAGTGACAAGTAGAGTCCAACTAAGTTGACAGATATTGGCACTAACTGGCCATCTGACTCACCTGTAATAATTTGTCTAGTCTCACAATACTGTCATAATAAATACTTTGTTGTTGCATAGTTGCAGCACATTGTTGGATCAGTGTATGAATAATGAGCTGTGAAGTGCCTCTAACATTTTGAAAATCCATTTGGCTCTGGGCAAAATGTAGAATCATATTTCATTTTTTAGCACTGCTATCCCTTGCTTTAAGAACCACATTACAAAATAGATAGTATAAACTAAATCTGAGGAAAGAATGGATGAGACAGATGAAAAGCACTTTTGCTTGTTATATTAAACGAGTTTTGCCTTTCTTATAAAGCATTAATGAAAGTTTTTTGGATCTAGATTCTATTCAAATAAATAAGCATACTAAAAGTGTTTTTGCTTTCTTTTTAATTACTGGGTAATGTGATTTCTGAAACTTTCATATCATTCTCAGTCAGGGGGAACGGTATCTGTGGTGTATGTAACCTGTTCCACCTTAAGAGAACTTAAGCCTGTTCCACCTTAAGAGATGTACTACTTTCTCTGGCTGCTGTATACGTAATACCGGTGACCACACCGGTATATAAGCACTGTGTAGTAATATTGTATTCAGTATAGTCCCTACCTCCAACCAGTAAAGACCTGTTGAATTTACTCTTGTAGTCTGTGTAGTAATTATCACTATAACACACAGACTTAACAGTGGCGACGAGTCCGATTCTTACCCTGCGGCAGTTATTTCCATGGCGGCTTCATCCACAGACAGGACGTCGAAGAGAGGTTTCCACCCTCATCACCCTACTGGAAGACACGTCGAGCGGCAGGCATCGAGAAACCGGAGTGCAGAAGACATCCTGACTTCGAAGCCTCCATCAGCGACTGTCAACTTTCTTCTTTCTACCTCGGTGGTGGGTAAGCCGGGCAGCGACGCGACAGAAAGTCAACCGCGTTGGCTGTACAGACGGGGCTGGGAAGACGGAGGAATAAGGGCGGTGAGATCGATCGCGACCGGAGATAAGGGCCGGGCCGCTTTCGAGCGAGAGGCGCAGCGCGGGGACATCGATCGCGACCGGAGATAAGGGCCGCATTCGGGCTAAAAGGCGCAGCGTCTGGGGAAACTGAAGGCGCGAGAGCCGCGGTGAAGCGGAGACAGCGTCGGGGGACGGTTGAAGACCGCCAAGCGCGGGAAAACCGCCATTTTGTGGGCGGAGGACGACGACAAGAGCGGGAAGCTGCCATCTTGGATAACATAAAAATACAATAAATTGCAACGATGCCTAAACATGGGAACATTAATACCTTTGATAGTGACATCGAAGATTGGGCCATGTATGTAGAACGCATACAAAATTATTGTAAGGCAAATAAAATTCCTGATGCAGATAAAGCACTAACATTATTAAATTAAATGGGTGCGAAGACATACGGGCAATTGAAACACCTGTTATCACCAGATGAACCGGCGGATAAGACGTTCGATGAGATTGTTACTGTCCTGAAAAATCATCTAAACCCCACGCCGCTGATGCTAGCGGAACGATTTAAATTTTACGACAGAAGGCAGCTGCAGAATGAAAGCAATGCTGAATATTTGATGGAATTACGTAAGCTAGCAAAATATTGTCAGTTTGGAACGGGACTGACAGAGGCACTACGAGATAAATTTGTGTGTGGTTTATTTAAACAGGATACACAAAAGCGACTGCTCGAGGAGAATGAGCTGACGCTTGAGAAGGCGGTCACTATGGCAGCAGCACATGAAGCTGGAACTCGGTACAAACAAATTGGGTTTGAGTTCTGTCAAATGTTATCGTTGTGGAAAGACAACGCACGATCAGAACCAGTGTTGGTTTAAAAACCAAGGCCTAGAAATTCAGTATAGCCACTTTTGGGGCGGTAAAGTCGGGCGGTCGCTAAAGTTAGCGCCCGCCGGAAAGTGCAGGTCAGTTCGCCGAAATTCAGTAGATTTGGCCAAGAGTTTGGGCGAGCGCTGAAACTGGCGTTGCACTCCTATCTTTAGGCGCTAAGCCGGCGGTGCAGACTGATAACGCCGAGGCCGGGCGCAGCGCAGGTGCGGTCATGTTTTGATTGACAGCAGACACCCTGACGCCGGCCAGCTCTTAAAGGGGGAAGGGTCGACTTGGTCTGCAGCCACGCCCTGGATAGTGGAGCCCTGCAGCTAGGCCTGAACACTGCTGGTGGACCCAAATAACGCCTGAAGCCATGGAGAAGGCCCGTGAACGAGCGCAGTGCTTCTCCCAGCATGCTTTGAGGGTGCTGGTTAGGGGGTTGGAAAGGTACAAAGAGATCTTGTGCCCGGACAGTGGCAAGAAGGCTCCCAGGAGGCAGTACAGGAGAGCCTGGAGGGAAATCGCCCACAGGGTGTCAGTCAACAGCGATGTCCCCAGGACTGGTGACCAATGCCGCAAGAAGTACAACGACCTCACTCGGATGGTCAAGGTGAGTACCCTTTCCAGTGTCCTCCTCATCCTTGCATGTGCACCTCACATTATGGGCAAAGGGACCTCAAAGGCCTAATGGCCAGCCCTCCTCCCGCAGCTATGGCACTGGCATGATCCTCAATAGCACTTTCTGCACTTAACACACTGGCCAAGCTATTCGACCATGGGAGGCAGTGCACACAACAACAGGCCACCACACTGGCCAAGCTATTCCACCATGGGAGGCAGTGCACACAACAACAGGGCACCACACTGGCCAAGCTATTCCACCATGGGAGGCAGTGCACACAACAACAGGCCACCACAATGTACTTAGAGGCCGTCCTTTCTCTTGCAGGCCAAGATGGCCCGGAATTTGAAGAGCCAGAATGTCACCGGGGGAGGCCGGGCCCAGTTCCAGGAGCTCAGTGAGCTGGAGGAGAGCGTGGCTCGACTCATGCGTGGCCGGGTGACTGGCCCTGTTGCCATTGGAGATGCCGACCCTGTGCTGCGACCCAATGGTAAGGACATGAACGTTTGGACCTCTCTCGTTCCCCTAGCGCATCAGATCTACATCCTTTGCCACTGTCCGACCAATGCGCTGAATGCCACCACTCATGCCTCCCTCGCTGACGCCCTGTCCTCACTCTAAAGCTACTCTTGTGCCTTCCTGCTTTCAGCTGGTGAGGAGGAGGTCCTTGAAGCTGAGAGTGCCAGTCCCTCGGAAGAGGAGGACGACGAGGACCAACAGGAAGGCGGCACATCGGGCGAAGCCTCATCCGCGCCAGGGGATGGCAATGGAGGGGAGACGTCTTGCCTGGAGGAGAGCCAGGGGGAAGTGCTGCAGGGGGGTGTAGCTCCTGGGCCCAGTGGCGTCCAGGCACGTGGGAAGGGTCGGGCACAACGGCGGCCTTCTCCCCAGAGGGGGCAAGTGTTGCAGGGGAGGCCAGTTGCTGGGCCCAGTGGCGTCCAGGCACGTGGGAAGGGTCGGGCAGAACGGCGGCCTTCTCCCCAGAGGGAGAGTCCGGCCTCCAGTCCGGAGACGGTCCTCGCCCAGGAGGTGCGCCTCCTAGATGAAATGTCCGCGGATTCTGAGCGCCGCCACAAGGAGTTCATGGGGGTTGTGGGACAGTTGCCTCAGGCCACTGAGTCCCTGGCTCATAGTGTGGCCACTTTCGGGGACTCACAGGCCAGGGGTGTCGAACAACTCGCGGCAGCACAGGCCAGGGGTGTCGACCAACTCGCGGCAGCACAGGACAGGGGTGTCCAGCAACTCGCGGCAGCACAAGACAGGGGTGTCCAGCAACTCGCGGCAGCGCAGGGCGCGAGTCGCGAGTTCATGAGTGGTGCCGTGCAGACACTCACTGATCTGATGCGGGCACAGACCAGGGCAGTTCGGGCACTCACTTCTGCCACACTCGCTGTGTCGCGGAAGCATCGCCAGGGCACCCGCCGCCCTGCTGCAGCACAGCGGTCTGGCCTCCACCAGATTGCTGCTCTTGCTGCACTGCCAGCCCGGCCGAGTGCCAGTGTCTCTGGCGACCAGTGAGCGCCTGGCATCAGCCAGCTTGCCCCCATTGCTGCAGCCGCCACTGCAACTCCCCCAGCCAAGGTGCGACGAGCTGCTGCAGAGACTGATGCTGCCCAGCCACAGCTGCAGCAGTCAGCAGCCGGCCCCTCCAGGGCCGGTCCTCGTCTAGGCCGACCCCCAAGGGCATCTGCCGTCACGCATTCTGCCCCTCAGGAGCCTTCCCCCAGCCTTGCAACATCCACAGGGCCCAGGTTGAGGCGGAGCAACAGGTCGGGCAGGGGCCGCACAAGGCTGCACAAGGACTCGCCCTCTCGGCACACCCAGTAGAGTGTGTTGGCAACGGTTTTTTTTATATGGGGGTGTTTGTGTTGTGGGGGGGGCTTATTTTGGTAAGGCCGAGGATGAAGGCCAATTGGATGGGCAAGTTTTGTTATTCCTCCCCAGGTTGTGGGAGTGAGATATTTTTGTGACTGTTTTTTGGGGGTCTTGTCTGTTTTTCTGTTTCATGTGGGAAGGGCCCTGAGTTTGTTAAATAAAGCTTTTTATTTATTCAGCTTGTCCAGGTGTCATGTTTCCAGTGGTTGTTGCGTTAAGCGGCTGAGGGCTTGCGGAGCGGCTGCATTCAGGTACGTTCATTGCCACAATCCATTCCCTGACAGGGGGCCTAGAAGTGTCGTTCAATAAGCCGCCGGCGGACGGCCCTTGGACCTTGTGGCTCCCTCCTGGGCTGGTACTCCTCCTCCTCCTCCTCCTCCTCCTCATGGTCCTCCTGCGCGTCCTCCTGAGGTGGTGGTGCTACGTCAGGTGGCAGTGCCTGAGTCCTGCGGATAGCCAGGTTGTGCAGCATGCAGCAAACGACGATGAACTGGGAGACTCTATCCGGCGAATACTGTAGAGATCCGCCGGAGCGATCCAGGCAGTGGAACCGTTGCTTGAGGACGCCAATCGTTTGCTCTATGATGTTCCTTGTGGCTTGATGGCTTTCGTTGTATGCCTCCTCCGCAGGGGTCCTGGGCGCGCGGAGCGGGGTCATGAGCCATGTACACAAAGGGTAGCCCTTGTCCCCAATAAGCCATCCCCTTGGTGGAGGCTGTGCCTCGAACATGTCAGCCACAGTAGTCTGGCGCAGGATAAATGCATCGTGGCTGCTTCCTGGAAAGCGGGCATTGACAGCTAGGATGCGCTGCCTGTGGTCACACACCAGCTGTACATTGAGGGAATGGTAGCCCTTCCGGTTGCGGTAATTCTCGGCATTGTCGATAGGTGCCCGCATAGCAACATGCGTGCAGTCAATGGCGCCCTGCACCATGGGGAAGTCCGCGATCCTGCCAAATCCGACTGCACGCTGCTCCTGCCTCTCTAGGGTCATGGGGAAGGAGATGAATTGGTGTCTCCTCGCGAAAAGGGCATCGGTGACCTGCTGGATGCAGCGATGCGCGGCGAACTGGGAGATGTTCGCTATGTCCCCAGCAGCGGCTTGGAAGGAGCCGTTTGCATAAAAGTTCAGAGCCACCGTGACCTTCACTTCCACCGACAGAGACGTCCTGCACATCAGCTGTGGACACAGATCTCTGTGAAGCAGCTGGCAGATCTCTGCAACCACCTCCCTTCTGAAGCGCAGCCTCTTAACACAATGCGCGGCAGTCATGGTGAGATAGGACACCTGCTGCCGGTATTCCCTGAGTGGGTAAGGCCTACGTTGCCGACGCCTGATGGCCCCTCTGCGTCTAGGCATGGCTGGCCCTCTCACACAGCGTCTGTGAGCCCTTCGCACATAATGCTGGAACTGAGGGTTGGAACCCCATACAGCCCCCATAATAAACTTGCAAACAGTTAAATCACAATGATTCAAATTTCCAAGCTCTGGCCAAAAGCCAGAAATACCTCTCCTATGTTGTCCCAAATCAGTAAGCTCTGTTCCTTGGTCTCTGTCCAGAAATCCAAAGCACTGAAGTCATTGCAGCAAAATGGCTGGGCTTTATAGGTCAGTGTAAGTGCCCTTTAATTAGCGCCCCCCGAGGCCCACAGGGCCTCTGTTGCGTTCCACTTCACAGTTCTTAACAGCGCCACGCCCACATTGGCCGGGCGCCACTGAATTTCCGGTTTGGGGCGCACAAACAGCGTTGCACGACGAAATGACGTCATAAGCTGCGCGCGCAGCTTAGCAGGCGCAAACACTTTGCGCCAGCGCTAAATGTCAACTGAAGTTGGGCGTAGGCGCAGATCATTCTGCGCCCCGGCGCTAAGTGCCTAGCGCTGCAAATCTACCCCTCTTATGGCGTTAGCGGCTGGCGAACGCAACTGAATTTCTAGGCCCAAGAATGCAGAACGTGTGGCAGGCTTGGCCACATAGCTAAAGTATGCCGGTCAGGAAAGAAGACCAGCAACAAAAAGTCACCGCAAGGAAAATACGCAAAGGTACACAAGGTGACAAAGAACAGTTTGACCGAACAGAAGTCAGATTCAGACGCTAGCAGTAATGAACTGGATAGCTTAAGAGTACACAACGTTGGTAAGGATGCAGATCTCCAGACAATTTGGGTCACTCTTCAGATAGCAGGAGTCCAAGTAAAAATGGAATTGGACACTGGATCGGCATTGACGGTCATGAATAAGAAAGATTACAGAAGGTTATTCCAACATATTCCCCTACAGGATACGGTGATTATATTGAAAACATACACGGGGCAAAGAGTGTACCCCATCGGAAAAATAGAGGTAGAAGTGGTCCACAAGGGCGAAGAAAGCCAAGTAATGGACTTATATGTGCTACCTGAAGGAGGTCCACCACTACTAGGACGGGAGTGGATTAGGAAAATGAATATGGACTGGCACTCCTTGAAGGCACTAACGGTAGATTCCGGGGAAACAGATGTCAAACCTAAACGATTGTCCAGAATATTGGATGATGCTAAAGAGGTGTTCCAGCAGGGACTGGGAACACTGAGAGGAATTACGGCAAACATCAAGATTGATGAACATGCACAACCAAAATTTTTTACAGCCAGACCGGTACCCTATGCAATACGACCTACTGTTGAAGCGGAACTGGAAGCACTAGAACGTTCAGGTGTACTGTCTAAGGTAGATTGGAGTGAGTGGGCTATGCCCATTGTTCCCGTTATGAAACGTCCTGCGAGCAACAAGCCAGGAGATCCAGGGAAGGTTCGCATCTGTGGAGATTTCAAAATCACCGTTAATCCGGTGCTTCACACGGTGCAGTATCCGCTTCCACGGATTGAGGATATTTTCGCTTCATTGTCTGGCGGGAAACACTTCACCAAGATAGACCTGGCGCAGGCGTACTTGCAGATGGAGGTTGAGGAAGAGTCACGCCAATACCTCACGATCAACACGCATCGAGGGTTGTACCGGTACAATAGGCTGGTTTTTGGAGTGGCATCGGCTTCAGCAATTTGGCAGAGGGCCATGGAGCAGGTATTACAGGGAATTCCAGGCACACAATGTTACCTGGACGATATTCTGATCACAGATGATGGTGATGAACAACATCTCGCAAACTTGGAACTGGTGCTCAACAGACTGAAAGAGTATGGACTTCGAGTAAATCGGCAGAAATGTGAGTTCTTCCAGAAGCGGATCTCGTACTGTGGCCGTGTCATTGACCGGGAGGGGCTTCATAAGTCTCCTGACAAGATTGAGGCAGTTGTAAAGGCTCCCGCTCCGGAGAATGTCTCTCAGTTGAGGTCGTTTCTAGGATTAATTAACTATTACCATAAATTTCTGCCAAATCTATCCACGGTACTGCACCCGTTAAACGCTCTTTTACAGAAAGGGGTACCATGGGAATGGGGCGAAAACTGTGAGAAGGCATTTCGCAAAAGCAAAGAATTGATCGCCTCAGAGGAAGTGTTGGCTCACTTCAACCCAACACTGCCTATTCGGTTGGCTTGTGATGCTTCTCCATATGGTATTGGGGCAGTACTCTCACACAAGTTGCCAAATGGCACGGAAAGGCCAGTCGCGTTTGCATCCAGATCATTGACCTCCGCTGAGCGCAACTATGCGCAGATCGATAGGGAGGCTCTTAGCCTTGTATGGGGAGTGAAGAAGTTTAATCATTACCTGCAGGGCCAAAAATTCACACTTCTGACAGACCATCAACCGTTGGTATCCATTTTTAACCCTAAGAAGGGTGTTTCGGTGATGACAGCGCAGCGTCTCCAGAGATGGTCTCTTTTCCTAGGGGCACATCAATATCAAATAGAATTCAAAGGTACGAAACAGCATGGCAATGCTGATGGGCTGTCGCGCCTGCCACTACCTGAAGAAGAAGACACGACGAAAGTTGACCCTGTTGAGTTATTTCATTCGACCATCATCGAGTGTTTACCAGTCACCAATGCAAGTATTGAAAGAGAAACCAGGAACGACCCGACACTGTCCAGAGTCTACGAGGTGACAGTGAAAGGATGGCCAACACGGGGTGATCCTCTGTTACCGGCATTTTCGGCAAGGCGAGACCAGCTGTCCGTCTGCCATGGCACCTTGATGTACGGGACAAGAGTGATTATTCATCCCAAGCTAAGGGAAAGAGTTTTAAACGAACTGCATGAAGGTCATCTGGGGGGAGTTAAAATGAAAAGTCTTGCTAGGGCTTATGTATGGTGGCCGGGTATTGACCAACAGATTGAGGAGTTAACGAAAAGCTGCGCTGGGTGCCAAAAAGTGCAAAATACACCTCCGATAGCACCGCTACACCCATGGGAATGGCCTTCAGCCCCATGGCAACGCGTACACATTGACTTTGCTGGTCCATTCATGGACTCCATGTTCCTAATCGCGGTGGACGCACATTCCAAATGGCCAGAAGTCATCAAGATGAATACCACTACTTCAGAAAAGACAATTGCGGTGTTAAGAACAATATTCGCAAGGATCGGATTGCCAGAACAGATCTGTTCGGACAACGGACCACAGTTTGTATCGGAAGAATACCGACAATTCTTAAAGAAGAATGGAGTAAAACATTATACCTCTGCCCCATATCATCCGGCGACAAACGGGTTGGCTGAAAGATTTGTCCAGACATTCAAAAAGGCAATTAAGGCCATGAACGATGATCAGATTCCGCTGCAACACAAGGTCGACAAATTCCTGATGTCCTATCGAAACGCCGATCATGCAATGACTAACCAAAGTCCTGCCATGATGTTTTATAACAGGAGGTTGCGGTCTAAGTTGGACTTGTTAAAACCAAATGTGCGTAGGGAAGTGGAAAACAAACAGTTTCGGCATATTAACAACAAGACCACTCGAACTTTCGACGTAGGACAACCAGTGTTGGCAAGGGGCTATGGAAACGAAAAATGGCAGTCCAGAACAATTCGGGCCAGACAAGGGCCTCTGATGTACACAGTAGATATTGGTCATAATGTGATAAGGCGTCATGCGGATCAACTGGTAGAGTCGAGAGCAAGGGTCGAACCCATGGTTGTGACAGAGACAACTGTGGAAGACGTTAATGAACCTGAAGCATCTACCTCGGCAGGGAATGTACTTGATGATGATGACACCCAATACATTGGAAACCAAATAGAGGAGACACCTCAACAACAAGAATCAGAGACTACTGAGAGGCGTTATCCAAGCCGCATCAGAAAGCCTCCTGAGAGACTGAACCTTTGAACTGTTATACCTGAAGTTATATATGTATATATGTTATTATGTTTTGTTAAATGGGGATATGACTGTTAAGCTAAAAAGGGAGGATTGTGGTGTATGTAACCTGTTCCACCTTAAGAGAACTTAAGCCTGTTCCACCTTAAGAGATGTACTACTTTCTCTGGCTGCTGTATACGTAATACCGGTGGTGACCACACCGGTATATAAGCACTGTGTAGTAATATTGTATTCAGTATAGTCCCTACCTCCAACCAATAAAGACCTGTTGAATTTACTCTTGTAGTCTGTGTGGTAATTATCACTATAACACACAGACTTAACAGTATCAGAGTGGTAATGTTACTGGGCTAGTAATTCAGAGGTCTGGTCTAATGATCTAGAGAAGTGGGGCTCAACTTTAATAGCCCTGAGGGGGTGGGTTTGGAGGCGGGTCTGTAGCAAAAATCAGAAAAAATGGCTTCAGGCACCCATCCCGCCCCCACCCGATTTTTGTGAGTGTCTGTTCAGCCGCTCCCAAACTGACCCGACTGGTACCGGTGGGACAGGTAGTTAAGGCAGCTAACAGCTTGTTAACTACCTTGCTAATCCTATTTTGATAGTAGTTTCCCATTTTCGTGCTTCTGGCTCATGTTTCCCATCTTGTCAGAAACAGGGCAGGTTCAGGGAGACGAGTTGCTGGAGGACATGATTTGTAGTCATTGGTGGAGCACTTTAACAGCACCCCTGAAACATGGCTGACATTCAAATGCAACAACATTGCTGTTGTAGGTTTGGGATAAGATTTTGCACATCTACTGACCTTGTGACTGTTCAAGCTGACACCCATCTGCAGTGCAACCTGAATGGAATAATTTCAGGCCACTTCGACTGTGTGCTTGCAAGCTTATTGCCTCAAATGAAATCTATAGCAATGAGATGGGCACCATTTATGGCCTCTCATCCTGGTCCTCATAATCAGAGAAGCAGCAGCCATGTGGCTCAGCGCAGATCTTCCTGGGAAGAGGAGGAGGACGAGGGGTGCCTTGCGTGCCCTGTTGTGACCAAATGCAGCATCCCTCCAGTTCACTGCTGCCCGTTAAGCAGGGTATGCACACTGCCATGCCACATTCGCATAAGCTTACTCTTCAACCATAGGTGGCTACCATATGGCTCTGTAATTGTAGGTGACATTTGTCCAATGTCATACATCATCTCTGGTATACCCGGTTATTTCCTATCGCTTTCACCATCAGCATTACAAAAGCAAGTCGCCCTGAGCCTTCAATGTGCTTTTGTCATTTCACAGAACACATAGGCCACACAGTCAACTGTTTGCCATAATTTTTTTTACAGCATAACAAAAGCATCACAAACCAATAACAGCCAGAGAAAAAGAGACAAAACACCCACGTGAGTCCCCTTGTGACTATATGTGCTGAATCTTTCTCTTACGCATGCTTCTACATGGTGCTACCCCTGCGGCTTCAGCAGATGTAGAGGTACCTTGCTGACTAGGATGCTGCACCTGCTTACACACCTTTGGCGGGCATCCTCTGTTTGGGAGCCTGGGAGGGCTCTTCAACAGTTTGCTCTTCCTGCGTGTCTGCTACATCAATATCAGATGTCTGAATCATGCCTTTACTCTCCCACAGGGGCTGAAACAACCATCTCAGTTGGCTCTGCAAAGTGGGTCTCTGACCAAGGACTCCGCAGTGGCATGGTCATGCGAGCGCTTTGAGAGGAGCCCCCACTTCCTTGTGTCCTACCAACAACATCCCTCTCACGGGTCAGCCGAATCTCAGTGCTGGCAAGTGGCTGGAGAGCACCTTGCTGCACATCAGGGAGACCATGAGGACCCGTATCTGCACTGATAGTCCTCATCACAAGGACATCCATGAAGCTCTGGTCTCTCTGCTCAATAGCTGCGCATCTCTCCTCCAGAGATGACAATCTATTTTGAACACACACCATGTTTACCTGACTCTGGCAACTTATTTCCTCCATGGCAGTAGCCAGCCTTTCCATGGAGGTTGCCATCCTATTCATGGTGGTGCGTCCATATGCCATTGCCTCCACCACAGCAGTGCTGATGTTACAGATGGACTCCACCATTCTATCTACACTCGCACTAACCCTGGAAGCAAACCCTTCCAGAGACTCCTGCACTTATTCCTGTATTTCCTGAACCGCTCTTTTTCTGGATGGCCCCAGAGGCACAGTGTCTGCATGCAGCTCAGCAGAGCTAGGAGATTGCTGCGACCTTCGCCGGGGACTCTCCACTGCTGTCGCTGTCTCCATCATCTGTTGATGCTCACTTGTGCGCTGTGATAGACCAGGTGGCAACACTACTCTAAATCATGAGGGCCCCACCGAGGTTTGCGCTGGTGCTTGGTGCACTGAGTCCTAGTGACGCTGCTCCCTCAGAGGTTTCAGGTTCCTCTGAGGAGTCATCTGGCTCTTCGTCTTGGATCGTGGGGAGGGGGGCGCTCAATGGTCCTGTGGGAGAGAAAAGGCATGATTTAAACATCTAATATTGATGTAGCAGACACAGCCTTTTGTGCAGATGATACAACGTAATTCTCTATGAATATCATATGCCATTGCAATCAATCACTAAATGTCAATGAGAGGGATGAAATTCTATTATGTCACCATCTTCCTCTAGTGTGCCCATCTCTCCATCACCCACTTCCAGATCCTTGCCACCTCCAACAATTTTGTGTGCAGCCTCCTCAGCACTTGTCAAGGTTGCTAGATGGCCTGCATTGCAGGGTCTTAAAAGAAGTGGCTGCAGAGATAGTGGATGCATTGGTTGCAATATACCAAAATTCCCTGGACTCTGGAGAGGTCCCAGCAGATTGGAAAACTGCAAATGTTAGCCTAACATCTGTCGTTGGGAAAATGCTGGAGTCCTTCATTAAGGAAGCAGTAGCGGGGCATTTGAAAAATCATAATGCAGTCAAGCAGAGTCAGAATGGTTTTATGAAAGGGAAATCATGTTTAACAAACTTGCTGGAGTTCTTTGAGGAGGTAACGAGCAGTGTGGACAAAGGTGAACCAGTGGATGTGGTGTATTTGGATTTCCAGAAGGCATTCGATAAGGTGCCACATAAAATGTTACTGCATAAGATAAGAGCTCACGGAGCTGGGGGGAATATATTAGCATGGATAGAGAAGTGGCTAACTAACAGAAAGCAGAGAGTCGGGAAAAATGGGTCATTTTCCAATTGGCAAACGGTAACTAGTGGGGTGCCACAAGGATCGGTGCTGCAGCCTCAACTATTTACAATCTACATTAATGACTTGGATGAAGGGACCGAGTGTAATGTAGTCAAGTTTGTGGATGATACAAAGATGGGTGGGAAAGCAAGTTGTGCAGATGACTCAAAGAACCTGCAAAGGGATATAGACAGGCTAAGTGAGTGGGCAAACATTTGGCAGATGGAGTATAATGTGGGAAAGTGCGAGGTTATACACTTTGGCAGGAAAAATAAAAAAGCAAATTATTATTTAAATGGAGAGAGATTACAAAATGCTACAGTTCAGAGGGACCTGGGGTTCTTGTGCATGAAACACAAAAAGTTAACATGCAGGTACAGCAAGTAATCAAAAAGGCAAATGGAATGTTGGCCTTTATTTCAAAGGGGTTGGAGTATAAAGCAGGGAAGTCCTGCTACAACTGTACAAGGTATTGGTGAGACCACACCTTGAGTACTGCGTACAGTTTTGGTCTCCTTATTTAAGGAAGGATATTCTTGCATTGGAGGTAGTTCAGAGACGATTCACTAGGTTAATTCCAGAGATGAGGGGGTTGACTTATGAGGAAGGGTTGAGCAGGCTGGGCCTATACTCATTGGAATTTAGAACAATGAGAGGTGAACTTATTGAAACATATAAGATACTGAGGGGGCTCGACAGGGTAGATGCAAAGTGGATGTTTCCCCTCATGGGGAAATCTAGAACGCGGGGCACAGTTTTAGAATAAAGGGTCCCCCTTTTAGAACTGAGATGAGTAGGAATTTCTTCTCTCAGAGAGTCATAAATCTGTGGAATTCTTTGCCCCAGAGAGCTGTGGAGGCTGGGTTATGAAATACATTTAAGGTGGAGATAGACACTGTTAAGTCTGTGTGTTATAATGAGAATTACTACACAGACCACAAGAGTAACTTTTAACAGGTCTTTACTAGTCGAAGGTCAGGGCGGATCTGCCCAATAAATCCTTACACAGCACTTATATATCGGTGTGGTCACCGTCGGTATTACAGTATACAGCAGCCAAGATAAAGTAGTGCAACTCTTAAAATAGTTCTCTTAAAGGTGGAACGGTTACTAAAATAGTTCTCTTAAAGGTGGAACGGTTACATACACTACAATCCTCCCTTTTTAGCTTAACAGTATGTTCCCCATTAAACATAACATCATAACATATATACACAACTTCATGTAAAAACAGTTCACAGATTCAGTCTCTGCGGCGGCGCCTCCTGCGCTTCCTGACTCGGTCCGGATAACACCTCGGTGGTGTAGTAGTTCTCGGTGGTGTAGTAGGTTCTTTTGGCAAGGTCGATTCGGCTTGAATGCCAGTGTCGAGTTCATCTGGTTGCAGTATCACCGGATCGGAGGTAGATACTATGGGTATCTCTGCTTCATCATTAGGCGTATAAAGTTGTGGTGTAGATTGTCCCTTTTCGGATGACTCTATGATCTGGTCAGCATGGCGCCTTTCAGGGGTCTCTGGTTCTCGTTGCTGGGATGACTCATCTAATGGCCCTTCACTGGGCTTAACAGCTTGAACTTTCGTAACTTCAGAACCAGCATTGTTGACTTCTAAAGGCTCGAGTACCTTGGGAAGTTTTTCTACTTCCAGACTGATTTGGCTCAGTTCGGAGGGACCACCTGCGTGACCTGGTAGGGGTGATAATGGTTCAGATGAGTCATCATCTTCTGCTTCTTCTCTATTGTCTTCTATTTCCTCCATCACTTCAGCTTTTGCCTCTGTCACCAACTCCCTGAGTGGCTTATTACTGCTGACACTGCTCACAAAAGGGTGCTCTTTCTTCTTAGCTTTCAACTGATCGATGAATTTGACATATTCCCTTTCTTGCTCAGCTTTGATTCGTTTGGCCTCATCGCGCAGACGGTTTGTGTGTTCCTGTTCCATTTACTCAATCAGCTGCTTCTGCTGTCTTTCCAGAATCTCCCACTCTGTGTCAAAGAACTTTTTCGTTGCATTCATCTCTTGCTCAAAACGGCGAATCATTTGATCTAATTGCTGTTGTAGTTTGAAATTGAGTTGAGTTCGAGCCCGGTGTTCCTCAGAAATGTGCATGTCTGTAAACTGGACAGACTCAGAATCCTCTGTCAAACTATGTTGTTGTTGTTCAGTGGAATTCTGTTCTGATACTTTGTTCTCTTCTGAAGCATTTATGCACTCCTTCGTTTTTCCGTCATTAGTCTGCAAGTCCATTTTAGACTTGTCTTTTGCACATGGGCTGATCTTACCATCATCAGTTCCAGAGTCTGAGCTGATCCTGGGTAGGCGGCAATCTACCTCGCCGTCAAAGAAACTGCACGACTCGAGTCTTCCCTCGCGATCGGACGTGATGACAGTTCTGTTGAAATTGTAGTAGTATTCCATATCCTCATCAGAAGACGTGCTTGGATCATCGGCTCCGTCTACCTGCACTTGAGTTGACTGCTCTCCTCTTTTCTTCCCCGAAGGATCTCGGTAGAATGGAAAATCCTCTTCACCATATGACTTGCCACCATAAAAGGGAGTCAACCCGAAAAATGTAGTTGAGCGGGCCCGGGCACTGCATCGGGGGTACCTCCTTTTGTTTGAATCATTATCCTGGGCTTTGTACCCGTCACCATCCTCCTGTGAAGTCTGGTTTCCGCACTGCAGCACGTGCTTCTGAAACAGGCTTTTCACCCTTTGTTTGTAGACTTTGTTGCACGTTGGACACCTCAGGACTTCCCGCTCATTTTCTGGACTTCCCATCATTGCTTTAAGGGGGTGCCAGTCCATATTTATTTTCCTGATCCACTCCCGTCCCAGAAGTGGTGGACCTCCCTCAGGTAGTACATATATGTCCATTCCTTGGTGCTCTTTACCCTTGTGTCTCACCTTGACTTTTATCTTTCCGATGGGGTATACTCTTTGCCCCGTGTATGCCTGCAATACTATCTCCGTATCCCGTAGGGGAATATGTGTGAATAACTTTTTGTAATCTTGCTTATCCATGACCGTCAACGCCGATCCGGTGTCCAATTCCATCTTCACGTGGACTCCTGCTATCTGCAGTGTGACCCAGATAGTTTGTCGGTCAGCTTCCTTACTCACATTGTGAATTCTCAGACTACCCAGTTCCTGGCTGTTGGAGTCTGAATCCGAATTCTGTTCATCCGAACTCTTCTCAGCCACCTTATGTACCTTTCTGCACTTTTCCTGCGGTGACTTTTTGTTGCTGGTCTTCTTTCCTGACCGGCATACTTTAGCTATGCGACCAAGCTTGCCACATTTTCTACATTCCTGGTTTTTAAACCAGCATTGGTTCTGATCGTGTGTTGTCTTTCCACAACAATAACATTTCGTTGTACCCGAAGCCATTTGATCTATGCTGAGTACCGCTGCCTTCAGCTGCATTTCCGCAGTGCCTCTCGCTGCGGCTTCGTGCGATGCTGCAATAGAGGCAGCCTTATCAAGTGTAAGATCATTCTCTTCAAGCAACCGCTTTTGTGTTCCTTCTTTCAACAATCCACACACGAATTTGTCTCTCAGTGCCTCTGTCAGGTTTTCCCCAAACTGACAGTATTTCGTTAGCTTACGCAGTTCAATTAAGTACTCCGCGTTGCTTTCCTCTTTCAGTTGCGTTCTCGCATAAAATTTAAACCGTTCCGCTAACATCAGCAGTGTGGGGTTCAAATGATCCTTCAGGACAGCAACAATATTAGCGAAAGTCTGATCCGCCGGTTTAGCTGGTGATAGAAGATGCTTCAATAGCCCGTATGTCTTCGCACCCATTGAGTTTAGTAAGGTTAGTGCTTTATCTTCATTTGATATTTTATTAGCTTTACAATATATCTCTATGCGTTCTACATACGTGGCCCAATCTTCAACATTGGGATCGAAATCGTTGATGTTACCATGCTTAGGCATCCTCGCAATCTTCTTGAGAGACAAAAAGAAATTTTTCTTTTCTTTTTTTTTACAAAATGGCGATTTCCCGCGCTCGTCTTCTTCCCCCGCCTACGAAAATGGCGGCTTCCCGCGCTCGTCTTCTTCTCCCCCGCTGGCTGTAATGGCGATTGCCGTATTGCTGCGTTCGCCCTCCCCAGCGGTTTTCAGATCGTGCCTCCCAGCCCCTCTTGCAGTCCGGTCCTTCCCCCCCCCAGCTGCGGCTGAGTTCTCCGCGTTTTTTTTTATTTTCTCCCGCGCCTTACGATCGTGCCTCCCAACCCCTCTTGCAGTCCGGTCCTTTCCCCCCCGGCTGCGGCTGAGTTCTCCGCGTTTTTTTTTAAATTTTCTCCCGCGCCTTACGATCGTCCCGGTCGCTGCGCCTCACGGCCTCGGTAGCTGCCCGGCCTTTTTCACCGGTCGCGGTCAAGCTCTCTCTCGACGCTATTGCATCTCCCAGCCCGCTTGCAGCCCGGTCTCTCACACCGGCTGCATTAGCATCCACCGCAGCTTCCGTGCCTTACGCTGCCCCAGTCTCAGCGCCTCTGGCCCCGACTTCTGTCCGGCTCTTTTCCCCGGCCGTGGTCGAGTTCTCCGCCCTTATATCCTCCGTTCTTTATTTTCTCCCCTACTCACAGTCAACGTGGCCGACTTGCTGCTTGTCGCTGATCGGCTTACCCACCACCGTGATAGAAGGGATGATCACTGCCTGTTGCTGATGGAAGGCTTCGTGTCAGAATTCTTCCTTTGCTCTGCAGACCCGAGTCTTCTCTCAGCAGAATGATGAGGGCGGATGCCTCTTCTCGATGCCCGTGAAACTGCCTTGGATGTATCTCTGCCGCAGGGTAAGATCGTACTCGTCGCCACTGTTAAGTCTGTGTGTTATAATGAGAATTACTACACAGACCACAAGAGTAACTTTTAACAGGTCTTTACTAGTCGAAGGTCAGGGCGGAACTGCCCAATAAATCCTTACACAGCAGTTATATATTGGTGTGGTCACCGTTGGTATTACAGTATACAGCAGCCAAGATAAAGTAGTGCAACTCTTAAAATAGTTCTCTTAAAGGTGGAACGGTTACTAAAATAGTTCTCTTAAAGGTGGAACGGTTACATACACTACAGACACATTTTTGCAAGGTAAGGGAGTGAAGGGTTATGGGGAGTGGGCAGGGAAGTAGCTTTGAGCCCAAGATCAGCCATGATCTTATTGAATGGCGGATCAGGCTCAAGGGGCCAAGTGGCCTATTCCTGCTCCTATTTCTTATGCTCTTATGTTCTAGGGTTGGTGTCCCTCCTCCAGTCAGTATCTCTCTCTCTTATTGTGGGCTATCTTTTCCTGCAAGGAGGGACACAAGCGGTGTTTCAGCCACAGTGATGGAGTGAGTGTGAAGAATCCCCACCATAGAAGCTTTGAGGGAGACGAAGATGGGGTGAAGTGCCAAGAGGAAGCTAGCTCCCTGTGCATTGTTAGTTGTTGTCACTGCACGACAGTGAGAGCGAGTCTAAGGGGTGCATAGGCAGGATGCAGAAGTGATTCAGTACAGAGACAGGGATGGATAGGTAAGGGTGCAAGGCAAGTAAGGGTAAGGTGGTATGTGGAGGAGCAGGCTTACAATGCAGAGTCATGGTGATGAGAAGAGAAGGGAAGCAGATTGAAGGTATGTGTGATGGGATACTCATTTTTGATGTTTGCACAAAATCATTAAACCGTTTCCTGCACTGGATCCAGGAGCGTGAACACATAGACCTTGCACTGACCTCCTCGGTAATGCACAGCCAGGCTGCCTTGGTCTGCTGAGGAGGCTTCCTCCAGCCATCAGGAGGGAAGAGAATCTCCCTGCGCCCTCTTACAGCATCCACAAGAGCATGGAGGGACTCATCATTAAATCGAGGAGCTGCCTTGCCTCTGGAAGAAGTCATTGTGGTTGGAGCAATATTACTGATTATCAGAATGAAGAAGAGAAAGGCTTAGGCTGAATGGGAGCTTTAAAACCAGCTGCTATGATGACGTCATCAGAGGTGGCCAGCCGACCCGATCGCACTCAATAGACCGGCCAGTGCGCCCTAATGAACTCAACAAGCTGATTTAATTAAAATCAACAGCTGATCCCACCGTAAGCGGCTCCGGAACCCGACCACCACTCAACCCAACTCCAACCCGCCTCGGGAATAAAAATCGAGCCCGTGAGTTCAAATCCCACCATGGCAGCTGGGGAATTTAATTCAGTTAATTCAATAAATCTGCAGTAAAAAGCTAGTATCAGTAATGGTAACCATGATTGTCGTAAAAACCCATCCGGTTCACTAATCTCCTTTAGGGAAAGAAATCTGCCATCCTTACCTATATGTGACTCCAGACCTGAACTGCCCTTTGAAATGGCCTAGCAAGCTCAGTTGTAACAAACCGCTGCAAAACGCAATAATAAGAATCAAACCAGATGGACCACCCGGCATTGACCTTGGCACCGGCTACGGACATGACGACGACACATCCAGCCCAGTTGACCCTGCAAAGTCCTCCTCACCAACATCTGGGGACTTGTGCCAAAATTGGGAGAGCTGTCCCACAGGCCAGTCAAGCAACAGCCTGACATAGTCATACTCACAGAATCATACCTTTCAGCCAATGTCCCAAACGCTTCCATCACCATCCGTGGGTGTGTCCTGTACCAACGACAGGACAGACCCACCAGGGGTCGTGGCACAGTGGTATACAGTCGGGAAGGAGTGGCCCTGGGTGTCCTCAACATTGACTCCGGACCCCATGAACTCTCATGGCTTCAGGTCAAGTATGAGCAAGGAAATCACCTGCTGATTACCACTTACTGCCCTCCCTCAGCTGATGAATCAGTACTTGGAAGAAGCACTGAGAGTAGCATGGGCACAGAAAGCACTCTGGGTAGGGGACTTCAAAGTCCATCACCAAGAGTGGCCCGGTAGCACCACTACTGACTGAGCTGGCCGAGTCCTGAAGGATGTAGCTGCCAGACTGGGTCTGCGACAGGTGGTGAGAGAAAAAACACGAGGGAAAAACCTACTGATAGATCCGTGTATCTTGATGTTGTGTGTCCTTCAATAACTTGACAAGAGACTGCAAGGAACAATCAACAGGCGTTTACTGGATGAGGGTTACTCTAAAACTAAACGTACAGATCCCTACTCAGGGTTTATATACAGGTGTGGTCACTGCCGGTACTACAGTATACAGGAGCTGTAAAAAGTAGTTCTCCCCTTAAAGGTACATACACTACACCTACTTGACCTCGTCCTCACCAATCTACCTGTCACAGATGCACCTGTTCATGACAGTATTTGTAGCAGTGACCATCGCACAGTCATTGTGGAGACAAAGTCCCATCTTCACACTGAGGAGACCCTCCCTCGCATTGCTAAATGGGATAATGGGATAGATTCAGAACAGATATAGCAGCTCAAAACTGGGCATCCATGAGGCGCTGTGGGCCATCATCAGCAGCAGAATTGTATTCTACCACAATCTGTAAACTCATGGCCCGGCACTACCACTCTACCATTAACATCAAGCCAGTGGACCAACCCTGGTTCAATAAGGAGTGTAGGAGAGCATGCCAGGAGCAGCACCAGGCGTACCTAAAAATGAGGTGCCAACCTGGGGAAGCTGCAACACAGGACTACAAGCATGCTAAACAGCAGAAGCAGCATGCTATAGGCAGAGAGGTTAAGAGATTCCACAATCAATGGATCAGATCAAAGCTCTGTCGTCCTGCCACATCCAGTTGTGAATGGTGGTGGACCATTAAACAACTAACAGGAGAAGGAGGCTCTATGAATATCCCCATCCTCAATGATGGTGCAGCCCAGCACGTGAGTGCAACAGACAAGGCTGAAGCGTTTGCAACCAACTTCAGCCAGAAGTACCAAGTGAATGATCCATATCGGCCTCCCTCTGAGGTCCACATCATCACAGAAGCCAGTCTTCAGCCAATTCGATTCACTCCACATGATATCAAGAAACAGCTGAGTGCACTGGATACAGCAACGGCTATGGGCCCCGACAACATCCCGGCTGTCGTGCTGGCTGTAGACTTGTGCTCCAGAACTAGCCGCGCCTCTAGCCAAGATGTTCCAGTACAGCTACAACACTGGCATTTATCCGACAATGTGGAAAATTGCTCAGGTATGTTCTGTCCACAAAAAGCAGGACAAATCCAACCCGGCCAATTACCGTCCCATCAGTCTACTCTCAATCATCAGCAAAGTGATGGAAGGTGTAATTGAATGTGCTATCAAGCGGCACTTACTCACCAATAACCTGCTCACTGATGCCCAGTTTGGGTTCTGCCAAAATCATTCAGCTCCAGAACTCATTACAGCCTTGGTCCAAACATGGACAAAGGTGCTGAATTCCAGAGGTGAGGTGAGAGTAACTGCCCTTGACATCAAGGCACCTTTTGACTGAGTGTGGTATCAAGGAGCCCTAGTAAAACTGAAGTCAATGGGAATCGGGGGGGGAAATTCTCCACTGGCTGGAGACATACCTAGCTCAAAGGAAGATGGTTGTGGTGGTTGGAGCTCAATCATCACAGCCCCAGGACATCACTGCAGCAGTTCCTCAGAGCAGTGTCCTAGGCCCAAACATCTTCAGCTGCTCCATCAATGACCTTCCCTCTAACATAAGGTCAGAAATGAGGATGTTCGCTGATGACTGCACAGTGTTCAGTGCCATTCACAACTCCTCAGATAATGAAGCAGTCCATGTCTGCATGCAACTAGACCTGGACGACGTTCAGGCTTGGGCTGATAAGTGGCAAGTAATATTCACGCCACAAAAGTGCCAAGCAGTGATTATCTCCAACAAGCGAGAGTCTAACCACTGCCCCTTGAAATTCAATGGCCGAATCCCCCACCATCAACAGCCTGGGGGTCACCATTGACCAGAAACTTAACTGGACCAGCCACACAAATACTGTAGCAACAAGAGCAGGTGAGAGGCTATGTATTCTGTGGCAAGTGTCTCACCTCCTGACTCCCCAAAGCCTTTCCATCATCTACAAGGCACAAGTAAGGAGTGTGATGGAATACTCTCCACTTGCCTGGATGAGTGCAGCTCCAACAACACTCAAGAAGCTCGACACCATCAAGGACAAAGCAGCCTGCTTGATTGACATCCCATCAACCACTTTAAACATTCACTCCCTGCACCACCACTGGATAAAGTGTGTACCATCTACAAGATCACTGCAGCAACTCGCCAAGGCCTCTTGAGCAGCACCTCCCAAACTCGCGACCTCTACCACCGCCCCTTGACATTCAACCGCCCTCCCTCAGCTGATGAATCAGTACTTGGAAGGACAAGGACAGCAGGCGCATGGGAACACTACCACCTCCAAGTTCCCCTCCAAGTGACACACCATCCTGACTTGGAAATACATTGCCGTTCCTTCATTATCGCTGAGTCAAGAACTTGGCACTCCTTCCCTAACAGCACTGTGGGAGTACCTTCACCACACGGACTTCAGCAGTTCAAGAAGGTGGCTCACCACCACCTTCTCAAGGGCAATTAGGTATGGACAATAAATGCTGGCCTTGCCAGTGACACCCACATCCCATGAACAAATAGAAAAAACAATTAGGTCAGACAGTTTCAGAGAAGGATATTTCCTGTACTACCTTACTTCAGTAATGTGGTTTTAATTGTATTATTAGAATAGGCCGAATAGGTACTGACAGTTTCAGCATTAGGTTTCCACATGTTATATCACTTCCCTGCTAGATTTTAGAAGGTCTTAAGCATTTGCGAGTTGAAAGATGAAAGTACAATTATATTCGCTAACGCACCATGGAAATGAATGATTCGATGCATTGCTATCAAACGTATGTTTTGTGACATCACTAGCATATTGTACTGGCCACTGGTTGTGTTGCACACACTTGAAATAGCAATTGATGCGTTGTGCTAAGTTTTGGAACCTTTGATCGTCCTGGGGTAATTATGGGTAGTCACTTGTAAAAGTGGATCAAAAATATGGATTTTGCCAATGGGGAGCTTTAGGAGGTGGGACTCCCACTTGTCGGGTTTCAGCCCCGCCTCCATCAACTTCTGGCCAACCCATGCCATTCTCCCTTGATTGACCTTGTTAAGCCTGCCCAGCGGGTATAGCAGACCAATTAAGGGAAAGCCGGTTACAGAAAACTTTTTGACAGATGAATTGTCATCGTTTGACAGATCTGTGAAGCTGTGAAACACTGACATTCTCTGTAGTTTGATGAGTTCTTGAATTTGAGACCTCATCAAACCTCTTTCTTTTGCAGAAATTAGATGGTTGTTGCATTGGAGAATGCAACGGCCATCTGTCATCTCTGCCACAGAGGTGCGAGACTCTCCGCATACCCGCCGATTGAAGCCTGCAGGAAGAAACAGGTAAGTAAACGTCTTCTAACACTTTCCACTTACCTCACACACTCACCTCTCCGCACATGCACCCATCACTTACCTTCACAGCGCACTTTTGCACCCCTCCGACCCCTGCAGACCCACTACTTGCCTCGGTGACCCTGGCGGGTTTCGGAGCCTGTTAACAGGCAGTTAAGTGGCTGTAATCCCTTCCCGCCTCCAAGGAAACTGGGACCCGGTGCGGGACGGCTACCCACCTCCTGGCAAATGGCATGGAGGCCTCCCCAGGGCTGGTAAAATCCAGCCCATTAACTCTATTTTTTACCTACTTTGGAGTTTATTAATCTAGTATCATTATATCTACCTGATTAAGAAAAAATAAATGAACTAAAAAATAATTTACAAGTTGGGAAACAGTTTTCTGTAAGTGCAGTGTCAGTTCATGTGCAGCTGTGCATAATCAGTGACAACGTGTTGACGGACAGTGATATCTTTGTATATGTCCTGCACAAAAAAAATTATATATATATGAAATATATGATTTCACATTTAGAAAACCTCAACCATGAATTAACACAGAACTGGAACCATTTTTAGATTCTCTATTATAATCCACAATTTTAGCTTTCCTCCAGTATAGTATTTTCACATTAAAGTCAAATAGTGATATATGTCTTGATGACATCAAGATTGATCGTGCTAATATACACAATGTACAGCCTAAAGTGATTAGCTGCTGAATAATTTAACAATTTAAGAAGTATAGACATTCAATGCAATTTGTACCTTAAGGCGTTTTGCTCAAAAAATACAGAATATTCAAGCACAATATATGATTTTTAAGTAATGATTAAAGAATTTCAACAGCGCTCACTCATTACTTTCCTTTCATGAATTCTTCAGGCTTCCTTAAAAATGTAGAAAAATCAAATTTCCTAAGATGCAGCCAAGATATATCATTAACTATCCAGAGTGACCAGAAAAATGTATGCTAGTGTACCAATAGGTAGGTCAATGCTTTCTGTACCCAAAATCCAGTTCGAACAATCGTGGTTCAAAAAATTATATTTTATTATCTCTGGCCACATCTACAGACAGGAGAAGCAATGACTAAAGCCAATATTCCATACAGGCCCTTTGGATGAAGAAAACAGATCTGATTTTAACCCACGCGCCCAATGAGAAATCCTCCTAAACTAACATTCCATCTCCCCAAAATAACCTTATTTTGCACATTTTCTGAGAAAAAATGGCAATGTTTTTCCAAAAACCATTTTGGGCAAAGTTTGACAAAAACTGTTTCAGTGAAATGTTGGCATATTTAGATAGAGCTTATTATAATGTTGCACATGGAATTTCCATTGTGAGATGTTGACATACGGATTTTCCATTATAAAAGCATGATAAAATTTAGGGACAGGAAGTGCATTTCATTTGCGAGTATTTTAATAATAAATATGGATGAAGGCTTTTGATAGGATGAACAGGGAAAGAGCGGGGTAGATTTTCACCTTTGCCACCTGGGTGCTAAGCATCTCTTGGGTAGAGTGCAGAAATAAAATCTGGTGGGGAGGATTGAAAGCTCAAAACAGAATCCACTGAAATGAATGAAAGGAAAATCTGGCGGGTTCTGTAAGAACCTCCCTGTCAAATTTTCCTTGCTGCTTCCGCCCAGGCAATGCTTAACACCCAAGTGGTAAAGATGAAAATCTACCCCAGTGTTTCCTTCACTGGGGAAGTCAATGACAAGTGTCATCAATTTAAACTGTTCACTAAGAGCAATTAGAGAGTTTGGAAAAAATTCCTTTACAGAGGGTTGTTGGAGCATAAAGTGATTTGCCAGTAGTTGAAGCAGAGATCATTGCATCTTTTAAGGAAAGAGTTAATAATCATTTGAAGCAGAGGAAGATTCAGGGCCTCGGGGAAACTGCAGGGATGATTAAAATGAGTTTGGGATTGCTTTAGGAAAGGCACAATGGGCCAAAATGCCATCCTTCTGTACTGTAATCTAATAGCAGTTCTATTCAATACTTTAAGCAATCACTGGTAACACTGGAATTGTTAGCATCGAGAGGGAGGAGGTGCTAGCGGTTTTAGCAGGCCAAAAAGTGGATAAATCCCCAGGCCCGGACGAGATGTATCCCAGGCTGCTGTGGGAGGCAAAGGAGGAGATTGCAGGGGCTCTGACACAAATTTTCAGAACCTCTCTGGCCACAGGGGATGTACCAGAGGACTGGAGAACAGCTAATGTAGTACCATTATACAAGAAGGGTAGCAGGGATAAACCAGGGAATTACAGGCCAGTGAGCCTAACATCTGTGGTAGGGAAATTATTGGAAAAAATTCTGAGGGACAAAATTAGTCTCCACTTGGAGAGGCAAGGATTAATCGGGGATAGTCAGCATGGCTTTGTCAAGGGTAAATCATGTCTGACAAATCTGATTGAATTTTTCGAGGGGGTGACTAGGGGGGTGGATGAGGGAAATGCTGTGGATGTGGTTTACATGGACTTCAGTAAAGCTTTTGACAAAGTCCCGCATAGGAGACTGGTCAAGAAGGTAAGAGCCCATGGGATCCAGAGTGCCTTGGCGCGTTGGATCCTAAACTGGCTGAGTGGCAGGAGGCAGAGGGTGATGGTCGAAGGTTGCTTTTGTGACTGGAAGCCTGTGTCCAGTGGGGTACCTCAGGGATCGGTGCTGGGTCCCTTGTTGTTTGTGATCTACATAAATGATTTGGATGAGAATGTAAAAGGTATGATCAGTAAGTTCGCAGATGACACGAAAATTGGTGGGGTGGTAAATTGCGAGGAGGAAAGCCTCAGGCTACAGGACGATATAAACGGGTTGGTCAGATGGGCGGAAAAGTGGCAAATGGAATTTAACCCTGAAAAGTGCGAGGTGATGCATTTTGGACGGACAAATAAGGCAAGGGAATACACAATGAGTGGTAGGACCCTAGGAAGTACAGAGGGTCAGAGGGACCTTGGTGTACATGTACATAGATCCCTGAAGGCAGCGGAACAGGTAGATAAGGTGGTTAAAAAGGCATATGGGATACTTGCCTTCATTAGCCGAGGCATAGAATATAAGAGCAGGGAGGTTATGATGGAGCTGTACAAAACGCTGGTGAGGCCACAGCTGGAGTACTGTGTGCAGTTCTGGTCACCTCACTATAGGAAGGATGTGATTGCTTTGGAGAGGGTGCAGAGAAGATTCACCAGGATGTTACCTGGGATGGAGCACCTCAGCTATGAAGAAAGACTAAACAGGCTGGGGTTGGTTTCCTTGGAGCAAAGAAGGCTGAGGGGGGACCTGATTGAGGTGTACAAAATGATGAGGGGCATAGATAGGGTAGACAAAGAGGAACTTTTCCCCTTAGTAGGGGGGTCAATAACAAGGGGCATAGATTCAGGGTAAGGGGCAGGAGATTTAGAGGGGATTTGAGGAGGAACTTTTTCACCCAGAGGGTGGTTGGAATGTGGAACTCAATGCCTAAAAGGGTGGTAGAGGCAGGAACCCTCACAACATTCAAGAAGCATTTGGATGAGCACTTGAAATGCCATTGCATACAAGGCTATGGACCAAATGCTGGAAAATGGGATTAGACTGGACAGGGATGGATGGGCGGCGCAGACACGATGGGCCAAAGGGCCTCTTTCTGTGCTGTAAAACTCTATGACTCTATGACTCTATGACTGGAATTGTATTTTTTTGTTGTTTTAGACTTCCTTTGTTAGGTACATAACAATATAATGCTGGGAACATTTTCAAGCTATCAACTATGGCACCATTTGCGAATGCAAAATATTTTAGCAATTTAAATTGTCTTCAAGGATCTGACAACCTAAAATTGGATGAAGCTTATTCCAAGTTATGTATGTTCAATACTCCTTATGGGAGGTACTATTATTTCCTTTTGGTATGTCCTTGGCTCTAGAGGTAAATCACAAAACCATCCATATGATGTGTGCTCACACCGATGGAGCTACCGCATCAACGGTTGATATAATAACATGAGGTCCATCCAAATAGAATAAACCTGATGGCAGATTTCAATAAGTACTTGAAGTAACTAAAAGATTTGAATTGAAATTTAAAAAGGCAAGTGTGTTTTGGGAAGGGATGGTTTTGAAAATCTAAAAAACCTGAATAACCAATAAAAATCGCAGCTGATGCATCACAAGCAGAATTAAGGGCCATGCTGTTGCAAGAGTGCGATAATCAGTGAAAACCTGTTGCATATGTATGACGTACACTTAGTGAGGTGGAGAAAAGATATGTAAAATGAGAAGGAACTGTTGAGATTAACGTTTGCTTGTGAAAAGATTAATCAGTTTGTAAGTGCCTGCACCATTCATGTCAAAATAGACCACCTGCCAGCAATTGCTCTAGTTATGAAAATTGTCCTCTACAAATACAGAGCATGCTGATTAGACTACAGAGGTATGATATCAGAGTGTTACATGCAATAGGTGCATTTATGCACTGTAGTGTCCGAGGATCAATAATACTCAGACTGCAGGAGAACAATAAAACAGGTATTTACTGACAGAGAGTAATTCAAGACTGAAATACAGAAGCCTGCTATGGCTTTATATACAGGGGTGGTCACTGCCAGTACTGCAGTATAGAATCAGTTCTCCTCTTAAAGGCACATGCACAACAATTCCTCCCCTTTTAGATAAACAGTACATAACATTCATTTAACAATTAAATAATAACTAATTACAATTACAATTTTCTCTGTACTATATACATCAGCTGAAATAATCATTTATAAGTTCAGTCTTTGAGGAGGCTTCCTGATCCTGACTGGATAGCGTCTTTCTCGAGTATCCTGTTCTTGCGGCGGAGTTGATTCTGGCTCATTGTCATTGGTTGGTTCGTCAGCTTCCAATACCACTGCTTCTGAGGTAGACGCAATCTGTACTTCGGGTTGATTACCAGGTGCACCTGCTCTTGGTATGGGTTTGGCTTGTTCCTGTGACTCTAGAATCTGGTCAGCATGGCGTCTCACGATGCTCTCTCCAACGTCCACTGTGTACATTAGTGGTCCCTGCTGTGTGCATATCGTTCCTGGCTGCCATTTTTCTGTTCGGTAGTTGCAGGCCAAGACTGGTTGCCCTATCTTGAAGCTCCTGGTTGGCTTCTCATTGATGTGCTGGAATTGCTTATCCTCAACATCTCGTCTTATGTTTGGTTTGAGCAAATACAGGCGACATCTTAGCCTTCGGTTGAAGAACATTATGGCTGGAGCTTAGTTGGTGACTGCATGTGTCGCATTCCGGTAAGCAAACAAGAAATTATCTACCTTGCGTTGGAGTGGTATGTCATCGTTATGCATTGTCTTTATGGCCTTTTTAAAGGTCTGAACAAACCTCTCAGCCAATCCATTTGGGGCTGAATGATATGGGGCAGATGTGTAATGCTTCACCCTATTATGCCTCAGAAACCTCCGGAAATCCTCTGACACAAAGTGTGGCCCATTGTCGGAGCAAATCTGTTCTGGCAAGCCATTCCTGGCGAAGATGGTCCGTAGGACTGCAATAGTTTTCTCCGTGGTGGTGGAGGACATTTTGATGACCTCTGGCCATTTCGAATGGGCGTCCACAGCGATTAGGAACATTGAGTCCATAAATGGACCAGCAAAATCAATGTGTACCCGTTGCCATGGAGATGAGGGCCACTCCCATGGATGTAGCGGGGCCTGTGGTGGAGCGTTTTGGACCTTCTGGCATCCTGTGAATCTCTTGGTCATATCCTCGATTTCTTTATCGATTCCCGGCCACCACACAAACGCCCTGGCTAGGCTCTTAATTTTTACCCCTCCCAGATGACCTTCATGAAGCTCATTGAGCACTCTATCTCTCAACTTAGGTGGAATTACCACTCAGGATCCACACATCAAGGTCCCCCGGCAGACTGACAGCTGTTCCCTCCTTGACGATAATGCTGGCAACAGTGAGTCGCCATGTGCTGGCCATCCCTTCACCGTCAAATCATAGACCCGAGAGAGTGTCGGGTCATTTCGGGTTTCCTTCTCTATACTTGAGTTTGTAACAGGTAGACATTCGACTATGGTCACATGGAATATCTCAACAGGGTCCACTGCAGGTGAATCCACTACCGTAGGCAACGGTAGGCGCGACAGTCCATCAGCGTTTCCATGCTGTTTCGTACCCTTGTACTCTATGTTGTACTGATGTGCCCCTAGAAAAAGTGACAATCTTTGCAGCCGTTGCGCCATCATCACCGGAATGCCCTTCTTTGGGTTAAAAATGGAGACCAGGGGCTGATGATCAGTCAGTAGGGTGAATTTCTGCCCGTGCAGATAGTGATTGAACTTCTTCACCCCGCACACCAGGCTGAGGGCCTCCCTGTCAATCTGGGCGTAGTTACGCTCGGCTGAGGTTAACGAGCGCGACGCAAAGGCTATTGGCCTCTCTTTTGGAAGTGATTAGGCATTTACATTTCTGAAAGGCGTGCTTACACTCATCATTCCATTTCCATGTTACTCCAGTTTGCAGTAGGGCGTTCAGTGGGTGCAGAATTGTAGATAAATTCGGCAAGAACTTATGGTAGTAGTTCACCAACCCGAGGAACGACCTCAGTTGCGACACATTTTCCGGTGCTGGAGCCTTGACTACAGCCTCAATCCTGTCCGGTGACTTATGCAACCCTTCCTCATCAATCATGTGGCCACAATATGAGATTTGTCTCCCGAAGAACTCGCATTTGGGGCGGTTGGCTCGTAGCCCATATTCCTGCAATCTCGTGAGCACCTGTTCCAGGTTGGCAAGGTGTTCACTGTCATTTTCGCCCGTAACCAGGATGTCGTCCAAATAACACTGGGTCCCCGGGATCCCTTGCAGGACTTGTTCCATCACCCTCTGCCAAATAGCCGGGGCTGATCCTTCCCCGAATACCAGTCAATTGTACTGGTAAAGGCCTTTGTGAGTGTTTGTCGTGATGTATTTCCTAGACGCTTCTTCCACCTCCATTTGTAGATATGCTTGGGCCAGATCAATCTTTGTAAAGCGTTTCAATCCAGATAGTGAGGTGAAAATATCTTCTATCCTTGGAAGTGGATATTGTACTGTGTGCAGGACTGGGTTCACAGTTACCTTGAAGCCCCCACAGATGCGAACATTCTTCGGTTCCCCAGGCGTGCTGCTCAATGATTTCTTCATTACAGGAATGATGGGTGTAGCCCACTCGCTCCAGTCCACCTTGGACAGCACACCCGAACGCTCCAGACTTTCCAGCTCTGCTTCAACGGCTGGGCGGATCGCATAAGTTACAGGTGTGGCCTTAAAAAATATTGGGTTTGCGTTATCTTCGATTTTTATCATTGCCATTACTCCTTTTAGAGTCCCAAGTCCTTGTTGGAACACCTCTTTCGTGTCAGTTAGAATTTTTGACAGTCGTCCAGGTGTGACGTCATCATCCTTTTTATCAGTCACAGTTAGCGCCTGAATGGAATGCCAATCCAATTGTATTTTTCGGATCCATTCACGTCCCAATCATGGTGGTCCTCCATCTGGTAGTATATATAGATACAGTTTCTGTGTTTCCTTGCCGTTGTATTCAACTGGCACCCTTATTTTTTCTCTGGGGTAGACTTTTTGCCCCGTGTATGTGTTCAATACAATGGATGTGTCCTTCAAGGGTATGTGTGAGAATAGCCGCTCATAGTCTCGTCGATTCATGACAGTTAGGGCTGATCCTGTGTCCAATTCCATCTTTACTGGGGACATCATGAGGGTGACCCAAATGGTTCGGTGATCCTCCTTTGCAATCACGTTGTGTAACTTTAGACAACTTAGTCTCCTGCTCCCGGAGTCATTATCACTCTCCTGATCTTCCGAACTACTGTCTGTCAATTTCTTTACTTTCTTGTACTTTTCCTTAGTAGTTCTTGTAGTGTTGGTTTTCTTTCCCGACCTGCAGACTCTTGCTATGTGTCCCATTTTCCCACATTGCCTGCATACATTGTCCTTAACCCAGCAGTCCTTCTGATCATGGGTTGTTCTGCCGCAGCGATAGCACTTTTCTGCTCCATACGCCATTTCATTAGTGCTGTATTCCTGTGGTTTCTGTTGTATTTCCGCAGCTCCCTGTGCTGCTGCTTCGTAGGATACTGCCACGCTGAAAGCCTGTTCTAGCGTCAGGTCCTTTTCCGAAAGTAGTCGTTTCTGGGTTCCTTCACTCTGGAGCCCGCAGACAAACTTACCCCGCAAGGTGTCTGCCAGTCCTGCTCCGAACTGGCAGTGCTTCGATAACTTGAGTAGTTCCATAAGATAGTCAGCATTGTTCTCATCTTTGTGCTGGTTTCTTTTATGGAACTTGAATCTTTCTGCTATCAGCAGCGGTGTAGGGTTTAGGTGTTCCTGTAAGATATTAACAATCTCTTCAAAACTTTTCTCCATTGGTTTAGCTGGGGTAATCAAATTCCGCAATGGGCCGTACGTTCTCGCGCCCATCAAATTTAATAATACCGACTCCTTCTTTCCATTGGCCACCTCATTGGCATTGCAGTACACTTCAATTCTTTCCACATATGTGGTCCAGTCTTCTACCTCGTTGACGAAAGCAGTGATACTGCCACTCTTCGGCATCTTGGGTGATTAAAAATGGCGCCTCCCGCGCTTTTTCTTCTTCCCCAATGTAATAAAATGGCGCCTCCCGCGCTTTTCCTTCTTCCCCAATGGAATAAAATGGCGCCTCCCGCGCTTTTCCTTCTTCCCCTTGCTGCCACGCTGCTCCTAGCATTCTACAGGGTAATGGCAGCGACCCGCGGCTTCAGCGCGTCTCACTTCTCCTTCCCCGCGTTCTATCCTCTCCACGCTGCCCTGTTCTTGAGCACCGACCGCGCCCTGTGCGCTCCACCCTCTCTCTCTCTCTTCCTCCCAACAATGCTGCACGGCCCCTTTGCAGAGCCGCTCGATCGAGCCCGAGCCCGCCGCAGTCCGGAAGGGTCAGCGCACTACCTGTGACCAGCACGACTTGCTGGAACACCTCGACTGGGGAGCCAGGCCCAGCTCTCTGCAGCCTCCCCTGCAACTCTCCGATGGATCCCTGGACGGTTGCCCGCGATCGACGCCCGCCGTTCTGACTTCGACCTCCAAGAAGCTTCTCTTCAGGGAAAAGATCCCCGTGAGGTGATGCAGTACTGCAGGTGAGTTCAATCCTGCCCGTCGCCAGTGTAGTGTCCGAGGATCAATAATACTCAGACTGCAGGAGAACAATAAAACAGGTATTTACTGACAGAGAGTAATTCAAGACTGAAATACAGAAGCCTGCTATGGCTTTATATACAGGGGTGGTCACTGCCGGTACTGCAGTATAGAATCAGTTCTTCTCTTAAAGGTACATACACAACATGCACAGAAAAAAATGGACCAGAGTGCAAAGGATAAGAAAAAAACTGATTAGGATATTCAAGCATGCTCTGCCAGATGCTGACTAGAAGATAATGTTAATCAGAATGGGAATAAGAAAGAAAGAAAGACTTGCATTGACCACCAGACATCCCAAAGCACTTTACAGCCAATGAGGTACTTTCCAAGTGCAGTGACTGTTGTAATGAAGGAAACACGGCAGCCAATTTGCACACAGCAAACTCCTACAAACAGCAATGTGATAGTGACCAGATCATCTGTTTTTTATTAGTGATGTTGATTGAGGGATAAATATTGGCTTGAACATCATGGATAACTCCCCTGCTCTTCTTCGAAATAGTGCCATAAGATCTTTAACGTCCATCTGAGAGGGCAGATGGAGCCTCGGTTTAACATCTCATCTGAAAGACGGTACCTCAATAGAAAAACATGAGGGAGCTGAAAATCCACTGCCATTCAGGTACACTCCCACTGTAGCTCAGGGAGGAGTGCGGTGCAAGGGTCACAAATTAGGCTGGGACCTTGTATTTCCAGGTCTTGGCCTGCCCCCGAATTTTGTAAAGGGCTGGACATAGGAGGGAATGGAATTCCCACAACCCAAGGCTGAGAGTGCTCCTCCTCCAGGCTCCATAAAAATATTATGGTTTCTCCCGCCCTGGAGTGACCTCCCTCCACGTTCACATCTCCACATCCCCCACCCCACCCCATTCCCCCAGAACCTACCTGCAGGCGGGCTCAGTGTACCAGCCGCTTGGCATGATGCAGGCACAGAGCTGGCGAGCTACAGCTCCCTGGCGAGATGTAGATAAGGCCCAGGGTTAAAATGGCTCAGGCCTCCTCACCAAGTTTGCAGCCACCCGAAAGTGGAAGTTGGCCGCTCATGTATATAATCACCAAACAAAGTACTTGTAAAGCATTTTTTTAATGACGACAATCAGACAAAATCACTTAAATTTCACATATTTCTGTCATTTAAAGCTTATTTTTATTCTCCTGACCTGAAACCCAAAATGACAGAAATATGATCAATTGTCTTTTCACCATTCCATTGCTTGGAGCAAAACCATTTATCAAAGTTCTCTTGAACTAAAAGCATTTAAAAGGAGCTGAGTTTTATAAATGATAGTGTGTTCCTCCCCTTGACTAATTCAGATGGAATGTGGTGTGAGATGTATTGCAGCAATGATATTACAACAATGTATATCTACGTCAGTATAATAAGAAGGCCAAGGACCTTAATTATTATTAAAATCCAATTGTATTCTATTAAAACCATATCAAACAGTCTTTTGATTCTGATTTTTTTCTGTTAGTGTCAAGAGAACAGAATTGAGCTCATTCTTCAGTTGTGAATGCTCTCTTATCTTTGGAATACAATTTAATTCACGTATGCTTGTTATGAATCAGACTCCTTCCCAACACTCGTTATTCATATTCACTGCAAAATATCATTTCCAAAGGCAGGCCAAGCCTCCAATGAACCCAGGCTGAACCTCATATGTGTGGTGACTAGAAATAGCTTGCCCCAGGGTTAATAATCCATCACCTGCATGGATGGGAAGTGGAAAATAGTCTTACGATTTGTTCACCAGTTCAGACCTGAAACAAAGACTACTGGAAATCTATCTGACCCGCTATCCCCTTTAGTGGCTGCAGCAGTCACAGAAAGTAACTTATACTTGCCCCTAGCCAGCTTTGTATATTTGCTCTACCCAGAAGCGTTCAATGCATGTACAAAGGAAATTCTTTTAGAAATGCAGTCATGGCTTTAATTTTAAAAATCCCAGTGCTCTGGCCCAGCTACAATTTAAATGAAAAGTTATTGGGTAAATTTTATAACTTGCAATAGGACATAACTTTTCAGTCACAATGCCTCCATTATATTATTAGTATTGGTATCATACTGGTACTGTACTTGGAGTGCCAAGTGCAGGGTTATGAATCAGAGAAAGAAAAGGTCTGTACATGGTTATTTAAACATGCACACAGCTCTCCTTACCATGCTCCAGTGATACTTTTAAAGTTAAAAATGAACTGACAAGATAAGAACATAAGAAATAGGAGCAGGAGTAGGCCATTCGGCCCTTCGAGCCTGCTCCGCCATTCAATGCGATCATGGCTGATCTTCTGCCTCAACTCCATTCACCGGCCCTATTGCCATATTCCTTGATGCCCTTACTAGTCAGAAATCTATCGACTTCTGTTTTGAATATACCCAATGACTGAGCCTCCACAGCCCTCTGGGGTAGAGAATTCCAAAGATTCACCACCCTCTGTGTGAAGAAATTTCTTCTCATATCAGTACTGAATGGCCTAACCTTTATCCTGAGGCTGTGGCCTCTGGTCCTAGACTCCCCAGCCAAGGGAAACATTTTCCCAGCATCCACCCTATCAAGCCCTGTAATAATTTTGTATGCTTCAATGAGATCCCCTCTCATTCTTCTGAATTCAAGAGAATACAGGCCTAGTTTACTCAATCGCTTCTCATACGACAGTCCCACCATCCCAGGAATCAATCTCGTGAACCTTCGTTGCAATCCCTCTATGGCAAGTATATCCTTCCTTAGGTAAGGAGACCAAAATTGTACACAGTACTCCAGGTGTGGTCTCACCAAGGCCCTATATAATTGGAGTAAGACTTCTTTACTCCTGTACTCAAATCCTCTTGTAATGAAGGCCAGCATACCATTTGCCTTACTAATGGCTTGCTGCACCTGCACATTCACTTTCAGTGACTCATGTATAAGGACACCCAGGTTCCTTTGAGCATCTGCATTCCCCAATCTTCCACCATTTAGGAAATACTCTGCCTTTCTGTTTTTTCTACCAAAGTGAATAACATCACATTTATCCACATTATATTCCATCTGCCATGTTCTCACCCACTCATTGAGCCTGTCGAGATCCCCTTGAAGCCTCTTCACATCCTCTTCACAACTAACACTGCCACCTAGCTTTGTATCATCAGCAAATCTGGAAATGTTACATTTAGTTCCCTCATCCAAATCATTGATAGTGGGTATTCTTCTAATATTAGAGTTTAGTAGACCAACTGAATTACTTGATGAGTGTGACAAGTTTACTTGCTTGGGTGCACTCTCCTTTTATGGTTTACTGATGAGTGTCATCACTTGTTGGCACGCCTTCATATCTTAATGAATAAAATTCTATTAAAAATAAATGGACTTGTTTGTATTTATGATGCTGCCATGTCCATTTGAATTTCTAACATTTTCCAGAGGTTAAAACACCAGCTTCTGGAGCTGTTTTTATTGAGTTAAACCCTTTTTAAAAAAAAATAGTTGCTCTCATCTCCAAAATGAATGGTGGGAACCAAGCCCCACTCCAGGACTTAAACATATAGGGGGTAAATATTGATTTCAATGGGATAATAATTGAACTAGTCGGTGCTTGGTCTTTTTTCATCTAGCAATTCCTATATACGAAGCCAGTGCCTAAGGTGAGGAACAATTTACAATGTCAGCTCACATGAGGGGCCAGGAAGGAAAGTTTAATGGTTAGAAGTTTAATGAGAATGGAGTCAAGGGTGCAGGAGGTGAGTCCCATGGATGAGATGAGCTTGACAGGGCCATGAGGGGAGATGGATGAGAAATTAGAGAGAGAAAGACAATGGTTCAGGGCTATGGTAGGGGAAGTCTCTTTGGGACTAAAGTGGTTCCAAGGTGACATGCTTGGTGATAGAAGTTAGGAACCAAACCAACCCTCCATGCTGGTGATCAGATCCTTGAATCAGGCAGTAAACAATAATCCAGGGTGATGCCACTGCCTGACCAACCAGCCTGGTTCATGAGACCTGAAGGAGTGTAATGTTACAACAACTTGCATTTATATAGCGACTTTAACGTAGTAAAACAAAATTTGACACCGAGCCACATGAGATATTAAGATAGATGACCAAAAGTTGGGTCAAAGAGATAAGTTTTAAGGAGTGTCCTAAAGGAGGAAAAAGAGGTAGAGAAGCGGAGAGGTTTAGGGAGGGAATTCCAGAGTTTAGTGCATAGGCAGCTGAAAGCACGGCCGCCAATGGTGGGGTGAATGGAGTTGGTGATGCACAAGAGGCCAGAATTAGAGGAGCACAGAGATCTTGGAGGGTTGTAGGGCTGGAGGAGGTGACAGAAATAGGGAGAGGCAAGGCCATGGAGAGATTTGAAAACAAGGATAAGAATTTTAAAATCAAGGCGTTGCCAGACTGGGAGCCAATGTAAGTCAGCGAGCACAGGGATGATGAGTGAATGGGACTTGGTGTGAGTTAGAATTCAGGCAGCAGAGCTTTGGATGAGCTCAAGTTTATGGAGGGTGGACGATGGTAGGCTGACCAGGAGAGCATTGGAATACTCAGGTCTAGAGGTAACAAAAGTCCCTGGATATGAATATAATTATCTACAATATTGTCATGGATGGCAAGTGAACAGATTATTCGAAGTTGAAAAATGGATAAGGGGTGGTGTTTGTTAAACTGCTGGCAGAGTCTTAGCAGGGAGTGGTAGGTAGCATGACCAGGATAGGAAAGAGATTGGCCCCCAATGGGTGCACTGGGCAGAAAGGTCGATGATAGAGGAGGATGGGGCAGTTGGGATTATTGTTCATAAGAAGGCAATGATGGGTGGCTCGATGGACCTTTCAGAGAAAGCTGAGAATAGCACAAAGGGTAGCCGTGGCATTATTCAAAAAGGGGTTGTAGGTTTGGATGATAGCAGGAGAGTAGGAAGGCAGAGGAGTAGTGATGGACTGGGATAAGGATTGGGGGGAAAGGAAGGGCGAAACGAAAGGTGGCATGGCTGGATGACAGGAGGGGGTGGAGAGAAGGGACTGAGATGTGTTGAGAGGTGAAAAAAAGAGGTTGAGATAATGGGTTTTGTTGTGCATGTACCTTTAAGGGAATAACTGGTCTTAGACTGCAGTACCAGCAGTGCCCACCCCTGTATAAAAGGCCCTAGCAGGCTTCTGTAGTTTCAGTTTCAAACTGCCTCTTCTTCAGTAAAGTACCTGTTAAACTGTTCTCCCGAAGTCCGTGTATTATTGAGGCGCAGACTTTACAGTGGCAACGAGTAAGTTTGAACTCACCTGCAGTGTGGCATCATCTCACGGGGATCTCGTCTGAAAGGAAGGTCCTGGAAGGTCGTAGTCTGAGCAACGGGCGTCGACCGAGGGCAATCGCCCAAAGAATCCATTGGTGTTTGGAGAATTGCGGGAGAGACTGTGGTTCCAGCGAATCGTGCTGGTAGCAGGTAGCGCGCTGACCTTTCCGGACTGCGGTGGGCTCAAGCTCGATCGAGCGGCTCCACAAATCGGGCCGCGCAGTGTTGCTGGGAAAAGAAAACAAGAGAGAGAGGGTGGAGCGCACAGGGCGCGGTCGGTACTCGAGAACAGGACAGCGGAGAGAAACCAAACGGGGGAGGCACGCGCTGAAGCTGCGGGTCGCCGCCATTACCCCGTAGAACGCTAGGAGCAGCATGGCAGTAAGGGGAAGAAGCAAAAGTGCGGGAGGCGCCATTTTATCCCGTTGGGGAAGAAGCAAAAGCGCGGGAGGCGCCATTTTATTCCATTGGGGAAGAAGCAAAAGCGCGGGAGGCGCCATTTTAAATTGCCCAAGATGCCAAAAAGTGGCAGTATCACTGCTTTCGACAGCGAGGTAGAAGACTGGGCCACGTATGTAAAAAGAATCGAAGTGTACTGCAAGGCAAATGAGGTGGCCGATGGAAAGAGGGCGTCGGTATTATTAAATCTGATGGGTGCGAATACGTACGGCCTATTGCGGAATTTAATTACCCCAGCTAAACCAATGGAGAAAACTTTTGAGGAGATTGTTCATATCTTACAGGAACACCTAAGCCCTACACCACTGCTGATAGCAGAAAGATTCAAGTTCCATAAAAGAAACCAGCACAAAGATGAGAGCAATGCTGACTGTCTTACAGAACTACGCAAGTTATCGAAGCACTGCCAGTTTGGAGCAGGAGTGGCAGACACCTTACGGGATAAGTTTGTCTGCGGGCTCCAGAGTGAAGGAACCCAGAAACGACTACTTTCAAAAAAGGACCTGATGCTAGAACAGGCTTTCAGCGTGGCAGTATCCTACGAAGCAGCAGCACGGGGAGCTGCGGAAATACAACAGAAACCACAAGAATACAGCACTAACGAAATGGCATATGGAGCCAAAAAGTGCTAACGCTGCGGCAGAACAACATATGAGCAGAAGGACTGCTGGTTTAAAGACAAAATATGCAGGCAATGCGGAAAAATGGGACATATAGCAAGAGTCTGCAGGTCGGGAAAGAAGACCAACACGACAAGAACTACTAAGGAACAGTACAGGAAAGTAAAGAAACTGACATAGTAGTTCCGAAGATCAGGAGAGTGATAAGGACTCCGGGAGCAGGCGACTAAGTTGTTTAAAATTACACAACGTGATCGCAAAAGAAGATCACCGAACCATTTGGGTCACCCTCCTGATAGCAGGGTCCCCAGTGAAGATGGAATTGGACACAGGATCAGCCCTAACTGTCATGAATCAACGAGACTGTGAGCGGCTATTCTCAAACATACCCTTAAAGGACACGTCCATTGTATTGAAGACATACACGGGGCAAAAGGTCTACCCCAGAGGAAAAATAAGGGTGCCAGTTGAATATAACGGAAAGGAAACACAGAAACTATACTTGTATATACTACGAGATGGAGGACCACCATTATTGGGACGTGAATGGATCCGAAGACTACAATTGGATTGGCATTCCATTCTGGCACTAACTGCGACTGACAAAAAAGATGATGACGTCGCACCTGGACGTCTGTCACAAATTCTATCTGACGCGGAAGAGGTGTTCCAACAAGGACTTGGGACTCTAAAAGGAGTAAAGGCAACCATAAAGATTGAGGATAACGCAACCCCTAAATTTTTCAAGGCCAGACCGGTGCCAGACACGATACGCCCAGCTGTGGAAGCTGAACTGGAGAGTCTGGAGCGTTCGGGGGTGCTGTCTAAGGTGGACTGGAGCGAGTGGGCCACACCCATCGTTCCTGTAATGAAGAAAGAATTGAGCAGCACGCCTGGGGAGCCAAGGAAGGTTCGCATCTGTGGGGACTTCAAGGTGACTGTGAACCCAGTCCTGCACACAGTACAGTATCCGCTTCCGCGGACAGAAAATATTTTCGCCTCACTATCTGGAGGGAAACATTTTACAAAGATTGACCTGGCTCAAGCGTACCTACAAATGGAGGTGGAAGAAGCATCTAGGAAATACCTCATGATAAACACTCACAAAGGCCTTTACCAGTACAATCGACTGATATTTGTGGTAGCATCGGCCCTGGCTATGTGGCAGAGGGCAATGGAACAAGTCCTGCAAGGGATCCCGGGGACACAGTGTTATTTGGACGACATCCTGGTTACGGGCGAAAATGACAATGAACACCTTGCCAACCTGGAACAGGTGCTCACGAGATTGCAGGAATATGGGCTACGAGCCAACCGTTCCAAATGCGAGTTCTTCGGGAGACAAATCTCATATTGTGGCCACATGATTGATGAGGAAGGGTTGCATAAGTCGCCGGACAAGATTGAGGCTGTTGTCAAGGCTCCAGCACCAAAAAATATGTCGCAACTGAGGTCGTTCCTCGGGTTGGTGAACTACTACCATAAGTTCTTGCCGAATTTATCTACAATTCTGCACCCACTGAATGCCCTCCTTCAAACTGGTGTAACATGGAAATGGAGTGATGAGTGTAATCGTGCCTTTCAGGAATGTAAATGCCAAATCACTTCAAAAGAAGTATTGGCCCAATACAACCCAACACTACCGATTCGGTTGGCATGTGTTGCGTCACCTTACGGCATTGGAGCAGTGCTGTCACACAAATTCCGTGACGGTTCAGCAAGGCCAATAGCCTTTGCATCGCGCTCGCTAACCTCAGCCGAGCGTAACTACGCCCAGATTTACAGGGAGGCCCTCAGCCTGGTGTGGGGGGTGAAGAAGTTCAATCACTATCTGCACGGGCTACTGACTGATCATCAACCCCTGGTCTCAATTTTTAACCCAAAGAAGGGCGTTCCGGTGATGACGGCGCAACGGCTACAGAGATGGTCACTTTTTCTAGGGGCACATCAGTACGACATAGAGTACAAAGGTACGAAACAACATGGAAACGCTGATGGGCTGTCGCGCCTACCGTTGCCTACGGCAGAAGAAGCATCTGCAGTGGACCCTGTGGAGATATTCCATGCGACCATAGTCGAATGTTTGCCTGTTACAAATGCAAGTATTGAGAAGGAAACCCGAAATAACCCGACACTCTCTCGGGTCTATGATTTGACGGTGAAGGGATGACCAGCATATGGCGACTCAATGTTGCCAGCATTCTCGTCAAGGAGGGAACAGCTGTCAGTGTGCCGGGGAACCTTGATGTGTGGATCCCGAGTGGTAATTCCACCCAAGTTGAGAGATAGAGTACTCAATGAGCTTCATGAGGGTCATCTGGGAGGGGTAAAAATAAAGAGCCTAGCCAGGGCGTTTGTGTGGTGGCCGGGAATCGATAAAGAAATCGAGGATATGACCAAGAGGTGCACAGGATGCCCGAAGGTCCAAAACGCTCCACCACAGGCCCCGCTACATCCATGGGAGTGGCCCTCATCTCCATGGCAACGGGTGCACATTGATTTCGCTGGTCCATTTATGGACTCACTGGGCTAGAAATTCAGTATCGCCACTTTTGGGGCGGTAAAGTCGGGCGGCCGCTGAAGTTTGCTCCTGGCGCAAAGTCGAGGCCACTTCGCCGATATTCAGTTGCATCGCCCTAAGAGGTTGCTGCAGCGCTAAAACTGGTGATGCACGACTATCTTTAGGCACAAAGCCGGCGGTGCTGAGCGATACCGCCAAGGCCGGGCGCAGCGCAGGTGCGGTCATTTGTTGATTGACGGCAGACACGCTGGCGCCAGCCATCTCTTAAAGGGGGAAGGGTCGAGTTGTTTGGCTGCCACGCCCTGGACACTGCAGCCCTCCAGCTAGGCCTGAGCACTGCTGCTGCACCTATTTAGCGACCAGGACGATGCAGCAGGCCCGGGAAAGAGCGCAGCGCTTTACTGAAGCTGACCTGAGGCTGCTGGTTCGCGCTGTGGAGCGAAGACGCCATATTTTGTTTCCAGACAGTGGCAAGAAACCGGTGACCAGCGTCTTCCGCAAAGCCTGGAGGGATGTCTCCAACAGGGTGACATCCAACAGTGTGGTTGGCAGGACTCCTGTACAATGCAGGAAGAAGTTTAATGACCTCACTAGGATTGTCAGGGTGAGTACCCTTTCCAGTGTCCTCCTCATCCTTGCATGTGCACCTGACATTATGGGCAAAGGGACCTGAAAGCCCTAATGGCCAGCCCTCATCCCACAGCTATGGACTGGCATGACTATCAATTGCACATTATGCACTTTACACACTGTCCAAGCTATTCCACCATGGGAGGCTGTGCAGACAAGATCAGGGCTACACATCGTACTTAGAGGCCATCCTTTCTCTTGCAGGCCAAGCTGGCTAACAATAAGCGTAGCCAGCTTGCCACCGGGGGAGGCGGTCCTCGGCACCAGGAGCTGTCCGACCTAGACCAGCGCGTGGAGCGCATCATGGGAGTCCGTGTCATTGGCCCCGTTGCCACTGGAGATGCCGACCCTGTTCTGGGCACCAATGATAAGGACATGACCTTTTGGATCTCTCTCGTTCCACTTGCGCATCAGATCAACATCCTTTGCCACTGTCCGACCAATGCGGTGAATGGCACCACTCATGCTTCCCTCGCAGACGCCCTGCCCTCACTCTAAAGCTACTCTTTTGCCTTCCTGCTTTCAGATGGTGAGGCGCCAGGTGAGGAGGATGTCCCCGAAGCTGCCAGTGTCAGCCCCTCGTCAGAGGAGGAGGAGGAGGAGGAGGAAGAGGAGGAGGAAGAGGAAGGCGGGCCATCAGTGGCACCCTCAGCCGCGCCAACCCATGGCGATGTAGGGGACACGTCTTCCCTGGAGGGGAGCCTGGGGGAAGGGTCGGTGGGGAGAGCAGGTCCTGGGCCCAGTGGCCTGCAGCAATGCGGGAGGGGTGGGGAAGCTCGGCGGCCTTCTCCCCAGAGGGTGAGTGTGGCCTCCAGTCCGGCGACGGTCAGCGCAGAGGAGGTGCGCCTCCTCGAGGAAATGGCGGTCGACTCGGAGCGCAGGCACACGGAGCTCATGGGGGTAGTGGCACGGATGCCTGATGCCATAGAGTCATTGGCGAAGAGTGTCAAGGAATTCGGGGCATCACAGGCCAGAAGTCTGGAGCAATTCGGGGCATCACAGGCCAGAAGTCTGCAGCAATTTGGCGCAGCTCATGACAGGAGTCTGCAGCAATTCGGGGCAGCTCAGGCCAGGAGTCTGGAGGAAGTCGGGGCAGCTCAGGCCGCTAGTAGCCAAATGATCAGTGGTGCCGTCCAGTCACTGGCTGGTCTGATGCGGTCACAGACCAGGGCAACACGGGCACTAACTGCTGCCACACTCGCTCCGTCAGCCAGGCATCGCCAGGGCACCCGCCGCGCTGCAGCAGCACAGCGGTCTGTCCTTCAGCAGATTGCTGCGCATGCTGCAGTGCTGGCCCGGGCGAGTGCCAGTGTCTCAGGCGACCAGCGAGCGCCTGCCATCAGCCAGCTTGCCCCCATTCCTGCTGCCACCACTGCCACTCCCCCAGTGGAGCTGCCACGAGCTGCTGGACAGACTGATGCTGCCCAGCCACAGCTGCAGCAGTCACCAGCCGGCTCCTCGAGGGCCAGAGCTCGTCTAGGCCGACACCCAAGGGCATCTGCCGTCACGCCATGTGCCCCTCAGGAGCCTTCCCCCAGCCTTGCTGCAGCCACTGGGCTCACTTTGAGGAGGAGCAGTAGGGCGGGCAGGGGCCACACAAAGATGCCCAAGGCATCGCCCTCGCGGGCCAAAGAGTAGAATGTGTGCCCAGTTGTGTTTGTTTTTGGAGGCCGAGAATTTGATGTTAGTTGTTTGAAGGCTGAGGCTGTGATGTTTGTTTTTTACGAAGGCCGAGGATGACGGCCATTTTTGTTTCACACTTTTGTTAATCCTCTCCAGGTTGTGGGAGCGAGTAATGTGTCTGAATGTTTTTTGGGGGTCTCTTCTGTTTTTGTTTTTCATGTGGGAAGGGCTCTGAGTTTGTGCAATAAACAATTTTCTTTATTCATATTGTCCATGTTTGAACGTTGAAGTTTTGGTTGCCTTAACCGGCTGAGGGCTTGCGGAGCGGCTGCATTCATGTTCTTTCATTGGCACAAGCCATTCCCTGACAGGGGGCCTAGAACCTACGTTCAATAAGCCGCCGACGGGTGGCCCTTGCACCTTGTGCGTCCCTCCTGTGCTGGTCCTCCTCCTGCTCCTCCTGCTCCTCCTCCTGAGGTGGTGCTCCAACCTGAGGTGGCAGTGCCTGAGTCCTGCGGATAGCCAGGTTGTGCAGCATGCAGCAAACGACGACGAAATGGGAGACTCGCTCCGGCGAATACTGCAGGGCTCCGCCGGAACGATCCAGGCAGCAGAACCGTTGCTTCAGGACGCCAATTGTTTGTTCGATGATGTTCCTGGTCGCTTGATGGCTCTCATTGTATGCCTCTTCAGCAGGGGTCCTGGGCGCGCGGAGCGGGGTCATGAGCCAGGTACACAAAGGATAGCCTTTGTCCCCGATAAGCCATCCTCTTGGGTGAGGCTGTGCCTGGAACATGTCAGCCACAGTTGTCTGTCGCAGGATAAAGGCATCGTGGCTGCTGCCTGGAAAGTAGGCATTGACAGCTAGGATGCGCTGCCTGTGGTCACACACCAGCTGTATGTTGAGGGAATGGTAGCCCTTCCGGTTGTGGTAATCCTCGGCATTCTCCAGCGGTGCCCGCAAAGCCACATGCGTGCAGTCAATGGCGCCCTGCACCATGGGGAAGTCTGCTATTCTTGCAAATCCCATTGCACGCTGCTGCTGCTTCTCCAGGGTCATGGGGAAGGAGATGAATTGACGTCTCCTTCTGAAAAGGGCATTGGTCACCTGGCGGATGCAGCAATGCACGGCGAACTGGGAGATGTTAGCAATGTCCCCAGCAGCGGATTGGAAGGAGCCGGTGGCATAGAAGTTCAGAGCCACCGTCACCTTCACTGCCACCGACAGAGACGTCCTGCACCTCAGCTGTGGCCGGAGATCTCTGTGAAGCAGCTGGCAGATCTCTGTGACCACCTCCCTTCTGAATCGCAGCCTCCTAACACACTGCTCGTCAGACATGTTGACATAGGAGAACTGCTGGCGGTATACCCTGAGTGGGTAAGGCGTCCCTTGCCGACGCTTGTTGCCCCCTCTGCGTCTAGCCAGGGCTGCCACTCTCTCACGGCGTCTGTGAGCCCTTTGGACGTAATGCTGAAAGCCAGCGTTGACAGCCCCCATAATATGCTGGCAAACAATGAAATCTCAATGAAGGCAAAGAGAATTACAAAGCTGTGGCCTGAAGCCAGAAATACCTGTCCTAGTGTTGGGCCAAAGCAGTAAGCTCTCTACCTTGGTCTCTCTCCAAAAATCCGTCTCAAAAGAGTGAGTGCTGCAAAATGGCTGGCCTTTATAATGCAGGGGAAGTGCCCTTTAATTTGCGCTCCCCGCGGCCCGCATCGGCTGTGCACCGTTCCACTCCACAGCCCTTAGGGCCGCCAGGCGCACAATGGGGCGGCGCGACTGAAGTTCCAGTTTGGGGCGCCCAAAGGGCGTTGCACGAGGAAATGACATCATGATCTGCGCGCGCAGCTGAGCACGCGCAAAGACTTTGCGCCGGCGCTAAATGTCTACTGAAGTTGGGGGGAGGCGCAGATCGCGCTGCGCCCGGTCGCTAAGCGCCTAGCGCTCGAGATCTACTCCTCCTAAGGCGCTAACGGCTGGCGCACGCAACTGAATTTCTAGGCCAATGTTTCTAATCGCTGTGGACGCCCATTCGAAATGGCCAGAGGTCATTAAAATGTCCTCCACCACCACGGAGAAAACTATTGTAGTCCTAAGGACCATCTTCGCCAGGAATGGGTTACCAGAAAAGATCTGTTCCGACAATGGCCCACAGTTTGTGTCTGAGGATTTCCGGAGGTTCCTGAAAAATAATGTGGTGAAACATTACACATCTGCCCCATATCATCCAGCCACAAATGGATTGGCTGAGAGGTTTGTTCAGACCTTTAAAAAGGCCATAAAGGCAATGTATAATGATGACATACCACTGCAACACAAGGTGGATAACTTCCTCTTTGCTTACCGGAATGCGACACATGCAGTAACCAACCAAACTCCAGCCATACTGTTTTTCAACCGGAGACTAAGATGTCGCTTGGATTTGCTCAAACCAAACATAAGATGAGATGTTGAGGATAAGCAGTTCCAGCACATAAATGAGAAGCCAACCAGGAGCTTCAAGATAGGGCAACCAGTCTTGGCCCGCGACTACCGAACAGAAAAATGGCAGCCAGGCACGATATGCACACAGCAGGGACCACTAATGTACACAGTGGACGTTGGAGAGAGCATCATGAGACGCCATGCTGACCAGATTCTAGAGTCACAGGAACAAGCCAAACCTGTACCACAAGCATGTGCACCTGGTAATGAGCCCAAAGTACAGATTGTGTCTACCTCAGAAGCAGGGGTATTGGAAGCTGACGAACCAACCAATGACAATGAGCCAGAATTGACTCCGCTGCCAGAACAGGATACTCGAGAAAGGCGCTATCCAGTCCGGATCAGGAAGCCTCCTCAAAGACTGAACTTATAAATGACTATTTCAGTTGATGTATATATTACTGAGGAAAATGTAATTGTAATTAGTTATTGTTTAGTTGTTAAATGAATGTTATGCACTGTTTATCTAAAAGGGGAGGAATTGTTGTGTATGTACCTTTAAGGGAATAACTGGTCTTAGACTGCAGTACCGGCAGTGACCACCCCTGTATAAAAGGCCCTAGCAGGCTTCTGTAGTTTCAGTTTCAAGCTGCCTCGTGTTCAGTAAAGTACCTGTTAAACTGTTCTCCCGAAGTCCGTCTATTATTGAGGCGCGAACTTTACAGGTTTGGGTCCAGAGGAGCAACCAGGTCTGCTGAATGGTGCACTATTGGCTGGATTTTACTGAATGGTGCACTATCGACTGGATTTTACTGAATGGTGCACTATCGGCTGGATTTTACTGAATGATGCACTATCGGCTGGATTTTACTGAATGGTGCGCTATCGGCTGGATTTTACTGAATGGTACACTATCGGCTGGATTTTACTGAATGGTGCTCTATCGGCTGGATTTTACTGAATGGTGCACTATCGGCTGGATTTTACTGAATGGTACGCTATCGGCTGGATTTTACTGAATGGTACGCTATCGGCTGGATTTTACTGAATGGTGCACTATCGACTGGATTTTACTGAATGGTGCACTATCGGCTGGATTTTACTGAATGGTGCACTATCGGCTGGATTTTACTGAATGGTACGTTATCGGCTGGATTTTACTGAATGGTGCACTATCGGCTGGATTTTACTGAATGGTACGCTATCGGCTGGATTTTACTGAATGGTACACTATCGGCTGGATTTTACTGAATGGTGCACTATCGGCTGGATTTTACTGAATGGTACACTATCGGCTAGATTTTACTGAATGGTACACTATCGGCTGGATTTTACTGAATGGTACACTATCGGCTGGATTTTACTCACTGAGGCGTGTTGGGAGTGGGACTGCTGCCTTCAGGGTTCTAGTCCCGCCCCCAGTGACATCTGACACACAGACGCTATTTTCCCCTGATTGGCATTGTTGCTTGCTGGCCAATTAAGGGAAAGCCAGTGTCAGATGACGTCAGTTGATGACGCTTCATAAGAACATAAGAAATAGGAGCAGGAGAAGGCCATTCGGCCCTTTGAGCCTGCTCCGCCATTCAATAAGATCATGGCTGACCTTCTGCCTCAACTCCATTCACCGGCCCTATCGCCATATCCATTGATGCCCTTACTAGTCAGAAATCTACTGACTTCTGTTTTGAATATACCCAATGACTGAGCCTCCACAGCCCTCTGGGGTAGAGAATTCCAAAGATTCACCACCCTCTGTGTGAAGAAATGTCTTCTCATCTAAGTCCTGAATGGCCTACTCTTTATCTTGAAGCTGTGGCCCCTGGTTCTAGACTCCCCAGCCAAGGGAAACATTCTCCGAGCATCCACCCTATCAAGCTCTGTAATAATTTTGTATGCTTCAATGAGGTTTTGTTGATTTTATCTGATGGTTTTCTTAAAGGGACATGAACCATTGAGGTGCTGTCAAACACTGACAATCACTATACAAAGGTTAGCCCTTGCACCTAGGCTCTCCAATGACTCTCTCCTTAGGATGAAACAGATGGCAGCTGTCGGTGAGGGTGCAGAAGTGATCTGTCACTTCTCCCATTGAGATGAGGCCACACAAACACTTCAGAGCTTGTCACCTACAGAAAAATCTAAACACATTAAAAATGACTTTCCCAATATTTCCTTACCTCTGATACTCACCAGTGTCCCATTGCATCCTTCACACCACTTCTGCAGCTGTCATCTGTACACCAAGAGTACAACAGGAAACCCACAGCAGAAGTCTAAAAATTGAAAAAAGCCTCTTAACTGCCTGTTAACTACCTGTTAACAGACAGTTAAGTGGCTATAATCTTCTTCCTGCCGCTTGGATTCAGGTCCCTGTGCAAATCGGGGACTCGACTCCCGGGAAGATTGGTTGGAGGCGGAGTGGGAGCGGGTTCAGGACCCGCTCCCATTCTTTTTGACTTTCCCAGCAATCCTGTCTCCAAACCCGCCTCCTTAGGGCTGGTAAAATCCAGCCCTATGTAATTACCTTGGTGACCACATCCTGCCATTAACCCTGACCACCTCATCTGTGTACCTCCTTCATCTGGTCTGCAGCTAACTCGCACCAAGTCCTGTTCACCCATCTCCCTTGTGCTCGCTGACCTACATTGGCTCCCGATTAAGCGCGCCTCAATTTCAAAGTTCTCATCCTTGTTTTCAAATCCCTCCATGGCCTCGCCCCTTCCTCTCTCTGTAATCTCCTTCAGCCCCACAACCCCCCCGAGATATCTGTGCTCCTCTAATTCTGCCCCCTTGAGCATCCCTGATTATAATCGCTCAACCTTTGGTGGCCGTGCCTTCTGTTGCCTAGGCCCTAAGCTTTGGAATTAATTCCTAAACCTGTCCGCCTCGCTACCTCTCTTTCCTCCTTTAAGACGCTCCTTAAAACCTACCTGTTTGGCCAATCTTTTAGTCACCTGCTCTAATTTATTCCTATGTGGCTCGGTGTCAAATTGTTTGTCTTAAAATACTCCTGTGCAGCGCCTTGGGACGTTTTACTACATTAAAGGCGCTATATAAATACAAGTTGCTTTGTTGCTTGATCCAATAAAATTCTGAAGGCCCCATCAAAAAATGGGCTGTCCTATGGCCAGCATGACTAGAAGGAGACCTAGTCAAATTCTGTATGCTGACAAAAATAGACTGCCCCTTTAAAGTGCTGCAGGTCTTTACAGCAACACATGATTTCCCACTCACAAACAAATGATCTGGCAATCCAATACATTATTCATGCAGGGAGCTTCTCCACAGAATGCTAATTAAGGTGACCCCAAAAATACAGGTAGAATCAGCATACTAATGACCCTGATAGTGCACACCATCCAACCTCTCCCCAAATCAGAGGCCCAATCCAAAATTTGCAGTAATGTATTTTAAACACACTACTTTCTTGTTTCAATATCAAAATCAAGTAACATGCATTGTACTGAAGTGGTTTATTATATGATTTGTCACCTTGACATAATTCCTAACATATGGAAGATAATACCAAGTCGGGCATTCTAGAGCAGAATCAATTGTGATACAAGGATATGAACTGCAACAGCAATAATGTTGTTTCCAAAGTGATCATCCATTATCAGACATCAATAAAGAGAAGCCCCCAGCGAATCCTGTTGGTGGTAAGCTTGCTGCCTGATTGTTCTTTTTTTTTAAAAGACACTTTACTTGATGCTGTCAGCTTCCAGTGACTGAAGTTCTCCCGCTGTTAATGGTGGAGTCAGCCAGTTACTGCTGAAGGGGCAGATTATAGTAATCAAGATTGGAATTACCAACCTGCTTCCTGATCTCTCATTTTTAAGTGCCACTGGAAACAAGGTTAATGAGAACAATCAATCTATGTGTTCAGATAGCATTGGGGTTGCAGGGTATAACAAAATGTGTTTGCTGTAAACTGCCTTCTCTCTTCTTATCCACTCAGCCTCCTATAATGACCGTATTTCTCACTTATACTGCCAGAAATCCAGCCACTGGTCAATAAAGTATTCCAATTACCACCATTGTGAAAAATAACCCTAACTCAAGTAGGAAAATTTACCATCAACAGTAACCCATTTCAGACTTTACCATTCGCTCTGATTTTAAAGGTGAAACCTAATTTCTAAAATATAAATTGCATTTGTTGTGACCCTGCATATCTGTAGGAGTTCTTCCAATCTCTTATTGTAACTTTGGTGGCACCCCCCAGAGAAACAGCATAAGTAACTGAATTCCTCCAGGAGTTTCACAAAATCTCCTACCAAATGATCCAATGGTAGATCGGGACAACACCTGGAGAAATACAGGGTCTGGGTTTATGATGCACTTTTACACGCAGGGAATCTATTCTGTCGATCTTTCTAAAATTTCAGCACTTGCCTCATGACACTGAACGATCAACTAATATTACAGTAATAATGTCAATGAGATGTCAAGGCAGCATTATTATTGTAACAACAACTACAATATCAATAAAATACATTGCCATCCATATATTTAAAAGTCTTCATCTAGCATGTATCCATCACTTCACGCCTTTCAAAGGCATCATCCGTGACAGTGTCACACATCAAGGTATCACAATTAAGAGATTCTCCCTCAGGTTATCATATATACTTCGGACAAAAGTAGTGATTGGCTGAAATGAAGGATTCTCTGTTAAATCACTAATCAAATATTTGACCAGAAGGCTTGAGATTTGATTCATGGTTAGTATTGAGTGCACTGCTCTCAGTTGGGTGTCACTAGGGATGCTACAGTTGGCCTCACCGTATTTGGGCTGAAGAGAAGAAAATCAACAAGACTTCCATCACAGGACTATTATCCAGTGATGATTAATGGAAACTGCACATTGGGGCACATTGGGTGAACGAGTCGCCTGTAGTTTCATTTGAATGGCTGATTCCCAATCCCTCACCCAATGTTCATGCCTTTAAATCTTGCAGTAGTACATTAGTTCCTACCCCTGCCCCATTCAAAAGTGAGATCCCAGTCATCCATAATGCCAGGAGATCACCATCAATATTAAAGTGAGTCTGACCTGAAAAACTATACACAGGCATCCCACGTCTTGTTCGGTGGACATAATCTTCCATTCAGGATTTTGTCTCAGCAGAAAATCTCGATGACAGGCTCCTTAGCTGCATTGACAAACAGCAGTAATGTCTCCTGTTAGTGGAATATTCATTTAGACTTCGAGCTGACTTACAGCAACAAAGGGAGAACAAAGGAAGGAGAAGGAACATCTGCAGGATGAGGCAATGTCCTTTCTGAAGAGTTTACCAGGAGCAAATCAGCTATGTGGCATGGATAGAATAAGTAGTGTCTGTATCATTTTTGCCTCAATAGAGAGATACTCACAGACATCACTCAACTGACAGCAGCTGCAGACAGACCTAAAACAACAATCTTTGATCATTAGTATGTTCCCCATAGCTACAAAGATTGCAGGAGTGCTGAATTGCCACACCATTGGATTTTTTCAGTCATTGATGGATGATTATGTACACATTTCAGTCCTGTACATGGCTATCATCTGGGCTGTGCCAAACAAGACAGAAATACCATATAAAAGACATAAAAATACATCAGTCAAAGTGGACAAGTGTCAGACCTTTATCACCTCCACTATACCAAAAACACACTGGGCGCAATCAGAGATACACAATATTCCAAATTTTACTGACACTGTATAATCTCAGTTCACCTAGATGTGCAGCAACATGACAGTATTGCATCCTAAAATGCACTCAAGCTGAGCATAATAAGCAGAAGTAATTAGCTCTGAAGCTAATGTGCTCACCATACTGCAGCTCTCTGCCTTGCAGCTCAGAGATGTCGCTGTTCCCTAGTTTATACATTCTACTTTTTCATTAAAAATAGCAGAGTAAAATATAACCTGTAAAAGCCTAAATAATTGCTCATATTAACCATTATAATCCGCAGAGAGCTGCACTCTCAAAATGATTAATGTTTTAATCACAATAATCTGTTTATTGATGGCTATCACCTGAAGTCTATAGAAAGCACTGCTTGCTAAAACTTCAGAATCAGGAAATCTACCTGGTATTTAAGTATCCATCTCAAGCAGATGTATTACAATATCAATGCTGAATTTTCAGCCCATTGACGATTACTAGGTGGAAAATCTAGTCCTAATCATTAGAACATGCCTTTGCCTGAGGTGGCTGAAACAAATGAGTCACGACCAAATCAGTTAATGAAGACCATAAAACTGATCAAGATTTTAATTTCTGTCGTTTTCACCAACCTTTCCATAAACTTTCCTATCAGCCCTCTGATTAGCTTTTGTTGCTTATGGCTTGTGCACAGTTTGCAGGGAAAATACTAATCACACACTCTCTGTTACTGAAGTTTATTTGAGGAAACTGACATGCATCACAATGATGCACCACTATAATGATGGAAATTAGCACATCAAGGTAATCAACTTAATCAGCTTTGATTTCTTCTATTAAAACTACTTAAATGCGGTACTGTTGCTTCCCCTGGAGATCAATTTAAGTTTATTTTACAGGTATTTACCTCAAAATTCAAAAGGGTCAGCCACAAAATGTCTCTGGAACTTTATGGGGGTGAGCGGGTGAGTTCGATGGTGGATCAGGTGGGTAAGTGTTTTGTTTGCCCAGTGGGTCGGGACCCCACTGTCAACCCGCTGCCATGTGCCTTTCCCAGATGTCAGGTCAGTCAGCGCTGAACAGACCCGACAGGCAGCGGCGGGGAAGGCAATTCAGGTCATTATGACCTTGTTAACAGCCCATTAAGAAGTATTTTGAGCACACCTTCACATTTTATGAAGTTGCCCACCGGGTCCACGCTGCTCGGGGATCATGCCAGGTCAGCAGGTCAGGAGTTGTATGACCCTAATATCATCTCATTACTTGACAACTGCAAATGTGCTATAAAACCTCCCATCTCACATCTGTTCACATTCCAAGCTCAGAAGCTGTTGCTTACTGCATTTGGAAGACAGATTGAGCTTTATGCAGGTTGCAAGTGTTTGGAGTAAACTCTCTATCCAGTGTCACCTCATTGAATCAACCTCGCTCACCAATGACAGACTGCTTCTGTCATCTCAAGTTCACGTGCCATCTATTCCATCAGCATCGGTGCCCTTGAAACTATTTCACCTTCGTCCTCAGAATCCCACCACTATCAGCCCCAACACCAGCAGCTCCAGGCACACCAGCAGCACCAACAGCACCAAACTTCTCCGCAATCAACTGCTGCTGTACAGGGCACAGGGCATCAGCACCTGACCACATTGCTGCCAGGGCCTCACCAGGGCCAGATTTACTTCCCTTGATACTGTACACCCTGGCTGCCACATGATGTGCCAGATTGGCACCACCTAAACCAACATCATAAAGCATCCCTACATTGCCCAAGCCATTCGTTTCACACTCATCACCATTGCGGGGTGTACTGTTATGTCTCACCTTTCACTGCAACTCACTAAACCACTTCCAAATATTCACACAAATCTGTCCAAGAACGCAAAGTGTTGAAAATAAAGATTTCAATGTTTGACAGCACATTAACAGAAACCTCACATGAACATTGGCTGAAACACATAAGTGCCTACTCTTGTGTGTTGTTGGTTGGTATGATTGGATTAGGATGAGGGTGATTGTGAGGGATGGCTAGTGAGATGGGGAAGTGATATTGTAGATAGAGAGGGATGGGTGTAGGTGAATGGTAAGTTGGTGTGAGTAAGGATTATTATGTCCGTGAATGATTGAGACACGGGCAGCAGGAGTTGAACAAAACAAGTCTTTACTGAATGAAGTCAATTGGGAAACTGAAACTACAGAGGCTCACTAGCGCCTTTTATATAGGGGTGGTCGCTGCCGGTACTGCAGTCTGAGACCAGTTATTCTCTTAAAGGTACATACACAACAATTCCTCCCCTTTTAGATAAACAGTACATAACATTCATTTAACAACTAAATGATAACTAATTACAATCACAATTACGGTTGCTGGATACATTGGTTAAGTTTAAGCAATTATAAGTTCAGTCTTTGAGGAGGCTTCCTGATTCTGTCTGGATAACGCCTCTTTGGGGTATCAGGTTCTTCTGGCAAGGTTGAGTTGGGATTAATGTCGTTGTTTGGTTCATCTGCTTCCAATATCACCGATTCTGCGGTAGCTGCAATTGGTACGTCGATTTCATTGCCAGGTGTATCAGATCGTGGTGTGGAGTTGACGTTTTCCAGTGACTCTAGAATCTGGTCAGCATGGCGTCTTACAATGCTCTCTCCAACGTCCACGGTATACATGAGAGGTCCTTGCCGTGTACAAATCGTTCCTGGCTGCCATTTCTCAGTGCGGTAGTCCCGGGCCAAAACTGGTTGACCTATCTTAAAACACCTGGTCGGCCTTTCATTCATATTCTGAAACTGCTTGTTCTCCACATCTCTTCGGACGTTTGGCTTAACCAAATCCAAGCGGCATCGTAGTCTTCGATTGAAGAACATCATGGCTGGAGTTTGGTTGGTAACCGCATGTGTCGCATTCCGGTAGGCAAACAAGAAGTTGTCCACCTTGTGTTGTAGGGGTATATCTTCATTACACATTGCCTTGATAGCCTTCTTGAATGTTTGAACAAACCTCTCGGCCAATCCATTAGTGGCTGGATGATATGGGGCAGATGTGTAATACTTAACACCATTGTTCTTTAAGAACCTCCGGAACTCTTCAGACACAAACTGTGGTCCATTGTCAGAGCAAATCTGTTCAGGCAGCCCATTCCTGGCGAATATGGTTCGTAAAACTGTGATAGTTTTTTCCGTGGTGGTTGAGGACATTTTTATTACCTCTGGCCACTTTGAATGTGCATCCACCGCAATTAAAAACATCAAGTCCATGAAGGGACCAGCAAAATCAATGCGCACCCTTTGCCATGGGGATGAGGGCCACTCCCATGGATGTAGAGGAGCTTGTGGTGGGGCGTTTTGGACCTTCTGGCATCCTGCACAGCTCTTGGTCATCTCTTCGATTTCTCTATCGATTCCCGGCCACCACACAAACGCTCTGGCTAAGTTCTTCATTTTTACCCCACCCAGATGACCCTCATGAAGCTCATTGAGCACTCTACCCATCAACTTAGGTGGAATTACTACTCTGGATCCACACATCAAGGTTCCTCTGCACACTGACAGCTGTTCTCCTCTCGGCGAGAATGCTGGCAGCAGTGGTTCGCCATGTGCTGGCCATCCCTTCACCGTTAACTCATAGACCCGTGATAGTGTCGGGTCATTCCGTGTTTCCTTTTCTATGTTTGCATTCGTCACAGGGAGACATTCGACTATGGTCGAGTGGAATAACTCCATTGGATCCATTGCAAGGTCTTCTTCTTCCACCGTCGGCAACGGTAGGCGTGACAATCCATCAGCATTCCCATGCTGTTTAGTTCCTTTGTACTCGATGTCATATTGGTGTGCCCCTAGGAAAAGGGACCACCGCTGCAGCCGTTGCGCTGTCATTATTGGTACGCCCTTCTGAGGGTTGAAAATGGAGACAAGAGGTTGATGATCGGTTAGTAGAGTAAATTTTTGACCGTGCAGGTAGTGATTGAACTTCTTCACCCCCCACACTAGGCTGAGGGCCTCTCTGTCAATCTGGGCATAGTTACACTCGGCAGAAGTTAACGAGCGTGATGCAAAAGCTATCGGCCTCTCTAAACCATCAAGGAATTTATGTGACAGTACCGCCCCAATGCCGTAGGGAGACGCATCACACGCCAGTCTGATCGGCAGTGCTGGGTTGTAGTGAGCCAATACTTCTCTTGAAGTGATTAAGTCCTTACTCTTCTGAAACGCCCGCTTACAGTCATTGCTCCATTTCCATGCTACTCCCATTCGTAGCAGGGCATTCAGTGGGTGCAGAATTGTCGACAAATTCGGCAAAAACTTATGGTAGTAATTCACCAATCCGAGGAATGACCTCAGTTCCGACACATTTTCAGGCGCTGGGGCCTTAACAACTGCTTCAATTTTGTCAGGGGACTTATGTAACCCCTCTTCATCAATCACGTGGCCACAATACGATATCTGTTTCTTAAAAAACTCGCACTTGGGCCGGTTGGCTCGTAGCCCATGTTCCCGTAGTCTAGTGAGCACCTGTTCTAGGTTGTTAAGGTGTTCACTGTCATCTTCACCTGTCACAAGGATGTCGTCCAAGTAACACTGAGTCCCCGGAATCCCTTGCAGGACTTGTTCCATCGCTCTTTGCCATATCGCCGGAGCCGATGCTACTCCGAATACCAATCGATGATACTGGTAAAGACCTTTGTGAGTGTTTATCGTGAGATACTTCCTAGAGGATTCTTCAACCTCCATCTGCAAATACGCTTGTGCTAGGTCAATTTTTGTAAAACACTTCCCTCCAGACAGTGAGGCGAAGATGTCTTCTATCCTTGGAAGAGGATATTGTACTGTGTGAAGGACTGGGTTCACCGTCACCTTGAAATCCCCACAAATGCGAATCTTCCTTGGCTCCTCAGACTTATTGCTTAACGTTTTCTTCATGACAGGGACGATGGGTGTCGCCCACTCGCTCCAGTTGACCTTAGACAACACGCCTGCCTTCTCCAGATTCTCCAGCTCTGCCTCGATGGCTGGGCGAATTGCATATGTTACCGGTCTTGCTTTGAAAAACTTGGGAATTGCATTCTCTTCTATTTTTATCGAGGCGGTTACGCCTTTAAGAGTGCCCAGTTCTTGTTGAAATACCTCTTTGCCGTTAGCTAAGATTGTTGACAATCGTCCAGGAGTGACGTCTTCATCTTTTTTACCATCCACCGTCATTGAATGAATGGGGTGCCAATCTAAGCTTATCTTCCTGATCCATTCACGTCCCAATAACGGTGGTCCACCATTTTGCAGTATGTAGAGATACAATTTCCGTATTTTCTTGCCGTTGTATTCGACAGGCACTCTTATTTTTCCTCGGGGGTATACTTTTTGCCCTGTATACGTCGTCAAGATGATGGATGTCTCTCTCAAGGGTATGTGTGAGAATAGCCGCTCGTAGTCTCGTCGATTCATGACGGTTAGCGCTGATCCTGTGTCCAATTCCATTTTAACTTGGGACCCTGCTATCGTGAGGGTGACCCAAATGGTTCGGTGATCCTCTTTTGCGATTACATTGTGAAGTTTGAGACAGCTTAGTCTCCTGTTCCCGGATTCACTATTGCTTATCTGGTCTTCGGAACTACTGTCCGTCATCTTTTGTACTTTCTTGTACGGTTCCTTAGTAGCCTTTTTGTTGTCGCTGGTCTTCTTCCCAGACCTGCAAACTCGTGCAATGTGTCCCAGCTTTCCGCATTGCCTGCATATTTTGTCCTTGGACCAGCAGTCCTTCTGGTCATGGTTAGTTCTGCCGCAGCGATAACATTTTGCAAATCCCCGTGTCATTTCATGGGTGCCATATTCCTGTGGCTTTTGTTGAATTTCCGCAGCTCCCCTGGCTGCTGCTTCGTACGATACTGCCACGCTGAAAGCCTTATCTAGCGTCAGCTCTTTCTCTGACAGTAACTTCTTCTGTGTTCCTTCACTCAGGAGTCCACAGACAAATTTGTCCCGTAGGGTATCTGCCAGTCCTGCTCCGAACTGGCAGTGCTTTGATAGCTTGCGTAGTTCCTTAAGGTACTCAGCATTGCTCTCATCTTTATGCTGAGTTCTCCTGTGGAATTTAAATCTTTCTGCTATCAACAGCGGTGCAGGGTTTAGGTGTACGTGTAGGACAGCAACAATTTCGTTAAAACTCTTCGCCTTCGGTTTGGCTGGAGTAATCAGGTCCTGCAATAGGCCGTATGTTCTAGCACCCATTAAGTTTAGCAATACCGATGCCTTTTTCTCATCGGCTATTTCGTTTGCCTCGCAATATACCTCGACTCTTTCCACATACGTGGTCCAGTCCTCTATTGTATTATCAAAGGCCGTGATACAGCCAGTCTTCGGCATCTTGAAAATCTAAAATGGCGCCTCCCGCACTTTGCCTTCTTCCCCGCTGATTACGATGGCGCCTCCCGCGCTTTGCCTTCTTCCCCGCTGTTGCTAGCGCTGCTTTCCATGGTTTCCATTGCAACCTGCAGCTCCACGCGGTTTCCTGCGCATTTAATATTTCTTTTTTTTATTATTTTCCCATCGTGGAACAATCCTGTGGGACTCTTGCCTCCCTCTTCTCGGGTCTATACGCAGCCCGGCTTCGTAGCACCGGCCGCGCCCTGTGTGCTCCACCCTCTCTCTCTCCTCTTCCCGCCGACGCTGCTCGGCCCTGTTGCAAGCCACCCGCTCGAGTTTGCGACCGCCGCAGCCCAGGAAGGATCAGTGTACTACCTGCCACCAGCCCGATTTGCTGAATCACCGTCGACAGGAACCAGGCCCCGCTTTCGACAGCTTCTCCAGCAATCTTCAACTCCGCTAACACAGGGGCGGATGCCCACGGTCGACGCCCGTTTCTACTGCCTCTTTCTTCCTTCTGGCCTCGACCTCTGCTCACTTAGCTGCAGGAATGGATCCCAGGAGGTGGTGCAGACTGTAGGTAAGTTTGTATCTGCTCGTCGCCAGTATTATGTCCGTGAATGATTGAGACACAGACAGCAGGAGTTGAACAAAACAAGTCTTTACTGAATGAAGTCAATCGGGAAACTGAAACTACAGAGGCTCACTAGCGCCTTTTATACAGGGGTGGTCACTGCCGGTACTGCATTCTGAGACCAGTTATTCTCTTAAAGGTACATACACAACAAGGATGGGCAGGAGTAGGGTAGGGAAGGCAGAGTGATGGAGATGTGATGAGTGGCACAGCAGGATGAGGTTGAGTGTGGCTTTGCAGTAAAGTTTCGTGATCTACTGAGATCATTGAAAGGTTTGCGTAACTGCAGCCTGGTCCTCCTAACGACATCCCTGCTTGTGTCCTCCTGTGCAATGAGCAACCAGGCTGCTTTGATCTCCTGGGGTGGTCTCTTCCACCCATGGAAAGGGAAGAGAACCTCCCTGCATGCTGTGACTCCCTCCATAATCTAGCCCTCAGTGTGTAGGATGATCACAGGTATAATCTTGCTTTCCACCATTCAGTTGTTGTTGAGGCATATCGGGACTCCGAACTCCCTTTAGTACTCGTTGGCCCAGAAATTTGGGTCGAGGGCTTCCCGCGGGTGTAAGCCCCCGACCTGCACTTATCTTGTGTGCCGGCCGTTGAGCTGTGGGCCCCCGTGGAATTCCGATCCTGGGCCTGCTCCAACTGCCAGCGCACAATGCTTGTGTATCCCAGGGGCGCAGTTAGTTCAATGCGTCCCCTGGGATCACGTGGGCCATGGAGAGCCAATCGGAGCAGGGAATGCTTCATTCATAAGTTTGACAGGAAGGGCTGTCAACTTATCAATACTACAAGCCCCAAAACATCACTAAATCTTCAAATATTTTTTTTTTAAATCACATTTTTTAAATAAACTATAAATTACATGAAATAACTATTTTAAACAATAATTTAAATTTTTGAAATTTTTTTTTAATTTTCTAACGGGGCTAAAGATAACCTTACCTTTCTTTAAAGTATTTAAAAATAATAAACCTGTGGAAAAAATGATTTGATTTTAATTAATTCACTACTTACCTTGTAAAAAGCAGGCCTTGCAACTGCTTTTTATATGTGTAACTTCTGGAGACTTACCCTCCCGGGAAAACCTGCAAAAAAAAGTAAGTTCGATGCGCACGCGCAGCCTCTCCTGCACACGCGTTCGAACTCTGAACCTCTTCGTTCAGAGGAACGCAAGTGGCGGTTTCCCACGCATGTGCAGTGCATGCAGGAAACCGACACTTCCATTGGGCTTACGGGTGAGTACCCAGTGCGTACTCACCCGTGGAGACCCGAATTTCTGGGCCGTTATGTTTTTGGATCTTTCCTACCCTTTTTACAGGATTATTTTGACTGTTGTGTCTTAAATCACTCTCATGGGTAAGTCGCAACTCCCCATGTCTTTGTGACTATATCATAGCCTCAAGATCTAGGTAATGCACCTAGGATAACAGATCATAAAATCACAACAGTTAATTAGGTAAATCGGGAGGTTGCAAAGGCTTTAAACTAGTAACACAGGGTGAGGGATCAACAAGAAATTAAACAAGCCTAAATATAAATGAAACAGGAAAGGAGAGCATAGGACAGACTAAACTAAGGGAGAACATAAATGGCTAGGGAATAAATAAAGTTAGAGAACAGGAGTTTAAAAAGATGGTTAAAAATAAAGTGAGAGGAATGCTATTAAAAATGAGTAAACTGTCTGTACAGCAATGCACACATTCTGTAATAAAACAGGGGTACTGTAGTCAATAATATGTTACGAGGAACTAGATATAGTAGGGATTACTGAGACATGGCTACAGAAAATTCAAGACTGGGGGTTAAACATTACAGGGTATAACACATTTAGAAAAGATAGAGAGGGAAAAGGGGAAAGTGTACTTATTAGAGAGAACATAATGGCAGTAGAAAAATCTAATGCAGATAGCAGTAAGACAGAAATAGAATCCATGTGGATAGCAATAAAAAATAATAAAGGATCAATCCAATAATAGGGGTAGTCTACAGACCACCTAACATTGGAAGTGAGGTTGAGGAAGAAATATGCAAACAAATGAGTAAAAACATAGAATAATAATCATGGAGGATTTCAACTATCCCAAAATTAATTGGCCAGAAGAGGTAGGTAAAGGGGATAAGGGAATGGAGTTCCTACAATATGTACAGGACTCCTTTTTAACCCCACATGTAAGAAGCCCAACAAGAGAGGATTTGCTATTGGAGCTAGTAATGGGGAATGAAACAGAGCAGAAAAGAGAAGTAGAAGTAAGAGAACATCTAGGCAATAGTGACGATAATATAATATGGTTTATGATAATAATTGAGAAGGACAGAAGCATGACTAAGACCATGGTAATAGATTGGAGACAAGCAGATTTTGAAGAGCTGAGAATAGAACTTGTGAAATAAAATAGACAACAATATTGGCAAACCATGATGTAGAACAGAAATGGGAAACATTTAAAATGGTGTTCAACAGAGTCCAGGAAAAAGTATATTCTGCTAAAAAAGAGGAACAAACTAAACATTAATGAGACACTATGGATGAATAAAGACACAAGGTACAAACTGAAGGTAAGGAAAGAGGCATGCATCAAATACATGAGCAGCAGGTGAGATTAGGAGATAAATCAAAAAAATTAGGAGGACGAAGCAAAACTATGAAATTAAATTATCAAGGAACATTAAAAAAAAATAGTAAAATATTCTACAGGTACATAAATAAAAAAGGAAAGTTGGGATTGGAATTGGGCCACTAAGGAATGGACAGGATAACTGGACACTGAATATATTTAAGAAGGATTTCTAGACACAAAAGGGGTATGGGAGAGAGCGGGAATATAGTATTGAGATAGAGGGTCAGCCATGATCATATTGAATGGCGGCGCAGGCTCGAAGGGCCTAATGGCCTACTCCTGCTCCTATTTTTCTATGTTTCTATCTTTTTATAAGATGACAGGCAGCGATAGCAAAATGGCAGAAATATTATATAATTATTTTGCTTCAGTATTTACCAGGGAGACAGATCAGGTGGACATGATATCGAAAGATGAGAGTAGAAATGATATAACCACATTTAAAATAAAAAGAGGAGAAATATCAATAAACTAATCAAACTGAAAGAGGATAAAACTCCTGGTCTGGATGGATTACATCCACACATTTTAAAAGAATCTAAAGAAGCGATAGCAGAGACACTATTACACATATTTAATAATTTGTTAGAAGAAAGTGTAGTGCCAAAGGACTGGTGGATAGCTAACGTTATATCCATATTTAAGAAGGGAGATAGAAAATGTCCAGAGAAATATAGACTAGTCAGATTAACATCGGTGGTAGGAAAAATAATGGAATCCATACTAAACATTAAAATAGAGGACAATCTAAAAACTAGAAGTATAATAACATATAGTCAGCATGGATTTCAAAAGGGAAAGTCTTGACCAATTTTTTTGAAGAGAGAGTAGACAAGGATAATGTGGTAGATGTAATATATATAGATTCCAAAAGGCCATTGATAAGGTGCCACATAATAGCCTAATGAATAAGGTAAGAGCATGCAGAGTCAGGGAACAAGTAGCAGAATGGATAGCTAGCTGGCTGCAAGGCAGAAAGCAGAGAGTAAGGGTATGGGTAGCTATTCAGAGTGGCAGAAGGTGGAAAATGGGATCCCACAAGGATCAGTGCTGGAACTACAGTTGTTCACAATTTATATTAACAATTTAGACTTTGGAATCAAAAACACAATTTCTAAATTTGCGGTGACACCAAATTGCTGGGGGAGGATAATTAATGCGGAGGAGGACTGCAACAAATTACAAGAAGACATTAATAAACTTGCAGAATGGGCATATAATTGGCAAATTAAGTTCAACACAGATAAATGTGAGGTATAACATTTTGGTAAGAAAAATAGGGAGGTCACATATTACTTTGTCAAAATAAAAACCTAAATGGGGAAGAGGAGCAAAGGGATCTCGGAGTACACAAATCAGTAAAAGTATCGACTCAGGTTAACAAGGCCATTTCCCTCCTAGGCACCAGTAGAGAGAGTGGCATCCCAGGTGGGTTAGAGAGTGAGTTAGAGGGGTCAGCACTTGATAAAGCATCCAGCACGAGGGAGTAGGAGCAGGGAGCAGTGGAAAGTGCAGCCCAGGTTCACCAGAGGGTAAGCTGAGCTCCCAGCTCTGCTGAGAAGGATGGAATTAGTGAATTCAGGGGTCCAACCTTCTAGTGAAAACTCCTTTCGGCACACATACAGTTGTACAATGTATTGGAAAGCCTGCCAAGGAAATGCCGGACCAGGTCCGAATATTTGGAGGAGTCCACTTCCAGCTTGTGTGCTGTCATCTTGCAGGGCATCAGCACTCTGCGGTCTAAAAGAAAGGATAACTTGCATTTAAATAGTGCCTTTCAAGACCTCAAGACATCCCAAAGTGCCTTACATCCAATTAAGTATATTAAGTGTAGACAATGTTGTAATGTAGGAAATGCAGCAGCCAATTTGCACACAGCAAAGTCCCACAAACAGCAATGTGATAATGACCAGATAATCTGTTTAGTTTTTTAAAATTCATTTATGGGATGTGGGTGTCACTGGCAAGGCCAGCATTTATTGCCCATCCATAATTGCCCTTGAGAAGGTGGTGGTTGTTAAATCTGGATATCTTTAGGTAGTGTGTCCTTCAAATAATCGACAGAGGCTGCAGATAACAAACAACAGGTGTTTACTGGATGAGGGTTGCTCTAAAACTAAGCAGTACAGATCCCTACTCAGGGTTATATACAGGTGTGGTCACTGCCGGTACTACAGTATACAGGAGCTGTAAAAAGTAGTTCTCCCCTTAAAGGTACATACATTACAATTCCTCCCCTTTTAGATTAACAGTACCATAACATTCATTTAACAATTAACACTTTTAACATGCAACATTAACTGAAAATAGTCCATTTATAAATTCAGTCTTGTAATGATCAATAACATGTCATTCTATAGTGGACACTAGGTGGAGCCGTAGAGCTGTGTAGAGCTGTATATAGCTGTATGTATATAAGACTACACTACCCAGCTGTATGTATATTAAGACTACATTACCCATGAGGCACTAGGCTACCCAGAAGGCAGCAGTCAAGATGGATGCCTCTACAGATACTGTACCTAGTCCACATGTGCTCAATAAAGTGTCTAGCAAAAGCTAGCTGTGTTCATAATAAGAATGTCTATTTATTAATGAACATAAGATGGTACAAGGATGGTGAAATCTGCTGAAAATTGTGAAAAGCGACATGGAGAATTTGAAGCCACGAGAGCGTTTGAAACTCACAGGAAATATCGACTACAATTGGCAGACTTTCAAACAACAATTTGAACTCTACATTGCAGCCATTGGATTCAGTACGAAGCCAGATGCAAGGAAGATAGAAACATAGAAACATAGAGATAGGAACAGGAGTAGGCCATTCGGCCCTTCGAGCCTGCTCCGCCATTCAATGAGATCATGGCTGATCTTCATCTGAGATCTTAGCTGATCTTACCAGTTCAGTACCCCGTCCCCGCCTTTTCTCCGTAACCCTTAATCCCCTTAGCCTTCAGAAATATATCCAATTCTCTCTTGAAAATATTTATTGAATTAGCCTTCACAGCCCTCTGTGGCAGGGAATTCCACAGGCTCACCACTCTTTGAGTGAAGAAATTCTTCCTCATCTCTGTTTTAAATGATTTGCCTGCTATTTTTAGACTGTGGCCCCTGGTTCTGTGCTCCCCTGCCATTGGAAACATTCTCTCTGAATTCAGCCTGTCCAGGCCTGCCATAATTTTATATGTTTCGATGAGATCCCCTCTCAATCTTCTAAACTCCAGTGAGTACAAGCCCAAACTATTCAATCTCTCCTCGTAGGTCATTCCCGCCATTCCAGGTATCAGCCTGGTGAATCGCCGCTGCACTCTTTCCATGGCAAGAACATCCTTCCGCAGATGGGGCGACCAAAACTGTACACAATACTCCAGATGCGGTCTCACCAGCACCTTGTACAGCTGTAGTAAGGTATCCCTATTCCTATACTCGAACCCCCTTGATATGAAGGCCAACATACCATTTGCCTTCTTAATCGCCTGTTGCACCTGCATGCTCTCCTTCAGTGACTGGTGCACAAGAACACCCAGGTCCCTCTGCACTTCCCCATCTCCCAATCTATTGCCATTTAGATAATAATCTACCCTCCTGTTTTTACCCCCAAAGTGGATAACCTCGCATTTATCCACATTATAGTGCATCTGCCACGTATCCGCCCATTCCCCCAACCTGTCCAAATTGCACTGTAGCCTCCTGACATCCTCATCAGAGCCCACCCCTCCTCCTAGTTTAGTGTCGTCAGCGAATTTGGAAATATTGCATCCAATTCCCTGATCCAGATCATTTATATATATTGTGAACAGCTGGGGTCCCAGGACAGATCCTTGCGGCACCCCGCTGGTCACTGCCTGCCACTCCGAAAACGAGCCGTTTATTCCAACTCTCTGTTTTCTATCCGCCAGCCAGTTCTCTATCCACGTTAATACTTTGCCCCCAATCCCATGAGCCTTAATTTTGCATGATAATCTTTTGTGTGGAACCTTATCGAAGGCTTTCTGGAAGTCAAGGTACACCACATCCACTGGCTCTCCCCCATCTATTTTACCAGTTACTTCCTCAAAAAATTCCAGCAGATTAGTCAAACACGATTTACCCTTTGTAAATCCATGTTGACTCTGTCCGATCCTTTCCCCATTTGTCAAGTGCTCCGCTATTTTATCCTTAATAATGGACTCTAGCATTTTGCCCACAACCGATGTAAGGCTTACTGGTCTATAATTCCCTGCTTTCTCTCTACCCCCCTTTTTAAATATTGGGGTAACATTAGCTACCCTCCAATCCACGGGTACTGTTCCCGAGTCAATGGAGTTCCGGAAGATGATCCTTAGAGCATCTGCTATCTCCAGGGCCACCTCCTTAAGTACCCTAGGATGTAGTTTATCAGGCCCCGGGGATTTGTCGGCCTTCAGTCCCCTCAACTTACCCAACACCATATCCCTAGAGATACTAATTTCTGTCAGCTCCTCCCTCTCATTAGTCCCTATGTTTGCCGATATTCCTGGGAGGTTATTTGTGTCCTCCTTTGTGAATACAGAACCAAAGTATGAGTTTAATTGGTCTGCCATTTCCTTATTCTCCATTATATATTCTCCCGAATCGGACTGCAAGGGACCGACTTGGGATTTTACCAGTCTTTTCCTCCTGATATACCGATAAAAGCTTTTGCAGTCTGTCTTTATGTTTGCTGCAAGTTTACTTTCGTATTCTATTTTCCCCTTCCTGATTAATCCCTTTGTCCTCTTTTGCTGTATCCTGTACTGCCCCCAATCTTCCGGTCTGGTGCTTTTTTTTGCCAGTTGATATGCCCTTTTTTTTGATTTTATGCTGTCCCTAATTTCCCTCGTTATCCACGGTTGAGTCACCTTTTTAGGTTTATTTTTATGCCAAACCGGTATAAACATGTTCTGGAATTCTTCCATTCTATCTTTGAATGCTTGCCATTGTCTATCCACTGTCAATCCCCCCAGAAACACCACCCAATCAATCTTACCCAATTCCCGTCTCATACCCTCGTAATTCCCTTTATTTAAGTTCTGGACCTTAGTCTCTGATTCAATTTCCTCACTCTCCATCTCGACTGAGAGCTCGATCATATTATGATCGCTCTGACCCAAGGGGCCTCGTACAAGAAGATTGCTGATAAGTCCCTTCTCATTGCACAATACCCAGTCTAAAATGGCCTGATCTCGAGTCGGCTCCTCGACATATTGGTCCAGATAACCGTCCCGAAAACATTCCAGGAATTCCTCCTCCTCAGAATTTTTACTAATTTGGGTAGTCCAATCAATATGTAAATTAAAGTCACCCATGATGACAGCTGTGCTCTTATCGCACGCTTCTCTAATTTCCCTTTTTATGCCTTCCCTCACCTCCATATTACTATTTGGAGGCCTATATATCACACCCACTAACGTTTTCCTCCCCTTGCTATTTCTCATTTCTACCCATACAGATTCCGTTTCATCCGAGTTAATATCCTTCCTTTCCATTGCATTAATCCCCTCCTTTACCAGCAATGCTACCCCACCTCCCCTACCTTTTTGCCGATCCTTCCTAAATATTGTATATCCCTGGATGTTAAGTTCCCAGCCTTGCCCACCCTGCAGCCACGTTTCTGTAATCCCAATCAAATCATACTTGTTTACCTCTATTTCCACAACTAATTCATCCACCTTGTTCCTAATGCTTCTAGCATTAAGATACAAAGCCTTCAGGCTTGCTTTTTTCACACTCTCATTATGAATTAGTTTGGCCCTTTGTGTTTCTCTCCTTTGCTTATTGCTTCTCACCTTTCTACCATCTATTTCTGACTTCATATGACTTCCCTCTTTTCCACTACCTAGGTTCCCATCCCCCTGCCAAATTAGTTTAAATCCTCCCGAACTGCCCTAGAAAATATTACCCCGAGGACATCGGCTCCCTCACAGTTCAGGTGTAGACCGTCCCCTTGGTACAGGTCACTCCTCCCCAAGAACTGGTTCCAATGCCTCAGGAATTTAAATCCCTCTCCCTTGCACCACTGCTCAAGCCACGTATTTAGCTTATCTATCTTACTCTCTCTAAACTTATTAGCTCGTGGCACTGGTAGCAATCCAGAGATTACTACCTTTGAGGTCCTACTTTTCAATTTAGCTCCTAACTCCCTAAATTCAGCTTGTAGGACCTCCTCCCTCTTTTTACCTACATCGTTGGTACCTACATGTACCACGACAACTGGCTGATCCCCCTCCCCCTTCAGAATGCTCTGCACCCGCTCCGAGACATCCTTGACCCTTGCACCAGGGAGGCAACATACCATCTTGGAGTCTCGGTCTCGGCCACAGAAACTCCTATCTATCCCCCTTACAATTGAATCCCCTATCACTATAGCCCTATCCCTCTTTTTTCCGCCCTTCTGTGCAGCAGAGCCAGTCATGGTGCCCTGAACCTGGCTGCTGGTGCCTTCCCCTGATAAGTCATCTCCCCCAACAGTACCCAAAACGGTAAACCTGTTTTGGAGGGAGATGACCGCAGGTGACTCCTGCACTACCTTCCTGCCTTTACCCTGCCTTTTGGTCACCCATTTACTGTCTGAGCTAGCCTTTACCTGCGGTGTGACCAACTCACTGAATGTGCTATCCACAATATCCTCAGCATCGCGTATGCTCCAGAGTGAGTCCATTCGCAGCTCCAGCGCCGCCATGCGGTCCGCTAGGAGCTGCAGCTGGACACACTTCCTGCACACATAGTTGTCAGGGACAGTGTCCCTGATTTCCCACATGGCACAGGAGGAGCATGGCACGGGTCCGAGTTGCCCTTCCATGACTTAACCCTTGCAATACCCTTTTATTTACTACGATTTAGCTTAATTATTGAATTCTACTTAGAATAAGTTTGTGAAAGTACTCACCAACCAGTCACCTACCTGTTTTCTGGTGTTGTATTTTCACTGCCGCCTCCTGTCCTGGAACCTTTTCCACCTAGGTTAGGCTCCTGAAATAAAATAAATTGAACCTACCTTTTCAACTTCCCCTAACCCCTAAAAGGTTAGAGGAGGTGGAAGGGTGGGAGACACTACACTAGCATTGCTGCTTACGGTTGCAGGCCCACAGGTGATAGAGGTACTTAATATATTTGTATTTAATCCAGAGGAGAACAGAGAAAAATTAGAAGATGTGCGAAAAAAATTTGATGCACATTGCTCTCCCAAAAAAAATGAGACCTATGAAAGATACATCTTCCGTTCTCGGGCAAAGCAGCAAAATGAGACTTTTGATAGCTTTATAACTGATCTGAAACTGAAAGCACACACATGTAATTTCTCTGAGCTCAAAGTATCCATGATTCGTGACCAGATTGTGTTTGGTATTCATGATAAAAAAAGTCAGGGAACGTCTGTTGAGAGAAACCGAATTGAATTTGGAAAATGCTGTGAAAATATGCCAAGCCAGGGAGCTAGCTCGAAAGCATGCAAAGACTTTCAGTGAAATCAATAATGATGCGATTGTAATGAGTGATAATGCTGCTGTCGGTGCTGTGTCCTACAAGGGGAAGAAACGTGGGCAGAACAGAAATGAAAAGCAATCGGAGGATGAAATTTTTAATTGTAAACGCTGTGGTTACAAACACCAGTTAAGACAATGCCCAGCGTTTGGAAAAATGTGCACAAAGTGTAATGGAAAGAATCACTTTGCCAAACAATGCTTTTCAAAAGTAAATACGAAGAAAGGGCAACGAGTTAATGTAATTGTGGACACTGACTTAAGTGAGACATTTTTTGTAGGAATGGTGTCATGTGACAATATCAAAAAGGATACAGAAAATGTGCAGCCCTCAAAAATGGACAATGCTGAACATAAAGTTAATGCAGTAACAGTGGACAAATGGATGATCCCACTGCAGGTAAATGGAGCATTAGTTACCTTGAAACAAGACACTGGGGCAAAAGCAAACTTAATCAGTATGAGTGACATTAACAATATGAAAGAAAAACCCAAAATACAGAAAAAGTCAGTACTACTGAAGGACTATATTGGACAGAAAATAGATAGCTTAGGTGTATGCAGACTTAAAGTTACAGTCAAAGACAAAGTGCATTATCTCATGTTTTCTGTTGTGCCTGAAAGACTTGATTCACTACTGGGTGACAAAGCTTGTGAGGACTTAGAACTGGTCAAGAGAGTCTACCGTATAAACTGTGCCATAAGCAGACCAGATGACTCGGTGGATTCTGTAGTGAATAAGTTCCAGGATGTGTTCAAAGGATTTGGAGTTCTACCATTCACTTACAAGATCCAGCTAAAGGAGAATGCTCAGCCAGTGGTACATGCTCCACGAAGAGTTCCAGCACCCCTGCATGACCGGCTCAAGAATGAACTGGACAGAATGACGACACTAGGAGTCATCAGGAAAGTCGAAGAGCCAACAGACTGGGTTAACTCCATGGCATGTGTAAAGAAAAAGAACAATGATCTAAGAATATGCATGGATCCAGAGGACTTAAATGCAAACATAAAACGTGAACATGACCAGATTCCCAAGCGAGAAGAAATCACCAGTGAAATATCAGGTGCCAGATACTTTACATATCTCGATGCCTCACAAGGATTTTGGCAACTAAAACTGGATGAAGAGAGCACCAAATACTGTACCTTCAACACACCATTTGGCAGGTATTGTTTCCTCAGAATGCCTTTCGGGATAATATCTGCATCTGAAATCTTTCATAGAGCGATGGAACACATAATTGAAGGTCTGGAAGGAGTTCGGGTCTATGTTGATGACATCATCATCTGGGGCTCCACACTGAAAGAACACAATGAGAGACTGACTAAAGTGCTACAGAGCATACGCCAGAATGGACTGAAGCTCAACAAAGCCAAGTGTCAGTTTGGCGTCCAGGAAGTCACTTTCCTAGGAGATAATCTATCTGGTAAAGGAATAGAGCCAGATATGGAAAAAGTAAACGCCATACTCAAAATGCCCCGACCCACTGACAAAAAAGGAGTGCTATGCATCATGGGGATGATAAACTTCATTGGAAAGTTCATTCCTAACTTGTCAGCCAAGACAGCTTGTCTGCGAGACCTGCTACATAAAACAAATGAGTTCGCATGGACAGAAAGACATGAACAAGAGTGGATAAACCTCAAAGCAGTGCTGACAACCACACCTGTACTCACCTTCTTTGACCCAACAAAAAGAATCAAAGTGTCAATGGATGCATCAAAAGATGGCCTAGGTGCGGTCTTGCTACAAGCAGAGGGTGAAGATTGGAAGCCTGTTGCCTATGCCTCCAGGTCTATGACTGATACTGAGTGTCGATACGCCCAGATTGAAAAGGAATGTCTAGGCTTGGTAGTTGGACTAGAAAAGTTTCATGGCTACATATATGGACTTCCCACCTTCACAGTTGAGACAGACCACAGCCCTCTGGTTGCCATCATAAAAATAAACCTGAATGAGATGTCTCCAAGGATTCAACGACTCATGATGAAGCTGCAAAGATATGACTTTGAACTGATCTACACACCAGGCAAATACATAGTGTTAGCAGGTGCACTATCCCGAGCACCCACAATGAGTCATGTGAGCTCTACTGAAGAAGACGTGGATGTTCATGTGAGTATGGTCACTGCTGCGCTGCCCGTGTCAGACACAAAATCAAAGCAAATAGCAGAAGAAAGAGTAAAAGATACAGTATTACAAACAATAATAGAGAACATTCATCATGGTTGGCCAAAAGGTTCCTGTCCAAAATATTTTCACATAAGGTCAGAATTGAGTGTCGCAAGTGGACTATTACTAAAGCAGAACAGAATTGTCATTCCACAGGCTCTACGTCAAGACATGCTCAAAAGGATTCATGAGGGACACCTCGGAATTGAAAAATGCAAAAGGAGGGCAAGAGACACTGTTTATTGGCCTGGCATAAATAAGGACATTGAGAACATGATAGGCAAATGTGAGACATGTCAGAAACACCAAAACAAACAAGCAAAGGAACCAATGATAGTAGCTGACATACCAACAGCACCATGGCAAAAGGTTGGAATGGACCTTTTTCATTTAAATGGTAAAGACTATCTAATAGTGATTGACTACTATTCTAACTATCCTGAGATGGCACTGCTCTCAAGCACCTCAGCAAACAGTGTCATAATGCATGTGAAATCCATCTTCGCCAGACATGGAATTCCCAGGATTGCCGTTAGCAACAATGGTCCGTGCTTCAACTGTAAGGAGTGGCAACAGTTTGTAGCACATTATGACTTTCAGCACATCACATCCAGTCCTTTGTATGCTCAGTCAAATGGTAAGGCAGAGAAAGGTGTTCAAGTTCTCACGCAGCTACTGAAGAAAGCGACAGAAAGCAAGTCTGATCCTTATCTCGCCCTGCTGAGCTACCGAGCCTCACCTTTAGACTGTGGTTCTTCAACTGCTGAACTACTAATGGGTCGCAAGTTGCGCACCACGCTACCCTGCTGTGCAAAAGAACAGCAAAGTGAGGAACTGAGACAGAGACTTCAACTGTTAAAGCTGAAACAGAAATCATACTATGACAAGTCATCCAAAACTCTAAAACCATTGACAAGGGATGATGTTGTCAGGATTGAGGATCCAGATGCATGGAACAGGAAAGCTACAGTTCCTGAGGAAGTAGGACCAAGGTCATACACTGTTAGAACTGAGGAAGGACAGATTCTCAGGAGGAACCGCTGTTCCCTCCTAAAAACACAAGAGACCATTCAAGACCAGATTGATGACAATGCCGCAACTGCATCTTGTCATTCACCGCCAGAACAATCTCATGAAGACACATCAGACTTACCCCTGTTGAGAAGATCCACACGTGAAGTAAAAAAGCCTGATAGACTTAATCTTTGAGAGCAATGTAAAGCTTTGAAAATGTGTTGACTGTTTTAAAAATGTTTATGTTTATAGAGCACTAACAAAAGTGTTACTGATATTATCTTTATTGTTTTCTTGAAAGTTGATTGATATTGATTTTGTTAAACCTCAAAGAAAGGGGGATGTAATGATCAATAGCATGTCATTCTATAGTGGACACTAGGTGGAGCCGTAGAGCTGTGTAGAGCTGTATATAGGTGTATGTATATAAGACTACACTACCCAGCTGTATGTATATTAAGACTACATTACCCATGAGGCACTAGGCTACCCAGAAGGCTGCAGTCAAGATGGATGCCTCTACAGATACTGTACCTAGTCCACATGTGCTCAATAAAGTGTCTAGCAAAAGCTAGCTGTGTTCATAATAAGAATGTCTATTTATTAATGAACATAAGAAGTCTTTGGGGCGGCTTCCTGATCCTTTCTGGATAGTGCCTTTCCTGAGTGCCTTGCTCTTGGTGCGGAGGCGATTCTGGCCCCCTGTCGTCGGTTGGTTCATCAGCTTCCGATACTGCTGTTTCTGGGGTAGATGCTACATGTATGTCGGGTTCATTACCAGGTACGCGAGACATGGGGTTGACTCGTTCCTGTGACGTTAGGATCTGGTCGACATGGCGTCTCACAATGTTCTCCCCAACATCCACTGTGTACATTAGTGGCCCCTGCCGTGTGCATATTGTTCCTGGTTGCCATTTCTCTGTTCGGTAGTCGCGGGCCAAGACTGGTCCCCGACATTGAAGCTCCTTGTCGGCTTCTCATTGATGTGCTGGAACTGCTTATTCTCAACATTTCTTTGTACATTTGGTCTGAGCAAATCCAGACGAGATCTCAACCTTCGGTTAAAGAACATCATGGCCGGGGTCTGGTTGGTAATTGCATGTGTCGGATTTCTGTAGGCTAACAGGAAATTGTCCACATAATGCTGCAGTGGAATGTCATCATTGCACATGGCCCTTACTGCCTTTTTAAAGGTTTGTACAAACCTATCAGCCAATCCATTTGTGGCTGGATGATACGGGGCGGATGTGTAATGCCTTACCCCATTCCTTTTAATAAATTTCCGAAACACTTCGAACACAAAGTGTGGTCTGTTATCAGAGCAAATCTGCTCTGGCAAGCCGTTCCTGGCAAATATGGTCCGTAGGACTGCAATCGTTTTCTCCGTGGTCGTGGAGGACATTTTGATCACCTCAGGCCATTTTGAGTGCGCATCCACAGCTATTAAAAACATTGAGTCCATGAATGGACCAGCAAAATCAATATGCACCCATTGCCATGGAGAGGAGGGCCACTCCCATGGGTGTAGAGGGGCATGTGGTGGTGCATTTTGGACCTTCTGGCATCCTGAGCAGCTCTTTGTCAGGTCCTTCATTTGCTGATCGATCCCTGGCCACCACACATAAGCCCTAGCAAGGCTTTTCATTTTCACCCCTCCCAGATGGCCTTCGTGAAGCTCATTGAGCACCCTCTCCCTTAACTTGGGTGGAATTACCACTCGGGATCCACGCATCAAGGTCCCCTGGCATACTGACAGCTGTTCTCTTCTGGATGAGAATGCTGGCAACAGTGAGTCGCCATGTGTTGGCCATCCCTTCACCGTCAAGTCATATACCCGAGACAGTGTCGGGTCATTTCGGGTCTCCTTCTCTATATCCGCGTTAGTTACTGGCAAGCGTTCAATTATAGACAAATAAAATATTTCGACAGGGTCCACTGCTGGTGCTTCCTCCGCAGTAGGCAGTGGCAGGTGTGATAGACCATCAGCGTTTCCATGCTGTTTCGTGCCCTTATACTCTATTTCATATTGGTTCGCCCCTAGAAAAAGGGACCATCTTTGTAGCGAGTCATCAAAGAGTGCTCTGAGTTTGGGTAAGTGTGAGAGTTCTTTAATTGTTATTTCTCTTTAAATCATTCTTGATAAGATTACTTAAGCAGTTTAAGTAAAGGGGAAAAGTTAAATATTTGGGATTCTGTTGGTTTAAGAAGAGTAAAACAAGGTTACACTGCAGTAGGAGTAAATTGGCACAGCAGGCAGTGGAAACCAGTTTTCTAACCAATCAGCAGGGGTGACTCATTTGGCTGTAAACAAACAAACAGTATAAAAAGACCAGTTCTTGTGCGAGCAAGCACTGAGTGCGAGTCATCAAAGAGTGCTCTGAGTTTGGGTAAGTGTGAGTTAGGGTAAGTGGGGTGTTAGGTGCTCTTTTCAAACTTTAACTCTGTGGGTTGTAGTTAATAAGGCCTTTCTGGTGCAGAATGACTGTTGGTAAACCGTTTAACTGGTGTAACGAGAGGGATTGATTTAATTTAAATCCAATTAATTAAAGGGGATACTAGCATCTAAAATCGGGCAGAGGGTGTCCATAGCTAACAATAAAAAATTTAATTAATTACATACAATGGAGCAGGTGATGTGTTACTGTTGCGAGATGTGGGAGCCGGTGAACCCCATTGAGGCTCACGGTGATTACGGCTGTGACAAGTGTCTGCTGCTACAGGAACTCCAGCTCCGTGTTGATGAGCTGGAGTCTGAGCTTCAGACACTGCGACACATCAGGGAGGGGGAGAAGTACCTGGACTCTGTGTATCAGGAGGTGGTCACACCTATGAAGTTAATTAATTCAGATGTAGCCCATGGTCAGGGACAGGATGGTATGACTACGAGTCAGGCAGGTACGGGGATCAAGGAGGTAGAGCTGGAGGAGCCGCAGCCCTTGCTCTTGTCCAACAGGTTTGAGGTTCTTACTCCCTGTGGGGACAGGAGCAAGGACTGCAGGGAGGATGAGCAACCTGGCCACAGCACCGTGGAATGGGGGGCCATTCAAGAGGGGGGAGTAAATAGAAATGTTGTAGTGGTAGGGGGTAGTATTATTAGGGGGATAGATAGAGTTTTCTGCAGCCGTGAGCGAGAGTCCTGAAGGCTGTGTTGCCTACCCAGTGCCAGGGTTAAGGACATCTCCTCTGGGCTGGAAAGAAACTTGCAGTGGGAGGGGGTGGATCCAGTTGTCATGGTCTATGTTGGTACAAACGACATAGATAGGACTAGGAAGCCGGTTCTGTTAAAGGAGTATGAGCAGCTAGGGGTCAAATTAAAAAACAGAACCTCAAGGGTAATAATCTCTGGATTATTACCTGAGCCACGAGCGAATTTGGCTAGGACAAATAAAATTAGAGAGTTAAATGCGTGGCTCAAAGACTGGTGTGGGAGAAATGGGTTTTGCTTCCTGGGACAATGGCACCAGTACTGGGGCAGGAGGGAGCTGTTCCGTTGGGATGGGCTTCACTTGGCCAGTGTTGGGACTAGAGTCCTGGCGGATCATATAACTAGGGCTGTAGAGAGGACTTTAAACTAACTAGTGGGGGGGAGGTTCCTAGAGAGCAAATAATAAAAATGACAACAGAGAAGGTCATAGACTTAGGTAGCAGTGGGGAAATTAAAAACCAGAGCGTGTCAGGAAGGGGCAGAAGGTACGGAGTAAAAGGTAAAGTAATAAAAAGGGCAAAAGCAGGAACTAAGTGTCACAAAACATATTTGAAAGTTCTCCATCTGAATGCGCGTAGCATTCGTAACAAAATAGACAAATGAATGGCACAAATAAGTACATATGGGTATGATCTTGTGGCCATTACAGAAACATGGCTGCAGGGTGACAATGCCTGGGAATTAAACATACCAGGTTATTTAACGATCAGGAAGGACAGGCAGGAAGGAAGGGGAGGTGGGGTGGCTATGTTAATAAAGGAAGGAATCACTGTAATACAGAGAAATGACATTGGGTCAAAAGATCAGGATAATGAAACAGTTTGGGTGGAGGTAAGGAGTAATAAGGGGAAAAAAACATTAGTGGGCATAGTCTATAGGCCTCCGAACAGTTGCAACTCTGTTGGACGGAGTATCAATCAGGTAATAGTTGAGGCTTGTAATAAGGGAACATCTATAATTATGGGGGATTTTAACGATCATATTAATTGGACGAATCAAATTGGGCAGGGCTGCCTTGAGGATGAGTTCATTGAGTGTATTAGGGATGGGTTTCTTGAGCAGTATGTAACTGAACCGACCAGGGGGCAAGCAACCTTAGATCTGGTCCTGTGGAACGAGACAGGATTAATTAAAAATGTCCTAGTAAAGGATCTGCTTGGAATGAGTGACCATAACATGGTTGAATTCCATATTCAATTAGAGGGTGAGAAGGTTGGATCTCAAACAAGCGTGCTAAGCTTGAATAAAGGAAACTATGAAGGTATGAGTGTGGAATTGAGTAGCGTGGATTGGGAAAATAGATTAAAGGGTAAGACGATACATGATCAGTGGTGTACATTTAAGGAGTTATTTTACAACTTCCAAAAAATATATATTCCACTGAGAAGAAAAGGGTGTAAAAGAAAAGACAGCCATCCGTGGCTAAGTAAAGAAATTAAGGATAGTATTCGACTAAAAACAAGGGCATATAAGGTAGCCAAATCTAATGGGAGGATAGAGGATTGGGAAAACTTTAAAAGACAGCAAAAAATAACAAAAAGATTGATTAAGAAAGGGAAGATAGATTATGAAAGTAAATTAGCAAAAAATATAAAAACAGATAGTAAGAGTTTTTATAGTTATATAAAAAGAAAAAGGGTGGCTAAAATAAATGTTGGTCCCTTAGAGGATGAGACTGAGAAATTAATGGTGGGAAATATGGAGATGGCAAAAACACTGAATGAATATCTTGTATCAGTCTTCACAGTAGAGGACACTAAGAATTTCCCAAAACTGGACAAACAGGGGGCTATGGGGGGGAGGAGCTAAACACGATCAAAATCACTAAGGAAGTGGTACTCAGTAAAATAATGGGACTCAAGGCAGATAAATCACCTGGACCTGATGGCTTACATCCTAGGGTCTTGAGGGAAGTGGCAGTAGGGATTGTGGATGCATTAGTAATAATTTTCCAAAACTCCCTGAACTCAGCAAACGTCCCGGCAGACTGGAAAACTGCTAATGTAACACCCTTATTTAAAAAAGGCAGTAGACAGAAGGCTGGAAACTATAGACCGGTTAGCCTAACATCTGTGGTAGGTAAAATATTGGAGTCCATTATTAAGGAGACAGTAACAGGACATTTGGATAATCATAATTTAATAGGACAAAGTCAGCATGGTTTTATGAAGGGGAAGTCATGTTTGACAAATTTGCTGGAGTTCTTTGAGGAAGTAACATATAGGGTGGATAAAGGGGAACCGGTGGACATAGTGTATTTAGACTTCTAAAAGGCATTTGACAAGGTGCCACACAAAAGATTATTGCTTAAGATAAAAAATCACAGGATTGGGGGTAATATTCTGGCATGGATAGAGGATTGGCTATCTAACAGAAGGCAGAGAGTTGGGATAAATGGTTCATTCTCAGACTGGCAATCAGTAACTAGTGGTGTTCCGCAGGGGTCAGTGCTGGGTCCCCAACTCTTTACAATCTATATTAACGATTTGGAGGAGGGGACCGAGTGTAACATATCAAAGTTTGCAGATGATACTAAGATGGGAGGGAAAGTAGTGAGTGAGGAGGACATAAAAAACCTGCAAGGGGACATAGACAGGCTAAGTAAGTGGGCAGAGAGGCAGATGGAATACAATACTGGAAAGTGTGAGGTTATGCACTTTGGCAGGAATATCATAGAGCAAGTTATTATCTTAATGGCAAGAAACTGGAAAGTACTGAAGTACAAAGGGATCTGGGGGTCCTGGTGCACAAAACTCAAAAGGTTAGTATGCAGGTGCAGCAAGTGATTAAGAAGGCCAATGCTAGGGGGATAGAATATAAAAATAGGGAGGTATTGCTTCAGTTGTACAAGGTATTGGTGAGACCGCACCTGGAATACTGCATACAGTTTCGGTGTCCATACTTAAGAAAAGACATACTTGCTCTCGAATCAGTACAAAGAAGGTTCACTTGGTTAATCCCGGGGATGAGGGGATGGACATATGAGGAGAGGTTGAGTAGATTGGGACTCTACTCATTGGAGTTCAGAAGAATGAGAGGCGATCTTATTGAAACATATAAGATTGTGAAGGGGTTGGATCGGGTGGATGCGGGGAGGATGTTCCCGATGATGGGTGAAACTAGAACTAGGGGGCATAGTCTTAGAATAAGGGGCTGCTCTTTCAAAACTGAGATGAGGAGGAACTACTTCACTCAGAGGGTGGTAGGTCCATGGAATATGCTGCCCCAAAAAGCTGTAGAAGCTACATCATTACATAAATTTAAAACAGAAATAGACAGTTTCTTAGAAGTAAAGGGAATTAAGGGTTACGGGGAGCGGGCAGGAATTTGGACATGAGTCTAGGTTCGGATCGGACATGGCCCTGTGGGTAGCGGAGCGGGCCCAGGGGCCGTGTAGCCTGATCCTGCTCCTATTTCGTGTGTCTAATTCTGTTAGATTCAGGAGATGGTTCTGTGATAGTAGATTGGCGGTTTGGATCAGATCAGCCATGATCTTATTGAATGGCAGAGCAGGCTCGAGGGGCCGATTGGCCTACTCCTGCTCCTATTTCTTATGTTCTTATGTTCTTATGTAGCCGTTGCGCAGTCATCACCGGAACGCCCTTCTTTGGATTAAAGATGGAGACCAGTGGTTGGTGGTCAGTCAGCAAGGTGAACTTCTGCCCGTGCAGATAGTGGTTGAACTTTTTCACTCCCCACACTAGGCTGAGGGCCTCCCTGTCAATCTGGGCGTAGTTACGCTCGGCTGAGGTTAGTGATCGAGACGGTAATGCTACTGGCCTCTCCAAGCCGTCCGGGAATTTGTGTGACAGCACCGCTCCAATACCATAGGGTGATGCATCACACGCCAACCAAATTGGTAGTGCTGGGTTGAAATGAGCATACACCTCTTTTGATGTGATCAATTCTTTGCACTTCTGGAAAGCTCGTTTACATTCGTCATTCCACTTCCATGGTACCCCCGTTTGCAGTAGGGTGTTCAGTGAGTGTCGTACTGTAGACAAATTCGGCAAGAACTTATGGTAGTAGTTCACCAGCCCGAGGAACGACCTCAGTTGTGACACATTTTCCGGTGCTGGAGCCTTGACTACTGCCTCAATCTTTTCAGGGGACTTATGTAACCCCTCTTCATCAATAACATGGCCACAATACGAGATCTGCTTCTGGAAAAACTCGCATTTGTGGCGATTAGCTCGGAGCCCATATTTCTTCAATCTAGTGAGCACCTGCTCCAGGTTGGCGAGGTGATCACAGTCATTTTCGCCCGTGACCAGGATGTCGTCCAAATAACACTGGGTCCCTGGAATCCCTTGCAGGACTTGATCCATTGCCCTTTGCTAAATAGCCGGAGCTGATGCTACCCCGAACACCAGCCGATTGTATTGGTAGAGACCTTTATGAGTGTTGATCGTGAGGTACTGTTTCGAGGCTTCTTCTACCTCCATTTGCAGGTACGCCTGGGCCAGATCAATCTTAGTGAAGCGTTTTCCTCCAGATAGCGAGGCGAAAATATCTTCAATCCGCGGAAGTGGATATTGTACCGTGTGAAGGATTGGGTTCACTGTCACCTTAAAGTCCCCACAGATGCGAATCTTCTTTGGTTCCCCAGGCGTATTACTCAACGACCTCTTCATTACAGGAACGATGGGTGTAGCCCACTCACTCCAGTCCACTTTGGACAGTATTCCAGAATGTTCCAAACCTTCCAGCTCTGCTTCGATGGCTGGGCGGATCGCAAAAGGCACCGGTCTGGCCTTAAAAATCTTTGGGCTTGCATTTTCCTCTATTTTGATCATCGCTGTTATGCCTTTTAGTGTTCCGAGTCCCTCCTGGAACACTTCTTGTGCGTCAGTTAGCATTTTTGACAGTCGTGCAGGTGTGACATCGTCATCCTTTTTGGCATCTACCGTCAGTGCCTGTATGGAATGCCAATCTAACTGTATCTTCCGGATCCATTCACATCCTAGTAGTGGTGGTCCTCCATCTGGCAATACATACAGGTCCATTTTTGGTGTTTCCTTGCCGTTGTATATCACGTTCACCCTTATTTTTCCTTTGGGGTAGACTTTTTGCCCCGTGTACGTCTTCAAGACAATCTCTGTATCTCTCAAGGGTATATGTGAGAATAGCCGCTTGTAGTCCCTTCGGTTTATGACTGTTAGGGCTGATCCTGTGTCCAATTCCATTTTCACATGGACTCCGTCTATCTTGAGCGTGACCCAGAGAGTTTGGTGATCCTCCATTTTGGTTACGTTATGTAGTTTCAGGCAACCCAGCTCCTTGCTTCCGGAGTCTGTATCACTTTTCTTTTCATCTGAACTACTCTCCGTCACCTTCCTGTGGAGGTTTCTTGCTGCTGATTTTCTTTCCCGACCTGCAGACTCTTATTATGTGTCCTAATTTTCCACACTGTCTGCACACTTGGTCCTTGAACCAACAATCCTTATGGTCGTGTGTTGTTCTGCCGCAGCGATAACGCTTCACTGCTCCATATGACATTTCATTTGTGCCATATTCTTGCGGTCTCCATTGTATCTCTGCAGCGCCCTGTGCGGCTGCTTCGTGTGATACTGCCATGTTGATAGCCTTGTCCAGCGTAAGATCCTTTTCTGATAGAAGCCGTTTCTGGGTTCCTTCACTTTGAAGCCCACACACAAACTTGTCCCTTAAAGTATCTGCTAGTCCCGTTCCAAACTGGCACTGTTTCGATAGCTTGCGCAGTTCCGTTAAATACTCAGCATTACTTTCGTCTTTATGCTGGTTCCTTTTGTGAAACTTAAGTATTTCTGCTATCAGCAGCGGCGTGGGGTTTAAGTGGTCCTGTAGGATTGCCACTATGCTTTCAAAATCCTTTTCCATTAGCTTCTCTGGGGTGACTAGATTTCGCAGTAAGCCGTATGTTTTAGCACCCATGGAATTCAACAATACCAGTGCTTTCCTGGCATCTGGCACTTCATTCGCCTTGCAGTACACTTCGATGCGTTCTACATATGTCGCCCAATCTTCGACTTCATTGTCGAACGCTGTGACCCTGCCACTCTTCTGCACCCCTGGGTGTGGTTAGACTGGCTAAAAATGGCATCTCCCGCGCTCTCCCTTCTTCTCCGCTGGCTCAAAATGGCGTCTCCTGCGCACTCCCTTCTTCTCCGCTGGCTCAAAATGGCGTCTCCCGTGCTTCCCTTTCTTCTCCGCTGCGGCCCAAATGGCATCTCCCGCGCTTTCTTTTCTTCCCCCACGGACGCTGCTCAGCCCTTGAAACTGGCCGCGCTCTGCGCGTTTTCCTGCGCGCTTCTCTCGTTGACGCCGCTCGGTCTTCAACCCCAGCTGCGCCCTGCGCGCTTCACCCTCTCTCGTTGACACCACTCCGTCTTCAACCCCGGCTGCGCCCTGTGCGCTTTACCCTCTCTCTTACCCGTCGACGCTGCTCGGCCTTTTTCTGTGCCGTCGGTCGGCTCCCGCCGCCGCTGTCCGGGAATAGTCTGCACCGTACCTGCTGCCAGCCCGCTGCGCTGGATCGTTGCGGCTGGTGAACCAAGCCCAGCTCTCTACAGCCTCCTCTACGATGCTCTAGTTCTCCCTGGATGGTCGACGCCTGCACTGTTGGAATCGGCCTTCTTCTTCAGAGATGCAGGTAGGTTCGAAACGACTCGTCGCCAATGTTAAATCTGGATATCTTTAGGTAGTGTGTCCTTCAAATAATCGACAGAGGCTGCAGATAACAAACAACAGGGCCTAGAAATTTGGTGGGGTTAGCGCCCAATTAGAGGCGTTAGAGGGTCTTGCGCCGGAATTATAGCTGGTAACGGAATTGCGTTGGGCCCTACCATCGGCGTTAGCCGGTAGCGCTGCGCCGGCACCGATGACGTCATCGGTGTGCGCAGCGTCCCGGTTGCCGTGGTAACCCGGCCGCAAGCCCAAATTCAGTTGCGGCCGCCTCGCCCGTGGCAGCCGCAACCAACGATTGTTGAAAGGGATGTTACACTCCTTTGCGCCGGCGCATAAAGGTGGAGCGGCGGCCGGCCGCTTTCCCGGCGGCCACCTGCCCGCACCTCCCTCCCCGGACACCTCCACCACCCCCCCGCGGCACTGATGTGTGTGGCCCGCGAGCCCGGCTCTTCCCCGAGGTGCCGGGCTCATTTGTCGGGCGAATCGACCGGCCAGCGGTCGGCTGCAGGCAGCTCCTCCTTAACAGAAGGAGGAGGCCTGCAGTACCCCAGCCTGCCGCACCGCCTCGGGTGCCGCAGCGGGGGATTAGCGCCTCAAAACTGCACCGAACGCCCATAGTGAGGCGCAAAAGCCCTCCATTAGCGCCCGCCGCCGTCTGGGCCCGGGGCAACCGAATTTTCGTCGGGCGCAGCGGCATTAACGCCGGCGCAAACTTTCGGGCGCTAAAGCCCTGGCGGACCCACAACCGAATTTCTAGGCCCAGGTGTTTACTGGATTAGGGTTGCTCTAAAACTAAGCAGTACAGATCCCTACTCAGGGTTATATACAGGTGTGGTCACTGCCGGTACTACAGTATACAGGAGCTGTAAAAAGTAGTTCTCCCCTTAAAGGTACATACACTACAGTGGTGAGCCACCTTCTTGAACCCCTGCAGTCCGTGTGGTGAAGGTACACCTGTTAGGTAGGGAGTTCCAGGATTTTGACCCAGCGACGATGAAGGATCGGCGATATACTTCTAAGTCAGGATGGTTTGTGACTTGGAGGGGAACTTGGAGGTGGTGGTGTTCCCATGCGCCTGCTGCCCTTGTCCTTTTAGGTGGAAGAGGTCACAGGTTTGGGAGGTGCTGCCGAAGTAGCCTTGGCGAGTTGCTGCAGTGCATCTTGTAGATGGTACACACTGCAGCCATGGTATGCCGGTGGTGGAGGGAGTGAATCTTTAAGGTGGTGGATGGGGTGCCAATCAAGCGGGCTGCTTTGTCCTGGATGGTGTCAAGCTACTTGAACGTTGTTGGAGCTTCACTCATCCAGGCAAGTAGAGAGTATTACATCACTTTCCTTACTTGTGCCTTGTAGATGGTAAAAAGGCTTTGGGAAGTCAGGATGTGAGACACTTGCCGCAGAATATCTAGCCTCTGACCTGCTCTTGTTGCCACAGTATTTATCTGGCTGGTCCAGTTAAGTTTCTGGTTAATGGTGACCCCCAGGATGTTGATGGTGGGGGATTCAGCGATGGTAATGCCATTGAATGTCAAGGGGCTTTGCTTAGACTCTTATTTGTTGTAGATAGTCATTGCCTGGCACTTCTGTGGCGCGAATGTTACCTGCCACTTATCAAGCCAAGCCTGAACGTCGTCCAGGTCTTGTTGCATGCGGGCATGGCCTGCTCATTATCTGAGGAGTTGTGAATGGCACTGAACACTGTGCCGTCATCAGTGAACATCCCCATTTCTGACCTTATTTTGGAGGGAAGGTCATTGATGAAGCAGCTGAAGATGGTTGTGCCTAGGACACTGCCCTGAGGAACTCCTGCAGCGATGTCCTGGGGCTGTGATGATTGACCTTCAATCACCACAACCATCTTCCTTTGTGCTAGGTATGACTCCAGTCTAATGACTAAATGTGTAGTCTATAAGCCCCCAGCACACAAGGGAAACCCTCCACTGTAGAAAATCCCAGAGCCCTTTCATTCTGACTGCTGGCATCCATTGGGAAAGTAAGACAGTCATTGGTCTGGCAAAGAGGATATTGGTGATCTGCTTAATACATTTATGAACTGAAGACTGAGATGTGAGGAAAAGCCTGAGGCAAAACAGTCTAGGGTGATTGAGTGCACAACGATGATTCTTGGCTGTGAATTTCTACTGTGTTGTCTCCAAACAGGCCCACCGTCTGTGCCTTATGGTTCGGGTAGTCTACTGCTGCTGCTGTTGTTGCTGTTCCCCTTCTTCCTTTCATACAACCAAATTAATGTTCCAAGAATGACACCCATTGTAATATGTGTGCTTATTGAGGGTGTGGAAGCAGAATAAATGTAGAAAACAAGCAGTTTCCAAGGCAAACTCTCCTGTGGAAATCCAAAAAATGCAATAGAAAATAGCTGCTGATGATCTGAGTGCAGGTGGGTGCCCCGTAAAATGCTGTCTCCAGTGCCCCTGTGGAAACGAATCCCACCAGGTTTAACTCAGCAGTTTTAGCACTGCCAGGACATCTGTTCTGTTTGAATCAGGGTCCGACTATCATTATAAGACTGATTTGTATTCATGAGGCTCCAGCTTGCTTCAAGCAGCACTTCAAAAGCTTAAAAGAAATATACGGTTAAGTTGGCAGTAGGTAAGAATCATAGAATCATAGAAACTTACGGCACAGAAGGAGGCCATTCGGTCCATCGTGTCTGTGCTAGCTGAAAAAGAGCTATCCAGCTTAATCCCACTTTCCAGCTCTTGTTCCGTAGGTTACGGCACTTCAAGTGCATATCCAAGTACTTTTTAAATGCGATGAGGGTTTCTGCCTCTACCATTCTTTTAGGCAGTCAGTTCCAAACCCCCACCACCCTCTGGGTGAAAAACGTTCTCCTCAACTCCCCTCTAAATCTTCTACCAATTACTTTAAAACTATGCCCCCTGGTTATTGACTTCTCTGCTAAGTGAAATAGGTCCTTCCTATCTACTCTATCTAGGCACCTCATAATTTTATTCACCTCAATTAAGTCTCCCCTCAGCCTCCTCTGTTCCAAAGAAAACAAACCAAGCCTGCCCAATCTTTCCTCATAGCTAAAATTCTCCAGTCCTGGCAACATCCTCATATATCTTCGCTGTACCCTCTAGAGCAATCACATCCTTCCTGTAATGTGGTGACCAGAACTGTACACAGACTCCAGCTGTGGCCTAACTAGTGTTTTAGACATTTCAAGCATAACTCCCCGCTCTTATATTCTATGCCACGGCTAATAAAGGAAAGTATCTCGTATGCCTTTTTAACCACCTTATCTAAATGTCCTGCTATTTTCAGGGATCTGTGAACATGCACTTCAAGGTCCCTCTATTCCTTTATGCTTCTCAGTATCTTGCCATTTATTGTGTATTCCCTTGCCTTGTTAGCCCTCCCCAAATGTATTGCCTCACACTTTCCCAGATTGAATTCCATTTGCCACTTCTCTGCCCACCTGACCAGTCCATTGATATCTTCCTGGAGTCTACAGCTTTCTTCCTCACTATCAATCACACAGCCAATGTTTGTATCATCTGTAAACTTCTTAATCATGCCCCCTACATTGAAGTCTAAATCATTGATGTATACCACATAAAGCAAGGTAATGGAATGGTAAGTCTCTTATGCAATTTTAAATTTGCTACTACCCTGTTCCCACTGGTGAGGAGTTAAACTCACCCCTCTAATTTTCATCATGGTGTTTTAGGTAGATCCTTGTCCTTTTTATACCTTACATTAAATGCATGCCTAAATCTGAAATATGGAGTTTGATAATTACTGCTTTAGGAATTAAATATAGAAACAAGAGTAGGGCACTCAGCCCCTCGAACCTGCTCCGACATTCAACTAGATTGTGGCTGATCTGTATCTCATCTCCATTTTCCCGCATTTGATCCATGTCGCTTACCCAACAAAATATTAATAATTCTCAGTCGTGGAAATGTCAATTGTCTCAGCATCCTCAGCTTCTCATTTCTCGTTTCTGCTGCTGTTTGAATGAGCCCTGACTACAATGAGTGCTGCCAAAGCCAAGGCTGCTCCAAGGTTCAATGAGGACTCCCTCCAAGCTCTTGTTGATGCTGTAAGAGGGCGCAGGGAGATTCTGTTCCCTCCCGATGGCCGGAGGAAGCTTCCTCAGCAGACCAAGGCAGCCTGGCTGCATATTGCTGAGGAGAAAGTGCAAGGTCCATATGTTCATGCACCTGGGTCCAGTGCTAGAAACCATTTAATGATCCTCTGCGATCATCAAAAGTGAGAATCACATCACACGTACCTTCAATCTGCTTCCCTTCTCCTCTCATCACCAGCACTCTGCATTTTCAACCTGCTCCTCCACATCCCACCTTACCCTTACTTCCCTTGCACCCTTACCTATTCCTCTCTCTCTCTGTACTGAATCACTTCACCATCTTACCCCTCACATTCGCTCTCACTGTTATGCAATGACAACAACTGACAATGCACTGGGAGGCAGCTTCCTCTTGTTACCTCACACCATCTTGGTCTCCCTCTAAGCTTCAATGTTATGGATTCTTCACAGTCACTCCATCACTCTCGCTGAAACTCCACTTGTCACACCTTGCAGGAAGAGATAGCCCACAATAGGAGGGTGGGAGCATGGACAGGAGGAGGCCCACCATCCCTGGCGACATTGATAAGTGCTGAGGAGGCTGCTCATTAGATCGTGGGAGGTGGTGAGGAGCTGGAAGTGGGGAATGGAGAGATGGGCACACTAGACGAAGCTGGTGACGGAATAGATTTGCAACCCTCTCATTTAGATTTCATGAGTGATTGATATGGCATCTGATGTTTATACAGATTGACTCCTGATCATCTGCACAATAGGATGTGTCTGCTACCTAAAAATCAGATGTCTAACTCATGCCTTAACTCTCCCACAGGACCATCGAGAGCCGGGCGACTCCTCAGAGGAACCTGCAGCCTCTGAGGGAGCAGTGTCACCAGGACTCAGTGCACACAGCAGCAGCGCAGATACGCACACCTCAACGGGGCCTTCGCGACATAGAGTAGTGTTGTCACCTGGTGTATCACAGCTCACAAGTGAGCTTTAGCAGATGGTGGAGACAGGGACAGCAGTGGAGAGTCCTCGTCATAGGTCGAGGCTGCATGTGGACCCTGTGTCTCTGGGGCCATCCAGAAAGAAAACGGTGCTGGAACTCTAGGAACATGTGCTGGAGTCTCTGACAAGGTTTGCATCCAGTGTAACTGTGAGTATGGAGAGAATGGAGGAGTCCATCTCAAACATGAGCGCTGCTTTTGTGGAGGCAATGGTGCATGAACATACCGCCATGGAGAGGGTGGCAACCTCCATGGAGGAGATAAGTCACCAGACTCAGCAGAACATGGTGACTCTTCTAAATAGATGGTCATCTATGGAGGATAGATGGGCATCTATTGAGGAGAGACACCAGAGGTACATGGACATCCCTGTTATGAGGATTGTCAGTACAGAGACGGGTTCTCATGGCTCCTCTGATGTGCAGCAAGGTGCTCTCCAGCCACTTGCTAGCAGTGAAGTGTGGGTGACCCATGAGAGGGATGTTGGTGGCAGACAACAAAGAAGTGTGGGTTCCTCTCCAAGCACTCACACGACCATGCCACTACGGAGCCCTCGGTCAGAGCCCCAGGGTCCTCACCTAGCTGAGATGGCCGTCCCAACCCCTGCACAGCCGCAGGAAGAGCCCTCCCAGGCTCCCAAACCTAGAGGACACCCACCAAAGGCATCGAAGCAGGCACAGCATCAAAGTGAGCAAGGTGCTTCTGCATCTGCTGAAGCCACAGGGGAAGCACCACGTAGGAGCATGCATAAGAGGAAGTTAACACACAAATAGTCACAAAGGTAGTCACTTGGGTGTTTTGTTCTGTTGTAAAGTATTGTTTGTCATCCTTTTGTGATGTGATTAAACAAAAGTGATGGCAAAGAGTTGAAGGTCTGGCCTATGTGTTCTGAGAAATGGAAGTTGCACAGTGAGGGCTCAGGGTGCCTTGCATTTGTAATGATGGCAGTGAGAGTAATAGGAACGGGCTGTTTATTGCAGAGATGATGTATGGCATGTTAAGAAGGTCGTCCACACATTCATAACCATCTGCCAGCCACCTGTGTTTGAAGCGTAAGCCTACATGAATCTGGTATGGATGAGTGCATCCCTTGTGTGACAGCCAGCAATGTGGTTGTGTGTTGCTGCATTGGCCACATCCAGCCCCACAAGGCGTGCTTCCTCCTCCTCATCCTCGTCCTTGTCCTCCTCCTTTTCATCCTCCTCCTCGGCCTCCTCTTCTTCTTCTGAGGAGGCTGTGCGCTGAGCCACTTGTTCCTCAGGGAGCGGTAAGCCACGCTGCTGTGCGAGGTTGTGCAGTGCACAGCAGACCACAATGATTCTGGACACCATGGCTGGTCCATACTGTAGGGCTCCACCAGATCTGTGCAGGCATCTGCACCGCATTTTGTGCAAGCTGATGGTTTGCTCTATGATGCTTCTGGTGGAAATGTGGCTCAGATTGTACCGCTCCTCAGCCTCGTTTGATGGCCTCCTCATCAGTGTCATGAGCCACTTTGTAAGGGGATAGCCCTTGTCACTAAGTAGCCATCCGGAAAGTTGGGTTGGCAGATTGAAGAGCTGAGGCACAGTAGATTGGTGCAGGATGAAGGAGTCATGGCAACTGCCAGAGAACCTGGCGCAAACATGCATGATGATCTTCTTGTGGTTACACACCAGCTGGACGTTAAGGGAGTGGAATCCCTTGCGGTTGACAAATACAGCTGGGTTGTGATGGGGTGCCCTAATGGCCACATGTGTATAGTCTACGACACCCTGCACCCTTGGGAAGCCTGCCATATTGGCAAAGCCAACCGCACGTGCGGTTATACTTGCTTCATCCGTGGAGAAGTGGATATAATTGTGCACCTTTGCAAAGAGGGCATCGTTAACCTGCATGATGCAAGTGTGTGCGGCTGACTGGGAGATGCCGCTGATGTCTACAGCTGATCCCTGGAAGGAGCCTGAAGCAAAGAATTTGAGTGCGGTGGTGACTTTGACAGCCACTGGTAAGGAGTGTCCACCCGCTCCTCTGGGCTCCAGGTGTTGGTGCAGCATTGTGCAGATGTCAGCGACTACCTCTCGCGAAAGTCTCAGCCTTCTTTGACACTGCTGCTCACTCATGTTGAGGATGCTCATCCTCTGCCTGTAAACCCTGTGTTGGGGGTATCTCCTTTGACGAGGAGCAGGCCTGCGTTGATGCCCTCTGCCCTGTGCAGCATCAGGTGGCTGAGGAGAAGGTTGGCGCTCCTGCTGTTGGTGCTGCTGTGCCTGGTTGCGCTGCTGCCGCGGCTGCTCTTCCTCCGAAACTGACGACCAGGATGAGAAGGTATAAATGGTTCCCATATCGCTGCTATATATCTCAATCGAGGAATGGAGGTTGTTTGCGCTCAGACAAAGTGGCCAGAGAGTATTCCAAGGAGCTCACAATGCAGATGGATTTCAGCCTCAACACTCACAAGATTAGTAGAGCTGAAAAATGTCTCCCAAATCTCAAAACACTAAGTTGTGGCATGCGAAAGAATGAGAGATTGTAGGACCAGTTTTAAGCTGTTTGAGCAGCTGGCAACAATTTATGCCCTCGCTCAACCTGGCTCGATTCAGCTGGCGTGTTTTTCTGATGTCGGGCAGCGTGCTGAAAAACCTGCAAAATCCCAACAGGCCTTTAAAATAGGATTATCCAGGCAGTTAACTGCCTCTCCCGCCGTTTGGTGTCGGGTCAGTTCGGGAGCAGTTGACCTGAAACTTGCCAAAGTCGTGTGGAGGCGAACCCGCCGTCAATGTTTCTGGTTTTTGCTACTGACCCACCTCCAAACCCACCCTCTGAGGTCTATTAAATTCTCGGCCCAAGTTTCTGTAACCTGTCCAACTAATTCAACCCTTTTTAGCCCTGGTATCATTCTGGTGAAGTTGAAATATTTTGGAATAAATCTGATCAGTCTGAACACAGAAACCATTTTCCAAGTCTTGACACTATATAGAATTGTAGAAATACAGGCTTTGTGACTATTGGTGGTAGAAATCACTTAAATTTCATCTTTAGTGTACCTGATGCACAACTTCACGCACTTGGAGCACAGATCAGGAATTTGAGCACTGCTCATCAACATGAATGGAAATCATTGGGGGGTGCACCTGAATTCTAAAGGTGCACTCTCAGTGTGTGACCCTCTGTGCCAGCAGCACTACAGGTGAAAAAATACTCCCTTATCTTGTTTTCTTTAGTGATGATATTGATCAGAATGGTCCTCCTGCACCTTAGTTACCATCCATTGTATGCAATTTATCATGGAGATTCTCAACCCCATTTTAGTTTCCAGCGTAAGATGCAGCAATCTTATGACATCTGCAGAAATAAAGTTTACAGATGCCTGTGCAACCCTTGATAACTATCATTCTCATCTCACTTGCCAAAGACCATGATTTTCCACAATTCATTTTCTTGCCTATAGGCCTAGAAATTCATCTACTTACCGCCACTCCATAACCTCAATGAAATGGTGATGAAATGGCGGTTGCCGCTCTTTCACCAGTTGGTGGCGGTTCCTGCGACGGCTGCCATATTCCTCTCCCCCTTTGCGCTACCGGTAACTGGGGAAAAATGGCGGCGTGATGACGTCAATTAGCATACAACGCCGACTTAACATCACTAACGTGAACTTCGAGCTAAGTGCTGCAGCACTGGGTCCAAAGCAGGCCAGGTTAACCTGGCGATGTCTGCAGCTATTAAAGGGACACACACATCATTCAGGTAAGTTTGAATTTAAGGGTTTGGACTTTTTATTTTATTTTATTGAATTGGTGGCTTGCTGCAATAGATGTGAAAAGGCTTTTACGTGTGTAGGAACTGCTGCTGGATGCTTGCAAGGGCTCGGATGGTAACTGAAGGCCTTTGAGAAGACAGAACATGCTGCGAATACTCAGCAGGTTACGCAACGTCTGTGCAAAGAAAAACAGAGTTCACGTCTCAGGTCAAGATGTTGCCTGTCCAACTGAGTATTTCCAGCATTTTATTCTGTCATTTTACATTTACTGTATCCATTTGCAGAGGGAAGAGGAAGACGCAGAAGAGGAGGAAGCCAAAGAGTAGGAATCAGACGGAAGGATGCATCTCAGACAGCCCCTTTGTGGCCGGGATATCTGGGATGGAATCATCCAACTGCGGTCCCACTGGCTGGGCAGGCTGCCTCTTCCTGTTGACCCACTGGCTGGGCAGGCTGCATGTCTTGGGTGTGTGAAATGAGGAAGGCACAAGGGTGGAGTTGTGCTGATGAGAGGGCGGGAAAGCAAGAGGTATATGCCAGAAGGAGGACAATGTACGAGGATACCAACATCTTGTATCCTTTTAGCCCCGCCGCTGGCCAAGGGCTCAACCATGCCCCTGCCAATAATGGCCCACACCGTCTCCTCCAAGGGGGTGAGGTGATATTAGGCCTGCCCCGTCTCCTCCAAGGGGGTGAGGTGATACTAGGAATGGGAGATGTGCCTCGTCATTGGTGCAGATTGTTGGTAGGTGAGTGATTGGGGGGTCATGCATTAAGCAGTGTGTGAGGCTTGTGATGCAGTTGGTAGGAGACGGCTTTTGAAGATGAATTCACTGACCTTGACCAGTAGTCTGAGGTTATGAAGCTTCTTTGGGCACTGGAGCCAGGTCATGGGGCTGACACTGCTGGCAGTGATGACCTTAGTGATGTACTCCCACATCGTTCTTTCTGGAGGGCCTCCTGGCTCCTGTGGTTTGAGGGCCGCTCTTGCAGTGTTGACCCCCTGCACAAAGCTGGAGTGCTGTGTGTGAGACCCTCAGTGCCCCTTCCCTGGCTTGCTGGGCCATTTGTGTTCGTGCTGAGGCAGTTTTCCCATTTGTTGAGGTTAAGAAGGTAATTCAGCTTTAACAGCTGAATATTCACATTTGGAACTTCTAAATATTGAATATTTCTTAAAAGGCAGAAAGGGCTGAAAAATGTATTGATTCACTGCATTTTATTTTGTATTGCTTCAGTGTGCATGGCCCCTTTAATTCTTAGACCTCTTCATTGCCCACAATTCCTCGCGAGCTCCACAGCTTCGCTCACAGAGGCTGTGGGAAGCTGCAACGGCAGACCTGGGCAGAAACGTCATCCCGAATCCCTCCAGCAACACCACCAGGACAGCGTCGCATGGAAGGTGTGCGCTGTGCCACCTATCTCCGTGCCTCCAGACCAATTTCCCTCGGTTAGCGTTGCGGCCATTTTCAGCGGCCATTACCGGCAACTTTGCTGGAGAACACAAACTTTTACCCTATAGTTTTTAAACATTTCACAGAAGAAATTTGTACCTGTTGTAATGAGATTAAGCAAATCCTAGCTGAATATAGTACAGATCTTTGATATAGCAATGTCATGTTTAAGTGGCTCAATTGAATCAACAGTTCTCTGCTCTATGCTTTAGCTGGTGTGCTTAGGTATAGAAGCCAAAGGGAGCCAACTCCTTTCTTTTCTACTGAATTACCTGAAAATATGCTAATTGCACAATTGTACTTTATCTAATGACAAGTTTACACCTGAAATATTAATCTATGTTTTCTCATTTCAGGTGTGGACTGACCTGCTTGAATTTCCAGCATTTGCAGGTTTTTTCTTTCTATGTATACTTTATGTGCATGTATATCACTGGTTGCTCTGCCTAGCAGTATGGCTCTGCTGTGCCAGGTTATTAATAAAGGGCAGAATTTTAATCTGCAGGTGTGCGTGTGTTTGGGTGCAGGTGGCGGGTTAAAACTTGCAAAATTGACAGCGTCGGGAAGCCGGATCCAAACTGCCAACTTCCGCACTTCACTCGAGCGTGTTAGGCTGCGTGCTTGCAACCCCTTCCGTAGAGGCAGGTTGTCAATTACCATACGGTAATTGCTCAATTGGATCATATTTACTCCCACTTTTCATTTTAACGTTGGGTCCATGGGTTTCCGGGGCTTCCTGAAACTCGCCAGTGAAAGCAAGGCGAGTACACAGTGGCAATTGTGTAAGGGGTTTTCCTTGAGAGATGTCCCTGAGGTTTCTCTCTCTAGAGGCCTCTCTCTCTCATGCACAGTAAAACCTTGAGTGGTTCAACCCACTCGCCCCTTAGATTCTATACTCTGGACTTTGGGGCAGGAACTACAATGTAGAGAAAACTCTTGTAGACCAAGTTTGATGAAACAGAAATGAAATTTTATTGCATAAGGAAAAAATATCAAATCAAATGCAAGCAGATAAGAGAGTACATGGGAGGGAAAAACACAAAACAAATCATAACGACACAGTACTAACTAAGGCAAATATCGGCATCTTATACTCTACAAAGATCATCATGGAGATGCAAGGAAACACACGGAGCATCGAGGGACAACAACTCATGTTAATTGTACCCTTAAATCCACCCCCTTATTAAACCTATCTAGATCTGATTGTGAAAGGCGAGAAACATGCTCACCAATCCCACTAGGAAGTGCAAGGTTTTGAAATCGAGTCTGTGTTTGGTCCGTTCAGGCGTTTCGTCTCCACGTGGATCATGGAGCCCCTGCGAGCTGCGCCACACCTCTCTCCTGAGGTGGGGGTCGGGGCGGCTGGACACCGGCGGGCCTGGATGTTGGCAGGGTCAGGGATTGTCGGCTCGACCCTGGTCAGAGGAGCCTTGGGCTGGCTCCCATCGCTTCTTCAGTTTGTTTTTAGCTCTTCTCCTGAGCCGGGGTGGCTGGAAGGTTTCTTCTCTTGTGGTTTTATTTTTTTTGATTCTTCTCCCAAGTTGGGTCGATGGCCTCTCGTTCCGGCAACGGCCCGGGGATGGTCGATGATCTCCCGATGTGTTTCCCCGGGGCGGGACGCCGGCTTCGAGACGGCCTTCTTGATGTTGGTTTGGTTCTTCTTCCTTCTCCGAGTGCCTGCTTCTTCTTCTGAGTGTCCGGATTCAAGCTGTGTGTTCAACTGCCGAAAAGTCTTCCAGATATACTTTTCTTCTAGAAACTTCCGTCTCCCGCCCAAAATCAGGTTAGTCTTTGTTTAACTTTTGGCGGGCTGGGAGCACAGCGGGGTAGTTATTATATTTTAAAATGTTTTAAATGGCCGGTAAAGGCCCATCTCTGGTCTGGAATGACCTTCATTGTTTTTAATGTCCTGCTGATCTCGCTATCTAGTCCTGGGCGCTGTTCTCATGAATATGAAATTGTCCCCTTCTGTCTGGGTCAACATTCAGATGGCCTCTGTCTCCAGGCCGATCTTGACTGGATCTGCATCTAATCCATATGTATATGTGTGGGTCTGGTTTCGTTCTCTCAGAAACGGCTTCCAGAACTTACTGTGGGTTGAATCCACAAAGCCGTCTGAGGTTGCGCAGGAACCATTTTAAAGTGTCCCAATAAGCTGGTCACATGGTATGGTGGCCATTTTGCATGCCCCTTTTTCTGGGCTTCTTTTAAAACAGTCTTTAAAATCATGGCCTCTTCTGCCATTTGACCCTTTATAATATAAAGTCCAATTTTGCGAATCCTACAATTGGGAGGGCTGAATCAATCTCAGGGAAATATGCCAATAAATATTCAGTACTCACTGCTGCTTTCTTACCTGCTTGTGGGAAAGAATTTGTTTGCAGTACTTTTGCTGAGGGGTTACTTTCTACACTTTGGAGGTTACTTTCTACACTTTTGAGGTTTGCTCTATCACATCAGGATGGGTGCTGCTTATGCTGCCTTGGATTGGAACTCAGATGAAGACCAAGATGACCAGCAACAGCACCAGCAGCCTACTGGTCATAGACCTATAGCTACACAGGAGAGAGGAGCAGCAAAGGTCTGAGCAGTAGAGAGGGCAGCAGCAGAGAGGGGACCAGCAGAGAAGGAACCAGCAGAGAGGGAACCAGCAGAGATGGAACCAGCAGAGAGGCGCAGCTTGCAGGAGGCACTACCCATGAAACAGGGTCTACAGGCAGAGGCTCAGTTTCATTTACATATCTGAACACCAGTGTCCCAGGAAGCTCAGAATGTTACGTCAGGTGGTCGCAGACATTTGCAGCCTCCTCGAAGAAAACTGCTGCCTGCTGGACCTAGTGGTCACATGTTAGCAGTGGCTGTCAAAGTCACCACCTCAACGTTTTTGCCACCAGATCCTTCCAGGACTCTGCAGCAGGTGTAGCCAGAGTCTCCCAGTCTGCTGCCCACAAATGCATTAGAAAGGTCACTGATGGCTTGTTTACCAGGACTGGCAATTATGTCAACTTTGCCTGTGATGATAATGATGCCAGTCAGAATGAGCAGGCACTTAGCTTTGCAGCTCTGGCTGGCTTCCCATAGGTGCAGGGCACCATCGACTGTACACACTTGCCAATCCGGGCACCCCCAGAATAACCAGGAGTATTCGTCAACTACAAGGGTTTCCACACTATCAATGTGCAGCTGGTGTGTGTGGTGATTATTTCTTATGTTTAATAAGAATTATTGTGATTGGTGAATGGGGTGGTTGTTCTCTGTATTAGTAAGAAGTATTGTAATTGGTTGTTTGTTTCTACCTTGAGATATATGTTGTAAACTCATTGGTAGTGGATGTCAGGTGATTTGTGGTGGCCATCTTAAATTCAGTTCTCTCTAGTCATTGTTGGAGACTGGTGTTGAAAGATGTGCTACTGGGTTTTTAAAGTTAATAAAGCCTAGATTAGAAAGGCAAATCTATTCTTTATTTCAATTTATTAACTTTTTATCAGAATGGAGCGATATCTTCAACCAGAACGATTCAATGCTGACCCTAATTCTGCAGGAGTGGATGATAAATGGAAACATTGGTATTGTACATTTACAAACTTTTTGGGTGTGTTGGAACAAGAGTCTCTGAATAAGCTGAATATGCTGATCAACTACATTGCTCCGGATGTGTATAAGTATATTTTGGACTGTAAAACTTACGAATTGGCTATTTCTACATTGGAGAAGATTTTTGTTAAACCAAAGATTGAGGTATTTGCACGTTACCTTCCATCTGCCCGTAGGCAGCAGGTGGGAGAATCTTTGGATACTTATTTACAAGCACTTCGGCACCTTGGTGCTAACTGTAATTATAAAGCCGTGACGGCCAAAGAATATAAGGAAGAATCGGTACGGGATGCTTTTATTAATGGACTACTGTCCAGATCAATTCGTCAGCGGTTGTTAGAAAATAAGACTTTGGATCTCAAGAGTGCTTTTGAGCAAGCTTCTACATTGGATATGGCTCAGAGAAGTTCGGATTCTTATGCTCTTTCTAATCGGCCTGTGACTGTGGTTTCGGCAGTTCCGGACAAAAAGGAATTAGCTGGACTTAATGGGAGTGGTTTACTAGATTCTGAAATAGTTTCTACTCCATAAGCTCCACCTTTTACTTCGGCGGCTGTTGCCTCTAGGATTCAGAAGTGTTATTTTTGTGGGAACGTCCGGCATCCTCGTTTGAAGTGTCCTGCCCGGGAGGCTGTATGTAGTAAATGCGGCAAGAGAGGTCATTATGCACATGTTTGTAGATCATTAGGTTCAATTACCTCCTCTTCTGCGACTATTCAACCTGTAGAGAGGGCGTTTATTGCATCAATTTCTGCTGCATTTGCTCATGGCCTAAACAAAGCTATAGTTATGGCACAAGTTAATGGGTTAGAAGTGAAGGCTCTCATAGATACGGGCAGTACCGAGAGTTCTTTAAGTCTTCAGTTTGTGAAGGAAAAGTGTTTGAAAATCTTGCCTGTTACTTATCAGGTGTGTATGGCTCAGACGACCCTTACTTCACAAGTAGCTGGTTGTTGCCTTGTGAAATTGATTCTTCTAGGTAATACGTATACTGATATACGCCTATCTGTTTTGCCTAATCTTTGTGCGGATATTTTGATTGGTCATGATGTGCTTAAATTACACGAGAGTCTTAGGCCTAGAAATTCAGTCTGGACACTTTTGGGGCGCTAAAGTTGGGCGCTTGCTAAAGTTAGCGGCCGCCGGAAAGTGTAGGCCACATCGCCGAAATTCAGTAGAGTTGGCCCTAAGTTTGGCCGAGCGCTGAAACTGGCGTTGAAATGCTGTGTTCCGGCGCTAAGCCGGCGATGCGGCCTAATAACGCCGAAGCCGGGCGCAGCGCAGGTGCGGTCATGTTTTGATTGACAGCAGACACCCTGACACCGGCCAGCTCTTAAAGGGGGAAGGGTCAACTTTGACTGCTGCCACGCCCTGCATACTGGAGCCCTGCAGCTAGGCCTCAGCACTACTGGTGTGCCAAAATAGCGCCTGGAGCAATGGAGAGGGCCCGTGAGCGAGCGCAGCGCTTCTCAGAGCATGCTCTGAGTGTGCTCATTCATGGTGTGGAGAAGAGAAGAGAGATCCTGTGCCCGGACAGTGGCAGGAAGGCTCCCAGGAGCCAGTACAGGAGAGCCTGGGGCAAAATCGCCCGCAGGGTGTCATCCACCTGTGATGTCCCCAGGAGTGCGGACCAATGCCGCAAGAAGTTCAACGACCTCACTCGGATGGTGAAGGTGAGTACCCTTTCCAGTGTCCCCCTCATCCTTGCATGTGCACCTCACATTATGGGCAAAGGGACCTCAAAGGCCTAATGGGCAGCCCTCCTCCCGCAGCAATGGCACTTGCATGTTCATCAATAGCACTTTCTGCACTTAACACACTGGCCAAGCTATTCGACCATGGGAGGCAGTGCACCCAGCAACAGGGCACCACACTGGCTAAGCTATTCCACCATGGGAGGCAGTGCACCCAGCGACAGGGCACCACACTGGCCAAGCTATTCCACCATGGGAGGCAGTGCACACAGCGACAGGGCACCACACTGTACTTAGAGGCCGTCCTTTCTCTTGCAGGCCAAGCTGGCGAGCAATGTAAGGAGCCAGGCTGTCACTGGTGGAGGCCATCCCGAGTACCAGGCGCTCACTGATCTGGAGGAGAGCGTGGCACGACTCATGCGTGGCCGGGTGACTGGCCCTGTCGCGATCGGCGAGGCGGACCCTGCACTGGTACCCACTGGTAAGGACATGACCGGTTGCACCTCTCTCGTTGCCCTCGCGCTTCAGATCTACATCCTTTCCCACTGACCGACAAATGCGCATAATGCACCACTCAGGCCTCCCTCGCTGACGGCCTGTCCTCACTCTAAAGCTACTCTTGTGCCTTCCTGCTTTCAGCTGGTGAGGAGGAGGTGGTCCCTGAAGTGCAGAGAGCCAGGCCCTTGGAGGAGGAGGACGTCGAGGACCAGGAGGAAGGCGGCACATCGGGGGAACCCTCCTCCGCGCCAGGGGATGGCAATGGAGGGGAGACGTTTGGCCTGCAGGAGAGCCAGGGGGAGGTGTTGGAGGGGAGGGCCGAAGCTGGTCCCAGTAGGGTGGACGCACGTGGGAAGGGTCCGGCAGCACGCCAGCCTTCTCCCCAGAGGGGGGAGGTGTTGGAGGGGAGGGCCGAAGCTGGTCCCAGTAGGGTGGACGCACGCGGGAAGGCTCCGGCAGCACGCCGGCCTTCTGCCCAGAGGGGGGAGGTGTTGGAGGGGAGGGCAGAACCTGGCCCAAGTGGGGTCGACGCACGCGGGAAGGGTCGGCCAGCTCGGCGGCCTTCTCCCCGGAGGGAGAGTCCGCCCTCCAGTCCGGGCACGGTCCTCGCCCAGGAGGTGCGCGTCCTCGATGAGATGTCGGCGGCGTCTGAGCGGCGCCACCAAGAGTTCATGAGGGTGGTCGAACAGATGCCTCACGCCATTGAGTCCCTGGCTCAGAGTGTGGTGGCTTTCGGGGAATCACAGGCCAGGGGGTTCAAACAACTCACGGCAGCGCACGACAGGGGTGTCCAGGAACTGGCCGCAGCGCACGACAGGAGTGTGCAGCAACTCGCGGCAGCGCAGGACGCGGGTGTGCAGCAACTGACGGCAGCGCAGGACGCGACTCGCGAGATGAGTGGTGCCGTCCACACACTGGCAGAGCTGATGCGGGCACATACCAGGGCAGTTCGGGCACTCACTTCTGCCACACTCGCTGTGGCACGGAGGCATCACCATGGCACCCGCCGCCCTGCTGCAGCACAGCGGTCTGGCCTCCCCCAGATTGCTGCGCTTGCTACACTGCCAGCCCGGCCGAGTGCCAGTGTCTCTGGCGAGCAGCGCGCACCTGCCATCAGCCAGCTTGCCCCCAATGGTGCTGCCGACACTGCCACTCCCCCAGCCAAGGTGCGACGAGCTGCTGCTAAGACTGATGCTGCCCAGCCACAGCTGCAGCAGTCAGCAGCCGGCCCCTCCCGGGCCAGGCCTCGTCCAGGCCGACCCCCAAGGGCATCTGCCGACACGCTTTGTGGCCCTCATGAGCCTTCCCCCAGCCTCGCCACACCCGCAGGGCCCAGGTTGAGGCAGAGCAGCAGGTCGGCCAGGGGCCGGAGAAGCCTGTCTAAGGACTCACCCTCTCGGCACACCCATTAGAGTGTGGTGAGAGCGGTTTCTTTTATATTGGGGGGCTTGTGTTGTGGGGGGCATTATTTTGTTAAGGCCGAGGATCAAGGCATTTTTTGTTTTCATGGGGGTGTCTCTGTTGTTGGGGGGGAGGCTTATTTTTGTAAGGCCGCTGTTGAAGGCCTTTTGGATGGGCAAGTTTTGTTAGACCTCCCCAGGTTTTGGGAGTGACAGATGTTTTTGACTGTTTTTTGGGGGTCTTGTCTGTTTTTCTGTTTCATGTGGGAAGGGCCCGGAGTTTGTGAAATAAAGCTTTTGATTTATTCAGCATGTCCAGGTGTCATGTTTGAAGTGGTTGTTGCGTTAACCGGCTGAGGGCTTGCGGAGCGGCTGCCTCAGGTGCGTTCATTGCCACAGGCCATTCCCTGACAGGGGGCCTAGAAGTGTCGATCAATAAGCCCCCGACGGACGGCCCTTGGCCCTTGTCGCTCCCTCCTGGGCTGGTCCTCCTCCTCCTCCTCCTCCTCCTCCTCCTCCTGCTCGTCCTCCTGAGGTGGTGGTGCAATGCCAGGTGGCAGTGCCTGAGTCCTGCGGATAGCCAGGTTGTGCAGCATGCAGCACACGACGACGAACTGGGAGACTCTATCCGGCGAATACTGAAGAGATCCTCCGGAACGATCCAGGCAGCGGAACCGTTGCTTGAGGACGCCTATCGTTTGCTCGATGATGTTCCTTGTGGCTTGATGGCTTTCGTTGTATGCCAGCTCCGCTGGGGTCCTGGGCGCGCAGAGCGGGGTCATGAGCCATGTACACAAAGGGTAGCCCTTGTCCCCGATAAGCCATCCCCTTGGTGGAGGCTGTGCCTCGAACATGTTAGCCACAGTAGTCTGGCGCAGGATAAATGCATCGTGGCTGCTTCCTGGGAAGCGGGCATTGACAGCTAGGATGCGCTGCCTGTGGTCACACACCAGCTGTACATTTAGGGAATGGTAGCCCTTCCGGTTGCGGTAATCCTCGGCATTGTGGATAGGTGCCCGCATAGCCACATGCGTGCAGTCAATGGCGCCCTGCACCATGGGGAAGCCCGCGATCCTGCCAAATCTGACTGCACGCTGCTCCTGCCTCTGTCGGGTCATGGGGAAGGAGATGAATTGGTGTCTCCTCGCGTAAAGTGCATCGGTGACCTGCCGGATGCAGCGATGCGCGGCGAACTGGGAGATGTTCGCTATGTCCGCAGCAGCGGCTTGGAAGGAGCCGCTTGCATAAAAGTTCAGAGCCACCGTGACCTTCACTTCCACCGAGAGAGACATCCTGCACATCAGCTGTGGACGCAGATCTGTGTGAAGCAGCTGGCAGATCTCTGCAACCACCTCCCTTCTGAAGCGCAGCCTCTTCACACAATGCGCCGCAGTCATGGTGGGATAGGACACCTGCTGCCGGTATTGCCTGAGTGGGTAAGGCCTACGTTGCCGACGCCTGATGGCCCCTCTGCGTCTAGGCATGGCTGGCCCTCTCTCACAGCATCTGCGAGCCCTTCGCACATAATGCTGCAACTGAGGGTTGGCCCCCCATACAGCCCCCATAATAAAGTTGAGAACAGATAAATCACAATGAATCAAATGTCAAAGCACTGGCCAGAAGCCAAAAATACCTCTCCTATGTTGTCCCAAATCAGTAAGCTCTGTCCCTTGGTCTCTGTCCAGAAATCCAAAGCAGTAAAGTCATTGCAGCAAAATGGCTGGGCTTTATAGGTCAGTGTAAGTGCCCTTTAATTTGCGCTCCCCGAGGCCCACAGGGCCTCTTTTGCGTTCCACCTCACAGTTCTTAGCAGCGCCACGCCCACATTGGGCGGGCGCCACTGAATTTCCGGTTTGGGGCGCACAAACAGCGTTGCGCGACGATATGACGTCATAAGCTGCGCGCGCGCCTGAGCGGGCGCAAACACTTTGCGCCGGCGCTAAATGTCAACTGAATTTGGGCGTCGGCGCAGATCGGACTGCGTTCAGGCGCTAAGGCCTAGAAATTCAGTTCGGACGCTCTTGCGGCGCTAAAGTCGGGCGCTCGGCAAATTTAGCGGCCGCCGGAAAGTGCAGGCGACCTCGCCGAAATTCAGTAGATTTGGCCAACTTTTTGGCCGAGCGCTGCAATAGGCGTTGGAACCCTGTGTTCAGGCGCTAATCCGGCGATGCGGCCTGATAACGCCGATTCCGGGCGCAGCGCAGGTGCGATCATGTGCTGAGTGTCAGCAGACACCCTGACGCCGGCCAGCTCTTAAAGGGGGAAGGGTCAACTTTGACTGCAGCCACGCCCTGCATGCTGTAGCCCTGCAACTAAGCCTCAGCACTGGTTGTGTCCCAAATCAACGCCTGGAGGTAATGGAGAGGGCCCGTGAAAGAGCCCAGCGGTTCTCTGACCATGCGCTGGGTGTGCTCCTTCATGGGGTACGCAAGAGAAGACGGGTCGTGTGCCCGGCTAGTGGCAGGAAGGCTCCCAGGAGCAAGTTCAGAGAGGCCTGGACCAAAATTGCCCGGAGGGTCTCCTCCAGCTCCGATGTTCCCAGGAGTGCGGACCAGTGCCACAAGAAATACAATGACCTATGTCGGCTGGTCAAGGTGAGTACCCTTTCCAGTGTCCCCCTCATCCTTGCATGTGCACCTCCCATTAGGGCCAAAGGGACATCAAAGGTCTAATGCCCAGCCCTCCTCCCGCTGCAATGGCACTTGCATGTTAATCAATAGCTCTTTCTGCACTTATCACACTGTCCAAGCTATTCCACCATGGGAGGCCTCACACACAGCAACAGGGCACCACACTGACCAAGCTATTCCACCATGGGAGGCCTCACACACACCAATGGGGCACCACACTGTACTTAGACGCCCTCCTTTCTCTTGCAGGCCAAGCTGGCGACGAACGCCAGGAGCCTGCGTGTCACTGGTGGAGGCCCTCGCGATTACCAGGAGCTAACGGTTCTGGAAGAGAGGGTGGCCCGACTCCTGCGTCACCCGGTGACTGGGCCTGTGGCGCTCGGCGACGCAGACCCTATACTGGAACCCACTGGTAAGGACAGGACCGGGTGCACCTCTCTCCTTGCCCTCGCGCATCAGATCTACATCCTTCCCCACTGGCTGAAAAATGCGCATAATGCACCAGTGCGGCCTCCCTCGCTGTCGGCCTGTCCTCACTCTAAAGCTACACTTGTGCCTTCTTGCTTTCAGCTGGTGAGGAGGAGGTGCTCCCTGAAGCCCACACAGCCAGGCCCTCAGAGGAGGAGGACGTCGAGGAGCAGCAGGAAGGCGCCACCTCGGGTGAACCCTCCTCCGCTCCAGGAGATGGCAATGAAAGGGAGACGTCTGGCGTGCCGGAGAGCCAGGGGGAGGCAGGGGAGGGGAGCCCCGAACCTGGTCCCAGTGGCATGGACGCACGCGGCAAGGCTCCGGCGGCACGCCAGCCTTCTGCCCAGAGGGGGGAGGCGGTGGAGGGGAGGGCAGAACCTGCTCCCAGTGGCGTGGCCGCACGCGGCAAGGCTCCGGCGGCACGCCAGCCTTCTGCCCAGAGGGGGGAGGCGCCCTCCAGTCCGGACTCGGACGTCGCCCAGGAGGTGCGCCTCCTGGACGAGATGTCGGCGGCGTCGGAGCGGCGGCACGTCGAATTCATGGAGGTGGTGGCACAGATGCCTCACGCCATCGAAAGCCTCGCACAAAGTGTGGCGGCTTTCGGCCAATCCCAGGCCAGGGGGCTGGAGCAAATCGCAGCAGCGCACACCAGGGGGGTGGACCTCCTTGTGGCAGCGCATGAGAGGGGGGTGCAACAACTCGAGGCAGCGCAGCACGCCAGTCGCCAGCTGAGAGGTGCTGGGCAGACAATGGCACTGCAGATGCAGGCACATGCTGGCGCAGTTGGGGCACTGACTTCTGCCACCCTCGCACTGGCGCGGAGGCGTCGCCAGGCCAGCCGCCGCCCTGCTGCCGCACACCGGTCTGGCGACCAACAGTTTGGCGCGCTTGCTCCCCGGCTAGGCCTCCCGAGTGCACGTGTGTCTGGCGAGCAGCGCGCGCCTGGCATCACCCACCTTGTCCCCATTGGTGCAGGCGAGCCTGCCACTCCCCCATCCAGGGTGCAAGGAGCTGCTGCAGGCAGTGAAGAGGGCCATCCACAGCTGCAGCAGCCACCAGCCGGCCCCTCCCGGGCCCGCCCTCGTGTAGGCCGACCCCCAAGGGCATCTGGCGAGACACCTTGTCGCCCTGAAGATCCTTCCCCCAGCCTCGCCACAGCCTCACAGCCCAGCTTGAGGCGCAGCAGCAGGACGGGCCGGGGCAAAAGACGGCTGTCGACGGACTCGCCCTCTCGCCACACCAAATAGAGTGTGGTGAGCGAGGGTTTGGGTGATGCGGGGGCTTCTGTTCTGGGGGGCATTATGTTGTTTGGTTTTATGGGGATGTTTGTGTTGTGGGGGGGGCTTGTTTTTGTTAGGCCAGTGAGGATGGCCATTTGGATGTTGATGTTTTGTTAGTCCTCCCCAGGTTTTGGGAGTGACAGAAGTTTGTGACTGTTTTTTGGGGGTCTTCTCTGTTTTGCTCTTCCATGTGGGAAGGGCCCTGAGTTTTTGAAATAAAGATGTTTATTTATTCACCATGTGCAGGTGTCATGTTTCAAGTGGTTGTTGGGTTAACCGGCTGAGGGCTTGCGGAGCGGCTGCCTTCAGCTGCGTTCAGTGGCCCAGGCCATTCCCTGACAGGGGGCCTCGAAGTGTCGAGCAATAAGCCCCCGGCGGACGGCCCTTGGACCTTGTCGCTCCCTCCTGGCCTGGTGCTCCTCCTCCTCAGGGTCCTCCTGCTCGTCCTCCTGAGGTGGTGGGGCAATGTCAGGTGGCAGTGCCTGAGTCCTGCGGATAGCCAGGTTGTGGAGCATGCAGCACACCACGACGAACTGGGAGACTCTATCCGGCGAATACTGAAGAGACCCGCCCGAACGATCCAGGCAACGGAACTGTTGCTTGAGGATGCCTATCGTTTGCTCTATTAGGTTCCTTGTGGCTTGATGGCTTTTGTTGTATGCCAGCTCCGCTGGGGTCCTGGGCGCGCGGAGCGGGGTCATGAGCCATGTGCACAAAGGGTAGCCCTTGTCCCCGATAAGCCATCCCCTTGGTGGAGGCTGTGCCTGGAACATGTCAGCCACAGTAGTCTGGCGCAGGATAAAGGCATCGTGGCTGCTTCCTGGGAAGCGGGCATTGACAGCTAGGATGCGCTGCCTGTGGTCACACACCAGCTGCACATTTAGGGAATGGTAGCCCTTCCGGTTGCGGTATTGCTCGGCATTGTGGATAGGTGCCCGCATAGCCACATGCGTGCAGTCAATGGCGCCCTGCACCATGGGGAAGGCCGCGATCCTGGCAAATCCGATTGCACGCTGCTCCTGCTTGTGTTGGGTCATGGGGAAGGAGATGAATTGGTGCCTCCTCGCGAAAAGTGCTTCGGTGACCTGTCGGATGCAGCGATGCGCGGCGAACTGGGAGATGTTCGCAATGTCCCCAGCAGCGGCTTGGAAGGAGCCGCTTGCATAAACGCTGAGAGCCACCGTGACCTTTACTTCCACCGAGAGAGACGTCCTGGACATGAGCTGTGGCTGCAAATCTGCGTGAAGCAGCTGGCAGATCTCTCCAACCACCTCCCTTCTGAAGCGCAGCCTCTTAACACAATGCGCCGTAGTCATGGTGAGATATGAGACCTGCTCCCGGTATTGCCTGACTGGGTAAGGCCTACGTTGGCGACGCCTAATGGCCCCTCTGCGTCTAGGCATGCCTGGCCCTCTCTCAAAGCATCTGCGAGCCCTTCGCACAAAATGTAGCAACTGAGGGTTGGCCCCCATGCAGCCCCCATTACAAAGTTCCAAACAGCAAAATCACAAGGATGCAAATGTCAAAGCACTGGCTAGAAGCCAAAAATACCTCTCCTATGGTGTCCGAAATCAGTAATCTCTGTGCCTTGCTCTCTGTGCAGAAATCCAAAGCAGTCAAGTCATTGCAGCGAAATGGCTGGCTTTTATGGGTGAGTGGATGTGCCCTTTAATTAGCGCTCCCCGAATCCCACAGGGCCTCTGTTGAGTTCCATTTCACAGTTCTTAGCAGCGCCACGCCCACATCGGCCGGGCGCCACTGAATTTCCGGTTTGGGGCGCACAAACGGCGTTGCACGATGAAATGACGTCATAAGATGCGCGCGCAGCTGAGCGGGCGCTAACACTTTGCGCCGGCGCTAAATCCCACCTGAATTTTGGCGTAGGCGCAGATCCGGCGGTGCCCGGGCGCTAAGTGGCTAGCGCCGGAAATCTGGCGCTAACGGCTGGCGCAAACAGCTGAATTTCTAGGCCTAAGTGTCTAGCGCCGGAAATATAGCCCTTTTATGGCGTTAGCAGCTGGCGCAACCCACTGAATTTCTAGGCCTTAGTCTTTCATTTGGAGGGACTATGCCACCCTTATCCATTTGTGGATTAACTTCTTTATCCATTTCTCCATTATCACTTTTTTCCAATTTGATGCCGGAATGTAAGCCAATTGCTATCAAGTCAAGAAGGTATAGCAGTCAGGATAGAGAATTTATTAATTCTGAAGTCCAACGTCTTTTATTGGAAGGAATCATTGAACCTAGTTGTTCGCCTTGGCGGGCTCAGGTAGTTGTCACCACTAATGAGAGGCATAAGAAACGAATGGTGATAGACTACTCTCAAACTATTAATAGGTATACTCAATTAGATGCGTACCCTTTGCCTAAGATTGATGAGCTTATCAACAAAGTATCTCAGTATAAGTTTTTTAGCACTATTGATTTAAAGAGTGCTTATCATCAGATTCCTATTGTTAAGAGGGATCAACCATATACAGCCTTTGAGGCTGGTGGAAAGCTGTATCAGTTTTGCTGAATACCATTTGGTGTTACTAATGGTGTTGCTTGTTTTCAACGGGCAATGGATGCTTTTATAAGTGTAACTCTCTCTCTGACACCTTTTCATATTTAGATGATATCACAGTGTGTGGTAAATCAAGGGTGGAGCATGATTCTAATTTAGAAAGATTCCTTCAAGCTGCGGAAAAAGTTGGTTTTACTTTTAATAAAGAGAAGTGTATCTTTGCGACTACTGAGGTAAATCTACTGGTTTATATTATCTTGGGAAATAAGATTAAACCAGATCCAGAACGTCTGCGACCATTGATCGATTTACCTTATCCTACTAATTCTAAGGCTTTGCAACGAGTTGTTGGACTGTTTTCTTACTATTCTAATTGGATTGCAAACTTTTCACAGAAGGTCCGGCCCCTTATATGGGTTACGACATATCCTCTATCATGGGAGGCCAGGACATGTTTTGATAAATTTATTAAGGATATCCTAGGAGCAGTTGTGCATTCTATTGATGAGCAGGTTCCCTTTGTGATTGAGACGGATGCTTCTGATTTTGCAATTGGGGCTACTCTGAACCAAAATGGAAGACCTGTGGCCTTTTTCTCACGTACTTTGAACAATAGTGAAAAAAGGCATTCTTCAATAGAGAAAGAGGCATATGCAATAGTAGAAGCACTGCGTAAATGGAGACATTATTTATTGGGGCGACATTTCACGTTGGTAACCGATCAAAAATATGTGTCCTTTATGTTTGATGTTAAACATTTTGGAAAGATCAAAAATGATAAAATAATGAGGTGGAGGATTGAGTTGGCATGTTACCATTTTGATATAGTTTATCGTCCGGGGAAGATAATGTTGCTGCTGATGCACTGTCGAGGGCTTATTGTTCTGTGATTCACGGAGATACGCTTATTAATCTTCACAATGCTTTATGTCATCCTGGGGTTACGAGGATGATACACTTCGTACGCAGTAAGAATTTGCCCTTTTCAGTTGAAGACGTCAAGCGGATGACTTCATCATGTTCTATCTGTGCTCGGTGTAAACCAAATTTCTTTAAGCCTCAACGAGCTCATCTTATAAAGGCTACTTCTCCTTTTGAACGTTTGAGCGTTGATTTTAAGGGGCCTCTTCCTTCAACGACTCAAAATCGATACATATTTACTGTTGTGGATGAGTTTTCAAGGTTTCCTTTTGCTTTTCCTTGCGCAGATGTTTCAGCTGTTACAGTTATCAAATGTCTGAATCAACTTTTTGTCATCTTTGGGATGCCTGCGTATATCCATTCAGATCAAGGAAGTTCTTTTATGTCTTCCCAGTTGAAGGAATACCTTCAGAGTCGGGGAATTTCTACTAGTAGAACTACCCCGTATAACCCCCAGGGTAATGGACAGTGCGAACGATACAATGGGGTGATCTGGAAGGCAGTTATGTTGGCTTTGACATCCCGGAATCTTAAGAATACACAGTGGGAAATGGTACTGCCTGATGCCCTGCATTCCATTAGATCATTGCTTTCAACGGCTACTAATGAGACCCCCCATGAAAGGCTCTTTAATTACCCGCGGAGATCTACTACGGGATATTCGGTACCTTCATGGCTTACTATGCAGGGACCTGTGTTGCTTCGACACCATGTTAGATTGTCAAAATATGATCCTTTAGTGGAGGAGGTGGAGCTGTTGGAGGCAAATTCCCAGTATGCTCATATTCGATTCCAAGATGGGAAAGAAAGTATTGTTTCAATTAAAGACTTGGCTCCTTGTGGTGGCCAGCCCTCTTCCGAGGATACTAATAATAGTCATGATTCAGATAATGTGGATGTTGTTATAGATACTACGAATGTTTCCAATCCTATTGCAGATAATTATACTTCTATTAGTCAGCCTTTGATAGATGTTCATGACCGTCCTAGTTTACTTCCTGATGGGATTTCCAATCCGGAAACCGTTGATAATCGGGATATGGATAGCTTGTCTGCAGAAGATACTTCAGTGCCTCCGGGTGTGGGAGGGCAAGGAATTTCACCAAGGTTAAGAAGGTCAACATGAACAAGATATCCGGTCGACCGATTGAAAATGGACTTTTAAATTGATAGTAATGTTTTAAAGTTGTTGAAATATTATATTTGTATTTTAGTTGTAAATAAATTAATTATAAATTGTAAAGGTTATTTAGGTTGGAGCATGTTTTAAAAGGAGGGGTGAATGTGGTGATTATTTCCTATGTTTAATAAGAAGTATTGTGATTGGTGAATGGGGTGGTTGTTCTCTGTATTAGTAAGAAGTATTGTAATTGGTTGTTTGTTTCTACCTTGAGATATATGTTGTAAACTCATTGGTAGTGGATGTCAGGTGATTTGTGGTGGCCATCTTAAATTTTGTTCTCTCTAGTCATTGTTGGAGACTGGTGTTGAAAGATGTGCTACTGGGTTTTTAAAGATAATAAAGCCTAGATTAGAAAGGCAAATCTATTCTTTATTTCAGTGTGTCATCACAAAAAGCACTTTATGCAGGGGTCCGCAGCTGCCGTGATGCTTTTGTCCTACGGCAGCCCAAGCTCCCTGATCTCGTCGGAACTGGAAGCAGATTTAAGGGGTGGCTGCGAGGCGAAAAGGGATACCCACTGCAAACGTGGCTCATGACACCCATCAGAAAACCCAGCACTGAAGCCCAACAGCGCTACAATGAATGTCATAACAACACCACATGTGTGACTGACCAGACCATCGGCATGCTTCAGTTGCCTCGACAGATCTGGAGGTGCCCTTCAGTACGCACCATCCAGGATCTCCAGAAAGGTCATAGTTTGCTGTGCTCCACACAACATTGCACAACAGCGAGTCTTGGATCTGCAGGAGGAACAAGGCAAAGAGCTCATATCCTCCTCAGATGATACAGAGGGGGCGGAAGAAGAAGAGGATGAAGAAGAGGAGGAGGAGGAGGAGGGCAATGCATGCCCAGCTGCTCACATTGCCGCCTGGGATGCCAGGGATGCGCTGATTAATGCAAGGTTCACTTAGGTTGCACCAGTGGACCCATGGCACCAGAAAATGCAACAGCCACTCTCCATGCTCCCCCTTCCTCCCCCTCCCCCACTCCATGCCACTGACACAAAGCAGTCCTGCAACCAACCAACCACCCCTTCAACAATCCTCCATTGGACCCCATCAATTCATGCCTTCACATTCATTATGAAACAAGTTAGAAGGCCACTTACCACCCAGCACCCAGAGCATGAACAAGACGGAAAAATGATGAAAAACAATAACGTTTATGTGAGCTAAATAAAGACTAAAAACTTACCAAAACAACATTTTCTCAGACACCCATTGCATACCCTTGTGCAACTACAATGCCTTACTCTTTCTTTTTCTGCTAATCCTACGTGGTGCAACCTGTATGGCTTCAGCAGAGGTTGCGGCACGATGCTCAGATCCCTGCTCTGACTGTTGAGATGCTGTTGGCCGACATCCTCTGGGTTTTCGAGTCCTTGAGGGCCTCACCAAAGACTGCTCCACATGCACCTGTGCAGGGGCAAACTCTCCCATCAGGACATAAGGCAGCATGTGGGGCTCTGACTGGAGGGGGTTGCGGGGCGGCGGGCGGTGGATGGAGAAGTGGAAGCACCTTGAGTGGAGTCCCCACTTCCATGTCCCCTTTCGCCATCATCCCCCTCATGGCCCAGCCGCATTTCACTGCTACCACGGCGCTGGTGAACACTTTGGTGCAGATCAGTGTGGCACTGTAAGGTCATGGTTAAGGTATCTGTCAACCTATTTAAGGTGGCGGACATGTTGGCATCCAGAGTCTGCACAGTGGTGTTGAAGGCATGTATGGAATCATTTGATTGGAGTGTATGACGGTCCATGGCGCTGGACAATATCCATGGAAGAAGAAATCATCTCAATGGCCTGTGGCATCACCCTCCTCATATATACGAACATACGAATTAGGAGCAGGAGTAGGCCACGCGGCCCTTCGAGCCTGCTCTGCCATTCAATAAGATCATGGCTGATCCAATTACTCCACATTCCTGCCTACCTCCGATAACTTTTCACCCCCTTGCTTACCAAGAATCTATCTACCTCTGCCTTAAAAGTAATCAAAGACTCTGCTTCCACCGCCCTCTGAGGAAGAGAGTTCCAAAGACTAACAACCCTCTGTGAGAAGAAATTTCTCCTCATCTCTGTCTTAAATGGGTGACCCCTTATTTTAAAACAGTGACCCCTAGTTCTAGATTCTCCCACAAGAGGAAACATCCTCTCCACATCCACCCTGTCCAGACCCCTCAGGATCTTATATGTTTCAATCAAGTCACCTCTTATTCTTCTAAACTCCAGCGGATACAAGCCTAGCCTGTCCAACCTTTCCTCATAAGACAACCTGTAGGGTTTCGCAAAAAATCCCCTCAGCCCCGAAGATACTGGAGGTATTAATCTACATCGTGGACGGAGACTGTACGTGACTTTAAATTGCCTCTGGGTTGGACAATGTTTTAAAACGTGCCCAGAACCGCAAAAGGCTGCGTTGCAGCACATGGACAACACCGGAATCGAGGAACTTCATGGAAAAATTCACACACTTTAAGACAGTACATTTTATTAATAAAATTGTTCCCTGGTGTTTGGTCATTTCAAAGGGGTTTGAAAATGGCTGTCAGAAAAGCATGGCCAGGACAATGGGGCTTGGAAAAGCAGCTCGCAGCTCGTGAAAAGTGGGAGGGTCAAGCAGTGGCAGCCAGATTCTGTCAATCAAAAACCGGAGTTTCCCTTCCCTGCTGACAATCGATGTTTATTTACTGAGACTGCTGTCTTGTTGACATAAAGAATTATCCACTCAAGCTGCGGTTTCAATGACTGCAGGACAAAGGGCTTCTGTTTACCTAGTAATCCAACCCATTCAAAGCCCCTTACACACAACGAGACACACCAAAACTACGGAAAGGACTTTGATAGGGAACAGTTTAGAATGAATGGGCTTTTGAATCACCCATTACTCCCTTTTGTTAGCCCAGAAACTCCAGATGTGGGCGGGAACATTTCGGCCCCAGAACGAAGACACATTCAAACCACTCCAAGCCCATTTGAGTCAGCCAATCATGGCCTTTCTCTTGTGTATTCAAACTTTTCGGCACGAATTTGCACACAGTCCCTTTCAGCGCCAAACAGCAGGAGCTCGCAGGATATAAAGATAGCTCCTGAGAAGCTATCGCTCTCTCTTATTTCCTTGCACCACAGGTGAGCAGGTTTCTGACTCCTCAGCAATGCAATCTAGTAAGGAGTTAAAGGGGGGTGGTAATTTAAGGGAAATTGCTAAGATTGTTTAATTAACATTGTAGCCATTTATCCCTCATTTTGCCATCTGTCTTCCCCCATTTAAGCAATTGTACAGTGATTACCAAAATCGTGTGGTGTAGTTTTCTTTAGTTTAATAAAAGTTGATTTTCTCATACCCAGACCAGTTGTCCGTTTTAATATATCATTAATTATAAGTCCTCCAGTCAGAACTGGAAGGGTGGGTTTAGCGATTCAAAACCGCTGTTTGGGATTAGTCAGAGTGTAGTAACAAAAGGCTGCCTGACCAGGTGAATTACCGTAAACCAGGTAAAGGAAGGTAAATTACCGTAAACCCCGAAAAAGGTGCCCCCCTACAAACCCGCCCTTTCCAGGTATCAGTCTAGTAAACCTTCTCTGACCTGCTTCCAACGCATTTACATCCTTCTTTAAATAAGGAGACCAATACTGTACACAGTACTCCAGATGTGGTCTCACCAATGCCCTGTATAACTGAAGCATAACCTCCCTACTTTTGTATTCAATTCCCCTCGCAATAAATGATAACATTCTATTAGCTTTCCAATTACTTGCTGTACCTGCATAGTAACCTTTTGTGATTCATGCACTAGGACACCCAGATCCCTCTGCATCTCAGAGCTCTGCAATCTCTCACCATTTAGATAATATGCTTCTTTTTTATTCTTCCTGCCAAAATGGACAACTTCACATTTTCCCACATTATACTCCATTTGCCTCTCTTTGCCCACTCACTTAACTTATCTATATCCTTTTGTAGCCTCCTTATGTCCTCTTCACGATTTACTTTCCTACCTATCTTTGTGTCATCAGCAAATTTAGCAACCATACCTTCGGTCCCTTCATCCAAGTCATTTATATAAATTGTAAAAAAGTTGAGGCCCCAGTGGCACACCACTCGTTACATCTTGCCAATCAGCAAAATGACCCATTTATGCCTACTCTCTGTTTCCTGTTAGCTAGCCAATCTTCTATCCATGCCAATATGTTACCCCCTACACCATGAGCTTTTATTTTCTGCAATAACCTTTGATGTGGCACCTTATCAAATGCCTTCTGTAAATCTAAGTACAGTACATCCACTGGTTCCCCTTTAGCCACAGCACATGTTACTTCCTCAAAGAACTCCAATAAATTGGTTAAACATGATTTTCCTTGCACAAAACCATGTTGACTCCACCTGATTACTTTGAACTTTTCTAAATGTCATGCTATAACATCTTTAATAATAGCTTCTAACATCTTCCCTATGACAGATGTTAAGCTAACTGGCCTGTAGTTTCCTGCTTTCTGTTTCCCTCCCTTTTTGAATAAAGGAGTTACATTCGCTATTTTCCAATCTAATGGAACCTTCCCCGAATCTAGGGAATTTTGGAAAATTAAAACCAACGCATCAACTATCTCACTAGCCACTTATTTTAAGACCCTAGAATGAAGTCCATCAGGACCCGGGGACTTGTCAGCCCGGAGCTCCAACAATTTGCTCAGTACCACTCCCTGGTGATTATAATTTTCTTGAGTTCCTCCCTCCCTTCCATTTCCTGATTTACAGCTATTTCTGGGATGTTACTTGTATCCTCTATAGTGAAGACCGATGCAAAATACATGTTCAATTCAACTGCCATTTCCTTACTTTCCATTATTAATTCCCCAGACTCACTTTTTATAGGACCAATGCTCACTTTGTCAACTCTTTCCTTTTTGAAATATCTATAGGAACTCTTACTATCTGTTTTTATATTTCTAGCTAGCTTTCTCTTGTACTCTAATTTTTCTCTCCTTATTAATCTTTTAATCATTCTTTCCTGTTTTTTATATTCTGTCCAATCTTCTGACCTGCCACCCATCTTTGCACAATTATATGCTTTTTCTTTAAGTTTAATACTATCTTTAACTTTTTTAGTTAACCACGGATGGTGGGTCCTCCCCTTGGAATTTTTCTTTCTTGTTGGAATGTATATAATCTGTGTATTTTGAAATATCCCCTTAAATTTCTGCCACTGCAACTCTATTGACCTATCCCTTAACCTAATTTGCCAGTTCACTTTAGCTTGCTCTGCTTTCATGCCCTCATAATTGCCCTTATTTAAGTTTAAAATACTCGTGCTTGAGGTAGACTCCTCCAATCTCTGCAATCGTGGAGTGTACTTTGAAGGCCTGTCAGTGCATCGCACATTGTCTGCTGCTGCTCAATGGTTCTCCTTTTCATCTATGGCCCCAGGAGTACAGCATCTGTGTCCAGTTCAGCAAAGCTTGGAGAGGGCTGTGCCCTCCGACGCGGACTCTCCACTGCTATCCCTCCCATCTGCTCTTGGTCACTTGTGAAGGGTGAATTACCAGATGAAAACCCAACTGTCTTACTGGTCCCATTGAGGTGTGAGTATCTGAGCTGGTGTATGGTCTGAATGAGTCCTGTGACAGTGCACCCTCAGAAGGGCTCAGCTCCTCTGAGGACTCATCACTCGCCACATCCACCGACTCCTGAAGGAGATAAAAAACATGAATTAGTACTGACAAGGTAAGAATGTTGCAAGTAATCATGATGAAGATGATCCTATTTCACTTGCTGTTTGAAACCAAGTCAACATGATTGAGTGCTCTTATTTGTGTCAGCAGGTAGCTGGGAGCTCCCTGTCTCCCCATCTCCATCAGCCAGGAATGCCATAATTCACTTAGTTCCAGCGCCTCCTCCTCTGCAGTTGTGAGCTGTGTGATCTGCAGAGGGCTATCTCCGGTTCTCCATCTCTCCCTGGTGTTCTGCGCTCTCCTGCAAGGAGGGAAAGAACAGACCTATGAGTGAGTGTAATGCAGGTGTTCACCTGACGGATGGCGTGCATTTGGTGAGGGTGACTACGAGGGAGAGGCATGAAATTGCATAAGGATGAAGGTGAGTGGGAGTGGTGGATGGATAGAGGGGGATATGAGTAAGTGCATAGAAAGAGAAGGATGGGTGCACCTGCAAGGTAAGTGGGTGTGAGGAGTGATGTGATGGGGTAGGTTTGAGAAAGCAGAGTGAGGGGATGTGGTGATGTGCACAGCAGGATGTAGGTGAATGTGCCACTGTAATCACGCGCTGAACTTACTTCTGGGTTTCCCGCGCACTATCGGACCCCCACACCCCGCCCTACCCCCGGCTCCCAGTGCATCCAAAAGCCCCAAACCTCATTTTCAGAGTCCACAACAGCTGCTTATATTTTCATCTCCCCTCAGTACTATTGTGGAGTCTATAAACTTTAACTGTAGCCACTCCTACAGTCATTGGGAAATAATAATACTGTTTATGCATTGAACTGTTCAGACTTAATTGTTCTAATTAGTAGTTAAGTGTCTGATAGTCTGTGCCAGTTTGTTTCCTTGTCTCACTAGACCGAATTGTTTACAGTGCAATGGATCTAACTGGTGCTGTCTCCTTTTCTTCACATGTTTTATCCCAGTAGTTTTCCTACTGGAATTCCATGACAGTTATCCTCATTGTTCTTCTCTCTCTGCGTGGTGTATGTGCATATTGTACATGACTGGGACCAAGGGCTGAAATCTTGGCTTACGGTAATATGGTGGTTCTATTTCTTTGCTACTGACTGGGGCTATTTTTCAAGGAGATGATTTTGATGTGATCATATATGGATATCATTACCTGCTCGACAGCTGCTGCGTTAAACTCTAACTTGGGATGTGTTTCGGGCGGGAGGGCAGGGTGTGGGGGGCGCAGGAGGGAATCCCCTGTGGAGATTTGAACGTGAGGCCTGGGTCATTTTAATTACCAGCCTCATTAGTCATTTGGCACAGCTGTCTCCTGCTCTAAATTGGTGGGAGTGATGTCAAGGCGGGAGCCCGAGGAATCCAGGGAGCCAAAGGAATGGTCTGTGGAATGAAGTTAGTGCTGGGGGGTTTGGAAGGAAATGCTGGAGCTGGATTTGAGAGGCAAAGCCATGACTGGGGAGGCCCAAGGACTTATTGTGGGGTCTGGAGAAGCACTCCTGCTCCTCCTGGACCACAAGGAAGTCTTGGAAAAGTTAAATAAAGAAACTTACTTTGGCCTCTTCTAGCCACTCAGCTGTTTGGCCCTGTGCAGCTTCTGCAGTTAGGGTGAAATTGCAGTGCTGATGAAATCATTGGATGCAACATTTGAATGTAAAGTAGGCCCTGGCAGCCTGGGGCACTCCTGTGCCTGTTTTGAGGTAATTTGTGGTGGCAGGGAGTGGGAATGCATTGGGAACATTCAGGCTAAGCACGTAAAGGCACATAAGCACATAATTCAGCTTAAGATCTTTTGGCCAGAAAAAAAGGTGCATACCACCTTATGTTGTCTCTCAGAGATGTAGACCTTCGCAGAGAACCCAGCAAGATCTGATAGAAACTAAACCAAGAACCTTTACCGTTAAGTGAACTTTGTTTTTGTCAATGATTCAGTGCAATTGGGAGCCCGATTTGCAGTTAACTGCTGCTGCACGGGTTTCCCAGGGGTCAGAAAACCTGGCAGTCAAATAGAGGCAGGAGCTGCCAGCTTCCAAAGGTAAGTGGCTGTGTCAGTACTACTTGTGAGCCAGTGGGAGCAGGACTGCTTCCCCCAATCCCCTCAAGGCAGCCTTTGTCCTCCCCCAGCCTCGATATCCAGCCTCCCCCAGCCCTCCCGATCGCAGGTCTCTCCTCTCCCACTGATTGCCGACCTCCCCTCACTCCTGATTGCCGCTAGCATTCCCTCCCACCCACGAACCAGGCTGTCCATTTGGGCGGCTGCTCGGCGAGAGGTGGAGTTACAAGATGCTAATGAGCTTAAGATCGGCAGGATTTCCACATCCCCGGACATGCCGGGTTCTTCAGCCATTTTCGACCTCACCAGTACCCTCCTCACCTTGTCGTAAACATTGGTGCCATAGAAACTTACAGCACAGAAGGAGGCCATTTGGCCCATTGCGCCTGTGCCGGCTCTTTGAAAGAGCTTTCCAATTAATCCCGCTCCCCCCTGCCCTTTCCCCATAGCCCTACAAATATTTAGCTTCCAAGTATTTATGCAATTCCCTTTTGAAAGTTACTATTGAATCTGCTCCCACCACGCTTTCAGGCAGTGCATTCCAACTCACAGTGTAAAAAGATTTAATATAATAACATAAGAACATAAGAAGTAGGAGCAGGAGTAAGACATACGGCCCCTCAGACCTGCTCCGCCATTCAATAGGATCATGGCTGATCCGAACCTAGACTCACGTCCACTTCCCTGCCCGCTCCCCATAACCCCTAATTCCCTTATCAGCTAGGAAACTGTCTATCTCCGTTTTAAATTTATTTAATGTCGCAGCTTCCACAGCTCTCTGAGGTAGCAAATTCCATAGATTTACTACCCTCTGAGTGAAGAAGTTTCTCCTCATCTCAGTTTTGAAAGGGCAGCCCCTTATTCTAAGATTATGCCCCCTAGTTCTAGTCTCACCCACCAGTGGAAACATCCTCCCCGCATCCACCCGATCAAGCCCCCTCACAATCTTATATGTTTCGATAAGATCGCCTCTCATTCTTCTGAATTCCAATGAGTAGAGGCCCAAACTACTCAACCTTTCCTCATAAGTGAACCCTCTCAACCGAGTGAATCTTCTCTGAACTGCCTCGAGAGCAAGTATATCTTTTCTTAAATATGGAAACCAGAACTGTACGCAGTATTCCAGGTGTGGCCTCACCAATACCCTGTATAACTGAAGCAAGACTTCCCTGCTTTTATATTCCATCCCCCTTGCAATAAAAGCCAAGATTCCATTGGCCTTCCTGATAACCTGCTGTACCCGCATACTAACCTTCTGTGTTTCATGCACCAGGACCCCCAGATCCCTTTGTACTGTAGCACTTTGCAGTTTCTCTCCATTTAGATAATAACTTGCTCTTTGATGTTTTCTGCCAAAGTGCATAACCTCACACTTTTCAACATTATATTCCATCTGCCAAATCTCTGCCCACTCACTTAGCCTGTCTATGTCCTTTTGCAGGTTTTTTATGTTCTCCTCACTCACTCCTTTCCCTCCCATCTTTGTATCGTCGGCAAACTTGGATATGTTGCACTTGGTCCCCTCCTTCAAATCGTTAATATAGATTGTAAAGAGTTAGGGTCCCAGCACTGACCCCTGCGGAACACCACTAGTTACTGATTGCCAACCCGAGAATGAACCATTTAACCCAACTCTCTGTTTTCTGTTACATAGCCAATCTTCCACCCATGCCAGTATATTACCCCCAATCCTGTGATTTTTTATCTTGTGCAGTAATCTTTTGTGTGGCACCTTGTCAAATGCCTTTTGGAAGTCCAAATACACCACATCCACTGGTTCCCCTTTATCCACCCTGTTTGTTATGTCCTCAAAGAATTTGAGCAAATTTGTCAAACATGACTTCCCCTTCATAAAACCATGCTGACTCTGTCTGATTAAATTATGATTATCCAAATGTCCTTTTACTGCTTCCTTAATAATGGACTCCAACATTTTACCAACCACAGATGTTAGGCTAACTGGTCTATAGTTTCCAGCCTTTTGTCTACCTCCCTTTTTAAATAAGGGCATTACACTTGCAGTTTTCCAATCTGCTGGGACCTTTTCTGAATCCAGGGAGTTTTGGAAAATTACCACCAATGCATCCGCAATCCCTACCGCTACTTCTCTCAAGACCTTAGGATGTAAGCCATCAGGTCCAGGGGACTTATCCGCCTTAAGTCCCATTATCTTACCGAGTACCATCTCCTTAGTGATTTTAATCATGTTTAGCTCCTCCCCCCCTATAGCCCCCTGTTTGTCCAGTGTTGGGATATTTTTTACTGTCCTCTACTGTAAAGACTGATACAAAATATTTGTTCAGCGTTTTTACCATCTCCATGTTCCCCACTACTAATTTCCCGGTCTCGTCCTCTAAGGGACCAACATTCACTTTTAGCCACCCTTTTTCTTTTTAGATAACTGTAGAAACTCTTGCTATCTGTTTTTATATTTTTTGCTAGTTTACTTTCATAATCTATCTTCCCTTTCTTAATTAATCTTTTAGTTATTCTTTGTTGGCTTTTAAATGCTTCCCAATCTTCTATCCTCCCACTAGATTTGGCTACTTTATATGCCCTTGTTTTCAGTCGGATACTATCCTTTATTACTTTACTTAGCCATTTCTCTTCATTTCCCCTCTGGTTCTTTGCCAATTATCTTAAATTGTATTCTCTAGTTACCGACCATCCTGCCACTGGAAACTGTTTCTCCTTATTTACTCTATCAAAACCATTCATGATTTGGAACACGTCTGTCAAATTTCCCCTTAACTGTCTCTTCTCTAAGGAGAACAATACAATTTTAGTGATTTTAATCGTAGCATACAAAAATTATACTAAAATCATGAGCAAATTTTCATGCTGTTCAGGATTGACAATTCTTCTGGGTGCATAATGGATGCATTAATATAATATTGCTTGTGCTGCAGAACAAGCAATTTAATAACTGATTCTGCAGTATGCCCCAGCAAAAATTCAAATAAGAAGATAAAATCTGTTCCAATACAAATCAGCAAAATCTGTATTGTGAGTTGGATTTTGGCACCCAACATATTTGGAATGTGAGATTCTATGCCCTGTATATCAATGCATGTTGTGTACATGCATGTATGCAAATAATCAACTTTGGTGCATTGTGGGCTGAAATGCCTTTCAACCAATGTGGAGCCAATAAGAACTATTTTTGTCTGATTTGCATGGTAAGAAGCAGCAGAAAGAATGGTGTGCTGTATAAAGCGTTGCTCTATTGGTGGAAAACCCATTTTAAAATGGCAGATGATGGGTACAGTATACATGTAATTTGGTGCAAAGCATCTGTGGAGAGAGAAATAGAGTCAACGTTTCAGGTCAAGGGCCTCTCATCAGAACTTCTGTGGAATAAGGTGGAGCCGAAGACAGTTGCAGTGGAATGTAATTTGGTGAAATGCTGCATCCAATAATGGAAAAAAAACTACCAATATACAGATATGGGAAGGCAGATTGAGAGTAGCACTAACTGGACAAGATGCAAATATGGACATCTGCTAATCTGCAGGGAAACGAGAAAGAGAGATTTTAAAAACTGGGACATTAATGAATTCTTGAAACAGAACATCCACACTATGTGAATAACCTCCAGGGATACAATCGAATGTCAACAAAGCAGCAAATCTGGGGAAAGGGAAGGAGGGAGAAAGTGTTTAGTCATGATACTCCGGCCAGCATGGTGTGGGGCAGACTTGATGGACAAGCTGGTCTATTCCTGCCCGTCAATTTCATATATTCATAATTTTCAGACATGGGGCTCATTGCAGGAGTGACAGTTGTGCATTTAATGAGGCACAGCAGTTCGAACCAGGAATGACATAGAATTACACAGAATATACAGCACAGAAACAGGCCATTCGGCCCAATCAGCCCTTGCCGGCGTTTATGCTCCACTCGAGCCTCTTCTCATTCTTATTCATCTAAATCTATCAGCAGAACCCTCTATTCCCTTTTCCCTCATATGCTTATCTAGCTGCCCCTTAAATGCATCTATACTATTTGCCTCAACTATTTCCTGTGGTAGCGAATTTCACATTCTCACCACTTTCAGAAGATTCTTCTGAATTCCCTATTTGATTTCTTTTTCATTGGGCACATTTTCAGCAATTTCATTGTTGTGATGCTTGTTTGTTCTAATTTCTCTCTTGTGGGTACTGAAGCAAAACACAGGAAATGATCCAGGACATGTAATAAAAACAAATGTACAGTCTATCGGAAAAGTCTGATCATAAATTTAAAACAGTGTGATTATGCCAAAAATCAGCTGTCCCTACAGATTTACAGAAAATAGATAGGTTTTATTGATTTGTCTGACAGACAGAGATTTATGTTCAAACGGATATACTGCATGACCTGTAGGAAGATTTCAGAAATACATGATGTCATTTTCCCACAAACTCACTCTGCTCAAGGACATAAGATAATTACAGATGCAGGAAGTAATTCAGCTGATCATCCCTCCAGAAACAACCTACAGTGCCCCCACTGCAGCGTCTAATTGTCTCTTCAATGATTCCAGGGCTTTTGCCTTGCCTACTCTTTCTAGGAGTCTATTCCATGCATTGCTAATTCTTTGTATGAAGAAGAATTTCCTGCTATCATTCCAAAATGGCTTTTTGCTAGTTTGAATCTGTATCCCCTTGTCCCACTCTAACAATTTATTTTAAAGTAATATTCTGGATTTACCTTTTCAAAAGCATTAACCATCGTGTGTACTTGTAGCAGATCTCCTCTCAGTCACCTCCTTTCTTGGGTAAAGAGCCCAAGTTTCTCCCATCCTTTCAGATAATTCAGGCCTCTAATACTGGGGATCGTGGCTCCTCTCTGCACCGGCTCCAGCACTTGAATCTCTCTCATACGTTTCAGTGACCGGAACAAGACTCAGGCCGGAATTTTCATGCTGCTGTACGTGCGGGATTGGAGGTGGGTCGGGAGTAAAATTTGCAATAAATGGGAGCGGGAGCGTGTCGGGACCCCGTCGTCATCCCACCTCCTCACGCCTTTAAGTCAGGTGCATTTGCCAGCATGGCATGGACCTGAATGGCAGAGGAGGGTGACCTAATTTAACTCATTAATACTTTGTTGTCAGATCCTTAACTGTTTTTAACCAGACCTTTTGAATTTCAATGCATGACCACGGGAATCACGCAGCTCGGGAACCACGTCTGTCAATCTGAGGCGGAGGTTCAGTGGCCATTGATCGAGATCATTACTGCAGAGCATGGAAAGCACAATAAATACTATCACATGACACCTGCTTACTTGCCTAAGGGAAAGGCTCTTGTTGAGTGCATTTTGAGCACAGATATAGGTGTCTACACTTTGCAAGTCTTTTCTGCAACTTCAGAAGCCATTCTCACCTCATTGATAGTAACTATCACACCATTGACAGATTGCTTCTCTGATCTCTACTTGAGCTGCCATCTATTACATCAGCATAGGTGCTGTTTATAATGTCTCACCTTGGTCCTCAGAATTGGACTACGATGAGTCCCAACACCAGCAGCAGCAGCAGCAGCAGCAATGGCATACTTTTAAAACTAGTGTAATATGCCCTGGGTAGAAGCAGATGGAAGAAATATAGGCATTGGGCCTTGCTTGGCCAAATTAAAGATAAATCAGCAGCCTTCCTGGCACACAAACAGCAGACAGCTAGCCTGGGAGGCAAGGTCATGTGTGGCTGCCACTGTGTGGAATATTACAACATCTGCAGGGAATTAAAAACATAGGCAAACAGCAAGGACACCATGGGCTAGAAATTCATTATAACCCAGGAATGGGCGGTATCTTTAGAAAAGTTTGAGAATTAGCGTCAGGCGCTAATTCTTTAGACTGCACGCAAAATTCATTCTCACTGCTCAAAGAAATGATTGGGGTGTTAAATCAAGTCTTAAAGGCCTAGCTCAGTGGCATTACACTGAAAGGGTGGACCAATATCGGGTGCAGTCTAATCACAACTCATCATTGCCACAGGCTTTTCCCAGTACTTAAAGGGGTGGTTCGTTGACACTGCAGCACCTCATTCTCAGCATTGCTAGCTGTGCAGCTGCCTCAGCAAGGAGAAGCACAACAAGGAGAAGAGCAAGAGGACGGAAGCAGGTGTGCTCATTGCAGATCCACCTCAGTCGGGTGGTCAGGGTGATTGAATGCTTCAACAAATGCTACATACCACCATCTGTACCACAAGCTTCACATACTGCCCAAAGCACCATACCCCCATTGCTCACCCACCAACAATCTCTACCTTCCAACACTCACACCCACATCTCGTGCCTTGCACACAATGACAGCTATTCAACTATGGCAGGCACAGGGTTCATTAGTTATTAGAATGAATGTGATATGTGTGAAATGTTTATGCATAAATGTATTCATGGAGTTTGCAATATTTTGTGATCTCTCTCATTTCACCTTTGCACCCAGGAGGACGCTGTGATATGGCATGACGCTGGAATGGTATGATGGGCATGTGGTGAGCAAAAGGGATTTGGAGTTTAAGTCATCCTGCTTTGAGGTTGGCGATCTGTTTGGAGGAGGTGGCAGAGCTCTGTGACCACCAACTTGGTGATTCGGAGCTGTCTAATTCACTGCTCCTCGCTTAACGGAAGGTGGAGAAGTGCTGTCGGAATACCCTCGGAGTGTAAGGCCTCCTTGTGAGAGCCCTGATGTCCCTCCTCATCCCTCTGTGTACATGTTAAATTATTTCTGGCTGCCTACGCTCCCTCCGCTGTAAATCCTGGAGGGCAAGGTGGCATGCCAGCACAGCCCCCATTAATGTTGCAAGTGTAGCAGTTTGAATATTTGAACAATAAATGTAGCCAATTTGCACTTGCCAGAAGACTGCTGATAAAAAAGAAACTTGAAATTACTCATAGAAACATAGACATAGAAGCTAGGAGCAGGAGTAGGCCATTCGGCCCCTCGAGCCTGCTCCGCCATTCAAGGAGATCATGGCTGATCATCCAAATTCAGTACCCTGTCCCTGCCTTCTCCCCATATCCCTTGATTCCTTTAGCCTTAAGAAATATATCAAACTCCTTCTTGAATATATTTAATGAATTGGCCTCTACTGCCTTCTCTGGTAGAGAATTCCACAGGTTCACCACTCTCTGGGTGAAGAAATTCCTCCTCATCTCTGTCTTAAATGGCTTACCCCTTATCCTTAGACTTTGACCCCTGGTTCTGGACTCCCCGACCATCGGGAACATCCTTCCTGCATCTAATCTGTCTAGTCCTGTTAGAATTTTATACATTTCAATGAGATCCCCTCTCATTCTTCTAAACTCCAGCGAGTATAAGCCCAATTGACCCAATCTCTCCTCATACGTCATTCCTGCCATCCCAGGTATCAGTCTGGTGAATCTTCGCTGCACTCCCTCCATGGCAAGAACATCCTTCCTTAGATAAGGCGAGCAAAACTGCACACAATACTCAAGATGTAGTCTCACCAAGGCCCTGTGCAACTGCAGCAAGACATCCTTGTTCCTGTACTCAAACCCTCTCGCTACGAAGGCCAACATACCATTTGCCTTCTTAACCGTCTGCTGAACCTGCATGCTTATCTTCAGTGACTGGTGCACAAAGACACCCAGGTCTCGTTGAACTTCCCCTTCTTCAAATCTATTGCCATTCAGATAATAATCTGCCTTCCTGTTTTTGACACCAAAGTGGATAACCTCGCATTTATCCACATTATATTGCATCTGCCATGCTTCTGCCCAATCACCCAACCTGTCCAAATCATACTGTAGTTTCTCGGCATCCTCCTCACAGCACACACGCCCACCTAGCTTTGTGTCATCTGCAAACTTGGAGATAATGGCCCAGAAATTCGGGTCTCCACGGGTGAGTTCGCACGGGGTACTCACCCGTAAGCCCAATGGAAGTGCCGGTTTCCTGCATGCACTGCGCATGCGCGGGAAACCGGCACTTCCGTTCCCCTGAAAGAAGGGGTTCAGAGGTCGAACGCGTGCGCAGGAGAGACTGCGCGTGTGCATCGAACTTACGTTTTTTTTGCAGGTTTTCCCGGGAGGGTAAGTCTCCAGAAGTTAGATATGTAAAAAGCAGTCGCAAGGCCTGCTTTTTACAAGCTAAGTGGTGAATTAATTAAAATTAAAACATTTTTTCCACAGGTTTATTATTTTTAAATACTTTAAAGAAAGGTAATTTTATTTTTAGCCCCCTTAGAAAATAAAATTATTTTTTCAAAAATTTAAATTATTGTTTAAAATAGTTATTTCATGTAATTTATAGTTTATTTAAAACATGTGATGTTTTTTTTAATTAATTTGAATATTTAGTGATGTTTTGGAGCTTATAGTATTTATAAGTTTGACAGGTCTTCCTGTCAAACTTAGGAATGAAGCATTCCCTGCTATCATTGGCTCTCCATGGCCCACGTGATCCCAGGGGATGCATCGAACTAACTGCACCCCTGGGATATGCAAGCACTGCGCACCGGCAGTTGGAGGAGGCCCAGGATCGCAATTCCACGGGGGCCCACAGCTCAACAGCCGGCGCGCAAGGTAAGTGCAGGTCAGGGGCTTACACCCATGGGAAGCCCCTGACCCGAATTTCTGGGCCATTACATCTAGTTCCCTCGTCTAGATCATTAATATATATTGTGAATAGCTGGGGTCCTAGGACCGATCCCTGCGGTACCCCACTAGTCACTGCCTGCCACTCGGAAAAAGACCCTTTTATTCCAACTCTTTGCTTTCTGTCTGCCAACCAATTCTCTATCCAAGTCAATACTGTGCCCCCAATCCCATGTGCCTTAACTTTACACCATAATCACTTATGCGGGACCTTATCGAAAGCCTTATGAAAGTCCAAATACACCACATCCACTGGTTCTCCCTTATCTATTTTACCAGTTACATCCTCAAAAAATTCCAGTAGATTAGTCAAGCACGATTTACCTTTTGTAAATCCATCTTGACTTTGTCCGATCCTGTCACTTGTTTCCAAGTGCTCTGCTATTACATCTTTTATAATGGACTCTAGCATTTTCCCCACTACCGATGTCAGGCTTACCGGTCTATAATTCCCCGCTTTCTCTCTACCACCTTTTTTGAATAGTGGGGTAAAATTAGCTACCCTCCAATCCATGGGTATTGTTCCAGACTTTATCGAATTTTGGAAGATGACCAGCAATGCATCTACTATTTCTAGGGCCACTTCCTTAAGTACCCTAGGATGTAGATTACCAGGCCCTGGGGATTTATCGGCCTTCAATCCCATCAATTTCCCGAACACCATTTCCCGACAAATACTGATTTCTTTCAGTTCCTCCCTCTCATTAGACCCTATGTTCCTCAACATCTCTGGGAGATTATTTGTGTCCTCCTTTGTGAAGACAGAACCAAAGTATTTAATTGGTCAGCCATTTCTTTGTTCCCCATTATAAATTCCCCTGATTCTGACTGCAAAGGACCTACGCTTGACTTCACCAATCTTTTTCTCTTCACATATCTATAAAAGCTTTTACAGTCAGTTTTTATGTTCCCTGCATACTTACTCTCATACTCCATTTCCCCCCTCTTAATTAATCCCTTTGTTCTTCTTTGCTGAATCTTAAACTGCTCCCAATCCTCAGGTTTACTGCTTTTTCTGGCCAATTTATATGTCCTCTCCTTGGACCTTATGCTATCCCTAATTTCCCTTGTTAGCCACGGTTGAGTCACCATTTTTGTTTTATTTTCATGCCAAACTGGGATGAACAAATTCTGTAGCTCATCCATTCGGTCTTTGAATGTTTGCCATTGCCTATCCACCGTCAACCCTTTGAGTGACATTCCCCAATCAATCCTACCCAACTTGCACCTCATACCATCGTAGTTTCCTTTATTTAAATTCAGGACCCTAGCCTCTGAGTCAGCTACTTCACTCTCCATCTTAATGAAGAATTCTATCATATTATGATCACTCTGACCCAAGGGGCCTCGCACTACAAGATTGCTAATTAATCCTTTCTCATTACATAATACCCAGTCTAAGATGGCCTGATCTCTAGTTGGTTCCTCGACATATTGGCCCAGGAAACCATCCCGTTTACACTCCAGGAATTCCTCCTCCACTAATTTGGTTAGCTCAATCTATATGTAGATTAAAGTGACCCATAACTGCTGTGCCCTTATTACACGCTTCTCTAATCTCCCTTTTAATGCCGTCCCCAACCTCCGCATTACTGTTTGGGGGTCTATATACTACTCCCACTAATGTTTTCTGCCACTTGGTAATTCTCAGTTCTACCCATACAGATTCCACATCATCAGAGCTAATATCCTTCCTTACAATTGTGTTAATCCCCTCTTTAACCAGCAATGCTACCCCACCTCCTTTTCCTTTTTGCCTATCTTTCCTGAATATTGAATGCCCCTGGATGTTGAGTTCCCAGCCTTCGTCACCCTGGAGCCATGTTTCCGCAATCCCAATCATATCATATTCATTTACCTCTATTTGCGCAGCCAATTCATCTACCTTATTCCGAATGCTCCTCACATTAAGACACAAAGCCTTCAGGCTTGTTTTTTTAATGCTCTTAGACCTTTTAGAATTATTACTTACTGTGGCCATGTTTGATTTAAACCCTTGATTTATCTGACTGCCACCTTTGTTATTCTCCTTCCTGTCTTTTGCTTCTATCCTTGTTTCCCTTTCCTCTGTCTCCCTGCTCAGGTTCCCAACCCCCTGCCATTTTAGTTTAAACCCTCCCCAGAGCACTAGCAAACACTCCCCCTAGGATATCGGTCCCGGTCCTGCCCAGGTGCAAACCGTCCGGTTTGTACTGGTCCCACCTCCCCCAGAACCAGTTCCAATGTCCCAGGAATTTGAATCCCTCCCCCTTGCACCACTCATACAAACTGATCCACTGGGTGAAACTGACAAGAAGCCACTGAAACTAGCCTGCCCTGACAGCTGTGAGTGATTAATGCTGATGCCTTTAAATAACATAGCCGGAGCCGGCTTCCGTCAGCTGTGCGCCTGCTCTCCCTGTTGCTGTCTGGTCGAGGCACAAAGGTAAGTGGCGACAATGAATTTTGCAGATTGGGCTCCTGGTGAGTGTTGCACGCTCACTGATGTCACGACCTGCCTGGCTTTGAAGTCCCCGGCGGCACCTCGTACTGGCAGGTCTGATTTTGCCGTGCGCCGCTGGATTCACCTCACCCCAGTGCTACTGCAGCAGCGGCCCTTTAGTGCCAGCTGCTGCCGCGAATGGAAGGTGCTAACCAACTGCATTTCCCCCCCCATATCTCTACACATGGAGATATGTTCCATTTGTGTTACCATAACAACCCCAGATATGTGTCTTGATGGTCAAAAACAAATTATGTCAGCGTATCATGAGGTGAGGACCAGACAGGGGCAGGCAGGATCATCGGGTACACAGCATCCCTGTAATTAGATGGGGAGTTTCAGGTGTAAGTCAATGATTGGGTTAACTGATCCCCATAGGCTTTGCTGGGAAGAAGTATAAGAAGGATTCTCTCAAACACTTAGCTTGTAGAGGCATTCGGCAAAAAGCTTAGGAACATCCACCAGACGAACCGAGGAGGGTTTTGGGTTGGTAGAGGACCCACACACGTCACACCAGGCGGACGAGCAAGCTTAGAGGCCAGGTCTGACAGCGATTGTTCACACCGGGCGGACGAGCAAGTCTAGAGGCCAGGTCCGACAGTGGTTGTTCACATCGGGCGGATGAGCAAAGCCTTGAGGCCAGGTCCGACAGCGGTTGACCCGTGGAGATTGCGTCATCTAACCAGGACCCAACGATAATATAAACCTTGAGTGCGCCTTGTTTAACTACTGCTTAGATGCAGTAATGTAGCAATGTCACTTCCACTGAATAAAATATAATTACTGTCACCAATACGGGTCAAGTGGAATCTTTCGGAACTTAGGAGTGAAAGGGTTAATTGGCACGGGCCCAGAAGCTCAACACAGGGCACCCCATCATCGCCCAGGAGTCTTTGTGAATCGCAAGGACTTCCACTCCCTCAATGTGCAGCTCGTCTGCAACCATAAACAGATGATGATGCACGTGTGAGCCAGGTTCCCTGGCAGCTGTCATGACTCTTTCATCCTACACCAGTCCACCCTTCCCTCAGCTCTTCACTCCTTCAAACAGACTTACTGGCTGGCTGCTTGGATACAAGGGCTATCCACTGAAGAGGTGGCTCCTTGAGGAGGCCATGTACTGAGGCCAAGGAGAGATATAATGAAAGCCACATGAACATCAGATGTTTCATAGAGCAAACAATAGACATGCTGAAAATGTGCATCAGATGCCTTGACAGATCTGGGGGAGCCCTTCAGTACACACTAGCCAGTGTCTCCAGAATCATCGTGGTCTGCTGCGCCCTGCAAAACATAGCGCAGCAATGAGGATTAGCGCTGCATGAGCAGCAAGGCACTGAGCGCACAGCCTATTCAGAGAAGGAGCAGGAGGAGCATCAGCTGGAGACAAGGAGGAGGAGCAGAAGGAACCTGAGGTCCAGATACCAGGACATTGCTGCCAGAGAGGCCAGGGATGGCCTCATCATGGTCAGATTTACTTAACTGCATTACACCCATACGGCTGCCACATGCTGTGACAGGACCTCCCCCACCCCCGAACAACACCTTAAAGCAACCCTACAATGACCAAGCCATTCCTTCACACTGACCCCCATTGCTGGAGGTAACGTTATGTCAGACAATTCACTCCAACTCACTAAGCCACTTCCTAAGTAGCAGACAAAAATGGCCATGACCGAAAAGTGGTGAAAATAAATAGTTTTATATGTGCCATAACAGTAATGGAACCTTGACAGAAACATTTGTTTAAACACCCATGTGCTTACCTTTGTGCATCTACTTCTGTGTCATTTTTTGTTTATGCGTGCTTCTATGAAGTGGTACCCCTGTGGCTTCAGCAGAGTTAGAGGCAGCCTGCTCACTCCCCTGCTGCGATTGCGTCGACATTTTTGGTAGACGTCCTCTGGGTTTTGGAGCCTCTGATGGCACCGCCAAAGTTTGCTGCTTCTGAGACTGTGGAAGAGGCATGTGGGGCTCTGACTTAGGAGAGGCAATGGGGGAGAAGTGTGAGCACTTTGAGAGTAGCCCCCACTTCCATGTCCACTCTCAGCATCATCTGTCTCATGGGCAGCTGCACTTGCCTGCGAGCAAGGAGCTGCAGAGCACCTTGCTGCACAGCAGTGGAGCCATGAGGACCCAAGTCTATGTTGACATCCCTCCTAGAGAGGCGGTCTATGAGCCTCTGTCATCTGTTGTCCATAGATAGTGCTCCTGAGAGTGGCGCTTTAGTTGCTCCATGCAGGTGGCCATCCTATCCATGGAAGAGCCTACAGTCACCATCACCTGCGACACGGTGGTGTTTATGTTGGAGATGGACTCCTCCATTCTCTGCACATTTGCAGACATCGCGGTCGCAAAACCTGTCAGAGCCTGCTGCACTTCTTGCTGAAACCTCCAGGATCGCCCTCTTTCTAGATGGCCCACAGCAGCTGAGCAGAGCTGGGAGTGTCCTGCACTCTCCAATGCAGAGACTCCACTGCTGTCCCTGTCTCTACCATCTCCTCTTGCTCACATGTGACTTGTGAGACATCAGGGCCAAGAAATTCAGTATAGCCACGTTTGGGGCGCTACAGCCTGGCGTTCACTAACTTTTGCGCCCGGCGCAACTTAGCGCCACCTTCGCCGATATTCAGTTGCATCGCCCCAAGAGGTTGCTGCTGCGCTAAAGCAGGCAATGCACGACTATCATTAGGCGCTAAGCCGGCAATCCGGGGCGCAAACACCGAAGGTGGGCGCAGCGCAGGTGTGGCGAGTTGCTCATTGAGGCCAGTCAGGCGCCGGTCAGCACTTAAAGGGGGAGGGTGGAATTGCTTGGCTGCCACGCCCTGCACACTGCAGCCCTAAGGCAAGGCCTGAACACTGCTTCTGGAACAGCTCCACGCCCAGGAGAATGGAGAAGGCCAGGGAGAGAGCGCAGCGCTTCGGCGAGGGTGATCTGAGGCTGCTGGTTGGCGCAGTGGACCGCAGGCACCATATCCTCTTCCCTGAGGGTGGCAGGAGGCCGCTGCCCGCCGAATATCAGAAAGCATGGAGGGATGTGGCAAACAGGGTCACGTCCAACAGCGCGGTTGGCAGGACACCAACCCAGTGCCGGAAAAAATTCAATGACCTCACTCGGGTTGTCAGGGTGAGTACCCTTTCCAGTATCCTCCTCATCCCTGCATGTGCACCTCACTTTATGGCCAAACAGGTCTGAAAGCCCTAATGGCCAACCCTGATCCAACAGCTATGGGACTGTCATGAAAAGCACTTGCGCAATCATGACTTTAGACACTGTCAGGGCTATTCGACCATGGGAGGCAGTGCGGGCAAGATCAGGGCTTGACACTGTCAGGGCTAATCGAACATGGGAGGCAGTGTGGGCAAGATCAGGGCTTGACACTGTACTTAGAGGCGGTCCTTTCTCTTGCAGGCCAAGCTGGCGCATAACAGAAGACAGCAGCGACAGACCGGGGGAGGCTGTCCTGACCTGAAACAGCTGAGCGACCTCGAGCAGTGAGTGGAGCGGATTATGGCAGGCCGGCTGAGTGGCCCCGTCGCCACTGGAGATGCTGACCCTGTTCTGGGCACCAATGGTAAGGTCATCACCTTTTTGACCTCTCCCTTTCCACTTGCGCCTCACGCCAGCATCCTTTGCCACTATCGAACCAATGCAGTGCACAGCAGCACTCATGCCTCCCTCGCTGCCGCCCTGTCCTCACTCTAAAGCAACTCTTGTGCCTCCCTGCTTTCAGATGGTGACTCGCCGGGTGAGGAGGCGGCCCCTCAAGCTGGCACTGTGTCCGAGTCAGACATAGAGGAGGAGGAAGAGGAAGCCAGCCCATCAGGGACACCCTCAGCCGAGGCAGCCCATGGCCATGATGGTGACACGTCTTCCCTGGAGGGGAGCAGGGGGGAAGGGTCGGAGGACAGTGAAGCTCCGGGGACCAGCGGGCTGCAGCAACGCGGGAGGGGTGGGGAAGCTCGGCGGCCTTCTCCCCGGAGGGTGAGTGCGGCCTCCAGTCCTGCTACGGTGAGCACAGAGGAGGTGCGGCTCCTAGCGGAAATGGGCGCCCAGGCTGAGCGCAGGCACACTGAGCTCATGGCTGCAGTGGCAAGGATGCCTGACTCCATAGAGTCACTGGCAAGGAGTGTGCAGGAATTCGGGGCAGCACAGGCCAGGAGTCTGCAACAATTCAGTGCAGCACAGGCCAGGAGTCTGCAACAATTCAGTGCAGCACAGGCCAGGAGTCTGCAGGACATCGCGGCAGCACAGGCCAGGAGTCAGCAGGACTTCGCTGCTTCACAGGCGGCTTCTAGCCAAGTGCTCAGTCGTGCCGTGCATTCACTGGCTGCTGTCATGCAGACACAGACCAGGGCCACACGGGCACTAACTGCTGCCACACTCGCTGGATCGGCCAGGCATCGCCGGGGCACTCGCTGTGCCGCAGCAGCCCAGCAGTCTGTGCCTCAGCAGATTGCCGCGCATGCTGCAGTGCTGGCCCGTGCGCGTGCCAATGTCTCAGCCGACCAGGGAGTGCCTGTGATCTGTCAGTTTGGCAGCATTCCTGCAGCCAACACTGTCACTCCTCCATTGCAGCTGCCACCAGCTGTTGGACAAACTGCTGCCGCCCAAGCAGAGTTGGAGCAGTCAGCAGCCGGCCCCTGCAGGCCCAGAGCTGGTCCAGGCCGACCCCCAAGGGCATCTGCCGTCTCACCATCTGACCCTCAGCAGCCTTCTCCCAGCCTTGCTGCAGCCACTGGGGTCCCATTGAGGAGGAGCTGCAGGGCGGGTAGGGGCCAGTCACGGAAGCGAAACGGATCACCCTCGCAGGGGAAAAAGTAGAAGGTGTGGCCAAATGTTTTGTTTTACTTATAGAAGCTGAGACTGGTGTATTTGTTTCATATATAAAAGCTGAGACTGGTGTCTTTGTTTCATATTTAAAGGCCGAGACTGGTATATTTGTTTTACTTGTAAAGGCCGAGACTGGTGTATTTGTGTTTTTTGGGGGGGTTTCTCTCCATTAGGTTGTCATGTGGGAAGGGCACAGAGGTATCATAGTGAAAAATTTTCTTAAATCGCACTGTCCATGCTTTCTTTTGGAAGTCCTGGTTGCCCTGCTCGGTTGAGGGCTTGTGGAGCGGCTACATTCATCTTCTGCCATTGGCACAAGCCATTCCCTGAGAGGGGGCCTAGAACTGACTTGCAATAAGCCGCCGACGGGTGGCCCTTGCACTTTCTGCCTCCCTCCTGTGCTGGTCCTCCTCCTCCTCCTCCTCTGGTGGTCCTCCAATGTCTCCTGCTGGCAGTGGCTGAGTCCTGCGGATAGCCAGGTTGTGCAGCATGCAGCACACGACAACGAAATGGGAGACTCGCTCAGGCGAGTACTGTAGGGCTCCCCCGGAACGATCCAGACAGCGTAACCATTGCTTCAGCACGCCGATTGTTTGCTCAATGATGTTCCTGGTTGCTTGATGGCTCTCATTGTATCCCTCTTCAGCAGGGGTGCTGGGCGCACGGAGCGGGGTCATCAGCCAGGTGCACAAAGGATAGCCTTTGTCCCCGAGAAGCCATCCTTGTGGGTGAGGCTGGGCCTCGAACATGTCTGCCACAGAAGTCTGGTGCAGGATGAAGGCATCGTGGCTGCTGCCTGGAAAGCGGGCATTGACAGCTAGGATGAGCTGCCTGTGGTCACACACCAACTGCACGTTGAGCGAATGGTAGCCCTTCCGGTTGTGGTAATCCTCGGCATTCTCTAGAGGTGCCCGCAAAGCCACATGCATGCAGTCAATGGCGCCCTGCACCATGGGGAAGCCCGCTAATGCTGCAAAGCCCATTGCACGCTGTTGCTGCTTGTCAACGGTCATGGGGAAGGAGATGAACTGACGTCTCCTTCTGAAAAGGGCATTGGTCACCTGGCGGATGCAGCAATGTACCGCAAACTGGGAGATGTTGGAAATGTCCACAGTAGCGGATTGGAAGGAGCCGGTGGCATAGAAGTTGAGAGCCACCGTCACCTTCACTGCCACCGACAGAGACGTCCTGCTCCTCAGCTGTGGCTGCAGATCTCCGCGGAGCAGGTGGCAGATCTCAGTGACCACCGCCCTTCTGAATCGCAGCCTCCGAACACACTGCGCCTCAGACATGTTCAGATATGAGAACTGCTGGCGGTATACCCTGGGTGGGTAAGGCCTCCTTTGCCGACGCCTGTTGCCCCTTCTCCGTCTGGCCATGACTGGCACTCTCTCACGGCGTCTCTGAGCCCTTTGAATGCAATGGAGAAGCCCAACATTTCCACCCATTGTAGCCCCCATTATATGTTTCCAATCAATGCTATGACTCTGAAGTTAAAGACAAGTGCAAAGCTGTGGCCTGAAGCCACAAGTACCTGTTCGAGTGTTGAGCCAAACCAGAAAGCTCTCTACCTTTGTCTCTCTCCAAAGATCCGTCTCTCACAAAGAAGGAATGGTGCAAAATGGCTGCCATTTATACTGCAGGACGAGTCCCCTTTAATTAGCGCCCCCCGCGCCCCGCAGCGACTGGGAACCGTTCCCCTCTACCAGTCGCTAGGGGCGCCAGGCGCACAATAGGCCGGCGCCACTGAATTTCCGGTTTGGGGCGCACAAAGGGCGTTGCACCATGAAATGACATCAGGATCTGCGCGCGCAGCTGAGTGCGTGCAAAGGTTTTGCGCCGCCGCTAAATCTTAGCTGAAGTTCGCGAGAGGCGCAGATCGCGCTGCGCCCGGGCGCTAGCCGCTTAGCACCCCACTTCTCCTCCTCCTAAGGCGCTAGCGGCTGGCGCAAACAACTGAATTTCTAGGCCCAGGTGACAACAACACTTTATCTCGCATAGGACCGAACAAGGCGAGCATACCTGTGCTGGGTGCACTTAGGCCTGATGACGATGTATCCTCAGAGGTCGGAGGCTTCTCTGAGGATTCGTCTTCCTCCTCCACCTGGACAGTGGGAGAGTAAAGAGAGGATTTAGAAATGTTATATCAAGAATGGGTAACGATACCATTATGCACATAATGAGCATTCACTGGCTGCTGACATCAGTTCCCATATGAGTTACTCCTGTATGCCATGTGGCTGTATAAGATGTAATTCTGTCATCAGGTTGCTGAGGTGTCCCCCCCTCTCCATCTCCCACTGCCAGCTGCTCTGCAACTCCTACCACCTCCAGGGCGACCTTTTCTGCTGTCAAAGTGGCAAAGGATGGAGGGCCACCTCTGCTTCTCTCCCTCTGCCTCTTTTTGTAGGCTATCTTCTCCTGCAAGGAGGGAAAGATGAGAAGTTTGAGAGAGAGTGATGGCATGAGTGTAAGGAATGTGTGGGTTACATCTGTAGAGCTAGACTATGAGGGAGAGTTGTGCCAATGCCAAAGTGGCCTCCTTGTGTGGCGTTAATTTTTAATTTTTTTAATTTTATTCGTTCATGGGATGTGGGCGTCACTGGCAAGGCCAGCATTTATTGCCCCTCCCTAATTGCCCTTGAGAAGGTGGTGGTGAGCTGCCTTCTTGAACCGCTGCAGTCCGTGTGGTGAAGGTACTCCCACAGTGCTGTTAGGGAGGGAGTTCCAGGATTTTGACCCAGCGACGATGAAGGAACGGCAATATACTTCCAAGTCAGTGTGGTGTGTGACTTGGAGGGGAACTTGGAGGTGGTGGTGTTCCCATGCGCCTGCTGCCCTTGTCCTTCTAGGTGGAAGAGGCCGTGGGTTTGGGAGGTGCTGCCGAAGAAGACTTGGCGAGTTGCTGCAGTGCATCTTGTAGATGGTACACACTGCAGCCATGGTATGCCGGTGGTGAAGGGAGTGAGTGTTTAAGGTAGTGGATGGGGTGTCAATCAAGTGGGCTGCTTTGTCCTGGATGGTGTCGAGCTTCTTGAGTGTTGTTGGAGCTGCACTCATCCAGGCAAGTGGAGACTATTCCATCACACTCCTCACTTGTGCCTTGTAGATGATGGAAAGACTTTGGGGAGTCAGGAGGTGAGACACTCGCCACAGAATACCTAGCCTCTGATCTGCTCTTGTTGCCACAGTATTTATGTGGCTGGTCCTTTTAAGTTTCTGGTCAATGATGACCCCGAGGATGTTGATGGTGGGGGATTCAGCGATGGTAATGCTGTTGAATGTCAAGGGGCAGTGGTTAGACTCTCGCTTGTTGGTGATAGTCATTGCCTGGCACTTGTGTGGCACGAATGTTACCTGCCATTTATCAGCCCAAGCCTGAATGTCGTCGAGGTCTTGTTGCATGCAGGCATGGACTGCTTCATTATCTGAGGAGTTGTGAATGGCACTGAACACTGTGCAGTCATCAGCGAACATCTCTTTTCTTACCTTATGTAGGAGGGAAGGTCATTGATGAAGCAGCTGAAGATGGTTGGGCCTAGGACACTGCCCTGAGGAACTCCTGTCACGATGTCCTGGGGCTGTGATGATTGACCTTCAACCACCACAACCATCTTCCTTTGTGCTAGGTATAACTCCAGCCAGTGGAGAGTTTTCCCCCCGATACCATTGACATCAGTTTTACTAGGGCTCCTTGATGCCACACTCGGTCAAATGCTGCCTTGATGTCAAGGGCTGTCACTCTCACCTCACCTCTGGAATTCAGTTCATTTGTCAATGTTTGGACCAAGGCTGTAATGAGGTCGGGAGCCAAGTGGTCTTGGCAGAACCCAAACTGGGCATCAGTGAGCAGGTTATTGGTGAGTAGCTGCCACTTGATAACACTGTCGATGACACCTTCCATCACTTTGCTGATGATTGAGAATAGACTGATGTGATGGTAATTGGCTGGATTGGATTTGTCCTGCTTTTTTTGGACAGGACATACCTGGACAGTTTTCCACATTGTCGGATAGATCCCAGTGTTGTAGCTGTACTGGACCAGCTTGGCTAGAGGTGCAGCTAGTTCTGAAGCACAAGCCTTCAGCACGACAACTGGGATGTTGTCGGGGCCTATAGCTTTTGCTGTATCTAGTGCGCTCAGCCATTTCGTGAAATCATGTGGAGTGAATCGAATTGGCTGAAGACTGGCTTCTGTGATGATGGGGACATCAGGAGGAGGCTGAAATGGATCATCCACTCGGCAATTCTGGCTGAAGATGGTTGCAAACGCTTCAGCCTTGTTAGTTGGTATGATTGCATTAGGATGAGGGTGAGTGTGAGCGGTGGTTAGTCAGATGGAGATGTGAGTATGTAAATAGACAGGGAGGGGTGGTGGACGTGCAAGGTCTGTTGGTGTGAGTAATGATGTGCAGGAGTAGGCTTGGGAAGGCAGAGTGATGGGGATGTGGTGACAGCCACAGCAGGTGAAGTTGAGTGTGGCTTTGTACTCACCTTTCCTGATCTCATGAGATCGTTGAAGTGCTTCCAGCACTGCACCCAAGTCCTCCTCACCACATCCCTGCTGTTGACCTCCTCTGCAATTTGGAGCCAGGCTCTTTTTGTTTCCTGGGAAGGTCGTCTGTGCCCATCAGAAGGGAAGAGGACCTCCTGCGTGCTCTGACTCCCTCCACAAGAATATGTAGGGAGTCATCTGAGAACATGGGTGCAGCCCTCTGTCTCTGTGAAACCATCTCTGCAAGGCTTAGCAATAAGAAGATCCTGCAATATTGTCCCTGCACACTCCTAGATGAACCTTTAAATACGATGTGGCCAAGGCTGCTTTAAATATCCCAGTTGAAAATGAGTCATCAATGACATCTTCAGACCCGCACCATTTAATAGGGCCAGGTAACGCGCAGGCCTGCCTTAATAGACGTCATTAACGGAAAGTCGTTCTGAGGAGCGGGATGAAAAGAACAGTGTTCTGAGCTGCCAGGCCGACCGCCCGCACCCAACCCACCCAGGTAATGAAAATTCTGGCCTCATTATTTAAGGTGTGGCCTGACTATATAGTGTGACCAAACCCTCCTCTGACTGTTTCAACTTTGTAGTTCAATATTCTAATGGATTTGTTGTTTGTTTCTCTGCACTGGATCAATATAGTTAGTGTTGAGTCTACTAAGACCTGTAGGTCTGTGTCAATGTCATTCTTAGATATTTCAATACCATTCATGGGGTATGTGTGTTGCTTATTTTCCCTTTTTATGCTCAATATCTTGCATTTGTCTGCATTAAATGCCATCTTCCATTGAACTGCTCACATACTTATTTTGGCTCCCAAGTCTACCTCACCACCACTTCTCTCGACTCCTCCACCTTCTGTGATTTGTCCTACATCCAGAACTGGATAAGAGGAATTTTCCTCCAACAAAATATTGGGAAGACCGAAGCCATTGCCTTCAGTCCCGGTCAAAAACTCCATTCCTTAGCCACTGACTCAATTCTTCTCCTTAGCAACTGTCTGAGGCTGAACCAGACTGTTTGCAACATTGGTGTCATTTTTGACCCCGAGATGAGCTTCCGACCACATATCTGCGCCATCACTAAAACCGCCTATTCTACCTTTGTAATATTGCTCGACTCCACCCTTGCCTCAGCTCATCTGCTGCTGAAACACTCATCCGTGCCTTTGTTGCCTCTAGACTTGACTATTCCAGCGCACTTCTAGCCGGCCTCCCATCTTCTACCCTCCATAAACTTGAGGTCATCCAAATCTCTGCTGCCCGTTTCCTAACTCAGTTCACCTTCACCCTTGTGCTCGCTGACCTACATTGGCTCAGAGTTTGGCAATGCCTCAATTTTAAAATTCTCATCCTTGTTTTCAAATCCTTCCATGGCCTCACCTCTCCCTATTCCTATAACCTTCTCCAAACCTACAACCCTCCAAGAACTCTGTCCTCCCACAATTCCGGCCTCTTGCACATCCCTGATATGCCCTAAGCTCTGAAATCCCCTCCCTAAACCTCTCTGCCTCTCTACCTCTCTCTCCACCTTTAAAATGCTCCTTAAAACCTACCTCTTTGACCAAGCTTTTGGTCATCTGTCCTAATGGCCCAGAAATTCGGGTCTCCACGGGTGAGTACGCACGGGGTACTCACCCGTAAGCCCAATGGAAGTGCCGGTTTCCTGCATGCACTGCGCATGTGCGGGAAACCGGCACTTCCGTTCCCCTGAAAGAAGGGGTTCAGAGGTCGAACACGTGTGCAGGAGAGACTGCGCGTGTGCATCAAACTTACGTTCTTTTTGCAGGTTTTCCCGGGAGGGTAAGTCTCCAGAAGTTAGACATGTAAAAAGCAGTCGCAAGGCCTGCTTTTTACAAGGTAAGTGGAGAATTAATTAAAATTAAAACATTTTTTCCACAGGTTTATTATTTTTAAACACTTTAAAGAAAGGTAAGTTTATTTTTAGCCCCCTTAGAAAATAAAATTAATTTTTCAAAAATTTAAATTATTGTTTAGAATAGTTATTTCATGTAATTTATAGTTTATTTAAAAACTGTGATTTTTAAAAAAATTATTAGAAGATTTAGTGATGTTTTGGGGCTTATAGTATTTATAAGTTTGACAGGTCTTCCTGTCAAACTTATAAATGAAGCATTCCCTGCTACCATTGGCTCTCCATGGCCCACGTGATCCCAGGGGACGCATCAAACTAACTGCGCCCCTGGGATACGCAAGCACTGCGTGCCCGTAGTTGGAGGAGGCCCAGGATCGCAATTCCACGGGGGCCCACAGCTCAATGGCCAGCGCGCAAGGTAAGTGCAGGTCGGGGGCTTGCACCCGCAGGAAGCCCCTGACCCAAATTTCTGGGCCATTAACATCTCCTTATGTGGCTTGGTGTCAAATTTGATAATGCTTCTGTGAAGCGCCTTGGGACATTTGATTACATCAAAGGCACTATATATGCAAGTTGTTGTTGTTGAATGGATGTGAGACTGATGGGTTGCAGTTGTCTGTGTCTGTGTTATCCCTTTTTGTCTACAAGAGTGGCCTGCCTTCAATTTGCTGGTACCTCCCCAGTGTCCAGCTACTTTATCATAATGATGATTGCCAGCCCCTCACAAACCTCTTTTGCCTCTTTCAGCATTCTGTCATTAATACCAGGTATCACATGGAATTTATTATTTTTGAGCCCTTTTACTCTGTCTAGGATTTCCATTTCATTTATATTGAAGTTGTTGATTTTACTTTAATTATCTCTGTTTGGGGAGGCCATGTTACATATTCCTTTCCTTGTGAATACTTGGAGGAAGTAATCATTCAGATTATTAACTGTCTGTGCTCATCCTGTTTTGATTCTGTTTGAATATTTGGTTTTCACCTATTCTCTGACTACCCTTTATGATTTACTGTTATGCTTATCCTCCTTTGCTATGCTCACTTCTATGTTTCTGGCACCTTTCAGATCACAGCCACAGCAACAATAAACACCATTCAGTTGACCATTCAGTTGGCTGATCACAGCTGCTCCTTGTTAATAGTCCATGCTGAGAGAGATGACCCAAAATGAAATTGCGGCATTAGTTAGATTTTTCCTGTGCCCTTCAGCTCGAATATAATTTGTGCCAGGAAGTGTGAGCCAATAACAGGGCATCTGGGACCTTAGTGAACGTTGGAAGCAACAGTGTATCTCCTTAACCAATGAGATTTAAGGATTGAGAAAGAAACTGGAACGACAGAGAAGGAAATAACGTGAATTAGTGTCAAATCAGGTAGGGAAAGAGAAAGAAAGAGAGGAAAAGAAAGATTGGATTAAGAGAGATGGAAACAAAAAGAGACAGAAAGGAAAAGTAAGAAAAAATATTTAAAGTCTGAAATGTTTAAAATCACTAAGAATTTATAATATGCAGGAATAAGACTCAACAGTCTCAATAGTTCCCTTTCTGGGCCTTAGAGGTTGATTGGCATTGCATTAATAATTATAATGTTGTTAAAAGGGTACTTATGCTGTTAAGTATGAGCCCTCTCTTTCTGTGGCAAGTTTAATGGGCAATTAATGTGCAAATCCAGCAAGTTCTTAAAAATAACAGGGAGGCTGAGCACGAGTTGCTGTTTGTGTGCAGCAAATGGCAGAGCAGCGTAAATTGACCAGCAAGTTCTGGAGATTCGCAGCTCATGGCATATCTCTTCTTCCCCTGAACCTACTGGTTGATTTGGGCGTTAATAACGGCATGTGTCGTGAACTCACCATTATTTTTCCAGGAAGATTTGACCCAATGGGCCGGATTTTCCGATCGGAGGCTTCCGATGTGCGGATGCATCCGATCGGACAATATCTACGCACTTACCTGCTGGCTCCGTAGGTCCCGAGACTTCTGATCCTGGGCCTCTCCTGGTCCACGCGTGCAGAGGCCCAGGTATCGCAGGGGCGCAGGCGGTTCGCAAGTGTCCCTGAGGTCACGTGGGCCATGGGGAACCAATCAAAGAAGGGACACCCCTTCACACTTTTGACCGGTCTCTCCACACAGATCTGTCAGAAGTATGAATGGGGATCACTTAAAAAACACAGTTAAACATTAAATAAATTTAAAATTAGTTAAAATTACATTAAATTAAATATTTTAAACAAAAATTTAATTTTTGAAAAAAATAATTAGTTTTTTACGGGGCTAAAAATAAACTTACCTTTTTTAAAAGCATTTTTAAATTATAAATGAGTGAAATAAAAAAATTTTTTTTTTTTTTTTGAACTCTTATGCTGGTAAAAGCAGGCCTTACGCCTTTTACCAGGCGTAAGATTTTTAAAGGTTTTCAGCGGGCGGAGGTTGTGCAGAAAGTGGAACTCTCCACCCGCGGAGGCCCTTCTCCCAGGCAGAGAGAGAATTCTTGACAGATTGGAAGTACCGGGTTTTAGCGCATGTGCTTTGCATGCCTGAAACTGGCACTTGTGTGGCTCCAACGGGTGCGTACACACCTCGTACATACCCGTGAGGGTCGGAATATCTGGCCCAATATCTTTTACCAGATTGGAGATTTTTTTAAATATCCAGACTACCTAAATAAGAAGCATACTTTAAATTAAACGTGCTCCCTCCCACAGTTTCTATAAGTCAAACCTGTCACCCAGTTAGCATTAGCTTTTCTCCTAAAAACTATGGTTGAAAGGTTTGAGCTGCAAGCACTGCAGATGTACAAACCAATAACCACCTGGTTTGAAACAAGATGCTGTTAGGAACATTGGGAGGTTGCTAAGGATAACCTAGGGTTTGTTACCCTTTTCAGGTCTCTTTTGGGAATAATCTAGAATTTGTAACATTCTATCCTGACGAGTGGTCTTACTACTGCACTAATGTTCCATGTGCTTTACCCACACATATCTCATTATTATATCCAATTGCCAATTGATGCTAAAGGCTGTACTAATGAAGTAAACATATATCTGATATCAAATTCTAGAATATATCTGCTGAAAGTAAGAACTAATATGAAGGTTTGACATTAAGAGGGCTATTTTGGCCAAAGGGTGAAAACAGGTGCAAAATGGGTGCAATGCAGAAAGACTAGCCTGCCTGGAAGTCTGGATGAAGCACACAATTTTGGTCCTAATTGCTGATTACCATAATTTGAACTTGCCTGGAAGTACTAACCAGGTACCTGCAGGTTTAGCACTCAAGCACTAGATGCAATTTTCGTGGAGCAGTATATGTGGGCTCCTCGCAGCCACTGCTACTGAAGGTGTGGAGTACACTGACTGGCACACAGCCACACATTACAGGATGGCACAGGGACCAAGGGAGAGGGTGCACAGGTCCTCAGATGTGGCACTGGAGGTTCTGGTTGAGGAGGTCCAGAGGAGGAGGAATGTCCTGTGCCTGCAGGGGGGAAGGACTCCACCTCACCCCCCTGTCCCTCTCTCCTGCAGCAGCTGGTGCTGCTCTGCCTGGCCTCATGTTCTCCTCCCATTCCTCCTGCAGACCAAGGGGGACCCCTAACAAGATGCCTATGACCAAGCACTCCCTTTCTCCTGGTGACTCCTGTAAAGTGGAGTAGCACAGCACTTAGGGCTAGAAATTCACTTTGGGCCCGCCAGCTGGCGTGCACCCAAAAGTTAGTGCTGAGCGCGAAGCCAGTTGCGCCCGTCAGATATTCAGTTTTTGCGCCCCAAGTCGGAACCGGGCGCTATTCCGGGGTGTGCCCGCCCCCGCTTGGGGCGCTGAAACTGAATTTCAGCGCTCTAGGCGCCGCTGCGCCACCCGCTGCAGAGCGGCAGGCTGCGGTACTGCAGGCCTCCTCCTTCTCTTAAGCGGGAGGTGCCTGCAACGGGGAGATCGCCGCTGGATAGTGCCGGCAAATGAGCCCGGCACCACGGAGAAGTGCCGGGTTCGCGGAAAGCAGCCGGCAATGCCACGGGGGGGGTGGTGGAGGAGGCCGGGGAAGGAGGTGCGGGCAGGCGGCTGCCGAAAAAGCGGCCGGCCGCACCTCCACCTTAAAGCGCCCCACTAAGGCTACAGTACGGCCCCGTTTTCTGATCGCTGTTTGCGGCCGCTGCGGAAGAGGCGGCCGCAACTCAATATGGCAGTCGGGCCGGTAGCGGGGCGGAACCGGGGCACTGCGCACACCGATGACGTCATCGGTGCCGGCGCAGCGCTAACGGCTACCGCTGCGCTGAATATCAGCGCAAACTCCTCTATTGGCGCAGAAGCCCTCTTTGGGCGGTAACTGGCCGCAAAGCTGGCAGCGCCTTACTGAATTTCTAGGCCTTACTCCTTTTAGGTGAAGTCATCAGAGAATTTACAGAATAGATGTTGCTCGAGTGTTGGTGATGTCTTGACGAAATGTCCCAGAAAGTCTTCCGATGTGTTTCAGAGGTCCTCTTCACAGCTCCAGCAGCAATAACCATGAAATGATGAGCATACCTTTAAGTGGTGATTATCCCTTCAAGTAGCGCTTGAAATAGACATCAGCGCCATGTTCACTCCCAAGCAGCTGGTCGCTGTAAGGAGAGGGCATTAGTTGAAGCGGTAGCAGTCAAAATTCCATGCAGCCTCTTTAATGAGCACTAGCAGGCATTTTAAGTGGCAATCAGCTGTTTAACAAGCCTCCGGGCGACCGTTCCTAGCGCTGGCTTTAACTAAATTACCAAGATGGCGTCTTGCGCTAATCGCATTATTTCTTTAGTGTCTAAAGTATTCAATGAAAATCGCCCCCACACTTTTAATATTAGTTTTGACATTGAACCAAGGAATTGAAGTATTTAAAATTGCTTATGCTGTTACAGCACAGTGAATAGAAGGTATCGATTTATGATAGTGAAACACGGGTTAGGCAATTTTAAAACGAGAGCATTCAGGGAATGTTCAAAATATTAAGAGGTCAAAAGTATTTTCACAGATGCAGAAAATCTTGCCAGCAAAAGAATGTCATTACTTCTCTTAACATTTCTTATATTTTACAAAATAAAAACAGGAAAGTAATGTAGATAAAAATATTGTAGGATTCGCAAAATTGGACTTTGTATTAATAAGGGTCAAATGGCAGAAGAGGCCGTGATTTTAAAGACTGTTTTAAAAGAAGCCCAGAAAAAGGGGCTTACAAAATGGCCACCATACCATGTGACCAGCTTATTGGGACACCTTAAAATGGTTCCTGCGCAACCTCAGACAGCTTTGTGGATTCAACCCACAGCAAGTTCTGGAAGCCGTTTCTGAGAGAACGAAACCAGACCCACACGTATGCATATGGTTTGATGCAGATCCAGTCAAGATCGGTCTGGAGACAGAGGCCATCAAAATGTTGACCCAGACAAAAGGGGACAATTTCATATTCATGAGAACAGCACCCAGGACTAGATAATGAGATCAGCAGGACATTAAAAACAATGAAGGTAATTCCAGACCAGAGATGGGCCTTTACCGGCCGTTTAAAACATTTTAAAATATAATAGCTACACCGCTGTGCTCCCAGCCCGCCAAAAGTAAAACAAAGACTAACCTGATTTTGGGCGGGAGACGGAAGTTTCTGGAAGAAAGGTATATCTGGAAGGCTTTTCGGCAGTTGGGGAGAGATGAGAGCTTGAGCTTGGAGAGCTGGAGAGTTTGAATCACAGCCAGAAGAAGAAGCAGGCACTCGGAGGAGGAAGAAGAAAGCCAACATCAAGAAGGCTGTCTCGAAGCCGGCGTCCCACCCTGGGGAAACACATCGGGAGATGATCGACCATCCCCGGGCCATTGCCGGAATGAGAGGCCATCGACCCAACTTGGGAGAAGAGACAAAAAAATAAAGGTCCCAAGAGAAGAAACCTTCCAGCCACCCCGGCTCGGGAGAAGAGATAAAAAACTGAAGAAGCGATGGGAGCCAGCCCAAGGCTCCTCTGACCAGGGTCGAGCCGACGATCCTTGACCCCGCCGATATCCAGGCCCGCCGGTGTCCAGCCGCCCCAACCCCCACCTCAGGAGAGAGGTGTGGCGCAGCTCGCAGGGGCTCCATGATCCACGTGGAGACGAAACGCCTGAAAGGACCAAACACAGACTCGATTTCAAAACCTTGCACTTCCTAGTGGGATTGGTGAGCATGTTTCTGGCCCTTCACAATCAGATCTAGATAGGTTTAATAAGGGGGTGGATTTTAAGGGTACAATTAACATGAGTTGTTGTCCCTCGATGTTCCGTGTGTTTCCTTATTTCTTGATGACCTTTGTAGAGTATAAGATGCCTGTATTTGCCTTAGTTAGTACTGTGTCATTATGATTTGTTTTGTGTTTTTCCCTCCCATGTACTCTCTTATCTGCTTGCATTGGATTTTATATTTTTCCTTATGCAATAGAATTTCATTTTGTTTCATCAAACTTGGTCTACAAGAGTTTTCTCTACATTGTAGTTCCTGCACCTAAGTCCAGAGTATAGAATCTAAGGGGCGAGTGGGTCGAACCACTCAAGGTTTTACTGTGCAAGAGAGAGAGGCCTCTAGAGAGAGAAATCTCAGGGAAATCTCTCAAGGAAAACCCCTTGCAATATATGTTGAATTATTGCAAAATTAACCATTAATTTAATAGTTATGTCAGATTAATTTTCTTCATAAACATGTTTTTAATTTTTATCTTAAAATTATCTTATACAGAGAATACATACAAACATGTGAATTAGGAGCAGGAGTAGGCCACTTGGCCCTTCGAGCCTGCTCCACCATTCAATAAGATCATGGCTGATCCGATTACTCCACATTCCTGCCTACCCCCGATAACTTTTCACCCCTTTGCTTACCAAGAATCTATCTACCTCTGCCTTAAAAATATTCAAAGTCTCTGCTTCCACCGCCCTCTGAGGAAGAGTTCCAAAGACTCACGACCCTCTGTGAGAAGAAATTTCTCCTCATCGCTGTCTTAAATGGGCAACCCCTTATTTTTAAACAGCGACCCCTAGTTCTAGATTCTCCCAAAAGAGGAAACATCCTCTCCACATCCGCCCTGTTCAGACCCCTCAGGATCTTATATGTTTCAATCAAGTCACCTTTTACTCTTCTAAACTCCAGCGGATACAAGCCTAGCCTGTCCAAACTTTCCTCATAAGACAACCCGCCCATTCCAGGTATCAGTCTAGTAAACCTTCTCTGAACTGCTTCCAAAACAATTACATCCTTCTTTAAATAAGGAGACCAATACTGTACACAATACTCCAGATGTGGTCTCACCAATGCTGAGATTCACGAAGTAGGCCATTTACACAGAGGACCTGCGGACATCATTTGTACTTTCTACCTAAGTTCATTTCCTGAACTGATATTTGCATGAGTAATTTTTGTAAGTGCATAACAGCAAAATTAATTCATTCAGATTTTTCAAAGTTTAAAAATTAATTCTGTTGAGAAAATTACTTTTCATTTTTTATCACATGGGATAAACTGAGATTAGCTGAAATTGTCAACTTGCTGTATCACTCATACAACAACTAGCAATGCAGGCTGCACTATGCATTATGAATACTGCTCATCCCCCTTTTGGCTAGCAATCACCCACTATTTTACCTCACCAACTAGCCTGAAGACCTCTGCCTTGTCTTTGGAATTCTCTACCCCAGGGGGCTGTGGAGGCTTAGTTGTAAAGTATATTCAAGACAGAGAGCGATAGATTTTTGAATATTAAGGAAATTAAGGGATATGGGGATAGTGCTGGAAAATGGAGATGAGAGAGCAGATCAGCCATGATCTGATTGAATGGCGGAGCCGGCTCAAAGGTCCAAATGGCCTACTCCTGCTCTTATTTCTTATGTTCTTATGTTCTTGTCACTGATTCAGTTTAGGGAGACCGCATTTGTCCTGACACAGGACTTTGGTGTTAGGTGATGAATGCTAGAAACAGGAAACAGGAGCAAGAATATACATTGTCAGGTTACTGTAATCTTAGATTGTCCAGTGTAAACACTTGTGACATCTGGTGTACCTCATGGCTCCATTTTTGGTTCCTTCTGATTCAGTTACCATGCTGAGCTTCAGCAACATCCTCCACAAACATGAGGTCAGCTATCTTGTATGCAGTTGGCACTCAACTCAACTTCAACATTAACATCAAGTGCAAAGCTGTTGCTACCCTTCTGACTCTGTCCGACTCCATGTTCTCGATGAGTCAAATGTTCCTTCAACTCAACTTCGGAAAAAGCCAACCACCCTTTTCAGCTTCCACTAGCACCTGCTTCATGCTGACTCTGGCTTTATCAACTGCACCTTTAGACTAAATCTGGAGGTGTGCTACTTTAGTATCTTGTTCAAACCAGAGCTAAGCTTCTCTGTCACCAAGCCTTCCACCTTTGGAACATTATCTGCTTTACACCCTTACCTCACCCCACCATGCTGAGACCCTGAGAATTGATTGCTTTCGCAATTTCCTTGGTGGCCTCTCTGAAGTCCTCCCCTGGCCTCTCTGATTGTCTCCCTCCTTTACCCCATGAATTCAGCTAATTTAAACCTCTATGGTACATGCCATCACCCATACATCCATCATCCCACTCCTTGCTAAGCTCTAATGGGTCCCAGGGCTGGATTTTGCCAATGGGGAGCTTTTGGAGGCGGGACTCCGACTTGTCGGGTTTTAGCCCCGCCTCGATCGACTACTGGCCAACCCACGCTATTTTCCCTTGATTGACCTTGTTAAGCCTGTCCAACGGGCTTAGCAGGCCAATAAAGGGGAAGCTGGATACAGAGAATGTCAGCGTATAACGTTTCATGTGTCAAAATTTTTTGACAGATGAATTGTCATCATTTGACAGCCCTGTAAAGCTGTCAAATACTGACATTCTATGTTGTTTGATGAGTTCTTGCATTCAAGACTCATCAAACCTCTTTTGTGAGCAGAAATTAGATGGTTGTTGCATTGGAGAATGCAGCAACCATCTGTCATCTCTGCCGGTGAGATGCAAGATCCTCCACATCCCCAACGGTTGAAGCCTGCAGGAAGAAACAAAGGTAAGTAAACATTTTCTCTCACTTTCCACTCACTTCACATACTCACCTCTCCACACTTAGAACCATCACTTACATTCATAGCGCACTTTTGCACCACTCCGACCCCCGCAGACCCACTGCCCACCTCGCTGACCCTGGCGGGGTTTGCAGCCTTTGGGAAGCCCGCACTTGTATGGGTAAAATGAGGATAATCCTCTTATCTGCCTGTTAACTACCTGCTAACAGGCAGTTAAGTGGCTGTAATCCCCTTCCCGCCTCCAGGAGATGGAAACTGGCGTGAGTCGGCTACCCACCTCCCGGGAAGATGGCACGGAGGCGGGTTGGGGGTGGGATGGGCACCTGCCGCCAGATTCTGCCATTTTCCTGGCAGTCCTGCCTCCAAATCCACCTCCCCAGGGCTGGCAAAATTGCACCCATTGTGTCCCAGTGCATTATCTGCAGATCCCCTCAAAGCCTCAAACCACATTTTCTGAGTTTATTTTAATTCGTTCCTGGGATGTGGACGTCACTGGCAAGACCAGCATTTATTGCCCATCCCAAGTTGCCAATGAGAAGGTGATGGTGAGCTGCCTTCTTGAACCGCTGCAGTCTGTGTGGTGAAGGTACCCCCACATGTAGGGGTTTTGCAAAATCCCCTATTTCCCTGAAGATTGAAAATATTGGTCCACATCGTGGACGAAGAATTGGGTGATGTGACTATATTTGATTATAGTTTCTTGTAGTTAATAAAACTTGATTTTTATCTCATCCAAACCACGTGTCCATTTTAATATCATTAATTATAAGTCTTGCAGTCAGAACTGGAAGGCGGGGTAGCGATTCGAAACCGCTGTTTTAAAATTGGTTTATTTGGAATTGGTCAGAGTGCAGGCAAAGGCTGCAGACCAGGTGAATTACCTTAAACCAGTTAAAAGAAGCCCCCCCTACAAAATGGTGACCGCAGCAGGACTGCAGGCCATTTTTGATTTGATGAGTGGTTTGGGTCTGGAGAAAGTACCAGCTCTTGTTTCTCTCATTTTCAGTATGTGGGTAGCCCTGCGAATTTTAGCGGCAGTGTGTAGGCTGACCTATCGGGGTATAGGTGGCTGGTTTAGGAAGGATGAGATGGGGGAGCAGGAGGAGTTTAAAGAGGCCAAGAATCAGGAGTCCCAGTTTGAGAAATGCCAGGCATTTATAGAACGCCTTGTGCAGGAAGTCACTGAGACCAGGGAAAGTGAGATGAGACTGCGGGAAGAGAATGCCCGCCTCACCTCAGAAGTAAAAGAGCAGGAGGAAAGGTTTAGGGAAGTAAAGGCAGCCTATAAGCTGGCATGCGCCCAAAGGTTTAGTGAAGCAAATCATGGCCCCTGTAGGGCAGAGATAGAAAGCCTTAACATGGCTTTAAATGGAGCAAGGGGAATGATTTGCGTGATCAGTCCGAAGGCAGGTCAGCTGGATTTTACTGGCAGCCCAAATCAAACCGCCCCAGAGGCAACACCCAGGGAAAGGCTGGCTAGGGAATTAGAGATCCCAAGACAGCAGCCCACAGCTCCGGGTTCTGAAGAGCTCTGGCAGCAAGGAGGGGTGGACAATAGGGTGGTAGGAGAACGCCAGCAGGTCCCGCTAGGCAGGCGGGGACCAGGACCAATGTACCCCCTCCGACAATGGAGGTACGGTCCGCCCATGAGGGGTGAACCTGAGAATAGGAATCCTCAGCCCACAGCAGGCACAAGTTCACAGGCAAGCTCTGTGGCTTTTGTGGGGGGAGGAGCAATTCATGAACAGAGTAAGCTGCTTAAGCAGGGGAACAGGGAAGGAGAGTTCTGGGACCCCTGTAGAGCAGGTCCAGTAGCAGAAATCCGGGACAAGGGAGGCACAAAGGGGATAGTTTTGGCCCCAGACCAAAGGCAGGTCCAAAATTCCCCATTTAAAGCCATCCAGGTAAGGGAACATAAGTTTCCTGTCCATGCAAGTTCAAGTTCACAGCCTATAAAGACAGGCACTGTGGCTTGTTCTGAGGGAAAAGTTGTCCAGCCCACAAATTGGGACACTTCCCCGCCCCAGTGGGACCTTAGTTTTGCCCAAAGTTTAAATTTGGAAAGGTTAGGTGGCTCAGAAACAGAAACAGCAGCCTGGGATCAGAAATCTGCAGGCTACTGCCAATCCATACACTGAAACTGCTCGCGCAGGTGCGGTTCCCCAGCCCGTACCCCCAGTGGATCATCTTAACTTTTCCTGCACAGGCGCAGTCGAGCACCTGAGGGAAAAGGTTCCCCAACACCGGGTTCGCGCAGGCACAGTCGCAGACCCGGAACTCCGAGAGGCACTTACTCAGTTTTCCCACGCAGGCGTGGTCGCGCGCCTGAGGGGAGAGTTTTGCCAACAGGAGGTTCACGCAGGTGCAGTTGTGAACCCAGAACCCATAGCGACTCCTTTCCTCTGCGAGGCCGAGCGCGCAGGCGCAGTCGGCCATTTAAAGATCCCTGCTGCTCAGTTTTTACGTGCAGGCGCACAGGCTTGCTTGGAAGACTCAGCGGTTCTTCCAACCCTTTTCAAACAAATTGTTCACGCAGGCGCAGTTGCCTGTGGGACCCTAGTGGCCCCTCTTCTGTTTTCCTGCACAGGCGCGATCGCCTGTTTGAAGCCAGAGGCTTCACAGCCTCTGCCGTGGGACAAGGGGGAGGACGTTTGCGCAGGCGCGGCCGCCTGTTTGAATACAGAGGCTTCACAGCCTCTGCCGAGGGACTCTGAAAAGATTTATCATGCAGGCGCGGTTGCCGGCGGGACCACAACGGCTCTTCCTCTGTTTTTTCACACAGGCGCACCTGCTTGTTTGAAGGCAGAGGCTTCACAGCCTCTGCCGCGGGACTCAAGGGAGAAGGTTTGCGCAGGCGCACTTGCCTGTTTAAAGGGACCAGCTTCCCAGCCAGCCTCTAGAATGGTTCCCCCCCATGATGTGGGCCCCTGGGGGGGCAGGGATAGCAGTCCCTCTTACAGGGGACACAGGGGGGGGGAGCTGGCACCAGGTTGTGGACCTGGAGAGGAGGATTTGCAGCCACCAGCAGCGGGTGGCGAGGGAATACCTGCCCCCAGCACAGGAGTGGGCAGGGAAAAGGAGGCAAACCCGGAGTACCGGCAGGCTGCCAGGTATCTTATACAGTGCAGGTTGTTGACACCAGGGGGAGAAGGCTCCCAGCCAGCTAGGGCTGTGACCCTGGCTCAGGGTCCGCAGGCCAAAGTTTCCCCCCACTGAGACGCCCCTCAGACGGTCTCAGCGCGTCTGCAAGCCCAAGAAAAGGTGGTCACCAGGGTACCTGCCACAAAGAGCAATCTCCCAAACCGGGGAGAAGCAAAAGGGCAGGGTTCCCCACGCAACAGCCATAAGCTGCGGGGGACCAGAGACAGGAGGCAGTCCAGCTTCGCTGCAGCCAGCAGCAATCTGTGACAGTGCCAGAGATTAGCCTGGCCGTCCGGTGATGGGCGACATTTGTATTATAGCTATGTGGGTATATAGCTTGCTTTAAGGTGTAAATTGTAAGTTTAGAATTAACTGGTAATTTTAAGTTAGTTTAAGTAAGAAGTTTACATGTGTGCCAAATGTTTGGTATTTTGGTCCGAGGTCAAGGGACCCGACCATGTCTCCACCTAAGGCAGCTGGTCAGTGAGACCTGGCTGCATGTCCTTTTCAGATTTTGCAGGAGATTGGAAAATGAAGCAGCCCTGTTCGCCCAGCCCGAGCTGGGCACCGAATGAAGATATGGAGACAGAATGTTGGGGATCACCTCGCCACCGGACAAATCCAGAGGGAAAACCCCACAGCGATCTTCGGGAAAAAGCGGACAGGGTCCAGAGGAACTTGTCTACTCCTCCTATGGGGAGGATATTGCCCCAGCTGGGTGGGGCACGGCCCCCAACCCAGCACCATCCTGACTGAAGTTCACTTGCGGGAGACCTCGCTGTTGAGGAGTCATGATGGGGAAGCGCGGGTGCCTTGTTAGATAGGGACGCGTTCCCCGGGGGTGGGTGGTGATGGCCCGGGAAAGATTGTATAGAGGAGGGGGAGACCCAAGAGTCGCGTGGGTGCAGTCGGGGGAGGGAGGAACTCACCCGGGGGCCCACGGGCAAAGAGGGTAAGTGTGGCTGGGAAGGATGAGTGGGTGGCCGGATCTGGGATCCAAGTTTCAGTGTGGGGCCAGGGAGAGCCGCCACACAGGCACCCATCATTTTTCTGCAGCCAGTCGAGGGAAGACGGGAGGGGAGGGGCTGGGAGTCATGGTCCCATACTCCCCGGTCTTGGCCTGTGCCATGGTAATTTTAAACATGAGGGGTACCCCGCCTCCACAAAGGGACAAGGGAATGGTGCGGGGCTGGTGGAGCGGGCTGGTCTGTAAATCCATTCTGTCTGTTTTAAAGTTAAGACAATCAAAGGGGGGGTGGAAGGTACATTTACTGCCCGGGTGGGAGGAGCAATACCCACTCGAATTTTGCGACCCATCATTGGCACATGCTGGTCGGGGTTTGTTTAAGCATGTTGTTCAAGTTTTTTTGTATTTTGTGTTACAGCCCCAAGTTGAGCAGAGGCGTAGGATCCCCTCTGTGCTTGGGATCATTTTGTGACAACTCCAAGTTGAGCAGAGGCGTAGGACGCTCTCCGTGCTTGGGATCATTTTGATTACATTGTGTAACTAAGATTGCAACATTTTGTAATAAGTTGTAATGTAAAAAGTGATTGTAAATTTTGATTGCATTGTAATTTTACAAGTGATGCAGGGGTATGCGACCCCTTATTGTAAACTAGTTTGTTCTGTAAGATGCCTACCGTACCACGGTTTTTCTCAAATTTTAGGGGAAAAGACGGTTCGGGGGATCAGTGGCAGATAGTTGTTAGGTAAATACAGGGGATGGTTGTTTGTGAGGGGGTCTGAAAATTTTGCTCACTCCTTCGAGTTGATATACAAGCAAGTTGGGAGTATCGAAAGGGGGGAATGTAGGGGTTTCGCAAAATCCCCTATTTCCCTGAAGATTGAAAATATTGGTCCACATCGTGGACGAAGAATTGGGTGATGTGACTGGTCTGCAGTGTTTTAAAATGTGCCGAGAACCACAAAAGACTGCTCTGAGATGGACAGAACGTGGACAACACCGGAGTCGTAGAGCTCTGTGGAAAATATTCACACACCTTGAGACAGTCCATCTTAATGAAGTCGTTCTCTGGAGTTTGGGCAATCACAAAAGGTTTTAAAATGGCCACAGAAAGCTTGGCCAAAAGGACAAAGCAGCAAAACAGCTTGCAGCTCGAGTTGCCTGTGTGTAAAAGTGGGAGGATACAGTGGCTGTGTGTCAGACCTGCCAATCAAAGGGAGGTTCCCTTCAGAAGCACTTGAAGTTGTTTATTGACTTAAGCAATTGCCCACTTGAGATTTGACCGCAGGACAATCGATTTGTAACTGCTTTGTTTACACAGCAATTCAAGGCACTCACAGTCAATGAGACATTGAAACCATGGAACCAGATCTTGAATGGGAACCGTTTAAGCATTGAATGTGTTTAAATCACCCATCATTCTGGACAATAGAGCAGTTGAATTTCCCTTTTGTTTTAGCCCAGGTGAGCTCCGGATGTGGGCGGGAACATTTCAGCCCCACAGTGCAGACACACTAACCCAGTCCAACCACTTTGAGTTAGCCAATCACAGCTTTTCTCTTGTGAATTGGAACTTTTTGGGCGCGAATTTTCCAGACAGACAAACAGCAGGGGGCTCATCAGGTATATAAGATAGCTCATGAGAAGCTATCGCTCTCTCTTTACTTCCTGGGATCACAGGTGAGCTTCTCTCTCTCTCTCTCTCACTTCGCTGGACCACATGTGAGCAGAGTTTCTGACTCCTCAGCAAAGCAACCTGGTAAGGAGTTGGGGGATGGTAATTAAGGGGATATTGCGAAGATTGTTTAATCAACATTGTAGTCACTTACCCCTCGTTTTTACCCTCTGCATTCCCCCAGTTAAGCAATTTTACTGTAATTACTGTGTTCGTGTGGTATAGTTTGATATTTGATTATAGTTTCTTGTAGTTAATAAAACTTGATTTTTCTCTCATCCAAACCATGTGTCCATTTTAATATAATTAATTATAAGTCCTGCAGTCAGAACTGGAAGGTGGGGTAGCGATTCGAAACCGCTGTTTTAAAATTGGTTTATTTGGAATTGGTCAGAGTGCAGGCAAAGGCTGCAGACCAGGTGAATTACCTTAAACCAGTTAAAAGAAGCCCCCCTACACACAATGCTGTTAGGGAGGGAGTTCCAGGATTTTGACCCAGTGACAATGAAGGATCAGCGATATATTTCCAAGTCAGGATGGTGTGTAACTTGGAGTGGAATTTGGAGGTGGTGGTGTTCCCATGCACCTGCTGCCATTGTCCTTCTAGGTGGACTAGGTCACGGATTTGAGAGGTGCTGCCCAAGAAGCCTTGGCGAGTTGCTGCGCTACATCTTGTAGATGGTACACACTGCAGCCACGGTACGCTAGTGGTGGAGGGAGTGAATGTTTAAGGTGGTGGATGGGGTGCAAATCAAGCGGGGTGCTATGTCCTGGATGGTGCCGAGCTTCTTTAATGTTGTTGGAGCTGCACTCATCTAAGCAAGTGGAGAGTATTAGATCACGCTCCTTACTTGTGCCTTGTAGATGATGGAAAGGCTCTGGGGAGTCAGGAGGTGAGACACTTGCCACAGAATACATAGCCTTTCACCTGCTCTTGTTGCCACATTATTTAAGTGGCTGGTCCAGTTAAGTTTCTGGTCAATGGAGACCCCCAGGATGTTGATGGTGAGGGATTTGGCGGTATAATAACGTTGAATGTCAAGGGGCGGTGGTTAGACTCTCGCTTGTTGGAGATAATCATTGCCTGGCACTTTTGTGGCCTGAATATTACTTGCCACTTATCAGTCCAAGCCTGAATGTCATCCAGGTCTTTTTGAATGCAGGCATGGACTGCTTCATTTTCTGAGGAGTTGTGAATGGAACTGAAAACTGTGCAATCATCAGTGAATATCCCCACTTCTGACCTTATGATGGAGGGAAGGTCATTGATGAAGCAGCTGAAGATGGTTGGGCCTAGGACACTACCCTGAGGAACTCCTGCAGCGATGTCCTGGGGCTGAGATGATTGACCTACAACAACCGCAACCATCTTCCTTTGTGCTAGGTATGACTCCAGCCAGTGGAAAGTTTTCCCCCTGATTCCCATTGACTTCAATTTCACTAGGGCTCCTTGACGCCACACTCGGTCAAATACTGCCTTGATGTGAAGGGCAGTCTCACCTCACCTCATCTCTGGAATTCAACTCTTTTGTCTATATTTAGACCAAGGCTGTAATGAGGTCTAGAGCAGAGTGGTCTTGGTGGATCCTAAACTGGGCATCAGTGAGCAGGTTATTGGTGAGTAAATGTCGCTTGATAACACTGTCAATAACACTTTCCATCACTTTGATGATTGAGAGTAGATCGATGGGGCAGTATTTTGCCAGATTGGATTTGTCCTACTTTTTGTGGACAGGACATACCCGTGCAGTTTTCCACATTGTCGGATAGATGCAAGTGTTGTAGCTGTACTGGAACAGCTGGGCTAGAGGCACAGCTCAAATTTTCAGCACGACAGCAGGGATGTTGTTGGGGCCCATAGCCTGTGCTGTATCCAGTGCACTCAGCCTTTTCTTGCTATCACGTGGAGTGAATCGAATTGGCTGACAACTGGCTTCTGTGATGGTGGGGACCTCAGGGGGAGGCCAATATAAATCATCCACTTGGCACTTCTGGCTGAAGATGGTTGCAAACTCATCAGCCTTGTCTTTTGCACTCACGTGCTGTGCTTCACCATCATTGAGGATAGGGGATATTCATGGAGCCTCCTCCTCAAGTTAGTTGTTTAATTGTCCACCATCATTCACGACTGGATGTGGCAGGACTGCAGAGCTTTGATCTGACCCGTTGATTTTTTTTTATTCGTTTTTTTTATCGGATGTGGGCATTGCTGGCAGGACCAGCATTTATTGCCCATCCCTAATTGCCCTTGAGAAGGTGGTGGTGAGCCGCCTTCTTGAACCACTGCAGTCCATGTGGTGAATGTACACCTACAGTGCTGTTAGGTAGGGAGTTCCAGGATTTTGACCCAGTGACAATGAAGGATCAGCGATATACTTCTAAGTCAGGATGGTGTGTGACTTGGAGGGAAACTTGGAGGTGGTGGTGTTCCCATGCACCTGCTGCCCTTGTCCTTCTAGGTGGAAGAGGTTGCTGGTTTGGGAGGTGCTGCCAAAGAAACCTTGGCGAGTTGCTGCAGTGCATCTTGTAGCTGGTACACACTGCAGCCATGGTATGCCGGTGGTGGAGGGAGTGAATGTTTATGGTAATTGTAGTGGCGCTTCTTAGTTTCCAAACAGGCAGGCCACTGGGCTGTGGGGCTTTTAACATCGAGTAGACGCGTGTCGAAATAAAACGTTCCCAAACGTAGCTTTGTCTTTTAAACGGTTTACTATAACACTTAACAAACAGAATTACAAAGCAAACACGTATAAACGAATACGGTCAAAAACTGTACTGCTCCAAACCTCACAGCTTCTGCCTCTTTCACCACGTGCAGTTTAAAACTGTAAGATGGCTGCACCCATGTGTGGCTTAGGGACTGTTCCATTGTGGCAAGAATGAAGGGGGTGTCGGACTATACTACTGGAGCAAGAAAATAGGGGGTTTCTTAATACAATAAGTCGTTCAGATAAATTAACTGTATTATGCCATTTAGCCACTATTTTAAAGTATTTTCTTAAGCTTTTATGGCTCTTACAGTAATGGTAATGCCATTGAATGTCATGCGTCGGTGATTGGACTCTCGCTTGTTGGAGATAGTCATCCGCCATAGTTCAGATATAATTTGGCTGTGACTTTAAGATTTAAATTAGGCTCCCATCTGCCTGCAGCGGGGGCCTCGGCCAACTTTAAAGCTGGTGAAGATAAAATGTCGCTGGGCGGAATGGTGCGCCCTCAGTAGACTCGGATGGGATTTTAACCCCTTCCATGCCTCATTCTAGCTGGGCGAGTGGGGGGTTAAAATCAACCCCATAGTATCCCAAACTGAGAACTCAGTGGCATGGGAGTTAAAGTTGCATCCTCACTGATATGGTAGCATGCAAAGACCTATGTTAAAAATCCACTTGTGCAAAATGTCAGTTGTATCACATTCTTTAGGATCATTGCAATTTAAAATCAACATTGAAGAAATAACATCAAGCTGAGATACACAAAAGAATTTAAAATGTTATTTCTAAGAGAGCTGCATGATGTATAACATGCTGTAACAACAACACATTAAAATCCATTACACTTTTATTGGGTAACTTTTGTCTTGCAATGGTTGCATTAAAATTTGCAATGTGATCTGAGGTCTTCATCATCATCATAATCTATGAGGAAGAATTTTATTCCCTTCTCCTCCTCTTCAGCACTATCTGCTTTCTGTTTCTGTGAAGGATCCATAGGAAAGGAAAGCGTAATCTAAGAATGATTGAGTATAACTCTCGGGATTACTGTAGAATTCGCAAAATTAATATTGTATTATAAGGGTCCTTTGGCAGAAGAGGCATTGGTTTTAAAAGACTGTTTTAAAAGAAGCCCAGAAAAAGGGGCACATAAAATGGCCGCCAGACCCCGTGACCGACTTATTGGGACACCTTAAAATGGTTCCTGCAGTCCCCAGACAGCCTTTGTGGAATCAACCCACAGTAAGTTCTGAAAGCCGTTTCTGAGAGAACAAAACCAGACACATACACATACATATAGATTGGATGCAGATTCAGTCAAGATCGGCCTGTAGATAAAGGCCATCTAAATGTTTACCCAGACAAAGGGGAACAGTTTCATATTCATGAGGAAAGCATCAAGGACCTGTTTAAGACATCAAGAAGATATTAAAACATTACCAGGTCATTCCAAACCAGAGATGGCCGTCACCGGCCATCCTAAAGCAGTTTAAAATATAATAACTTCCCGTTGTGATCCAAGCCCGCCAAAAGTTAAACAAAAACTAACCTTGATTTGGCGGGTGATAAAGGCCTCATCTGAGAAGTATAATTGGAGATGCCTGGGGTAGCGATCGGAAGCCATCAGAGCCATCACAGAGAGCTTCAGAGAACTTTATAGACTCTTCTTTACAATGATCCAGAGACCAAGAAGACGGTTCGAGTCGACATCCCGTCCCGGGGTAACCATCGGGAGATCGTCGGCAAATCCCGGGCCATTTGATGAGACAAAACTACAGAAGAAACCTATATGAAAGCCGGCTAGAGGCTTCCAACCGTGGTCAAGCAGATGGTCTCTTCCCCCACATCGACATCCAGGCCCGCTGAGATCCAACCTGTCCGTGACCTTCACCTCGAGCAAGAGAAGGCATGTCGCAGCTCGCAGGCTGCAGTGCTGACCACGAGGAGACAGGACGCCTGAAAGGATCAAAACGCAGACCTGTTTCAAAACCTTGCAATTCCTAGTTGGATTGGTGAGCATGTTTCTGGCCCTACGTAATCGGATCTAGATAGGTTTAAGGGGGTGGTCATTTTGGGTATAATTAACATGAGTTGTTGTTCCATGTGTTTCCCCATTTCATGATGACATTTGTAAAGCATAATATGCCTGCACCTATTTTAGCCAGTACTGTATTGTTATGATTTGTTTTTCACTCCCATGTACCCTCTTATTTACTTGCATTTGATTTGTTTTCCCTTATGCAAAAAAATTTCATTTTGTTTCATTAAACTTGGTCTATAAGAGTATTCTCTGCATTGTAGTTCCTGCACCTAAGACCAGTGTCTAGAACCTAAGGGGCGAGTGGGTCGAACCACTCAAGGTTTTACTGTGCCAAAGAGAGAGAGAGAGAGGCCTCTGGTGAGAGAAACCTCTGCGACCTCAGAGAGAAAACCCCTTACAGAAAGTGGCGACCGCGGCAGGACACTGGCAGCAGGATTGCAATGTATTAGACCCAAGTTTGAATGGTCGAAATGCAAAGGATGAGAGGATAGTGGATTATGTCTTTGGCAAGGTAAATCTCACTAAGCAGTGGATTTCCGATCTCTTACTGGATGGGCGTCCGGTAGATGCAGCCATCAGGTGGCAGAGAGCAAAGAGCATAAGAAGTCTGTGGAAAAGGCAGTGTGGCTGATGTGCTACAAGAAACAAGTTCAGATTTTGGACAGAATCGTTGCAGCACAGGCAGCCAAGATCACTGCCCAGGAAGCAGAAATAGAAGAAAAGGCCATGGGTGGGGAAAAACTCATCACAGCACTTCACGCGCTGAATCAGGAACGGCAAGTTGTAGCCAGCCAACATCAGGCTAGAATAGAATATCTGGAATGCCAGGTTACTGAGGCAATGATCCATGAAGCAAGAATACGGGAGAAAAACGCTCGCCTCGCACAACAGCTAAGAGCGCAGGAGGAGAGTGTAGTGGAAGTTAAGGCAGCTTACAAGCTGGCTCTCGAGCATGGGTTTGAGAGCGCAGACCATGGCCCCTGCCAAAAGACCATAGAGGACCTGAGAACGGCCTTGGTTAAGGCAAAAGGCATGGTATGCCTCGTAAGCCCAAAAGCAAGTCAGATTGACTTTTTGCAGGAATCCAAACACCCGATTCCTTGTGAAGTAGTTGCAGCACCAGCCACTGAACCCTCAGCCCCGCTGAGCTATAGTGAGGTTGGCCTGAAAAGGGGGTGGTGGAAGAAAGGGTAGCCGAGGTGGTGCAGGAGGAGGAACAGCCCCTGGTGGTACAGCCGGAGCTGGCACCAATGTGTCCGACTCGGCACCAGAGGTTCGGTCCCAACGCCGCAGATGGCATGAACGGACCCCACATGAGCCAGATCGTGGTGCCCTACGCTGCCCCACAACTAAGAACCATGGTGAGCCACCTCCCAAGACTCACAGTAAAGGGAGGTCCCTCAGTTCATTTCAGGGAGGTAGAGGAGACAGCCGCCATCAATGATTGTGATGATCTTGAACAGGCGAAGATGCTGCTCTTCTCCCTGGATAGCACAATCCTTCAGTGCCTCTCAGACGAGAGTAAGAGGGGACGGAAAGGTATACAGATCTCAGGGATGAGGTCTTGGAAGTTATGGGAGTGGACGACAGTAATCCGTTCCAACGGGTGGAAGGGACTGTGCAGCTAACTGGAGAACCCCCATGGGTTTTCGCAGAAAGGCTGTGGCCAGTGTATCGATGCAGTTGTCCGGGCATGCCTGAACAGGTTGCAATGAACGCCGAACAGCGGATTCATTGGCTCCGTTGCTTGGTTGCCAACAGCTTGCCACAGATACAGGCCCTAGCCAAATCTTGGTTTGATCCCCAAGGTCCCGGTGTCTCGGAGGAAATGGTGCTCCACTAGCTCACTGTTGCATACAAGAATTGTAGAAGTCAGGAGGTGCCTCCCTCTAAGGGAAAGGTACATGAGGCAAAACCCGCAGCCCCAAGTAAGAAGGAGTGGCGTCAGGAGGGGAATCGCCCTGCCCAAGCCAAGCTCAATTGCTATGGGTGTGGGAAGGATGGACATTGGCACAAGCACTGTAAAAATCCGTGGAAGGATAATAAGGGAAAGTCTCCCGCAGCCCAAGCCCAAGCCCAGACCACCGCCCCAGCACCAGCCCAAGCACAAGCCGCAGCTCCTGTCCCAGCAAAGGGAGCTGGTGCAGCTGTGGATCCCGCTGCGATAGAATCAATTTTAGAGACAATGCGGTCTCTTATGATCGCGCAGGGGAAGATAGCCGTCACCACTGGTCTTGTCGCTCCCGAAACCCCGACTTCTGTGCCCAAATGACTAGAGCCGGTGCAGCCTGTCTACCTGTGCGCACTGCGATATGATGTATGGAGGCGACCCCTCGTGGAGATGGAGGTGGAGGAGGTAAAGGGGATCTATTTGTTGGATACAGGGGCATCATGCACCGTGATCCACACAGATGACCCTGCCACCTCACAGCTGTCCACCGGGGTTCCATATATTCTGTCGGGCTTCACAGGCAAGGAACAGGCTAGCGCATTTTCCATTCCCCTCTCCGTTCATTTAGGACCACTCCGCACCAAGTGGAAGTGTATACTGATGAAGTGGGAGGTGGAGGGTGGAAAGGGGATCCTCGGGTCCGATTTCTTGGCAGAACACGGGATCCTCGTGGATCTAAGAAATCATTGTCTTTGGGGAGCGGGTAAGTGTAAACAGGGCAAAGTAGTCGTCATCCCAGGGAAAGGAGAAAGAGGGACCCTGTGCACCGTGAATCCAAAAGAGGGCTACGACCTCGAGCTCATGGTCGCAGGTGTCCCACAAGATCTGCAGGCATTCGTGTCAGACCACCTGACCACGTTTGCCACTCACAAACACGATTGCGGGACGGTCACCGGGTTTGATGTCAGAGTCGACGGAGACCCCATGGCCCGACCCCAAAAGCAGTACAACTTCCCCAGGGAAGTGGAGCCCGAAATGGAGACAGCAATGTCTTCATTGGTGTGGCAGGGCATGTTGAGACCGATAGTCACCCATGTAAACTCTCCTTTGTGGCCGGTGAGGAAGCCGGACGATTCCTGGAGAGCCACGGTAGACTACAGAGTCCTCAATAGCAACATCCCAGCCTGCGCGCCGACGGTAGCAGCAGTTGCCGACCTGATAGGGAGTATTCCAGCCTCCGCGACCACGTTCACGGTGCTGGATATTTCCAGCGGGTTTTGGTCCATCCCTTTAAGGAGGGTGGATCAGTACAAGTTTGCCTTTACTTTTAAAGGGCAACAGTACACCTGGAACTGCTTGCCACAGGGTTTCCACAACAGCCCCAGCATTTTCCATCAATGCATGGCAGGGAGTTTAAAAGAGTTCAGCCAGCCCAATCAGCTAGTGCAGTATGTGGACGACCAGCTCCTGTTCACAGATTGCAGAGAGGAGCATGGCCCACTATTGGCCGAGTTATTAGAGCTGTTAGGCAGAAAGGGTTTCAAAGTGAACCCAAAGAAGGCACAGATCGGCCAGCAGGATGTAAAATTCCTGGGTCTGACCATCCGCGCCGGTGAAAGAGCCATAGATAAGGCCAGACGGGAATCGGTACAAGATCTACCGATCCCCACCACCGTAACGGATGTGAGGTCCTTTCTGGGACTGACAGGGTACTGCAGAGACTTCATTGGGGACTATGCAGCCACAGCAGCCCTGCTGCTCCGACTCCTACACAAGGGAGTGGAGTGGTCCTGGGATGAGGGTTGCCAGGCAGCATTTGAAAAACTCAAAAGGGACTTGCAGACCGCGCCAGCTCTGGGGGCCATAGATGGGGGGGAGGAGTTCTTCCTGGAGGTAGCGGCTAGCGGGGATAGCCTGAGCGCTGTACTGCTTCAAGGGCAAAACGGCAAGCTAAGGCCAGTGGTTTACTCTTCCAGAGTGCTCACAGATGTGGAAAGGAGTTTTTCCAATTGCGAGCGGCATCTCTTGGCCACGCATTGGGCTGTAAAAAGGTCTCTGATCTTCACAGGCACCTCTCCCATCAATCTCCTCACCCATCACACACCCACTCGGATGCTTCTGGATGGAAGGATTAAGGATGGGATAGTAAGCAGTGCCCGCATTGCGCGCTGGACCCTCCATCTTTCACAGATAGAGCTGAAGGTAAAGGGTATCTGCGAGCCTAGGCTCGCGGCCAACATGGTATATCCCGGAGCAGCCCATCGGTGCTCTGTAGAAGGGGTATGGGAAGTGAACGTAGGATTACGGGCTGGGATACATCCCACGGGCCGCGAGATCTATGTAGATGGTTCCAGCACAGTATATGCTGGTGAACCACTCACAGGGTGTGGAGTTTATGACCCCGTAGCAGACATTGCCCTGGCGATTAAGCTCCCCAGCACTATGAGCGTACACACCCCGAAATCTTCCGCACCCCATACACGATTTGCTCGGACAGCATGTTCACGTGCAACTCGTGTATGGAGTACCTAGCCATCTGGTCCCACCACAGATATACCTCTGCGGACGGGCGACCCTTAACCATAAAGCCCTTGTTAGAAAAGATCCTGGCCGCAGTGGGGGAGGAAGGGGAAGTCTTTATCCACAAGGTAAAGGCTCATTCCTCCACGGTACCCCGCAACCAGGGTAATCAGCAAGCGGATGCGCTAGCCAGAGAAGGTGCCCACACCGGCACTTTCTGGATCCCTATGCGTCCAAACCTGTGGCAGTAATCCAAAGCAGGGATAGGATTCAGGGGACCACAGGGGTAACACTGCCCCCAGACCTCAAGACCGTCCAAACCCTAGATCCCATCCTAAAAACAGTCCTCAATGCCATCACTGAGGGCAAGGAAGTAGAGGGTCCGTACGGTACGGCAGCCCTCTCCATCAAGGAAGGCATGCTGTTCCAAGGGGATCAGTGGGTTGTGCCGCAGCAGCACCGGAGGGAATTCCTTCAACTGGCCCATGAGGGTCCAGGAGCGGGACACCCCGGGCCTGAGGTCACCTGGCAACAGGTAGAATAGGCGGGATGGTGGCCGGGATTTCAGGACGATGTCCGTGAGTTCTGCGCTAATTGTCTTGTGTGCGCTGCAAACAACACAGACCCCCAGAAAAGGAAGGTGCCCATGGGGCACATCAGGAGAGTAGAGGGATCATGGCAGTCGATACAGGTCGACTACATCGGGCCCCTGCCCACTGCCCAGGGAGGCTATAATATTGCCTAGTCCTGGTGGATGTGTTCACCAAGTGGGGAGAGGCCTCACCATGTAGAACAGCCACAGCACTTAGCACTGCCAGGATCTTGGTCCGGGAGGTGTTCTCGCGGTGGGGACTACCACGATTCGTGGAGTCCGACCGAGGGAGTCATTTCACTGGCCAAGTGATGCAGGACACCCTCATGCTCCTAGGCATCGAAGGGAAGTGGCACGTAGTCCACAATCCTCAGTCATCCGGGATTCTGGAACGCATGAACCGCACCTTAAAAGAAAAGTTGAGGAAAGAGACGATGGGCTCGCCCCAGAAATGGGCGGAAGCCTTGCCTCTGGTCCTCATGGGGATCCGGGCTAGCCAGTTTAAAAGTACGGAGTACTCCCCGCATGAATTAATGACTGGGAGAGTCATGCGAACCCCCACCCATGTACTAGCCCTGGTGCTCACTGAGGGTCAGCTCCGAGAGGTGAATCGGGACAAGTTTGCCCGGACCCTTTTGGAGCGCCTAAAACAGGTTTATGGGCAAGCGGCTGGGAACATGGGAAAGCAGCATCAGGGCAACCGACTGCTGCTCGAACCCCGTAAGACACAGGAGTGGGAAATTGGAGATCAGGTCATGGTAAGAAACTGTGCCCGAGTGGGGAGTTTAGAACCACTGTACATGGGGCCCTACAGTATTGTAGACAAAGCCAGCCCCATGGTTTGCGCAGTGAAGTTGCCCCGGCACACTAAATGGTTTCACATCAATCAGTGCAAACTGTTTAAGCCGGGTTCAAAAGAGCCAGCAACTGAGGCTAGGTCTGAGGGCAAAAATCCACAGCCTGAGGCATGCAACAAGTCACAGACCACACAGGCTGGAACCGCAGCCTGCTTGGAGGGAGAAGCTGTCCCGCCCACCTGGGAGGTTACCCCACTGGCCTGGGACTCGGACGAGGAAGAGCCCGAAGACCAAGGCCCTCCTCCTGATCCGAACGCCATCGGGGGGGAGCCCGAACAGCTAGGCCCCGCCCTTGATGCGATTCTGGAGGAGGTGGAGTCGGAGGCCGGAGATCCCACCCTCGACTCAAGCTTAGGGGAGGTAGAAATTGGGGGCGGAGATCCTCCACCTGTAGGGACAGGTGAGGAGGTGTCGTCTGCCACAGACCCAAATCCCAATGGGGCGGAGCCTGAGGGAAGGGAGCCGAAGCCGGCAGCCATGGAGGTGCCACGGGCTGTGAGGGCTAAAGTCCCAACCGAAGGTCCACTCGCTAAGGGAGCCACGCCCAAAGCACTTCTTCGCAGGTCGGCTCGAATGCCTCAGCCGGTAAAACCTTGGCCCGATTCCCCCGATTTCAGTAAATGCCAACTTGGGAAATCCCTGGCAAAACGCAGTCCCCAATTGACAGCAAAAGGCTGCGGGGGACCCAAGCCACAGGTCAGTGCAGCCCCGCCACAAGGAGCAGCGAGCTGCAGTCCAATCAGGGATTAGGTAAGCCGCCCGGGGTCGGGCGGCGCTGTACATAAGTTAAGTTTAAGATTAATTAAGTTTGAGGTGTGTAAATATTAAAGTGATTAGTGTTATAAGTAGTTTTGGAATCTGCCCAGCATGTGTGTTGTTTGGATCGAGGTCGGAAGCCCCGATCACACCTTCACCTAGGCCAGAATCTCTCGGGAGCCTGGCTGTATCGTTTAATTTTGTTACAAAAACCAAAGAGATGATGAGAGGAATTCTCATCGCGTTCGCGGTGATCGGGTGTAGCGGGGCCTATCGGGGCCGCACCAAGGATTCCACGATTTACGGGTGCTCGGGGAACACAGCACCCATCGCGACCGATGGGTCAGGCGTGCGGGGCGTTGAGGAGACAGCCACCTATTTCCACGAAGGGAGGTGGCCAGGATGGCTGGGGTCGAACTCTACGGAATACCCCAGCCAGTCTGGGTTTGCGTACCGAGAGACTTCCCTAATGTGCCCCCGAATGAGGGTCATCGCACCCAGAGTCAGCGTCACCGTCGGGAAAAGGATTTGCTTGCAATGTTTTGGACATGTTCCTTTGGACCGATGGTGCTGGCTGCGCAAGTTGAGCAAAACCATGAAGAACTCCACGGTCGAGTGGGAGAGACTAGGTAACAATACCCATCGGACTATTACGGGGACTCAAGGGGGGTTGAGTGTCTGTTGGGACAAATGGTGGGAACCAGATGAGGGGATTTACATCTGTATGTGGGGTTCAGAACGCGCCTGCCCCACAGGCGTCTCCATCTTTTTCCAAAGGCAGTGGCAAGATGCTGGGAAAGGAATGAGGTGGGACGTCAGCACACGGCCGTGCGGAGTCCCATACTCTCAGATCCCAGTAAACGCCACTGAGCTCATCACCCGCCCCCGCAAACCCCTGCCCATGATTCCGGTAGCCAAAGCCCGCAAGGAAATGTGCCCCACCTCTACCAAGGGACACGGGAACGGATTGGTATTAGTGCCAACAATTCAGGTGCTGCACCAAGGGGTGCACTACGCGGTGGCTTCGGTGATTTTAAACCTCACGAGTTGCGATTGCCAGTGTGGTGCCCAAGGGAACGGAGCAATTGTACCAGGTCCTGTTAACAAACATGTTCAGGCAGTTTTACGAATTCGACTTTGCTGATATAGACAGAGCCGAATTGTACACCACACCGCATGAGGTCTTGGACAGGGTAGGGAGACAAAGAAGGGGTGCAGTAAATGATATTTTCACAGCTTTTAACACAGGGACTTCCGTCATCAACACTCTGGATGACGTGGAGCTGCAGACCCAGATCAATGGTTTGAAAACACAGTTACGAAAGATACTGATGGATGAGAATAAGGTAGTGGGTTCTGAGTTACATGAGGACCAGGCCATGACACTACACTTAAAAGAAATCATTGCTGAGCTGGAGAAACACGCTAAAATGGTAAATGCCCTCATCAGAGAGGATTGGAATGCGTCCGATCAGGCTGCGCAGAATGAAGCGTGCGTGCTGTATGGGGCGTGGTTACTGGGCGAGGGCCGCAGTAATCTGGAAGATTTAAAACGAGGTTTAGTCCCCTCCTGGATCAGCAACAAGCACCTCGCAGACCTCCACCCTTTTGAGAACGCATTGAGTCCGTGCCAGCTCAGACTAGCTTCAGAGGCCTACCCAGTCCCAGTGGACTGTGGATGGTCTAATCACACCATTATGGGTACAGTGGTAAGAATGCCGGTGTGAACCAGGTGGCGTAGGGGTATTAGGCCCCCCTCCATGCCTGGAAATGAGTGTCAGATTTTAAATCCAATGTATTGCCATCTATAGATGCTTAACGTACACTGTAGGTTTTCTGAAATGGGAAATGCATGTGTCGTGGGGTCATAGATAGGTAAATACAGGGGATGGTTTAATTATGGAGAGTCAGAAAATTTTGCTCACCCAGAATTATGATACTTCAAGCAAGTTATAGTATCATCAGGGAGGAATGTAGAATTTGCAAAATTAGTATTGTATTATAAAGGTCCTTTGACAAAAGAGGACTTTGTTTTAAAAGACTGTTTTAAAAGAAGCCCAGAAAAAGGGGCACATAAAATGGCCGCCAGACCCCGTGACCGACTTATTGGGACACCTTAAAATGGTTCCTGCAGTCCCCAGACAGCCTTTGTGGATTCAACCCACAGTAAGATCTGGAAGCCGTTTCTGAGAGAACGAAACCAGACACATACACATACATATAGATTGGATGCAGATTCAGTCAAGATCGGCCTGTAGATAAAGGCCATCTAAATGTTTACCCAGACAAAGGGGAACAGTTTCATATTCATGAGGAAAGCATCAAGGACCCGTTTAAGACATCAAGAAGACATTAAAACATTACCAGGTCATTCCAGACCAGAGATGGCCGTCACCGGCCACCCTAAAGCAGTTTTAAATATAATAACTCCCCATTGTGATCCAAGCCCGCCAAAAGTTAAACAAAAACTAACCTTGATTTGGCGGGTGATAAAGGCCTCATCTGAGAAGTATAATTGTAGACACCCGGGGTAGCGATCAGAAGCCATCAGAGCCATCACAGAGAGCTTCAGAGTGCTTTATAGAATCTTCTTTACAACGATCCAGAGACCAAGAAGACGGTTCGAGTCGACATCCTGTCCCGGGGTAACCATCGGGAGATTGTCGACAAACCCCAGGCCGTTTGATGAGACAAAACTACAGAAGAAACCTACATGAAAGCCGGCTAGAGGCTTCCAACCGTGGTCAAGCAGATGACCCCACATCAACATCCAGGCCCGCTGAGATCCAGCCTGTCCGTGACCTTCACCTCGAGGAAGGGAAGGTGTGTCACAGCTCGCAGCCCGCAGCACTGACCACGAGGAGACAGGATGCCTGAAAGGATCAAAATGCAGACCTGTTTCAAAACCTTGCAATTCCTAGTTGGATTGGTGAGCATGTTTCTGGCCCTACATAATCAGATCTAGATAGTTTTAAGGGGGTGGTCATTTTGGGTATAATTAACATGAGTTGTTGTCCCTCGATGTTTCGTGTGTTTCCCCATTTCATGATGACTTTTGTAAAGCATAATATGCCTGTATCTATTTTAGCCAGTACTGTATTGTTATGATTTGTTTTTCCCTCCCATGTACCCTCTTATTTGCTTGCATTTGATTTGTTTTTTTGTTTTTCCTTATGCAATAAAATTTCATTTCATTTCATTAAACTTGGTCTATAAGAGTATTCTCTGCATTGTAGTTCCTGCACCTAAGTCCAGTGTCTAGAACCTAAGGGGCGAGTGGGTCGAACCACTCAAGGCTTTACTGTGCAAAAGAGAGAGAGAGGCCTCTGCCGAGAGAAACCTCTGCGACCTCAGAGAGAAAACCCCTTACATTACGAAGATAGGGAAGGGTGTGAAAGCTTCTGGCTGTGTGCTTCTTCACAGAGGTGCCATGTCAACTGTGGGGGCATGCACCAACTAACCTGCTGTCTGCACTATCCCACCGACCCTGCCATCTCTATGGCTAGAGCAGAGTACGTTCCCAGCACGTCAATGGTCTTATAGATGGCGGGGGGAGGTGTCAGTTCTTTAATGCCTAGAATTTCCCTCTGGTCCCTTACCTTTCAATAACATTGTGCACAAGTTTCATTGTAATAAGACTAAATTAATTAAGTGAAGGCTATCATTTAAGAGATATCTCCCAGTTGGCATTGGACAGCTAATGTAATGGATGTAATGGTTAAAGTAGAAAGAGGTCTTTTGCATGCAAGTAATTGCTATTAGTGGAGATGGCAAGACATATTATAAGATTCAATTTAGTGACCCTCCCTTAACCACAGTACAGAGTGAAGGGTGACTTGGCCAGCTATTTATTTTAGAGGATGAATAGTGTGTTGGTATCCATGGTATCCAAGAAAGAAAAGGCAGAGGCCGGAATTTTCCCATTGCCAAGCGTGCGGGTTTGGGGGTGGGTCGGCAGTAAAAATCCCAGAAATTGTGAGCGCGTCGGGAACCCACCTTCATCCCACCGCCTCGCGCATTTACCTTGGACGGCTTTGAAAGTGCGACGAGGCCCCGCTCGGCAGAGGCGGGCAACCTCATTCAAGTCATTAACTGCTTGTTGAGAGACCCTTAAAAGGGTTTTTAACACCAACTTTTGACTTTTACTGCAGTAGCACGGGATTCACGCAGCTCGGGTACCTCACCTGTGAAGGGGAGGCGGAAGCTCAGTGACCATTGGCGAGTCCATTCATTGACAGCTGGGAAAAGCACATAAATACTGCAACATTACACCTCATTACTTGCCTCATGGAAAGGCTCCTGCTGACTCCATTTTGTCCACAGATTTGGGTGTGTGCAGCTTGCAGGTCATATCTGAAACTTCGGAAGCCATTCACCACATTGCTACTCAGCATCATACCATTGAGGGATTGGGCCTCTGATCTCCACTTTATCTGCCATCTATTACATCAGCATGGGTGCTGTTTATGCTGTCTCACCTTGGTCCTCAGAATCAGACCAAGATGAGCCCCACCACCAGCAGCAGCAACCACAACAGCAGCCTTCTCCTCAACAACCTGATGTTCCACAAGAGAGAGAAGGGCACCGCAGGGCTGCAGCGCGGTGGAGGCGATATCCCCAACACAGGGTATACAGCTTCCTCAACATAAGTGAGCAGCAGTGCTTCAGGAGGCTCAGGCTATTGTGCCAGGTCATCGCAGATATTTGCAGCTTGATGGAACAAGATCAGCTGCCTAGAGGACCTGGTGGACACTCCTTACCAGTGGCTGTCAAAGTCAGCACCGCCCTCAACTTCTTCACCTCAGGCTCCTTCCATAGATCTGCAGCAGTCATTTGCAGGATCTCGCAGTCAGCCACCAACAGATGCATCATCCAGGTGACCGATGCCATGTTTCACAAGTTAGCCAATTATATCAACTTTTCCACTGATGAAGCCAGTGTTACTGAGCGGGTGCTCAGCTTTGTGGCTCTGGCTGACTTCCCATAGGTACAGGGCTTCATCGGCTGCACACATGTGGCCATGAAGGCACCCCACCATCAAACAGGAGTGCTTGTGAACCGCAAGGGCTCCCACTTCCTTAACGTACAGCTCGTCTGCAACCATAAAAAGATCATCATGCATGTGTGCGCCAGATTCCCTGGCAGCTGTCAAGACTCTTTGTGCTGTGCCAGTCCACCCTCCCTCAGCTCTTCACACCGTCAAACAGACTTACCGGCTGGCTGCTTGGAGACAAGGGCTATCCACTGAAGACGTGGCTCATGACAACCTTGACGACGCCAAGTATTGAGGCTGAGGAGTGTTATAAATGAGGGTCACTTGTCCGCCAGATGTGTCATAGAGCAAGCAATAGGCATTCTGAAGATGTGCTTCAGATGCCTTGACAGATCTGGAGGAGCCCTTCAGCACGCACCAGCCAGGGTTTCCAGAATCACCGGCATTTGCTGCTCGCTGCACAACAGAGCGCAGCAATGAGGATTGGAGCTGCAGGAGGAGCAAGACGCAAAGCGCACAGACTCTTCAGAGGAGAAGGAAGAGCAGGAGCAGGTGAAAGATGAGGAGGAGCAGGAGGAGGAACCTGAGGTGGAGATGGCAGCAGCAGCGGCGCATATTGCTGTCCAGGAGGCCTGGGATGGTCTCATCATGGCCAGATTTACTTAACTTGCTCCAATGTAGCCACATGGCTGCCACATGCTGTATTAAGTTCCCCCCTGCAACAACACAATAAAGCATCTCCACAATGACCAAGCAATTCCTCTCACCCAAACCTCCTGTGCTCGAGGTTAAGTAATATCTCACCATTTACTCCAAGTGACAAAGCCACTTCCAAGGCAGCAGACAAAAATGAACAAAACCGTAAAGTGGTGCAAAGAAATACATTTATGTGTATCATCAATGTAGGGGTTGCAAAATTTCCCCTATTTCCCTGAAGATTGAAAATATTGGTCCACATCGTGGACGAAGAATTGGGCGATGTGACTGGTCTACAGTGTTTGAAAATGTGCCGAGAACCGCAAAAGACTGCTCTGAGATGGACAGAACATGGACAACACCGGAGTCCTAGAGCTCTGTGGAAAATATTCACACACCTTAAGACAGTGCTTTTAGCAATAAAATTGTTCCCTGGAGTTTGGGCAATCACAGAAGGTATTAAAATGGCCACAGAAAGCTTGGCCAAAAGGACAAAGCAGCAAAACAGCTCGCAGCGAGTTGCCTGTGTGAAAAAGTGGGAGGATACAGGGGCTGTGAGTCAGACCTGCCAATCAAAGGGAGTTTCGCTCTCAGCACTTGAAGTTGTTTATTGACTTAAGCAATTGCCCGCTTGAGAATTGACTGCAGGACAATCGATTTGTAACTGTTATGTTTACACAGCAATTCAAGGCACTCAAAGTCAATGAGACATTGAAACCATGGAACTGGGTCTTGAATGGGAACCGTTTAAGCATTGAATGTGTTTAAATCACCCATCATTCTGGACAATAGGGCTGTACAATTTCCCTTTTGTTTTAGCCCAGGTGGGCTCCGGATGTGGGCGGGAACATTTCAGCCCCACAGTGCAGACACACTAACCCAGTCCAACCACTTTGAGTTAGCCAATCACAGCTTTTCTCTTGTGAATTGGAACTTTTTGGGCGCAAATCTTCCAGACAGGCAAACAGCGGGGGGGGGGGCGGCTTACCAGCTATATAAGATAGCTGCTGAGATGCTATCGCTCTCTCTTTACTTCCTGGGACCACAGGTGAGCCTCTCTCTCTCTCTCTCTCTCTCTCACTTCGCTGGACCACATGTGAGCAGAGTTTCTGACTCCTCAGCAAAGCAACCTGGTAAGGAGTTGGGGGATGGTAATTAAGGGGATATTGTGAAGATTGTTTAATCCACATTGTAGTCACTTACCCCTCGTTTTTACCATTTGCATTCCCCCATTTAAGCAATTTTACTGTAATTACTGTGTTCATGTGGTATAGTTTGATATTTGATTATAGTTTCTTGTAGTTAATAAAACTTGATTTTTCTCTCATCCAAACCACGTGTCCGTTTTAATATCAATAATTATAAGTCCTGCAGTCAGAACTGGAAGGTGGGGTAGTGATTCGAAACCGCTGTTTTAAAATTGGTTTATTTGGAATTGGTCAGAGTGCAGGCAAAGGCTGCAAGACGAGGAAAATTACCTTAAACCAGTTAAAAGAAGCCCCCCCCGCATCAAAATAACAGAAACTTAACACTAACATTTTTTGATACACCCATGTGTATACCTGTATGCATCTACTTTTGTGTCTTTTTTCTTTTCCGAGTGCTTCTATAAGGTTCAACCACTTTGGCTTCAGCAGAGGTAGAGCCAGCCTCCTCACTTCCCTGCTGCGTCTCATCAGACACTTTTGACGGACGTCCTCTGGGTTTTAGAGCCTGTGATGGTCCCGCCAACGTCTGCTCCTCCTGCGACTGTGCAGGGGCAGACTCGGCCATCGGGATCTGTGGAAGCATGTGGGGCTCTGACTGAGGGGACGGCAATGGGGGAGAAGTGGGAGTGCTTTGAGAAGAACCCCCACTTTGATGTCCCCTCTCAACATCATCCCTCTCGTGGGCAACCTGCACTTCCCTGCTAGCAAGGAGCTGGAGAGTACCTTGCTGCACAGCAGTGGGGTGATGAAGTCCCAAGTCTATGTTTATATCCCTTCTGGAGATGAAATCTATGAGTGTCTGCCATCTTTTGTCCACAGCAAGCATGTGCTCATGTGACTGGCACATTTGCTGCTCCATGCAGGTGGCCATCCTTTCCATGCAACAGCACATCGTCAACATCGCCTGCGACATGATGGTGCTCATGTTGGAGATGGACTCCTCCATTCTCTGTACATTTGCAGACATCATGGCTGCCAAAGCTGTCAGAGCCTCATGGAATTGTTGTTGCCCCTCCAGGATCACCGTCTTTCTGGATGGCCCCCGAGGCTCAGCATCTGCATGCAGCTGAGCAGAGCTTGGAGTGTCCTGCACCCTCCAGTGAGGAGTTTCCACTGCTGTCCCTGTCAACACCACCTGCTCTTGCTCACTTGTGAATTATGAGACACCAGGTGACAACACCGCTCTATCTCTCACAGGACCCACGGAGGTGTGCGTATCATTGCTGGTGCTGGGTGTGCATGAGTCTGCTGATGGTGCACCCTCAGATGCTGGAGGTTCCTCTGAGGAGTCATCTTCCTCCTCTGGCTGGACACTGGAGAGCGGGGGGGGGGAACACTTGATGGACCTTTGGGAGAGTAAAGAGATCATTTAGAAGTGTTATAATAAGAATGGGTAACGTTACCATTATGCTTATGATGGCATTTCACTGGCTGCTGACATCAGTCACCACATAATTGACTGCTGTATGCCATGTGGCTGTATGAGATGTAATTCTGTCACCAGGTTGCTGGGATGTCCCCCTCTCTCCATCTCCCACCCCCAGCAGCTCTGCAAGTCCCAATACCTCCAGGGCCCCCTCCTCTGCTGGAGTCAGTTGTGTGAATACTGGAGAACCACCTTTGGTTCTCTGCCTCTCCAGCATGCTCTGGGCTCTTTTCTCCTGCAAGGAGGGAAAGAAGAGAAGTTTGAGTGAGAGTGATGGAATGACTGTAAGGAATGGATGGGTTACATCTGTAGAGGCTATAAGGGGTGGTGTGTGGGTTGTTTGTCAGCTTCACCTCTAACTCCTTTGAGCAGTTCGAATTGCTCCCACTCCCTTTTGTTCTAGACTTTGGACTTATTTGGGGGTTGCAATGAACTTGCAACAGACACCTGGGTTGGTCAAAAGAGTTCAGATCTTTATTTTGAGACAGGAAAATATAAAATACAATAAAACTTATACTCTAAAAGGGTGGGAAACACTCGGAATATGCGAGGAAGAATTACAATAGACAAAAACCCTTACCCTCCCAACCCCACTATCCTCACTAGGTTGAAATCCAGAGGACCAGGAAATGCTCACCAATCGACTTTCTTGACAGATTGTAGAGGTTTGCGATTTCAGGGTTCTCCTTAGTTGTGGCGGTTGGGGCCTGCCATACCCCGGACATGGTAGAAGACTGCACCTGCGTTGGGTCTTCAGTTTTGGTTGGTCCGCTGATGCAGTTCGTCGCGCTGTTGGATGTATCGGGTAAGTACCCAATTTTCTTTGGTTAGGGTAAGTTTTAGGGTCTTTTGTGCTGAAATCTTACCCAGGGGTAAGTCAGACTAGCCTGTAGAGTGGAAACAAGTCTTTCGTTTTTGAGTTTTCGGCGGTTGGTTTCTTGTTGGTCGCGGTGGCCCAATATTACCTGGTTGGTGGTAATATTGGTTGTTGTTGGTTTCTGTAGGCCTTTGGTTGCCACGATCTCCATTTCTTCTTCCTTCCCTCAAGTCTCCGATCTAGCCTTGTTGATCCATTGAACAAAGCAGGCCACAATTATACTGGTTTGAGGCCTGGCTTAACTGACCTCCAAATTTCGGGTTTCTTTGTTAAATTTGGCGGGCTCGTTATTTTTAATAGGTTTTAAAACTTTAACGAGCTTCGGAGATGGCCCATCTAACTCTTAATCGGTGACAGGCACATCAGGGTGAAGGCAAGTGTGGCATTGCACTCAACCTTCCTGATCTCATGAGATCATTGAATCATTTCCTGTACTGGTCCTGGTCCTCCTCACCGCATCTCTGCTGCTGACCTCCTGCTATATCCAGCCAGGCTCTTTTGGTGCCTTTTGGAGGTCTCTTTTGCTTTGCAGCAGAGAACATGACCTTCCTGCGTGCTCTGACTGCCTCCACCAGAGTATGCAGGGATACATCTGAAAACCGTGGTGCAGCCCTCTGCCTTTGACTATCCATCATTGCTGGTTTGGAACAGTACTCAGCCCTTTGTATTTCAGCTTTCACACTCCTCTAGCAACCTTCAAGTGAGTTGAGTGCAAGGTTGCTTTAAATATCGGCGCTGGAAACAAGTTGCGATGATGTCATCAGACCCGCTCTGTAGTGTATGTAACTGTTCTACCTTTAAGAGAACTATTGTATGTAACCGTCCACCTTTAAGAGAACTATTTTAGGTGTGGCACTACTTTATCCTGGCTGCTGTATACTGTAATACCGACGGTGACCACACCGGTATATAAGTGCTGTGGCAGAATTTATTGGGCAGATTCGCCCTGACCTTCGAATAGTAAAGTCCTGTTTAAGTTACTCTTGTAGTCTGTGTATTACTTCGCTATACAACCCACAGACTTTACAGTGGCGACGAGTTCGATCTTACCCTGCGGCAACAATAATTCTGAAGAAGTAAACGAGCGTCGAAAAGAGGCACCCGCCCTCGTTGTTTTGCTGAGAGAAAACTCGAGTCTGCAGACCAAGAAAGGAGGAAGATTTCAAACACGAAGGCTTCCATCAGCAACAGGCACAGATTGTCCCTTCTGCCACGGTGGTGAGTGAGCTGATCAACACGAGAAGCAAGTCGGCCATGGTGACTGTGAGTAAAGGGAAAATAGAAACAAATAAACGGAGGATAAGGTCGAGGGGGAAAGGAGCCGGACAGAAGTCGGGCCCAGAGGCGCTGAGACTGGGGCAACGTGGAGCAGAAGCCACGGTACAAGCGGGCTGGGGAGCGTCGTGAGACGGCTAGACCGCGACGGCGAAAAAGGCCGGACAACTACCGCGACCACGAGGCGCTGCGGCCGGGATCATAAGGCGCGGGAAGATATAAAAATAAATAAGCCACGGAGAACTCAGCCGCAGCCGGGGAGGAAAGCACCGGACTGCGAGAAGCTGGGAGGCGCGATTGGGGTGAAAAAGGCCAGACAGTGATTGAGGCCACGAAGCGCTGCGACCGGATCGTAAGGCGCGGGACGATATAAAATAAATAAACCGCGGAGAACGCAGCCGCAGCCGGGGAGGAAGCACCGGACTGCGAGAGGCTGGGAGGAGCAATTGGGTGAAAAAGGTCGGACAGTGACCGAGGCCACGAAGCGCTGCGACCGGGATCGTAAGGCGCGGGAAGAGATAAAATAAATAAATCGTGGAGAACTCAGCCACAGCCGGGGAGGGAAGCACCGGACTGCGAGAGGGCTGGGAGGCGCGATTGAGAGCCACGTGAACGGGAGAGACAGAGCCCGAGAGAGAGCGAGCGAGAGCCGCGCGAGCGGGAGAGACAGAGCCCGAGGAAGACTGAGCGAGATCCAGCCCAGCGGCTGAAACTGTTCGCCGTCAATGGGTTGTACCCAGCACTGGAGAGACAGAGCCCGAGCGAGGGAGACTGAGCGAGATCCAGCCAGCGGCTGAGACCGTTCGCCGTCAACGGGTTGTACCCAGAGCCGGTTGCCTGGCCGAGAGAAGGGAACGCGCTGAAGCCGAAGCGCAGGCTGCAAACCCCGAAAGCCAGTGGCCGTCGCCCGAGGGAAAAGCTTACCCCTCCCGCCAGGGGAAGAAAAGCGGGAACCGCCATCTTGAAAGTGGGCGGGGAAAGAAGATAAGCGCGGGAAACCGCGGGAAGCCACCAGTAGGCGGAGAAAAAGACAGAAGCGGGAACCGCCATTTTGAAAGGGGCGGGGAAAGAAGATAAGCGCGGGGAAACCGCCATCTTGGAAAAAAAAAGAGTTAAAGAAATATTTCGTTGTTGTTTATCAGGGAGGTGAAGATGCCTAAGCGTGGTAACATCAACGATTTCGATTCCGAGGTAGAAGATTGGGCCACGTATGTAGAACGCATTGAGATATATTGTGAGGCCAATAAAATAGAGGATGATGATAAAGCTATAACCTTGCTAAACTCGATGGGGGCGAAGACATACGGGCTATTGAAACATCTTCTAGCACCAGTTAAACTGACGGATCAAACCTTCGATAATATTGTTGCTGTTCTGAAGGATCACTTGAACCCCACACCGCTGATGTTGGCGGAACAATTCAAATTTTATGCGAGAACGCAACGGAAAGAGGAAAGCAACGCAGAATACTTGGTCGAACTGCGTAGGCTAGCGAAATACTGCCAGTTTGGAGGAAATCTGACAGAGGCATTGCGAGACAAGTTCGTGTGCGGGTTGTCGAAGGAAGGAACGCAAAAGCGACTGCTCGAAGAGAACGAACTTACACTGGATAGGGCTGTCCTTATTGCAGCATCACACGAAGCCGCAGCGAAAGGAACTGCGGAAATGCAGCTGAAGGCAGCGGTCCTCAGTGTGGATCAAATTACTTCGGGTGCAACGAAATGTTATCGTTGTGGGAAGACAACACACGACCAGAACCAATGCTGGTTTAAAAACCAGGACTGTAGGAAATGTGGCAAACTGGGTCACATAGCCAAAGTATGCCGGTCAGGGAAGAAGACCAACAACCAAAAAAAAAAGCCATCACAGGAAAAGTACAACAAAGTACACAAGGTGGTTGAGAAGAGTTCAGATGAACAGAATTCGGATTCAGACCCAAGCGGCCAGGAACTGGGTAGTCTGAGAATTCATAATGTGAGTAAGGAAGCTGACCTACAAACTATCTGGGTCATGCTAAAAATAGCCGGAGTCCAAGTGAGAATGGAATTGGACACTGGATCAGCCCTATCAGTCATAAATCGAAGGGATTACAATCAGCTATTCTCACATATACCCTTGAGAGATACCAAGTTCGTATTGCAGACATACACGGGGCATAAAGTATACCCCATGGGAAAGATAAGAGTCAAGGTGAGAGACAGGGGCAAAGAACACCCCGGAATGGACTTATACGTACTACCTGAGGGAGGACCACCACTTCTAGGACGGGAGTGGATCAAGAAAATAGACATGGAATGGCACTACCTCAAAGCAATAACGAGTGAGGACTCGAGGCAGACAATCAGCTCAGACTCTGAAACGGATGATGATAAGACCAGCCCAAGCATGAAAGACAAGTCTAAAATGAACTTGCTGACTAAGGTTGGTAGAACGAATGTGGGCATAAAGGCTTATGCTCCAGAGGAGAACAAAGTTTCAGAACAGAATTCCTCTGAACAACAACAACATAGCTTGACAGAGAATTCTGAGTCTGTTCAAGTTACAGACATATATATTACTGAGGAACATCGAGCTCGAACGCAAACTTATTTCAGATTACGACAGCAATTAGAACAATTGAATTGCCGTCTCGAGCAAGAGATGAAAGCAATTAAAAAGTTCTATGATACCGAATGGGAGAATCTGGAAAGACAACAGAAGCAGCTGGGGAAGAAAAGGGAGCAGGAGCACACAAACCGTCTGCACGAGGAGGCCAAACGAATCAAAGCTGATTCGGCTTCTGAAGGGGCATGCTCCAATCCGGTGGAACAAGATGTGCCGCAACTGAAGGCGCTTGTTAGCAGGTTGCAGGCAGAAAAAGCTGAGTTGGTCGACATGACTTCCGAGCTCCTACTGAAGTTGGGTGCAGCATCACCGGACGATTCATTAGTGGAAATTCGAATGATGGGGGCTGCGGATGATGGAGAAGTAGAAGCAGCAAAGGAGCCCCAGGACAAGGTTCTAAACAGCCCTGCAGCTAATGGAAAAGGGATGAGGACAGAAGAGTTAACAGTCAGCCAACTCCTCCAGGGCAAGGTTATAAACAGCCCTGTAGTTAATCGAAAAGGGATGATGGCAGAAGAGTTAACAGTCAGCCAACTCATTCATATGCTGAGGGATAAAACTCTAAAATGGGAAAAACTTAAATACGAGCCTCAATCTTCAAAGGGAAGGGAGCTCTCAAAAGTCATTGGAAGAGCTGAGGTGGCAACCCAGACTGAGAAGTCTGCAGCAGAACAGCCCTTGGATGCCAAAAGTACGCTGACGCACGGCAATGTAGAACAACAGAATACTGAAACAGCTACTGCAGTAGAGGGATTGAATAGTCCGATCAATCAAGCTGAAGTTGAAGTATTGAAATCACAAATGAGGTCATTAGTAAAAGACTTGCAGGAAGCCCAGAAAAAGCGGGATGAATCTGAACGCATGATGAAGTCTCTTCAGGACAGATGTCGGGATTTGGAACAAAAGTCGGCTAACGTCCAGCTGGGTAAGGAGGAAATAGAAGACCCTCTCGCTGGCCTAGCTCAGGACGACACCGAATATTACCATGATCTGTTGAGTGACACTGAATATTACGAGGACCTGGTCTGCCCAGCTTGTGCCGAGAACACCCAAAGTGCCGAAATCAGGATGAATCACTTAAAGCCTAAGGAACATAGGGAGATGGTGGCGTTACAGCTGGCAGCTGACAATGGAGCCCCGAGAGTCTCCAAGAAGCAAAAAAGGAAAAGACGAAGCAGAAGATGATAACCATCTGAACCATTATTACCTCTACCCGATCACACACGTGGTCCCCCGAACGGAGCCAAATCAGTTGGAAGGTAGGAAAATTTCCCAAGGCAATCCAACTGTTTTTTGTTTGTTTTAAAAAGTCAGCAATGCTGGTTCAGAAGTGATGGAAGTAAAGCTGTTAAGTCTAGGGAAGGACTATGGGATGAGTCCCTCTAGCAAGGTGACCCGACTACACCACGGAGGCGTGGTCCGGACCTAGTCAAGAAGATCAGAGACTGAATCTGTGAACTGTTTCCCGCAGAGACTGAATCTGTGAACTGTTTCCGCAGAGACTACCTCTGTGAACTGTTGTAACATGAAGTTGGATATGTTATGATGTTATGTTAATGGGGAATAAGTATGTTGTAAGCTAAAAAGGGAGGATTGTAGTGTATGTAACTGTTCTACCTTTAAGAGAACTATTGTATGTAACCGTCCACCTTTAAGAGAACTATTTTAGGTGTGGCACTACTTTATCCTGGCTGCTGTATACTGTAATACCGACGGTGACCACACCGGTATATAAGTGCTGTGGCAGAATTTATTGGGCAGATTCGCCCTGACCTTCGAATAGTAAAGTCCTGTTTAAGTTACTCTTGTAGTCTGTGTATTACTTCGCTATACAACCCACAGACTTTACACGCTCCATTTAATTGGAAATACACCTGACTGCTTTAAGTGGGGCCATTAAGTTAAAGTCACCATGAAGAACGCGCTGAGCAGAGCATCGCATTCCCGACTCGCTATGCAGCCCACAAACACCTGACCCGGCTCCACAGTAAACATTCCGTCCAGAGTGTCCATTCAGAATGTTACCTTGCCTGCCATTGTCAGGTCATTGAACTTCTTTTGGCACTAGCCTGCAGTTCTGGAAGTGAGAGAGGTGACACGCAATGCTACTGCCATGTCCTTCCACATGTGAGACATTTTTTCTACTTTTTTTTTTCCAAGAGCATCTAAGTCTTTCCCTCCTTTACAGAATTTTATCCAGGTGAGTCTGAAGGTTGGTCTGACTGAAATGTTGTTCTCTTCTTATCTGCCTCCTTGCAATACCCTGTTCCCTTCTTTGAGTGTCTATGCCAGGTCCTCTAGTTGAAGACATGCTTTAAAAGTGGCACCAAATCACACATGAGCCATTTATTATAGTTACATGGCCATTAACTCACTTTACCAAATTCTTTCCTACATACCTGCTGCACCCACCCCACCCCCCCACCCCCCACCCGCTGCTGCAATATTCAGCCACTCTTGGATTTTTCAATGCTGCATTCCTAATTTCTAAGCCGCTCCCCAAAGCACTATACCTGTCTTACACAGGATTTGCTCTACTGAACCATCATTGGACATTTAAATAAGCTGAACCCGTTATTTATGTTGGTGTCAGTGCTGAACAGCATTGGTCGACAAAAGTCCTGGGACAGGATTGCAACACCGGCATAAATGGCCTTGTGGAATTTTGTGGCCAATCATTTTTAGGAACAGGAAAAGGCCCATCCCTTTTCCAGCGATTATCTCCCACATCCCCACATTGTCACTATATGCTTAATCCCATCTCTCTCTACATATGCATCTATGCGCCTCTCAAACCCATTTCTACTTCCTATTTCATACGTCTTCCCTGGTCACTTATTCCACAGCTTGTTACCCTTAGATGAAGAAGGTCAAAGACCCTGCAGCATTCTCTTGTCAAAATCTGTTGGTCCTGAAACTGCCTGCTTGGAGATATGCATGAATAAAGTTAATAGGCTCGTAAAAAATAGAAGTTGCTGAAATGTCAAAAGCTTTTCTACTGGGGTTGAAGGCAAAGGAAATTGCCCTGTGATGTGAAATCAGTGGGGATGTAAAAATAAGCAAGCCTTTTTCTGCTGTGCTTAAATCCTTTAAGAGAAAAGGAGAGCACCAAGAATTCATACCAGATGGTCGGCTCACAACAGCCAAAAACAAATCAGTAGCTCTGAGGATTTATCCAAATGAAGAAAACTCTTGTCCTCAGCTGACAACATTTTTTTTAAAAAAGAGTCTCCGGCTTTCTGGAACCTCATAAGAACAGTTTCTCTTGTATTTTTTTCAGATGGTTAAAACATGCAGCTTTTGGCAGGCTGTTCGATTCTGGTTGACTTGCAGTCTCAAAATCTGCAGCGTTTCCTCTTGATGCTACTCACTTCCTTCTCATAAATCACACAAATTAGGAGTTGTCGTCAGGATTATTTTCTGTTTTTCATTTTGTTAAAGTAATTTCAAAGACGTGCTCCACTATTATACCATAGCTTCTGTTATTGCAAGATCTTGGCAGACATATTAATTTAGTTATTTTCTGCTCTATTGAAAAGTTCTTTCAGACAAACATATTTTTTTCAAACAATATTTCAAAATAAGAAAAATATTCAATAAATTAACTTGCTCTAAAATGCTGAAAAGGTTATTATTTATATATCACAGAATAAATAATGCTCCGTAATGTATTTTATTATGTTATATTAAAATTACAACAGCTTGCATTTAATATAATGCCTTCATTGTAAGTAAACATCTCAAAGTGCTAAGGTGCTTCATGCAGGAAAGGGGCAGGAGATTGGACACCAAATGGAGCTGGAGAGGCCTCCTGGAAAATGACCAAAGGCATGGCTGAAGAGGTCATTTTTTGAGGAGCCTTTTCCAGATGTGAGGGTCTAGGGACTGAATTCCAGAAAGCAGGAGCATGATGGCTTGAGGATCTGTTACTGATGATGGAATGGGAAGAGTGACGAACTTACAGTAGACCAGAGTTAGAAGAGCAGAGGTTGTGAGCTGGGATGTAGGGCTGGTGGAGATTGCAGAGCTAGGGCAGAACAAGACCATATATGATTTTATAACAAGCATGAAGATTTTGAAATCAATTTACTGGGTGATAGGAATCAGGTGAAGGTTTGGTGAGTGTAATGTAATATATGTGGGTAGAACAAATGAAGGACAGAGACACCAGTTGCGAGTTCATGAGCTTGCTTTACTAGGCCAGAGTGAACTGAGCATGCTCATACTAAACCATGTGACAAACCATTTGATAATACATTACACTGCTTTCCCCTTTAAAAAAAATGCACATATTCCCCTCTCAAAAACAACAAAACTATGGTCCCACCTTTCCCAGCATTACATGTACCACATAACAAAAACTCCTGGCTTTTTTTCTTTTAAATCAACTACAAATGCTACAAATGAACAACAAATCCAGTTTAATAACAGGTTTGCGGAGCCTTCCTGATCTCCTTACAAAAGATTTTGGCGTTGAACTAATTTTCGGGTTGTTACGTTCTGGTTCCGATCTCAAAGATGATCCTGTTTCTATCTCAGATTTGTTTGAACCTTGTACTTCAGTTTCTGAAGTCTGAACGGAATCAAACTCATGTATGTGTTCATGATCAAGTGGTTCAAGATCACGTCTTGGTTCATCTCTAGCAGAAATCATTTAATCTACATGAACACTTCAGATGTTGTCACCAATCTCAACCAAATATCTCTTGGTTCCACCAACCTCTACTATGGTTCCTATATCTCACTTGTGTGAACTCGACTTGCCAGGGGGACTGAAAACACGAACACACTTGTTTTGTCTGAAACTGTGTTCTTTCCGATTGTTGTCATAATAATGTTTCTGACTCAACTGTTTCTGTTCAACTCTTGAGGCCAAATTTGGTTGAACAAGACTCAATCGTGTTCTCAATTTCCTCTTCATCAAGAGCTCTTCATCCAGTTGTAGTGTGCGAAGTAGTTCTGTACTTCAGCAGGACATTTGCCAAATGTTGCTTCATACTGAGTCCCGAACAATCCTGCAGTACTTGTTCTTTGAGAGCTTCTTTTACTATTCTGACTGACCTTTCAGCTGCTCCGTTTGAAACTGGATGATATGGTGTAACGAGAGTGTGTTTGATACCATTCCATTTCATGAATTCTTGGAATAGAACAGAACGGAACTGAGGGCCATTGTCAGAAACAAGATAGACCTCAACTCATCTATAGTACATTCAGTTGTAGTATTTGAGCCCATGTGTTTCATTTCAATCCACTTCGAGTGACTATCTACAAGTACCAGGAAATAATCCTTTGCTTTCTCACAGAAGTCTACATGTACTCTCTGAAAAGGTTTATTTGGCAATGACCAGGGTTGTAGTGGAGTTTTGGATGGTTTATTTCTGCAATTTTGGCAAACGCTGCATTTGCTGACAAGTGATTCAAGATCACTGTGCAATCCAGGCTAGTAAACAAAACTTCTTACAATTGATTTCATACTGATGATCCCTGGATGTTCAGTATGAAGTTCAGCCAGAATTCTATCTCTCAAAGAGGTAGGTACCACCACTCTGTTTCCCCACTAGGTACAACCTTGCTTACATAGAAACATAGAAAAATAGGAGCAGGAGTAGGCCATTCGGCCCTTCGGCCCTTCGAGCCTGCTCTGCCATTCAATATGATCATAGCTGATCCTCTATCTCAATACCATATTCCCGCTCTCTCCCCATACCCCTTCAGTACGACGGTTATGGAATGGTTTCAATTCTGTGTCCAGAAACTAATCAGTCCATCCATTCAAGGTGTTTTCATACACTCTGTTCAGTGCCGAGTCCTTTTGAGTCTCATCTGCAATCTCAGTTGCATTCACGGGAAAGTCTTTGTCAACAGCACCTAGTGTGAAAATCTTACCTTCACTCCCAACATGAGTCCTCATGTGGCAACCTGGACAAGGCATCTGCGATTGCATTTTGCTTTGAAGTGCGATATTCAATTGTGTAATCATATTATGACAACAACACTGCCCAATGATGCATTCTTGATGCGGCCATTGCAGGAATGGCATATTTGGGCCCCAATATTGTTAGGAGCGGTTTGTGATCAGTTATCAGGGTAAAGTTTCTGCTGATCAGGAACTGTTGGAATTTCTTGATTCCAAACACTATGGCGAGTGCTTCCTTTTCAATTTGCACATAGTTTCTTTTGCTCTTTGTGAGGGTTCTGATGCAAATGCGATTGGTTTCTCTTGGCCGTCATCCATTATGTGGCTTATGACAGCTCCCACACCATAGCTGGAAGCATCACACGCTAACTTAAGCTCACGCTCTGTGTCGCAGAGCACAAATAGAGCATCGCTCGAGAGACTTCTCTTACAAGTGTCGTAAGCTTCCTGTTGCGCTTTTGTCCACTTACATTCGACATCCTTCTTGAGGAGTTCATGCAATGAAGCTAACATGGTTGCTAACTCAGGTAAAAAATGTGCGTGGTACTGAACTGTAAGGGGTTTTCGATCGCCGAGGTCTCTCTCTCTCTCTAGAGGCCTCGTTCTCTTGCACAGTAATACACCGAGTGGTTCGACCCACTCACCCCTTAGGTTCTATACCTGGACTTTGAGGCAGGAACTACAATGCAGAGAATACTCTATAGACCAAAGTTTAATGAAATGAAATGAAACTTTATTGCACAAAGGAAAAATTGAATATCAGCCAATAAGGTACATGGGAGGGAAAAACAAATCATAATACAGTATTAACCAACATATCTACAGGCATAGTATGTTTTACAAGGTTCATCCTGAAATAGGAAAACACACGGAACATCGAGGGACAACAACGCATTGTTAAATTATACCCAAAATGCCCACCCCCTAAGCCTAGCTAGATTAGATTATGAGGGGTCAGAAACATGCTCACCAATCCCAGTTAGAAACATAAAGGTTTTGAAGTCTGCATTTTGGTCCTCTCAGGCATCCTGTCTCCATGTGGTCAGTGGGCTGTAGGTGCAGTGGGCTGCCCAGGCTGATGGCGTCTCGGCCACCTTAAGTCAGCAGGACTCGCCGTCCATCGTTTCGCCCACCGGCTGTCTTCTCGGTGCTCCTGCAGACGACGATGGTGGTCACAGCCTCGATTTTTCCGTGCTCCTACACTCAACGCTGGCTACCCGATTGGTAGGGCGTTTTCGTCTCCTCTTCTTCTCGTCAGCGGCCCGGGGTTTTTGTTGATGATCTCCCGATGACTACCCATGGTCTCGTCTTCTTCTTCTTTGAACCACCTTCTCCGATGTCAAGCCTTCCCAATGCTAAGAAGTGTACCGAAAGCTGCAAACGCTGCCAAAGCGCTCCACCAAGCTCCAAAAGCTGCAAAAAGCTACCGATGGCTACCCCGGGACTCCAGTTATACTTCTCAAAGAGGCCCTTATCTCCCGCCAAATCAAGGTTAGTCTTTGTTTAACTTTTGGCGGGCTTGTAGCACAGCGGGGTAGTCTTTGTTTTTAAAGTATCTTCGGGATGGCCGGTAACTGCCATCTCTGGTCTGGAATGCCCCTGTATTGTCTTTAATGTCCTTCTTCGAACTTGAATCTGTTCCCCTTTGTCTGGGTAAACATTTAGATGGCCTTTATCTACAGGCCGATCTGATCGGATCTGCAGCCAATCTATATGTATGGGGCTCTGTCTGGTTTCGTTTTCCCTGAAACTGCCTTTCAGAACCTACTGTGGGCTAAATCCACAAAAGCTGTCTGAGGACTGCAGGAACCATTTTAAAGTGTCCCAAAAGCTGGTCACGTGGTCCGGTGGCCATTTTGTGTGTCCCTTTTTTTCTGGGCTTCTTTTAAAACAGTCTTTAAAAGTTAAGGCCTTTTCTGCCAATTGACCCTTATAGGACAATGTTCAATTTTGCGAATTCTACAGAACCATTACAAGGAAAGATCTTAACTCAGACACATTCTGTGGCTTTGGAGCATTGATAACAGCATCAACCTTTTCCTTCACTGGTTGCAAGCCATTTGCATCAACTTTCAGACCAAGGTGCACAACCTTGGGCTGCACAAAAGCACATTTGCTCCTTTTAAATTTATTTAACATTGTGTGAATTCAACCTTTGAAACACTAAATCTAATACCTCTAAATTTTCTCCCTCACTGCTTGTTATGATCAGCACATCATCTTGACTGCATAACCAATTTGGAATTCCTTGCAAAATCTTATCCATCGTAGCCTGAAAGATTTTGGGGAGGACTTTACACCATATAGCAGCTTGGTATATGTGTACAGTCCCTTGTGTGTGTTGATAGTGAGATACTGTTAACTCTCTGTCAGCATTCAGCTGAGCTTAAGCGTGTGACAGGTCAAGCTTAGAGAAAACCTTTGACCCAGAGAGTGCTGCATACAAATCTTGTGATGTAGGTAACGGGTACTGTTCATTATCAGCTGCTTGGTTGATAGTAATTCTGTATTCACTGCACAGGCGTACAGTTTTGTCTGCTTTGGGCACTACCACAATCGGGATGGTGTAGGAGTTTCGCAAAATTCCCCTGAAAACAAGAGAAACATTAGTCCACATCGTGGATGAAGATTTACGTGTTTTGAATTGCCTCTGGATCAGATCAATGTTTTGAAGCATGCTCAGAGCCACGAAAGACTGCTGGACTGGACTACAACGGAGTCGAGGAAATTCGTGGATGTATTCACACACATTGAGAAGGAACATCTTGATTAAGGCTTGTGCTTTTGAGCCCGGTCAAACACAGAGGTTTACAGCTTGTAATGTGTTTGTGTGAAAGACCTGTCAATCAAACCACGGAGGTCAGGAGTTGCCCACTTGACCCGAGGCCACAGAGACAGGTTGTTATGGCTGGCTATGATTCAGCAGCCAATCACAGTCCTTTTTTTGTGTACTGGCCAGACAGAACGGCAGGAGCATGAAAGACCTGTCAATCAAATCAGGGAGGTCAGGAGTTGCCCACTTGACCCAAGGCCGATTATGGCTGGCTATGTTTAAACAAGCAATTCAGCAACCAATCACAGTCCTTTAGTTTGTGTACTGGAACTTTAGGCGGGAATTTTTCCAGACAGAACGGCAGCAGCACACAGGTATAAAGATAGCTACTGAGAAGCTATCTGGCCTTTTTTTACTTCGCTGGATCACAGGTGAGCAGAGTGTTCTGACTCCTCAACAAGACAACCTAGCAAGGAGTTTGGGGTGGTGATTTAAGGGAATTGCTAAGATTGTTTAAATAACATTGTAGCCATTGTATCCCTCGTTTTTGCCGTCTGTACCCCCTTGTTATGTACTTTTACTGCATTTACTGTGTTCATGTGGTATAGTTTATATTTGATTATGGTTCTTTAGTTTAATAAATTTTGACTTTGCTCATATCCAAACCAATTGTCCGCTTTAACATCATTAATGGTAAGTCCTCCAGTCAGAACTGAAAGGTGGGGTAGCGATTCGGAACCGCTGTTAAAATTGGTTTACAGTGCAGCAGGCAAAAGGCTGCTGGCCAGGTATGTTACCATAAACCAAAGAATAGATGCCCCCCTACAATGGCCATTCACTTTTGGCAGTTTTTACTAGCACTCTGTTCTCTCTTGCTCCTCCGCCACCTGACTTTTCAATGCCTTACAATAGACAGGCTTCACATTGGACTTGATGCGGATATGCGCGGCATACCTAGTGATGCCCTCATAACTGTCTGAGAACATGCTTTTATACTTGTTCAGCATTATGTCGAGTCACTTCTTTGAAGCATCTGGACTGAAGATGTTCCAGTCTAGTTTTAACTTTCTCAACCAATCTTTGCCCATGAGGGTTAGCCTATTGTTGTAGCTCGCTACAATAATAGGCAGCTTTACTGACTGGCCATTGTGTTAAACTGTACATTCCATTTGTCCACTCATCTCTAGGATTTCTCATGAGTAGGTTTTTAACTCTACGGTACTCTTTATAAGCGGTATTTGATTAAACTTACTCTCATATGTGTCCTTATTCATGATAGAGCAGTCCGTTGCTGTGTTGATACACATATCAATATATTTGTCATTGATCAAAAGTTTTGTCTTTCTCATGACTGCTAGCGTTGCTGCTAGTAGCATAGATATTGTAGATGCCTAGTTCTTCAATGTCAGGTGTGTTCACTTCAATATTGTGAATTCCTCCCTTTTGTTGTCACTGCTTTGCATTGCCACTAGAATGGTTCTTACTTCCTGCATTCGATCTAGCTCTGCAAGCTGTTGAAATATGGCATTTCTTTTGGCAGTGAAAACACTTCGCACTGCTGTATTGGCAGGACTATGGTGAGTGATTGCCGTTGCAGTGATAACAATTCACTGAACTGCTCTCACTGATATGCTTTTGACTTGGTCTCACAACTTTAGGTTCGGCGGTGGCTTTGTAACTGTAGACCTCAGCTGCACTAGTCACTTGAGTTGGACGGAGCTCCCTAACATTCTTAGACACCATCTCCATAGATAGTGCAATTTTGCATGCTACGTCAAATGTTAGGTTTGGAGTGTTCAGTAACTTGGTCTGTGTGCACTCATCCACCAGTCCACACACAAACTTATCTCGCAATGCACGATCCAAAAATGTGCCGAAGTTACAATGCAAAGATTGGTTTTTAAGAGCTACAATGTACTCACTGATTGTTTCACTTGTTGGTTTCTGGTACCAAACATATAGCTCTCTGATATTTCTAAAGGCTTTGGGTCGAAATGGTCCTCAGGTTTCTCGACAATGTCTTCAAACGACACATCCTTTGCTTTCCCTGGCGCGAGTACATTTGTCAACATTCCATAGACATCTGGCCCGATATCCGTTAGAAAAATTGCTCTTTTACATTCATGAATTACATTCATGAATTACTTTATTTTCAGCTTGAACATTCTCATCTGCACCTTCGGCCTCAATAATGTTATTGGCTTTAAAAAACATCTCCATCCGCTCAATGTAAGAACTGAATGGTTTGTGAGCACGGGCATTCATGCCGAGGCTTCCGATGAATCCCACGGCCGTGATTGTCCTGATCCCATTGAACAGTGACTCAGCACGCTACCTGTGTATATGTGAAAATCAACATCGCTGTTGCTGTGTATACATACACACGAAGGTGAAGCACAGATGATTCTACATCAGCATTAACAGTAAAACATCCCAAATAATTCAGTTTAGGTGTCACAAATTCACCTTAAACTTTTCCACTCAAAGGTTGAACAATGTGGGCTGGATTTTCCTAAGCCCCTGGAGTCGGGTTGGAGGCGTGCGGGCGATAAAAATCGGAGATCCGGGGGTCCCGACCCCATCCCGCCTCCAACCCGCCTCCATGTCAATTTCATAGGAGTCGGGTTGCCGACAAGTGCTGGAACCCGACTCCCAGAGGCGGGAAGGGATTAAAGGCAATTAAACTGCCTGTTAACAGGTAGTTTTTTGCCTATTCGCGATTTTTATTGCTGGTTTGTGGGCTTCCCGACAGCTCCAAACCACGAAAAGTTTTCGAGGCGGGACGTGGGTCTGAGGTCTTGGAGGGGTCGAGATGCCCAGTGTTCAGGTGAGTGAGGGGTGCAGGAGTGCAAAGGTAAGTGTTTTGCAAGTGTTTAAAGTGTTTAAATAAGTTTAACTTACTTTTACTTACCTTTACAGGAGTCCTGCATTCTGGTGTCGGGAGTCGGCTGCAAGAACCACAGAAGCTCCGAATTAAAAAAAAAAATCAGCTTCTTGGTTTCTGCAGCAAAATGATTTTAAAGTTATCCTGAGAAAGGACTGAGGCTGAATTAGCAGTTTTTCAGTGCTTGACAGCTTCAAACAGCTGTTAAACACTGATATTTCATCTGCCAAAAGCTTTTGACAGATGAAATGTCAATCTCTGATGTCACCTGTTGCCGGGTGGCCCTTAATTGGCCTGCTGAGCCCACAGGGCGGGCTCACCAAGGTCAATCAGAGGAAAATCCAGTGGGTTGACCACATCTCCATGGAGGCGGGACAACAAGCCCGAATGTGGGTTTCCCACCTCCAACCCGCCCCCGTAGCAAAATCCAGCCCTGTGTCTTTCCATGATCCATAAAAATGGCTTTGGGATCCCATCCTTGTCGCTAAAACTATAATATATATGGGTAGAACAAAGGAAGGACAAAGACACCAGTTGCTAGTTCATGTGCTTGCTTTACTAGGCCAGAGTGAACTGAGCATGCTCATACTAAACCATGTGACAAACCATGTGATAATACATTACAGTGAGTTTGATAGGTGAGTTGGAATTAGTGCCGTACAACTGGGAGAGTTCTGGATGAGTTGAAATTTGTTTGGGGCAATGCTTGAGAGAGCAATGAGGAGAGCATTGAAGAAGTTGAGCATGGAGATGATTAAGGGATGAATGAATGTTTCAATGGTGGGATGTAGATTGAAGAAAGGTGGGCAATATTGTGGAGGTGGAAATGGAAGGATGGGATTTTCCTGGGTTTAGCAACCAAAGAGCATCTGAGAAATGGGGGAGGCCAACATTTCCATGCCTCCCAACAGGTAAGAAGATTGAATTGTTACTTTATTCCAATATCAAACCCTTGATTTTGACCATTTTCCAGCAGAAAATGAAAATGTACTTTGAATAATAATTATTCCTGATTAGTCATTTTTGCCTTTCCCTTTTAAGGATGCTATCGTTTATGTTTTATGTTAGTATCTCTGGCTGCTTTGCTGGATTTTGCACACATCCTTGTCCTCATTTCATTCCTTGTCTTCACTCCATTTTTGTTCAGTAAGCAAACTGTAACAGGACTCATTTAGCCTGGGAGCCTGGTTCCCTCAGGTCAGAGCATGGTTCTGTCTTCCTTCTCTCAGTATCAACTTGTCGATAAAGTCCTAGATTTAGACACAGTTGAGCAAAATAAATTTATTAACAACAGAAGTTACATCAAGCAGCAATTTCTAGTCAAGGGTATTACATCACTGTCTGTCTAGATCTCTACAGCCGGTTGAAGAATTGGACTGCCATGTTATAATCCTGAAAACCTTCATGTGTGTTTCAGTATTTTGTTATTTGGTGCTGTTTGTGTGTTTAATTTAAAGGCATGTTATCATGCTACAATATGTTGTTGCACTCCCTTGCTGAATAAATTAGGCCTATTCTCTACTTAATTGGGGCTAACAGCAGCTGTCTAGGGACACATCCTACCTTTTCAAATTCAATTAACCAAGCCAAGCCGTTTACAAGATTGGTGACATTAGATTGTGATTTCCAACTGCTAAAACCTGGTTAAGGCACACAGAAAAATCTTTACATAAAACAGGCAGGGTCTCTGCTTTATGCTAGAAAAGCAGAATTTGAACTGCTCAATGATACAATTCAGAGAAGGAATTTAAAAGCAAAATAAATCCCTGAGGCGAGTAGAAGGAACTGTCACTGCAAGTGCAAGGATGGCTTGCCAGCTGTACAAAAGACACCCTACATGATGATTGTTAAAATTACTACTTGTGTGCCTATGCATGCTAGAAGAGAGTACTGAGTTTTAACAATATAATTCATGCCGTAAACTTCTTAATGCCTTTGAGTAGCACTAGTTCAATAAAGATGCACTTGTACTTCCCAAAACAGAGTGAAAACAAATTGCTCTCAAGTGCGTTGAAGGTTTAGAGAGCTGATTTGCAATGGCTCTTCCAAACACAATCTTACTTTTCCTGATTTTAAAATTGGCTTAACATTCTGACATTGACGTAATGAGTTTGATGCGGGCACTCAGCATTTTGGGGGCACTGTCCAAATGTCTGCTTTCATGGGGAAGCAACTGCATGGACCAGGCTACTCCCCCAAGCCCTGCTCCCAAGTTCCTACCTTGTGGCACTCCTGTTGTAAGTGACTACCAGCACGGCTCACCATGGTGGGAATTTTCAGGAGATTGGGAATTCCCATCCACTGCATGCAGCAGCATCAATAGCAGGAGTGCTAGCAGGTAGGAACTCAGGAAGGAGGGCAAGACAGAAGTATATTTGCAGAGCAGAAACAAAGAAGCCAGGAGCAACACTGTTGGTGAGGGTGGTGAAGCTGGGAGCAGTGGTTTTGGGGAAGGAGAATGTCTGTGTTAACTGGGGAGAGGGAAGGAAGGAAACTGTCAACATTAAATAGGGAGGAAGTAGAGTCAAGCATTATTTTACGGGGAAAGGGCGAGAGTGCAAAAATTACTTAAAGAGGAAGGAAAAAAATGCTTGCATTAACTGAGTGGAGCTGAGGAAGAAGAGTCAAGCATTAACTAGGAAAAGCAAAAGAGTTACCGTTCAAATAGGAGTCAGCCTTTGATCAGGGGTAGCAATCTCACCTCTGAGTCAAAAGGTCATGGAGTCAAGTTCCACTCCAGGACTTGAGGACATAATCTGAGTTAACACCTCAGTGCAGTACTGAGGGAGTGCTACATTGTTGGAAATGCAGTCTTTCAGATAAAATTTTGAACCAAGTTCCCATCTTATCACTAAAAACAGTTTAATTGGTCATTATTCTCATTGCCGTTTGTGGGACCTTGGTGTGTTCAAATTGGCTGCCATGTTTCCCTACATTAGAACAGTAACGACATTTCAAAGTAATTCATTGGCTGTGAAGTGCTTTGGGACACCCTGAGGTCATGATAAATGCACATTCTTTCTTTCAAATAGGGGAGGATGTTGGAGGGGGAGATTTGAGGGGAAAGAAAAGTGTTGGTTTAAGGTGCAGGGAGGCAGAGGTGTGTCAGGTTAAACAGAGCAGAGAATGGGAGATTAGTGCCAACATGAACTGAGAGGGTTGGAGTTGGCAATAGTGAACCCAATATTCCTCTTCAATGTGTCTGGGGATTTCTCAGTTCCCAAGCACAAAGCAGGAAAGAGAAGAAAAAGGAGCAAACACGCATGGCATTGGGTTTCTTTCTCGTTTTATGCTGTCCCAGCGTCTCTGCGGTTTTCCTTGAAATTCCAACAACTGTAGGCAAAGAACAGGAAATTACGGCTAGATCAAGAGCTGTGCACCTGCAATTTTCCAAAAAGCACTTCCTGTAAGCACCACTCTCACTGGGACATGAGAACAGCCCTGAATAATATACTTGTGCTGTGTGTGGAGGTGTTGATCATTAATTGGAGATGCTGCATACTTCTTATGTATGTGGCCTTTGAAACCATTTGCTGCTAACGACCCTGCAGCAGCAATATTACAACTACAAGTTGTTAAATGGTGTTTGAGAAAGCATTTGGCAACACTCGGGAGATTACTTTTTCTGCATAAAGATACATGATGCATTTTTGCCCAAATTGATAACTGCTTATACTTCATTCAACGTGACATATAGAAGGTATAAAGCAAATGTTTCTTTGTGACTAGTCTGATGAAGAAATGGAAGAGCTGGTCACCAGCCAGCTGCAGCACCAATGGGCAGTGTGAATGCGCAAGATACATTGCAGGACATTTGTAATGCTGTGGTTTAGTACCTTAACAGTGTAAGAAGAACCAATTTCTCAAAACCTGGCTGAAACCCTTTAAGTTAGCAAAAGAAGTACAAATAACAGTTTTGTCTCCTGATTTCAACTTCACAAAGAAAGAAAGAAAATGCATTCATCTAATGTCTTATCACATCCTCATTCCATCCCAAAGTGCTTTATGGTCAATTAATTACTTTTGGAGTGCAGTTACTGTTTTCTCGTCTTTGGCCCTCCATTCACCATGACATTTCTGTAGCTACTGATCAGCTCAATCACACTTTTAACTTCATCTTTGATGCCCTTGTCCCCACTAAAATCATTACTCTCTCTCGCCCTGGCCATTCCCCTGGTGCAGCCCCTATCTCCATTCTCTTAAGTCCAAGGGAAGCAGACTTGAACATTTATGGCAGACATTCTGGCTGGAGCACATAAAGCACTATTGGATCCTGCTCTCCTCTGCCAAAACTGCTCACTATTCCAGGATCATCCTACTTCTCTTTTCCACTTCAAACCGTCTTCTGAAACCCCTCTCCCCTGCCTCCTGCACCCTCACTTCCAACAAGTGCAAGGAGCTCATGGATTGCTTTATCACTAAGATTGCGAACATGTGTTCAGCTGCCTCTGCCACTTCCCTCCCTTTTACTAGCCCACCAAGCCAAAATGCCCCATGCCCTAGCTCTGAACTCACATCTTTCTTTTTCTCTCCTATCTCCCCTCAAGTCCTCTCCAAGCTCATCTTGTCTATGAGACCCACCTCCTGCTCCCTCGATGCTATTCCCACCAATTACTGACAATCCAACTTCCCTTACTGGCCCCCATGTTAAAACAACAACAACTAGCATTTATCTAGCATCTTTAATGTAGTAAAACGTCCCAAAGCATCCCAAAAGCCTGATCAAAGAGGTAGGCTTTAAGGATCGTCTTAAAGAGGTGGAGAGGTTTAGGGAGGGAATTCGATAGCTTAGGACATAGGCAGCTGAAGGCACAGCCACCAATGGTGGAGGGATTAAAATCAGGGATGCGCAAAAGGCCAGAATTGGAGGTGCGCGGATATCTCGGAGGGTTGTGGGTCTGGAGAAGGTTACAGAGATAGAGAGGGGTGAAGCTATAGAGGGGTTTGAAAACAAGAATGAGAATTTTAAAATTGAGGCATTACTTAACTGGGAGGCAATGCAGTTCAGCAAGCACAAGTGTGATGGGTGAACAGGGTTTGGTTCGAGTTAGGATATGGGCAGCAGAGTTTTGGATGACTTTAAATTTATGGAGGGTGGCAGATGGGAGGCCAGCCAGGAGTGAGTTGGAATAGTCAAGTCTAGAGGTAATGGAGGCATGGATGAGGGTTTCAGCAGCAGATGAGCGGAGCCAGGCAATGTTACGGAGGTGGAAGTAGGTGGTCTTGGTGATGGAGAGTATATGTTGTCGGAAGCTCATCTCGGGGTCAAATATGACACCAAGATTGCAAACGGTCTGGTTCAGCCTCAGCCAGTTGCCAGGGAGTGGGATGGAGTCAGTGGCTAAGGAATGGAGTTTTGGGCAGGGACTGAAGACAATGGCTTTGACCTTCCCAATACTTAGCTGGAGGAAATTTCTGCTTCTCCAGTACGGGATGTCGGACAAGCAGTCAGACAATTTAGAGAGAGTGGAGGGGTCGAGGGAGGTGGTGGTGAGAGCTGATATTGCTAATAGTTCCCTCTCCTCGGGTACTGTCAACCTCCCCTTCAAATCTGCCGTCATCACCCCCTCAAAAAACCCATCTTGACCCCTCTGTCCTTGCAAACTACCACCCCATCTCCAACATCCCTTTCCTCTCCAAAGTCCTTGAACGTGTTGTTGCCTCCCAAATCCGTGCCCATCTTCCCCAAAACTCCATGCTTGAACCCCTCCAATCAGGTTTCTGCTCCTGTCACAGCACTGAAACAGCCCTTATCAAAGTCACAAATGACACCCTATGTGACTGTGACTGTCCCATGTGATCCTTTTTCACCTGTCTATGGTTGATCACAGCATCCTCCGCCATGCCTCTACGCTGTTGTCCAGCTGGGTGGGACTGCCCTCGCTGGGTTCTATTCCTATATATCCAGTCATTGCCAGAGAATCACCTGCAATGGCTTCTCTTCCCACTCCCATACCTTTACCTCTGGAGACCCCAAGGATCTACCCTTGTCCCCCTCCTAGTTCTCAACTAAGTTAAAGGTGCTATATAAATGCAAATTATTGTTGTTGTTATGTAAGCAAACCTAGCAGCCAATTGCACACAGCAAGGTGTCACAAAAAACAAATGAACGAATGATTAGACAATTTGTTTTTGGTGGAGCAGATTGAAGGAAGAATGTTGGCCTGAATATTGGGAGAACCACCCTGCTCATCTTTGAATATTGCCATAGAAAGTTTTACATCCACTTGAGCAGACAGGCAAGGCCTTAGTTTAATGTCTCATCCAAAATGTGATGCAGCAATCTCTCAGTACTGCACTGAAGTATCAGCCTGAATTATGTTCTTAAGTCTGTGGTAGTACGTGAACTGAGAACCTTCTGAATCAATGATGAGTAAATGTCAAGTGGCAGCCTCCTTCACTCCACCAAAGCTGCTTCTTTATCTTTAATTTAGATTCCAGGAGCATGGGACCTGGATGGCGGCTTCAGGCATTAATATGGTTCGATCCATCTTCCTTGGCCTGGCGGCAGACTCAGACCACAAAAAGACTAGTGAGAGGAACAGCTAATTCAGGGGGTTGAAGGGCTGGAGGAGGGTAAGAAATGAAAGAAAGAAAGACTTGCATTTTATATAGCACCTTTCACAACATCAGGATATCCCAAAGTGTTTTACAATCAATTAAGTACTTTATTGAAGCGTAGCCACTGTTGTATCATAGGAAACACGACAGCCATTTTGCGCACAGCAAGGTCCCACAAACAGCAATGAAATGATGAACAGATAATCTGTTTTAGTGATGTTGGTTGAGGACACGGGGAGAACTCCCCTGCTCTTTGGCTGCTGGGGCCTCGGTTCAAGGTGTCGTTCAAAAGATGGCACCTTCAACAGTACAGCACTCCCTCAGTACTGCACTGGAGTGCCAATCTCGATTTTGTGCTCAAGGACCAGATGCGACATGAGGAAAACATTTTTTTATGCAGCGAGTTGTTATGATCTGGAATGCACTGCCTGAACAGATTAAATTGTAACTTTCAAAAGGGAATTGGATAAATACTTGTAAGGGAGAAATTTGCTGGGCTATGGGGAAAGACCAGGGTAGAATTGTAGTGTATGTGCCTTTAAGAGCCCCATGTGTACTGTAATGCCGGTAATGGCCACTCGGGCTATGTTAGCCTGTATATTGTGTTATATCCGTTAGTTCCCCTCCAGACTTTGTTTAGTAAACACCTATGAACCAAACTCCTGTCTTCAGTGTCTCTATCAACACACAGACACAACAGTGGCGACGAAGTGGAAACAGACTTACCTGCAATTCGGCAGCACCTCAAGGACATCGATTCCTCTGGCGTCCAGAAGAATCAAGAAAGTGAAAGAAGCTGTGGTTTCACCAGCTGGCTAATCCTTCCTGGGCGTCAGGCTGGGGCTCCAGCGGCTGGCTCTGCAGCTGGGACAAGCAGCGAAATCGGAGGCAAGCAGTAACAGACGGGGAGGGAGCACTCGGGAGACGGCCAGCGCTGCAAGCAGGTCGGCGTTCAGATCTAGAGAGAAAGTCCGGCGGGAACGAGTCTCCAACTGTAAATAAATAAATAAAAAAAGAACGGAAACCGCGGGAAACAGCGTTGTCATTGGCAGCAGCGGCGCGAAAGCGTGGGAAGTGCCATATCTTTTCTAAGATGCCTAAGTCTGGCAATATTGATGCTTTTGATAACGAGATAGAGGATTGGACCACATATGTGGAAAGAGTGGAGGTATATTGCACTGCAAATGGAATAGAAGATGAAAAAAAAGCTTCAGTACTGCTAAATCTAATGGGCGCAAAGACATACGGGCTGTTACGAAATTTAATCACTCCAGCCAAACCAAAGGACAAGAATTTAAAAAAAATTGTACCCTACAGGAGCACTTAAACCCAACACCGCTGCTGATAGTGGAACGATTCAAATTCTTCAAGAGAAATCAACACGAGAATGAAGGTAACGCTGATTACCTCACCGAATTAAGAAAGCTATCAAAACTGCCAATTCGGGGCAGGACTAGCAGATTATCTTCGAGACAAATTCGTCTGCGATCTCTTAAGTGAAGGAACACAGAAAAGGCTGCTTTCTGAAAAAGATTTAACACTGGACAAGGCTTTCAGTATGGCTATATCATACGAAGCAGCCGCAAGAGGAGCTGCAGAGATACAACAAAAGACACAGGACTTCGGCACCCATGAAATGATACAGGGTTTTGAGAGATGTTATCGCTGCGGCAGATCCACCCATAACCAGAGGGACTGCTGGTTCAAGGACAAAGCATGCAGGCAATGAGGAAAGATTGGACACATTGCACGGGTATGCCGATCTGGACAAAATAAATCCACAGACAGGAAAAAAAAAATCAATAAAGAAAAGTACAGAAAGGTACAAATGATGACGGACAGTAGCTCCGAAGACCAGAAGAGCGATAGCGACTCCGAAAACAAGAGACTAAGCTGTCTCAAATTACATAATGTACTTGCCAAAGATGATTACCAGACCATTTGGGTTACCCTCATGATAGCGGGGTCCCCAGTTAAAATGGAGCTAGATACAGGATCAGCTCTGACCGTCATAAATCGACGGGATTACGAGCGGCTATTTCCGCATATACCTTTAAAAGACACATGCATTATCTTGAAAACATATACGGGGCAGAAAGTATACCCCAAAGGAAAAATAAGGGTGCCTGTTGTATACAACGGCAAGGAAATACAAATGTTGTATTTATACATTCTACAAGATGGTGGCCCACCGCTGTTGGGATGTGAATGGATCAGGAAAATACGTTTAGACTGGCACTCCATTCAGGCACTGACGGTGACCAGTAAGAAACAAACGATGATGACATCATACCTGAACGATTAAAAGACATCTTGGCCAACGCCAAAGAAGTGTTTCAAGAGAAACTAGGAACCTTGAAAGGCATCACCGCCTCAATAAAAGTGGAAGATGCAGCAATTCCCAAGTTTTTTAAAGCAAGACCGGTGCCATACGCAATTCGTCCAGCAGTCGAGGCACAGCTGGAGAATTTGGAAAATGCAGGCGTATTATCTGTGGTGCATGTAACCTGTTCCACCTTAAGAGAACTACCTTAAGAGATGTACTACTTTCTCTTGGCTGCTGTATACTGTAATACCGGTGGTGACCACATCGGTATATAAGTGTTGTGTAGGGATTTGCTGGGCAGTTCAGCCCTGACCTCCGAATAGTAAAGACCTGTTAAAAGCTATTCTTGTTGTCTGTGTCCAGTGATTGATCCTAAGCATAACTGGGACACACAGACTCAACATTATCCAAAATAGATTGGAGCGAGTGGGCAAGACCCATCGTTCCAGTCATGAAGAAAGCATTGAATAATGATAAATCTGAAGAACAGAGAAAAATTCGTATCTGTGGAGACTTCAACGTGACGGTAAACCCGGTCCTTCACACGGTACAGTATCCTCTTCCGAGGATAGAAGATATTTTCGCCTCACTATCCGGAGGGAAACGTTTCACCAAAATTGACTTGGCACAGGCATATCTACAGATGGAGGTTGAAGAGGCCTCTAAAAAAATCTCACGATAAATACACATAAAGGTCTGTACCCGTACAATCGACTGGTTTTCGGAGTAGCATCCGCTACAGCTATCTGGCAAAGAGCTATGGAGCAAGTCCTCCAAGGGATTCCTGGGACTCAATGCTACCTAGACAACATCCTTGTAACAGGAGAAAACGACAACGAGCACCTTGCCATTTTGGAGCAGGTGCTCACTAGGCTGAGAGAACGGGGCCTACGAGCAAATCGCCCCAAGTGCGAATTTTTCCAAAATCAAATATCATATTGTGGCCACATAATTAATAAGGAAGAGTTGTATAAGTCACCTGAAAAAATTGAAGCGGTCATAAAAGCCCCAGCACCTGAAAATGTTTCACAATTAAGGTTGTTCCTGGGATTAATAAATTACTATCATAAATTTTTACCGAACTTATCAACTCTTCTACACCCTCTTAATGAACTGCTACAAACAGGAGTAATTTGGAATTGGAGCGAAGACTTTAAACGTGCCTTCCATAAATGCAAAGACTTAATCACGTCCAAAGAAGTTTTGGCTCATTACAACCCATCACTGCCAATCAGACTGGCGTGCGATGCATCCCCTTACGGCATAGGAGCAGTATTATCGCATAAATTCCCTGATGGCTCGGAACGGCCAATAGCTTTTGCGTCACGCTCATTGAACTCAGCTGAGCGTAACTATGCCCAAATCGACAGGGAAGCACTCAGCCTGGTATGGGGAGTGAAGAAATTCAACCATTACCTACACGGACAAAAATTTACCTTGTTGACTGACCATCAACCCCTCATCTCCATATTCAACCCTAAAAAGGGTGTTCCCATTATGACAGCGCAAAGGCTACAGAGGTGGTCCCTTTTTCTAGGGGCACACCAATACAACATAGAATACAAAGGAACAAAACAGCATGGGAATGCTGACGGATTATCGCGCCTACCATTGCCAACGGTAGAAGAGGCACCTACAGTAGACCCAGTGGAGATGTTCCACTCAACCATAGTGGAATGTCTACCAGTAGCAAATTCTGCCATTGAAAAGGAAACGAGAAATGACCCGACTCTCTCACGAGTCTACGACTTAACAGTGAAGGGATGGCCAGCACATGGCGAACCACTGTTGCCAGCATTCTCGCAAAGAAGAGAACAGCTGTCAGTATGCCGAGGAACCTTGATGTGTGGATCCAGAGTGGTGATTCCACCCAAACTCCAGGATAAAGTGCAAAAGAAGCTTCACGAGGGGCATCTGGGTGGAGTGAAAATGAAGAACCTAGCCAGAGCGTTTGTATGGTGGCCAGGTATCGATGGAGACATAGAAGAAATGACCAAGAGCTGCCTAGGATGCCAGAAGGTCCAAAACGCTCCACCCCAAGCCCCTCTACATCCATGGGAGTGGCCCTCATCTCCCTGGCAAAGGGTACACATTGACTTTGCTGGTCCATTTATGGACTCAATGTTCTTAATCGCGGTTCATGCACACTCCAAGTGGCTGGAGGTAATAAAGATGTCCTCCACCACCACGGAAAAAACCATCACAGTATTAAGGACCATATTTGCCAGGAATGGGCTGCCGGAACAGATCTGTTCTGATAATGGACTGCAATTTGTGTCCGAAGAATTCAGGAAGTTCTTAAAAAAACAATGGGGTTAAGCACTACACGTCCACCCCATACCATCCCGCCACCAATGGATTGGCTGAAAGGTTTGTCCAGACCTTCAAGAAGGCCATAAAGGCCATGGGTAATGAAGATATAAAACTTCAGCACAAGGTGGATAACTTCTTGTTCGCATACAGGAATGCAACACATATGGTTACAAACCAAACTCCAGCCATGATGTTCTTCAATAGAAGCCTAAGATGCCGGCTGGATTTGATCAAGCCCAACATCAGAAGGGACGTAGAGAACCGACAATTTCAAGGCATGAATGAAAGACCAACTAGAACCTTCCAGATAGGTCAACAAGTTTTGGCCCGGGACTACCGTACCGAGAAATGGCAGCCTGGAACTATCTGCACACGACTAGGACCGCTGATGTATACCGTGGACATTGGAGAAAGCATAATAAGGCGCCATGCTGACCAAATCATAGAGTCATCTGAAAAGGGACAACCTACACCACAACTCTATACGCCTAACGATGAAGTAGAGATACCCATATCTACCTCCGATCCGGTGATACTGGAACCCGATGAACCCGACACTGGCATTCAAGCTGAATCAGCCTTGCCAAAAGAACCTACTACACCACCAGAAACTACTACACCACCGAGGCGTTATCCGGACCGAGTCAGGAAGCCTCCAGAGAGACTGACTTATAATTAATTAACTGCTGCAATGTGTATATTATTTTTCTTATAACATGTAATTAATAATTACTTAAAATATTATGTACTGGTTAGCTAAAAGGGGAGGAATTGTAGTGTGTGTGCCTTTAAGAGCCCCATGTGTACTGTAATGCCGGTAATGGCCACTCGGGCTATATAAGCCTGTATATTGTGTTATATCCGTTAGTTCCCCTCCAGACTTTGTTTAGTAAACACCTATGAACCAAACTCCTGTCTTCAGTGTCTCTATCAACACACAGACACAACAAGCTGGACTAGTTGGATAGCTCTTTTAAAGAGCCGGCACAGGCACAATGGGTCGAATGGCCTCCTTCTGTGTTGTATCATTCTATAATTTTGTGATTCCATGATGAATTCTCTGGAGTGAGACTAGAACTCACAGCCTTCTGACTCAGTGGCAAGAGTGCTATCACTGAATCACGAGTGACACCTGTACAGTGATAGGGAGTGGAGAAGCCATGAAGGGATATAAACGCAAGAAGGAAAATATTAAATTGGAAGCCATGAGGGACCGGGAGGCAATATAACTCAGCAAGGAGAGGAGTATAGTCAGGCAAATGCTCTTGTTTTGTGTAAATAATTGCCTGGGTGGAGTGAATAGAAGAAAATTGAATGGGAGGATTAAACATCTGTAGCAGCGCCCACCTGCTTTCCTGTCCAGTCATTTAAATGGATGGAAATTTGTGTTCGTTCCATTACTGCGTGAGGAACCCTCAAGCCCAATTTTCCTTTACACACTTCACTCAGATGATTATTTACGTCCAAGTGTAAAAGGGGAAGATCAGCTAGATTTTCCCCAATTTTTCAATGAATATCCAACATACAAGAATGTACATTTATTGCATAAAAAAGACAATACACGCGCAGTTATGATATTTAGCCATTTCAGATTTAGTGCAGAAATATGAAAGTATAGAAGTGATGCAAAAGTTCTGAAGATGCAAAAGCTTACCAACAAGTAAAATTATCCTGAGGAAAGATATGCAATTGGAGTTGAAAAGAAAAATGAAACAGCAAACTTGCCTGGCTTGCTGGCAAAGTTCGAATCAAATCTATAAAAACTTGGATAAAAACCTGAAAAAATCATTGATATTGCAAATCTGCTGAGCTGGGATTAAAAAAAACAGTATTTTACATTTGTATGCCTTTCGGAGGCTGAACGCCAACTCTCTGACACCTCCTCCTACCTCCCCCGGACCATGACCCAACTACCAAACATCAAGCCATCATTTCCAAGACTGTCAACTGACCTCATCTCCTCTGGAGATCTTCCCTCCACAGCCGCCAACCTTATAGTCCCCCAACCTTGCACAGCCCGCTTCTACCTCCTTCCCAAGATCCAGGACTGCCCTGGCAGACCCATTATTTCAACCTGTTCTTGCCCCACGGAACTAATTTCTTCCCATCACGACTCTATTTTTTCTCCCCTTGTCCAGTCTCTTCCCACCTATGTCCGCGACTCTTCCGACGCCCTCCGTCACTTTAACAGTTTCCAGTTTCCTGGCCCCAACCATCTCCTTTTCGCTATGGACGTCATCTCCCACCAGGACAGCCTGAGGGCCCTCCGGTTCTTCTTTGAACAGAGGCCCAACTAGTCCCCTTCCACCACCACCTCCTTTGCCTGGCTGAACTTGTTACATAGAAACATAGAAGATAGGAGCAGGAGTAGGCCATTCGGCCCCTCGAGCCTGCTCTGCCATTCAATGAGATCATGGCTGATTATCCAAACTCAGTACTCTGTCCCTGCCTTCTCCCCATATCCCTTGATCCCTTTAGCCTTAAGAAAGACATTTAACTCAACTCTCACATTGAACAACTTCTCCTTTGACTCCACTCATTTCCTCCAAATTAAAGGTGTTGCTATGGGAACCTGTATGGGTCCTAGCTTCGTGGGATATGTGGAACATTTTTTGTTCCAGTCCTACTTAGGTCCCCTCCCTCATCTCTTTTTCCAGTATACTGATAATTGTATCAGTACCGTTTCCTGCTCTCACCCTGAACTGGAAAATTTCATTCACTTTGTTTCCAATTAACACCCTTCCCTCACCTTCACATGGTCCATCTTCGACTCTTCCCTTCCCTTCCTCAACTTCTCTATCTTCATTTCTTGGGATAGGCTATTGACAAACATCCACTATAAGCCCACTGACTCCCACAGCTACCTGGACTATACTTCCTCCCACCCCGCTTCCTGGAAGGACTCTATTCCATTCTCCCAGTTTATCCATCTCCGCCGCATCTGTTCTGACGATGCCACCTTCCATATTAGTTGTAGGGGGTTTCTCTTGCTCGTTCTGGTCTCCTGCCAGGCTTTGTGCAATAATTACCCTTGAGTGGTTCGACCCACTCCCCCTACGGTTCTAGACCTTGGACTTAGATGCAGAGAACAGTGGTGCAGAGAAAGGACTCAATAGACCAGGCTGAATAGCACGAAATGGATGCTTTTATTTTTAAACAGTTTGAAGCATTACAAAATACATGTCATAGGCACAGATTAAAGTAACAACAATCATGCACAAATTTATGAACTTGACTCTATGGAAATGGGGAACACACGGCACATCGTAAAAGGGAAAACACATTACGATTACCCTTAACTCCCTCCCCTATACCTAAACTAAGTTTCGACCTGGGGAACTTGGGATCATGCTCACCACTCTCAAAATCGCGAAAAAGGGGGTTCGCAGCCTTTTGGCACCGCTTTCCGTCGTCACGTGGATTTGGAAACTTCTGGCGCGGGGTAGACACAGCCTCGATGAGCGCTCGTCAAGGTTGAGATCCACTATTGTGAATTTGGGTTCATGGAGCAGACCATCAGCTATAGGCTGTTGAAGAACTGCCTGCACATGGGAGAATCTCTCCGGCCTGGATCGTCGGTTTTCCAGAGGGTTTCTTCTCCTTCGGCCTGGGTCGTCGATGATCTCCCGGCCCCAGTACCCGGGCCACCCTCGTCGTCTTCTCGTCGTGGCTGAGCCTTGTCTGGCTGAACACCGACCACGTTGTCTTTTCACCGAAATTGTCCGTCCGAAGCGTCTTTAAAAAGACGAAGCATCTTCATCGATTCCGAAGCCACCGAGGTAGAAGAGGCGCCGATCCTGGCACCGTCCATCCTTCGATCGTTCCTTGTAGAAGAAGTTCTTGAAGAAGTAGAAGTCTGAAGTCGTCCAAGAAGAAGAAGAAGTACGAAGTAACTTAGATGGACTTTCAATCCATAGTTATACTCTTTTGGGACAGTCTTATCTCCCGCCAAATCATAGTCCTGTCTTTGTATTAATTTTGGCGGGCAGAAATCTCTGCAGGGGCGCTTTGTCTTGTAACGGGAGCCGGTGATAACTTAACTGGCCTTCCTGGCCGACAATGTCTTTTAATGTCTTTTACATTGTCATCGCGACTCGGTTTGCATATTGACCGGTCCGGAGATTTTCCTTGATGGCTGTTAAACGGTTTCTCCTTTGTACAATAAATGGGTATAAGTGTTCTTGCATTGTCCGCCCATATCTTGATGGGCCCCATCCTGTACTTAGAATCCATTGAATATGTATGCTGTTTCCCTGAGTTTTGGTTCCCAGATACTGGCTTTCGCGGGCTTACTGTCTTCAATCCACGAGCCTGTCTGGCTTGCAGTAACAGAAATAAAATGGTCCAGAAAACTGATCACGAGGCCCGGCGGCCATTTTGTATGCCCTTTTATCAAAGGTTTTTCTGTGCAAGCTTACTTTGGTCAATAAACAGTCTTATTTTATCCGGTTTTCTTGCGTGATTATTGCTGAAAATTTCGAATCTTACAGGCCCCCCTGTGATACTGATAGCTTGCTTAAAGTATCAATAATCCTTGGTGAGCAAATTTTCCCTGATTCCCCACATCCAAACATTCCTGGCACTTAACTATCTATGACCCTCACGACACATGCAGTTCCCATTTCCGAAGAAAACGAAAATGACCTTTTGCACATTTGGACAATCATAGACGGCATATCTTAAACTATAACACATTCATCTGTCAGATGTGCAGGGGTTGATACCCCCTTGCATCACCTGCATACACCTTTTATTAATCCAAAAACTTAAGAACGACTAATAACATAACAATATTCATATCCTTAAAACCAAAACAAAACACGCAAATGGCCAAAATCTAAAAATGGAGGGACGCTTAACCTTCAATACTAGCAGCTTAAAGTGGGGTGTCTTCTTCCCCCATTCGCACATAGCGTTCTCTCCATTCTCCTGTGTTCTCGTGCCTCCAGAGGCGTTTGCCTCTTTTGCAATGCACGAAAAGCAAAAATATCACAATTAAAACCTGACACACTACTAGGATGTGGGATGCTATTCTAATCCAGGCCGGGACCTCTATGTTAGTGAACAAGTCCCACCATGGTGGGATGGTTATGTCCAATATGTCTTTTCCTATCTCTAAAGTCTTCTGCTCCAGTGTGTAAAAAGGTTTCTGTGAAACTAAAACGGCTTTTAAAATCTTGGTGAGGTGTTCGGGAAGAGGGGGAATGACATAACCAAAATGCGCGACGAATCGTTCCAAGTCTGTGAAATTCTCTTTGACAGTGAGGTGAACGGTGGAGGGTGCAGGAATGGGAACAATTCATTGTTGTGCCACTTGAACTTCGGCCCTGGGTTTGAAACAGAAACTGCTATCACTGACCGAACACCACTCGTGTTGTCATTAGCGGTAGTGAGGCGCTGCAGTGGTGATGCAGTATGTCCCACCCCCGATATATGCTACCTGCGGGGGCACATGGTCCTCTGCCATTGCCTCCATGGTGCAATTTATCGGCTTCGCGCTAGCGGTTCTGAACCCGCACTGTGGTTTCAAAAAGGCATTCAAGTGCTGGGGACACAGGATGATGTGTGCTCCCCGGCTCCGACATCCCGAGAGGTCGGTGCCTGTCATCGTACGCTCCCATCTGATGATGTAAGGCGGGACCACTGCGTAACGAATGTGTGCGCCCCCCTGAATGACTCCAATGTTCTCTACCCTGTATACCGGGGCGGGCTTTGCTGCGGGACCCAACACCGGCATTCTTACCACTATCCCCATGATAGTATGATTCGAACGTCCGCAGTCCACTGGGACTGGGTACGCTTCTGCAGCTAGTCTGAGTTGGCACGGGCTTAATGCATTCTCAAAAGGGTGGAGCGCTTGCAAGTGCTTGTTGCTGATTCAGGACGGGACCAAACCCTGTTTTAAATCCTCAAGATTACTGCGGCCCTCGCCCAGTAACCACGCCCCGTATAGCACACAGGCCTCGTTTTGCACAGCTTGATCGGACGCATTCCGATCCTCCTTAATGAGCGCATTTACCGTTCTTGTGTGTTTCTCCAGCTCAGCTATTATTTCCTTAAAGTGTAGTGTCATGGTCTGGTCCTTATGCAACTCAGAACCCACTACCTTATTTTTGTCTGTCAGTATGTTCCTTAACTGGGCTTTTAAACCGTTGATCTGTGTCTGCAGCTCCACGTTATCTAGAGCGTTGATGACAGATGTCCCGGTATTAAAAGCAGTGAATATGTCATTTACTGTACCCCTTCTTTGCCTCCCGACTCGATCCAAAACTTCTGGTGGTGTGGTGTATAATTTGTCTTTGTCGATGTCGGCAAAGTCAAATTCGTAAAACTGTCTAAACATTCGGGTTAACAGGACCTGGTATAATTGTTCCGTTTCTTTGGGACACCACTCCGGCAATCGTCCCTCTGTGAGATTCAAAATCACTGAGGCCACCGCGTAGTGTACCCCTTGGTACAGCACCTGACCGGTGGGTACCAATACTAAACCGTTCCCGGGTCCCTTGGTGGTGGTTGGGCACCCTTCTTTCTGGGCTAGTGCTACCGGAAGCGTGGGAAGGGGCTTGCATGGGCGGGTGATGAGTTCAGTGGCGTTTACCGGAATAGGGGAGTATGGGGCTCCGCATGCTCGAGTGCTGACATCCCATCTCATCCCCTTTCCTTCATCCTGCCACTGCCTCTGGAAGAAGATGGATACGCCCTTGGGGCAAACGTGTCTCGAACCCCACATACAGACATATATTCCTTCATCTGGTTCCCACCATTTGTCCCAACACACACGTAATTGTCCGTGAGTCCCCGTAATAGTCCGATGGGTATTATTACCCAGTCGCTCCCACTCGACCGTAGAGTTTCTCATGTCCTTTCCCAGCTTTCGCAGCCACCACCATCGCCTTAGTGGTACGTCCCCATTACACACCAGACAGATCCTCTTTCCCACGGTAACGCTGACTCTGGGCGCAAGGATCCTCACCCGAGGGCACGTTAATGAAGTCTCTTGGTAGGCAAAACCGAAATTGCTGGAGTATTCCGTAGAATTCGTTCCCAGCCAACCTGGCCATCTCCCTTGGTGGAAGTAGGTGGCGGTTTCCTCAACCTCTCGCTCCCCTGTCCCATCCGTTGCGATGGGAGCCGTGTCCCCAGAGCACCCAAAGATGATGACGTCCTTGGTGCGGCCTCGGTAGGCCCACCCGCACCCGATCGCCACGAACGCGATGAGAATCTTTTTCATCATATCCCAGGTTTCTGTAACCAATAAAATGATGTAGCCGGGCTCCCAATAGGTGCTGGCCTAATTAAATGGACGCGCGGGTTCCTGGACCCCGCTCCCAAACAAACACACATACCGGGCAGATTTCAAAATTGTACCCTTAACACATCTTAACACCATATACTTTATATTCCTTAAACTATCACCATAATTACCTAACTTAACTTATGTACAGCGCCGCCCTCCGCGGGGCGGCTTGCCTAATCCCTGTGAGGGCTGTCGCGCGCCACACCCTGCGGTGGGGCTGCACTGGCCCTCGGCTTTGATCCCCCGCAGCCTGTCGCTGTTGAACGGGAACCATGCCATCCTGGGGCTGCTCTAAACCGAGGTTGGGAAAAATGGGGAGAATCTGGCCAAAACTTTCTGGGCTGGGGCGCTCGAGCCGACCTACGAGGGGCTGCTTTGGGTTGGGCTCCCGGGGCTGATGGACCGGAGGCAGGGACTGTCACCGTCACAGCCTGTGGTTCCTCCACAGCTGCCGGCTCCAGCTCCCTTCCCTCAGGCTCCGCCACCCCGGGGTCGGGATCTGTGGCTTCCGACTCCACCTCACCTGTCCCTACAGGTAGTGAGTCTCCGCCCCCATTCCCTACCACCCCCAAGCTTGAGTTGAGGGCGGGATCATCGTCCTCTGACTCCTCCTCCTCCGTGATTGGGTCTAAGGCGGGGTCGAGCTGTTCGGGCTCTTCCTCGTTCGAATCCCATTCTAGAGGGGAGACCTCCCACTCCAATGGGATGGCCTCTCCCTTCACGCAGGCTACTGTTCCAGCCTGTGTGGTCTGTGACTCTGTTATAGGCTGAGGATCTTTGTTCTCAGACCTGGCCCCCTTTGATGGCCCTTGTGCACCCGATTTAAACAGTTTACACTGGTTAATGTGAAGCCATTTGGTACGTCGGGCACCTTTACTGTATGGGTGGTGCAGACCGGCCGATTTTGCACCGATTCTGGCTCTTCCTCCTGGTCTATGGTTCTCCCGCCAGCGCATAGGGTTAGACCCAAGAATTTTACTTCTCGCCGGCCAACCCGCGCCTTCGTAGGGGTTTCCCTAACACTTTCTACCCCCTTCACACTCGTACCCTCTCCCCAGAGACAATGATTTCTCAGGTCCACGTGGATCCCGTGGGCTACCAAGAAATCAGACCCCAGGACTCCCGTTCCACCTCCCACCTCCCACTTCATCAGGATACACTTCCACGTGGTGCGGAGTGGTCCTAAATGAATGGAGAGGGGAAGGGAATGTGCGCCAGCCTGTTCTTCACCCGTGAAGCCCAACAGACGATATGGGACCCCGGTGGACAGAGGCGAGGTGGTGGGGTTATCTGCGTGGATTACGGTGCACGATGCTCCCGTGTCCAACAGATAGGTTTCCTTCACCTCCTCTACCTCCATCTCTACGAGGGGTCGTCTCCATGCATCATAGCGGAGCGGACACAGGTAGACGGGCTGCGCCGACTCTAGTCATTTGGGTACAGCGATCGGAGCTTCGGGAGCGCCAAGGCTGGTGGTGACAGCTATTTTCCCCTGCGAGGTCATCAGAGACCGCATTGTCTGTATGATTGACTCGATCGCAGCGGGATCCACAACCGCACCACCCCCTGTGGTTGGGGCAGGGGCTACGGTTGGGTTCTGGACTGGTGCTGGGGCAGCGGTCTGGGCTTGGGCTGGTGCTGGTGCTGGGGTAACGATCTGGCCGTGGGCTTGGACTTGGGCTATGGCTCGGGCTTGGGCTGCGGCGAACGCTCTCTCTCTCTTATCCTTCCATGGATTTCTACAGTCCTTGCGCCAATGACCCTCCTTCCCACACCCGTAACAACTGCTGTTGGCTTGGGGAGGGCGATTTCCCTCCTGATGCCATTCCTTTTTAGAAGAAGCTGCGGGCCTCACCTCATGCACCTTTCCTTTTACAACAGGCATTTTCTTACCCTTGTTGTTCCTATAACTGATCGTGAGTTGATCAAGTACTACTTCCTCCGGGGAGCGGGCGTTAGTGGGGTCAAACCATGCTTTGGCCTGCTCCCTCACTATTGGCAAGCAACCTGCTACCAGGCACCGAAGCCAATGAGCCCTTTGTTCATTATTTAGCACGTTCCGTTCCGGTCCTCCCGGGCAGCTGCGCCGATACACGGGCCACAACCTTCCGGCGAAAACCCGTGGGGGTTCTCAATCTAGCTGCACTGTCTTTTCTAAACTGAGGAACGGAGTTCCGTCCCCCTCTCCCATAATCTCCAGGATCTCATCCCGTAGCAACTCATAGTCCCTGTGCCCTCTCTTGCTCTCGTCAGGGAGACACTGGAGGAGCGAACTGTCCAGGGAGAACAGCAGCATTTTGGACTGTTCAACCCCGTCGCAGTCATTAACTGCTGCGGTCTGCTCCACGTCCCTGAAATGCACGGAGGGATCTCCTGACTCGGAGAGTTTTGGGATGTGACTTATCATTTCCCTTAGCTGTCGTGCGCTATGGGGCAATATCATCTGACTCTCAAGGGGTCCGTCATCGCCATTTTCTTCATTTGGACCGAGCCTCCGGTGTCTAGTTGGACACATCGGCGCCGGCCCTGACTCTACTATCTGGTGTTGCTCTACCTCAGGAATCTCTCCCTCTACCGTCTCCGTCTCCTTCCCCGGAGTCCAGGACTCGTCATAAGCAGGAGGCGCAGAGGGTTCGGGGGTTGGTTCCCGAACTGTCTCTTGTGGAATCGGTCTTTTGGATTCCTTGGCTAGCAATAGCTGGCTCGCTGGTGGATTTATGAGACACACCAACCCATTTGCCTTGGCTAGGGCCATTCTCAGGTCCTCTTGCTCCCGGCGGCAAGCGCTGTGGTCGGTGCTGTCAGATCTATCCTCCATGGCCATCTTATATGCTGCCCTGGCTCCCAGAAGTTTTTCCTCTTGGGCCTCTATTTGCTTGGCTAGACGGAAACACCTATCTCTCATTCTACCTTCACTGGCCTTGGCCTCAATGACCTGACATTTTATATACTCTACCCGGGTTTCGTGGCATCGAATTATGGAGTGGCGTTCCTGATTCAGCGCGTTAAGCGATTCAATCAGTTTTTGACCTCCCGCAACCTTTTCCTCTACATCTGTAAGCAACCCTTTGATCTGGGCTGTCTGTGCTGCAACGACCTGGTCCAAAAGCTGGACTTGCTTCTTGTAGCACATCAGCCAGACCGCTTTTTCTGCAGATTTCTTATGCTCTTTACCCTCTGTCCACTTGATGGCTGCGTCTAGCGGGCGCCTATCCCTTAATAGTTCAGATATCCATTGTTTTGTGAGGTTGACTTTTCCAAAAACATAATCTGCTATTCTTTCATCCATCACATTGCGTTTATTCAGACCTTGATCTAACACACTACTTTCCTGCTACCAAGGTCCTGCCGCGGTCGCCATTTCTGTGGGGGGTTTCTCTTGCTCGTTCTGGTCTCCTGCCAGGCTTTGTGCAATAATTACCCTTGAGTAGTTCGACCCACTCCCCCTACGGTTCTAGACCTTGGACTTAGATGCAGAGAACAGTAGTGCAGAGAAAGGACTCAATAGACCAGGCTGAATAGCACAAAATGGATGCTTTTATTTTTAAACAGTTTGAAGCATTACAAAATACATGTCATAGGCACAGATTAAAGTAACAACAATCATGCACAAATTTATGAACTTGACTCTATGGAAATGGGGAACACACGGCACATCGTAAAAGGGAAAACACATTACGATTACCCTTAACTCCCTCCCCTATACCTAAACTAAGTTTTGACCTGGGGAACTTGGGATCATGCTCACCACTCTCAAACTCACGAAAAAGGGGGTTCGCAGCCTTTTGGCACCGCTTTCCGTCGTCACGTGGATTTGGAAACTTCTGGCGCAGTCGATACTCTCTCTCTCTCTTTCTCGAGGCGGCGGGGTAGACACAGCCTCGATGAGCGCTCGTCAAGGTTGAGATCCACTATTGTGAATTTGGGTTCATGGAGCAGACCATCAGCTACAGGCTGTTGAAGAACTGCCTGCACATGGGAGAATCTCTCCAGCCTGGATCGTCGGTTTTCCGGAGGGTTTCTTCTCCTTCGGCCTGGGTCGTCGATGATCTCCCGACCCCAGTACCCAGGCCACCCTCGTCGTCTTCTCGTCGTGGCCGAGCCTTGTCTGGCTGAACACCGACCACGTTGTCTTTTCACCGAAATTGTCCGTCCGAAGCGTGTTTAAAAAGACGAAGCGTCTTCATCGATTCCGAAGCCACCGAGGTCGAAGAGGCGCCGATCCTGGCACCGTCCGTCCTTCGATCGTTCCTTGTAGAAGAAGTTCTTGAAGAAGTAGAAGTCTGAAGTCGTCCAAGAAGAAGAAGAAGTACGAAGTAACTTAGATGGACTTTCAATCCATAGTTATACTCTTTTGGGACAGTCTTATCTCCCGCCAAATCATAGTCCTGTCTTTGTATTAATTTTGGCGGGCAGAAATCTCTGCAGGGGCGCTTTGTCTTGTAACGGGAGCCGGTGATAACTTAACTGGCCTTCCTGGCCGACAATGTCTTTTAATGTCTTTTACATTGTCATCACGACTCGGTTCGCATATTGATCGGTCCGGAGATTTTCCTTGATGGCTGTTAAACGGTTTCTCCTTTGTACAATAAATGGGTATAAGTGTTCTTGCATTGTCCGCCCATATCTTGATGGGCCCCATCCTGTACTTAGAATCCATTGAATATGTATGCTGTTTCCCTGAGTTTTGGTTCCCAGATACTGGCTTTCGCGGGCTTACTGTCTTCAATCCACAAGCCTGTCTGGCTTGCAGTAACAGAAATAAAATGGTCCAGAAAACTGATCACGAGGCCCGGCGGCCATTTTGTATGCCCTTTTATCAAAGGTTTTTCTGTGCAAGCTTACTTTGGTCAATAAACAGTCTTATTTTATCCGGTTTTCTTGCGTGATTATTGCTGAAAATTTCGAATCTTACATAGTGCTTCCGACATGTCTTCCTTTTTCCTCAACCGAGGATTCCCCTCCACCGTAGTTGACACGGCCCTCGACTGTATCCATTCCAGTTCCCGCACTTCTGCTCTCATCCCTTCCCCTCCCTCCAAGAACCGCAACAGAGTTTCCCTAATCCTCACCTTCCACCCCACCAGCCTCCACATTCAACGGATCATCCTCCGCCATTTCCGCCACCTCCAGCGTGATCCCACAACAAACACATCTTCCCCTTCCCTTCTTCTCCTCCCCTTTCAGCATTCCAAAGGGACTGCTCTCTCCACAACACTCTGGTCCACTCCTCAATTACCCCCAACAACCCCTCCCCTTCCCATGGCACCTTTCTGTGCAAGCACAGGAGATGCAACACCTGCCCTTTTACCTCCTCCCTTCCCACTGTCCAAGGCCCCAGCCACTCCTTACAGGTGAAACAGCAATTTACTTGTACTTCTTACAATTTATTATACTGTATTCACTGCTCATGAAGTGGTCTCCTCTGCACTAGGGAGACCAAACGCAGATTGGGTGACCGCTTTGCCGAATACCTCTGTTCAGTCCGTTAGGGTGACTCCGAGCTTCCGGTTGCCTGTCACTTTAATTTTCCACTCCACTCCCACTCTGACCTCACTGTTTTCAGTCTCTTACACTGTTCCAACGAAGCTCAACGTAAGCTCAAGGAACAACACCTCATTTTTCTATTAGGCACTTTACACCCTTCGGACTCAACACTGAGTTCAACAATTTCACACCTTAACCTCTGCCCCTATTTTTTCAGATGGCAGCTGTTGATGATTCTGCTATACCCATTTACACCTCTTCTGGACCCATCTTTTGTCCGGCCTAGTTCCTGGCTGTTCCGGCCAGCTCCCGCTGGTGTTACACACAAGTATTGCACACTCCGCAGCTGAATGGCCAAATCTTTTGTCAGTTAAAGCAGTTAAATGACTATTTAGCCACTAGATAAACATGAAAGAGCAATGATTACATTGCATCGCGATTGGCCTGCTTTTCTATCATTTCTGTCAACAAAACTGGTTTTCACAAAAATCATAGGCAGAAAATCACACCATCATTTTGACTGGCCGTTGTTAATTTTAGCAAAGAAAGATTTATGAGCTTTTTCTTTGGAAAAGAGGAATAGATACCCCAATATTGCCAAACCAGTCAAACCTGATATAATCAGATGTCCCCAACACTGGTGATTAAATCCAGTTTCTTGCATGACTTCCTGCATAACCACGCCACTGTATTTATGTCAAGTATACAAGAGTGTTTATCAGCCATAGTAACTGGACGTGAAACTAAAATTGGGTGAAATTCAAGTGTTCACAAATGAAGTCAAATTCACCACAGAGGAGCTCAGGTCAGTTTGGATGTCTACCAATCCTGCATCTTTTATTAAAGACTTTTTATAAAATATGCAGTTTGTTGATAACTGTTCTTTTCCCACTAGGACTCTTGCCACCCCATCTCTAAAATTAAGTTGCCATCTGTGGTGAAGAGAAGCTGTTTCACCACCAGCTGATGCAATAGCAAAATAGCTATTGTGGTGCAGTTTGTTAAAAATAAAATTAGTGCTATCAGTGTGCCTGCGAGCGAAGCCTTATGCTGATCTAATTTAAATAGTATTAGCATATAACTAATATTCCAGGCTCCATTGTTGTGAGGGACAATCGTACTCTGACTGAATCCAGCCCAAAAATCCATTGAAGCAGATTCTAATTTAACCTCTAAAATGCTTGGAGTGCCATTTACTTCAGCTCCATTAAGGAATTTGTATATGTTTAGAATGAGAAAAATATCAACTTGCCTTAAGAAAGAGGTTTTGCAGATTGAGCCCCAAAAAATTACAGTGAATTGAATAAGGTATTTCAAAGAAAAGAACATGAACTGATGATGAGTCACTTCTGTTGTTATTTCAGATTTCCAGCATCCGCAACATTTTGCTATTGTGTAAGTAATTAGAAGTTATTGATCCAAATGTGTTAGCTACAAATGCTCACAATAATTAGCAAAAATGGGCATTAATAACTTGTAGCAGCCAACACTGCAAAGCAAGAAATATAATACTTTCCAGACTTAACTGTTAAATTCAAGTGCCAGCTATAAAAATCCTCACTACTGTAATTGATTTTCTCCAGCTAAATTGTCCCTTGGTTTTTTAAATGAATGTCATATTATTGGTTCCCACTTAACAGTTGGTTGAATTTAAAGCTTATTACCAGATGGTAACATTATGATTTCCTTTATTTGAACAGCATGATTTTTGTCTCCCAGCCATAACCATGTGGTTGGCTGTTTTGATTACTGATATTTTTGCAGTTAATAGCATGGAAACATGCAATTCTAGAATTAGCCATAACTGTAATATGATTATTAAAAGGACCTCATTATTAATCTATTGCTTTCTGTGAATAAACTAAGAGGTCTGGAAAGCATAGCTACCTTGTTTCTACCTTATTAAGAACATTGCTTGGGGGAAAAATCCTGGGGTAGAATTTAGTCGGGCCCTTTTTTCGGAGGCAGCGCGTACCCAGAGCAAGAGACCCGAAGATCGATAGAAATTGATCCTCAGACCTTTTCTGAATAATTTGGGGAGTTGCTGGTGTGGGTCACGCCTCCACAGACAGCTCACCTGATGGGAGGCGTCAATTCCAGGCAACCTGGCCCACAAGGAAACTGTAAAAAAAATTAACATCACTGTTCCTTGGCTCCCAGTGTTCCTAGTGAGGCCGGCACCAGGCAGTGAACATACGACACAAAGTGAAAATAGTGTCAGGGTCTGACTGACATTATCAAACCTCAACTTTTGCCTCTCAATGAGGTATTCGCCTGCCTGCAACCAGGGCTTCACACACAGTCCAAAAGACGCTTGTTAAAATGGCTCGGGCACGATGTCGGCTAGAAGATGGTGAGCAGCACATCGCCCTCATTTTATCATCCCGCATGCCTCATTCTCATAGCTAGGGGCAGCATTTGGGCCATGCAAACATGCAATTGCACGGAGCGCCAGGCACTGAAGGGTCCTGAGCGGATCCAGTGAAATGACACCTACACTCCATGGGACACTCTGATGTGAAATATAGCACCGAGCACAGTCAGGAAGGTTATTTAATTTTGTTGCTGGTTCATTGTCATGATATATATAATAGGCAGCCCACCTTTATATTGTTAAAAAAAACACAATTTGCCTCTGGTAAAGGAAAGAGAATCCCAGGCATTCGGTCACAGCGGCAGAATATAGAGGGAATATGTCCCGGGTGGGAGCCCCTGCTTTCGGGATCCGGCAAAACGTTAGATGCTGATTCTGGAGACAGACTTTAATTTTAAGGTTGCTGATACTGTGCTACTAGTGAGTGTAGGTGTCTGTCTATGGGGTCCCAAGAACCAGGGCGAGGAGAGAGTGGAATCAAGTCTGTGAGAGATCAGGATAGAGAGAGAAAGAGATTTAGGGAATTCGACTCAACTCCAATTGGAGACAATGATACTTTATTTAAAACTTGAAAACTTAACACATGAGTGATAGTTTAAAGAACCAAGCATAAAGTATATCACCCGTTCCGTCCTGGATAGAAGTGTGCCTCTCGATGTTACGTGATAGGTCTGTCCCTTCATCTTGATGTTTTCTCTCTCACCTCTAAACCCTTCTACCTTGCACAGCCTGAAGCACTGTCCTTCCCACACCAAAAAATGGAACTACACACAGCCTAAAGCAATCAGCAGGTACCATATTTCCCTTTTGTTTGATCAGGTATCTGCCAAGACTCGGTTTCACAGCCACATCATTTTCCTCAGCAACTGTCTCCGGTTCCGACTTATTCCATGTGGATTCCAACTAAACTTCCACTCTTCGTGTTTCGGATCCACCCAGGATTACAAATATCTCCAAGATATTCATCGTTCCTCAAACTACTGCTCTCGCCGCATCTTAAGATCCACGCTCAATGCCATGCGGCGCCACATGAACACTGTCGACCTCTCTCTTCAGCAGCACCGACGCACTCTATCTCAAAGCTGTCCGGGTCCACAGTTCCATCTCATCCTTCACCTCATCCGACACTTCAACAAAAAACTTTTTTTCTTCCTTTCCGATGTCAAGGATCGCAAGCTTCATCAACTCTTAAACACCAATGCCCCTCTGGAAACTTCTTCCCCTTCACTTTCCTCTGACCCCCCTTCTCCCAGTCTCACCCCCCTGCCGCGTATTCACTATCCCCTCTGACCTTCCCCTCTCTGACCCCGAACGATCAGTCCTCAGCAAAGGCCTGAGCTTCATCCCCTTACGCCCCCACCTCAATGAATTTTGAGCTTGGCACGATGTTGAGCTCTTTTTCCGCCGCATTCGTCTCCATGCCCACTTCTGTGGCCAGGAGTCTTCCCCCCGCATGGCTGACTCTTTCTCCCGCTTTCAGATTTCCCGTTCTACCTGGACCACTCCCCCTGGCCTCTTACCCTTTCTAGATCTTTTCATCGCTGACTGCCGCCATGACATCGGCCGTCTCCATTTCTCTGCTCCCCTCACTCACTCCAACCTATCTCCCTCTGACGATAGCAAAATACTGCAGATGTTGGAAATCCGAAATAACAACAGAAAATGCTGGAAAAACTCAGCAGGTCAGGCAACATCCGTGGAGAGAAATTTGAGTTGACGTTTCGGGTTGGACCCTTCTTCAAAACGCTTTTGAAGAAGGGTCCAACCCGAAACGTCAACTCAAATTTCTCTCCACGGATGTTGCCTGACCTGCTGAGTTTTTCCAGCATTTTCTGTTGTTATTCCTATCTCCCTCTGAACTTGCAGCACTCCATTCTCTTAGATCCAACCCTGACATTGTCATTAAACCTGCTGACAAGGGTGGTGCTGTTGTTGTTTGGCGAACTGACCTCTACCTAGCGGAAGCTGAACGCCAACTCTCCGACACCTCCTCCTACCTCCATCTAGACCATGACCCCACTACTGAACATCAAACCACCGTTTCCAAGACTGTCACTGACCTCATCTCCTCCGGAGACCTTCCCCCCGCGGCCACCAACCTCATAGTTCCCCAACACCGCACAGCCCACTTCTACCTCCTTCTCAAGATCCACAAACAGGACTGCCCTGGTAGACCCATTGTTTCAGCCTGTTTTTGCCCCACGGAACATATCTCTTCCTATCTCGACTCTATCTTTTCTCCCCTTGTCCAGTCTCTTCCCACCTACATCCGCGACCCTTCGGACACCCTCCACCACTTTAACAGTTTCCAGTTTCCTGGCCCCAACCGCTTCCTTTTCACCATGGACGTACAATCCCTCTACACCTCCATCCCCCACCAGGCTGGCCTGAGGGCGCACCACTTCCTCCTTGAACAGAGGCCCGACCAGTCCCCATCCACCACCACCCTCCTCTGCCTGGCTGAACTTGTTCTCACATTGAACAACTTCTCCTTTGACTCCACTCATTTCCTCCAAATCAAAGATGTTGCTATGGGTACCCGCATGGGTCCTAGCTATGCCTGCCTTTCCGTGGGATATGTGGAACACTCTTTGTTCCAGTTCTACTTGGGTCCCCTCCCTCACCTCTTTTTCTGATACATTGATGACTGTATCGGTGCCGTTTCCTGCTCTCGCCCTGAACTAGACAATTTCATTCACTTTGCCTCCAATTTCCACCCTTCCCTCACCTTCACGTGGTCCATCTCTGACTCTTCCCTTCCCTTCCTCGACTTCTCCGTCTCCATCTCTGGGGATAGGTTATTGACCAACATTCACTACAAGCCCACTGCCTCCCACAGCTACCTGGACTACACTTCCTCCCACCCTGCCTCCTGTAAGGACTCTATTCCATTCTCCCAGTTTCTCCGTCTCCGCCGCATCTGCTCCGACAATGCCACCTTCCACACCAGTGCTTCCGACATGTCTTCCTTTTTCCTCAACCAAGGAGCCCCCTCGACCGTGGTTGACACGGCCCTTGACCGTGTCAGTTCTACCTCCTGCACTTCTGCCCTCACCCCTGCCCCTCCCTCCCGGAACGACGATAGGGATCCCCTTGCCCTCACCTTTCACCCCACCAGCCTCCACATTCAACAGATCATCCTCCGCCATTTCTGCCACCTCCAAAGTGATCCCACCACCAAATGCATCTTCCCCTCCCCTTTCAGCATTCCGTAGGGACCGCACCCTCCGAAACACCCTAGTCCACTCCTCTATCACCCCCAGCACCCCTTACCCTTCACCTGGCACCTTCCCGTGCAAGCGCAGGAGATGTAACACCTGCCCTTATACCTCCCCCCTTCCCACTGTTCAGGGCCCCAAACATCCCTTCCAGGTGAAACAGCGATTTACTTGTACTTCTTGCAATCTAGTATACTGTATTTGCTGCTCATGATGCGGTCTCCTCTACATTGGGGAGACCAAATGCAGATTAGGTGACCGCTTTGCGGAACACCTCCTTTCAATCCGTAAGGGTGACCCCGAGCTTCCGGTCGCCTGTCATTTTCATTCACCGCTCCATTCCCACTCGGACCGCACCGTCCTCGGCCTCTTGGATTGTTCCACGGAAGCTCACCGTAAACTCGAGGAACAGCACCTCATCTTCCGATTAGGCACTTTACAGCCTTCCGGACTCAATATCGAGTTCAACAATTTCAGATCATAACCTTGGCCCCTATTACATTTTTACTTATATTTTTTATCCACACCTTTGTTTTGGCCTTTCCCCCCCTTTCTTTTTTTTCTCTCTCTCCCACATGGCAGCGGTCTCCCATTCTGCCAGAACATTTCACACCTAATCTAGAGCCGTCTTTTGTCTCCACTAGTCCTATCACCATCTCGTCTCGTTTTGAATACCTCTTAATGTCTCTTCTCTTTTGCTCTCTCCCAGCCTGGCCTCTTAATCTATTTCATTTCCTGTGCTACTTTAGTCTTGACAAAGGGTTTTCACCCGAAACTTTGACCCTATTTTCTCTCCACGGATGTTGCCTGGCCTGCTGAGTTTTTCCAGCATTTTCTGTTGTTATTTCGGATTTTCAGCATCTGCAGTATTTTGCTATCGTTCCACATTTCCCTTGTTTTCCGTAATGTTCGTCGCTATGATCACACCATGTGCTTGCACCAATCAGATTCCTGTACAACTCCTGGGCCTAGAAATTGAGTGGGCTTTGCGCCCATTTTGCGGCGCTAGAGGCCATTGCGCTGGACTTACAGCCGGTTCAGAAATTCCCTGGGGCCCTACCATCGGCGGTAGACCGGTTGCGCTGCGCCGGCACCGATGACGTCATTGGTGTGCGCAGCGTCCCGGTTGCCGTGGTGACGGGCCCCAGCGCCGAAATTGAGTTGCGGCCGCCTCGCCCGTGGCAGCCGCAACTAAGACTCTGGCAACCGAGTCTTACAGGAGTTTGCGCTGGCGCATTAAGGTCGCGCGGCGGCCGGCCGCTTTCCCGCCGGCCGCCTGCCCGCACCTCCCTCCCCGGACTCCTCCACCCCCCCCCGCGGAACAGATGCTTCTGGGCTGCGAGCCCGGCACTTCCCCGAGGTGCCGGGCTCATTTTTGTGAAGATTTTACCGGCCAGCGGGCGGGTGCAGGCAGCTCCTCCTTAACTGAAGGAGGAGGCCTGCACTTCCCGAGCCTGCCGCACCGCATCGGGCGCCGCCGCGCCGGAATAGTGCCGCAATGCGGCAGGTAGCGCCCATTTTCAGGCGCAAACACCCTTCAGTAGCGCCGGCAGCCGTTTGGGCGCGGCGCTACTGAATTTTTGGCACGCGCAGGGGGACTTAGCGCCGGCGCTAACTTTCTGGCGCTAAAGCCCTGGCGCGGCGCCAACTGAATTTCTAGGCCCTGGTTTCCTAGCATTGTATCTGAGGTTTGTCTTGGCTTCAGTAACATGACACAGCTTGCTGACTCTGCTGTTATCCAAATAATAGCTACTAACCATGTTAGTTATTCAGTTAGTTAGTTATAAATGTTATTGCCAAGCTTTCCAGCAAATTAACTCTTTCTTACAGAAAAAATAAAAAGGAATGCAATCCTCTCACAACCTGAGCTTGGGGTACAATCCTCTCACACCCTGGGATCAGGATACCGTTCCCCCTCCCTTCAGGTAAAGAGGGTGAATTATTGAGGGGGAGAGAGAGCGTGTGAGTGAGAAATTGCAAGAGAATGACTGTGAGTGAGTGAATATGAAAGTGTGAGAGAGAATGAATGAGAGTGAGATAGAGAGTGAATGCATGTGAAAGTGCATAGGAGAGTAAAAGGGGTGAGTTACTGAGTGAGAGTGAGGGAGTGAGCGAGTGAATCAGTCAGTGAGTGAAAGTGTGAATGAATAAGAGTTTTTTTTATTCGTTCATGGGATGTGGGTGTCGCTGGCAAGGCCAGCATTTATTGCCCATCCCTAATTGCCCTTGAGAAAGTGGTGGTGAGCCGCTTTCTTGAACCGCTGCAGTCCGTGTGGTGAAGGTACTCCCACAGTGCATTCAGTGAGGGAGTTCCAGGATTTTGACCCAGCGATGATGAAGGAACGGCGATAAGAATGGGAGATAGTGAGAAGATAGTGAGGGAAAGTCTGATTGAGTGAGTGATTGAGCAAAAGACTGAGTGAGGGAATGAAAGATTGAGAGAGTGGGCTGGATTTTGATACTGGAGGCATGTAGGAGGCGGGACTACAACTTTTGGGGTTGTAGTCCCGCCTCCATCAAGCTGTGGCCAACCCACTCGATTTTCACTTGATTGACCTTGTTGAGCCTGCCCAGTGGGCTCAGCAGGTCAATTAAGGGCCACCCGGCAACAGGTGACGTCTCAGATTGACATTTCATCTGTCAAGAGCTTTTGACAGATGAAATATCAGCATTTGACAGCTCTTTGAAGCTGTTAAACACTGACAATCTGTACACTAATTTAATTCCTTCCTCTGAGGCTGATTTAGAGATCTCTCCAGAACAGAAAGCTGAATGCTGCAACTTTTGACAGCTCGCGGCCATTCTGCTCTCTGTGCCGGTGAGATGAGGGACTCCAGAGACCTGAAGGAAGGAAGGCTATAAAGGTAAGTAAAACTTCTTTAAACATTTTACACACACCAAACACACTTACCTCTTCACTCATGCACCCATCACTCACCTGAACACCAGACATCTCGAACCCTCCAAGCCCTTCAGCCCGACGGTCTGCCTCGTTAACTTGGCGTGGTTTGGAGCAGTCGGGAAGCCCACACTTCAGGAATAAAAATAGGGATTAGGCTAAAAACTGCCTGTTAACAGGCAGTTAATTGGCACTAATCCCCTTCCCGCCTCGGGGAGGCGACTCCCAGCGCAGGTCGGGTATCTGCCTCCTTTGAAACTGGCATGGAGGTGGGTTGGGGGTGGGATGGGATTGTGCCCCCCGATTTCGGGATTTTAACCCCCCACATGCCTCCAATCCCACCTCCACGGCCCAATGAAAATCTTGCCCAGTGAGTCTGAGTGGGAGAGTAAGTATAAGACAGTAAAAGGGAGAGGGTGAGTTACTCAGAGAGTGAATGAATATGAGAGTCACCGAGTGAGTGAGAGACTTTGAGTGAGTGAGTCAGTGAGTGAGTACGTGAATGTGAGCGTGAGTAATAAATGAGTGTGAATCAGTGGGAGAGTGTTCTGGAATGTGAGCCTCTGCTGATCTATCTGTACATTCAAACCCTCCGATGCGGAATATTGATTTTAGTCAAAATCCCAATAAAGCAAGCTGTTGTTAAGTTCCTGAATTTATTCTTGACAGTCATTTGTAGTGTAGCCAATCCCATTATATTGAAGTCTGATAATTGACAATTGTTATGTCTGTCTTAATAAATATAATGGGATTCTACTGTATTTGAGAGATTCAACAACATTATACTTTAAGGGGTTGTGTCTCCGTTAGTAACATCAGCACAATCTAGTCGCGGATTCAGTCGAACCAGCGCAAATGATCAGGGAATTTAAACATGAGTTATGCCAAAAACCACATACATTCATGCTTTCCGTGTTCTTTTTAGCTGGGTCGAGATTCCATTCGCCAGGATCAGGCCCCACCCACAAAGCAGGCCACGCCCCCAGGTTGCAATTGCGAGATTCTGCCTATTGCACTGGTTCGGGGAGGCTCTTCAAATTGAGCTTATGTTCTTCGACGCACAGGCACTAGTAGGCACATTTTAAAAGTTTTTCATATCACAAAATATTTAATTTACTAAGAAATAGATTTGCGTACACCAATTAATCAGTATAGCTTTTTTAAGTCATTTTCAGTGATTTTAAATCAGGTTACTCACAGGTGGCGGACTGGACAATGGACACCCTTAGTAAAAATGCTTATGTTTGGCGATTAAACCCATTTTCAGCTGTATTAATAAAGCTGCATCAGGTTACCACTCTTAAATACATCAAAGAATACTTTGTAATGGAAAGAAAAAAACAAAATGATTACATTCTATTACGTTGCCTGATCGTGTTGGTTCATGGAAGCATTTAAGTTTGCGATTATGCAAATAATTTTTAGGAGTATCTTAAACTGTAACCTAACCAGCACAATTTCAAGCGCATTTGGGGTGCAATCGGGAAATTGCACCCAAAGTGGAAACTCTACCCCACTACATGTTTTCTAACTTGTGCAGTGCATGACACAAGTACAGACTTGCTGGAGAAAAAAAGTTATTACAAATAACTTCTTTACCCAGAGAGGTGAGAATGTGGAACTCGCTACCATAGGGAGTGGTTGAGGCGAATAGTATGGATGCATTTAAGGGGAACCTAGATAAGCATATGAAGGAGAAGGGAATAGAGGGTTACACTGATAGAGTTAGATGAGGAAGGATGGGAGGAGGCTCGAGTGGATCATAAACCAACATGGACTGGTTGGGCCCAATGGCTTGTTCTTGTGCTCTATACACAACAACATGTATTTATATAGCGCCTTTAACGTAGTATAGCGTCCCACGGTGCTTCACAGGAGTGTTATAAGACAAAAAATTTGACACTGAGCCACATAAGGAGAAATTAGGGCAAGTGACCAAAAGCTTGGTCAAAGAGGAAGGTTTTAAGGAGCACCTTAAAGGAGGAAAGAGAGGTGGAGAAGTGAAGAGGTTTAGGCAGGGAGTTCCAGAGCTTAGGGCCTAGGCAACAGAAGGCACGGCCACCAATGGTTGAGTGATTATAATCAGGGATGCTCAAGAGGGCAGAATTAGAGGAGCGCAGATATCTCGGGGCGGGGTGGGGGGGGTTGTGGGGTTGAAGGAGGTTACAGAGATAGGGAGGGGTGAGGCCATGGAGGGATTTGAAAACAAGGATGAGAATTTTGATGTAATTACAGAGTGTTTGTAGGTTACAGAGTTGAGTATCATCTCCCCTATTTTATTTAAATAATTTTCCTTAGCTATATTTAATACATTAGTTTTCTCTAGCACAATATGAATGCAAATCTGACTTGAATGCCTGAAAATGTTTGATTTGGACTATAATTAGTTTGAACAGGCCCTGTCCTGGCCCTGGTTTAGGCTCATATAGTTTTGGATTTTGTTGAAGTGACAGAATATTCTTTGCCAATATAAAGACTCCTTGAAATGAGTCCTACTGAGTAACACCTGCCGAAACAGTCAAATAGGACTCGCACTTCATTTACGTGGGTTTATCATCTATCGAGCTGAGTAAACTGAAAGAACAGCATGTTACTCTGTGAATGCCTGTCAACCAATTGTTATGCTTACAGTCAAAGACGACCCTGCAATCATCCAAATTTAAAAATAATTCAGGTACGTGTGAATGAACTCTGCAACATATTAAGCACGTTGGCCTAGAAATTCAACGGCACCATTCCTGTTTCTCAGGTGCGAAACAGCGGCTAAGCATCCATGATGGCAGGTGGGGCCCGCGTGCTCAGTATGTGCTGGGAGTGCACCGCCCGCCATATTGGATCGGGCTGCTCCAGAGGCATCCAGGGTGCATGTCAGAAATATTTAAAACACTGAATAAAATATTCAAATTAGGCTCCTACACTTCTTGTCGTATTGGGCTTTCCTCATATTAAGCTGCTCCAGCACCTGACTTGCCACACGATAAGCTCAGCCAGCAACTCGTAGCACTAACAGGCAGCGCTATTTAAATGGCTCAGCCACTATGTACAGGTTAGTTGCTTGTTTGTCATTTGAGGCTGCTGAATAACTTCTGGGCATTTTCTGGCCTTTCTCGAGTGTGAAAATTTATTTCTGACCGCTGAGAAGAAGATTTTGCTGGTGCTGCACTGTTTCTGTCTGCCTTCACAACTGTTGTACTACAGTCATGGGTGGCCTGCTAGGGCTGCCTTTGGGACTGGAGGATGAGAGGGAGCAGCAAGGAGAGAGCAGGAGCAGCTGACAGAAGATGGAGGAGGAGGGCAGTGTGCAGGAGGTCATACCAACAACAGGCACTCAGGGAGTGCATCCCCTTCTGAACCCTACTCAGGAGTGAGGAGTAATATCCCAGGTGCCTACAGGAGGTTGCCACCAAGCTATGTCACCCCAGTGCAGCCACAACTGCCTTAAACAGCCGATAGAGCTTATCCCCAACAAATTAGGAACTCGTATCCATACAAATCTGGATTCTATTGGCAGTCATATCCCCAATTGCAGTTTTATGGGACACATGGGCAGAATATGAATATGCTCCATGCACGCTCCACCCATTGTAAATTAGTTCGACAAGACAATCAATATGGTGGCAATCAGTAATTTTAATGATCAGGTACAACTGGTTACACATGGCAAGGCATTAAGGACAAAAGATGGATATCACACCAATCATTTGGCAAGCATGTGTTCAAGCTGAATAATCCTTCTTCTCTGGCCACTCCGCTTAAGGCAGTTCTTTATATACCCCCAGTTCCATGACATGATCCACCCTCAGCCAATCAGTGGAACTGTAACCAATTTTGTGCATGAATGAACAGACTCCCATTTTGTTGCTCCCTGATCTTGTTAGCAGTCTTTCAGCAGACACAATTTAAGGCAAACTGCGGTAAGTTATTTAAGATTACATCATGTGCACTGGCATTGAGCGGCCTAAGTAGCGGTCCTTAACGGGCAATTCGGAAAACTGCCACAACCATATTTTACACTTGTATTTTTGGGGAGCTGCAAGGATCAGGAATGCTCCTCTTGGCTCTACAGAAATACTGCAGGCCTCTACCAACTCGGGCTCTCCCCCCATGCCCCCTCCAAACCCCCACCCCAGGCCCTGCCTGCAGTTGCTGCCAGTGTCCCAGCCGGTCGACAATCCTGTGGCCCCAAAACATGCGAGCTGCCTCAAGATGCCTATTTGGTATCTGCAGCTGGCCAGTCAGGTTCAACTGAGGCCCAGGCCTCAAAATCACAGTGGCCTCTTCAGCCACTGGGACGGGGCAGGCAGATTGAGTCCTCCGCTGGTTGGCCGGCCTAAACTTAAAATCTACCCAACTAGTCGGGCTTCCAAAAGGTAAAATGAGATTTGTAAGCCAAATTTTTGACTAACTTTAGAACCCAGTTACTAAACGTTAATAATTAGACTAAAAGTTTGTTTTTGTATATAACTTTTTGAAGCCTCAGCCGTATTACAATTTGTCATTGCATGTAAACAGAAAAAGAATAAATCCAGTGTCACAGTCACACCAGTCTGCCATGAAATCTCTGAGTCACATCCTCATATTGGCAACATTAAATAATCTGCATAAATGTGCAATCTAATTGTCAGCTCTTACAAATATTACTCACCGGGAACACATTTTGGAAATTTAGTCACAAAACCTTAACTGCCCTCTGCTCCTGAATTCCCAATCTCTGTTCCCAGTGGTGAAGTAGTTCTATAAGAAAAAAATTGCACACTTTAGCAGAGAACACTTTGTTCTGACGACAATCTCCCAAGTAACTTAATTATAAAGACATTTTTAAGACTCAAATCCTTCCTCATTTATTTTGTGTAAGTCTATTAGGCAGTACATTAGCTAAATATTTAAGATTCATGATTGCAGTTTTATTCTGAGAAAAGTAACACAGCAGAGCAAACGGCTAGAGGAGATTTCCCTCGGTCTGCCATAGATGCTCTAGATTATCAGGACGCAATGAATATTGGAAAATCCAGGCAGGTCAGATTGCGCACTTGTAAAGGAAACCACCCAAAATTAATTGCCACTTGGAAAAATATGGGGTTATAAATGAAAGCCAGACGGATTTGTTAAAGCCAAATCTTGTTTCACTAACTTGATTGAGTTGGTTGATGAAGTAATGGAACGGGTTGATAAGGGTAGTGCGGTTGATGTGTATATGGACTTTCAAAAGGCATTTAATAAAGTACCACATAATAGACATGTTAGCAAATTGGATTTAAAGGGGTAGTGGCAGCTTTGATAATAAATTGGCTAAGGGACAGAATGCAGAGAGTAGTGGTGAATGGTTGTTGTTCAGACTAGAGGGAAGTATACAGTGATGTCCCCCAGGGTCACTGTTGGGACCACTGCTCTTCTTGATATATATTAATAACCTGGACTTGGGTATACAGGGCATAATTTCAAAGTTTACAGGTGACATGAAACTCAGAAATGTAGTAAACAATGAGGAAGATAGTAATAGGCGTCAGGAGGACATGGGCAGACTGGTGAAATGAGCAGACACATGAGAGAGGTAATTTAACGTGGAGAAGTGTGAATTACATAGGATTACATAGGATATACAGCACAGAAACAGGCTATTCAGCTCAACCAGTCCATGCTGGCTTTTATGCTCCATCGGCCCTGCTCCTGTTTTTCCTCATTTAACTCTATCAGCATAACCCTCTATTCCCTTCTCCCTCTAATGCTTGCCTAGCCACCCCTTAAATGCATCCATACTATTCACAACAACCACTCCCCGAGGTAGCGAGTTCCACATGCTCACCACTCTTTGGGTAAAGACGTTTCTTCTGAATACCCTATTGGATTTCTTAGTGACTGATATATTTGGTGAAGTGACATATTTTGGTAGGAAGAATGAGGAGAGGCAATCTAAATTAAATGGTACAATTTTAAAGGGGGTGCAGGAACAGAGAGACCTGGGGGTGGAGAGGGGGATATGTGTACAAGTCTTTGAAGGTGGCAGGACAAGTTGAGAAGGCTGTTTAAAAGGCATACGCAATCTTTGGCTATATAAATAGAGGCACAGAGTACAAAAGCATGGAATTTATGCTAAACTTTTATAAATCACTGGTTCGGCCCCAGCTGGAGTATTGTGTTCAATTCTGGGCATCACACTTAAGGAAGGATGTCAAGACCATAGAGAGGGTGTAGAGATTTACTAGAAAGGTACCAGGGATGAAAAATTTCAGTTATGTGGAGAGACTAGAGAAACTGGAGTTGTTCTCCTTAGAGCAGAGAATATTAAAGGGACATTTGATTGAGGTGTTCCAAATCTTGAAGGGTTTTGATAGAGTGAATAAGGAGTGGCTGAGCAGACCTGTGAGGAGCAGGAGCGGTGGCGGCGGCAGTACAAAAAGCGAGCCCCAGGACCAGGTAGGCCTCAGAGCGGCTGAGCGGACCTGTGAGGAGCAGGAGCGGGAGCGGCGGCAGTACAAAAAGTGAGCCCCAGGACCAGTAGGCCTCAGAGCGGCAGAGCTGACCTGTGAGGAGCAGGAGCGGGAGCGGCGGCAGTACAAAAAGCGAGCCCCAGGACCAGGTAGGACTCAGAGCGGCAGAGTGGACCTGTGAGGAGCAGGAGCGGGTGCAGCGGCAGTACAAAAAGCGAGCCCCAGGACCAGGTAGGCCTCAGAGCGGCAGAGTGGACCTGTGAGGAGTGGGAGCGGTGGCGGCGGCAGTACAAAAAGCGAGCCCCAGGACCAGGTAGGCCTCAGAGCGGCAGAGTGGACCTGTGAGGAGTGGGAGCGGTGGCGGCGGCAGTACAAAAAGCGAGCCCCAGGACCAGCTAGGCCTCAGAGCGGCTGAGCAGACTTGTGAGGAGCAGGAGCGGGAGCGGGAGCGGCGGCAGTACAAAAAGCGAGCCCCAGGACCAGGTAGCCCTCAGAGCAGCTGAGCGGACCTGTGAGGAGTGGGAGCGGGTGTGGCGACAGTACAAAAAGCGAGCCCCAGGACCAGGTAGGCCTCAGAGCGGCTGAGTAGACCTGTGAGGAGCAGGAGCGGCGGCAGTAGAAAAAGCGAGCCCCAGGACCAAGTAGTACTCAGAGCGGCTGAGCGGACCTGTGAAGAGCGGGAGCGGGTGCGGCGGCAGTACAGAAAGCGAGCCCCAGGACCAGGTAGGCCTCAGAGCGGCTGAGCAGACCTGTGAGAAGCAGGAGTGGGGGCGGGAGCGGCGGCAGTACAATAAGCGAGCCCCAGGACCAGGTAGGCCTCACAGTGGCTGAGCGGACCTGTGAGGAGCAGGAGCGGGTGCAGCGGCAGTACAAAAAGCGAGCCCCAGGACCAGGTAGGTCTCAGAGCGGCTGAGCGGACCTGTGAGGACCGGGAGCAGTGGCAGCAGTACAAAAAGTGAGCCCCAGGACCAGGTAGGTCTCAGAGCGGCTGAGCAGACCTGTGAGGAGCGGGAGCGGTGGCGGCAGTACAAAAAGCGAGCCCCAGGACCAGGTAGGCCTCAGAGTGGCTGAGCGGACCTGTGAGGAGTGGGAGCGGCGGTGGCGGCATAACAAAAAGTGAGCCCCAGGGTCAGGTAGGCCTCAGAGCAGCTGAGCGTACCTGTGAGGAGTGGCAGCGGGAGCGGCGGCAGTACAAAAAGCGAGCCCCAGGACCAGGTAGGCCTCAGAGCGGCTGAGCGAACCTGTGAGGAGTGGGAGCGGCGGCGGCAGTACAAAAAGCGAGCCCCAGGACCAGGTAGGCTTCAGAGCGGCTGAGCGGACCTGTGAGGAGCGGGTGCGGCGGCAGTACAAATAGCGAGCCCCAGGACCAGGTAGGCCTCAGAGCGGCTGAGCGGACCTGTGAGGAGTGGGAGCGGTGGCAGTACAAATAGCGAGCCCCAGGACCAGGTAGGCCTCAGAGCGGCTGAGCGAACCTGTGAGGAGTGGGAGCGGCGGCGGCAGTACAAAAGGCGAGTCCCAGGACCAGGTAGGCTTCAGAGCGGCTGAGTGGACCTGTGAGGAGTGGGAGCAGCGGCAGTACAAATAGCGAGCCCCAGGACCAGGTAGGCCTCAGAGCGGCTGAGCGAACCTGTGAGGAGTGGGAGCGGCGGCGGCAGTACAAATAGCGAGCCCCAGGACCAGGTAGGCTTCAGAGCGGCTGAGTGGACCTGTCAGGAGTGGGAGCGGCGGCAGTACAAATAGCGAGCCCCAGGACCAGGTAGGCCTCAGAGCGGCTGAGCGAACCTGTGAGGAGTGGGAGCGGCGGCGGCAGTACAAATAGCGAGCCCCAGGACCAGGTAGGCTTCAGAGCGGCTGAGCGGACCTGTGAGGAGCGGCGGCGGCGGCAGTACAAATAGCGAGCCCCAGGACCAGGCAGGCTTGTCAATCCGAGAGCGAAGTAAAAAGTAATCAAAGTGTGATGTCACCAGAAAGCAGGTAAGTGATTGGTTGGTGAGTATTTTCGCTTTTTTAAACTTTAACTCTGTGGTTTATAGTTTCTAAGGTCTCTGTGGTGTAGCAGGGACTGTTTGTAAACCAGGGCCCTTAAATATATCATTTAATTGTAGTGTAATTGGTGGGATTGATTTGATTTAATTTATTTTGTATTAATTATAGGGTAAGTCATGGCAGGAGAGCCCGGCCCAATGATGTGCTCCTCCTGCGCTATGTGGGAACTCAGGGACACTTCCTGTGTGCAGGAAGTGTACCCAGCTGCAGCTACTGGCAGACCGCATTCCAGCGCTGGAGCTGCGATTGGATACATACTGGACCATGCGCGATGCTGAGGACGTCGTGGATATCACGTTTAAGCAGTTGGTCACACTGCAGGCAAAGGTTGCACAGGCAGAAAGGGAATGGGTGACCAACAGGCAGAGTAGCAGGCGCAGGCAGGTAGTGCAGGAGTCCCCTGTGGCCATACCCCTCTCAAACACATATACCACTTTGGATACTGATGGGGGGGATGGTTACCAGGGGAAGGCAGCAGCAGCCAACTTCCTGGCACCAGGGATGGTTCTGCTGCACAGGACAGCAGGAAAAAGAGTGGGAGAGCTATAGTGATAGGGGATTCTATTGTAAGGGGAATAGGTAGGTGTTTCTGCAGCCACAAATGAGACTCCAGGATGGTGTGTTGCATCCCTGGTGCAAGGGTCAAGGATGTCTCAGAGCAGCTGCAGAACATTTTGGAAGGGGAGGGTGAACAGCCAGTTGTCGTGGTGCATATAGGTGCCAAAGATATAGGTAAAAACTGGGATGAGGTCCTAAAAGCTGAATATAGGGAGTTAGAAGGTAAATTAAAAAATAAGACCTCAAAGGTAGTAGTCTCAGGATTGCTACCGGTGCCACGTTCTAGTCAGAGTAGAAATAGAAGTATATTTCAGAGGAATACGTGGCTAGAGGAATGGTGCAAGGGGGAGGGATTCAAATTCCTGGGACATTGGAACCGGATCTGGGGGAGGTGGGACCAGTACAAACCGGACGGTTTGCACCTGGGCAGGGCTGGGACCGATGTCCGAGGCAGAGTGTTTGTTAGTGCTCTGGGGGAGGGTTTAAACTAAAATGGCAGCGGTTGGGAACCTGAGCAGGGAGACAGAGGAAAGGGAAACAAGGATAAAAGCAAAAGACAGGAAGGAGAAAAACAAAAGTGGCAGACAGAGAAATCAAGGGTTTAAATCAAACATGGCCACAGTAAATAATAATTCTAAAAGGTCTAAGAGCGTTAAAAAACAAGCCTGAGGGCTTTGGGTGAGAAATTCAGTAGGTTGTGCCACCCGTTAGTGCCTTAAGAGGGCGCTAAGTGGTCGCAAGCCAACTGGCGCCCGGGCGTGGCACTGCCCACGCCTCCCGCTAAATTCCACAGGGCGTTAGTCGTGGCACTAACCGTTAGCGCTGCGCCGCTGCTGATGACATCATTGGTGTGCGCAGCATCCCGCTGATGCCCCGGCCGCGATATTCGGCAGCGCCCGCTGATTTACTGCCGGACGCTATGTCCGCCGGGTTCAGGGGGGCCTACCTGCGGCCGGGGAGGCGCAAATTAAAGGCGAGGTGTGGGGCAGCCATTTTTGTTGTTGGCCACCTGCCAGCACCTGCCTGCGCTGCCATCCCCGGCCTCCTGAACGCCCCCCCCCGCCGCGGAGTACCGGCCACGCTTCAAGAGCCCGGCACTTCTCTTCGGTGCCGGGCTCCTTTGCCTGCACACCCGATCCTTGGGGGCCCAGCTGGGCCCCAGATCACGCTGCACAAGGCCCCTCCCCTTTAAGAAGGGGAGGAAGGCCTGCAATACCGAAGCGCGACGTGCCGCAGCGTGTGGCGCTCTGGCACGATATTCACTCGCAGCGCCCCAGGAGGGATGCGGGGCGCCTCCAGTAGCGCCGCCCTACCATTTGGGGTGCAACCACTCAATTTCCGGTGCGGGGGCGCGAATGTTTCCGGGGCACTACTTTTAGCACCCTGGTGAAGCTGGCGCCCCAAGCAGGGCTATACTCAATTTCTCCCCCTTTGTGTCTTAATGCGAGGAGCATTCGTAATAAGGTGAATGAATTAGCTGCGCAAATAGAGGTAAACGAATATGATATGATTGGGATTACGGAAACATGGCTCCAGGGTGGCCAAGGCTGGGAACTTAGCATCCAGGAGCATTCAATATTCAGGAAAGATAGGCAAAAAGGAAAAGGAGGTGGGGTAGCATTGCTGGTTACAGAGGGGATTAACACAATTGTAAGGAAGGATATTAGCTCTGATGATGTGGAATCTGTATGGGTGGAACTGAGAAATACCAAGCGGCAGAAAACGTTAATGGGAGTGGTATATAGACCTCCAAACAGTAATGCAGATGTCGGGGATGGCATTAAAAGGGAAATTAGAGAAGTGTGCAATAAGGGCACAGCAGTTATCATGGTTGACTTGAATCTACAAATAGATTGGGCTAACCAAATTAGTAACAATACTGTGGAGGAGGAATTCCTGGAGTGTATACGGGATGGTTTCCTGGACTAATATGTCGAGGAACCAACTGGAGATCAGGCCATCTTAGACTGGGTATTATGTAATGAGAAAGGAGTAATTAGCAATCTTGTTGTGCGAGGCCCTTTGGGTCGAAGCAATCATAATATGATAGAATTCTTCATTAAGATGGAGAGTGAAGTAGTTGACTCAGAGACTAGGGTCCTGAATTTAACTAAAGGAAACTACGATGGTATGAGGTGCGAGTTGGGTAGGATTGATTGGGGAATGTCAATCAAAGGGTTGACGGTGGATAGGCAATGGCAAACATTCAAAGATCGCATGGATGAACTACAGAATTTGTTCATCCCAGTTTGGCATAAAAGTAAAACAAAAAAGGTGACTCAACCGTGGCTAACAAGGGATATTAGAGGTAGCGTAAGATCCAAGGAGAGGACATATAAATTGGCCAGAAAAAGCAGTAAACCTGAGGATTGGGAGCAGTTTAGGATTCAACAAAGGAGGACAAAGGGTTTAATTAAGAGGGGGGAAATAGAGTATGAGAGTAAACTTTCAGGGAACATAAAAACTGACTGTAAAAGCTTTTATAGATATGTGAAGAGAAAAAGATTGGTGAAGTCAAGCGTAGGTCCCTTGCAGTCAGAATCAGGGGAATTTATAATGAGGAACAAAGAAATGGCAGACCAATTAAATACATACTTTGGTTCTGTCTTCACAAAGGAGGACACAAATAACCTCCCAGAGATTTTGGGGAACTTTTGGCTGAAAATTCAGTAGCCTTAGCGCCTCATTTGAGGCGCTAGAGGGCCTTGCGTCGGAGTTATGGCCAGTAGTGAAATTCCCTGGGGCCCTAAATCAGCGTTGCTCCGGTAGCGCTGCGCCGGCACCGATGACGTCATCGGTGTGCACAGCGTCCCGGTTGCCGTGGTAACCCGCCCGAACTCCGAAATTGAGTTGCGGCTGCCTCGCCCGTGGCAGCCGCAACCAGCGTTTTGTCAGAGGTGCCTTACTGCAGTTAGCGCCGGCGCATTAAAGGCCCCGCGGCGGCCGGCCGCTTTCCCGCCGGCCGCCTGCCCGCAGCTCCCTCCCCGGACTTCTCTCCCCCCCCCCCCGGAACAGATGCAAGCCCGGCACTTGTCCGAGGTGCCGGGCTCATTTTTAAGCAGCTTTGCGCGGGCCGCGGCCGGGTGCAGGCAGCTCCTCCTTAATGGAAGGAGGAGGCCTGCACTTCCCCAGCCTGCCGCACCGCATCGGGTGCCGCAGCGCCGGAATTGCGGCGCGAAACGGCAGTTAGCGCCCTTTTCCAGGCGCTAAGACCCTTCAGTAGCGCCGGCAGCCGTTTGGGCGCGGCGCCACTGAATTTTTGGCGCGCGCAGGGGACTTAGCTCCGGCGCTAAAGCCCTGGCTAAGCCAAAACCCAATTTCTAGGGTCTAATGAAAGGGAGGAACTGATAGAAATCAGTATTTGTAGGCTGATAAATCCCCAGGGCCTGATAATCTACATCCCAGGGTACTTAAGGAAGTGGACCTAGAAATAGTAGATGCATTGCTGGTCATCTTCCAAAATTCGATAGACTCTGGAACAGTACCCATGGATTGGCGGGTAGCTAATGTTACCCCACTGTTCAAAAAAGGTGGTAGAGAGAAAACGGGAAATTACAGACCGGTAAGCCTGACATCGGTAGTGGGGAAAATGCTAGAGTCCATTTTAAAAGATGTAATAGCAGAGCACTTGGAAAACAGTGACCGGATCGGACAAAGTCAACATGGATTTGCAAAAGGTAAATCGTGCTTGACTAATCTACTAGAATTGTTTGAGGATGAAACTGGTAAAATAGATAAGGGAGAACCAGTGGATGTGGTGTATTTGGACTTTCAAAAGACTTTCGATAAGGTCCCACATAAGAGATTATCATGTAAAGTTAAGGCACATGGGATTGTTGGCAAGATATTGACTTGGATAGAGAACTGGTTTGCAGACAGAAAGCAAAGAGTTGGAATAAACGGGTCTTTTTCCAAGTGGCAGGCAGTGACTAGTGTGGTACCGCAGGGATCGGTCCTTGGACCCCAGCTATTCACAATATATATGTTAATGATCTGGATGAGGGAACTAGATGTAATATCTCCAAGTTTGCAGACGACACAAAGCTGGGTGGGCGTGTGTGCTGTGAGGAGGATGGAGAGAAACTCCAGTGTGATTTGGACAGGTTGGGTGATTGGGCAGAAGCATGGCAGATGCAATATAATGTGGATAAATGCGAGGTTATCCATTTTGGTGTCAAAAACAAGAAGGCAGATTATTATCTGAATGGCAATAGATTGGGAGAAGGGGAAGTGCAACGAGACCTGGGCGTCCTTGTGCACCAGTCGCTGAAGGGAAGCATGCAGGTGCAGCAGGCGGTTAAGAAGGCAAATGGTATGCTGGCCTTCGTAGCGAGAGGATTTGAGTACAGGAACAAGGATGTCTTGCTGCAGTTGTACAGGGCCTTGGTGAGACCACATCTTGAGTATTGTGTGCAGTTTTGGTCGCCTTATCTGAGGATGGATGTTCTTGTCATGGAAGGAGTGCAGCAAAGATTCACCAGGCTGATACCTGGGATGGCAGGAATGATGTATGAGGAGAGATTGGGTCGATTGGGCTTGTACTCGCTGGAGTTTAGTAGAATGAGAGGGGATCTCATTGAAACTTATAAAATTCTAACAGGACTAGACAGACTAGATGCAGGAAGGATGTTCCCAATGGTCGGGGAGTCCAGAACCAGGGGTCACAGTCTAAGTATAAGGGGTAAGCCATTTAGGACAGAGATGAGGAGGAATTTCTTCACCCAGAGAGTGGTGAACATGTGGAATTCTCTACCACAGAAGACAGTAGAGGCCAATTCATTAAATATATTCAAGAAGGAGTTGGATATATTTCTTAAGTCTAAAGGGATCATGGGATATGGGAGAAAGCAGGGACAGCGTACTGAATTTGGATGATCAGCCATGATCGCATTGAATGGCGGAGCAGGCTCGAGGGGCCGAATGGCCTACTCCTGCACCTATCTTCAATGTTTCTATGTTTCTATGAAACTGTTTCCAGTGGCAGAAAAGGTGTTGACCAGAGGACATAGATTTAATGCCATTGGCAAAAGAACCAGAGGTGACATGAGGAAAAAATATTTTAAGTTAAGATCTGGAATGCACTGCTTGAAAGGGTGGTGGAAGGAATTGGATAAATACTTGAAAAGGAAAAATTTGCAGGGCTGTGCGAAAAGACCCAGAGATTGGGACTAATTGGATCGCTCTTTCAACGAACTGGCACACACATGATGGGCTGAATGGCCTCCTCCTGTGCTGTATCATTCTGTGATTCTATGGTTTTGAAAGATGAGCATGCTTAATTGTGAAGTAAATCCTCTTAGTCACACGTTCTTAGATCAGGGAAGATCTTCAGCCTTCTTATCCTCTACATGACAAACTTTTCGAAGTGTTTTGCATTGCCATCTGCTTTGTGAATTGAAGGGTGGCAACTGGGACACTAGCAAGCACAATTAGGCTGTGAAGACTTCTGAATAATGAATTACTTTTTAGGGAAAGTTAATTCCCAAAGAAATGTGACGTTGCCTAACTATCCACACAAAAATAGAAACAACAGATGTACTGTTTCATTGATCTTGGATGAAAATCAGAAAAAACACATGAAAGCTTTTTGAGTCGCTAATATGGTCTTTAACTCTATTCATTCATCATAGTCATAGTTGAAATGAAGATGCAGCTGATTCAATGATGACAGAAAAAGACCTATTTTTGTAACACTGGCTTTCAAACCGCCACCTAACTGTGATAATATCTAAGCTCTTCCATCATCTTGCAATCCAATAAATTTTAATAGCAGTGATAAGGATGCCTGTCATTTAAATTACAGCTATTTTAAGACCTACTTTATCATACATAAGCTATCATTTAATTATAATTACTACTTTTTTCAGCATTTCAACTGGCTAGATACTTGTCACCTCCTCAGAAAACTGCAGTTTTTGGCAAGAATTGTTAATATTTTAGATAGCAGGTGCATTAAGCATACATAGCTAGTCAACTGGCAGTGTGAGATTTTTGTGAAATCTGTAGTTAAACAGCATTTCAAATGTCACCTCTTCAGGAAATGAATTAAAATACAATCAATGATATATATAATTGAATGTAATTTTGCCTTGATGACAGGTTTCTTTATCAAAAATCTGTAATTGCCCTGCTGAGAATGTTAGTAGAACTCCAACAGAAAAATAACCCTGTCTATTCTGATTATATTCCCTTCTACTGTAATTAGATTGACGTATCAAAACCGATAATGAGCATCAGTGATGGACAATATTGTCAGAACAACAATGCCCTCAAACAGTTCATGTTTGAGAAGGAAGGTAGATTTGCTCAGCCATGTTTATTTCTATTAAAGTAAGAACAAGCAAAATGTTATTGATTTCATTCCAATATATATTTCAAGCAGCATATCATAACATGCTTTGTTCAGCTACAAATATAAGCCGGGAAACTGCTGTTACGGCATAAATCAGCAGGGAACTGTACATTGTGAGTGCTTTCTGTGACTATATTCGCCTGACCGTTTACTCACCATGCTCATGATTTTGCATATTTGGACTGCTGAATACAAGCTGCTGCCTGCTGCTCGAAGGAGCAATCACAAGACTTCACAGCTGACACTAATTTAAATAGCTGCTTCTGCAATTTAAACTGAAGCATCCTTGCCTTCAGCAATAGTGAAGAGATTTGTGCAAGAAAATGGTGTGGATAATCAAGGTTTCTCACCTGCACCCCACCAATTTTACTGATGCTGCCTTGGAACTCATACTACAGGAAGTGAGGGAAAGGAGGGCTGTCTCCTTTGCCACTTTGTGGATCCTCGACAGAGAAGGGGAAAGTATGCTGTCCCAACATCCAGAGGACCTGTAGCGAAATCTAGTATAAGGGTAAAGCCAAAGAACAGTTCTCTCTTCCTTGTTTTTGTATTCAATGCCCTCATTTACAAAGCCAAGTATTCCATGCGCTTCCTTCAAAGATTTGTGAATATGCACCCCTGGTTCCGTCTGCTCTTGAACCCCCCTCAAAATAGTACCATTTAGATTATACTGCCTCTCCATGTTGTTCCTCTCAAAGTTCATCACTTCACACTTATCCACATTAAATTGCATCTGCCATTTTTCTGCCCATTTCACCAGTCTGTCTATGTCCTTCTGAAGTCTGCTACTATCCTCCTCACTACTTACTACATTGGCAAGTTTTGTTTCATCTGCAAGCTTTGAAATTGTACATATACCCAAGTCCAGGTCATTTATATATAACAAAAAAAGCAATGGCCGGAATTTCCTTTACCTGGGCTGGTTGGGTGCGGGCGGGCGGTGTGGCGGGTCGGGACTCCATTGTTCTTTTCATTGCACTCCTCAGAGCGACTTTCCCTTAATGGCACCTATTAAGGCAGGCTTGCGCGTTTCCCGGCCCTATTAAATGGTGCGGGTCTGATGACGTCATTGACGACTCATTTCCAGCCAAGATATTTAAAGGAGCCTTGGCCACCTTGCATTTGAAGCTTCATCTAGGAGTGTGCGGTCACTACATTTTAGCTTTTGGGCCTTGCTCAGCCTTGCACACATGACTGCGCAGAGGCAGAGGGCTGCACCCAGGTTCTCAGATGATTCCCTGCATATGCTTGTGGAGGGAGTCAGAGCACACAGGGGGGTCCTCTTCCCTTCTGATGGGTGCAAAAGACCTCCCCTAGAGACCAAAAGAGCCTGACTGGAAATAGCAGAGGAGGTCAACAGCAGGGATGTTGTGAGGAGGACCTGGGTGCAGTGCCGGAAGCATTTCAATGATCTCATTATGTACTGGCCGCGCTAGACGCGCTCCTATCTAGTTATCCAGCAAGTTAAACATTCTATTCAAAATAATTCTTCTGAAGCCGGTTGCTGTTTTGAAGCTTTACTTGAACAAATTTGTGAAACTGTAAACAAAGACAAAGTATGTTTTGTACATAAACTGAGTACTACACATTCGATATTACACAAGATATAAACATATTTACAACCGTAGAATAGACTAATTGTATAACTAACTAACATTTGAACTAACTTCTGTAACTATTAAATATTAACCTTTTATAAACATAGTATTATCAAAATATTACTCTGACAACATTGCTATTATGCTAAGAACTAAAGATACTCACAGATATTGCGCTTGGCCTAACATATGAAGTCAGATTACACTGGATTGAAAATCCCTCATGGAATTCTCCATTACTCAAGTCAGGTTCTTCCTGGTAAAACTGCTTCCTGGGGTCAACAGGAAGAAAGGTAGGAATGTCAAATGACCTCTCACAGGAAGAAAGGAACAAAGGTCAAATGACCTCACACAGGAAGAAAGGAACAGATGACCTTTCCAGCATACAAACTGTTAACACAGTAACCGCCACCAGAGGGTGTTATTGCATGTAAAAACATCCAGGATGACACAATGTCCATCGGTCCAGAACACTCCCCGTCTGGGGTAATTAACGACTCCACATAGTCCAAACTCTACTTGTCACTGGAGTCCTCTGGCGACAAAAGAAGAACCACCTCAGAGACAGTCCGTTGGTGTCGACGATAGGATGCAGCTTCCGTAGACTGCTGTGAGGGGGTAGGTTGCGTTCTGCTATGTACAGTTCCAATCTGGGTATGGTGAGGTCTGGCTGGTGCGTCAACTTGCCTCTATCAAAGACGAAGCCGATTTTGCTTTGTCCTTCTTGAGTGGTGACCTTCAGATAAGCCACACTTGCAATGGCCTTAGCGGATGCGTCTGCAAAGACACAAAGCTCTTTGAATTGGGCATTTAAGGGAGAGAAAGACGAATAGCAGCGAGGTATTCGGATCTCCTGTAAGTCTTGGAGTGAGTCTCTCCATCTGTCCCACTCTGCTTCCATCTCTTCAGGGAGAGGTTAATCCCACTCTTCAGCATGTGTGGAGAGTTCCCTGAGGAGCAGCCTGCCTTGTATGGTGACAGGGGCTAAGAAGCCAAGAGGGTCGTATAGGCTGTTGACTGCAGAGAGCACTCCTCTACGTGTGAAGGGTTTCTTGGCGTCTAGGACTTGGAACGTGAACGTGTCTGTTGCTATGTTCCACGACACCCCTAGGCTACGCTGTAGGGGGAGGTCATCAGTGAAGAGGTCGAGGTCTTTGACGTCTTTAGCACGATCTTCAGGGGGGAATGCCTCCATCACTGCTGGTCTGTTAGAGGCTATCTTATGCAGCCTGAGGTTGGATAGTGCAAGTAGTTCCTGGGCTCGTCCGAGGGTACTGATGGCCTCTGCTTCGGTCGGGAATGACTTCAGTGCGTCGTCGACATAGAACTCTCGTTCAATGAACCCTCTCACATCACTGCCAAAGTCGTCTTCTTCTTCCTTGGCAGCCCCCCCTCAGTCCGTATATGGCGACAGCAGGGGATGGGCTATTCCCAAAGACATGGACACGCATTCTGTAGTCCACAATGTCTCTATTAGGGTCATTGTCCCGATACCACAGGAAGCGGAGGAAGTCTCTGTGGTCTTCTCTCACCACGAAGCAATGAAACATGTGCTGGATATCGGCAGTGATGGCGACGGGCTCTTTCCTGAATCTCATGAGCACTCCCAAGAGGCTGTTGTTAAGATCGGGCCCTGTGAGGAGTACGTCACTGAGAGAGACGCCCTGATATGGTGCACTGGAGTCAAACACCACGCGGATCTGACTACTGCATGGGGTAAGGTAGCTTGGACGACCATTCTCCAAGATGGAAGTCTTGAGTGTGCTCACCTGAGATGGCTTGTGAGCGCCCTTGAGGCACACATCTCCAACAACGACCCAGCCGAGGTCTAGCCTTTGGGCGAAAGGGGCGTCATGTGGACCGTTGATCTGCTCCCTTATCTTATGTACCCTCAGGATGTCTCTTCCCAACAACAGAAGTATGCTTGCATCTGGGTCAAGTGGTGGGATCTCGCCTGCAATGCGTCTCAGATGACGGTGATGACGAGTTGCATTCGGAGTGGGAATCTCGGAACGGTTGTCGGGGACTTGATTACATTCGATGAGTGTAGGAAGGGGGAGACTAATCTTCCCGCCGACTGACTCAACAACGTAACCGCAGGCCCTCCTGCCGGCTGTCTCTGAAAGTCCAGCACATGTCTTCAGCGTGTAAGGCGACGGACTTCCTTTGATCTTGACGATGTTGAAGAACTCGGATCTTGCTAGAGAATGATTGCTTTGTTCATCTAGTATGGCATACATCTTTTCAGATTCCTGGCGACATCCTGCAGGGTACACACTAACGAGGCATATCTTGGAGCATGCTCTTGCGCTCACTCCTTCTCCACACACCTCGGTGCACCTGGGTGTAATCACCGTACCAGCAGCTCCCTCTCTCTCCCCGCCATGCTCTGATGTGGGAGGAGGCGTTTCTGACTTCCAAGGAGCTGGGCCTGGGTGTAGTGCTGAAACGTGCCGATCACTTTCACATTCAGTGCATTTTGCATCCACCTTGCAGTTCTTGGCGAGATGGCTCGTGGACGAGCAGCACCTGAAACATATAGAGTTCTCTTTAAGATATTGTTTCCGATCTTCGAAGGACATCTCCCTGAAGCCTCTGCACTTCTTTAAAGGATGGGGCATGTTGTGCATAGGGCATTGTTTGCTCATATCCTCAGGTTTCTTCTGAATCTTTGTGTGCTCAGTTGAGGACACTTGCATTTTGTGGACAGATATTGGTGTCTTTCCATGTCTGTCGAACTTGTCTCTTCTGGCAAGTGCTGGTTGGGAGGAGAAGAAGTTGAAGCTGGGGTCGTTCCTGGCTTTGGCTTCTTTACGGATGAATTTAACGAACGCAGAGAATGGTGGGAACGCCACGTTGTGCTTTAGCTTGAACTTTGATCCAAACGTTATCCACTTCTCCTGCAGGTTAAATGGAAGCTTCTCAATGATGGGACTTACCCCTCTGGAAGTGTCTAAGTACGATAGACCGGGTAGGTAGCCGTCCTGCTTTGCGGCTTCGAGTTCCGACAGCAGATCTCCAAGGTCGCGGAGCTTCTGGGGTTCCTTACTCGTCAACCTCGGAAAGTTCACCAAGCTGTCAAAGAGAGCCCTTTCAATGTCTTCGGGCGAGCCATAGCTTTCTTCCAGCCTCACCCAAGCCTTCTTCAACCCCTCTGGCAGCTGCCCCACATTGGCCGCTTTTATCCTGCAGGCCTGTCCGGCGGACTCTGGGCCGAGCCACTTGATAAGGAGGCCGAGCTCTTCTCCTGCCGACAGGTCTAAGCCCGATATGGCATCGTGGAAGCAGGACTTCCAAGCCCGATAATTCTCTGGCCTGTCATCAAACTTGATTAACCCCGAAGTCACCAGCTGGGTGCGTGCAAGGTATTTGGTGAGGTCATAGGTGCTGGGACCTGGGCCAGGGTTGCCTTGGCTGGGGGCTCTGTTGGGGGTCTCAAGGGACCAAGAGGGGATTTGCCTCCGACTTTCTCTATTCGGCGTCCTATTCCTTTACACTGTGTCTTCCGTTCTGCTAGCGGAGACTCTGCGGCTTGAGGCACGCCGTCTGCTTTGACCTTGGTTGGCAACTTGTGGCATGTTATACGAAGTGTTTGCGTCTATAGAGATGTGCGGGCCTCCATCCCTTTCTCCTGCAAACTTTATGTCGGCATGGTCGCTCACGTAATCTATGGTGCGCTGTCGTGGACTCTGCCACAGAACGGGAATTAAAGGTTTGTAAGCTGTCTCGGGATCAGCTCCCTCCAAAATTGCCTCGAATACTTGTGTCTCGGCTAATGCAGCATCTATCTCTTTTTGTTGCTGCAGAGCGTCTAATGTGGCTTGGAGACGGGCCTGTTCCGCTTGGCGTTCCACTTGGTGATGGGCCTGTTCCGCTTGGAATTCAGCTTGGAGTCTGGCCTGTTCTGCTTGGAGTCGGGCCTGTTCTGCTTGGGGTTCAGCTTGGAGACAGGCCTGACTTACTTTTATTTCTATTTCACTGTCCGTATGCGCAGCTCTGGCTTGAGCTGCTATTAGTTTAGCCCGTGCTTTGGCGAGGGCTATGCTTATTCTAGAACCGCCCGATGACCGTGAGCCAACTTGCGACCTGTAGTAACCGGTGCTTATAGACCGATTGTCACGTTCTACAGTTTCGTCTGCCTGTTTAAGGTCTTCTACTTGCTGCAAAGCATTTTCGTTATTATCTTCTGACATGTTGATGTGAGGTAGACGTGCTCTACGAGGTTAAGGCTTACTCCGGGTTCCTCCTGCTCTGCTCTTCACAGCTAGCCGTATTGCTATCTTTTCACTGATATCTTTTCACTGATATCTTTTCACTGCTAGCCGTATTGCTATCTTTTCACTGTACTGGCCGCCCTAGACGTGCTCCTATCTAGTTATCCAGCAAGTTAAACATTCTATTCAAAATAATTCTTCTGAAGCCGGTTGCTGTTTTGAAGCTTTACTTGAACAAATTTGTGAAACTGTAAACAAAGACAAAGTATGTTTTGTACATAAACTGAGTACTACACATTCGATATTACACAAGATATAAACATATTTACAACAGTAGAATAGACTAATTGTATAACTAACGAACATTTGAACTAACTTCTGTAACTATTAAATATTAACCTTTTATAAACATAGTATTATCAAAATATTACTCTGACAACATTGCTATTATGCTAAGAACTAAAGATACTCGCAGATATTGCGCTTGGCCTAACATATGAAGTCAGATTACAGTGGATTGAAAATCCCTCATGGAATTCTCCATTACTCAAGTCAGGTTCTTCCTGGTAAAACTGCTTCCTGGGGTCAACAGGAAGAAAGGTAGGAATGTCAAATGACCTCTCACAGGAAGAAAGGAACAAAGGTCAAATGACCTCACACAGGAAGAAAGGAACAGATGGCCTTTCCAGCATACAAACTGTTAACACAATAACCGCCACCAGAGGGTGCTATTGCATGTAAAAACATCCAGGATGTCACAATGTCCATCGGTCCAGAACACATTAGATCAGGAAAGGTGAGTGCAAAGCCACACTCAACTTCATCCTGCTGTGCCTCTCATCACATCCCCATCACTCTGCCTTCCCAACTCTACTCCTGCACATCCTTACTCACACCAACAGACCTTGCATGTCCACCCATCCCTTGCTCTCTAGCTGCATAATCACATCCCCATCTGACTTAGCACCCCTCAAACTCACCCTCATCCTAATGCAGTCATACCAACTAACAACACACAAGGAGACCATTTGGCATTGGCACCCCACTGCATCATAATCACACTCTACAGATGTAACCCATCCATTCCTTACACTCATTCCATCACTCTCACTTGAACTTCTCTTCTTTCCCTCCTTGCAGGAGAAGAGAGAGAGAGGGAGAGAACCAGAGGTGGCCCTCCATCACTGGCCACGTTGACTCCAGCAGAGGAGGTCGCCCTGGATGTCTCAGGAGTTGCAGAGCAGCTGTACATGGGAGATGGAAAGCAGGGGACATCTCAGCAACCTGGTGACAGAATTACATCTCATACAGGCATAAAGCAGTCTCTCATTTGGGGACTGATGTCATCAGCCAGTGAATGCTCATCGTGTTCATAATGGTATCATTACCCATTCTTCATATTAAATTTCTAAATAATCTCTTTACTCTCCCACAGGTCCATCAAGAGCACCCCCACTGTCCAGGCGGAAGAGGAAGATGACTCTTCAGAGGAGCCTGCAGTCTCTAAGGATACAGTGTCATCAGACATAAGTGCACCCAGCACCAGCACAGACACACACCTCAGTGGATCCTATGTGAGATAGAGTAGTGTTGTCACCTGGTGTCTCACATGTCACAAGTGAGCAATAGCAGATGTTGGAGACAGGGACAGCAATGGAGACTCCTCGCCAGAGATCACAGGAAACTCCCAGCTTTGCTCAGCTGCATGCAGACGCTGAGCCTTGTGGGCCATTGAGAAAGAGGTCAGTCCTGGAGGTGCAGGAAGACGTGCAGCAGGCTCTGACAGGTTTTGTGACTGTGATGTCTGCAAATGTTCAGAAAATGGAGGAGTCCATCTCCAACATGAGCACCACTGTGTTATAGGCGATGGCAACTGTAGGCTTGTCTATGGAAAGGATGGCCACCTGCATGGAGCAGCTAATGCGCCACTCACATGAGCACATGCTATTTATGATGAATAGATGGCAGAGGCTCATTGACGTCCCTCCTAGAGAGGAGTTCTATGTAGACGTGGGTCCTCATGGCCCCACTGCTGTGCAGCAAAGTGCTCTCCAGCTCCTTGCTAGCAGAGAAGTGCGGCTGGCCCATGAGAGGGATGATGGTGAGAATGGAAATGGAAGTGGGGGCTCCTCTCAAAGCACTCACACTTCTCCCCCATTGCCTCCCCCTCAGTCAGAGCCCTAGATGCCTTCTGGGATCCCGATGGCCGAGTCTGCCCCTGCACAGTCGCAGGAGGAGCGGACTTTGGCGAGGCCATCAGAGGCTCCAAAACCCAGAGGACGTCCACCAAAAGTGTCAATGCAGTCGCAGCAGGGAAGTGGGAAGGCTGCCTCTATCTCTGCTGAAGCCACAGGGGTAGCACCTCGTAGAAGCACGTGTAAGAGAAAGATGACCCACAAGTAGGTGCACAAACGTAAGCACATGGGTGTTTAAAGAATTGTTTCTGTTAAGATTCTATTACTCTTATGGTACATATAAAACTATTTATTTTCACCACTTTTCGGCCATGCCCACTTTTGTCTGCTACTTTGGAAGTTGCTTCGTGAGTTGGAGTGAATGGTGAGTCATAACGTTACCTCCAGCAATGGGGGTCAGTGTGAAAGTAATAGCTTGGTCATTGAAGGGATGCTTTATGGTGTTGTTGTGGGGTGGGGGGGGTGGGGAACCTGACACAGCATGTAGCAGCCATATGGGTGACAGCCACTGGTAAGGCATGTCCACCAGGTTCTCTAGGCAGCAGTCTTGTTCCAGCAAGCTACAAATGTCTGTGATGACCTGGCATGATAGCCTGAGCCTCCTTTAGCACTGCTGTTCAGTCATATTGAGGAAGCTCATCCCCTGTCCTGTGGAGCATCAAATCATTGAGGAGAAGGTTGGTGGTGTTGTTGTTGCTGCTGCTGGTTTTGGGGCTCATCCTCATCCAATTCTGAGGACCAAGGTGAGACAGTATAAATGGCACCCATGCCGATGTAATGGATGGCAGGTCAGAGAAGCAATCTGTCAATGGTGTGATAGGTAGTAGCAATGAGGTGAGAGTAGTTTCCATATTTGCAGAAAAGACTTGCAAATTTTGAGACCTAAATCGGTGCTGAAAATGCACCCAGCAACAGCATTTCCCTTAGGAAAGTATGCAGGTGTCAGGTGACAGTATTTATTGTGCTTTCCATGCTCTGAAGTAATGACTTTGATCAATTGCCACTGAACTTCGGTCTCAGCTTGACAGACGTGGTTCCCGAGCCACGTGATTGCCATGATCATGCAGTGAAATTCAAAAGGTATGGTTAAAAAGATGGTTAAGGGTCTGACAACAAGCTGATAATGATCATAGAAACATAGAAACATAGAAGATAGGAGCAGGAGTAGGCCATTCGGCCCTTCGAGCCTGCTCCGCCATTCAATGAGATCATGGCTGATCATCCAAATTCAGTACCCTGTCCCTGCCTTCTCCCCATATCCCTTGATCCCTTTAGCCTTAAGAAATATATCCAAATCTTTTTTGAATATATTTAATGAACTGGCCTCCACCGCCCTCTGTGGCAGAGAATTCCATAGGTTCGCCACTCCCTGGGTGAAGAAATTCCTCCTCATTTCAGTCCTAAATGGCTTACCCCTTATCCTTAGACTATGACCCCTGGTTCTGGACTCCCCGGCCATCATAAACATCCTTCCTGCATCTAGTCTGTCCAGGCCTGACAGAATTTTATAGGTTTCGATGAGATCCCCTCTCAATCTTCTAAACTCCAGTGAGTATAAGCCCAATCGACACAATCTCTCCTCATACGTCATTCCTGCCATCCCAGGTATCAGCCTGGTGAATCTTCGCTGCACTCCTTCCATGGCAAGAACGTCCTTCCTCAGGTAAGGTGACAAAAACTGCACACAATACTCAAGGTGCGGTCTCACCAAGGCCCTGTACAACTGTAGCAAGACATCCTTGTTCCTGTACTCGAACCCTCTTCCTACGAAGGCCAACATACCATTTGTCTTCTTAACCGCCTGCTGCACCTGCATGCTTACCTTCAGCGACTGGTGCACAAGAACACCCAGGTCTCTTTGCACTTCCCCTTCTCCCAATCTATTGCCATTCAAATAATAATCTGCCTTCCTGTTTTTGCCACCAAAGTGGATAACCTCACATTTATCCACATTATAGTGCATTTGCCATGTTTCTGCCCAATCACTCAATCTGTCCAAATCGTACTGGAGTTTCACGACATCCCCCTCACAGCTTACCCTCCCACCCAGCTTTGTGTCGTCTGCAAATTTGGAGATATCACATCCAATTCCCTCTTCCAGATCATTAATATATATTGTGAACAGCTGGGGTCCTAGGACCGATCCTTGCGGTACCCCACTAGTCACTGCCTGCCACTTGGAAAATGACCCGTTTATTCCAACTCTTTGCTTTCTGTCCGCCAACCAGTTCTCTATCCAAGTCAATACCTTGCCCCCAATCCCATGTGCCTTAATTTTGCACGCTAATCTCTTATGTGGGACCTTATCGAAAGCCTTCTGAAAGCCCAAATACACCACATCCACTGGTTCTCCCTTATCTATTTTACCAGTTACATCCTCAAAAAATTCCAGTAGATTAGTCAAGCATGATTTACCTTTTGTAAATCCATGTTGACTTTGTCCGATCCTGTCACTGCTTACCAAGTGCACTGCTATTACATCTTTTATAATAGATTCTAGCATTTTCCCCACTACCGATGTCAGGCTTACCAGTCTATAATTCCCTGCTTTTTCTCTACCACCTTTTTTGAATAGTGGGGTAACATTAGCTACCCTCCAATCCATGGGTACTGTTCCAGAGTCTATCGAGTTCTGGAAGATGACCAGCAATGCATCTACTATTTCTAGGGCCACTTCCTTAAGTACCCTGGGATGTAGATTATCAGGCCCTGGGGATTTATCGGCCTTCAGTCCCATCAATTTTCCTAACACCATTTCCCTACAAATACTGATTTCTTTCAGTTCCACCCTTTCTTCAGGCCCTATGTTCCCCGGCATCTCTGGGAGGTTATTTGTGTCCTCCTTTGTGAAGACAGAACCAAAGTATGAATTTAGTTGGTCTGCCATTTCTTTGTTTCCCATTATAAATCCCCCTGATTCTGACTGCAAGGACCTACGCTTGACTTCACCAATCTTTTTCTCTTCACATATCTATAAAAGCTTTTACAGTCAGTTTTTATGTTCCCAGCTAACTTACTCTCATATTCTATTTTCCCTTTCTTAATTAATCCCTTTGTCCTCCTTTGTTGAATCCTAAACTGCTCCCAATCCTCAGGATTATTGCTTTTTCTGACCAATTTATATGTCAAAATTAGGTCACCCACCTATGCCATTTGGGTCGCTGCTGCGCTGGCAAATGCGCATGAGGGATGACGGTGGGTGCCCGACCCACTCCGATTTATTTCCACTTTCACTCCCAACCCGCCTGCAATCCTGCCGCATGGACGAATGAAAATTCTGGCCAATGTTCCTAATACTGATCCTTATGGGGCCCCACTACATATTTATCTCCAGTCAGAAAAACATCTGTTCACCACTGTTCTCTACCTCCTATAACTTAGACAATTTCACACCCAAATTACCACCGCCTCTTTAATACCATGTGCTTGTATTTTCTGAATAAGTCTGTAATGTGGTACATCCTTTGTGACTGTGACAAAGGTAAACTATTCCTCCCCGGCCTTTGAAAGTCCATATATACAACATCTACTGCACTACCTTCATCAACCCTTTCAACATCATCAAAGAGCTCAATCAGGTTAGTCAGGCATGAGTTGCCTTTACAAATCCACGCTGCTGTCTTTTATTTTCCAAATGAGAATTAATTTTGTCCTTGACAATGATCTTTGATAGTTTTCCCACCACTGATACCAAGAGGCTGTTTCGTGTATGCATGCCATAAAGTGTCTCCTCATAACCTATTACTCAATTCCTGATGCCTCATCCTAATATTTTATATGATCTTATAGACCTTAATTTAGCATCATTTGTAGATATTTACTGGAGTCTATCATCAGAGATAGATTTACTGATCACGGGCAGGTATGAGCTGATCAAAAAGACTCAGTATGGATTTGTGAGGAGTAACTCTTGTCCGACTGATCCATTGAATTTTTTGAGGAGGCCACTAGCATGGTGGATAGGAAAGGGTGTAAGAATATTGTCAATCGGGACTTCCAGAAGGCATTTGATAATGTTCAACACAAGAGATTATTAGCAATAATGAAAGTGCACGGAATTAGGCACATCCTTGTGACAGAGGCTGGTAATTGGTTTGGAGGTAGGAGACAAAGAGTAGGGTTAAAGAGAACATTCTCTAATTTGCGGGATGTGACAAGCCATGTTCCCGAGGGATTTGAACTGAGGCATCAGCTTTTCACCATCTATATCAATGACTTGGATAAAGGTGAGTTGGATATCCAAGCTTTCAGATGACACTAAATTAGGAGGCACAGTAAGTTGTGTAGATGGGAGCAGAAAGTTACAAAAGGACATATTAAGTGAGTGGGAAAAACTAAGGCTGATGATCTTCAATGTGGGAAAATGTTATCTGAAAAACAATTCAGAATTTGTTCTTAATGGTGAGAGACTGGGAGCTGTGGACGAACATAGGGATTTAGATGTCCATGTACACAGATCACTAAAAGCTAGTGCACAGGTACACAAAGTAATCAAAAAGGCTAATGGAATGCCGGCCTTTATCTCAGGTGGTTGGAATACAAAAGTGAGGAAGTAATGATTCAGTTGTACAGAGCCTCAGTCAGACCCTTCTGTGTTCAGTCGGCACTGAACTTCAGGAAATATATATTGGCCATGGAGAGGGTATAGTGCAGCTCACCAGAGTGATACTGGGGCTTGAAGGGTTGAATTATTTGGGCAGTTTGCATAAACTTGACTTGTATTCCCTTGGGTTTAGAACTTTGAGCTGTGGTCTAATTGAGGTCCTTAAAATGATAAAGGGTTTATATAGCGTAGATACAGAGAAACTGTTTCATCTGGTGGGGCAAGCCAGAACAGGGCACAAACTTAAAATTAGAGCTAGAACATTTAGGAGTGAAATCAGCAAACACTTTTTCACACAAAGGGTAGCAGAAATCTGGAAATTGCTCCCACAAAAGGCTGTGGCTGCTGAGATAATTGAAAATTTGAAGACTGAGATCAATAGTTTGTTGTTGGGTAAGGGTATCAAGGTATATAGATCAAGGGCAAGTAAATTGAGTGGAGATACTGATCAACCATGATCTAATTGAATGGTGGAACAGGCTCAAGAGGCGCAATTGCCTACTTTTGTTCCTATGATTGCAGGTATCTTTCAACATGGTCATTCCACCAATGATCTTTGCCTATAATATGCATCTCTGGAGCTCTGCACTTGAACACCTTGGTAAATCATTGCCTTGAAAGCACTCCCATCCTTGCATCTCTTCCATCATTAAAGCTTGCTTCAAGCAACTTTTAACATTCTACAAAGCCTAAATCCAAAACTTGAATACTGCTACAATTTTGAAGGAGGCTCTTGGAGTAGCTTTCCTGGTCAGGATACAAGAGAAAGATTGCTGTCTTATTGGCAATCCCTCTCTCTTCTAGCCTCTAACTTTACTCCATTGAAACCTTTCTTGTCTTTCCTCATTTTATTGATACAAATATAGTCAGTGATCTTCTGAAACTTCCTCTGATTTTATCTAAACTGCACATATGCTGTACTAAGTGCTTTTCTTCGACTTTATATCTCCACTGTCTTAAAATCTGTTCTTTCTCAGGACCTCATTCACTCTTTCCTTCCTCCTAAAATTGTCAGTCTTGTAAAATTCAAGCTTGGCATCACCTGATCACCACTTCCTGAGTTACCTTGCATCCTCTTTAGTCTTTTCAAGTTTGGTGACATCCTGCACTATGACACTATGGTTGTTGAATAATAAAAAAAACAACATAATCCTGACAGATATTTCTCTTTCCTAGCCCAGGGGCACTGCGGCCAATGGCAACGCCCCCTTCTGCTGCCTCAGCTGCGACCAACTAGCAGAAATCGGGCTAGTCTTTCTGTCTCAGATCCACACTGGGAAGTGAATCTACAAATGAAGCTATCTGGACAGCCTACTAGCAGCAGATTAACATGGTGAATACAAAATTCCCTTGGCAGGTACATGCAACCAATCATTAGCTCACATAGGAAATCCATACAATGCTGTTTGTAAAAGAAATTCCTTTTGTTGTGAATGCATATGTCAGTGGGAAATGTGCAGACGAGAGCCAAACAATTGTGAGTTCCTGAACTCGCATGCTTCCGTCTGCTGAGTTGAATATATGTTTTTTTGCCATGCCTTCCTGCCTCGAACAGAATGTGCATGACATTGGTTATACGTTTACATTTGTTCACTAATAATGTTGGTCATTAAGGAACCCTGCTGTCCACATGGCACTGAGAAAATGGCTCCAAGCAGCTTCTGCGAGGCTGTCCATTGTATTTTTGCAACTTATGTCTGTTGCTGTGCTGCCACTTTCTTCTACGCTAATTGAAAGAAATTCTCTGCACAAAATTTGAATACAGTACCACCAATTTGTACACCTGTCATGTGATGTAAATGTCTTTTATCCACATTTGTTCTCTTTATGGTGATGTGTTGTGTGTTTCTTTTAACCCTTATCCTATGATATCTTCTAAATCAGAGGTTCCCCAACTCTTTTTGCTGAGACCCACTTTGAGGATTCACGAGCCAGGCAACTCCACACTCTTTCTAAGAAACAGTGGGCTAGATTTTCAGTTGCTTGCGCCAGCAGTTAGCGCCTTAAGAGAAGTGATTATCGGGCGCTATGCGTGTAGCGCCCGGGCGCAGTGCAGTTTGCACCCCGCCCCAAATTAAGTTGCCCGTTAGCGCCGGCGCAAAGTTTAGCGGCCGCCCGGATGCGCGCACAGAAAATGACGTCACATCCTCGTGCAACGCCCTTTGGCCGCCCCGAATCCAAACTTCAGTCGGACCGCCCCATTGTGCGGCTGGCATCCAGAGCGTTTGTAAAATGGAACGCAACACACCCTGGGGAGCGCAAATTAAAGGGCACTCCTCCTGCACTATAACCGGCAGTCTGCATGTGTTGTCTGGAAGGATCCAGTGTGTTGTTGTGAACGGTGTATTTATGTTTCCAGCCACCACCACCACCACCTCCTCCTCCTCCTCCTCCTCCTCCTCCTCCTCTTTTCCCCCCCCAGACTCTGCCTTTGAAAAAAACACATGCACCCTTCCCCTTTAAGAGCTCACTGGCACCAGAGTGTCTGCCGTGCGCTGCGCCCGAGCTCGGGTGTTGCGCTCTGCACCGCCGGCTTAGCGCCTAAAGATAGTAGTGGAACGCCTCTTTTAGTGCTCCACCAACCTCTTAGGGCGAAGCCACTGAATTTCCAGCAACGGGGCGCTACTTTGGGGCGGGCGCTAACTTCGGGCGGGCGCTAAGGTTAGCGCCCCAAAACTGTCTATACTGAAAATCTAGCCCAGTATTTTTCCAAAGAACAAGAGGATCTTATTTTCTCAGCTGACTTAACATATTGCTTAAGAAAGAAAACAACATAACTAGCACTAATCAGTATGATACTACTGAATAAACTTGAACATATCACCCGGATAAGCCTACTAGTGTACAATTAGTGGCATCTCAGTTTGATGTCAGAAAGTTTCAACTTTGAATCAGTCCCAACATTCAAGCGGCTTCGATACTTGTTTTGGATGTAAGTCAGTGAAGAAAATCTCACTTCACACAGACACGTTGAGGTAAAGTGAACAAGTATTTCAACAGTTCTTTGGGACAACTCAGGAAACTTTTTTGAATTGAGAGCCAAAACTTATGAAGAGTCATGGCTTTAAAATTATCTCTCAACTCAGAATCAACAGCACCCTCGATCAAATTCTATTTTAAACTCACAGCAATCTTGGCCTGTGCTACAAAGTCCTCTGAAAATGGATTTCGACCTAGGCAAAATCTAAAACCTAAGGCGAGGCAATGACTATCTCCAACAAGCAAGAGTCTAACCACCGCCCCTTGACATTCAATGGCATTACCATCACCAAATCCCCCACCATCAATATCCCGGGGGTTACCATTGACCAGAAACTTAACTGGACCAGCCACATGAATACTGAGGCAACAAGAGCAGGTCAGAGGCTAGGTATTCTGCAGTGAATGTCTCACCTCCTGACTCCCCAAAGCCTTTCTACCATCTACAAGGCAGAAGTAAGGAGTGTGATGGAATACTCTCCACTTGCATGGATGAGTGCAGCTCCAACAGCACTCAAGAAGCTCGACACCATCCAGGACAAAGCAGCCCACTTGATTGACACCCCATCCACCACCTGAAACATTCACTCCCTCCACCACCGGCGTACAGTGGCTGCAGTGTGTACCATCTACAAGATGCACTGCAGCAACTCACCAAGGCTTCTTCAGCAGCACCTCCCAAACCCGCGACCTCTTCCACCTAGAAGGACAAGGGCAGCAGATGCATGAGAACACCACCACCTCCAATTTCCCCTCCAAGTCACACACCACCCTGACTTGGAAGTATATTGCCGATCCTTCATTGTCACTGGGTCAAAATCCTGGAACTCCCTACTTAACAGCACTGTTGGAGTACTTTCACCACATGGACTGCAGTGGTTCAAGAAGACGGCTCGCCACCACTTTCTCAAGGGCAATTGGGGATGGGCAATAAATGCTGGCCTTGCCAGCGATGCCCACATCTCCTAAATGAATTTTTAAAATGTTCTTGGAGAGATAGTGATGAGGAGATAATCAAATGGTTAGTCATGTTACTGGTTACAGGCAAACAAAATGACATTTGTTTATTCAAATTTACTGGGGACATTGGGGCCTAGAAATTCGGTTGTGGGTCCGCCAGGGCTTTAGCGCCCGAAATTTTGCGCTGGCGTTAATGCCGCTGCGCCCGACGAAAATTCGGTTGCCCCGGGCCCAGACGGCGGCGGGCGCTAATGGAGGGTTTTTGCGCCTCACTATGGGCGTTCAGTGCAGTTTTGAGGCGCTAATCCCCCGCTGCGGCACCCGAGGCGGTGCGGCAGGCTGGGGTACTGCAGGCCTCCTCCTTCTGTTAAGGAGGAGCTGCCTGCAGCCGACCGCTGGCCGGTCGATTCGCCCGACAAATCAGCCCGGCACCTCGGGGAAGAGCCGGGCTCGCGGGCCACACACATCAGTGCTGCGGGGGGGTGGTGGAGGAGTCTGGGGAGGGAGGTGCGGGCAGGTGGCCGCCGGGAAAGCGGCCGGCCGCCGCTCCACCTTTATGCGCCGGCGCAAAGGTGTGTAACATTCCTTTCAACAATCGTTGGTTGCGGCTGCCACGGGCAAGGCGGCCGCAACTGAATTTGGGCTTGGGGCCGGGTTACCACGGCAACCGGGATGCTGCGCACACCGATGACGTCATCGGTGCCGGCGCAGCGCTACCGGCTAACGCCGATGGTAGGGCCCAACGCAATTTCGTTACCAGCTATAATTCCGGTGCAAGACCCTCTAATGCCTCTAATTGGGCGCTAACCCCACCGAATTTCTAGGCCTGGTTCTTCAGAATTAGCCTAAAAAATCACCGTGCTTAGAAGTTAAGAAAACCACTAAGCAGAAATGTTGTTGGCACTATATAACTGATGAGACTGTGAAGTTTGGTGTTTGATAATTGTGAAGTAATGGAGCATTGTTTGAAGCATAAATTTGAAGATATTGATCCCACAGAAAGAACAAGTAGACCTGGGGGGAAAAAATTGGGAACTGCAACCCTTCCTCCTTGGAATTGGGATTTACATTTACTGGTTCTGGTGAAAATGCTGGACTGCATTTTGTTGTTTATGCTTAAATACTTGCTCAGGATAGCATGAAACCAAGCACATCACCTGGAGACCAAACATCCCTCAAAGATAAACCACAATATTTTTTCAAATACAATCTCTTTCAACGAAAAGGACAGATGAACATCATTGAAAATCTGCCAAGCACTTGAGGCGTCCTGTGTTGTCTCATCAATTAGCAGGAAGTGGAAAATCTCATACAATTGGTAAAAGTCTTCAACTGCCAGAAGTGATTGAAATGGCATCAATAATGTGTGGAAGGAAATAAAAACAAAATGCTGGAAATACTCAGCAGGTCAGGCAGCATCTGTGAAGAGAGAAACCGAGTTAACGTTTCAGGTCGATGACCTTTCGTCAGAACTGGAAAAATGCAGGAAATGGAACAGATTTTTAAGCATGTGTAGGAGCTGGGAAAGGGGAAAGGAGATGAAAGAACAAAAGGGAAGGTCTGTGACAGGATAGAAGGCAGGGGCAGTTAAGAGACATTAAGAGACATTAATGATATTCAAGGCAAAAGGAGATGGTAATGGGACAGGTTAAGAAATAAAAGATGGCTCTAGATGAAGTGTATTTTGTGCTGGCAGAATGAAAGACAGCTGCCATGTGGGAGAGAAGAAAAGAAAACACAAACAAAAAAAAACAACAACAAAAAAACAAAAAAAATGGTATGGAAAAAATATATATATGATAGGGGCTGAGGTTATGATCTGAAATTGTTGAACTCTATGTTGAGTCCAGAAGACTGTAAAGTGCCTAATTGAAAGATGAGGTGCTGTTCCTTGAGCTTACACTGAGCTTCTGTGGGACAATGCAGGAGGCCGAGGATGGTGAGGTCTGAGTGGGAATGGAACTGTGAATTGAAATGACAGGCGACCGGAAGCTCGGGGTCCCCCTTACGGAGTGAACGGAGGTGTTCCGCAAAGCGGTCACCCAATCTGCGTTTGGGTAGGGGACGTAGAGGAGACCGCATCGTGAGCAGCGAATGCAGTATACTAAATTGCAAGAAGTACAAGTAAATCACTGTTTCACCTGGAAGGGGTGTTTGGGGCCCTGGAAATTGGGAAGGGGGTAGGTGTAAGGGCATGTGTTGCATCTCCTGTGCTTGCACGGGAAGGTGCCGGGTGAAGGGGAAGGGGTTTTAGGGGTGAAAGAGAAGTGGACCAGGGTGTCGCGGAGGGAGCGGTACCTTCAAAATGCTGAAAGGGGAGGTGAGGGGAAGATATTTTTGGTGGTGGGATCATGCTGGAGGTGGAGGAAATGGCAGAGGATGATCCGTTGAATGTGGAGGCTGGTGGGGTGAAAGGTGAGGACAAGGGTAACCCCATCGTGGTTCCGGGAGGAAGGGGCAGGGGTGAGGGCAGGGGTGAGGGCAGAAGTGTGGGAGATAGAATGGACACAGCCGAGGGCCGTGTTAACCACAGTAGAGGGGAATCTTCAGTTGAGGAAAAAGGAAGACATGTCAGAAGCACTGGTATGGAAGGTGGCATCATCAGAGCAGATGCAGCGGAGACGGAGAAACTGGGAGAATGGAATAGAGTCCTTACAGGGAGCGGGGTGGGAGGAAGTGTAGTCCAGGTAGCTGTGGGAGTCAGTGGGCTTGTAGTGAATGTTTGTCAATAACCTATCCCCAGAGATGGAGACGGAGAAGTCGAGGAAGGGAAGGTTAGGGAAGAGTCGGAGATGGACCATGTGAAGGTGAGGGCTTCACAGATGCTACCTGATCTGCTGAGTATTTCCAGCATTTTCTGTTTTTATTTCAGATTTCCAGCATCTGCAGTATTTTCTGTTGTATTAATGTGTGGAAGGAATGTTGTTAACAAGCAATGTGTCATCCCACTATCTGACAACATGGTTAGTTGCAGAATTTCTGATATGGAAAGGCAGGTTGAGGAGCAGCTAGTTGAAGGGGTGAGGTTAAGCCCTTTTATCGCACGACAAATTGACGAGAGTACTAACTGCCAATGCAACACAAATGATGGTTTTCATTACATACATCAGCTCATCTGAGATCAAAGAGGATATTTATTTTATTTTGCTGTTCTGCCCCAATTAGAACTACTGGCGAGGATTTGTTAAAGATTTTACACTGGTACATGGCAGATAAGGGCATCGAGTGGAATTGTTCAGTTGAGATTTGAACAGGTGGGGCAAAGGCCCTGAGTGGATGCACTATAGGGCTTGCTGCTCAGGTGAAAGCTGTGGCCCCATACTGTGTGGGGCTCCACTGTTGCATACACAAGGAGGCTCTAGCCGCAAAAGCAATGCCAAAAGAGCTGTCAGATGTACTGACTACTGCTGTCAGGATTGTGAACCACATAAAACCTCAACCACTGAACTTACACCTCTTCTCAGTGCTATGTGAAGAGATGGGATCGTTGCACCAGCATTCTTACAGATGTTCGATGGCTGTCTCATTGTAAAATTTTAGTAGAACCTGTGAACTCAGAAAGAAAGTCTTGCATTTATATAACGTCTTTCACGACCACCAGACATCATAAAGCACTGTAGGATTCGCAAAATTGGACTTTGTATTAATAAGCGTCAAATGGCAGAAGAGGCCATGATTTTAAAGACTGTTTTAAAAGAAGCCCAGAAAAAGGGGCATACAAAATGGCCACCATACCATGTGACTAGCTTATTGGGACACTTTAAAATGGTTCCAGCGCAACCTCAGACAGCTTTGTGGATTCAACCCACAGTAAGTTCTGGAAGCCGTTTCTGAGAGAACGAAACCAGACCCACACGTATACATATAGATTAGATGCAGATCCAGTCAAGATCAGCCGAGAGACAGAGGCCATCTAAATGTTGACCCAGACAAAAGGGAACAATTTCATATTCATGCGAACAGCACCCAGGACTAGATAACGAGATCAGCAGGACATTAAAAACAATGAAGGTAATTCCTGACCAGAGATGGGCCTTTACTGGCCGTTTAAAACATTTTAAAATATAATAACTACCCCGCTGTGCTCCCAGCCCGCCAAAAGTTAAACAAAGACTAACCTGATTTTGGGTGGGAGACGGAAGTTTCTGGAAGAAAGGTATATCTGGAAGACCTTTCAGCAGTTGGGGCAGCTTGAGTGCAGTTTTGAATCCGGACACTCTGAAGAAGAAGCAGGCACTCGGAGAAGGAAGAAGAACCAAGCCAACATCGAGAAGGCCGTTTCGAAGCCGGCGTCCCGCCCCGGGGAAACACATCGGGAGATCATCGACTGTCCCCGGGCCATTGCTGGAACGAGAGGCCATCGACCCAACTTGGGAGAAGAGACAAAAAAATTAAAACCCCAAGAGAAGAAACCTTCCAGCCACCCTGGTTGGAAGGAGAAGAGATAAAAATAAACTGAAGAAGCAATGGGAGCCAGCCCAAGGCTCCTCTAACCAGGGTCGAGCCGATGATCCTCGACCCCGCCGACATCCAGGCCCACCGGTGTCCAGCCGCCCCCGACCCCCACCTCAGGAGAGAGGTGTGGCGCAGCTCGCAGGGGCTCCATGATCCACGTGGAAACAGAAAGCCTGAAAGGATCAAAGGCATACTGGTTCAAAACCTTGCACTTCCTAGTGGGATTGGTGAGCATGTTTCTGGCCCATCAGAATCAGACCTAGATAGGTGTAATAAGGGGGTGGATTTAAGGGTACAATTAACATGAGTTGTTGTCCCTCGATGTTCCTTGTGTTTCCTTATTTCATGATGATCTTTGTAGAGTATAAGATGCCTGTATTTGCCTTAGTTAGTACTGTGCCATAATGATATGTTTAATGTTTTTCCCTCCCATGTACTCCCTTATCTGCTTGCATTTTTGTTGTTGATATTTTTCCTTATGCAATAAAATTTCATTTTGTTTCATCAAACTTGGTCTACAAGAGTTTCTCTACATTGTAGTTCCTGCCCCAAAGTCCAGAGTATAGAATCTAAGGGGTGAGTGGGTCAAACCACTCAAGGTTTACTGTGCAAGAGAGAGAGGCCTCTAGAGAGAGAAACCTCAGGGAAACCTCTCAAGTAAAAACCCCTTACAGAAAATGGCGACCGCGGCAGGACTCTGGCAGCAGGATTGCAATGTAGTAGATCCAACTTTGAATGGTCGAAATGCAATGGATGAGAGGATAGCGGATTATGTCTTTGGCAGGGTAAATCTCACTAAACACAAACCCTCCCTCCCAAGTATTTTCCTGGCCAACATCAGGTCACTAGAAAATAAAATGGATGAGATCAAACTTGATCTCTCCTCACAGAAAAGGACAAAGGTATGCTGCGCCATGATCTTCACAGAGACCTGGTTGAACAACGGCATCCCTGACACCACCATCCAGCTAGAAGGACGCACGGTCTTCCGCGCCGACAGAACTGCAGACTCCGGTAAGAGCAAGCGAGGCGGTTTGTGCATTTACACTAACAATGCCTGGTGCACTAACATGGACATAATCGATAGATCCTGTTTGGCTGATTTGGAATTCCTCATGGTAAGGTGCAAACCCTTCTACCTGCCTTGGGAATTCACGGCTGTTATCATCACTGCAGTCTACATCCCACCACACGCTAATGCCAAACTAGCACTGAAGGACCTCTACAGGGCCATCAGCGAACAACAAACTGTGCACCCAGACGGAGCTTTTATCATCGCGGGGGACTTCAATCACATAAACCTAAAATCTGTACTACCAAAATTCCACCAGAATGTTTCCTGCCCCACAAGAGGGGAGAACACACTGGATCAAGTCTACACGAGCATTGTAGATGCTTATAAGGCCATTCCCTGCCCCCACCTTGGGAAGTCTGACCACCTCTCCCTGTTTCTAGCCCCGACATACAAACCGCTCATCAAAAGAGTGAGAACATCAGTGAGATCAGTGAAAATATGACCAGAGGGGGCAGTCTCGGAGCTTCAGGATTCCTTCGAACGCACTGATTGGGGCATGTTTACCCATAATGACATCAAGGAATACGCATCCACAGTGCTATTCTACATTAACAGTTGCGTCGAGGTTGTCACGACCCATAAAAATATCAGGACATACCCCAACCAGAAACCCTGGATGAATGGAGAGGTCCGCTCGCAGTTGAAAGCACGCGACGCCGCATTTAAATCTGGCGACGCGGCGGCTTACAGTGCAGCTCGGACCAACCTAAAAAAGGGTATCAGGACTGCCAAAAGGAAACAGACACTGCGGATAGAGGATCCCCGGCGCATGTGGCAATGCATCTAGTCCATCATTGACTACAAGAGCAAAAACACCAGCCCCCCGGTTAGCGATGCCTCCCTTCCGGAGGAGCTTAACAACTTCTATGCTCGCTTCGACAGGGATAACAGGGAGCCGGCTACCAAAGCCTTGCCACCCCCGGAAGACCAGGTGCTCACTCTGTCGACCTCCGACGTAAGGGGTGTTCTACGCGGAGTGAACACACGAAAGGCTGCTGGACCGGATAGCATCCCTGGACGGGTACTCAAGGAACGTGCTGATCAGCTGGCTGATGCCTTCACCACCATCTTCAATCTGTCATTGGCCCAGGCAGTAGTCCCTACATGCTTCAAGACCGCTACCATTATTCCTGTGCCAAAGCAAACGGCTGTGACGTGCCTGAACGACTATCGACCTGTCGCACTCACACCCATCATAATGAAGTGTTTCGAGAGACTGGTCCTGGCTCACATCAAAGCCAGTGTTCCCGCCTCTCTTGACCAACACCAGTTTGCCTATTGTGCAAACAGATCAACGGAGGATGCAATCACAACTGCTCTACACTCTGCACTGAATCACTTAGATGGTAAAGAGACATACATCAGAGTGCTGTTCATAGACTACAGCTCAGCATTCAACACTATCGTCCCCAACAAGCTGGCCTCCAACCTCCACACTCTTGGCCTGAACACTTCCCTCTGCAACTGGACCCTGGACTTCCTAACAAACAGACCCCAGTCTGTCAAATTAGGTACCCACACCTCCCCCCCCGACCCTGAACACGGGGGCCCCACAAGGATGTGTGCTGAGCCCCCTCCTCTACTCCCTCTTCACCCACGACTGTGTGGCTGTTCATGGTTCCAACACAATCATCAAGCTTGCGGATGATACCACGGTAGTAGGCCAGATCACCAACAACGATGAGTCAGCCTACAGGGAGGAGGTCCAGCATCTCGTGAAGTGGTGCACCGATAACAACCTGGCCCTTAACATTAAGAAAACCAAAGAAATCATTGTGGACTTCAGGAAGTCTAAAGGCGGAAGTCACACCCACATCCACATCCATGGGGCTGTGGTGGAAAGGGTGGACAGCTTTAAGTTCCTCGGAGTCCACATCACGGAAGACCTCTCCTGGTCCCTCAATACCTCCTCTCTGGTGAAGAAGGCCCAGCAGCGTCTATATTTCCTAAGGAGGCTGAAGGGATGTAACCTGTCACCCCTGATCCTCTCTAACTTTTACCGCTGCACAATAGAGAGCATCCTGATGAACTGTATCACAGTATGGTATGGCAGCTGTAGCTACTGTGACTGGAAAGCCCTGCAGCGGGTAGTCAAAACTGCCCAACGCATTACCAGCACCCGACTACCGACCATAGAGCACATATACCAGAAACGCTGTTTACGGAGGTCACGGACCATCATCAAAGACCCTACCCACCCCAGCCACAGTCTGTTTGCCCTCCTGCCATCTGGGAGACGCTACAGATGCATTCGCACCCGAACGACCAGATTTAGGAACAGCTTCTTTCCCAGGGCTGTCATTCTACTGAACTCCACAAATAAACTCTAAAGCCTGCACACCTGCCAATGCACTTTATTATGGTTATGTTTATGTTAATGTATTACAAGCCAAATGAATGTTGAATGTTTAAATGTCTTAATCTAAATGTACACTCTCAGGAGCCGCAAGCCTACATTTCGTTGTACTGCACTTGTGCACTAACAATGACAATAAAGTTGATTGATTGATTGATTGATTGATTGATTGATTGATTGGTTGATTGATTGATTTCTGATCTCTTGCTGGATGGGCGTCCGGTGGATGCAGCCATCAGGTGGACAGAGAGCTAAGAGCATAAGAAGTCAGTGGAGAAGGCAGTGTGGCTGATGTGTTACAAGAAGCAGGCCCAGATCTTGGACCGGGCCGTTGCAGCACAAGCAGCGAAGGTCACAACCCAGGCAGCAGAGATAGAGGAAAAGGCCATGGGTGGGGAAAACTCATCACAGCGCTTCACGCGCTGAATCAGGAACGCCAAGTGGTAGCTAGTCAACATCAGGCTAGGATAGAGTACCTGGAGTGCCAGGTTACTGAGGCAAAGATTAATGAAACGAGGATACGGGAGAAAAACGCCCGCCTCGCACAACAGCTAAGAGCACAGGAGGAGAGAGTAGTGGAGGTTAATGCAGCTTACAAGCTAGCCCTCGAGCACGGGTTTGACAGCACAGACCACGGCCCCTGCCAAAAGACCATAGAGGACCTAAGAATGGCCCTGGTAAAGGCAAAAGGTATGGTGTGTCTCGTCAGCCCGAAAGCTAGTCACATGGACTTTTTAAAGGAATCAAACCAGCCGATTCCAGCTGAGGTAATTGTGGTAGCAGCCACCGAGCCCTCAGCACCGCCGAGCTATAGTGAGACTTGGCCGGAAAAGGAGGGGGTAGTGAAAGAGGAGGTAGCCAAGGTGGAGTGTGAGGAAGAACCACTGGTCGCAAAGCTGAGAGCGGCACCAATGTGTCCCGCTCGGCACCAGAGGTTCGGTCCCAACGCTGTCGATGGCAGTATCGGACCCCACCAGAACCAGCTCGTGGTGCCCTACGCTGGCCCGCAATTAAGGTCCATGGTGAGCCACCTCGCACGACTCACAGTAAAGGGAGATCCCTCGATTCATTTCAGGGAGATAGAGGAAACAGCAGCCATTAATGACTGTGATGATCAGGAAAAGGTGAAACTGTTGCTTTTCTCCCTGGATTCCACAATCCTTCAGTGCCTCTCAGAGGATGGTAAGAGGGGACGGAAAGGGTATGTGGATCTCAGGGAGGAAGTTTTAGAAGTAATGGTAGTGGACGACGGTAGTCTGTTCGACCGTGTAGAAGGGACCGTGCAGCTATCTGGAGAACCCCCACGGGTTTTCGCAGAAAGGCTGTGGCCAGTGTATCGACGCAGCTGTCCGGGTATGCCTGAACGGGCTGCAATGAGCAACGAACAGCGGGTTCATTGGCTCCGTTACTTGGTTACCAACAGCTTGCCAGAGATACGGGCCCTAGCCAGATCTTGGTTCAATCCCCAAGGTCCCGGCGTCATGGAGGAGATGGTACTCCGTCAGCTAAATGTGGCATACAAGAATTGTAGAAGTCAGGAAACACCTCCCCAGAAGGGAAAGGTGCATGAGGCAAAACCCGCAGCCCCAAGCCAGAAGGAGTGGCGTCAGGAGGGGAATCGCCCTGTCAAAGCCAAGCTCAATTGCTACGGGTGTGGGAAGGATGGACATTGGTGCAAGGACTGTAGAAATCCGTGGAAGGATAATAAAGGGAGATTTCCCGCAGCCCAAGCCCAAGCCCAGACCGCCGCCCCAGCGCCAGGAGCTGGTGCAGTTATGAATTCCGCTGCGATTGAATCGATTTTAGAGACAATGCGGTCTCTGATGATTTTGCAGGGGAAAGTAGACGTCACCACCGGTCTTGTCGCTCCCGAAACCCCGACCGCTGTGCCCAAATGACTAGAGCCAGCGCAGCCCATTTACTTGTGTGCGCTGTGATATGATATATGGAGGTGACCCCTCTTGGAGATGGAGGTGCAGGAGGTCAAAGGGACCTATTTGTTGGATACGGGGTCATCATGCACCGTGATCCACACAGATAAACCCGCCACCTCGCCTCTGTCCACCGGGGTTCCATATATTCTGTCGGGCTTCACAGGCAAGGAACAGGCTGGCGCACATTCCATTCCCCTCTCCATTCATTTAGGACAACTCCGCACCAAGTGGAGGTGTATACTGATGAAGTGGGAGGTGGAGAATGGGAAAGGGATCCTCGGGTCCAATTTCTTGGTCGAACACGGGATCCTCGTTGACCTAGGAAACCATTGTCTTTGGGGAGCGGGTAAGGGTGAGCCGGGCAAGGTAGTCGTCATCCCAGGGGAAGGAGAAAGAGGGACCCTGTGTACCGTGAAGCCAAAAGAGGGCTACGACCTCGAGCTCATGGTCGCGGGCGTCCCACAAGATTTGCAGGCATTCGTGTGCAACCACCTGGCGACGTTTGCCACTCACAAGCACGATTGCGGGAGGGTCACCGGGTTTGAGGTCAGAGTAGATGGAGACCCCATGGCCCGACCCCAAAAACAGTACACCTTCCCCCGGGAAGCGGAGCCCGACATGGAGACAGCAATATCTTCACTGGTGCAGCAGGGCGTGTTGAGACCGATAGTCACCCATGTGAACTCTTCGTTATGGCCGGTGAGGAAGCTGGACGATTCCTGGAGAGCCACGGTGGACTACAGAGTCCTCAATAGCAACATCCCAGCCTGTGCGCCGACAGTAGCAGCAGTTGCCGACCTGATAGGAAGTATTCCAGCCTCCGCGACCACGTTCACGGTACTGGATATTTCTAATGGGTTTTGGTCCATCCCTTTACGGAGGGAGGATCAGTACAAGTTTGTCTTTACGTTTAAAGGGCAACAGTACACCTGGAACTGCTTGTCACAGGGTTTCCACAACAGCCCCAGCATATTCCATCAATGCATGGCAGGGAGTTTAAAAGAGTTCAGCCAGCCCAATCAGCTAGTGCAGTATGTGGACGACCTGCTCATGTTCACAGACTCAAGAGAGTAGCATGGCCCACTATTGGCCGAGTTATTGGAGCTGTTAGGAAGAAAGGATTTCAAAGTAAACCCAAAGAAGGCACGGATCGGCCAGCAGGAAGTGAAATTCCTGGGTCTGACCATCCGCGCCGGTGAGAAAGCCATAGATAAGGCCAGACGGGAATCGGTGCAAGATCTATCGATCCCCAGCACCGGAGCCCAGGAGTGGTAAGTAGGAGATAAGATCATGGTAGGAGACTCTGCCCGAGTGGGGAGTTCAGAGCCACTGTACAGGGGAACCTACAAGATTGTAGGCAAAGCCAGCCCCATGGTATATGCAGTGAAGTTGCCCCGGCACACTAAATGGTTTCACATCAACCAGTGCAAACTGTTTAAAACGGGTGCAAGAGCATCAGCAACCGAAGCCAGGTCTGAGGGTGAAGATCCTCAGCCTGAGGCGCGCGATGAGTCACAGACCACACAAGCTGGCGTTGTCGCCTGCTTGGAGGGAGAAGAGGTCACAGAATCACAGAATCACAGAAACCCCACAGTGCAGATAGAGGCCATTTCGGCCCATCGAGCCTGCACCGACACATATCCCACCCGATCCCCGTAACCCCTACACCAACACATATCCCACCCTATCCTGTAACCCCACGTATTTAATCCCCCTAACACTAAGGGTCAATTTATCATAGCCAATCAACCTAACCTGCACATCTTTGGACTGTGGGAGGAAACCGGAGCACCCGGAGGAAACCCACGCAAACACGGGGAGAATGTGCAAACTCCACACAGACAGTCGCCCGAGGCCGGATTCGAACCCGGGTCCCTGGCGCTGTGAGGCAACAGTGCTAACCACTATGCCACCGTGCTGCCCACCTGGGGGGAGCCTTCTCCGATGGCCTGGGACTCGGACAAGGAGGGGCCCGAACAACAAGGTCCCGCCCTCAACATGATTCTGGAGGAGGTGGAGTCGGAGGACGGAGATCCCACCCTCGACTCGAGCGTGGGGGAGGTAGAAATTGGGGCAGAGATTCTCCACCTGTAGGGCCAGGTGAGGAGGAGCCGTCTGCCACAGGCCCAATTCCCGAAGGGGCGGAGACTGAGGGGAGGGAGCCGAAGCCCACAGTCGTGGAAGAGCCACGGGCTGTGATAGCTGAAGTCCCACCCGAAGGTCCACTCGCCAAGGGAGCCTGCCCGAATCCCAAAGGGGCGGAGCCTGAGGGAAGGGAGCCGAAGCCCACAGTTGTGGAAGAGCCACGGGCTGTGAGAGCTAAGGTCCCACCTGAAGGTCCACTCGCTAAGGGAGCCACGCCCAAAGTACCTTTTCGCAGGTCGACTCGAACGCCTCAGCCTGTAAAACCTTGGCCCGATTCCCCCGCTCCCAGTAGACGCCAACTTCAGAAATCCATGAAAAAACACAGTCCCCGATTAACAGCAAAAGGCTGCGGGGAACCCGGGCCACAGGTCACTGCAGCCCCGCCACAGGGAGCGGCGAGCTGCAGTCCAATCAGAGATTAGGCAAGCCGCCCGGGGACGGGTGGCGCTGTACATAAGTTAAGTTTAGTTTAAGTTTAAGGTGTGTATATATATTAAAGGGATTAGAGTTTAAGTAGTTTTAAATCTGCCCAGATGTGTGTTGTTTTGGATCGAGGTCGAAAGACCCGATCATGCCGTCACCTAAGCCAGAATCTCTCGGGAGCCTGGCTATATTGTTTGATTTATTACAGGAGCCAGTAAAGATGAGAGGGATCCTCGTCGCGTTCATGATGATCGGATGGAGCTGGGCCTATCGGGGCCACACCAAGGACTCCACGATTTATGGGTGCTCTGGAAATAGAGGCCCCATCGCGACTGACGGAACCGGCTCACGGGACGCTGAAGAGACTGCTGCCTACTTCCATGAAGGAAGATGGCCAGGCTGGCTGGGGTCGAACTATACTGAATACTCCAGCCAGACGGGGTTTGCATACAGAGAAACGTCTCTGCAGTGCCCCAGGGTCTAATAGGTCTAAGAGCGTTAAAAAAACAAGCCTGAAGGCTTTGTGTCTTAATGCGAGGAGCATTTATAATAAGGTGGATGAATTGGCTGCGCAAATAGAAGTAAACAAATACGATTTGGTTGGGATTACGGAAACGTGGCTCAAGGAAGGCCAGGACTGGAAACTCAACATCCAGGGGTATTCGATATTCAGGAAAGATAGGCAAAAAGGAAAGGGAGGTGGGGTAGCATTACTGGTTAAAGAAGGGATTAACACAATTGTAATGAAGGATATTAGCTCTGATGAGGTGGAATCTGTATGGGTAGAATTGAGAAATACTAAGGGGAAAAAATCGTTAGTGGGAGTGGTTTATAGACCTCCAAACGGTAAGGCGGAGGTTGGGGATGGCACTAAAAGAGAAATTAAAGAAGCGTGCAATAAGGGCACAGCAGTCATCATGGGTGACTTTAATCTACATATAGATTGGGCCAACCAAATGAGTAACAACATTGTGGAGGAGGAATTCCTGGAGTGTTTACGGGATGGTTTCCTGGACCAATATGTCGAGGAACCAACCAGAGATCAGGCCATCTTAGACTGGGTATTATGTAACGAGAAAGGATTAATTAGCAATCTTGTTGTACGAGGCCCCTTGGGTCGGAGCGATCAAAATATGATTGAATTCTTCATTAAGATGGAGAATGAAGTAATTGACTCGGAGACTAGGGTCCTCAATTTAAATAAAGGAAACTACGATGGTCTGAGGAGCGTATTGGGTAGGATAGATTGGGGAATGGCACTCAAAGGGTTGACGGTGGATAGGCAATGGCAAACATTCAAAGACCAAATGGATGAACTACAGAATTTGTTCATCCCAGTTTGGCATAAAAATAAAACAAAAAAGGTGACCCAACCGTGGCTAACAAGGGAAATTAGGGATAGCATAAGGTCCAAGGAGAGGGCATATAAATTGGCCAGAAAAAGCAATAATCCTGAGGATTGGGAGCAGTTTAGGATTCAACAAAGGAGGACAAAGGGATTAATTAAGAAAGGGAAAATAGAATATGAGAGTAAGCTTGCAGAGAACATAAAAACTGACTGTAAAAGCTTTTATAGATATGTGAAGAGAAAAAGATTGGTGAAGTCAAGCGTAGGTCCCTTGCAGTCAGAATCGGGGGAATTTATAATGGGGAACAAAAAAATGGTGGACCAACTAAATACATATTTTGGTTCTGTCTTCACAAAGGAGGACACAAATAACCTCCCAGAGATGTCGGGGAACATAGGGTCTGATGAAAGGGTGGAACTGAAAGAAATCAGTATTTGTAGGGAAATGGTGTTAGGAATATTGATGGGACTGAAGGCCGATAAATCCCCAGGGCCTGATAATCTACATCCCAGGGTACTTAAGGGAGTGGCCCTAGAAATAGTAGATGCATTGCTGGTCATCTTCCAGAACTCGATAGACTCTGGAACGGTACCCATGGATTGGCGGGTAGCTAATGTTACCCCACTATTCAAAAAAGGTGGTAGAGAAAAGGCGGGGAATTAGAGACCGGTAAGCTTGACATCGGTAGTGGGGAAAATGCTAGAGTCCATTATAAAAGATGTAATAGCAGAGCACTTGGAAAGCAATGACTGGATCGGACAAAGTCAACATGGATTTACAAAAGGTAAATCATGCTTGACTAATCTACTGGAATTTTTTGAGGATCTAACTGGTAAAATAGATAAGGGAGAACCAGTGGATGTGGTGTATTTGGACTTTCAGAAGCCTTTCGATAAGGTCCCGCATAAGAGATTAGCATGCAAAATTAAGGCACATGGGATTGGGGGCAAGGTATTGACTTGGATAGAGAACTGGTTGGCAGACAGAAAGCAAAGAGTTGGAATAAACGGGTCATTTTCCGAGTGGCAGGCAGTGACTAGTGGGGTACCGCAAGGATCGGTCCTAGGACCCCAGCTGTTCACAATATATATTAATGATCTGGATGAGGGAATTGGATGTAATATTTCCAAATTTGCAGATGACACAAAGCTGGGTGGGAGGGTATGCTTTGAGGAGGATGTCGTGAAACTCCAGCATGATTTGGACAGGTTGGGTGATTGGGCAGAAACATGGCAAATGCACTATAATGTGGATAAATGTGAGGTTATCCACTTTGGTGGCAAAAACAGGAAGGCAGATTATTATTTGAATGGCAACAGATTGGGAGAAGGGGAAGTGCAAAGAGACCTGGGTGTTCTTGTACACCAGTCGCTGAAGGTAAGCATGCAGGTGCAGCAGGCGGTTAAGAAGGCAAATGGTATGTTGGCCTACGTAGCGAGAGGGTTCAATTACAAGAACAAGGATGTCTTGCTGCAGTTGTACTGGGCCTTGGTGAGACCACACCTTGAGTATTGTGTGCAGTTTTGGTCGCCTTACCTGAGGAAGGACGTTCTTGCCATGGAAGGAGTGCAGCAAAGATTCACCAGGCTGATACCTGGGATGGCAGGAATGACGTATGAGGAGAGATTGTGTCGATTGGGCTTATACTCACTGGAGTTTAGAAGATTGAGAGGGGATCTCATCGAAACCTATTAAATTCTGTCAGGCCTGGACAGACTAGATGCAGGAAGGATGTTTCTGATGGCTGGGGAGTCCGGAACCAGGGGTCATAGTCTAAGGATAAGGGGTAAGCCATTTAGGACTGAAATGAGGAGGAATTTCTTCATCCAGAGAGTGGTGAACCTGTGGAATTCCCTGCCACAGAGGGCAGTGGAGGCCAGTTCATTAAGTATATTCAAGAAAGAGTTGGATATATTTCTTAAGGCTAAAGGGATCAAGGGATATGTGGAGAAGGCAGGGACCGGGTACTGAATTTGGATGATCAGCCATGATCTCATTGAATGGCAGAGCAGGCTCGAAGGGCCGAATGGCCTACTCCTGCTCCTATCTTCTATGTTACTATGTTTCTATGGATCATTGCACCCAGGATCAGCGTCACCGTGGGAAAGAAAATTTGCCTTGTTTGCAATGGACATGTACCTTTGGACCGTTGGTGGTGGCTGCGCAAGTTGAGCAGCACCATGAAAAACTCAACTGTGGAGTGGGAGAGATTGGGTAATAACACTCATCAGACAATAATGGGAACTCATGGGGGGTTGAGTGTCTGTTGGGACAAATGTTGGGAACCAGATGAGGGGATCTACATCTGTATGTGGGGTTCAGAACGTGCTTGCCCCACAGGCGTCTCCATCTTTTTCCAAAGACAGTGGCAGGATGCTGGACAAGGAATGAGGTGGGACGTCAGCACATGGGCGTGCAGAGTCCCATACTCTCAGATCCCAGTAAACGCCACTGAGCTCATCACTCGACCCCGCAAGCCCCTGCCCACAGTTCCAGTAGCTAAAGCCCTCAAGGAAGGGTGCCCCACCACGACAAAGGGACCCGGGAACGGATTGGTATTGGTACCCACAGGTCAGGTACTATACCAAGGGGTGCACTATTCGGTGGCTTCGGTAATTTTAAACCTCACCGAGGTAAGATTGCCAGCGTGGTGCCCCGGGTAAATGGAGCAATTATACTAGGTGCTGTTAACAAACATGTTTAAACAGTTTTACGAATTCGACTTTGCCGATGTCGACAGAGCCGAATTGTACACCACACCACATGAGGTCTTGGACAGAATAGGGAGACAAAGAAGGGGTGCAGTAAATGATATTTTCACAGCTTTTAACACAGGAACTTCCGTCATCAACAAACTGGATGATGTGGAGCTGCAAACCCAGATCAATGGTTTAAAAACACAGCTAAGAAAGATACTGACTGATGAGAATAAGGTAGTGGGTTCTGAGTTATATGAGGACCAGGCCATGACACTACACTTAAAAGAGATAATAGCTGAGCTGGAGAAACACGCCAGAACGGTAAATGCTCTCATCAGGGAGGATCGGAATGCGTCCAAACAGGCTGCGCAGAACGAAGCTTGTGTGCTATATGGGGCGTGGTTACTGGGCGAGGGCCGCAGTAACCTGGAGGATTTAAAGCAAGGTTTAGTCCCCTCCTGGATCAGCAACAAGCACCTCACAGCCCTCCACCCTTTTGAGAATGCATTGAGTCTGTGCCAGCTCAGACTAGCTTCAGAGGCCTACCCAGTCCCAGTGGACTGTGGATGGTCTAATCACACCATTATGGGTATAGTGGTAAGAATGCCGGTGATGGGAAAGACAGCCAAACCCGCCCCGGTATACAGGGTGGAGAACATTGGAGTCATTCAGGGGGATGCGCACATTCGCTACACGGGGGTCCCACCTTACGTCATTCGATGGGAGCATGCAATGACGGGTACCAACCTCTCGGGCTGCCGGAGCCAGGGAGTACACATCATCCTGTGTCCCCAGCACTTGAATGCCCATTTAAAACCACAGTGCGGGTTCAGAACTGCTGGCGCAAAGCCTATAAATTGCACCATGGAAGCAATGGCACAAGGCCACGTGCCCCCGCAGGTGGCATATATAGGAGGTGGGACATACTGTGTCACCACTGCAGCGCCCCATTACCAGCATGGACAACACGGTTGGTGTCCGGTTAGTGACAGCAGCTTCTGTTTCAAGCCCAGGGCAGAAGTTCAAGTGGCCCAAGAGCGAATTGTCCCCATTCCTGAACCTTCCACTGTTCACATCATTGTTAAAGAGAATTTCACCGATCTGCAGCGAATCGTTGCACATTATGGATATATCATTCCCCCTTTCCCTGAATACCACACCAAGATATTAAAAGCTGTTGCTGTTTCACAGAAACACTTCTACACACTGGAGCAGAAGACTTTAGAGATAGGGGCAGACATATTGGATATAGGGACCCCACCGTGGTGGGACCTGTTCACTAATATAGTAGTCCCTTCCTGGATTAGGATAGCCTCCCACATTCTTGTAGTGTGCCAGGTTGTCATTGTAGTTTATTTACTGTTTGTACACTGTAAAAAGGTCAAACATTCGCAAAAGTACGAGAATAGAGGGGAATCGAGGGAACATTATGTGTGGGTAGAAGAAGAGACACCCGTTTAGATTTTGCTGCTTTGTATAAAGTTAAAGTTTTCCCTCCCTCCTCTGAAGATAGTAGATGCATTGCTGGTCATCTTCCAGAACTCAATAGACTCTGGAACAGTACCAATGGATTGGAGGTTAGCTAATGTTACCCCACTATTCAAAAAAGGTGGTAGAGAAAAAGCGGGGAATTATAGACCGGTAAGCCTGATATCGCTAGTGGGGAAAATGCTAGAGTCCATTATAAAAGATGTAATAGCAGAGCACTTGGAAAGCAGTGACAGGATCGGACAAAGTCAACATGGATTTACAAAAGGTAAATCATGCTTGACTAATCTATTGGAATTTTTTGAGGATGTAACTGGTAAAATAGATAAGGGAGAACCAGTGGATGTGGTGTATTTGGACTTTCAGAAGGCTTTCGATAAGGTCCCGCATAAGAGGTTAGTGTGTAAAATTAAGGCACATGGGATTGGGGGCAAGGTATTGACTTGGATAGAGAACTGGTTGGCGGACAGAAAGCAAAGAGTTGGAATAAACGGGTTGTTTTCCGAGTGGCAGGCAGTGACTAGTGGGGTACCGCAAGGATCGGTCCTAGGACCCCAGCTGTTCACAATATATATTAATGATCTGGACGAGGGAATTGGATGTAGTATCTCCAAATTTGCAGATGACACAAAGCTGGGTGGGAGGGTAAGCTGTGAGGAGGATGTCGTGAAACTCCAGCACGATTTGGACAGGTTGGGTGATTGGGCAGAAACATGGCAAATGCACTATAATGTGGATAAATGTGAGGTTATCCACTTTGGTGGCAAAAACAGGAAGGCAGATTATTATTTGAATGGCAATAGATTGGGAGAAGGGGAAGTGCAAAGAGACCTAGGTGTTCTTGTGCACCAGTCGCTGAAGGTAAGCATGCAGGTGCAGCAGGCGGTTAAGAAGGCAAATGGTATGTTGGCCTTCGTAGCAAGAGGGTTCGAGTACAAGAACAAGGATGTCTTGCTGCAGTTGTACAGGGCCTTGGTGAGACCACACCTTGAGTATTGTGTGCAGTTTTGGTCACCTTACCTGAGGAAGGACGTTCTTGCCATGGAGGGAGTGCAGCGAAGATTCACTAGGCTGATACCTGGGATGGCAGGAATGACGTACAAGGAGAGATTGTGTCAATTGGGCTTATACTCACTGGAGTTTAGAAGATTGAGAGGGGATCTCATCGAAACCTATAAAATTCTGTCAGATCTGGACAGACTAGATGCAGGAAGGATGTTTCTGATGGCCGGGGAGTCCAGAACCAGGGGTCATAGTCTAAGGATAAGGGGTAAGCCATTTAGGACTGAAATGAGGAGGAATTTCTTCACCCAGAGAGTGGTGAACCTGTGGAATTCTCTGCCACAGAGGGCGGTGGAGGCCAGTTCATTAAATATATTCAAGAAAGAGTTAGATATATTTCTTGAGGCTAAAGGTATCAAGGGATATGGGGATAAGGCAGGGACAGGGTACTGAATTTGGATGATCAGCCATGATCTCATTGAATGGCGGAGCAGGCTCGAAGGGCCGAATGGCCTACTCCTGCTCCTATCTTCTATGTTTCTATGTTTCTATATAATATGGTGCTCCACCCCATGTTTGGCAGTCATTGCAGAGAAGGTGGGCCTGGTTAACCCTGGGAATTCCCCAAGGAGGCGGGTGAAATCGTTGAACGCTGGCAAGGCGCAGGAGACCGTGTGCGATGCGGCACAACTTTGAAAACACGGGATGGAGTTTAGCGTGGCGGCGTTGATCAGTCGATGATTTTTCAAATCTACTAACGAGCTGTTGGCAAATAAAAAGTCAGCGCCGAGGATCGCTTGCGCAATCCTGGCGGTGATAAACTCCCATTGGAAGCATTGACCGCCGAAACACACCTGGGCCCGCCGTTTCCCAAATGTACGAATAGCGCCGCCGTTGGCAGCTTAGAGTGGACAACTGCGCCTCCCAGTCCGGATGTCGAGGACCGATGCCGGAAGGATGCTGCACTGCGCTCCCGTGTCGCATAAAAACCGTCGGCCTGAGATGGAATCGATGACATAGAGTAGCTTCCCGGAATCGCCAATCGCCATCGCAGCCGCGGGGCAAACTTCAGGTTCGGTCTTCCCGTCGCGCGGTTGGTGCTGGTTATTCTTCGTTGCTTTAGGCTTGAACCCGCAGGGAGGACGGCAGCATCGGGCCTTCGGGCCGAAATGGGCGTGGTAATAACACCAGTCGAATGGTGGAGGCATCAGGGCGGGGCCTTTCTGGGATGGCGGCCTCGAGGCAGCACAGTATTGTTGCATGACGGCGTAAATTTTGTCAGCCTCGGCCGTGAGCACCACACAATCCGCAGTTTCCAACCTCGCGAGGGCTACCTGCACCTGCTTGGGCAATTGGCTCAGGAACAATTCCCGAAATAGGACACACTGCGGTTCTGAACCAAGGAGCGCGAGCATCTGGCTCATTAACTCCAACGGCTTGGAGTCGCCTAACCCGGGCAGCGTGAGTAACCGCCGTGCAGGTTCCGACTTTGTGAGGCCGAATACCTGGATAAGCCGCGCCTTAAGGGTGTCACACTTGCTGTCGGCTGGGGGATTTTCCAGCAGGCTGATGATCCTCGAAGCCGTGGAGCTGTCGAGTGCGGAGACCACATAGAGGTAACGGGTCTGATCCTGCACTACCTTCCGTAGCTCGAACTGAGCCTCCGCTTGCATAAACCAGGAGACCGCCTGTTGTTCCCAGAACTGAGGGAGCTTCAAAGCCACTGCGTTGGCCTCCATCATGTCACTGCATCTCGCTTCCTCCGCGAAGATCGTCCGTGAAGAATCGGGGTCACCACTGTAGGAACTTGTGAATTCCTAATGAAATTGCTAAGAGCGAGGCAATCAGCAAACCAAAACGATGTTTAATGCAAACTGGTAGAAGTAACATTCAAAAACACAGGAGAACTCAAACACAGGTCTTTGCTTAAAGCTGGCTCCACGAGGACTGAGAAGGGAGGCTCATCAGTCTGACGTCATGACGTCATCACATTTCCCGCCATTGGGAACGTCACGTGACCCACGTGATGACATCATCGCACTTGGTCTTAACCCTTTAGAGACTGCGCTGTTAACATGCAGCAAACGAATACAGATACCGATTGGCTTTGTTACAGGCAATTATGTACAACAATATAAGAACCGCTTGGTGGCTCTGCCACAGCATCATCTTAGTGCTGTAATGCAGTCTATGTTTGGTGCCTTTCAATCTCAGACTGCTCTCATGCAGTTTCAGCTTGATGTCACGCAAGCTCTGACTGCTGCCATCATGGCTGAGTCTACCACCGTTGACTGAGGCTTTCATGGTGTCGCAGCAGGCCAGCAATCTGTACTGTAACAAATTGCTAGGGATGCTGAGGTGCTGCCCCGGGGGAGTGGCAGTGGGTCAGTGGAGCAGGAAGCTGCTGTCCTCTCTCAGGATGATACCATTCCTGCTCCCACTGCTGCCATTCCACCATTGCCCTTGTCGCTGCCTGTCACCCAGCCAGCCTAGGCTGCGGCCGCCCATGCTGAGGTGGTGCAGTATACAGCCGGGCCTTCCAGACCCAGAGCTGGTTGAGAATGTCCTGGAAGGCCATCTGAAGCCTCCCGCACGGACACTCAGCAGCCTTCCACCAGCCGTGCTGCAGTCACTGGATCAATACTTCATAGGAGCACTAGAGTAGGCAAAGGCACAGTAATGCGAGGCACTAAGGGATTGCACAAGGGTGAATAGTAAATATTGTTGTTGTAAAGATGTGTTTGTAAAGTCCGCGCCTCAATAATACACGGACTTCGGGAGAACAGTTTAGCAGGTACTTTACTGAAGAAGAGGCAGCTTGAAACTGAAACTACAGAAGCCTGCTAGGGCCTTTTATACAGGGGTGGTCACTGCCGGTACTGCAGTCTAAGACCAGTTATTCCATTAAAGGTACATACACAACAATTCCTCCCCTTTTAGATAAACAGTACATAACATTCATTTAACAACTAAATAATAACTAATTACAATTACAATTTCCTCAGTAATATATACATCAACTGAAATAGTCATTTATAAGTTCAGTCTTTGAGGAGGCTTCCTGATCTGGACTGGATAGCGCCTTTCTCGAGTATCCTGTTCTGGCGGTGGAGTCAATTCTGGCTCATTGTCATTGGTTGGTTCGTCAGCTTCCAATACCCCTGCTTCTGAGGTAGATGCAATCTGTACTTTGGGCTCATTACCAGGTGCACATGCTTGTGGTACAGGTTTGGTTTGTTCCCGTGACTCTAGAATCTGGTCAGCATGGCGTCTCACGATGCTCTCTCCAACGTCCACTGTGTACATTAGTGGTCCCTGCTGTGTGCATATCGTGCCTGGCTGCCATTTTTCTGTTCGGTAGTCGCGGGCCAAGACTGGTTGCCCTATCTTGAAGCTCCTGGTTGGCTTCTCATTTATGTGCTGGAACTGCTTATCCTCAACATCTCGTCTTATGTTTGCTTTGAGCAAATCCAAGCGACATCTTAGTCTCCGGTTGAAAAACAGTACGGCTGGAGTTTGGTTGGTTAGTGCATGTGTCGCATTCCGGTAAGCAAACAGGAAGTTATCCACCTTGTGTTGCAGTGGTATGTCGTCATTATACATTGCCTTTATGGCCTTTTTAAAGGTCTGAACAAACCTCTCAGCCAATCCATTTGTGGCTGGATGATATGGGGCAGATGTGTAATGTTTCACCCCATTATTCTTCAGGAACCTCCAGAAATCCTCAGACACAAACTGTGGGCCATTGTCGGAACAGATCTGTTCTGGCAACCCATTCCTGGTGAAGATGGTCCTTAGGACTGCAATAGTTTTCTCCGTGGTGGTGGAGGACATTTTAATGACCTCTGACCATTTCAAATGGGCATCCACAGCGATTAGAAACATTGAGTCCATAAATGGACCAGTGAAATCAATGTGTACCTGTTGCCATGGAGATGAGGGCCACTCCCATGGATGTAGCGGGGCTTGTGGTGGAGCGTTTTGGACCTTCTGGCATCCTGTGCATCTCTTGGTCATATCCTCGATTTCTTTATCGATTCCCGGCCACCACACAAACGCCCTGGCTAGGTTCTTCATTTTTACCCCTTCCAGATGACCCTCGTGAAGCTCATTGAGTACTCTATCTCTCAACTTGGGTGGAATTACCACTCGGGATCCACACATCAAGGTTCCCCGGCACACTGACAGCTGTTCCCTCCTTGGCGAGAATGCTGGCAACAGTGAGTCGCCATATGCTGGCCATCCCTTCACCGTCAAATCATAGGCCCGAGAGAGTGTCGGGTCATTTCGGGTTTCCTTCTCAATACATGCGTTTGTAACAGACAAACATTCGACTATGGTCGCATGGAATATCTCCACAGGGTCCACTGCAGATGCTTCTTCCGCCGTAGGCAACGGTAGGCACGACAGCCCATCAGCGTTTCCACGTTGTTTCGTACCTTTGTACTCTACGTCATACTGATGTGCCCCTTGAAAAAGTGACCATCTTTGCAGCCGTTGCGCTGTCATCACCGGAACGCCCTTCTTTGGGTTAAAAATTGAGACCAGGGGTTGATGATCAGTCAGTAGGGTGAATTTCTGCCCGTGCAGATAGTGATTGAACTTCTTCACCCCCCACACCAGGCTGAGGGCCTCCCTGTCAATCTGGGCATAGTTACACTCGGCTGAGGTTAGCGAGCGCGATGCAAAGGCTATTGGCCTCTCTGAAACGTCACGGAATTTGTGTGACAGCACCGCCCCAATGCCGTAAGGTGACGCATCACATGCCAACCGAATCGTTAGTGTTGGGTTGTAGTGGGCCAATATTTCTTTTGAAGTCATTTGGCATTTACATTCCTGAAAGGCACGCTTACACTCATCACTCCATTTCCAAGTTACACCAGTTTGAAGGAGGGCGTTCAGTGGGTGCAGAATTGTAGATAAATTCGGCAAGATCTTATGGTAGTAGTTCACCAACCCGAGGAACGACCTCAGTTGCGACACATTTTCTGGTGCTGGAGCCTTGACTACAGCCTCAATCTTGTCCGGCGACTTATGCAACTCTTCCTCATCAATCATGTGGCCACAATATGAGTTTGTCTCCTGAAGAACTTACATTTGGGACGGTTGGCTTGTAGCCCATATTCCTGCAATCTCGTGAGCACCTGTTCCAGGTTGGCAAGGTGTTCATTGTCATTTTCGCCCGTAACCAGGATGTCGTCCAAATAACACTGGGTCCCCGGGATCCCTTGCAGGGCTTGTTCCATTGCCCTCTGCCACATAGCCGGGGCCGATGCTACCCCAAATACCAGTCGATTGTACTGGTAAAGGCCTTTGTGAGTGTTTATCGTGAGGTATTTCCTAGATGCTTCTTCCACCTCCATTTGTAGATACGCTTGAGCCAGGTCAATCTTTGTAAAACGTTTCCCTCCAGATAGTGAGGTGAAAATATATTCTATCCGCGGAAGCGGATACTGTACTGTGTGCAGGACTGGGTTCACAGTCACCTTAAAGTCCCCACAGATGCGAACCTTCCTTGGCTCCCCAGGCGTGCTGCTCAATGCTTTCTTCATTACAGGAATGATGGGTGTGGCCCACTCACTCCAGGCCACCTTAGACAGCACCCCCGAACACTCCAGACTCTCCAGTTCAGCTTCCACAGCTGGGCGTATCGCGTATGGCACCGGTCTGGCCTTGAAAAATTTTGGGGTTGCGTCATCCTCAATCTTTATGGTTGCCTTTACTCCTTTTAGAGTCCCAAGTCCTTGTTGGAACATCTCTTCCGCGTCAGATAGAATTTGTGACAGACATCCAGGTGCAACGTCATCATCTTTTTTGTCAGTCACAGTTAGTGCCAGAATGGAACGCCAATCCAATTGTAGTCTTCGGATCCATTCACGTCCCAATAATGGTGGTCGTCCATCTCATAGTATATACATGTATAGTTTCTGTGTTTCCTTTCCGTTATATTCAACTGGCACCCTTATTTTTCCTCTGGGGTAGACCTTTTGCCCCGTGTATGTCTTCAATACAATGGACGTGTCCTTTAAGGGTATGTGTGAGAATAGCCGCTCATAGTCTCGTCGATTCATGACAGTTCGGGCTGATTCTGTGTCCAATTCCATCTTCACTGGGGACCCTGCTATCAGGAGGGTGACCCAAATGGTTCGGTGATCTTCTTTTGCGATCACGTTGTGTAATTTTAAACAACTTAGTCGCCTGCTCCCGGAGTCCTTATCACTCTCCTGATCTCCGGAACTACTATCTGTCAGTTTCTTTACTTTCCTGTACTGTTCCTTAGTAGTTCTTGTCATGTTGGTCTTCTTTCCCGACCTGCAGACTCTTGCTATATGTCCCTTTTTCCCGCATTGCCTGCATATTTTGTCTTTAAACCAGCAGTCCTTCTGCTTATGGGTTGTTCTGCCGCAGCGATAGCACTTTTTGGCTCCATAGGCCATTTCGTTAGCGCTGTATTCTTGTGGTTTCTGTTGTATTTCCGCAGCTCCCCGTGCTGCTGCTTCATAGGATACTGCCACGCTGAAAGCCTGTTCTAGCGTCAGGTCCTTTTTTGAAAGTAGTCGTTCCTGGGTTCCTTCACTCTGGAGCCCGCAGACAAACTTATCCCGTAAGGTGTCTGCCAGTCCTGCTCCGAACTGGCAGTGCTTCGAGAACTTGCGTAGTTCCGTAAGATAGTCAGCATTGCTCTCATCTTTGTGTTGGTTTCTTTTATGGAACTTGAATCTTTCCGCTATCAGCAGTGGTGTAGGGCTTAGGTGTCCCTGTAAGATATGAACAATCTCCTCAAAACTTTTCTCCATTGGTTTAGCTGGGGTAATTAAATTCCGCAATAGGCCGTACGTACTCGCACCCATCAGATTTAATAATACCGACGCCCTCTTTCCATCAGCCACCTCATTTGCCTTGCAGTGCACTTCAATTCTTTCCACATACGTGGTCCAGTCTTCTACCTCGTTGTCAAAAGCAGTGATACTGCCACTTTTCGGCATCTTGGGTGATTTTAAATGGCGCCTCCCGCGCTTTTGCTTCTTCCCCAATGGAATAAAATGGTGCCTCCCGCGCTTTTGCTTCTTCCCCAACAGGATAAAATGGCGGCTCCTGTGCTTTTGCTTCTTCCCCTTACTGCCACGCTGCTCCTAGTGTTCTACGAGGTAATGGCGGTGACCCGCAGCTTCGGTGCGTCTCGCTTTCCTTCCCCCCCGTTTGGTTTCTCTCCGCTGTCCTGTTCTCGAGCACCGACCGCGCCCTGTGCGCTCCACCCTCTCTCTCTTGTTTTCTTTTCCCGGCGACGCTGCGCGGCCCGATTTGTAGAGCCGCTCGATCGAGCTTGAGCCCGCCGCAGTCCGGAAAGGTCAGCACGCTACCTGCTACCAGCACGATTCGCTGGAACCACAGTCTCTCCCGCAATTCTCCAAACACCGATGGATTCTTTGGGCGGTTGCCCTCGGTCGACGCCCGTTGCTCAAACTACGACCTTCCAGGACCTTCCTTTCAGGCGAGATCCCCGTGAGGTGATGCCACACTGCAAGTGAGTTTGAACTTACTCGTCGCCACTTTAAAGTCCGCGCCTCAATAATACACGGACTTCGGGAGAACAGTTTAACAGGTACTTTACTGAAGAAGAGGCAGTTTGAAACTGAAACTACAGAAGCCTGCTAGGGCCTTTTATACAGGGGTGGTCACTGCCGTTACTGCAGTCTAAGACCAGTTATTCTCTTAAAGGTACATACACAACAGTGTTCACTGATTATTGATGAATTTATTAATTCACTTTGGATAATTTTGTACTGTCTCTCATTTCAGCTGTGCACTGTGATATGGCCTGTGACAGGGATGGAATGATGGGGACGTGGTGAGCAACAAGGATCTGGGGTTGAATTTACTGGAACCGCAATCTGATGAGGCGGTCACGGACCACCCTTGCAGAAGGCTGTTTGAGTGGCTGTCTCCTCCCTCGCTCCTGTTCCTCCTCTGTCTCCTCCTCCTCCTCATCTTCCTCATCCTCCTCCTCCTCCTCTCCCTCTTCCTCCTTCTGAGGTGGTCTCGCAATCCCTGCTGGCAAGGGCTGGGCCCTCATGATGGCCAGATTGTGGAGCATGCAGCACACCACAACGAGATGGTACACTCGCTCCGGCGAGTATTGGAGGGCTCCTCCCGAGCGGTCAAGGCAGCATAACTGTTGCTTGGGCACCCCGATGGTCTGCTCGATGATGTTCCTGGTGGCTGCATGGCTCTCATTATATGGGTGCTGTGCAGGAGTGTTGGGGTTGTGGAGGGGAATCATGAGCCAGAGGGAGAGTGGATACCCCGAGACCAAACCTCGGGAGATTTCAAAGGTGAGCGAGAGGGGCTGGAGAGCACCAAACCTCGGGAGATTTCAAAGGTAAGCGAGAGTGGCTGGAGAGCGCCAAACCTCAGGAGATTTCAAAGGTGAGCTGGGGCTACAATGGACCGGTGAGTGTAAAGAAGTAAAAAGTAATCGAAGTGTGACATCACCAGAAAGCAGGTAAGTGATTGGTTGGTGAGTATTTCTTTCTCGCTTTTTTCCAAACTTAATTTTTGTGGTTTATTGTGTCTAAGGTCTCTGTTGTGCTAGTAAACATGGGCCCTTGAGTATGTCATTTAATTGTAGTGTAATTAAAGGTATTGATTTGATTTAATTGAATTTGAATTAATTAAAGGTTAAGTCATGGCAGCACAGCTCGGCCCCATGGCATGCTCCTGCACTATGTGGAAAATCAGGGACACTTCCTGTGTCCCTGACAACCATGTGTGTGGGAGGTGTATCCAGCTGCAGCTTCTGGTAGACCGCATTGTGGCGCGGGAGCTGTGAATGGATACATACTGGAGCATTCGCAATGCTGAGGACATTGTGGATAGCACGTTTAGGGAGTTGGTCACACCACAGTTAAAGGCTGCACAGGCAGGAAGAGAATGGGTGACCACCAGGCAGAGTAGTAGGTGCAGGTAGGTAGTGCAGGGGTCCCCTGTGGCCATCCCCCTCTCAAACAGATATACCGCTTTGGCTATTGTTGGGGGAGATGGCTTATCGGGGGAAGGCAACAGTAGCCAAATTCCTGACACCATGGGTGGTTCTGCTGCACAAGATGGGAGGAAAAAGAGTGGGAGAGCTATAGTGATGGGGGATTCTATTGTAAGGGGAATAGATAGGCGTTTCTGCGGCCGCAACTGAGACTCCAGGATGGTATGTTGCCTCCCTGGTGCAAGGGTCAAGGATGTATCGGAGCAGCTGCTGGACATTCTGGAGGGGGAGGGCAAACAGCCAGCTGTCGTGGTGCATATAGGTACCAATGATATAGGTAAAAAACGGGTCCTAAAAGCTGAATAACGGGAGTTAGGAGGTAAATTAAAAAATAGGACCTCAAAGGTAGTAATCTCAGGATTGCTACCAGTGCCAGGTGCTAGTCAGAGTAGAAATAGAAGGATATTTCAGATGAATACGTGGCTAGAGGAATGGTAGAAGGGGGAGGGATTGAAATTCCTGGGACATTGGAACCAGTACTGGGGGAGGTGGGACCAGTACAAACTGGACGGTTTGCACCTGGGCAGGACCGGGACTGATGTCCTAGGGGGAGTGTTTGCTAGTGCTGTTGGGGAGGGTTTAAACTAAAATGGCAGGGGGTTGGGAACCTGTGCAGGGAGACAAAGGAAACAGAAACAAGGATAGAAGCAAAAAACAGGAAGGAAAAAAGTAAAAGTGGAAAGCAGAGAAATCAAGGGTATAAATCAAACAGGGCCACAGTAATTAATAATTCTAAAAGGATAAGAGTGTTAAAAAAACAAGCCTGAAGGCTTTGTGTCTTAATGCGAGGAGCATTCGTAATAAGGTGGATGAATTAGCTGCACAAACAGAGGTAAACGGATATGATATAATTGGAATTATGGAGACATGGCTCCAGGGTGACCAAGGCTGGAAATTCAACATCCAGGGGTATTCAATATGCAGGAAGGACAGGCAAAAAGGAAAATGAGGTGGGGTAGCATTGCTGGTTAAAGAGGAGATTAACACAATAGTAAGGAAGGATATTAGCTCTGATGATGTGGAATCTGTATGGGTAGAGCTGAGAAATACCAAGGGGCAGAAAACTTTAGTGGGAGTTGCATACAAACCCTCAAACAGTCATGCTGAGGTTGGGGTGCCATTAACGGGAAATTAGAGATGCGTGCAATAAGGGCACAGCAGTTATCATGGGTGACTTTAATCTAAATATAGATTGGGCTAACCAAATTAGTATCAATACTGTGGAGGAGGAATTCCTAGAGTGTATACGGGATGGTTTCCTGGACCAATATGTCGAGGCCATCGTAGACTGGATATAATGTAATGAGAAAGGATTGATTAGCAATCTTGTTTTGCGAGGCCCCTTGGGGAGGAGCGATCATAATATGATCGAATTCTTCATCAAGATGGAGAGTGAAGTAGTTGACTCAGGGACTTGAGTCCTGAATTTAAATAAAGGAAACTATGATGGTATGAGGCGTGTGTTGGCTTGGATGGATTGGGGAACGTTACTTAAAGGGTTGATGGTGGATAGGCAATGGCAAGCATTTAAAGATCGCATGGATGAACTGCAGGATTTGTTCATCCTTGTCTGGCATAAAAATAGAACAAAAAAGGTGGCGCAACCGTGGCTAACAAGGGAAATTAGGGATAGCATAAGATCCAAGGAGAGGACATATAAATTGGCCAGAAAAGGCAGCAAACCTGAGGATTGGGAGCAGTTTAGGGTTCAGCAAAGGAGAACAAAATGATTAAATAAGAGGGGGGAAATAGAGTATGAGAGTAAGTTTTCAGGGAACATAAAAACTGACTGTAAAAGCTTCTATAGATATGTGAAGAGAAAAAGATTGGTGAAGCCGAGTGTAGGTCCCTTGCAGTCAGAATCAGGGGAATTTAAAATGGCTTGTTGAGATACCGCGGCAAACGTGGGAGTCGAGACCAGAGTTGATGGAACACAACTGCTTTAATTTACGTCATGGCAAAACAAGTGAAATTAAAAAGCCCGCGCAACCGCTTAAATACTCCCCAGACAGGAAGTGCTCCCAGCAGCCTGTCCCTGCGGGAAACAAGTTGCCGGAGGAAAGGGCCCATGGCTGGGGGTGGCTGCTGCCGGCAGTGCGCCTGCGTAAACTGTCCGTGCTGCCGTGAGCGGATTATGTCCAATGGTGGCGTGTCGCCACAGAGCTCCCCCAGAATCCGCTTAGGAGGAGTGGACGAGTCGTGACGGTGGTCTAATGGTTCTGCCGGAGCGGCTCTGAGTGGCCGCCGGTCTAGTTGGTGGGGCCGGGCGGTTCACCACCGGCTGTGCTGGCTTGCTGGCGGGACGGCCTCTAGTTGGAGGTCGGGCCATGGGGACCTGTTCCCCTGGTCCTGTGTGTGCTGGTTTGAGTCGGTCGATGGAGACCGTTTCGACCCTGTTGCCGAGTCGCAGCTTGAAGACCTTGTCCCTGGTTTGTAGTACCTCATACGGTCCGTCGTACGGGGGTTGCAGGGGTCCGCGGTGTGCATCGTGTCGCACGAAGACGAAGCGTGCCTGCTGTAAGTTTGGCAGGACGAGAGGTGCATGTTCACTGTGTCGATTAACCGGAAGTGGGGCGAACTGTTGAGTGGAAGAGAAAGAGTTGAGCCGCTGCTGTTTGGCCGACCAAGGCGTGGTAGCCTCCGGGAGGAATTCGCCTGGTACGCGCAGCGGTTGTCCGTAGACTAACTCCGCTGCTGAGGACTGGAGGTCTTCCTTGACCGCGGTGCGTAGGCCCAGTAGCACCCACGGTAGGCGGTCAGTCCAGGTACTGTCCTGCAGGCTGGCGCGGAGTGAGGCCTTGAGTGACCTGTGGAAGCGTTCACACAGCCCGTTGGCCTGCGGGTGGTACGCCGTGGTTCGATGGAGCGTCACCCTGAGGTTGCATGCTGTGGCCGTCCAGAGTTCGTAGGTGAACTGGGCGCCTCTGTCGGAGGTTATGTCGGCCGGTGCGCCGAACCTCGCGACCCAGGTGTTAACGAACGCCCTGGCGATGTCGGCTGTGGTGCTGGAGGTCAGCGGCACTGCCTCAGGCCAGCATGTGTAGCGGTTGACCATCGTGAGGAGATAAGTTTGGCCTTGCGATGGCAGCAGAGGACTGACCATGTCGACATGTACGTGGTCGAAGCGGCGGCTGGGTACCTCGAAGTCGCCCAGGGGTGCTTTTGTGTGCCGCTGTACCTTAGCCCGTTGGCAGGCGAGGCAGGAGTTGGCCCAAGTCCAAACATCTTTGCTGAGGCCGCGCCAGACGAAGCGCTGGGAGAGGAGTTTGACGGATGCGCGGGAACCCGGATGGAAGAGCCCGTGGAGCGCGTCGAAGGTGCGGCGGCGCCAGGTTGCAGGGACAACCGGCCTGGGGTGGCCGAGTGAGACGTCGCAAGTGACTGCCGTGGCTTCGGGCCCGTGCGCGACCTTGGCTAGGCGTAGCCCTGGCAGGCTGGTAGCCGCCGAGAGGGGGTCTGGGTCCGTGAGCTGGGCCGCTGCTAGTTGCGTGTAGTCGACCACTAGGTGATTAGCACAGATGGCGGGATGGGAAAGGCAGTCGGCGACAACGTTGTCTCTACCGGAGACGTGCTGGATGTCCGTAGTAAACTCGGACACGGCCGCGAGCTGGCGTTGCTGCCTAGCGGACCAGGAGTCGGTGTTCTTGACCATCGCGTATGTGAGCGGCTTGTGGTCCACATACGTGGTAAAGGGGCGGCCCTCCAGGAGGAACATGAAATGGTGGACCGACAGGTGGAGCGCGAGGAGCTCGCGGTCGAAAGTAGAGTATTTGACCTCCGGGGGGCGCAGTTGGCGGCTGTAGAAGGCAAGTGGCTGCCACACGCCATTGACCCACTGCTCGAACACGGCTCCGACCGCATGGTCGGAGGCGTCGGTGGTGAGCGCGACCTGGGCATCGGCCCTCGGGTGCGCGAGCAGGGTGGCGTCGGCGAGCGCGTTTTTGGTGGCGTCGAAGGCGGCTGACGTGTCAGCGGTCCAGGCTACGGCCATCTTGCCGGATTTACCTCGGAGAGAGTCGTATAGGGGCTTCATGAGAGCTGCAGCTCTGGGGATGAACCTGTTGTAGAAGTTCACCATCCCGAGGAACTCCTGGAGGCCCTTGATGGTTTTGGGGCGGGGGAATTGCTGGACGGGCTGCACCTTGTTGGGCAGGGGGACGGCCCCAGCAGGGGTGATGTGGTGGCCGAGAAAGTCGATCTTGGCTAGGCTGAATTGGCACTTCGCCGGGCTGAGGATGAGCCCGTGTTGGGCTAGGCGCTCGAACAGGATGCGAAGGTGTTCGAGGTGTTCCTGTTTGGAGGAGCTGGCCGTGAGAATGTCGTCTAAATAGACGAATAGGAAGTTCAGGTCCCGGAGGACTGAGTCCATAAGGCACTGGAAAGCCTGGGCTGCATTCTTGAGGCCGAAAGGCATCCACAGGAATTCGAACAGGCCGAATGGGGTGATGACGGCCGTTTTGGGGATGTCCGCGGGGTGTACGGGGACTTGGTGGTAACCGCGCAACAGGTCGACCTTGGAGAAGACGGTTCGTCCGGCCAGTCAGGCCGAGAAGTCCTGGATGTGCGGCACCGGGTATCGGTCGGGGGTGGTGGCGTCGTTGAGGCGGCGGTAGTCCCCGCAGGGGCGCCAGCCACCGCCGGGCTTGGGGGCGATGTGGAGGGGCGAGGCCCAAGGGCTGCTGGAGCGGCAGATGATGCCGAGTTGCTCCATGGTGGTGAACTCGGCCCGCGCGATTTCCAGCCTGGCCGGGTCGAGTCTGCGGGCGTGGGCAGAGACCGGGGGGCTGGTGGTGGGGATATAGTGCTCCACACCGTGTTTGGCGGCTTTGGCCGAAAAGGTCGGTTTAGTGAGGGCGGGAAACCCGCCTAGTAGTGCCGAGTAGTCGTCCATGGCTCTGGCGAGGCAGTGGGTCGTCAGGCCGGCCAAAAGGGCCGGGGTGAATGCGCCAGGGATGGGGGCCATAGTGTTGATGTCGACGAGGCGGTGCCTCGAAATGTTGACAAGGAGGCCGTGGGCGCATCGGAAGTCGGTGCCGATGAGTGGGCAGAGGACCTTGGCTGTGAGGAACTCCCAGCGGTAGCGGCGGCCTGCGAGGTCGAGCGTGACCATGCGGGTGCCGTATGTGCGGATGTCAGAGCCATTGGCTGCGGCCAGCGTGATACCCCGTGCGCCGCATTGGATTTCGAGGGCGGAGGCGGGGGTGATGCTGTGCTGGGCTCCTGTGTCGCACAGAAATCGGCGGTTGGTGCTGTCGTCAGTGACGTACAGTAGGGGCCCCTTTTGCCCCGCGGCCATCGTGGGGGCCGGTGCGGGGGGGGGGGTTGAAAGTGCACGGCGATGTGCAGCTTTGGGCCCTAGTGCCAAAATGGGTGTGGTAGTAGCAGTGATCCGAAGTGGAAGGGCGGTCGGGCCTAGTGGGCCGGGAGGACTGCGTGGTCGTTGCCGTGATGTCGGGTGCGACGTCGCGGGTGGTCTGCGCAGAGAGCAGCCGGTCGGCCTTTTCGGCTATCTCGTTCAGGTCCATGGAGCCAGACTCCACAATGAGCGGGCGGATGCTGGCGGGGAGCTGCCAAATGAAAAGCGTGCGAAAGAGGGCGCCGGGTTTCTTGTCGTTCGAGAGGGACAGTATGTGGGAAAGCAGGTCTGATGGTGAAGCGTCACCAAGGCCTGGGAGGTCGAGGAGTTGGCAGTTGCGCTGGTAGAAGGACGCCTGAAATTTTTTAAGGAGCGCGGCCTTCAGATGTTCGTACTTGCCTTCCTCTGGTGGATCCTGCAGCGCTGCCCAAACTTTGGGGACTGTGGCGCAGGTAAGAGAGGCGACGAGGTAGTCGTACTTCGTGGCGTCGACGGTAATGCTTCTCAGCCGGAATCTGGACTCGGCTTGAAAGAACCAGGCCTCGGGCAGGTTCTCCCAAAAGTCCAGTAGTTTAAGCGTGACTGCCTTTGTATCCGCCATGCTAGCTTAGGATTCGTCCTGAGCATCGGGGTCACCAGTGTTGAGATACCGCGGCAAACGTGGGAGTCGAGACCAGAGTTGATGGAACACAACTGCTTTAATTTACGTCATGGCAAAACAAGTGAAGTTAAAAAGCCCGCGCAACCACTTAAATACTCCCCAGACAGGCAGTGCTCCCGGCAGCCTGTCCCTGCGGGAAACAAATTGCCGGAGGAAAGGGCCCATGGCTGGGGGCGGCTGCTGCCGGCAGTGCGCCTGTGTAAACTGTCCGTGCCGCCGTGAGCGGATTATGTCCAATGGTGGCGTGTCGCCACAGAGCTCCCCCCAGAATCCGCTTAGGAGGAGTGGATGAGTCGTGACGGTGGTCTAATGGTTCTGCTGGAGCGGCTCTGAGTGGCCGCCGGTCTAGTTGGTGGGGCCGGGCGGTTCACCACCGGCTGTGCTGGCTTGCTGGCGGGACGGCCTCTATTTGGAGGTCGGGCCATGGGGACCTGTTCCCCTGGTTCTGTGTGTGCTGGTTTGAGTTGGTCGATGGAGACCGTTTCGACCCTGTCGCCGAGTCGCAGCTTGAAGACCTTGTCCCCGGTTTGTAGTACCTCGTACGGTCCGTCGTACGGGGGTCGCAGGGGTCCGCGGTGTGCGTCATGTCGCACAAAGACGAAGCGTGCCTGCTGTAAGTTTGGCGGGACGTGAGGTGCGTGTTCACTGTGTCGATTAACCGGAAGTGGGGCGAACTGTTGAGTGGAAGAGAAAGGGTTGAGCCGCTGCTGTTTGGCCGACCAAGGCGTGGTAGCCTCCGGGAGGAATTCGCCTGGTACGCGCAGCGGTTGTCCGTAGACTAACTCCGCTGCTGAGTACTGGAGGTCTTCCTTGACCGCGGTGCGTAGGCCTAGTAGCACCCACGGTAGGCGGTCAGTCCAGTTACTGTCCTGCAGGCTGGCGCGGAGTGAGGCCTTGAGTGACCTGTGGAAGCGTTCACACAGCCCGTTGGCCTGAGGGTGGTATGCCGTGGTTCGGTGGAGCATCACCCCGAGGTTGCGTGCTGTGGCCGTCCAGAGTTCGGAGGTGAACTGGGCGCCTCTGTCGGAGGTTATGTCGGCCAGTGCGCCGAACCTCGCGACCCAGGTATTAATGAACGCCCTGGCGATGTCGGCTGTGGTGGTGGAGGTCAGCGGCACTGCCTCAGGCCAGCGTGTGTAGCGGTCGACCATCGTGAGGAGATAAGTTTGGCCTTGCGATGGCGGCAGAGGACCGACGACGTGTACGTGGTCGAAGCGGCGGCTGGGTACCTCGAAGTCTCCCAGAGGTGCTTTTGTGTGCCGCTGCACCTTAGCCCGTTGGCAGGCGCGGCAGGAGTTGGCCCAAGTCCAAACATCTTTGCTGAGGCCGCGCCAGACGAAGCGCTGGGAGAGGAGTTTGACGGATGCGCGGGAAACCGGATGGAAGAGCCCGTGGAGCGCGTCGAAGATGCGGCGGCGCCAGGTTGCAGGGACAACTGGCCTGGATTGGCCGAGTGAGACGTCGCAAGTGACTGCCGTGGCTTCGGGAACGTGCGCGACCTTGGCTAGGCGTAGCCCTGGCAGGCTGGTAGCCGCCGAGAGGAGGTCTGGGTCCGTGAGCTGGGCCGCTGCTAGTTGCGCGTAGTCGACCACTAGGTGATTAGCGCAGATGGCGGGACGGGAAAGGCAGGCGGCGACAACGTTGTCTCTACCGGAGACGTGCTGGATGTCCGTAGTAAACTCGGACACGGCCGCGAGCTGGCGTTGCTGCCTAGCGGACCAGGGGTCGGTGTTCTTGGCCATCGCGTATGTGAACGGCTTGTGGTCCACGTACGCGGTAAAGGGGCGGCCCTCCAGGAGGAACCTGAAATGGTGGACCGACAGGTGGAGCGCGAGGAGCTCGCGGTCGAAAGTAGAGTATTTGACCTCCGGGGGGCGCAGTTGGTGGCTGTAGAAGGCAAGTGGCTGCCACACGCCATTGACCCACTGCTCGAACACGGCTCCGACCGCATGGTTGGAGGCACCGGTGGTGAGTGCGACCCAGGCATCGGCCCTCAGGTGCGCGAGCAGGGTGGCGTCGGCGAGCGCGTTTTTGGTGGCGTCGAAGGCAGCTGACGTGTCAGCGGTCCAGGCTACGGCCATCTTGCCGGATTTACCTCGGAGGGAGTCGTATAGGGACTTCATGAGAGCTGCAGCTCTGGGGATGAACCTGTTGTAGAAGTTCACCATCCCGAGGAACTCCTGGAGGCCCTTGATGGTTTTGGGGCGGGGGAATTGCTCGACGGCCTGCATCTTGTTGGGCAGGGGGACGGCCCCAGCAGGGGTGATGTGGTGGCCGAGAAAGTCGATCTCGGCTAGGCCGAATTGGCACTTCGCCGGGCTGAGGATGAGCCCGTGTTGGGCTAGGCGCCCGAACAGGATGCGAAGGTGTTCGAGGTGTTCCTGTTTGAAGGAGCTGGCCACGAGAATGTCGTCTAAATAGACGAATAGGAAGTTCAGGTCCCGGAGGACTGAGTCCATAAGGCACTGGAAAGCCTGGGCTGCATTCTTCAGGCCGAAAGGCATCCTCAGGAACTCGAACAGGCCGAATGGGGTGATGACGGCCATTTTGGGGATGTCCGCGGGGTGTATGGGGACTTGGTGGTAACCGCGCACCAGGTCGACCTTGGAGAAGACGGTTCATCCGGCCAGTCGGGCCGAGAAGTCCTGGATGTGCGGCACCGGGTATCGGTCGGGGGTGGTGGCGTCGTTGATGCGGCGGTAGTCCCCGCAGGGGCGCCAGCCTCCGCCGGGCTTGGGGGCGATGTGGAGGGGCGAGGCCCAAGGGCTGCTGGAGCGGCGGATGATGCCGAGTTGCTCCATGGTGGTGAACTCGGCCCGCGCGATTTCCAGCTTGGCCGGGTCGAGTCTGCTGGCATGGGCAGAGACCGGGGTGCTGGTGGTGGGGATATAGTGCTCCACACCGTGTTTGGCGGCTTTGGCCGAAAAGGTCGGGTTAGTGAGGGCGGGAAACTCGCCTAGTAGTGCCGAGTAGTCGTCCGTGGCTCTGGCGAGGCAGTAGGTCGTCAGGCCGGCCAAACTGGCCGGGGTGAATGCGCCAGGGATGGGGGCCATAGTGTTGATGTCGACGAGGCGGTGCCTCGAAATGTTGACAAGGCGGCCGTGGGCGCATAGGAAGTCGGTGCCGATGAGTGGGCAGAGGACCTTGGCTGTGAGGAACTCCCAGCGGTAGCGGCGGCCTGCGAGGTCGAGCGTGACCATGCGGGTGCCGTATGTGCGGATGTCAGAGCCATTGGCTGCGGCCAGCGTGATACCCCGTGCGCCGCATTGGATTTCGAGGATGGAGGCGGGGGTGATGCTGTGCTGGGCTCCTGTGTTGCACAGAAATCGGCGGTTGGTGCTGTCGTCAGTGACGTACAGTAGGGGCCCCTTTTGCCCCGCGGCCATCGTGGGGGCCGGTGCGGGGGGGGGGTTGAAAGTGCACGGCGGCGTGCAGCTTTGGGCCTTAGTGCCAAAATGGGTGTGGTAGTAGCAGTGACCCGGAGTGGAAGAGCGGTCGGGCCTAGTGGGTCGGGAGGACCGCGTGGTCGTTGCCGTGATGTCGGGTGCGACGTCGCGGGCAGTCTGCGCGGAGAGCAGCCGGTCGGCCTTTTCGGCTTTCTCGTTCAGGTCCGTGGAGCCAGACTCCACAATGAGCGGGCGGATGCTGGCGGGGAGCTGCCAAATGAAAAGCGTGCGAAAGAGGGCGCCGGGTTTTTTGTCGTTCGAGAGGGACAGTATGTGGGAAAGCAGGTCTGATGGTGAAGCGTCACCAAGGCCTGGGAGGTCGAGGAGTTGGCAGTTGCGCTGGTAGAAGGACGCCTGAAATTATTTAAGGAGCGCGGCCTTCAGATGTTCGTACTTGCCTTCCTCTGGTGGATCCTGCAGCGCTGCCCAAACCTTGGGGACTGTGGCGCAGGTGAGAGAGGCGACGAGGTAGTCGTACTTCGTGGCGTCGACTGTAATGCTTCTCAGCCGGAATCTGGACTCGGCTTGAACGAACCAGGCCTCGGCCAGGTTCTCCCAAAAGTCCAGTAGTTTAACCGTGACTGCCTTTGTATCCGCCATGCTAGCTTAGGATTCGTCCTGAGCATCGGGGTCACCAGTGTTGAGATACCGCGGCAAATGTGGGAGTCGAGACCAGAGTTGATGGAACACAACTGCTTTAATTTACGTCATGGCAAAACAAGTGAAGTTAAAAAGCCCGCGCAGCCACTTAAATACTCCCCAGACAGGCAGTGCTCCCGGCAGCCTGTCCCTGCGGGAAACAAATTGCCGGAGGAAAGGGCCCATGGCTGGTGGCGGCTGCTGCCGGCAGTGCGCCTGCGTAAACTGTCCGTGCCGCCGTGAGCGGATTATGTCCAATGGTGGCGTGTCGCCACAGAGCTCCCCCCAGCATCCGCTTAGGAGGAGTGGACGAGTCGTGACGGTGGTCTAATGGTTCTGCCGGAGCGGCTCTGAGTGGCAGCCGGTCTAGTTGGTGGGGCCGGGCGGTTCACCACCGGCTGTGCTGGCTTGCTGGCGGGACGGCCTCTATTTGGAGGTCGGGCCATGGGGACCTGTTCCCCTGGTTCTGTGTGTGCTGGTTTGAGTCGGTCGATGGAGACCGTTTCGACCCTGTCGCCGAGTCGCAGCTTGAACACCTTTTCCCCGGTTTGTAGTACCTCGTACGGTCCGTCGTACGGGGGTCGCAGGGGTCCGCGGTGTGCGTCATGTCGCACAAAGACGAAGCGTGCCTGCTGTAAGTTTGGCGGGACGTGAGGTGCGTGTTCACTGTGTCGATTAACCGGAAGTGGGGCGAACTGTTGAGTGGAAGAGAAAGGGTTGAGCCGCTGCTGTTTGGCCGACCAAGGCGTGGTAGCCTCCGGGAGGAATTCGCCTGGTACGCGCAGCGGTTGTCCGTAGACTAACTCCGCTGCTGAGTACTGGAGGTCTTCCTTGACCGCGGTGCGTAGGCCTAGTAGCACCCACGGTAGGCGGTCAGTCCAGGTACTGTCCTGCAGGCTGGCGCGGAGTGAGGCCTTGAGTGACCTGTGGAAGCGTTCACACAGCCCGTTGGCGTGAGGGTGGTATGCCGTGGTTCGGTGGAGCATCACCCCGAGGTTGCGTGCTGTGGCCGTCCAGAGTTCGGAGGTGAACTGGGCGCCTTTGTCGGAGGTTATGTCGGCCAGTGCGCCGAACCTCGCGACCCAGGTATTAATGAACGCCCTGGTGATGTCGGCTGTGGTGGTGGAGGTCAGCGGCACTGCCTCAGGCCAGCGTGTGTAGCGGTCGACCATCGTGAGGAGATAAGTTTGGCCTTGCGATGGCGGCAGAGGACCGACGATGTCGACGTGTACGTGGTCGAAGCGGCGGCTGGGTACCTCGAATTCTCCCAGAGGTGCTTTTGTGTGCCGCTGCACCTTAGCCCGTTGGCAGGCGCGGCAGGAGTTGGCCCAAGTCCAAACATCTTTGCTGAGGCCGCGCCAGACGAGGCGCTGGGAGAGGAGTTTGACGGATGCGCGGGAAACCGGATGGAAGAGCCCGTGGAGCGCGTCGAAGATGCGGCGGCGCCAGGTTGCAGGGACAACTGGCCTGGATTGGCCGAGTGAGACGTCGCAAGTGACTGCCGTGGCTTCGGGAACGTGCGCGACCTTGGCTAGGCGTAGCCCTGGCAGGCTGGTAGCCGCCGAGAGGAGGTCTGGGTCCGTGAGCTGGGCCGCTGCTAGTTGCGCGTAGTCGACAACTAGGTGATTAGTGCAGATGGCGGGACGGGAAAGGCAGGCGGCGACAACGTTGTCTCTACCGGAGACATGCTGGATGTCCGTAGTAAACTCGGACACGGCCGCGAGCTGGCGTTGCTGCCTAGCGGACCAGGGGTCGGTGTTCTTGGCCATCGCGTATGTGAACGGCTTGTGGTCCACGTACGCGGTAAAGGGGCGGCCCTCCAGGAGGAACCTGAAATGGTGGACCGACAGGTGGAGCGCGAGGAGCTCGCGGTCGAAAGTAGAGTATTTGACCTCCGGGGGGCGCAGTTGGTGGCTGTAGAAGGCAAGTGGCTGCCACACGCCATTGACCCACTGCTCGAACACGGCTCCGACCGCATGGTTGGAGGCGCCGGTGGTGAGTGCGACCCAGGCATCGGCCCTCAGGTGCGCGAGCAGGGTGGCGTCGGCGAGCGCGTTTTTGGTGGCGTCGAAGGCAGCTGACGTGTCAGCGGTCCAGGCTACGGCCGTATAGGGGCTTCTATGCCACCGGCTCCTTCCAATACGCTGCTGGGGACATAGCAAATATCTCCCAGTACGGCGCGCATCGCTGCATCCGCCAGGTGACCGAAGCACTGTTCAGAAGGAGAAGCCAATTCATCTCCTTCCCCATGGCCCTGGAGAGCCAGCATCAGCACGCATTGGGATTTTCCAGACTCGGGGAATTCCCCTTGGTGCAGGGCGCCATTGACTGTACGCATGTGGCTTTGCGGGTCCCTCTGGAGCATGGCGAGCAGTATCGCAACAGGAAGGGCTACCATTCTCTGAATGTGCAGCTGGTCTGTGACCACAAGCAGCGCATCATGGCAGTCCATGCCAGCTTCCCAGGCAGCAGCCACGATGCCTTTATCCTGCGGCAGAGTACTGTGCATGACATGTTCCAGGCACAGCCTCCCCCAAGAGGATGGCTACTTGGGGACAAAGGCTATCCTTTGTGCACCTGGCTCATGACCCCGCTCCGCGCGCCCAGGACCGCTGCTGAAGAGGCCTACAACGAGAGCCATCAAACCACCCGCAACATCATCGAGCTAACTATTGGGGTCCTCAAGCAGCGGTTCCGCAGCCTTGATCGCTCCGGAGGAGCTCTCCAGTATTCGCCGGACCGGGTCTCCCAATTTGTGGTGGTTTGCTGCATGCTACACAACCTGGCTATCCGCAGGACTCAGGCACTGCCACCTGACGTTGGACCAGCACCTCAGGAGGAGGAGCAGGAGGAGCATGAGGAGGAGGAGGAGGAGTAGCAGGAGTACGTTCCCAGGAGGGAGCGACCAGGGCCAAGGGCCGCACGACGCCACCTTAATACACGGTACTTCTAAGCCCCCTGTCAGGGAATGGCCAGGGGCCATGAGGGAAGATGAATGCAGCCGCTCCGCAAGCCCTCAGCCGGCGAAGCCAACAAACACTAAGAAGAACAACCATGGAGACTGCATGAATAAAGATAATTTTTTATTACACAAAAATGAAAAGCCCTTCCCACATGAATCCCCAAAAACAATAAACGGGCCCCACAAAAAGCCCAACAAACGACTCACTCCCACAAACTGGGGAGGAGTCACTCCACCTTTCTTCAAACCGGGCCTCAACGTCGGCCTAACGCAAAAAATAAGCCCTCCAACAACACAACAATGGGCAAAATAAAGATGGCCACCGCCATATAAAAGGAAAGCTGGCCACACCCTCTACTGAGTGGCCCGCGAGGGCGAGACCTTGCCCAGCCTTTTGCCTCCCCTGCCCGGCCTGCTGCTCCTTCGCAAGCTCTGCCCAGTGGCTGCTGCGAGGCTGGGGGAAGGTGCCTGAGGCTCAGATGACCTTCCGCCAGATGCCGCTGGGGGGCGGCCTACACGGCGTTTGGGCCTCGAGGGGCCGTCTGCTGAGTGGCGCACCTGAGCCTGGCCACCATCAGCTGCAGCCGCTTGCCCTTGACGCCCCAGTGGGGGAATGGCGGCGACGGATGGCGCAATGTGGGCCAGCTGGCGTCTGGGATGCGCTGGCTGGTGCTGTGGCGCGGTGGCACTCGGCCGGGCCCGCACTGCAGGATCCGCAACAATCAGCCGAGGGGCGGCTTGCTGGGATGGTCCAGCGCGGCGGCTACCCTGGCGATGCCTGCCTGAGACAGCACGTGTGGCAGCAGTGAGTGCCCCTGTTGTCCTGGTGTGCGCGCGCATCACATCCGCCAGCGTCTTGACGGCATCAGTCAGCATGCCGCCACTCGCGGCAGTTGCTGCCCCGAACTCGCGCACACTGGTCGCCAGCGACTCGATGGCCTCAGGCATGCGCCCCACCACGCTCATGAGCTCCGTGTGGCGCCGGTTCGAATCCTCGGCCATCTTATCCAGCTTCCGCACCTCCTCCGAGGTGAAGGTGTCCGGACTGGAGTCGCGACTCTCCCGCTGGGGAGGAGGGGGCCGAACTAAGGGACCCTTGCCACATTGGTGGCGGCGAGTGAGCCGATCAGCAGCACTCCCCTCTGATCCTTCCCCCCTTTGGGGGGAAGGCCGCGGGCCACGCGCACGGCTCCTGGGTGGCTGGACGCCACTGGTCCCAGAAGCTGCATTGCCCTGCGACAGTTCCTCCAGGCACTCGTCCAGTGAGGAGGTGTCAAGCATTTCCTCCTCTCCTGCGGGACGTGACTGTTCCCCCGATGGTCTGGCTTGCTCCTCCTCCTCCTCCTGCTCGGAGGTGCTGTCACTGGCAGCTTCAGGGTCCTGGTCGTCACCAGCTGAAAGCAGGAATGCACAAGAGTAGCTTCAGAGTGAGGAGACGGCGTCAGCGAGGGAGTTAGGACTGGTGGCAATCAGCGCATTGGTGGGACAGTGGCAAAGGAGGTAGCTCGGATGGGCCAGTGCGACGCGAGAGGGCCAAAAGGCGAGGTCCTTACCATTGCCGGGCAGTGGAGGGTCGGATACTCCGCACGCTGTGGGGACGATCACATGGGCTCCCATGAGCACACACACGCGCTCCTCCAGCCGAGTGAGCTTCTGCAGCTTGGCGCGGCCACCCCTGGCATGGGCCTGGCGATTAAAGGCTACTTTAGCCTGCAAGAGAAAGGACGGGCTGTAAGTGCGCAGTGTAGCCCTGATGTAGTGTGCACTGCCTCCCATGGTGAAATAGCTTGGCCAGAGTGAAGCCCTGATGTAGTGTGCACAGCCTCCCATGGTGGAATAGCTTGGCCAGAGTGAAGCCCTGATGTAGTGTGCACTGCCTCCCATGGTGGAATAGCTTGGCCAGAGTGAAGCCCTGATGTAGTGTGCACTGCCTCCCATGGTGGAATAGCTTGGCCAGAGTGAAGCCCTGATGTAGTGTGCACTGCCTCCCATGGTGGAATAGCTTGGCCAGAGTGAAGCCCTGATGTAGTGTGCACAGCCTCCCATGGTGGAATAGCTTGGCCAGAGTGAAGCCCTGATGTAGTGTGCACAGCCTCCCATGGTGGAATAGCTTGGCCAGAGTGAAGCCCTGATGTAGTGTGCACTGCCTCCCATGGTGGAATAGCTTGGCCAGAGTGAAGCCCTGATGTAGTGTGCACAGCCTCCCATGGTGGAATAGCTTGGCCAGAGTGAAGCCCTGATGTAGTGTGCACTGCCTCCCATGGTGGAATAGCTTGGCCAGAGTGAAGCCCTGATGTAGTGTGCACAGCCTCCCATGGTGGAATAGCTTGGCCAGAGTGAAGCCCTGATGCAGTGTGCACTGCCTCCCATGGTGGAATAGCTTGGCCAGAGTGAAGCCCTGATGTAGTGTGCACAGCCTCCCATGGTGGAATAGCTTGGCCAGAGTGAAGCCCTGATGTAGTGTGCACAGCCTCCCATGGTGGAATAGCTTGGCCAAAGTGTAGAGTGCCGAATGGCCATTTGATGCTCATGACTGTCCCAATGCTGCTGGCTGAGGGCTGGCCAATAGAACTTTCAGCTCCCTTTGCCCATCATGTCAGGTGTACATGCAAGAATGAGGAGGAGACTGGAAAGGCTACTCACCTTGACAATCCTGGTCAGGTCGTTGTATTTTTTACGACATTGTTTGTGGGTCCTGGGGGCATCGCCGGTGAACGTCACCCTCTGGGCGATCTGCTTCCAGGCTTTGGTGTAGTCGTGGTGGGTTGGATTCCTCCCACTCTCTGGGAACAAGATCTTGCGCCTCACCTCCAGAGCTGTGACCATTATGTCCAGATCACCCTCTGAGAGGCGCAGGGCACGCTGACGGGCCTTCTCTGGCGTTGCCATGACTCCCTGGGGCTGAGCAGCAGTGTTGAGGCCTCTTTGCAAGGCTGCAGTGTGCAGGGCGTGGCAGCAGACCAATTCGTCCCTTCCCCCTTTAAGAGCTGGTCGGCGCCACGGGGTCTGCTGTCAGTCCAAAAATGACCGCACCCGCGCTGCGCCCCGCCTGGGCGCTATCCCTCTGGACCGCCGGCTTAGCGCCTAAAGATAGTAGTGGAACGCCTCTTTTAGCGCTCCACCAACCTCTTAGGGCGAAGCCACTGAATTCCCGGCAACGGGGCGCTACTTTGGGGCGGGCGCTAACTTCGGGCGGGCGCTAAGGTTAGCGCCCCAAAACTGCCTATACTGAAAATCTAGCCCATAGAGTCTAATGAGAAGGGGGAGCTGAATGAAATCAGTATTTTTAAAGAAATGGTGTTAGGGAAATTGATGGGATTGAAGGCCGATAAATCCCCAGGGCCTGCTAATCTACATTCAAGGGTACTTAAAGAAGTGGCCCTAGAAATAGGAGATGCATTGCTGGTCATCTTCCAAAATTCGATGGACTCTGAAACAGTTCCCATGGATTGGAGGGTAGCTAATTTAACCCTACTATTTAAAAAAGGTGGTAGAGAGAAAACGGGGAATTATAAGCCTGAAATCAGTAGTGGGGAAAATGCTAGATCCATTATAAAAGAAGTAATAGCAGAGCACTTGGAAAACAGTAACAAGATCGGACAAGGTCAACATGGATTTACAAAAGGCAAATTGTACTTGGCTAATCTACTGGAATTTTTTGAGGATGTAGCTGGTAGAATAGATAAGGGAGAACCAGTGGATGTTGTTTATTTGGACTTTCAGAAGGCGTTCAATAAGGTCCGGCATAAGAGATTAGTGTGCAAAGCTAAAGCACATGGGATTGGGAGTAAGGTACTGAGTTGGATAGAGAACTGGTTGGCAGACAGGAAGCCAAGAGTTGGAATAAATGGGTCTTTTTCCGAATGACAGCCAGTGACTAGTGGGGTACCGCAAGGATCGGTGCTACGACCCCAGCTATTCACAATATATATTAATGATCTAGACAAGGGAACTAGATGTAATATCTCCAAATTTGCAGATGACACAAAGCTGGGTGGGCGTGTGTGCTGTGAGGAGGATGGAGAGAAACTCCAGTATAATTTGGACAGGTTGGGTGATTGGGCAGATGCAGTATAAGGCGGAGAAATGCGAGGTTATCCACTTTGGTGGCAAAAACAGGAAGGCAGATTATTATCTGAACGGCAATAGATTGGGAGAAGGGGAAGTGCAACGAGACCTGGATGTCCTTGTGCACCAGTCGCTGAAGGTAAGCATGCAGGTGCAGCAGACGGTTAAGAAGGCAAATGATATGTTGGCCTTCATAGCGAAAGGATTCGAGTACAGGAGCAAGGATGTCTTGCTGCAGTTGTACAGGGCGTTGGTGAGACCACACTTTGAGTATTGTATGCAGTTTTGGTCGCCTTATCTGAGGAAGGATGTTCTTGCCATGGAGGGAGTGCAGCGAAGATTCACCAGACTGATACCTGGGATGGCAGGAATGACGTATGAGGAGGGGGTGGGTCGATTAGGCTTATATTCGCTGGAGTTTAGAAGAATGAGAGGGGATCTCATTGAAACTTAAAAAATTCTAACAGGACTAGACAGACTAAATGCAGAAAGGATGTTCCCGATGGCGGGGGTGTCCAGAACCAGGGGTCACAGTCTAAGGATAAGGGGTAAGCCATCTAGCACAGAGATGAGGAGGAATTTCTTCACCCAGAGAGTGGTGAACCTGTGGAATTCTCCACCACAGAAAGCAGTTGAGGCCAATTCATTAAATATCTTCAAGGAGTTAGATTTATTTCTTAAGGCTAAAGGGATCAAGGGATATGGGGAAAAAGCAGGGATAGTGTACTGAATTTGGATGATCAACCATGATCTCATTAAATGGCGGAGCAGGCTTGAGGGGCCAAATGGCCTACTCCTGCTCCTATCTTCTATGTGTCTATCTCTCTATGTCTCCGAACAGCCAGCCGCGAGCTTGATGTGATGGCTGGAAGAGTGCTAGATGCCAGGATAGCAGGCATTCACATTGAGGATTCGCTGTGTGTGGTTACACAGCAATGGGACATTAAGTGATTGTGGCTGTGGAAGATCCCAGGATTGTTATGCGGTGCCCGCAAAGCCACGTAGGTGCAGTCAATGGCACACTGCACCATGGGAAATCCCGCTATCCTGGCAAGGCCGCATGCATACTCGTCCTGTTTCTCTCTGGTGATGGGGAAGGAAATGTAGACCCTTCTCCTACTGTAGAGAGCCTCTGTGACCTCCCAGATGCCGCGATGGATGGTGAACTGCGAATTGTTCGCTATATCTCCTGTTTCAGACTGGAAGGATCCACTGGCAAGGAAATTGAGGGCGATGGTGACCTTGACTGCCACTGGGAGAGCCGTCCTCGTCCTGATCTGAGGCTCGATGTCTGGTTGCAGGAGGTGTCAGAGTTCAGTGACCACCTCCTTGCTGAAGCAGCATCTTCTAATACCACTGCTCCTGGCTTAATTGAAGGTAGGAGAATTGCTGTCGGAAGACCATCGTAGGTAAGGCCTCCTGTTGAGAGCCCTGATGGTCCTCCTCCTCCCTCTGGCCACATAAGCAACAAGAGCAGGAGTAGGTCAGTTGATCCTTCGAGCCTGCTCTGCCATTCAATAAGATCATAGCTGACCTTCTACCTCATCTCCACTTTCCTGAACTATCCCCATATCCCTTGACTTCCTTAATATTCAAAAATCTATTGATCTCTGTCTTGAATATACTCAATGACTGAGCCTCCACAGCCCTCTGGGGTAGAGAATTCCACAGGTTCACCACCCTCTGAATGAAGAAATTTCTCCTCATCTCAGTCCTAAATGGCCGACCCCTTATTCTGAGATTGTGACCCCTGGTTCTACCCTGTCAAGCCCTGTAAGAATTTTGTATGTTTCAATGTTTCAATGAGGTCACCTCTCATTCTTCTAAACTCTGGAGAATATAGGCCTAGTCTACTCTCTCATTCTTCTAAATGCTGGAGAATATAGGCCTAGTCTACTCAATATGTCCTCATTAGGACAATCCCACTATCCTAGGAACCAGTCTGGTGAACCTTCATTGCACTCCCTCTATGGCAAGTATATCCTTCCTTAAGTAAGGAGGCCAGAACTGTACACAATACTCCAGGTGTGTTCTCACCAGGGCCCTACATAATTGCAGTAAGACATCTTTACTCTTATACTCAAATCCTCTTGTAGTAAAGGCCAATCCTCTTGTAATAAAGGCCATGTTCCAATCTTTCGCGCTGCCTGTGCTCCTTCTGCAGTAGATCCTAGAGGGAGAGGTCAACTTTAAGAACAGCCCCCATTAATGTAAGGAAATGCAGCACTTTGATATTTTGTGAGAATAAATTTAACTAACTTTTAGAAGCCACAACACTCCGGAGACTAAACAACCTTTAAATAATTGAATTCAGCTCTTGAACTATCTCAAACTGACAAGGAAGCACTGTAACACCACTAACCTGACAGCTGTGACTCATTACTAATGATCCCTTTAAATAGCACCCCTGGAGCCAGCATCCGTCTGTTTGACGCCTCCTGTCCCTGTCATTGTTGGGACCAGGCACTAAAGCAGGGAGCAATACTCAACTTAGCAGATCGGGCGCCCAGTGAGCATTGCATGCTCGCTGACATCACGATCTGCCTGGTGCTGAAGTCCCCGGCGCTAACTTATAGCGGCCGCGCTACAGGGGGGCCGAATTTGGCGTGTGGTGCTGGATTCGCCTCGCCACGGCGCTACTGCCTCAGTGCCCCGTTAGCGCCCCCACCAGATGCTAACTGGAGGTGCTAAGGTACCGAATTTCTCCCCCCTTGTTCCTTATAATGTAGAAGAATCACTATTAGACTTGAAGCAAGGAAAACCTACATTGAATAATATGCTCCCAATCAAAAATGCTGCAGGATACAGGATGAAACATTTCCTTCCATGAGCTCTCCTAGTTTTCTTTTAACTGCCAAAGTCTTTCCATTCATTGAAAAGTTCTACTGAAAATTTAAAGAAAACTAATAAATAGCATTTTCCTGTTTTTACTTTTTGAAATAATGCAAATATCCTGACAGATGAGCCATTTAATGATTCATTGGGACTAGGGTTAAGTACAAATGATCCGTAAGAGAAATGTTCTAAATCTTCAGAGGAAGGCCAAAACTGTGGCAGGTTTTGTTTAAAGTCAGTGGATTTATATTATTTTTAAAACTGTGCTGGTGGCTTGTGTTTGTTAGTCTTTGCTCTTCCCCTAATGGGTTTGCACAGCATCTTTTATGTGTTAGCGTGAAATTATGCTGTAACAGTCATGTTAGTGGAAAATGCTTTGGGGGTGATATTGCCAATGGGGAGCTTTTGGAGGCGGGACTCCCACTTGGTCGAGTTTTAGTCCCGCTTCCATCAACTTCTGGCCAACCCACGCTATTTTCCCTTGATTGACCTTGTTAAGCCCATCTAGCGGGCTTAGCGGGCCAATTAAGGGAAAGCCGGTTGCAGAGAACGTCAACATATGACGTTTCATCTGTCAAAAATTTGAATTCAAGAGCTCATCAAACATCTTTCTTTTGCAGAAATGAGATGATTTTTGCATTGGAGAATGCAATGGCTGTGAAGGAATAAGCCATGTAACCTATTCAGAAAAATACACTATCTTATGAAGGAGTTCTGGCCTTATTAAAACATGAAAACTGGGTTTGGAAATTTAGAAACCTAACTATGAAATAGCTATGAAAAAATTCTGGCTTTTGAGATAAGACAGTTGTTGACCCTGAATAAATAACCTTATTGAAACAGAAGTTGCATGGCTCCGATAAGCTGACCTTTTGGGAACAAAACAATGGTTCACCCTTTGTAAAGATGGCCCATAAGATAAGGAACATCTGCCCTCGTAAAGATGACATAAAATAAGGAACACCTGCCCATCAGACCGTTTTTATATGGTGACCCTAGAAAACCTGGAAATGAGACAAGATTCTGGCTGATGTGGCAGTAAGAGTTGCAGCGGTTGGCAGAAAAATGACTAGGGATAATTACCTTGCATCAGCAGAAAACTTTAAAGGAAATACCACTGGAAAAGGGTATAAATATTGAACTCTCAAATGGAATATCAGACTCGCTTTAATCAGGCAAAGCGATTCTCGGCTTCAGAGGCGGCTCTGTAGTCTACCACTCTTTGTACCTCGGGGATCAAAGGTATTTGATATTGATGGATATCCTGTAAAGAGAACTTTAAGAACTGTAATACTGTAGCAAAGTTAAGATTTAAAAGTAAGATTCTCTGTTAAAAAGATTGTATGTTTTCTATTTTTAGAATTGTTAATGTTGCGATTGACTGATTCACCAACTGTAAATTGCATGTCAGTTCTTTTAATAAATCTCTGTATATATATTTTAGAATTGTCTGACATAAGACTTCTGAATCAAAAACTTGCGAAGTCAATCTCTGTACACACTTTGGTGAAGAGTTGCAGAATTTTGAGGGAGTTTTCCGGACCCTCATAATATCCAGGACATTACAGTCTAGCTAAACTTATTAAAAGCGCTATCTGGAGGATGGTATCATTCTCAGGTTGTTCCTTTCCTTTAGGGAGAGATAGCCCGGACCATTAGACCCAATTAAGTGACTGTATTCGCTGCTCACAATGTGCTCTCCTCTACATTGGGGAGACCAAATGCAGATTGGGCGATCGATTTGTGGAACACCTCCGTTCAGTCCGTAAGGGGACCCTGAGCTCCAGGTGGCCTGTCCCTTTAATACATCGTTCCATTCCCACTCAGACCTCACCGTCCTCGGCCTCTTGCATTGTTCCATGGAAGCTCAGCATAAGCTCGAGGAACAGCACCTCATCTTTCGATTAGGCACTCTAACGCCCTTTGGACTCAACATAGAGTTCAACAATTTCAGATCATAACCTCGGCCTCTATCACATATATATATTTTCTATTTTTTTATCCACACTTTTTGCTTGGCCTTTTCTCTTCCCTCCCACATGGCAGCTGTCCTTCATTCTGCCAGCGCAATTCACACTTCATCTAGAGCCATCCTTTATTCCTTCACCTGTCCCATTACCACCTCCTCTTGCCTTGAATATTTCTTAATGTCTCTCAATGTCTCTTAATCTCTCCTGCTTTCTATCCTATCACTGACCTTCCCTTTTGTTCTTTCATCCACTCCCCCTTTTCCCAGCCCCTAAACTTGCATTCCATTTCCTGCTTTTTTCCAGTTCTGATGAAAGGTCTTTGACCTGAAACATTAACTCTGTTTCTCTCTCCATGGCTGCTGCCTGGCCTGCTGAGTTTTTCGAGCGTTTTCTGTTTTTATTTAAGTGTCTTTAGGATTCGGCTACCTCAAACTTTAGTTGAAAGTGAACATCTGAGAAATACGCCTGATCTGGGGTAGCTCTAAAGGGGCTAGGACTAGTAAATATCCCTTCACAGCCATCTGTCATTTCCAATGTGGAGGTCCGAGACTATCTGCATACACACCGACTGAAGCCTGCAGGAAGAAACAAAGGTGAGTACACTTTAACTAACACTATGCACTTACCTCAGATACTCACCTCTCCACTCTTGCACCCATCACTTACCTTCACTGCACACTTTGGCACCCCCCGACCCCCGCCGACCCCCGCCGACCCCCTGCTTGCCTCGCTAACCTGGCAGGTTTCAGAGCCTTCGGGAAGCCCGCAAAATGGGGATAAACCTATTTTCTGCCTGTTAACTATCTGTTAACTGGCAGTTAGTAGGCTTTAATCCCTTCCCGCCTCCAAGGAGACAGGACACAGCATGGGACGGCTACCCGCCTCCTGGGAAGATGGCATGAAGGTGGGTTGGGGGTTGGTTGGGCACCCACCCCCAAATTCTGCCATTTTCCCAGCAGTCCCACCTCTATACCTGCCTCCCCAGGGCTGGCAAAAGCACCCCATGTTTCTCATTGACACTCAGATGTTGTGATATTGATGGACAGAAAATCATGGGAAGCATGCCTGCGATTTGCAAAATTTGGTCCTGGTGGCTGTTCTCAATGCTGGGATTAGGAATTTGTAAAACCTGCCCTGTAATGTAGATTCAGAAATGGAAATGGAGTGAGACCTCCAGAGACCCTCACTGCACTTTACTCCTGAGTCAGATGGACACTGACTTTGTTCTTATACTTTTTGGAAAATTGTCCCATTAAACATGAGTAAAAACATAGAATAATAATCATGGGGGATTTGAACTACCCCTAAATTAATTGGCCTCAATAGGTGGGTAAAGAGGATAAGGGAATGGAGTTCCTACAATGTGTAAAGGACTCCTTTTGAACCCAGTATGTAAGAAGCCTGATAAGGGAGGATTTGCTACTGGATCTAGTATGAACTGGGAATAAACCAGAGCAGATAAGAGAAGTAAAAGTAGGGGAACACCTAGGCAATAGTGACCATAGTATAATACGCTTTCAGATAATAATTGAGAAGGACATAAGACCAGGGTAATGGACTGGAGAAAAGCCAATTTTGAGGGGCTGAGAATAGAACTTGGTAAAATGAAATGGGCAACATTATTGGCAAACGATGATGTAGAACAGCAATGGGAAACATTTAAAACGGTCTTCAACAGAATCCAGGAAAATATATTCCTCTAAAAAAAAGAACAAGCTAAACACTAATGGGAAACCATGGATGAATAAAGACAGGGAAAAATTGAAGGTAAGGATATACTAATTACATGGACAACAGGGGAGAGCACGGCAAGGGAGAATACAAAGAGATTAGGAGAGAGGTCAAAAAAACAATTAGGAAGGCAAAGAGGAACTATGAAAGTAAATGATCAAGGAACATAAAACAAAATAGTAAAATGTTCTACAGGCGCATAAACAAGTAACATTCACGCCACACAAGTGCCAGGCAATGACTATCCCCAACAATTGAGAATCTAACCAACGCCCCTTGACTTTCAATGGCATTACCATTGCCGAATCCCCCACCATCAACATCCTGGGGTGGGGGGGGGGGGTCACCATTGACCAGAAACTTAACTGGACCTGCCACATAAATACAGTGGCTACAAGAGCATGTCAGAGGCTGGGTATTTTGCGGTGTCTCACCAAAGCATTTCCACTATCTATAAGCCACAAGTCAGGAGGACTCTGCACTTGCCTGGATGAGTGCAGCTCCAACAACACACAAGAAGTTCGAGACCATCCAGGACAAAGCAGCCCGCTTGATTGGCACCCCATCCACCACCTTAAACATTCACTCCTGCCACCACCAGCTCACCATGTCTACAGTGTGTACAATCTACAAGATGCATTGCAGCAACTCACCAAGGCCTCTTCGACAGCACCTCCCAAACCTGTGACCTCTACCACCTAGAAGGACAAGGGCAGTAGGCACATGGGAACACCATCACCTCCAAGCTCCCCCCAAGTCACACACCACCCTGATTTGGAAATATTTCGCCATTCCTTCATCATCACTGGGTCAAAGTCCTAAAACACCCCCCCAAACAGCACTGTGGGAGTACCTTCAACACACGGGCTGCAGCGGTTCAAGGCGGCAGCTCACCATCACCTTCTCAAAGGCAATTAGGGATGGGCAATAAATGCTGGCCTTGCCAACAATGCCCATATCCCAGGAACACATGAAAAAGGAAAGTTGGGATGGGAATAAGGCCACTAAGGGACGGTTAGGATAAAATCACAGGCAGTGATGGCGAAATGGCAGAAATATTAAATAATTACTTTGTTTCAGTATTTACCAGGGAGACAGATCAGGTGGATATGACATCGGAAGATGAGGTTAGAAATTATATAACCGTATTTAAAATAAAAAGAGGAGAAATAGTGAATAAATTAATCAAACTCAGGATAAAACCTCAGTCCAGACGGATTACATCCATACATTTTAAAAGAATCTAGGGAAGAGATAGCAGTGGCACTATTACACATATTTAATAATTCATTAGAAAAATGTATAGTGCCAGAGGGCTGGCGGATAGCTAATGTAATACATATATTTAAGAAAGGAGATAGAACATGTCCAGGGAATTATAGACCAGTTAGCTTAGCATCGGTGGTAGGAAAATAATGGAATCCCTGCTAAAAGGGAAAATAGAAGAACATAAAAGGTTACTGCACAAGATAAGAGTGCACGGGTTGGGGGTAATATTTTGGCATGGATAGGGGATTGGCTAACTAACAGAAAACAGAGAGTCAGGAAAAATGGGTCATTTTCCGGATGGCAACCAGTAACTAGTGGGGTCCCATAGGGATCAGTGCTGGGGCCTCAACTATTTACAATCTATATTAATGACTTGGATGAAGGGACCGAGTGTACTGTAGCCAAATTTGCTGATGATACAAAGATAGGTGGGTTAGCAAGTTGTGAGGAGGACACGAAGGGCTCGAATTTCCAAGCCCCGTGGAGGCGGGTTTGGAGGCGGGAGTGGGGGGAAAATTGCAGAATCAGGGGGCACAAACCCTTCCAGCCTCCAACCCGCCTCCATGTCCGTTTCCCAGGAGGCGGGTATCAACCTGTGCTGGGAGCCGCCTCCCCGAAGCGGGAAGGGGATTAGTGCAAATTAACTGCCTGTTAACAGGTAGTTAACAGGCAGTTTTTGGCCTAATCCCTATTTTTAGCCCTGAAGTGTGGGCTGCCTGAAAGCTCCAAACCACGCCAAGTTAGCAAGGCGTGCCGTCGGGCTGAAGGACTTGGAGGGTTCGAGATGTCTGGTGTTCAGATGAGTGATGGGTGCATGAGTGCAGAGGTAAGTGTGTTTGGTGTGTGTAAAGTGTTTAAATAAGTTTTACTTACCTTTACTTACTAATGCAGGCTTCCTTCCTTCAGGTCTCGGCAGTCTCTCATCTCAATGGCACAGAAAGCAGAATGGCCGCGAGCTGTCAAAAGTTGCAGCATTCTGCTTTCTGTTCTGGAGAGATTTCTAACTGAGTCTATGGAGAAGGACTCAAGTTAGAAGTCAGATTGTCAGTGTTTGACAGCTTCACAGAGCTGTCAAACGCTGATATTTCATCTGTCAAAAGTTCTTGACAAATGAAATGTCAATCCCTGACGTCACCTATAACCGGGTGTCCCTTAATTGGCCTGCTGAGCCTGCTGGGCAGGCTCAACAAGGTCAATCAAGGGAAAATCACGTGGGTTGGCCACAAATCGATGGAGGCGGGACTACAACCCAAAAAGTGGGAGTCCCGCCTCTATCACATCCCCATTGACAAAATCCAGCCCAAAGAGTCTGCAAAGGGATATAGATAGGTTAAGTGGGTGGGCAAAAAATTTGGCAGATGGAGTACAATGTAGGAGAATGTGAGGTTATCCACTTTGGAAGGAAGAATGAAAAAGCAAATTATTATTTAAATGGAGTGAGACTACAAAATGCTGCGGTACAAAGGGATCTGGGGGTCCTAGTACATGAAACACAAAAAGTTAGCAAGCAGGTACAGCAAGTAATTAGGAAGGCTAATGGAATGTTGGCTTTTATTGCAAGGGGTATGGAATATAAAAGTAGGGAAGTTTTGATGCAACTTTACAGGGTGCTGGTGAGACCGCAGCTGAAGTACTGCGTACAGTTGTGGTCCCCATATTTAAGGAAGTATATACTTGCATTGGAGGCAGTGCAGAGAAGGTTCACTAGGTTGATTCCTGGGTTGAGGGGGTTGACGTATGATGAAAGGTTGAGCAGGTTGGGCCTGTACTCATGGGAGTTTAGAAGAATGAGAAGTGATCTTATTGAAACATGTAAGATTCTGAGGGGGATTGACAGGGTGGATGCTGAGAGGATGTTTCCCCTAGTGGGGGTATCTAGAACTAGGGGGCATAGTTTCAGAATAAGGGGTCGCCCATTTAAGACGGAGATGAGAAGGAATTTCTTCTCTCAGAGGGCCATGAATCTTTGGAATTCTCTACACCGGAGAGCTGTGGAGGCGGAGTCACTGAATATATTCAAGGCGGAGATTGACAGACATTTGAACTACAAGGGAGTCAAGGGGTATGGGGAGAGAGCGGGAAAGTGATGTTGAGGAGAAGATTGGATCAGCCATGATCTTATTGAATGGCGGAGCATGCTTGAGGGGCCTATTGGCCTCCTCCTGCTCCTATTTCTTATGTTCTTATGTTCTTATGTAACATCTATAAACCAAAAATATATTAATGAATAGTCAGCATGGATTTCAAAAGGGAAAGTCTTGCTTGACGAACCTCATTGAATTCTTTGAGAGGTAGACAAGGGTAATGTAATAAATGTAATTTATCGAGATTTGCAAAAGGCCTTTGATAAGGTACCACATAATAGCTTAATGAATATGGTGTCAGGGGACAAGTAGCAGAATGGATTGCTGGCTGGCTTTAGGACAGAAAGCAGAGAGTAGGAGTAAAGGGTAGCTATTCACAATGGCAGAAGTTGGGTAGAGGTGTTCCACAAGGATCAATGTTGGGACCACTGCTGTTCACAATTTACATTAACGATTTAGACTTAGGAATCAAAAAACACAATTTCTAAATTTACGGATGACACCAAATTGGGGGCGATTGTCAATATTGAGGCGGACTGCAGAAAGTTACAAGAGGACATTAATAAACTTGCAGAATGGGCATATAATTGGCAAATGAAGTTGAACACAGATAAATATGAAGTATTACATTTTGGTAGGAAGAATAGGGAGGTCACTTATTACTTGGAGGGGGTGAGTCTAGGTGGGGTAGAGGAACAAAGGGATCTTGGAGTACAAATACACAAATCACTAAAAGTAGCAACACAGGTTAGCAAGGCCATAAAAAAAAGCAAACCAAGCACTAGGGTTTATTTCTAGAGGGATAGAATTGAAAAGTAGGGAAGTTATGCTGAACCTGTATTAAACCTTGGTTAGACCACACTTAGAGTACTGCATGCAGTTCTAGTTGCCATATTATAAAAAGGATATAGAGGCACTGGAGAGGGTGCAGAGAAGATTTACAAGGATGATACCAGGAATGCGAGGGTATACCTATCAGGAAAACATGAACAGGCTGGGTCTCTTTTCTTTTGAAAGAGGGGTGACCTAATAAAGTTCTTTAAAATTATGAAAGGTTTAGATAGAGTGGATACAGAGAGAATGTTTCTACATGTGGGGAAGAGCATAACTAGAGGCCATCAATATAAGATAGTCACCAAGAAATCCAATAGGGAATTCAGAAGAAACTTCTTTACCCAGAGTGGTGAGAATGTGGAACTCGCTACCACAGGGAATGGTTGAAGCAAATAGTATACTGTGGCAGAGCCACTGAGGGACTTTGAGCAACTGTACATAATTCCCTTTAACAAGGTTTGACTCCAACCTAAGCCTGTACCAGTCTGTTAGTGATTTCTGTGTTTGTACATACTGTTTGCACGCACGGGGCGAAGTCCCTTTAAGGGCAGGACTGGCAAGGACCCGGTGGACTGGTCGGTTGACATGGACCGAGCGTTCGCCGACACCAAAAGCGCCTTGGCCAGCGTGACCATGCTGGCACACCCATTACCAGGAGCCACCATCGCCCTCACCACCGACGCGTCAGACTACGCAATCGGCGCTGTACAGGAGCAATGGGTGAACGGGACGTGGCAGCTGTTGGCGTTCTTCAGCCGACAACTTAGACGGAACGAAAGATCCTATAGCACTTTCGACCGGGAGTTGCTAGCCCTTTTTCTGACTATCCGCCATTTTCGGTTCCTGCTGGAAGGATGTCCTTTCACCGCTTTTGTGGACCACAAGTCACTCACCTTTGCCATGGCCAAGACCGCTGAACCGTGGTCATCCCAACAGCAGCGTCAGCTGACTTACGTATCCGAATTTACTACGGATATCCAGCACGTGGCCGGTAAGGACAACCTGGTGGCAGACTGCGCCTCCCACGCGACTGTCAATGCAGTCCATCTGGGCATCTACTACGCCCTCATGGCGGTGGACCAAGTCTCGGACCCGGGAGTTCAGGCTTACCGAGCCAACATCACTAGTCTCCAGTTAGCCGACATCGAGTTCCATTCGGCAGGTACCATGCTGCTGTGCGATGTCTCCATACAGGACACTCGCCCTGTCGTGCCGGTCGCCTGGCGCCGCAAGGTTTTCGACGCCATACATGGGTTGTCGCACCCAGGGATGAAGGCCTCGCAGAAGCTCATGTCGGCTAAATTCGTTTGGCATGGCATGCATAAGGATGTCCGTGACTGGGCCAACACCTGCGTCGTCTGCCAAAAGGCCAAGGTACAGCGCCACGTCAAGGCCCCATTGACCACCTTCACGGTTCCGGAGCGGCGTTTTGACCACGTCAATGTGGACCTGGTAGGACCAATTCCACCTTCCCATGGTTTTTCTCACATTCTGACCATGGTAGACCGCACCACCAGATGGCCAGAAGCGCTGCCCCTGTCATCCACTACTTCGGCGGATGTGGCCAGGGTGTGCATTTCTTCCTGGGTCGCCCGTTTTGGAGTGCCCGCTGACATTTCTTCGGATCGAGGACCACAGTTTTCCTCTGAACTCTGGAATGCAGTGGCTCAGGGACTCGGCGTCAAGTTGCATCGCACTACAGCCTACCACCCTCAAGCGAATGGCCTCTGTGAACATTTTCACAGATCACTGAAAGCCGCACTGAGGGCCAGTCTCCAGGATGCTGGATGGGCGGACAAGCTACCATGGGTTCTGTTGGGCCTTCGCACGGTTCCCAAAGAAGACCTTCACTCTTCCTCTGCAGAGTTGGTTTATGGTCAGCCGCTGCGAGTCCCGGGGGATTTCCTGCCAACGCCGACGGAACCATGGTCCACGTCAGGCCAGCTTAACAGTCACCAGGAGGCGGCCAGATGTTTCGCGCCGGTCCCCACGTCGCGCCACGGGCTTCAGCGATCGCACGTGCCCACAGAGCTTACAAAGGCTAAATACGTTTTCATCCGCCACAATGCGCATCGGGATCCGCTCAAGGCCCCGTATACTGGTCCTTTCCGGGTGTTAGAGGCAGGAGACAAAACCTTCAAGGTCAATGTCAGTGGTAAAACGGACCATATTTCAGTCGACCGTTTAAAGCCGGCACACTTGGACCACGACCGCCCCGTCGAGACAGCACAGCCGCCAAGACGAGGTCGGCCACCCATCGTCGTCACACCAGATCAAGTGCAATCGCCCGCTCGACCGCCAGCCGTCCAGCAGCCTCCACTTCGGGAGTACAGGAGTCGTTCTGACAGGCTTGTCAGACCCCCTCACCATTTGGCTTTTTCCGTTAAAGAGAATTCTGGGGAGGTGCATGTGGCAGAGCCACTGAGGGACTTTGAGCAACTGTACATAATTCCCGTTAACGAGGTTTGACTCCAACCTAAGCCTGTACCAGTCTGTTAGTGATTTCTGTGTTTGTACATACTGTTTGCATGCACGGGGCACGGTCCCTTTAAAACTGCGGCAAAGCGCGGGTAAATGCGATGACGTCATGCCGCTAATCACGTGACCACCCAAGCGCGGGAAAGACGTGATGACGTCATGACGCCATCCACGGGACCGCTCTGGCTGTCCTCGTGGAGCCTCCGACCAGCAAAGACCTGTTTTCGTGGTTCTCCTGTACAAACTGTTTAAACTCGTTAGTTTTGCATTAAAACTCGTTTGTTTGAACGCCTGAGTCGAACTCAGTTCTTAGATAGGAATTAGAGGCAATTCCTACAATAGATGCATTTAAGAGGAGGCTGGACAAACATATGAGGGAGAAGGGAATAGAGGGTTATGCTGATAGATTTAGATGAGGAAAGGCGGGAGGAGGCTCAAGTGGAGCATAAACGGCGGCATGGACTGGTTGGGCCGAATGGCCTGTTTCTGTGCCGTATATTCCATGTAATCCTCTGAAGAGGCTGTGCGCTCTGTGCCTTGATCCTTATGCAGCATTAATCCTCGTTGCTGTGCTATTTTGTGCAGGGCCCAGCAGACCACGACGATTCTGGCGACACTGGCTAGTGTGTACTGAAGGGCTCCTCCAGATCTCTCAAGGCATAGAAGCACATTTTCGACATGCCTATAGTTTGCTCTATGACACATCTGGTGGACATGTGGCTTTCATTATATCTCTCCTCGGCCTCATTGCTTGGCATCCTCAAGGGTGTCATATGCCACGTCTTCAGTGGATAGTCCTTGTCTCCAAGCAGCCAGCCGGTAATCTGTTTGGCAGTGTGAAGAGCTGAAGGATGGTGGACTGGTGCAGGACGAAAGAGTCATGACAGCTGCCAGGGAATTTGGTGCACACATGCATGATGATCTTCCTGTGGTTGCAGATAAGCTGCACATTAAGGGAGTGGAAGTCCTTGCGGTTGACAAACACTCCTGAGTGATGATGGGGTGCCCTGATGGCCACATGTGTGCAGTCGATGATGCCCTGCACCTGTGGGCGTCAGCCAGAGCCGCAAAGCTTAGCACCCACTCAGTAACACTGACGTCATCTGTGACAAAGTTGATATAATTGGCTGACTTGTCAAACATGGCATCGGTGACCTGTGTGATGCATCTGTGGGTGGCCGACTGCGAGATGCTGCAAATGGTTTTTTAAATTCATTCATGGGATGTGGGTGTCGCTGGCAAGGCCAGCATTTATTGCCCATCCCTAATTGCCCTTGAGAAGGTGGTGGTGAGCCACCTTCTTGAACTGCTGCAGTCCATGTGGTGAAAGTACTCCCACAGTGCTGTTAGGTAGTGAGTTCCACGATTTTGACCCAGTGACGATGAAGGATTGGCAATATATTTCCAAGTCAGGATTGTGTGTGACTTGGAGGGGAACTTGGAGGTGGTGGTGTTCCCATGCATCTGCTGCCCTTGTCCTTCTAGGTGGATGAGATTGCGAGTTTGGAAGGTGCTGCCAAAGAAGCCTTGGCAAGTTGCTGCAGTGCATCTTGTAGATGGTGCACACTGCAGCCACGGTACGCCGGTGGTGGAGGGAGTGAATGTTTAAGGTGGTGGATGAGGTGCCAATCAAGTGGGCTGCTTTGTCCTGGATGGTGTCGAGCTTCTTGAGTGTTGCTGGAGTTGCAGATCCCTGGAAGGAGCCTAAGGCAAAGAAGTTGAGGGCGCTGGTGACTTTGACAGCCGTTGGTTAGGCATGTACACCAGTTCCTCTAGGCTGCAGGTCTTGCCCCAGCAAGCTGCAAACGTCTGCCATGATCTGGCCTGATAACTGGCCTGCTGCTCAGTCATGTTGAGGAAGCCCATCCTCTGCCTGTATACCCTGTGTTGGGTGTATCGCATCCAGTGCAGTGCAGCCCTGCACTGATGCCCTCTGTCCTGTGGAGCATCAGGTCATTGAGGGGAAGGTCATTGGTGCTGTTCCTGCTGCTGCTGCTGCTGGTGTTGGGGCTCATCCTGGTCTGATTCTGAGGACCAAGGTGAGACAGTATAAATGACACCCTTGCTGATGTAATAGATGGCAGGTCAAGTAGAGATCAGAGTAGCAATCTGTCAATGGTGTGAAAGGTAGTAGCAATGAGGCGAGAATGGCTTCCGAATTTGCAGAAAAGACTTGCAAAGTGTAGACACCTAAATCTGTGCTCAAAATGCACTCAGCAAAAGCCTTTCCCTTAAACAAGTAAGCAGGTGTCATGTGACAGTATTTATTGTGCTTTCCATGCTCTGCATTAATGATCTCAATCAATGGCCACTGAACCTCTGCCTCAGATTGACAGACGTGGTTCCCGAGCTGCGTGATTCCCATGGTCATGCAGTGAAATTCCAAAGGTCTGGTTAAAAACAGTTAAGGGTCTGACAACAAGGTATTAATGATCTAAGTTAGGTCGCTCGCCTCTGCCATTCAGGTCTGTGCCATGCTGGCAAATGCGCCCGACTTAAAGTCGTGAGGAGGCGGGATGACGACGGGGTCCCGACATACTCCCATTTTTTGCGAATTTCACTCCCGACCCGCCTCCAATCCCGCACATACGGCATCATGAAAATTCCAGCCAGTGAATCCACTTGTGGGAAGAGCAAAACTAGAGGCCATCAATATAAGACAGTCACCAAAAATTCAAATAGGGAATTCATAGGAAACATCTTTACCCAGAGAGTGGTGAGAATGTGGAACTCGCTACCACAGGGAGTGGTTGAAGCGAGTATAGATGCATTTAATGGGAGGCTAGATTTGAGGGAAAAGGGAATAGAGGGTTACGCTGATAGAGTTAGATGAGGAATGACAGGAGGAGGCTCGAGTGGAGCATAAACACCAACATGGACTGGTTGGGCCAAAATAGCCTGTTTCTGTGCTGTATATCCTATGTAATCTTAAATAAACTTTAGCATTGGTACAAAATCAAGCAGCTTTGCACCATCATTACAGTTCTAGTGTAAATTCAGCTTTAATAGTGTTTTCCATTTTATATCCACAATTCTCTGCACTAGGCTGATGGCTCTCCTGAGTAGGTAATTTGAACATTGCCTCATCCAATCTACTAATTAATTTTCCTAAAGCAGACCGAATCGATTCAATTGCAACAGTGTTTCTCTCACACTTGCTGTGTTTCTAATTTCACAGTGAAGGAGAGAAAGGTATAATTGAGTTCCAAAGTAATAAAAGCAGGTCCTTAACAACATCAGCAGTGTTTTAGTTTTGCAATCATTTGATTTTTTAAACATAATTTGGAATTTCTCTTGCTCCTGCTCATATGGAAAATGTTTGTTAAATATTACAAAAGATTGATCATTTAATTATATTCTGCGAAATTCAGTCAAACCTAGGGATTTCTAACTAAAAAGTGAAAATCCAGTTGATAGTTGCTTTAACTTTCTCTTCATGAAGTTCTAAGATCTTGGCTTTACTTTGCACCTTCCCGATACAAATCAGCATGTATCTTTGAAACAGTCTATTAAGATGGTGTAGAGTATTCTGCCAGTCACTCCATATATAATCTTTTGTACAGATTAAAAGTCATTTCAGGTTTTATTTTATATATTGGACTATTCATTTTGTGTAGACCCCTTCAGACCTAATCATTCCAGTGTTCCAGCAAATTTTTGAACAGACACGTCCTTAGTGCATATGATATAACATGTCAACAAAGCATCATCTTCTGCCTTGCCTGTAAATATAGGATTGTAGGAATGGTCAAATTCCTATCTAGAGATTGAGTTCGACGCAGGCAATCAATCAAAAAGATTTTTAATGTCAAACTAACGAGTTTAAACAGATTGATGCAAGAGAACTATGAATACAAGTCTTAACAGGTCGGAGGCTCCTCGAGGACTGCCAGAGCGGTCCCATGGATGGCGTCATGACGTCATCACATTTTTCCCTCGTTTGGGTGATCACGTGATTAGCGGCATGACATCATCACATTTGCCCGCACTCTTAAAGGGACCGCGCACTGTACATGCAAACAGTATATACAATGGTACAGATTTAGTCTGTAGCTAACACATCGTTAAAGGGAATTATGTACAGTTGTTCAGAGTCCCTCAGTGGCTCTGCCACATGCGCCCCCCCAGAATTGTCTTTAACGGAAAAAGTCATACGGTGAGGGGATCTGACAAGCCTGTCAGAACGACTCCTGTATTCCCGAAGCGGAAGCTGTTGGACGGCGGGCGGTCTGGCGGGTGGTTGCACTTGTTCTGGCGTGACGACGGAGGGCGGTCGACCTCATCTCGGTGGCTGTGCGGTCTCGACGGGACGGTCAAGCTCCAGGTGTGCTGGCGTCAAACGGTCGACCAAAATGTGGTCCGGCTTACCACCAACATCCACCTTGAAGGTTTTGTCTTCTGCCTCTAACACGCGGAAAGGACCAGTGTATGGGGCCTTGAGTGGATCCCGGTAAGCATCGTGGCGGATGAACACGTAGTCAGCCTGTTTCAGCTCCGCTGGAACGTGAGAGCCCTGAAACCTGTGATGCGATGTGGGAACTGGCGCGAAACATCTGGCTGCTTCCTGGTGGCTGATAAGCTGGCATGAGGCAGACCATGGCTCCATTGGTATTGGCAGGAAATCCCCTGGCACTCGCAGCGGCTGACCATAAATGAGCTCTGCCGCGGAAGAGTGAAGATCTTCCTTGGGGGCCGTGCGAAGGCCCAACATGACCCACAGCAGCATGTCTGCCCATCCAGTGTCTTGGAGGCGGACCCTCAGTGCGGCCTTAAGCGATCTGTGAAAACGTTCGCACAGACCGTTCGCTTGTGGGTGGTAGGCTGTGGTGTGGTGTAACTTAACACCGAGTCATTGAGCCACCGCATTCCAGAGTTCGGAGGAAAACTGCGGTCCCCGGTCCGAAGAGATGTCAGCAGGCACTCCAAAACAGGCGACCCATGAAGAGATGAACGCCCTGGCCATGTCCGCCGAAGTAGTAGATGACAGGGGAACTGCCTCCGGCCATCTGGTGGTGCGATCTACTATGGTCAGGATGTGCATAAAACCATGGGAAGGTGGAAGTGGTCCTACCAGGTCCACATTAACGTGGTCAAACCGTCGCTCAGGAACTACAAAGGTGGCCAATGGAGCCTTGATGTGGCGCTGTACCTTGGCCTTTTGGCAGACCACGCAGGTGTTGGCCCAGTCGCGGACATCTTTATGCATGCCCTGCCAAACAAACTTAGATGACATTAGCTTCTGAGAAGCCTTTATTCCTGGGTGTGACAACCCATGTATGACGTCAAACACCTTGCGGCGCCAGGCGACCGGCACAATAGGGTGAGGGTCCCGAACGGAGACGTCACACAGCAACGTGGTACCAGCCGAATGAAACCTGCCGTCGGCCAACTGGAGGCTAGTGGTGTTGGTGCGGTAAGTCTGCACTTCTGGGTCTGAGAATTGGTCTGCTGCCATGAGGGCGTAGTCGATGCCCAGCTGGACCGCATGCACGGTCACGCGGGAGAGGCAATCTGCCACCAGGTTGTCTTTGCCGGCCACGTGCTGAATATCTGTGGTAAATTCGGAGATGTATGTCAGCTGACGTTGTTGTTGAGATGACCACGGTTCGGCGGTCTTGGCCATGGCAAAGGTCAGTGGCTTATGGTCGACGAAGGCGGTGAAAGGACGTCCTTCCAACAAGAACCGGAAATGGTGGATGGCCAGAAAAAGGGCTAGTAACTCCCTGTCGAAAGTACTGTACACCCGCTCATTACGCCGCAGTTGACGGCTGAAGAATGCCAACGGCTGCCACGTCCCGTTCACCCACTGCTCCTGAACGGCGTCGATTGCGTAATCTGACGCGTCTGTGGTGAGGGCGATGGTGGCTCCTGGTAGCGGGTGCGCCAGCATGTCGCGTTGGCTAAGGCGCTCTTGGTATCGGTGAATGCCTGGTCCATGTCACCCGCCCAGCCTACCGGATCCTTGCCAGACTTGCCCTTGAGGGCCTCGTACAGGGGCTGCATGAGCAGTGCTGCCTTAGGCACGAAACGGTGGTAATAGTTTACCATGCCGAGGAATTCCTGCAGGGCCTTTATGGTCTGTGGGCGTGGAAAGGATGTCACCGCCTCCACCTTCACTTGCAAAGGAACCGCTCCCTCTGCGTTAATGCGATGTCCCAGGAAATCAATTTGATGCAGACCAAACTGACACTTGGCTGGGTTGATAATCAGGCTGTGTTGGCTGAGGCGTCGAAAGAGGGTGCGTAGATGAGAGATGTGTTCCTCCTTATTAGGACTGGTGATGAGAATGGGCGGCGTTCTTCAACCCAAATGGCATCCTTAAAAATTCGAAAAGACCGAAAGGGGTGATGACTGCGGTCTTCTGGACGTCTTGCGGGTGCACTGGGACCTGGTGGTAGCCTCGGACAAGATCAACCTTGGATAAAACGGTGTCTCCTGCCAAATGGGCAGTGAAATCCTGAATGTGGGGGATCGGGTATCGATCAGGAGTGGTGGCGTCGTTTAGGCGCCGATAGTCGCCACAGGGCCACCATCCGCCGCCAGGTTTTGGTACGATGTGAAGAGGCGAAGACCAGGGACTATTCGACCTGCGAATAATCCCTAAGCATTCCATTGTTGCGAACTCTGCCTTCGCGACCGCTAGCTTGCCAGGTTCGAGGCGCCGGGCCCGCGCGTGGACTGGGGGGCCGGTGGTGGTGATGTGGTGTTCCACACCATGTTTCGTGGCCGTGGAGGAGAACGTGGGCCTCGTCAGGTCTGGAAAATCACCTAGCATGCGAGCGAACTCATTCGGAGTCGGGAAAGCGCAGGAGGTCATTGGCGCACAGGAAATCTGCACCGAGAATGGCTTGCGAAACCTTGGCCGTAATGAATTCCCAGAAAAACCGCTGGCCGCCGAAGCACACCTGGACCCACCGTCTGCCGAAGGTCTGAATAGCTCCGCCGTTAGCCGCTTCGAGGGGGAGGCCGTGCCTCCCAGCCTGTACATCAAGAGCTGACGCGGGTAGGAAGCTGCACTGCGCTCCGGTGTCGCACAGAAACCGACGACCGGAGAGGGTATCTGTGATGAAGAGCAGCTTGCCTGCATTGCCGATTGCCATCGCGGCCGCGGGGCACCCGTTAGACCCGGTCTTCATTGGACGGAGTTGTTTTTTTTTTGAGAGAAGCTGCAGGGAGGGCAGCAACATCTCGCCTTCGTGCCAAACCGCGCGTGGTAGAAGCACAGCCCCGCGGGCTGAGGAGCTGGGGCGGCGGCTGTGGGGGATGGGTGCCTCGTGGCAGTGCAGTACTGTTGCGTATCTGCAAATATTTTGTCTGACTCGGCAGCGAGCGCTGCGCAGTCTTCGACCTCGGATCTCACCAAGGCCGCTTGCGCTTGCTCCGGTAATTGGCTGAGGAATAACTCTCTGAAGAGAAAGCATTCCGGTTCGGAGCCAAGGAGTGTGAGCATTTGGCTCATCAGCTCGGAAGGTTTGGAGTCCCCGATCCCGGGCATAGCGAGCAGCCGACGGGCGCGCTCTGATTTTGTGAGCCCGAAAACCTGTAGCAACCGCGCCTTGAGGGTCTCATACTTGCGGTCCGCTGGGGGGTTCCCGAGAAGACTGACGATCCGCGAGGCGGTAGAGCCGTCGAGTGCGGAGACCATGTATAAGTATCGGGTCTGATCCTCAACGATGCCTCTCAGAGCGAACTGGGCTTCAACTTGGATGAACCACGAGGTCGCTTGTTGCTCCCAGAACTGCGGCAGCTTCAACTAAACGGTGTTTGCCTCCATGCTGTGTTCCTTTAGCGAAATCCGTTCACAAAAGTCGGGGTCACCAATGTAGGAATGGTCAAATTCCTATCTAGAGATTGAGTTCGACGCAGGCAATCAATCAAAAAGGTTTTTAATGTCAAACTAACGAGTTTAAACAGATTGATGCAAGAGAACTATGAATACAGGTCTTAACAGGTCGGAGGCTCCACGAGGACTGCCAGGGCGGTCCCGTGGATGGCGTCATGATGTCATCACGTTTTTCCCGCGTTTGGGTGATCACGTGATTAGTGGCATGATGTCATCGCATTTGCCCGTGCTCTTAAAGGGACCGCGCACTGTACATGAAAACAGTATATACAATGGTACAGATTTAGTCTGTAGCTAACACATCATTAAAGAGAATTATGTACAGTTGTTCAGAGCCCCTCAGTGGCTCTGCCACAGGATGATATTTACTATGACAGTTGTAAATGATTCTAACTTCTCAGGTAGACACTGAGGTTGCCAAAGATATATCTAATAACGTTTGTGTCTACACAGAGCTGATTCAGTGCAGGATATCTGTATTTCCACATGAGCAGTGTAACTGAATTTACATTTCAGCTCATCAGCTAAGATTCACACCTTCCTCCAATATTTTAGGTTTGGTTGTATGTTGATGGTTTGTAACTTGCCACCTCACCCTTTTCTCTGACACATTGGTGTCTGATAAACATGTCCTGCACAGAACGATCTGCAGTCATGTAAGCGCAAGTAACATTTGGCACATGTTTCTACATTATTTCCCTTCCTCTTTTAATCTATTCAACTATTTAATTGCAGCAATAATGAAGTAATGTATTGCTATGAGGCTCACATTCTGCTTGAATGATTAAGGAATCCCCAATTGCTGTTTCAAATGCATCTTAGCAGGAATTGCATTGACCGCTGACATAGATTAGTCATTTTGACATTCACACATTTCATGCAGCTCAAGTACATTGAGGGGGAGGTGTTAGAACATCATGAATACTTTGTTATAAATTACAAGTTCTAATACTGTACTTCCATGATGGCCCTGAAATGTGAGTATCTTATGTATGATCAGATGCGCATATTGTACAGATGTAACAATGAGGTTTAGCCTGAAATATGAGTTCTTCTTTTCATCTTAAAATTACATTCTTGTCTCTGTGGAATTCTTACACACTAGTGAAATAAGACTTTGTTGAGTTCATGTGGTGCAGTACCAGTAACGTTTGAGGAAAATAATTGGTGATAGGGACAGCAGACAGGTCAGTGAGAAGGAGCAGTTGAATTAATCAACACGGACATGAGGGGAGGTCTAGGAAACAAGTGGTAAGGTTTAAGAAATAATGCCAGGAAGATAAGAAAAGTTAAAATACTTATCAGCAATGAGCTCGGGGAGGGAGAATCTGAGGACAAGATTGACGTCACTGGTAACTGTGGCAGAACACAGAGGCACTTTCAGTTGAGCATATGGAGTTGTTAATGCTCGGAGACAAAGTAGCATCAAGATATTAGACCATGCTGGGGTTGGGAGGTCTGGATGTAATATATATTAAAAATGCTACTATTGAGTTAACTTTAGTTTTCAAGAGGCTAAGTTCACAGAACAACAGGGCTGGCAAATGTATATTAGATGTCAGATGTGGCGTCTGAACCAGCATGCTGTAAACAATACGAACATAAAAATATACGAAAATCAACAGCAGGAAAAGACAATCTGGTCTATCAAGCCTGAAAGGAAATTTTGACATTCCAATGATCTTTCACACATATTGCTGTTGTGACAACATTATTCATTTCAGCTCAGCAGGGGTCATTGTCATCAGGATTTTAAAAAAACAGAGAGCTACAAAAGCAGCAGGTGGAGGTAGCGGGGCGGGGTTGGGGGGGGCAGAGTGGATGCAGGTGGACAGCATAGAGCTGTGAGAAGGATGGAACACACGAGAGGGAAGTCAAGCAAGATGACCTAATGAAGTGGGGTAGCATTGCATGTTCATTATTTTTATGATATTGTTCAAAGACAAGGGGTTAGATTTTGACTTTGTGCGATAATGTCAATTGGATGATAACAAATCGGCAGCTCGTTTTACATCTCTCCTGAATTTTATTTCCATTGGTGTCAAAACCTAGTTGTATTGATGGAAATAAGTGAAACCAATTATAGCTGTTTTTCTGTACTTTCTCCGTACTTTGGATTGAAGCAACTTAACGGTTTGTGTCAAACTTCACCTCACCTAATAATAACTTGGCCTGATGTCAAAGAGATTGAAGAAATATATATGGGAAAGACATGAGTATTTGGGCCAGATCACAAGAGGATGCCAATATTATATTCCTGGGTTATGCTATCGTACAGGTAGATATAGCACAGTGGGAATCAACTCCCATAAAGGTAAGATGCCTAGACCACTTGAGGGAATAACTGACACCATGGGCTGGATTTTGTGAATGGAGGCGAGTTGGAGGCAGGACTGCTGCTTGTCGTGTCAATGAAGCTGTCAAACACTGACATTCTCTTTAGTTTGATGAGTCTTTGAGGTGAGGACTCATGAAACATTGCAAATTTGTAAATTTCAGATGTCTGATGGATCGGAGGGTCCATCAGCCATTCTGTGAAATTGACAAGCAGGATGTCGGCTCTCCCGATCCTCTGCGGCTAAAGGCTATGGAAGGAAAACAAGGTAAGCGAACACTTTTTTAAACTTATCACTCACCTTGCATACTTACCACTCCACACTTGCACCCATCACTCACCTCTACATCTTTCTTCCAGGTGCCTCCGACCACCACAGACCTCCTCCACGTCTCCTCCAACCTGGCGGGGTTCTCCGAGGTCGGGAAGCCTTCACCTGTGAAGGTAAAATGGCACTAATCCTTTTTTCCAGTTAAAAGGATTAAATGCGTTTCCCACCTCCAGGGGACGGGAGCCAAATCTGCACGTCTTCCCACCTCCTGGCAAATGGGCACGGAGGCGGGATGGGGGCGGGCTTGCCATCCGCCCCCAATTTCTCCGAGTTTACCGGCTGTCCCGCCTCCATGCCCGTCTCCTCAGGGCTTGGAAAATCCAACCCCATGTATCCTGAGAAAATATCCACGTCAGATTCAAGTTTGTAATAATGCTCTAGGAGTGATTAGCGTTGATAGTGAGTGAGCCAATCTGAGAACTGCTGTGAAAAGACTGCAGGAGGGAGAAAGCAAGGAAAGTGAAAATAAAATACTTTGTGGCCTGTATTTTCCAATCAGAGGCTTCCTGCATGCGGAGGCCTCTGATCTGGAAAAAATCTACGGACTTACCTGAGGGCTCCCGAGGTGTTTATACTTCCATTCCTGGGCCTCTCCAACTCGAAATGTGCAGGGCCCACGTATGCCAGAGGCGCATGCAGTTCACAAGCATCCCTGGGATCACATGGGCCATCGGGAGCCAATAGGAGAAGGGAATCTCCCTTCATACACCTGACAGATAGACCCGTCAAATATATGAATGGAGATCACCCCAAAAACACCCAAAACATTAAATAAATTTCAACAAAAAAAAATCACATTTTTAAAATGAGTTTAAATTACAATAAATTAAATATTTTAAACAAAAATTTAATTTTTTGAAAAAAATAATTAAAGATTTTTATAGGGCTAAAAATGAACTTACCATTTTTTTAAACATTTTTAAATGATAAATGAGTGAAAATTTTTTTTTTTTTACTTTTTTCAACTCTTATCCTGGTAAAAGCAGGCCTTACTGCTTTTACCAGGTGTACGGGGGGAAAATTCAGTTGGTTTGCACTTCCCATTAGTGCCTTAAGAGGGTGCTAATGGGGTGCAAAGCAACCAGCGCCCGGGCACGGCGATGCCTGCACCACTCGCGAAATTAACTAGACATTTTGCGGCGGCGCTAAACACTGCCACCACGATCTCCTGCGCCTGCAGATCATGACATCAGTCGAGTGCGCAACGCCCCGGTAGTGCCCCAGACCTGATATTGAGTGGCGCCCCCTGCCTTACCGCCTGCCGTTAGTAACGACAGGTTGAGGGGAGCATTTTGCAGTCAGGAAGGGACTGGGGGAGTGCTATTTAAAGGTGACTGCTTCCTGCCTTTTTTTGTTGGTGACATTTTTGCACCACGCATTCAGAGAGAGAGAGAGACTCCTCGAGAGATTCCACGCTGTGTGAAGGAGTTTTGGGTATTGAGCAGCACTTTGCAGGCTCATTTTGATTTGTCCTTCCTTGTATCGATTTAGAGGAGACTGTGGGGTCTGCACTCTGAGCTCTTTCCCTGGGCCTCTCCATTGTTCTTTCCAGCAGATTTGATGTACAGGCCGAGATTCAAGGTTGCAATGAGCAGGATATGGATGGAGAACAAGATCAACCCTCCCCTTTAAGAACTGGCCAGTGCCAGTGTGTCTGTGTTCCATTGCTGATGGACATCGCATGAGCTTCGCCAGCGCTCTGAGGTTACGCCTCACTCCTCGGCCTTTGCACCATAAGACAGGAGTGTAGCACCTGATTTAGTGCTCCAATCACCTCTAGGGGCGATAAAAGCCAAGTTTGCCATCGGAGGCGATAATTAGCGCCAGGCGCTAATATTTGCGCCCGGCCGGTAATTGCTCCCCAAATGGGGCGATACTGAATTTTTCCCCCAAGATTTCTAAGGGTTTTCTGCGGGCAGAGGTTCTCCAGAAAGCGGAACTCTCTCCCCACAGAGGCCCTTTTCTAGGACAGGCGTCCGATCTGTCAAGAGCATTCTTGACAGATCGGAAATGCCGGTTTTCAGCGCATGCGCTTGGCATGACTGAAACCGGCATTTCCGATATCCCTACAGGTGGGTACACATCGCATACAAACCCGTAGCAATCGGAATATATGGCCCATAGTTTTTAGGGATGGGCAATAAATGCTGGCCTTGCCAGTGATGCCCACATCCCATGAACAAATAAAAAAAAAAGCTAGGTGTTTTTAAGCTTTCTTTTTAATAGGTAACCCATGAATTCCTGTGGGTTTTACATGTAAGTGGTACCATGCTGTTCTAAATACCAGAAGAATGATAAGCAAAGCCATTGCAATCGACTTGTGCTATGTAATGATAACAACAAAGAACAAAATGTGGTAACAACACAATCGGGTGCATTGTTCTCAATTAACCTCATGGTTCTCCCTTTTCTGGGGAGGGTCACTTGAGGCAACATGGGAGAATAATCCTGCAGGCAGTCTTAGAGCACCTGATTTTCCAGTGAGTTTCCTAGCGTGCTAATAGGGGCAGGCCATTTAACAGGCCAGCAGTAACTTGTCTTGTGCTGCAGACATTTAGGTTTAACAGCTGACGCAGTGAAAATGCCGCTTAACAGCAGCTCTTAACAATATGTTCCTCCCAATTAAACATCTTTAGTGATGTACAGTATTTAGCTGGGACGGACATAAGCTGTGTGAATTCATTACAATCAGAGGATAGTTTCACCATTCCTTTGTGCACTATGCCTAGCAAAGAAAAGGGAAATTAAAGAAGCGTGCAATAAGGGCACAGCAGTCATCATGGGTGACTTTAATCTACATATAGATTGGGCCAACCAAATTAGTAACAATACTGTGGAGGAGGAATTCCTGGAGTGTTTACGGGATGGTTTCCTGAACCAATATGTTGAGGAACCAACCAGAGATCAGGCCATCTTAGACTGGGTATTATGTAACGAGAAAGGATTAATTAGCAATCTTGTTGTAAGAGGCCCCTTGGGTCAGAGCGATCATAATATGATTGAATTCTTCATTAAGATGGAGAATGAAGTAGTTGACTCAGAGACTAGGGTTCTCAATTTAAATAAAGGAAACTACGATGGTCTGAGGAGCGAGTTGGGTCGGGTTGATTGGGGAATGGCACTCAAAGGGTTGACGGTGGATAGGCAATGGCAAACATTCAAAGACCGAATGGATGAGCTGCAGAATTTGTTCATCCCAGTTTGGCATAAAAATAAAACAAAAAAGGTGACTCAACCGTGGCTAACAAGGGAAATTAAGGATAGCATAAGAGCCAAGGAGACGACATATAAATTGGCCAGAAAAGCAATAATCCTGAGGATTGGGAGCAGTTTAGGATTCAACAAAGGAGGACAAAGGGATTAATTAAGAAAGGGAAAATAGAATATGAGAGTAAGCAAGCTGGGAACATAAAAACTGACTGTAAAAGCTTTTATAGATATGTGAAGAGAAAAAGATTGATGAAGTCAAGCGTAGGTCCCTTGCAGTCAGAATCAGGGGAATTTATAATGGGAAACAAAGAAATGGCAGACCAACTAAATTCATACTTTGGTTCTGTCTTCACAAAGGAGGACACAAATAACCTCCCAGAGATGCCGGGGAACATAGGGCCAGATGAAAGGGTGGAACTGAAAGAAATCAGTATTTGTAGGGAAATGGTGTTAGGAAAATTGATGGGACTGAAGGCCGATAAATCCCCAGGGCCTGATAATCTACATCCCAGGGTACTTAAGGAAGTGGCCCTAGAAATAGTAGATGCATTGCTGGTCATCTTCCAGAACTCGATAGACTCTGGAACAGTACCCATGGATTGGAGGGTAGCTAATGTTACCCCACTATTCAAAAAAGGTGGTAGGGAAAAAGCGGGGAATTATAGACCGGTAAGCCTGACATCGGTAGTGGGGAAAATGCTAGAATCTATTATAAAAGATGTAATAGCAGAGCACTTGGTAAGCAGTGACAGGATCGGACAAAGTCAACATGGATTTACAAAAGGTAAATCATGCTTGACTAATCTACTGGAATTTTTTGAGGATGTAACTGGTAAAATAGATAAGGGAGAACCAGTGGATGTGGCGTATTTGGACTTTCAGAAGGCTTTCGATAAGGTCCCACATAAGAGGTTAGCGTGCAAAATTAAGGCACATGGGATTGGGGGCAAGGTATTGACTTGGATAGAGAACTGGTTGGCGGACAGAAAGCAAAGAGTTGGAATAAACGGGTCGTTTTCCGAGTGGCAGGCAGTGACTAGTGGGGTACCGCAAGGATCGGTCCTAGGACCCCAGCTGTTCACAATATATATTAATGATCTGGACGAGGGAATTGGATGTAATATCTCCAAATTTGCAGACGACACAAAGCTGGGTGGGAGGGTAAGCTGTGAGGAGGATGTCGTGAAACTCCAGTACGATTTGGACAAATTGGGTGATTGGGCAGAAACATGGCAAATGCAGTATAATGTGGATAAATGTGAGGTTATCCACTTTGGTGGCAAAAACAGGAAGGCAGATTATTGTTTGAATGGCAATAGATTGGGAGAAGGGGAAGTGCAAAGAGACCTGGGTGTTCTTGTGCACCAGTCGCTGAAGGTAAGCATGCAGGAGCAGCAGGCAGTTAAGAAGGCAAATGGTATGTTGGCCTTCGTAGCAAGCAGGTTCGAGTACAGGAACAAGGATGTCTTGCTACAGTTGTACTGGGCCTTGGTGAGACCGCACCTTGAGTATTGTGTGCAGTTTTGGTCGCCTTACCTGAGGAAGGACGTTCTTGCCATGGAAGGAGTGCAGCGAAGATTCACCAGGCTGATACCTAGGATGGCAGGAATGACGTATGAGGAGAGATTGTGTCGATTGGGCTTATACTCAATGGAATTTAGAAGATTGAAAGGGGATCACATCGAAACCTATAAAATTCTGTCAGGCCTGGACAGACTAGATGCAGGAATGATGTTTATGATGGCCGGGGAGTCCAGAACCAGGGGTCATAGTCTAAGGATAAGGGGTAAGCCATTTAGGACTGAAATGAGGAGGAATTTCTTCACCCAGAGAGTGGTGAACCTGTGGAATTCTCTGCCACAGAGGGCAGTGGAGGCCAGTTCATTAAATGTATTCAAAAAAGAGTTGGACATATTTCTTAAGGCTAAAGGGATCAAGGGATATGGGGAGAAGGCAGGGACAGGGTACTGAATTTGAATGATCAGCCATGATCTCAATGAATGGCGGAGCAGGCTCGAAGGGCCGAGTGGCCTACTCCTGCTCCTATCTTCTATGTTTCTATGTTTCTATGTAAATGCATTCTTTATGAATGAGTTTACAATGTCATTGCACACGGCCTGCTGGATCCTTCCCATAAGGGTGGTGAGGCAGATTAAATCGTGGCTTTCAAAAGGGAGTTGGGTAAGGAGCTGAAGGAAAAACAATTGCAGAGCTTCGGATATGGGCGGGGGAGTGGGACTAGCTGAGGTGCTCTAGCAGAGAGCCGGCACGGGCTCGACAGGCCGAATGGCCTCCTGCGCTGTAACCATTATATGATTCTATGATTTTTTTTAAAATATTGCATCTGGCATTTTCTCCACTGTTGTGATAGAGATTTTATTATCCTCTGTGAACTGGTAGAACCATCAGACCACCTGAAAACCACTGGCATTAAACTGAATATTTTATTAATTCTTTCACTTGCCCTGCTTTAAAGACAGGAGCAAGAGGAGCACAGCTGTTTTCTGCCCATTTGATGATACTCCCCATTCCCCAATCCTAATTCAGCATTTAAATTCTACTTGTTACTTTTGCAGCAAATGTTTAGGAATCTTCAACATTCGCTATGCATATTAATTATTATCTTAGCGGTTAAATGCAGAAATACTTTATGGAAGCATTAGGAACTATTGTTTTCACTCAATGTAACATTTCCGTAAAGTGCATAACATTTTCTGGAAACACTACATTGAGAAAATAGGATAAATTTCCTCCGTGCATTAGAGCAATCATCTATACTAAGAAAGGACTTGTATTTACTCAGTGTGTTTCACACCCTCAGGAAATCAAATGCACTTTACAGGCAGTGAATTAGTTATGAAGTGATTCACTGTTATTCTGCAGGTAAGTGAGCATCATCAGTTAGTTAAAAATATACAACAAAAAATGCTGGAAACCCGCAGCATGACTCTGTTTCTCTTTCCTCGATGTTGCCTGACCTGCTGAGCGTTTCCAGCATTTGCTGTTGTTATCTCAGATTTCCAGCATTTGCAGTATTTTGCTATTATGTTATCAGTTAGTTATTTTGTGCTTGCAACTTAATTTTTCACTTTTCCCCTTCTTGAAGTTTCTTGTGTGATTTAAACAGTACCTGTGTTAATGTGCAGGCAACGGCCTAGAAATTGGAGTCGGCCAGAAACCTGCCGGTGCTACCATGTGCCAAAGTTAACGGCCGCCCGAAATGATAGCAGGCAGCACCGATATTTTGGTGCTGCCTGCTAATTTAAATTAGCGCAGTGCGAAACCTGGAGTGCAACACTGTTTTTCCGGCGGTAATCTCAGCAGGAGGCCCAATGTAGTGTGGCTGTAGCATCCCTGGAGCAAGAGCAGCATTCTCTTAAAACTAGACTGTCATTTTAGAAAGCAGTGTCAGTCCCTTAAAGGGGAACTGCCTTCTAAAATGAAAAAAATAAAAATCATTTAAAAATAGGCAGTCTTCCGCATGCAAAAAAATGTAAATGTGCTTCAGCACTGACACAAATGGTTCAACAAGCCAAGGAAGAGGCACCCAGGATCTTGCATTTGTGCAGGGGGTCCTCTACCCACAGAGGCCAGGAGGTTCTCCAGAAAGAACGATGTAGATCCAGATCACCGAGGCCGTCACTGCCAGCAGTGTTGCCCCCACCACCTGGCTCCAGTGCCCCAAGAAGCTTCATGACCTCAGACTAGTGGTCAAGGTCAGTGAAAGCATCTTCAAAAGCTGTCTTCCACCAACTGCTCCACCAGCCTCACACACTGCTGATTGCATGATCCCCACCCTCCAATCCGTCACCTTACAACAATCTGTACCAAACTCGAGGCACAGCTCACATTCCTAGCTTCACCTCACCCATTTGGAGGAGACGGTGCTGGCCATTCTTGGCAGGGGCATGGATGAGCGCTTGGCCAGCAGTGATTCTGAAAGGATACAAGATGCTGTATACTCATGCATTAGCCTCCTTCTCACATCCCACTTCCCCCTCATCCCACAATCTCTTCTGATTTACAAGGTGCGCATGGTGTAAACATACAGCTCTTGCTTTCCTGCCCTCCCCTTAACACATAACTGCCCATTTACCATCCTCATTTCACACACCCAATAAATGCAGCCTGCCCAGCCAGTGGGTGACCAAGAAGATGGAGAGGAGAGTGAAGAAGAAGAAGAAGAAGAAGAAGAAGAAGAAGAAGAAGACGAAGAAACAACGTCACTCGATTTCACACTCCCAGCCACCAGCTCCTTCAGGTTGTCCTGCAAGGTAATTTGCAGTGTACCCCATTAAAAGTCAGCAGCCTTCCACCAGCCATGCTGCAACCACTGGGGTAGCACTGCGTGACATCACTAGGATAGGCAAAGGCACATGCAAGACATTCACTAAGGAAATGCACAAGGGTGATTAGTTGACTTCTTAATGTCATATTGGATGGATAGATGTATAAAATTGGATTGGAAAGTTTGCTTTGTGGTAGATTTTATTTCAGCATTGTAGCCAAGAGGACGCTGTGATGGTCAGTAACAGAGGGAAGGTAAGGTGTGGGACATTACTGAAAGGGGAATTGTCGTTGTGGTCAACTAATACATCAGACAGATAATTCCATCCTGGATATCCCAGCCAGAAAGGGGCTGTCTGTGTTGCATTCTTCCTTCTGCTTCCTTCTCCTGAGCTTCTTCCTCTTCTGCATCTTCCTCTTCAGTGTCTTCCTCTTCCCTCTGTGAGCAGAAGCTGGAAATCTGAAATAAAAGCAGAAAATACTGGAAATACTCAGCAGGTCAGGCACCATCTCAGCCTGAGACGTTGGCTGCGATTTTCTCCTTGGTGTCGGGATGGGTGCGGGTCAGCTGGTTTCCGGGTTCCAGTCCTGCCGCCAACTGCCTTCGCTCCACAGATGTGATTTTCCCTTGATTGGCCTCTGCGGGCTTACCAGCCAATTAACAGGAAGTGGGTCTGATGTGTAGGTTTCTCAAAATTCCTGCATTCCCCAAAATTATGGATCAAGGGACCCTGTTTGGACAAGTTATTAAAAACAGGGTACCCAAAATGGCTTCTGTAACCTCATGACCAAAACCACAGGATTTTTGATAGCAGGGCTCTGGAGACAGGCAGGCCCTGAAGCGAAACTTAAAATGCAGGAATCTGTGAAAGGACTCTGTGGGACCAGACAGCCAAAGCAAACATAGAATATGCATTCATTCGCCTTGAAGCAGATCAAGCTAGAATGGGCCTAAAATCGAGGCCATTAGGTTTCTGCATATTTAATCGGTAACAGCTCACAGTAGCCATCAAGTCAGGATGGGGACAATTAAGTTTCATCCATGACAAACAACCAGGACATCGAGGCCATTAGACCCGGAGACAACCACTCCAGAAGTCATTAAAGTAAATGGCTGTAATCATTTTAAACGAGCCCGCCAAAAGTTAGACAAAGGACTGACCTGATTTGGCGTGCAGATAAGGAATGAAGAACCGGGTATAATTGCAGGCCCATCAGTGGTGATCGCTCTCTTGACTCTTGCTCCTGCCCTCATCTTGTGGCCTTGGCCTGCTGCCTCTCGTTCTCGTGCCCTGGCCTCTTGGTGGGCTCTCTTCTCACTCCCCGCGCCGCTCAACAACCAAGGACGCCCATTACACCGGGGCCAAACGTGGGAGGAGAACGAGACCTGAGTTCAAAACCACACAGGACACACAGGCCACAAACGGGCAGACGAGACGAAACGAGACGAAGAATACGGTAAACCGGTAAAGGCAGAGAAGGGCAGTGGAAAGACGCGTTGGGGGACAAACGCCCAGTTATAAGCTGGTGTTTGGTGAATAAGTTGGTGTTACATGCACGGACAGTAAAACCCCGATTTAAGTATATGCTGGCGTTCAAAGAATGGGTAGCAAAAACGGCCTAGTTATAAGCTGGCGTTTGTCACATGGACAGTAATAGCCGGGTTGAAGAATAAACTGGTGTTCGAAGCATGGGTAGTAAAATCATTTAGATGGTAAAGACCGCCAACCGACTCCCAACCGCAACATTACCGCCGACGACCGCCCGAGGAAGAAGAAGAAGACGACCCATCGCGACTCGACGATGACATTAGCTGAGAAAAAGGAGGGTGCTTCGCATAAACAACTTCAGCGCCGTGCTCTGAGACCACGTGGCGACGGGATACCCCAAAGGACAGAAAGAGTGGAACTCAAAACCATCCCAGCTAAAGCAACAGGATTCGGATTGGTGAGCATGAATTCCTGGCCCCTCATAGCTTAATCTAGTTAGGTATAGGGGGTGGGATAAGGATAAGGGGATTTTTAATGTAGTTGTTTTCCCTCGATGTGCCGTGTGTTCCCCATTCCCATATAAGTGTAATTGTTTATGCCTGTATTCATATCAATAATTCTCATAAGATTGTGTTTTATTCTGCTTTAATAAAATTTGGTTTTCTTGCACCAAACCACTTGTCTACTCGATTTTCTGTATCGCCGCCTGTACCTAAGTCCAGTGTCTAGAACCCAGGGGTGTGGGAGTGATTCGAACCACTCAAAGACAGCCAGAGGTGAAGCTGACTGGGCACACGCCACCCCCTAGAGATGATGTTATTTGGTGATGCGTCATCTGCCAGTTTCCTTAAATGGACCATGTACAATTTTATTTTGACAGTTGATTTCAGTGTGTTTGACAGCATTGAGGTGCTGAAAATACTGACAATCACTGCACAAAGGTGAACTCTTGCATCCAGGCTCTCCAATGACTCCTTCCATATGCTGGAATAGTTGGAAGCTGCAGGTGAGATGATAGAAGTGATCTGTCACTGTTGAGAGAGGCTGTCCCAATGAGGTGGCACTGGACATACAGTTGGATTTTAAGAACTTGTAAGCTAATGAAATTTGTTTATGTTTAAAAAATGCAGTAACTAACATTTGCTTTGCTCTGAAGCTCACCATGTGCAACATTGGATCCTTCACACCACTTCTGCAGCTGTCATCATTCCACAAACATTACACCAGACTCACAACACGCCACACTTACCTGGCGTGTTGTCTGGACATCGTAAAACTCGGCGCAGAAGCTGCAAAATAGAAAAACAGCCTGAAAACTACAGACAAATACCTAGTAATAGGCAGTTAGTAGACTTTAATCCATTTTCCGCCACTAGGTGTCGGGTCCATTCGCAAATTGGGACCCGACACTTGGGAAGGTTGTTTGGAGGCGGGTTGATGGTGGGTGTGAAACCCGCCTCAATCAAAACGACTTTAACCTCTGACTCGCCTCCAAATGCACCCTCTGAACACCGGCAAAATCGCGGCTGTTAACTCTGTTTCTCTCTCCATCAATGCTGCCTGACCTGCTGAGTATTTCCAGCATTTTCTGTCTTCTCAGAGGCTTTCCTTTACCATCCGAAGCCTTGCAAGCGTCCAACACTCCCTGCACACTTTAAACACTTTTAACATCTACTGCACCAAGCCAGTACTTCAATAAAATATAAAAAATCCAAAAACTTAAATCCAAACTTACCTGAAAGATGTGTGTCCCTTTAAGAAGCGATGATAGCGTCTCTGCAGGGTTGCTTCACGCACACTTTTCTGAGCGTGCTTAGGACCCGGCAATAAACAGAGCGAGGACGTTGAAGTTTGCAGACGTGGCGTCAAGTCAGGCATTGCACGCCGATTGACGTCATGATCTGCTCATTTACATTTCAGTGCTGTCAACAGCAGCGCTATAAGAACATAAGAAATAGGAGCAGGAATAGGCCACTTGGCCCCTCGAGCCTGCTCTGCCATTCAATAAGTTCATGGCTGATCTTGGGCTCAAAGCCACTTCCCAGCCCGCACCCCATAACCCTTCACTCCCTTATCTTGTAAAAATTTGTCTATCTCCAACTTAAATGTATTTAATGTCCCAGCTCCATGGCTCTCTGGGGCAGAGAATTCCACAGATTTACGACCCTCTGAGAGAAGAAATTCCTCTTCATCTCAGTTCTAAAAGGGTGACCCGCGTTCTAGATTTCCCCGCGAGGGGAAACATCCACTCTGCATCTACCTTGTCGAGCCCCCTCAGTATCTTATATGTTTCAATAAGATCACCTCTCATTCTTCTAAATTCCAATGAGTATAGGCCCAGCCTGCTCAACCTTTCCTCATAAGTCAACCCCCTCATCTCTGGAATTAACTTCGTGAATCGCCTCTGAATTGCCTCCAATGCAAGTACAGTAAACTCTTTTGTATGCGGCACCTATGGAACCAGGATGGTGCCGGTTGATGAAAAATTCTGGATAACAGAGAGGTATACCTACCAAGGCAATTTTTAACACAAACAAAAATAAAAATCACTGACTAACTCGGCTACTGCGGGAGACTCAGACTCTGCAAAACGAGCGCTAGATGGATTCGGCAAGATTACCGGTTATATATTTTGTCAGTTATTAATGTATTCTGGATGATTAAGTGCCATTTAAACAAAAGTTTACTATATATCCTTCCTTAAATAAGGAGACAAAAACTGTATGCAGCACTCAAGGTGTGCTGTCACCAATATCCTGTACAGTTGTAGCAGGACTTCCCTGCTTTTATACTCCAAACCCCTTGCAAATAAAGGCCAACATTCCATTTGCCTTTTTGATTACTTGCTGTACCTGCATGCTAACTTTTTGTGTTTCATACACAAGGGCCCCCAGGTCTCTCTGAACAGTAGCGTTTTGTAATCTCTCTCCATTTAAATAATAATTTGCTTTTTTATTTTTCCTGCCAAAGTGTATAACCTCACAGTTTCCCACATTATACTCCATCTGCCAAATGTTTGCCCATTCACTTAGCCTGTCTATATCCCTTTGCAGGTTCTTTGAGTCATCTGCACAACTTGCGTTCCCACCCATCTTTGTATCATCCACAAACTTGGCTACATTGCACTCGGTCCCTTCATCCAAGTCATTAATGTAGATTGTAAATAGTTGAGGCCCCAGCACCGATCCTTGTGGCACCCCACTAGTTACCATTTACCAACCGGAAAATGACCCATTTATCCCGATCCTCTGCTTTCTGTTAGTTTGCCAATTCTCTATCCATGCTAATATATTACCCCAATTCCATGAGCTCTTATCTTATGCAGTAACCTTTTATGTGGCAGTTTATCGAATGCCTTCTGGAAATGTAAATACACCACATCCACTGGTTCACCTTTGTCCACACTGCTCGTTACCTCCTCAAAGAACTCCAGCAAGTTTGTAAAACATGATTTCCCTTTCATAAAACCATGCTGACTCTGCTTGACTGCATTATGATTTTCCAAATGCCCTGCTACTGCTTCCTTAATGAAGGACTCCAGCATTTTCCCAACGACAGATGTTAGGCTAACTGGTCTATAGTTTCCTGCTTTCTGTCTCCCTCCTTTCTTAAATAGGGGTGTTACATTTGCAGTTATCCAATCCGTTGGGACCTCTTGCGAGTCCAGGGAATTTTGGTATATTGCAACCAATGCATCCACTATCTCTGCAGCCACTTCTTTTAAGACCCTGGGATGCAGGCCATCTGGTCCAGGGGACTTGTCATCTTTTAGTCCCATTATTTTACCAAGTACTATTTACTTAGTGATAGTGATTGTCTTTAGTTCCCCCCTCCCTGTGGCCCCTTGATTATCCATTATTGGGATGTTGTTAGTGTCTTCTACAGTGAAGATAGATACAAAATATTTGTTCAGAGTCTCTGTCATTTCCCCGTTCCCCATTATTAATTCCCCAGTCTCATCCTCTAAGGGACCAATGTTTACTTTAGCTACTCGCTTTTTTATATACCTGTAGAAGCTCTTAAAGTTTTAATGTTTCCTGCCAGTTTACTCTCATAATATGGCCCTTACCAAAATGGCAGCCGGTGTGTCCTGCGCCGAAGGCAGCCAGAAGCAAGGCGGCCGCCATTTTTTTGCAGCAAACCAGCATTAACAACCGGCACACAGGTATGAAATTCGTGGGCCATCGTGTTAAAGATAATTTTTTGGGACCTTTTAACCTAACTCAACCGACAGAAAGCAGGCTACTTACCCACCTTGAAGCTGTTGCGGTTTGAACCTGTTAAGCAAGCAGGCGGCAAGGACACCTGCTAAGAGCCAGCTGCAACTGTAACTTTAACACAGCAGCCTGAATGGGAAGCCGCAGTGAGTTTCACGCCAGTGGCAAAGCAGATTAGGGCTACTACTTTACCTTTTACTCCATACCTTCTGTCCCTTCCTGACACGTTCTGGTTTTTAATTCCCCTACTGCTACCTAGGTCTATGACCTTCTCCGTTGTCATTTTTATTATTTGCTCTCTAGAAACCTCCCCCCCACTAATTAGTTTAAAGCCCTCTTTACAGCCATAGTTATATGATTCGCCAGGATTCAAGTCCCAGCACTGGCCAAGTGAAGTCCGTCCCAATGGAACAGCTCCCTCTTGCCCCAGTACTGATGCCAGTGTCCCAAGAAGCAAAACCCATTTCTCCCACACCAGTCTTTGAGCTACGCATTTAACTCTTTAATTTTATTTATCCTAGCCAAATTCGCTCGTGGCTCAGTTAATAATCCAGAGATTATTTCCCTTGAGGTTCTGTTTTTTAATTTGCCCCTAGCTGCTCATACTCCTTTAACATAACCTTCTTCATTGTCCTATCTACGTCGTTTGTACCAACATGGACCATGACAACTGGATGCTCCCCCTCCCACTCCAAGTTTCTTTCAAGCCCAGAAGAGATGTCTTTAACCCTGGCACCGGGCAGGCAACACGGCCTTCGGGACTCCCGCTCTCTGCTGCAGAGAATCCTATCTATCCCCCTAATGATACTATCCCCTACCACTACAATATTTCTTTTTATTCCCCCCTCTTGAATGGCCCCCCGTTCCACGGTGCTGTGGCCAGGTTGCTCATCCCCCCTGCAGTCCCCGCTCCCGCCCTCACAGGGAGTAAGAACCTCGAGCCTGTTTGACAAGAGCAAGGGCTGCGGCTCCTCCAACACTACCTCCTGGATCCCCGTACCTGCCTCACTCATAGTCACACCGTCCTGTCCCTGACCACGGGCTACATCTGAATTAATTAATTTCATAGGTGTGACTACCTCCTGAAACATAGAGTCCAGGTACTTCTCCCCCTCCCTGATGTGTCACAGTGTCTGAAGCTCAGTCTCAAGCTCTTTAACACGGAGCCCGAGTTCCTCTAGCAGCAAACACTTATCGCAAATGTAATCACCGTGAGCCTCAATGGTGTCCACCGGCTCCCACATTTCGCAACAGTAACACATCACCTGTTCACCCATTTCGATGTAATTAATTAAATTTCTTATTATTAGTTATGAAGACCCTCTGCCCCGATATAGATGATGAATATCACACCGCTATTTAATAGGACTTACCAACTTATAAGGTATAACAGAGAAGGAAGAGAACCTACCAACCAGCTGATCGCCTACCTCCCTTTTTGGTTGAGCCATCTCGCTGCTCCACTTCCGCAGTGCTGGCTAAGTCTGAGAGTGGGAAACACAGCAGGACAGAAACACCCCCTCACCTCCCACTTGCCCGAACTCTCTCACTTACCAAACTCTCGCTTCACTCAATGCCACCGCACTCGCGCTGCCGCACTCGGCCCGCCCCATTTTATACCGGATTCTACTTCCGGTTTAAACTCCCCAGCAGTTTAATTTACTTTAATAAATTAAACTTACTTCAGAAAATTAAATTTTCCCTTCACTTAAACTCACTAAATAAACTTAAGTAACTTTTCTCTCACGTACCAAACTCTTGCTTCACTCTACACCACCGCACTCGCGCTGCCGCACTCAGCCCGCCCCTTTTTATATCCGGATTCGACTTCCGGTTTAAACTCCCCAGCAGTTTAACTTACTTTAATAAATTAAACTTACTTCAGAAAATTAAATTTTCCCTTCACTTAAACTCACTAAATAAACTTAAATAACTTTTCTCTCACTTACCAAACTCTCGCTTCACTCAACGCCACCGCAGTCGCTGATAGTAAAACAGTTTGGGTGGAGATAAGGAATAATAAGGGGAAAAAAACACTAGTGGGTGTAGTCTATAGGCCTCCTAACAGTTGTAACTGTGTTGGATGGAGAATTTATCAGGAAATAGTTGGGGCGTGTAATAAGGGAACAGCTATAATTATGGGGGATTTAACTATCATATTAACTGGACAAATCAAATTGGGCAGGGCAGCCTTGAGGAAGAGTTCATTGAGTGTATTAGGGATGGGTTTCTTGAGCAGTATGTAACTGAACCGACCAGGGGGCAAGCAACCTTAGATCTGGTCCTGTGTAATGAGACAGGATTAATTAAAAATGTCCTAGCAAAGGATCCCCTTGGAATGAGTGACCATAACATGGTTGAATTCCATATTCAATTAGAGGGTGAGAAGGTTGGATCTCAAACAAGCGTACTGAGCTTGAATAAAGGAGACTATGAAGGTATGAGAGCGGAATTGATTAGAGTGGACTGGGAAAATAGATTAAAGGGTAAGATGGTACATGAGTAGTGGTGTACATTTAAGGAGTTATTTTACAACTTTCAAAAAATATATATTCCACTGAGGAAAAAAGGGTGTAAAAGAAATGACAGCCATCCGTGGCTAAGTAAAGTAATTAAGGATAGTATCCGACTAAAAACAAGGGCATATAAGGTAGCCAAATCTAGTGGGAGGATAGAAGATTGGGAAATCTTCAAAAGACAGCAAAAAATAACTAAAAGACTGATTAAGAAAGGGAAGATAGATTATGAAAGTAAATTAGCAAAAAATATAAAAACGGATAGCAAGAGTTTCTATAGTTATATAAAAAGAAAAAGGGAGGCTAAAGTAAATGTTGGTCCCTTAGAGGATGAGACTGGGAAATTAATGGTGGAAAACATGGAGATGGCAAAAACACTGAACAAATATTTTGTTTCAGTCTTTACGGTAGAGGACACTAAGAATATCCCAACACTGGACAAACAGGGGGCTCTAGGAGGGGAGGAGCTAAATACGATTAAAATCACGAATGAATTGCTACTCGGTAAAATAATGGGACTTAAGCCGGATAAATCCCCTGGACCTGATGGCTTACATCCTAGGGTCTTGAGGGAAGTGGCAGTAGGGATTGTGGATGCATTGGTAATAATTTTCCAAAACTCCCTGGACTCAGCAAAGGTTCCGGCAGATTGGAAAACTGCTAATATAACACCCTTATTTAAAAAGGGTAGTAGGCAGAAGGCTGGAAACTATAGACCAGTTAGCCTAACATCTGTGGTTGGTAAAATTTTGGAGTCCATTATTAAGGAGACAGTAACGGGACATTTGGATAAACATAATTTAATAGGACAAAGTCAGCATGGTTTTATGAAGGGGAAGTCATGTTTGACAAATTTTCTTGAGTTCTTTGAGGACATAACATACAGGGTGGATAAAGGGGAACCAGTGGACGTAGCGTATTTAGACTTCCAAAAGGCATTTGACAAGGTGCCACACGAAAGATTATTGCTCAAGATAAAAAATCACGGGATTGGGGGTAATGTTCTGGCATGGGTGGAGGATTGGTTATCTAACAGAAAGTAGAGAGTTGGGATAAATGGTTCATTCTCAGACTGGCAGTCAGTGACTAGTGGTGTTCCGCAGGGGTCAGTGCTGGGACCCCAACTCTTTACAATCTATATTAACGATTTGGAGAGGGGACCAAGTGTAACATATCAAAGTTTGCAGATGATACAAAGATGGGAGGGAAAGTAGTGAGTGAGGAGGACATAAAAACCTGCAAAGGGACATAGACAGGCTAAGTAAGTGGGCAGAGATTTGGCAGATGGAATGCAATACTGGAAAGTGTGAGGTTATGCACTTTGGCAGGATAAATCATAGGGCAAGCTATTATCTTAATGGCAAGAAACTGGAAAGTACTGCAGTACAAAGGGATCTGGGGGTCTTGGTGCATGAAACTCAAAAAGTTAGTATGCAGGTGCAGCAGGTGATCAAGAAGGCCAATGGAATGTTGGCTTTTATTGCTAGGGGGATAGAATATAAAAACAGGGAGGCATTGCTACAGTTATACAAGGTATTGGTGAGACCGCACCTGGAATACTGCATACAGTTTTGGTGTCCATACTTAAGAAAAGACATACTTGCTCTCGAGGCAGTACAAAGAAGGTTCACTCAGTTAATCCCGGGGATGAGGGGGTGGACATATGAGGAGAGGTTGAGTAGATTGGGACTCTACTCATTGGAGTTCAGAAGAATGAGAGGTGATCTTATTGAAACATATAAGATGGTGAAGGGGCTTGATTGGGTGGATGCGGTGAGGATGTTCCCAATGATGGGTGAAACTAGAACTAGGGGGCATGATCTTAGAGTAAGGGGCTGCTCTTTCAAAACTGAAATGAGGAGAAACTTCTTCACTCAGAGGGTAGTAGGTCTGTGGAATTTGCTGCCCCAGAAAGCTGTGGAAGCTATATCATTAAATAAATTTAAAACAGAAATAGACAGTTTCCTAAAAGTAAAGGGAATTAGGGGTTACGGGGAGCGGGCAGGAAATTGGACATGAGTCTAGTTTCGGATCGGTCATAATAATAATAATCAACTTTATTGTCATTGTTAGTGCACAAGTGCAGTACAACGAAATGTAAGCTTGCGGCTCCCGAGAGTGTACATTTTGATTAAGACATTTAACATACATTTGGCTTGAAACATAAACATAAACATAATAAAGTTCATTGACAGATGTGCAGGCTTTAGAGTTTATTAGCAGAGTTCAGTCGGATGACAGCCCTGGGAAAGAAGCTGTTCCTAAATCTGGTCGTGCGGGTGCGAATGCATCTGTAGCGTCTCCCAGATGGCAGGGGGGTGAACAAACTATGGCTGGGGTGGGTAGGGTCTTTGATGATGGTCAATGACCTCCGTAGACAGCGTTTCTGGTAGATGTTCTCAATGGTCGGTAGCCGGGTGCCGGTAATGCGTTGGGCAGTTTTGACTACCCGCAGCAGGGCTTTCCGGTCATAGGAGGTACAGCTGCTATACCACACTGTGATACAGTTCGTCAGGATGCTCTCTATTGTGCAGCGGTAAAAGTTAGAGAGGATCCGGGGTGACAGGTTGCATCCCTTCAGCCTCCTTAGGAAATATAGGCGCTGCTGGGCCTTCTTCACCAAAGAGGAGTTATTGAGGGACCAGGAGAGGTCTTCTGTGATGTGGACTCCGAGGAACTTAAAGCTGCCCACCCTTTCCACTACAGCCCCTTGGATGTGGATGGCGGCCGTGTAGCCTGGTCCTGCTCCTACTTCTTGTGTTCTAATTCTGTGTTAGATTTCAGGAGATGGTTCTATTCACAGGGATTAGTGGAGACCTCGGGAACAGGCTGCCAGCTAGGAGTCCTTCAAGAGTAAATTGGGCCTGTTCCTGGCTGGGGTGGAGATCATCTTTTACAGAAGGTAAGTACTGCAGGAAATACAGGGACAGAGTGATCTCCTGGACGAGTTTCGATCGCCTAGATGGGTTGGAGAGGAATTTCCCAGATTTTTTCTCCCAAATTGGCCATTGGGTTTTTACCTGGTTTTTCGCCTCTCCCGGGAGATCACATGGGTTTGGGTGGGATGGAGAGTGGAAGTAGATTTGAGGTTAGGATCAGATCAGTCATGATCTTATTGAATGGCGGAGCAGGCTCGAGGGGCCGATTGGCCTACTCCTGCTCCTATTTCTTATGTTCTTATGTTAAATGGCCTAAAAAGGTAAATTTTAATTTTTTTATAACTTTCCTTGTGGTGCCAGGAGAAGTGACAGTTCTCCTCCAGGCCCGACAAGGAAATAGTAAGCCTTCCCAGCCATGGACTTACGCCCCCAATTCCCCCCGCTTCCCAATTGCCACAACAGCTGATCCCGCCTCTTACCAGGTCTCAGTGGACTGGCTTCGAGCCACATGATTTTCTGCCACTTCCCACCTGAAATGAATGGGAATTTGGCTGGTGGGTTTTAAGCGAGGTCAGGGAGTTATAATCTCCTGGGACTCATTTATAGAGCAGCGGGTGAGTTTCTAACTCACGCCACTACCCACCAACACAAAACTGGGCTGCAGTTGAAATCGGTGCCTTTGTTTAAGTCATTGTAAATGGCCAATGAGAGGAAAATTTGCACATTTCCTCAGGACTTACTTCATAAACACACTGAGCCGTATTTTTGTCCCCATTTTTAGGTGGGAACAAGGCAATAGAAGGCCAAAAACCATGGCGCAACACTTACTGGCTCAGACCAAGATCGTTATGATCTTGGTCTGAGCCAGGAAACACATAAGTAGCACTCCCGATCAAAACAGGTGGAAGCCTAACTACAATAGACAAATTGGGGTCCTATGTCATAGCTGAGGAGCCCGATGCAATTTTGGTTCCATGGTAGCCACTCTGAAAATGTTACAAAACACTACCTTGCTCATTAAGTGCTGGAAGCTCACCAGAATTATTCTAATGATCAACCACAAACACTCGCCTCCTGCCAGATGGAAGCAGGCATAAGAACATAAGAAATAGGAGCAGGACTAGGCCATACAGCCCCTCGAGCCTGCTCCGCCATTCAGTGAGATCATGGCTGATCATCGACAATTAGCAATCTTGTTGTACGAGGCCCCTTGGGTCGGAGCGATCATAATATGATAGAATTCTTCATTAAGATGGAGAGTGAAGTAGTTGACTCAGAGACTGGGGTCCTGAATTTAAATAAAGGAAACTATGATTGTATGAGGCGCGAGTTGGGTAGGATTGATTGGGGACTGTCACACAAAGGGATGATGGTGGATAGGCAATGGCAAACATTCAAAGACCGCATGGATGAAGTACAGAATTTGTTCATCCCAGTTTGGCATAAAAATAAAACAAAAAAGGTGACTCAACCGTGGCTAACAAGGGAAATTAGGGATAGCATAAGATCCAAGCAGAGGACTTATAAATTGGCCAGAAAAAGCAGTAAACCTGAGGATTGGGAGCAGGTTAGGATTCAACAAAGGAGGACAAAGGGATTAATTAAGAAGGGGAAAATAGAGTATGAGAGTAAGCTTTCAGGGAACATAAAAACTGACTGTAAAAGCTTTTATAGATATGTAAAAAGAAAAAGATTGGTGAGGTCAAGCATAGGTCCCTTGCAGTCAGAATCAGGGGAATTTATAATGGGGAACAAAGAAATGGCTGACCAATTAAATACATATTTTGGTTCTGCCTTCACAAAGGAGGACACAAATAACTTCCCAGAGATGTCGGGGAACATAGGGTCTGATGAAAGGGAGGAACTGAAAGAAATCAGTATTTGTAGGGAAATGGTGTTAGGGAAATTGACGGGATTGAAGGCCAATAAATCCCCAGGGCCTGAAAATCTGCATCCTAGGGTACGTAAGGAAGTGGCCCTAGAAATAGTAGATGCATTTCTGGTCATCTTCCAACACTCAATAGAATCTGGAACAGTACCCATGGATTGGAGGGTAGCTAATTTTACCCCACTATTCAAAAAAGGTGCTCGAGAGAAAACGGGGAATTACAGACATCGGTAGTGGGGAAAATGCTAGAGTCCATTATAAAAGATGTAATAGCAGAGCACTTGGAAAACAGTGACCGGATCGGACAAATCAACATGGATTTACAAAAGGTAAATCGTGCTTGACTAATCTGCTGGAATTTTTTGAGGATGTAACTGGTAAAATAGATAAGGGAGAACCAGTGAATGTGGTGTATTTGGACTTTCAAAAGTCTTTCGATGAGGTCATGCATAAGAGATTAGCATGCAAAGTTAAGGCACATGGGATTGGGGGCAAGGTATTGACTTGAATAGAGAACTCGTTGGCAGACAGAAAGCAAAGAGTTGCAATAAACGGCTCTTTTTCCGAGTGGCAGGCAGTGACTAGTGGGGTACTGCCGGGATTGGTCCTAGGACCCCAGCTATTCACAATATATATTAATGATCTAGACGAGGGAACCAGATGTAATGGCCTAGAAATTCAGTATCGCCACGTTTGGGGCGCTACAGCCGGGTGTTCGCTAAATTTAGCGCCCGGCGCAACTTAGCACCACCTTCGCTGAAATTGAGTTGCTGCACCTCAAGAGGTTGCTGCTGTGCTAAAGCAGGCGATGCACGACTATCATAGGTGCTAAGCTGGCGAGCCGAGGCGCCAACACCGAGGGCGGGCGCAGCGCAGGTGCGGCGAGTTGCTGATTGAAGGCAGACACGCCGGATGTGGGCGGGAACATTTCGGCCCCAGCTCTTAAAGGTGGAGGGTCGATTTGTTTGGCTGGCATGCCCTGCACACTGCAGCCCTGATGCAAGGCCTGACCATTGCTGGTTCATCAGTTCCACGCCCAGGACCATGGAGAAGGCCTGTAGGGGTTCGCAAAATCCTTCAGCCCCGAAGATACTGGAGATATTAATCCACATCGTGGACAGAGACTGTGCGTGATTTTAAATTGTCTCTGGGTTGGACAATGTTATAAAATGTGCCCAGAACCGCAAAAGGCTGCATTGAGGTGGGCAGCACGTGGACAACACCGGAATTGAGGAACTTTGTGGAAAAATTCGCACACATTAAGACAGCACATTTAAAAAAAAAATGTACTCTTGAGTTTTGAACTGTGTGAATTGCAAAGGGGTTTAAAAATGGCCGTCAGAAAAGCATGGCCAAGGATAAAAGGCTTAGAAGCAGCTCGTGGATGTCTGGGAAAAGTGGGAGGATCAAGCAGTGGCAGTCAGATTCTGTCAATCAAAAATAGGGAGTTTCCCTTCCCTACAGAGGCAATGTTTGTTCAGAATGTTGACATAAGGGATTATCCACTTGAGACTGCAGTTTCGGTGACCGCAGGACGAAGGGGCTTCTGTTTACATAGTAATCCAACTCCATTCAATGCCCAGCACACAATTGAGACACACCTAAACTACGGAAGAGATTTTTTTTAGACTAAGAAAAGGAATGAATGGGTTTGAATCACCCATTACTCAGACAATAGGGAAGTTGGGTCCCTTTTGCTTTAGCCAGATGAACTCCGGATGTGGGCGGGAACATTTCGGCCCCAGAATGAAGACACATTCAAACCACCCCAAGTTTCATTCGAAACCCATTCCAGACAAAGGAAGCAGTTTGGCCACTGGGAAATGGCCCGTTTGAATCAGCCAATCATGGCCATTCTCTTGTGTATTCAAACTTTTCAGTGCGAATTTGCACACAGACCTTTTCAGCGCCAAAACAGCAGGAGCTCACAGGATATAAAGATAGCTTCTCAGAAGCATCTCTCTCTTTTTCCCTTGGACTGCAGGTGAGCTCTTCTCTCTCTTTGGACCATAGGTGAGCAGGTTTTTGACTCCTCAGCAAGGCAATCTAGTAAGGAGTTAGAGGGGTGGTAATTTAAGGGAAATTGCTAAGATTGTAAGACTTACATTGTAGCCATTTATCCCTCATTTTTGCCGTCTGCCTTCCCCTGTTAAGCAATTTTAGATTGATCATGTGGTGTAGTTTCTTTATTACTTTGATCGTGTGGATTAGTTTTCTTTAGTTAATAAAGAGTGATTTTCTCACATCCAGACCATTTTGTCCGTTTTAATATATCATTAATTATAAGTTCCTCCAGTCAGAACTGGAAGGGTGGGTTTAGCGATTCGAAACCGCTGTTTGGTATTGACTCAGGGCAGTGGGAAAAAAGGCTGCTTGACCAGGTAAATTGCCGTAAACCAGGTAAAGGAAGGTAAATTACCGTAAACCAGGTAAAAGATGCCCCCTAAAAATTGGTGACCGCGGCAGGACTGGAGGCAGTTCTTGATATGATAAGTGGTCTGGATCTGGAGAAAGCATCCGCTATTGCTTTTCTTGCTTTCAGTCTGTGGGTAGCCCTGCAGAAGTTAGCGGCAGCGTTTAAGCTGACCTATTATGGTATACGTGGCCGGGTTAAGGAGGATGAGATGGGGGTGTGGGAGGAGGTTAAAGAGGCCAAGAATCGGGAGTCAGAGTTGGAAAAATGCCAGGTGGAGGTAGAACACCTCATAAGATAGGTGAAAGAGGCCAGAGATAGTGGGATGAGGGTGCGGGAAGAAAATGCACGCCTCACACTAGAGGTCACAAAATGCCAGGCAGAGATAGAGCACCTTGTGCAGGAAGTCACAGAGGCTAGGGACAGTGAGATGAGGCTACAGGAGGAAAATGCACACTTCACCCAAGAAGCTAGCGAGGGCAAAAGCCACGCAAGGCACAAGATAGAGTTCCTAAAGTGCCAGTTTACAGAAGCAAGGAGGAACGAGATGAGACTGCGGGAAGAGAGTGCCCGCCTCACCTCAGAAGTAACAGAGCAGGAGGAAATAGTTAGCGAGCTAAAGGCAGCTTATAAGCTGGCCTGCGACCAAAGGTTTAGTGGAGCAGATCATACCCCATGTAACTGAAAGATAGAGAGTTTGGGTATGGAGTTAAGGAGGACTAAAGGGATGGTATGTCTCATAAGTTCGAAGGGGAGTCCGTCGGACAGTGCCAGCAGCCCAAATCAAACCACCCCACAGGCAACACCTAGGGAAAGGCTGGCTAGGGAATTAGAGATCCCAAGACCGCAGCCCACAGCTCCGGGTTTTGAGGAGCTCTGGCATCAAGAAGAGGTGGACGATGGGGTGGTAGGAGAATGCCAGCAGGTCCCGCTAGGCAGGTGGGGACCAGGACCAGTGTACCCCCTCCGACAAGGGAGGTACAGTCCGCCCGTGAACGATAATGACCCAGGGGCTGTTCAGCATACCTATCTGGTAGCCTATGATACCCAACAGCTCAGAGGCCTGGTGAAACATATTCCCCTGCTCTCCGAAAAGGGAGACCCCTCAGTGCACTTCCAAGGGATAGAACAGGAAGCCTGTGTTAATGGCTGTGATGAGGACGAGAAAGCCAAAATGTTGCTTTTCTCTGTAGATATAATGCTCTATCAGGCCCATTCAGATGAGGCTAAGAGAGGGCAGAAGGTTGTTGAGGACCTAAAGGAGGAAATACTGGAAGCCATGGGTGTGAATGACGGCAATCCGTTCGATCGCACAGGGAAAACACTGCAGAAGGAAAGGAAGACCCCACAGGCATTTGCAGACAGGCTGTGGCCAGTCTACAACAGCGCGTGTACAGGGGGACAAAATAGGGCACAACTGAATGAGCGGCAGTGGACCCAATGGCTTCATTGTCTGATGTCCAATTGCCTGTCCCAGATAAAAGCAAAGGCTGATACTTGGTTTGACCACCGAGACCCACTAGCAACTGAAGAAACTGTAATCCGGCAGCTCACGGTAGCATATAGGAACGGTAGGTATAGTGGGACCCCCCAGCAAAAGGGTAAGGTCCACGAGGTTAAACCTGGGGCTCAATACAAGAAAGAGTGGTGCCAGGAGGGGAGCCGTCCCTCCCTGAACAAGGTCACTTGTTACAGGTGTGGGGAGGATGTCCACTGGCGCAGGGATTGTAAAAAGCGTGGGAGAGACGATAAAGCCAGGACCCCCGCAGCCCCACTTCAGATGGCAGAGACAGAAACTCCTCCCGATACAGTCGAGTCCGTCTTGGAGTCGATAAAATCTTTCCTCAGGGCCAATCAGGGAAAGGTAGCAGCCATCAGTGGTGCTGCAGCCCCCTCGTCCACCTCTGCCTCCCCACAATGACTGGCCGATATGCTGGCCAAGGAGGGTGCATGTGCAGGCACTTTCTGGGACCCATATGAGTCCAGGCCATTGGCAGCAATTACAGGCAGGGATGGGATACAGGGAAAATCAGGAAAATTGTATAAATCTGACCATACAAGTTCAAGTTCACAGGCTGTAAGGACAGGCACTGTGGCTTGTTCCATGGGAAAAGTTGTCCAGCCTACAAATTGGGACACTTCCCTGCCCCAGTGGGACCTAAGTTTTGGCCAAAGTTTGAATTTGAACCCGTTATTTGGCTCAGAAACAGAGAAAGAGCAGCCTGGGAGCAGAAATCGGCAGGCTGCTGCCAGTTCATTCACAAAAGATCGCTTGGAGACTGCCCGCGCATGCGCAGTCGCTGGTCTGGAGACAGGAATTCCCCAGTCTTTTGAACGGCCTGTTCACACAGGCGCAGTTCCCCAGCCCATGACACAAGCGGCTCTTCTTCAGTTTTCCCGCGCAGGCGCAGTCGCGCGCCTGAGGGGAGAGGTTTCCCAACACTGGGTTCGCGCAGGCGTAGTCACGGACTTGGAACCCCCAGCGGCTCCTGTTCACTGTGAGGCCGTGCGCACAGGCGCAGTCGGCCGTTTAAAGGTCCCTGCTTCTCAGTCTATATGCGCAGGTGCAGTAGCCTGCTTGGAAGACCCAGCAGTTCTTCTTACCCTTTTCAAAGAAACCGAACGCGCAGGCGCGGTTGCCTGTGATAGTGTAGTGGTTCCCCAGCCCTGTGAAGAAATTGTTCGCACAGGTGCAGTTGCCTGCAGGACCACAGCAGTTCCTCTTCGGTTTCCCTGTGCAGGCACAGTCACCTGTTTGAAGACAGAGGCTTCAGAGCCTCTGCTGAGGGACTCCGGGGAGGAGGTTTGCACAGGCGCAGTCGCCTGTTTAAAGACAGAGGCTTCACAGCCTCTGCCGGGGGACTCCGGGGTGGAGGCTCACACAGGCACAGTTGGCTGCGGGACCACAGCGGCTCCTCTTCGGTTTCCCTGCACAGGCGCAGTCGCCTGTTTGAACACAGAGGCTTCACAGCCTCTGCCGTGGGACTCCGGGGAGGAGGGTTGCGCAGGCGCAGTCATCTGTTTAAAGGGACAAGCTTCCCAGCCCACTTCTAGAGTGGTTCCCCCTATGGTGTGGGACTCTGGGGAGGAAGGGATAGCAATTCCTCTCGGAGGGAAGCCGGTACCAGTTTTTGCACCTGGGGAGGAAGTTTTTCAGCCATCAGCAGCGGGTAGTGAGGGGATACCTGCCCCCAGTACAGGAGTGGGTAGGGAAAAGGAGACAAACCCGGAGTACCGGCAGGCTGCCAGGTATATTATACAGTCTGGGCTGTTTGCACCAGGGGGAGAAGGTTCCCAGCCAGCTAGGGCTGTGACCAAGGCTCAGGGTCCGTTAGCCAAAGTTTCCCCCACAGAGACGCCCCTCAGAAGGTCTCAGCGGGTCCACAAGCCCAAGAAAAGATGGTCACCAGGGTACCTGCCACAAAGAGTAATCTCCCGAGCCCGGGAGGCAACAGGCCTCATAGGTCCCCAACTAGCAGCCATAAGCTGCCAGGGACCAGAAGCAGGAGGCAGTCCAGCTCCGCTGCAGGCAGCAGTAATCTGCGACACTGACACCAGAGATTAGCCTGGCCATCCGGAGATGGGCGGCATTTGTATTATAGCTTTGTGTTAAGTAACCAATGTTCATAGCTTGCTTTTAAGGTGTTTGAATTTTAAGTTTAGAATTTACTAGAAGTTTAAAGTTTAAGTTTATAAGTGTGCCAAATGCTTTTATTTTGGTCCGAGGTCGAGGGACCCGATCATGTCTCCACCTAAGGCAGCAGGTCAGTGAGAGACCTGGCTGCATGTCCTTTTAAGTTTTTTTACAGGAGAGTGGACCAAGGAGCAGCCCTGTTCACGCAGCCCGAGCTGGGCATCGAATGAAGATATGGATACACAATGTTGGGGATCACCTCACCACTGGACAAATCCAAGAGGAGACCACGCAGCAACCTTTGGGAGAAACCGGACTGGGTCCGGAGGAACTTGCCTACTCATCCTACGTGGAAGAAATGGCCCCAGCTGAGTGGGGCACGACCCCAACCCAGCACTATCCTGACCGAAGTTCACTTGCGGGAGACCTCGTTATTGAGGAGTCATGGTGAGGAAGCGCGGGCGCGTTTTCAGATAGGGACGCGTTCCCCGGGAGTGGGTGGTGATGGCCCGGGAAAGATTGTAAAGGGGAGAGGGAGATCCAAGAGTCGCGTGGGTGCATTCGGGGAAGGGAGGAACACACCCGGGGCCCACGGGCAAAGTTAGAGTGTAAGTGTGGCTGGGGAGGATGAGTGGGTGGCCGGATCTGGGATCCAAGTTTGATTGTGGGGCCAATGAGAGCCGCCACACAGGCACCCATTATTCTCTCCAGCCAGTCGAGGGAAGACGGGAGGGGGAGGGACTGGGAGTTGCGATCCCATACTCTCCGGTCTCAGTCTGTAAAACATGAGGGGTACCCCGCCTCCACAAAGGGACAAGGGAACGGCTCGGGGCTGGTGGAGCAGACTGTTCTGGAAAAAAAATCCATTCCGTATGTTTTAAAAGTTTAAGACAATTAAAGGGGGGTGGAAGGAACATTTACTGCCCGGGTGGGAGGAGCAATACCCACTTGAATTTTGTGACCCATCATTGGCACGTGATGGCCTGGGTTTATTTCAGCATTTTGTTTCAAATGTTTCAGCATTTTGTTTCAAATATTTAACGGAGATGTTTGTATCTTGTTTTACAGTTGCAAGTGGTGCAGAGGCATAGGACCCTCTCCGTGCTTGGAATCATTTTGATTACATTGTATAACCAAGATTGCAACATTTTGTAATATGTTATAATGTAACAAGTGGTGCAGGGGTATGAGACCCCTTGTTGTAACTTTTGTAGTTGATGTATCTGTAGATGCCTACCGTACCATGGTTTTTCTAGGATTTACGTGGAATAGATGGGTCGGGGGATCAGTGGCAGGTAGCTATAGGTAAATACAGGGGATGGTTGTTTGTCGGGGGTCAGAAAATTTTGCTCACTTTCTTTAAGTGGATACTACAAGCAAGTTGGAAGTATCCGAAGGGAGAAATTTAGGGGTTCACAAAATCCCTCAGCCCCGAAGATACATAGAAACATAGAAGATAGGAGCAGGAATAGGCCATTTGGCCCTTCGAGCCTGCTCCGCCATTCAATGAGATAATGGCTGATCATCCAAATTCAGTACCCTGTCCCTGCCTTTTCCCCATATCCCTTGATCCCTTTAGCCTTAAGAAATATATCCATCTCGTTCTTGAATATATTTAAAGACTTGGCCTCAACCGCCTTCTGTGGTAGAGAATTCCATAGGTTCACCACTCTCTGGGTGAAGAAATTCTTCCTCATCTCTGTCGTAAATGGCTTACCCCTTATCCTTAGACTATGACCCCTGGTTCTGGACTCTCCAACCATCGGGAATATTCTACCTGCATCTAGTTTGTCCAGACCTGTCAGAATTTTATAAGTTTCGATGAGATCCCCTCTCATTCTTCTAAACTCCAGCGAGTATAAGCCCAATCGACCCAATCTCTCCTCATACGTCATTCCTGCCATCCCAGGGATCAGCCTTGTGAATCTTCGCTGAACTCCTTCCATGGCAAGAACATCCTTCCTCAGATAAGGTGACCAAAACTGCACACATTACTCAAGGTGTGGTCTCACCAAGGCCCTGTACAACTGCAGTAGGACATCCTTACTCCTGTACTCAAACCGTTTTGCTATGAAGGCCAACATACCATTTGCCTTCTTCACCGCCTGCTGCACCTGCATGCTTACCTTCAGCGACTGGTGCACAAGGACACCCAGGTCTCATTGCACTTCCCCTTCTCCCAATCTATTGCCATTCAGATAATAGTCTGCCTTTCTGTTTTTGACACCAAAGTGGATAACCTCGCATTTATCCACGTTATATTGCATCTGCCATGCTTCTGCCCAATCACCCAACCTGTCCAAATCATCCTGGAGTTTCTCGGTATCCTCCACGCAGCACACATGCCCACCCAGCTTTGTGTCATCAGCAAACTTGGAGATATTACATATAGTTCTCTTATCTAGATCATTAATGTATATTGTGAATAACTGGGGTCCAAGGACCGATCCCTACGGTACCACACTAGTCACTGCCTGCCACTTGGAAAAAGACCCATTAATTCCTACTCTCTGATTTCTGTCCGCCAACCAGTTCTCTATCCAAGTCAATACCTTGCCCCCAATCCCATGTGCCTTAACTTTACACGCTATTCTCTTATGCGGGACCTTATTGAAAGCCTTTTCAAAGTCCAAATACACCACATCTACTGGTTCTCCCTTATCTATTTTCCCAGTTACATCCTCAAAAAATTCCAGTAGATTATTCAAGCATGATTTATCTTTTGTAAATCCATGTTGACTTTGTCCGATCCTGTCACTGTTTTCCAAGTGCTCAGCTATTACATCCTTTATAATGGACTCTAGCATTTTCCCCACTACCGATGTCAGGCTTACCGGTCTGTAATTCCCTGCTTTCTCTCTACCACCCTTTTTGAAAAGTGGGGTAACATTAGCTACCCTCCAATCCATGGGTACAGTTCCAGATTCCAGCGAATTTTGGAAGATGATCAGCAATGCATCTACTATTTCTAGGGCCACTTCCTTAAATACCCTAGGATGTAAATTATCAGGCCCTGGGGATTTATCGGCCTTCAATCCCGTCAATTTCCCTAACACCATTTCCCTACAAATACTGATTTCTGTCAGTTCCTCCCTCTCATCAGGTCCTATGTTCTACAACATCTCTGGGAGGTTATTTGTGTCCTCCTTTGTGAAGACAGAATTAAAATATGCATTTAATTGGTCTGCCATTTCTTTGTTCCCCATTATAACCTCCCCTGTTTCTGACTGCAAGTGACTTACACTTGATTTCATTAATCTTCTTCTCTTCACATATCTATAAAAGCTCTTACAGTCAGTTTTTATGTTCCGTGCAAGCTCACTTTCATATTCTATTTTCCCCTTCTTAATTAATCCCTTTGTCCTCCTTTGTTGAACCCTAAACTGCTCCCAATCCTCAGGGTTACCGCTTTTTCTGGCCAATTTATATGCCCTCTCCTTGGATCTTATGCTATCCCTAATTTCCCTTGTTAGCCATGGTTGAGTCACCCTTTTTGTTTTATTCTTATCCCAAACTGGGATGAACAACTTCTGTAGTCCATCCATGCGGCCTTTGAATGTTTGCCATTGCCTATCCACCGTCAACCCTTTGAGTGACATTCCCCAATCAATCCTACCCATTTCGTTCTCATACCATCGTAGTTTCCTTTATTTAAATTCAGGACACTAGTCTCCGAGTCAACTACTTCACTCTCCATCTTAATGAAGAATTCTATCATATTATGATCCAGTCTAAGATGGCCTGATCACTGGTTGGTTCCTCGACATATTGTTTCAGAAAGCCATCCCATAAACATTCTAGGAATTCCTCCTCCACAGTATTTTTACTAATTTCGTTAGACCAATCTATATGTAAATTAAAGTCACCCATGATGACTGCTGTGCCCTTATTGCACTCATCTCTAATTTCCCATTTAATGCCATCCCCAACCTCCGTATTACTGTTTGGAGGTCTATATACCACTCCCACTAACGTTTTCTGCCCCTTGATATTTCTCAGTTCTACCCATACAGATTCCGTATCATCAGAGTTAATATCCTTCCTTTCAATTGTGTTAATCCCCTCTGTAACCAGCAATGCTACCCCACCTCCCTTTCTTTTTTGCCTATCCTTCCTAAATATTGTATACCCCTGGATGTTGAGTTCCCAGCCTTGGCCACCCTGGATCCATGTTTCTGTAATCCCAATCAAATCATATTTGTTTACCTCTATTTCACAGCTATTTCATCCACCTTGTTCTGAATGCTCCTTGCATTAAGACACAAAGCCTTCAGGCTTGTTTTTTTAATGCTCTCAGACCTATGTGAATTATTATTTACTGTGACCATGTTTGATTTAAACCGTTGAGTTCTTTGCCTTCTAATTTTGCTTTTCTCCTTCCTGTCTTTTGCTTTTTTCCTTGTTTCCCTTTCCTCTGTCTCCCTGCTCAGGTTCCCAACCCCTTGCCACTTTAGTTTAAACCCTCCCCAACAGCACTAGCAAACACTCCCCCTAGGACATCGGTCCCGGCCCTGCCCAGGTGCAAACCGTCCCGTTTGTACTGGTCCCACCTCTCCCAGAACCGGTTCCAATGTCCAATGAATTTGAATCCCTCCTCCTTGCACCATTCCTCTAGCCACGTATTCATTTGAAATATCCTCCTATTTCTACTCTGACTAGCACGTGGCACTGGTAGCAATCCTGAGATTACTACCTTTGAGGTCCTATTTTTTAATTTACCTCCTAACTCCCTATATTCTGCTTTTAGGACCTCATCCCGCTTTTTACCTATATCGTTGGTACCTATGTGCACCACGACAACTGGCTGTTCGCCCTCCCCCTCCAAAATGTTCTGCAGCCGCTCCAAGACGTCCTTGACCCTTGCACCAGGGAGGCAACACACCATCCTGGAGTCTTGATTGCGGCCGCAAAAACGCCTATCTATTCCCTTTACAATTGAGTCCCCTATCACTATAGCTCTTCCACTCTTTTTCCTCCCAGCCTGTGCAGTAGAGCCACCCATGGTGCCAGGAAGTTGGCTGCTGCTGCCTTCCCCTGATGAGTCATCACCCCCAACAGTATTCAAAGTGGTATATCTGTTGGAGAGGGGGATGGCCACAGGGGATTCCTGCACTACCTGCCTGCACCTCTTTCTCTGCCTGCTGGTCACCCATTCCCTTCCTGCCTGTACACCCTTTACCTGCGGTGTGGCCAACTCGCTAAATGTGATATTCACGACGTCCTCAGCATCACAAATGCTCCAAAATTAATCCATCCGCAGCTCCAGTGCCACAATGTGGTCTGTCAGTAGCTGCAGCGGGACACACTTCCCACACACATGGTTGTCAGGGATGCAGGAAGCGTCCCTGATTTCCCACATAGAGCAGGAGGAGCACACTATGGGGCTGGGCTGTCCTGCCATGACTTACCCTTTAACTAATTAATTAAAATTAAATGAATCCCACCAATTTCACTACAGTTAAATGATATATTTAAGGGCCCTGATTTACAAACTGTCCCCGCTACACCACAGAGACCTTAAAAACTATAAACCACAGACTTAAAGATTTAAAATGAAAGAAATACTTCAACCAATCACCTACCTGTTTTGTGGTGACGTCACACCTCGAATACTTTTTACCTCTCTCCTTCCCTGAGATTGGAAATTGGTACGCCTACCTGAGCCTCTGGGGCCTTTTGTAGTCTCTCTGCCGCTCTGCTCCTCCTCCCGCCACTGCCGATGCTGCACTGAGGCCTACCTGAGCCTCTGGGGCCTTTTGTAGTCTCTCTGCCGCTCTGCTCTGCCTCCCGCCGCTGCCGATGCCGCACTGAGGCCTACCTGAGCCTCTGGGGCCTTTTGTAGTCTCTCTGCTGCTCTGCTCCTCCTCCCGCCACTGCCGATGCCGCACTGAGGCCTACCTGAGCCTCTGGGGCCTTCTGTAGTCTTCCTGCCGCACTGCTCCACCTCCCGCCACTGCCGATGCCGCACTGAGGCCTACCTGAGCCTCTGGGGCCTTTTGTAGTCTCTCTGCTGCTCTGCTCTGTCTCTCGCCACTGCCGATGCCGCACATCGTGGACGGAGACTGTGCGTGATTTTAAATTGTCTCTGGGTTGGACAATGTTTAAAACATGCCCAGAACCGCAAAAGGCTGCGTTGAGGTAGGCAGCACATGGACAACACCAGAATCGAGGAACTTCATGGAAAAATTCGCACACTTTAAGACAGCACATTTAAAAAAAAATGTACTCTTGAGTTTTGAACTGTGTAAATTGCAAAGGGGTTTAAAAATGGCCATCAGAAAAGCATGGCCAAGGATAAAAGGCTTAGAAGCAGCTCGTGGATGTCTGTGAAAAGTGGGATGATCAAGCAGTGGCAGTCAGATTCTGTCAATCAAAAAAAGGGAGTTTCCCTTCCCTACAGCGGCAATGTTTGTTCAGGATGTTGACATAAGGGATTATCCAGTTGAGACTGCAGTTCGGTGACCGCAGGACGAAGGGGCTTCTGTTTACATAGTAATCCAACTCCATTCAAATCCCAGCACACAATTGAGACACACCTAAACTACGGAAGAGATTTTTTTTTTAGGCTAAGTAAAGGAATGAATGGGTTTGAATCACCCATTACTCAGACAATAGGGCAGTTGGGTCCATTCAAACCACCCCAAGCTTTATTCAAAACCCATTCCAGACAAAGGAAGCAGTTTGGCCACTGGGAAATGGCCCGTTTGAATCAGCCAATCATGGCCATTCTCTTGTGTATTCATACTTTTCAGCGCGAATTTGCACACAGACCTTTTCAGCGCCAAAACAGCAGGAGCTCACAGGATATAAAGATAGCTTCTCAGAAGCATCTCTCTCTTCTTTCCTTGGACTGCAGGTGAGCTCTTCTCTCTCTTTGGACCACAGGTGAGCAGGTTTCTGACTCCTCAGCAAGGCAATCTAGTAAGGAGTTAGAGGGGTGGTAATTTAAGGGAAATTGCTAAGATTGTAAGACTTACATTGTAGCCATTTATCCCTCATTTTTGCTGTCTGCCTTCCCCTGTTAAGCAATTTTACATTGATCGTATGGTGCAGTTTCTTTATTACTTTGATCATGTGGTGTAGTTATCTTTAGTTAATAAAGTTGATTTTCTCACATCCAGACCATTTTGTCCATTTTAATATATCATTAATTATAAGTTCCTCCAGTCAGAACTGGAAGGGTGGGTTTAGCAATTCGAAACCGCTGTTTGGTATTGGTCTCAGGGCAGTGGGAAAAAAGGCTGCTTGACCAGGTAAATTACCGTAAACCAGGTAAAAGATGCCCCCCTACAGGCCTCTATTCTTCCAAATCCCATTGCACGCTCTTGCTGCTTGTCCAGGGTCATGGGGAAGGAGATGTACTGACGTCTCCTTCTGAAAAGGGCATTGGTCACCTGGCGGATGCAGCAATGTACCGTGAACTGGGAGATGTTTGCAATGTCCCCAGTAGCGGATTGGAAGGAGCCGGTGGCATAGAACTTGAGAGCCACCATCACCTTTACTGCCATCGACAAAGACGTCCTGCTCCTCAGTTGTGGCTGCAGATCTCTGCGAAGCAGGTGGCAGATCTCATTGACCACCTCCATTCTGAATTGCAGCCTCTGAACACACTGCTTCTCAAACATGTTCAGATATAAGAACAGCTGGTGGTATACCCTGGGTGGGTAAGGCCTCCTGTGCCGACACCTGTTGGCCCTTCTCCATCTGGCCATGACTGGCACTCTCACGGCATCTCTGAGCCCTTTGAATGCAATGGAGAAGCCCAATGTTTCCACCCATTGCAGCCCCCATTATATGTAGCGACTCAAGGCTATGGCACTGAAAGTTAAATCCAAGTGCAAAGCTCTGGCCTGAAGCCAGAAGTACCTGTGCGAGTGCTGAGTCAAAGCAGAAAACTCTCTCCCTTTGTCTCTCTCCAAATATCTGTCTCTCACACAGAAGGATTGGCACAAAATGGCTGCCACTTATAATGCAGGAGAAGTCCCCTTTAAATAGTGCCCCCCGCACCCCGCAGTGACTGGGAACTGTTCCCCTCTACCAGTCGCTGGGGGCGCCAGGCGCACAGAAGGTCCGCGCCACTGAAGTTCCGGTTTGGGGCGCACCAAGGGCATTGCACCATGAAATGACATCAGGATCTGCGCGCGCAGATAAGCGGGTGCTGCGGTTTTGCGCTGCCACTAAATCTTGAGTGAAGTTCGCGAGAGGCGTAGATCGCGCAGCGCCCGGGCGCTAGCCACTTAGTGCCCCACTTCTCCTCCTCCTAAGGCGCTAGCGGCTGGCGCTAACAACTGAATTTCTAGGCCAATATCTCCAAGTTTGCAGATGACACAAAGCTGGGTGGGCGTGTGTGCTGTGAGGAGGATGCTGAGAAGCTCCAGTATGATTTGGAAAGGTTGGGTGACTGGGCAGAAGCACGGCAGATGCAATATAACGTGCATAAATGTGAGGATATCCACTTTGGCGTCAAAAACAGGAAGGCAGATTATTATCTGAATGGCAATAGATTGGGAGAAGGGGAAGTCCAACGAGACCTGGGTGTCCTTGTGCACCAGTCGCTGAAGGTAAGCATGCAGGTGCAGCAGGCGGTTAAGAAGGCAAATGGTATGCTGGCCTTCGTAGCGAGAGGGTTTGAGTACAGGAACAAGGATGTCTTGCTGCAGTTGTACAGGGCCTTGGTGAGACCATATCTTCAGTATTGTGTGCAGTTTTGGTCGCCTTATCTGAGGAAGGATGTTCTTGCCATGGAGGGAGTGCAGCGAATATTCACCAGGCTGATACCTGGGATGGCAGGAATGACGTATGAGGAGAGATTGGGTCATTTGGGCATATACTCGCTGGTGTTTAGAAGAATGAGAGGAGATCTCATTGAAACTTAGAAAATTCTAACAGGACTAGACAGACTAGATGCAGGAAGGATGTTCCCGATGGTCGGGGAGTCCAGAACCAGGGGTCACAAAGGATAAGCGGGGAAGCCATTTAGGACAGAGATGAGGAGGAATTTCTTCACCCAGAGAGTGGTGAACCTGTGGAATTCTCTACCACAGAAGGCAGTAGAGGCCAATTCATTAAATATATTCAAGAAGGAGTTGGATATATTTCTTAAGGCTAAAGGGATCAAGGGATATGGGGAGAAAGTGGGGACAGGGTACTGAATTTGGATGATCAGCCATGATCTCATTGAATGGCAGAGCAGGCTCGAGGGGCCGAATGGCCCACTCCTGCTCCTATCTTCTATGTTTCTATGTTCATATGACCTCAACTCTGCTTTCCCACCCAATCTCCATATCCCTTGTTTCCTTTAATGTTCAAAAATCTATCGATCACAGCCTTGAATATACTCCAAGATTCAGCATTCACAGCCCTCTTGAACAGAGAATTCCAAAGATTCACAACCCTCTGAGTGAAGAAATTCCTTCTCATCTCGGTCTTAAATGGCCTACCCCTCATCCTGAGACTGTGCCTCCTAGTTCCAGACAGCCAGGGGAAACAACCTCTCAGCATTTACCCTGTCAATCCCCTTCAGAATCTTGTATGTTTCAATGAGATCAGCTCTCATTCTTCTAAACTCCAGAGAGTATAGGCTCATTCTACACAATCTCTCATCATAGGACAGCCTTCTCATCCCAGGAATCAATCTAGTGAACATTCGCTGCACCGCCTCCAAGGCAAGTATATCCTTCCTTAGATAAGGAGACAAAAACTGTGCACAGTACTCCAGAGGTGTGGTCTCAACAAGGCCCTGTACAATTGTAGCAAGACTTCCTTACTCTTATACTCCAACCCCCTTGCAATAAAGGCCAACATGCCATTTGCCTTCCTTATTCCTTGCTGTACCTGCATGCTAGCTTTCTGTACTTCTTGCACGAGGACACCTAAATCTCTCTCAACACCAACATTTGAAAGTTTCTCACCATTTAAAAAATATTTTGTTTTTCTATTCTTTCTACCAAAGTGAATAACCTCACATTTCCCTACATTATACTCCATCTGCCACCTTACTGCCCACTCACTTAGTCTATCTATATCCCTTTGCAGACTGTGTTCTCCTCACAGCTTACTGTCCCACCTAGCTTTGTATCGACAGCAAACATGGATACATTACACTCGGTCCCTTCATCTAGGTCATTAATATATTTTGTAAATCCCTACTCTCTGTTTTCTGTCCGTTAACCAATCCTCTATCTATGCTATTATATTACCCCCAACACCATGAGCCCTAATTTTGTGTAATAACCTTTTATGTGGCACCTTATCGAATGCCTTTTGGAAATCCAAAAATACTTCATCCACTGGTCCCCCTTTATCTACCCTGCTAGTTACATCCTCAAAAAACTCTAATAAATTTGTCAAACATGATTTCCCTTTCATAAAACCATGTTGACTTTGTCTAATCATGTTATGATTTTCTAAGTGCCCTGATACCACTTCCTTAACAATGGATTCCAGCATTTTCCCTACTACTGATGTCAGGCTAACTGGCCTGTAGTTCCCTGTTTACTCTCTCCCTCCTTTCTTGAATAGTGGTGTTACATTTGTGACCTTCCAATCCACTGGGACCATTCTAGAATCTAGGGAATTTTGGAAGATCAAAACCAATGCATCCACTATCTCTTCAGCCACCTCTTTTAGAATCCTAGGATGTTGGCCATCAGGTCCAGGGGATTTGTTGGCTTTTAGTCCCATTAGTTTCTCTAGTACTTTTCTCTACTTATATTAATTACGTTAAGTTCTTCACCCTCATTAGAGGCCGTGCGCGGCGATGTTTGTGCCACTCGCGAAATTAACTAGACATTTTGCGGCAGCGCTAAACACTACCACCACGATCTCCTGCACCGGCAGATTGTGACATCAGTCGAGTACGCAACACACCGTTAGTGTCCCGGACCGGATATTGAGTGGCGCCCCCTGCCTTACCACTTGCCGCTAGCAACGACAGGTTGAGGGGAGCGTTATGCTGTCAGAAAGGGACTAGGGGAGCGCTATTTAAAGGCGACCGCTTCCTGCCTTTTTTTGTCGGTGACATTTTTGCACCACGCATTCTGAGAGAGAGAGAGAGAGAGACTTCTGGAGAGATTCAACGCTGTGTGAAGGAGTTTTGAGTAATGAGCAGCACTTTGCAGGTTTATTTTGATTTGCCCTTCCTTGCTTCGCCAGCACTCTGAGGTAGCGCCTCACTCCTCGGCCTTTGCGCCTTAAGACAGGTGTGAAGCGCCTGATTTAGTGCTCCAATCACCTCCAGGGGTGATAAAAGCCAAGTTCGCTGTCAGAGGCGGTAATTAGCGCCAGGCACTAAACTTTGCGCATAGCCATTAACGGCGCCCCAAATGGGGCGATACCGAATTTTTCCCCCCATACCTTTTAATCTATTTTTCCAATCTACCTTGGCCAACTCACCCCTCATACCTATGTAATTGGATTTATATTCAAGTTTAAGACTCTAGTTTCAGACTTAGGCAAGTCACTCTCAAAATTAACGTGAAATTCTATCATATTATAGTCATTCTGACCCAAAGACCAGTGACGAGCGCGGGATCTGAGGAGCGACACCAGCGGGGATAAAAGGAGCTAGCCAGGAGCTGCACATACCGACCTGAGCGGGGGAGGGGGGAAATCAAAGTGTGATGTCACAGGAAAGCAGGTAGGTGATTGGTTGGTGAGTATTTCTCTTTTTCTAAACTTGGGCATTGGTTTAAATTAAGAGCCATGATTAAAAACTAAATATAGATAATGGATATTTCAAAACTTGAAAACCTAATTAATTAAATAAAATATAATAGAGATGGCAGGGCAGGCGATGTGTTGCAGCTGTTGCATGTAGGAGCTGGTGGACACCAGTGTTATCCACAGCAACCACATTCTGCAGTAAGTGTTGGCGGCTCGAGGTACTTTGGCTCAGAGTTGATGAGCTGGAGTCCGAGCTTCAGACACTGTGTTACATCAGGGAGGGGGAGAGTTACCTGGACACTTTGATCCAGGAGGCAGTCACACCCCTTAGGTTAAATAATTCAAATTTGGTCCGTTGTCAGGGACAGGAGGGTGTGACTACAAGTGAGGCAGGTATGGGGATCCAGAAGGTAGCATTGGAGGAGCGGCAGCCCTTGCACTTGTCCAACAGGTACGAGGTTCTTACTCCCTGTGTGGACGAGAGCAGGGACTGTAGGGAGGATGAGCAAACTGACCGCAGCACCATGGTACAGGGGGCCATTCAAGTTGGGGGAGTAAACGAAATGTAGTAGTGGTAGGGGACAGTATAGTTAGGGGGATAGATGCTGTTATCTACAGCCGAGAGCATGAGTCCCAAAGGCTGTGTTGCCTGCCCAGTGCCAGGGTTAAGGACATCTCCTCTGGGCTGGAGAGGAACTTGAAGTGGGAAGGGAAAGATCCAGTTGTTATGGTCCACATAGGTACCAATGACATAGGTAGAACAGAGAAAGAGGTTATGCTGAGGGAGTATGAGCAGTTAGGGGCTAAATAATGGCCCAGAAATTCCAGAACGGGGCTTGCAGCGCATGCAAGCCCCGTATTTACACTTACCCCGCGCTACTGCCGATCAGCTCCAGGGACGCCTGGAATTGGTTTTTCCAGAAGAAGAATCCCGGGCAGCGTATGACGTCACGCCGCCCAGGAGTGCAGCCAGCGCGAAGCCAGGAGCGTGCAGTGCAAGTGAGACACGCCCCTTGAGGTCTCAGTTTCACTGGACACGCCCCCAATGTTTCTGTCAAGCTGCTAACCATTTTTACATGCAAAGCAGCAGTTTAAATAGGTTTTTGGAAGTTTTTTGAAGATTTTGGTAACTTTTATAAACTTTTTAAAATGTTTACATTATTTTGAGTAATCTGAAGTAGTTTTAAACAGAATTAAAGCAACTTAAAGACTTTTAAAAGCCCTAAAAGAATTTTTTTAATTCCATTTATTTATTTAGCAATGTCGTCGTCATACGTGTCTTCACACTGTTCCCTTTGGGGAACTGTATGAAGTGGTGGAAGGATTTATGGCCATGATTAACGCTCATTCCGTGACCGTAACCATCTTTGAACCAGGCATTAGGGCGGTTAGTCCTATGGCGGGAGGGTTTTACGGGCTCCCACAAGCTATACAAGGAGGGGGGGCCACCCACACCCACGGACGCAAATATCCCACTGGATGTCAACCCAGAATTTAGAGCCGGAGCTCCGACTCCACTTGCCGGGACTGTCTGGAGCGGGGTTCGAAACCCTACCCTGATCTGGCCCAGCGGCGGGGATCCTACCGCTATGACAAAGGCCCAATCCGATTAGCAACGTGAAATGGCAGCATAGGGCTCCAGTCACGGGGAGGGAAAAGGCGCAGGAAACGTATGGGTGTCACCTTTTGTGCGGAGTGGGCCTTTTGCGTAGCAGTAAGCATCCCCGCCGCTGGGCCAGAAGGAGTAGGGTTTTGAACCCCACTCCAGACAGTCCCGGCAAGTGGAGTCGGAGCTCCAACTTTAAATTCTGGGTGGACATCCAGCGGGATACTTGTGTCCGTGGGTGTTGGTGGCCCCCCCCCTCAGATGGGTTGTGGGAGCCCGTAAAACCCTCCCGCCATAGGACTAACCACCCTAATGGCTGGTTCAAAGATGGTTACGGTCACGGAATGAGCGTTAATCACGGCCATAAATCCTTCCACCACTTCATACAGTTCCCCAAAGGGAACAGTGTGAGGATACGTACGATGATGACCTCTTGCGCAATGCACCTCCTTGGACCCTCAGTCGCAGATGCGAGGGGGCAAGTCGTGCAATTGTTAAATTTTTCATTTTATTGACATGTAAAATGTTGGCCCAGTAATTCCCTTCCAAAATGCGCGAGTACGGTCGGGGTACTTACGCATCTGGCTGGATGAAATGCCGGTTTTCAGCATGCACAGTGCATGTGGGGAAAACCGGCATTTCCTGTCCTCTGAACGAAGGGGTTCAGAGGCAGAACGCGTGCGACTGCACAGGCAGCGCGTGCGCAGTATAATTCGCCGCTTTCATTAATGCTTTTAGTGAGGTCAAGTCATTACAACTTAAACATGAAAAAAGCATGGGTACAGTTGCTCCAGAGGCTGCGGAGGAAGATATTTATTATCGTGGAGCTTCTGAAAGTATGTATGTCTGTATATATTCCTTTGTGTGTTATGTATATATTCCTTTACTTATGTGTATGAATATTATTTAATTATGACTTTCAGAGAAAGTAACTTATTGGAAAATCATAATTAAAAACATACATTCATACACATTAGTAAAGGAATATAAAACATACATACATATACGTAAAGGAATATATGTGGACATACATACATAACTCATTCTCACATTCCATTCACACAGCCACAATTGCTCCTTCTACCTACCGTTCTGAAAACCCTTTTAATAAAAAAAAAAATGTAACTTTAAAACTTACTTAAAATTTCTTAAAATAACTTCCCTCCCTTTCCCAAACAAAAATATTGCATTTCAGAAGCTCCATGATAAAATGTTTCTTCCTCCGCAGCCAATGAACCACTTTACACTTGCTTTTTTCAAGTGTAAATTCTGAGGACTTACCCTCACGGATTTCATGAATGAAATCTACGAAGTTCACTGCGCAAGCGCTGCCTGTGCAGTCACACGCGCTTGAGGTCTGGAAATGCCGGCGTTCCCCGCATGCGCTGTTCATGCTGAACGCCGGCATTTCCAACAGCCAGATGCGTGAGTACTCCGAGCGCACTCACGCCTTTGGCCGCGAATTTCTGGCCCTATAAAGCAGAACCACAAAGGTAATAATCCCTGGATTACTACCTGAGCCATGAGCAAATAACCACAGGGTAAATAAGATCAGAGAGATGAAAGCATGGCTCAAAGACTGGTTTGGGAGAAATGGGTTTCAATTCATGGGGCACTGGCACCAGTACTGGGGTAAAAGGAAACTGTTCCATTGGGACGGGCTTCACTTGAACCATGCTGGGACTAGTGTTCTGGCGAATCATATAACTAGGGCTGTAGAGCGGGTTTCAAACTAAATAGTGGGGGGGGGGGGTGGTGTTCAGGTGAGCATGAATGAAAAAAGTCAAAGAGAAAGGAGATGGCAATAGAGCAGGGTAGCGATGGGGGAAATGGAAACCAAAGTGTGACAGGAAAGGGACAGAATTTATAAAAATAAGAGTGCATCAGAAAGGGGGCTCAAAGCACAGAAAAATTGTAAAAAGAGAAAATTAAAAGCTGTTTATCTGAATGCACGCAGCATTCGTAACAAGATAGATGAGTTGACGGCACAAATAGATATAAATGGGTATGATCTGATAGTCACTATGAAAGGAATTATTACTAGTCCTATCCTCTGTTGGGCTACCCCGGATCAGGCGTATTCCCCAGATGTTCACTTTCAACTAAAGTTAGAGGTAGCCGAATCCTAAAGATGCTTAATTGGGTCTAAAGGTCCAGACTATCTCTCCATAAAGTAAAGTAACAGCCTGAAGAAGTTACCGTCCTCCAGATAGCACTTTTAATACATTTAGCTACACTGTAACCTTCCAGATATTATGAGGGTCCGGAAAACTCCCCCAGAATTCTGCAACTCCTCACCAAAGACTGTACAGTGATTGAGTTCGTGAGTTTGATACAGAAGTGCTATGTGAGACAATTCTAAAAATATATAGCTTTATTTAAGAACTGACATGTAATTACAGTTGGTGATTCAATCGCAACATTAACAGTTCCAAATACAAAAAGCTTACAATTCTTATCATCAGAGATCCTTAATCTCAAATCTTAACTTCTTTACATTTTTACATTTCTTAGTCTATTCCAGGATATCCACCAAAATCAAATACAAGTACCTTGGTCCCCGAGATACAAAGAGTTGAAAACTTGCAGAGCTTGCCTCTGAAGCCTGAGAATCACTTTGCCCCTTCAAGCGAATCTGCCTTCCCATTTGAAAGTCCAATTTTTATACCCTTTCTCAGTGGTATATCCTTTTAAGTTTTCTGCTGATGTAAGCTAATTATTACTAGTCATTTTTCTGTTGATCCATTCTATTCTTACAGTTGGTTCAGCTTGTAGCATTAAGAATTATGTCTCCTGTGTAGGTGCCTCAAGCTTATCATCAAAAATGGTTGTAACATGTGTATCTATTTGATGTCATTCTTATCAAAGTCTCCTGTTTGTGTCTTTTGCATTCAGAACACCTCAGCTGGTTGTATTACAAGCTCGTGTCTCTGTGTTCTAAGTTTAACGTAAAATGATTTGACGGCAGGTGTTCCTTTTACTTGATGTCATTTTTACAAAGGCACATGTTTCTTTAAGGTTCTGTTTTTCTTTCCAAAGTGTTGGTTTATAACACTTAACTGGGTATAGCTATTGTGTTCTTTCCAAGGCTTCAGACTTTTTGGAACCTTCAACCTTTTACTTCAAAAAGGCTATTGTCTCAGTGTCAACAACTTATCTTATCTCAAAAGCCTGTATGCTGTTTACAGTTTTCGATTGTTAAGGCTTCCAGACTTCCAGACCCAGTATGTCATGTTTTAATAAGGCTTTTTCTTTCATAGGATGGTATATTTTTCTGAATATTGCTATTCCTTCACAATTACAGAGACGTGGTTGTAAGGTGACCAAGGCTGGGAACTGAATATTCAGGGGTGTTTGACATTTTGGAAGGATAGACAGAAAGGAAAAAGAGGTGGGTAGCTCTGTTAATAAAGGATGAAATCAGTGCAGTAGTGCAAAATTATACTGGCTCAGAAGAGCAAGATGCAGAATCAGTTTGGGTGGAGGTAAGAAATAATAAGGGAAAGAAGTCACTGGTGGGCATAGTCTATAGGCCCCCTAACAGTAGCTACACTGTTGGACAGAGTATAAATCAAGAAATAATGGAGGTTTGTAAGAAAGGTACAGCAATAATCATGGTCAATTTTAATCTTCATATTGATTAGACAAATCTAATTGTCCAAGGTAGCCTTGAGGAAGAGTTTATAGAGTGTATCCGGGATGGTTTCCTAGAACAATACATTGTGGAACCAACCAGGGAGCAGGCTATCTTAGATCTGGTACTGTGGAATGAGACAGGATTAATTAATGATCTCATAGTAAAGGATCCTCTAGGAAAGAGTGATCATAGCGTGGTTGAATTTCAAATTCAATTGGAGGGTGAGAAAGTTGAGTCTCAAACCAATGTCCTGATCTTAAATAAAGGCAATTACAAAGGTATGAAGGCAGATTTGGCTAAAGTGGACTGGGAAAATAGATTAAAGGGTAAGACAGTTGATAAGCAATGGCAGACATTTAAACAGATATTTCATAACTCTCAACAAAAAAATATTCCAGTGAGAAGGAAAGACTTTAAGAGAAGGGAGAACCATTTGTGTCTAACTAAGGAAGTAAAGGATGGTATGAATTTGAAAACAAAGGCATACAATGTTGCCAAGATTAGTGGGAGGCCAGAGGATTGGGAAATTTAAAAAAACCAGCAAAGGATGACAAAAAAATAATAAAGAGAGAGAAGATCGATTATGAGAGTAAGCTAGCAAGAAATATAAAAACAGATAGTAAGAGTATCTGCAGGTATATAAAAAGGAAGAGGGTAGCTACAGTAAACATTGGTCCCGTGGAGGATGAGACTGGGGAATTAATAATGGGGAACAGGGAAATGGCAGAGACTTTTTGAACACATATTTGGTATCAGTCTTCACGGTAGAAGACACTAAAACCATCTCAATAATACGTAATCAAGGGGCTTTAGGGAGGGGGAACTTAAAACAATCACTATCACTAAAGAAAAGTACTCAGTAAAATAATGGGACTAAAGGTGAACAAGTCCCCTCAACCAGATGGCCTTTATCCTAGGCTCTTAAAAGAAGTGGCTGCAGAGATAGTGGATGCATTGGTTGCAATCTACCAAAATTCCCTGGATTCTGGAGAGGTCCCAGCGGATTGGAAAACTGCAAATGTAAAGCCACTATTTAAGAAGGGAGTGAGATGGAAAGCAGCAAATTATAGACCAGTTAGCCTAACATCTATTATTGGGAAAATGCTGGAGTCCATTATTAAGGAAGCAGTAGCAGGGCATTTAGAAAATCATAATACAGTCAAGCAGAGTCAGCATGGTTTTATGAAAGGGAAATCATGTTTGACAAATTTGCTGGAGTCCTTTGAGGATGTAAAGAGCAGGTCGGATAAAGGGTAACAAGTGGATATGGTGTATTTGGATTTCCAGAAGGCATTCGATAAGGCGCCACATAAAAGGTTACTGCGCAAGATAAGAGCTCACGGGGTTGGGGGTAATATATTAGCAAGGATAGAGGATTGGCTAAATGACAGAAAGCAGAGAGTTGGAATAAATGGGTAATTTTCCGGTTGGCAAATGGTAAATAGTGGGGTGCCACAAGGATCAGTGCTGGGGCCTGAAATATTTACGACCTATATTAATGACTTGGATGAAGGAGCCGAGTGTAATGCAGCCAAATTTGCTGATGCTACAAAGATAGGTGGGAAAGCAAGTTGTGAAGACGACACAGAGGGGACGATTTTGCCAATGGGGGTGCGTTGGAGGCGGGAATGCTGCTTGTCAGGTCGATGTCCCACCTCCTTTGATTTGTGGCCAACCCACGCTATTATCCCTTGATTGACCTTGTTAAGCCCGCCCAGCGGGCTTAGCAGGCCAATTAAGGGAAAGCCGGTTACAGAGAACATCAGCGTATGACATTTCATCCTGGAGTGCTTACGGGATGGTTTCCTGAACCAATGTGTCGAGGAACCAACCAGAGATCAGGCCATCTTAGACTGGGTATTATGTAATGAGAAAGGATTAATTAGCAATCTTGTTGTACGAGGCCCCTTGGGTCGGAGCGATCATAATATGATCGAATTCTTCATTAAGATGCAGAATGAAGTAGTTGACTCAGAGACAAGGGTCCTCGATTTAAATAAAGGAAACTACGATGGTCTGAGGAGCGAGTTGGGTAGAATTAATTGGGGAATGGCACTCAAAGGGTTGACGGTGGATAGGCAATGGCAAACATTCAAAGACTGAATGGATGAGCTACAGAATTTGTTCATCCCACTTTGGCATAAAAATAAAACAAAAAAGGTGACTCAACCGTGGCTAACAAAGGAAATTAGGGATAGCATAAGATCCAAGGAGAGGACATATAAATTGGCTAGAAGAAGCAATAATCCTGAGGATTGGGAGCAGTTTAGGATTCAACAAATGAGGACAAAGGGATTAATTAAGAAAGGGAAAATAGAATATGAGAGTAAGCTAGCTGGGAACATAAAAACTGACTGTAAAAGCTTTTATAGATATGTGAAGAGAAAAAGATTGGTGAAGTCAAGCGTAGGTCCCTTACAGTCAGAATCAGGGGAATTTATAATGGGAAACAAGGTAATGGCAGACCAACTAAATACATACTTTGGTTCTGTCTTCAAAAGGAGGACACAAATAACCTCCCAGAGATGCCAGAGAACATAGGGTATAATGAGAGGGAGGAACTGAAAGAAATCAGTATTTGTAGAGAAATGGTGTTAGGAAAATTGATGGGACTGAAGGCCGATAAATCCCCAGGGCCTGATGGTCTACATCCCAGGGTACTTAAGGAAGTGGCCCTAGAGATAGTAGATGCATTGCTGGTCATCTTCCAGAACTCGATAGAATCTGGAACAGTACCCATGGATTGGAGGGTAGCTAATGTTACCCCACTATTCAAAAAAGGTGGTAGAGAAAAAGCGGGGAACTATAGACCGGTAAGCCTGACATCGATAGTGGGGAAAAAGCCAGAGTCTATTACAAAAGATGTAATAGCAGATCACTTGGAAAGCAGTGACAGGATCGGACAATGTCAACATGGATTTACAAAAGGTAAATCATGCTTGACTAATCTACTGGAATTTTTGGAGGATGTAACTGGTAAAATAGATAAGGGAGAACCAGTGGATGTGGTGTATTTGGACTTTCAGAAGGCTTTCGATAAGGTCACACATAAGAGATTAGCATGCAAAATTAAGGCACATGGGATTGGGGGCAAGGTATTGACTTAGATAGAGAACTGGTTGGCAGACAGAAAGCAAAGAGTTGGAATAAATGGGTCATTTTCCGAGTGGCAGGCAGTGACTAGTGGGGTACCACAAGGATCGGTCCCAGGACCCCAGCTTTTCACAATATATATTAATGATCTGGACGAGGGAATTGGATGTAATATCTCCAAATTTGCAGACGACACAAAGCTGGGTGGGAGGGTAAGCTATGAGGAGGATGTCATGAAACTCCAGTACGATTTGGACAGGTTGGGTGATTGGGCAGAAACATGGCAAATGCACTATAATGTGGATAAATGTGAGGTTATCCACTTTGGTGGCAAAAACAGGAAGGCAGATTATTATTTGATTGGCAATAGGTTGGGAGAAGGGGAAGTGCAAAGAGACCTGGGTGTTATTGTCGGTTAAGGAGGCTAATGGTATGTTGGCCTTCGTAGCAAGAGGGTTCGAGTACAAGAACAAGGATGTCTTGCTGCAGTTGTACAGGGCCTTGATGAGACCGCACCTTGAGTATTGTGTGCAGTTTTGGTCACCTTACCTGAGGAAGGACGTTCTTGCCATGGAGGGAGAGCAGCGAAGATTCACCAGGCTGATACCTGGGATGGCAGGAATGACATACGAGGAGAGATTGTGTCGATTGGGCTTATACTCACTGGAGTTTAGAAGATTGAGAGGGGATCTCATCGAAACCTATAAAATTCTGTCAGGTCTGGACAGGTTAGATGCAGAAAGGATGTTTCTAATGGCCGGGGAGTCCAGAACCAGGGTTCATAGTCTAAGGATAAGGGGTAAGCTATTTAGGACTGAAATGAGGAGGAATTTCTTCACCCAGAGAGTGGTGAACCTGTGGAATTCTCTGCGTCAGAGGGCGGTGGAGGCCAGTTCATTAAATATATTCAAGGAAGAGTTGGATATGTTTCTTGAGGCTAAAGGGATCAAGGGATATGGGGAGAAGGCAGGGACAGGGTACTGAATTTGGATGATCAGCCATGATCTCATTGAATGGCGGAGCAGGCTCGAAGGGCCGAATGGCCTACTCCTTCTCCTATCTTCTATGTTTCTATGTTTCTATGTAAAACACTTTGACAGATGAATTGTCATCGTTTGACAGCTCTGTGAAGCTATCAAACACTGACACTCTCTGTAGTTTGATGAGTTCTTGAATTTAAGACTCATCAAATCTCTTTCTTTAGCATAAATTAGATGGTGGTTGCATTGGAGAATGCGGCAGCCTTCTGTCATCTCTGCCGTGGAGGTGCACGACTTTCCGCATACCCAACTCTTGAAGCCTGCAAGGAGAAACAAAGTTAAGTAAACTTTTCTAACACTTTCCACTTACCTCACATACTCACCTCTGTACACTTGCACCCATGACTTACCTTCACAGCGCACTTTTGCACCCCGCAGACCCCCACAGACCCCCTACTCGCCTCGGTGACCCTGGCGAGGTTCGCAGCCTTCAGGAAGCCCACACTTGTGTTGGTAAAATGGGGACAATCCTCTGATCTGCCTGTTAACTACCTGTTAAAAGGTAGATAAGTGGCACTACTCCCCCTCCCGCCTCCAAGGAGACGGGATCCTGCGCGGATGGGTTACCCACCTCCTGGCAAGATGGTACGGAAGCGGATTGGGTACCCGCCCCCAAATTCTGCCATTTTCCCGCCAGTCCCTCCTCCATACCTGCCTCCCCAGGGCTGGCAAGATCGTGCCCAAAGAATCTGCAAAGGGATATAGACAGACTAAGTGAGTCGGCAAACATTTGGCAGATGGAGTATAACGTATGAAAATGTGAGGTTATCCACTTTGGTAAGAAAAATAAATAAACAAATTATTGTTTAAATGGAGAGAGATTACAAAATGCTGCGGTACAGAGGGACCTGGGGGTCCTTGTGCATAAACCACAAAAAGTTAGCATGCAGGTACAGCAAGTAATCAGGAAGGCAATTGGAATGTTGACCTTTATTGCAAGGGGGTTAGAGTATAAAAGCAGGGAAGTCCTGCTACAACTGTACAGGGTATTGGTGAGACCACACCTGCAGTACTGCCTACAGTTTTAGTCTCCTTACTTTAAGAAGGGATATACTTGCATTGGAGGCAGTTTAGAGAAGGCTAACAAGGTTGATTCCTGAGTTGAAGGGGTTGTCGTATGAAGAAAGGTTGAGCAGGTTGGGCCTATACTCAGTGGAAGTTAGAAGAATGAGAGGTGATCTTATTGAAACATATAAGATACTGCGGGGGCTCGACAAGGTAGATGGGGAGAAGATGTTTCCCCTCATGGGGAAATCTACAACTAGGGGGGATAGTTTCAAAATAAGGTGTCGCCCATTTAAAACTGAGATGAGGAAGAATTTCTTCTCTCAAAGGGTCGTAAAACTGTGGAATTCTCTGCCCCCGTGAGCTGTGGAGGTTGGGTCATTGAATATATTTAAGGTGGAGATAGACAGATTTTTGAACAATAAGGGAGTGAAGGGTTATGCGGAGCGGGCAGGGAAATGGAGCTGAGCCCAAGATCAGATCAGCCATGATTTCATTAAATGGCGGAGCAGGCTCAAGGGGCCAAATGGCGTACTCCTGCTCCTATATCTTATGTTCCTATGTTTACTATGAGATTGCTAATTAACCCTGTCTCATTACACAATACATGTTCTAAAATAGCCTGTTCCCTGGTTGATTCCATGACATATTGTTCTAGGAAACTGTCCCTAATGCATTCCATGAACTCGTCCTCCAGACTACCTTTGCCAATTTGATTTGGCCAGTCTCTATGAAGATTAAAGTCCCCCACGATTATTGCATTACCTTTGTTGCAAGCTCCTACTATTTCTTGATTATTATTCCATCCAATGGTATACCTACTGTTACATGGCCTATATACTACTCCTTCCAATGTTTTCTGCCCCTTGTTATTCCTTACCTCCAACGACACTGATTCTACTTCCTGATCTTCTGAGCCGAGATCCTTTCTCACTACTGTCCTTATTATCAGGGCTACTCCCCTTCCTTTTCCATTCTGCCTGCCATTTAGTTCCCAACCTTGGTCACCTTGCAGCCATGTCTCTGAAATGGCTATTAGATCAAACTCATTTATCTCTATTTGTGCCACTAGTTTGTCTATCTTGTTACGAATGCTTTGTGCATTCTGATAAAGAGCCTTTAATTTAAATTCTTTACCATTATTCCATGCTTTGACCTTATTCCCTGCTGCACTGCTGCCGTTAAACTCTCTGTCCCTGTCACACTCTGCTTATTTTTACCCAAATCGCTACACTGCTCTATTGCCTTGACCTTTGTCTTTAGATTTCTAAATTTCCACTCACCTGACACTCTCCCCCCTTTTTTAGTTTAAAGCCCTATCTATATCCCTAGTTATTCAATTCAGAAGGATGCTGGTCCCAGCCCAGTTTAAGTGGAGCCCGTCCCGATGCAACAGCTCCCTCTTTCCCCAGTACTGGTGCCAGTGCCCCATGAATTGAAACCCTTTCATCCCACAGCACTCTTTGAGCCACACATTTAACTCTCTGATCTGCTTGACCCTATGCCAATTTGCATGTGGCTCAGGTAGTAATCCAGAGATTATTACCCTTGAGGTTCTGCTTATTAATTTAGACCCTAGCTCCTCAAACCCCCTCAGAAGAACCTCATTCTTAGTTCTACCTATGTCGTTGGTTCCTACGTGGACCATGACAACTGGATCCTCTCCCTCCCACTCCAAGTTCTTCTCCAGCAGCAAGGAGATATCCTTAACCCTGGCACCGGGCAGGCAACACAGCCTTTGGGACTCTCTTTTGCAGCTGCAGAGAACAGTATCTATTCCCTTGACTATACTGTCCCCTACAACTACCACATTCCTTCCTTCTCCCCCTGACTTTGATAGCCCCTGTACCACAGTGCTGTGGTCAGTTTGCCCATCCTCCCTGCAGTCCTTTTCCTTATCCATACAGGTAGCAAGTACCTTGTACCTATTGGACAAGGTCCAGGGCTGAGGCTCCTCCATCACTACATCCTGGGTCCCCATGCCTTCCTGACCCATGGTCACACCCTCCTGTCCCTGACCACTGACAAACTCTAAAGTACTACTTAACCTAAAGGGTTGACTGCCTCCTGGAAGAAAGTGTCCAGGTTACTCTCCCCCTCCCTGATGCATCACAATGTCTGTAGCTTGTACTCCAGCTCAACAATTCTGAGCCGAAGTTCCTCGAGTTACTGCAGATGTGGTGGCTCGGGATCATGATGCTCTCCACAGACTCCCACATGCTGCAGTTACGACACACTACCTGCCCTGCCAGCTCTAACCTTGTTTTACTTATTCAGGTCTGTTCTCGGGCCGCTCTTTATCCTCTCACCGCTGCCAGTGCTTTAATTCAGGTCTGCTCTTGGGCCGTTCTTTATCCTCTCACCGCTGCCGCTGCTTTAATTCAGGTCCGTTCTCGGGCCGCTCTTTATCCTCTCGCTGCTGCCGCCACTTTAATTCAGGTCCGCTCTCGGACTGCTCTTTATCCTCTCACCGCTGACACTAAGAGTGACCAATATAATACAATTCAATACCATTGGGTCATTTAAGACACCAGAAGAAGACATCAGTAGGGTCAGTTAGCGTGCAGTTCACCAGTTTGTCACAGAGGTAAAAGAATTGCTATTTTATTTAAATTCAGTTAATTTAATAAATCTGGAATAAAAAAAGCTAGTATCATAATGGTGACCATGAAACTACCAGATTGTTGTAAAATAGAGATAGGCTCTACATGCTGGCTTTGCCAGCGACACCCACATCCCATGAATGAATAAAAAAAATTATTATACATTGGCAAACATAAAGTTCAACACCAGGATGCAACAGCAGTTGACCGAGGTGGTCTAATTTTTATTGAGATTGGCCGTTGATTGCTGCTACATAGCCATTTGTTTACTAGTAAGCAATTTACTTTTCATTAACAGAAAGGGTTACTGATTCATTCCTGCGCAGAAGGCACGGAATCACAGGCATGGAATCACAGGCACGGAATCACAGGCGTGCAATCACAAGCACTGAATCACAGGCACGGAATCACAGACACGGAATCACAGGCACGGAATCACAGGCACAGAATCACAGGCACGGTATCAAAGGCACGGAATCACAGGCACGGAATCACAGGCAGAGAATCACAGGCACAGAATCACAGGCGTGCAATCACAGGCACGGAATCACAGGCACGGAATCACAGGCACAGAATCACAGGCACGGAATCACAGGCACAGAATCACAGGTGTGCAATCACAGGCACGGAATCACAGGCGTGCAATCACAAGCACTGAATCACAGGCACGGAATCACAGGCACGGAATCACACGCACAGAATCACAGGCATGGTATCAAAGGCACAGAATCACAGGCATGGAATCACAGGCACGGAATCATGCAAGTTAATGCTCACACTCAACAATCTTGATGCAAATAAACATTCCCCAGTCATTCCAGAGTGAAAACAGACTGTAATGTTGGCTCTTGGAATATATGTTATCCAGTACAAACATGGCTGAAGAAACTTGTATGGAACCCTCATGCGCCTCAAGAAAGTGTCTATATTGACGCTTAGGCTGGAATTTTCATTAACTGGGTGGGTTGGGTGCGGGCGGTTGGCATGGTGTGTCAGAACCGTGTTCTTTTCATAATCCCGCTCCTCAGAGCAACTTTCCATTAATGGTACCTATTAAGGCAGGCCTGCGCGCTACCCAGCCCTATTAAATGGTGCGGACCTGATGACGTCATCGATGACACATTTCCAGCTGGAGTATTTAAAGCAGCCTTGGTCACATTGCATTTAAAGGTTCATCTAGGAGTGTACAGGGAGGGTATATCAACAACTGGTTATTGCTCAGCCTTGCAGAGATGGTTTCACAAAGACAGAGGGCTGCACCCAATTTCTCAGATGATTCCTTACATATTCTTGTGGAGGGAGTCAGAGCAAGCAGACATGTCCTCTTCCCTGCTGATGGGTGCAAGAGACCTCCCTAGGCCCTAGAGAGCCTGGCTGCAAATTTGCAGAGGAGGTCAATGGCAGGGATGTGTTCAGGAGGACCTGGGTGCAGTGCCGGAAGCGCTTCAATGTTCTCATGAGATCAGAAAAGGAAAGTGCAAAGCCACACTCAACTTCATCCTGCTGTGCCTCTCGTCACATCCCCTTCACTCTGCCATCCCAAACCTATTCTTGCACATCATTACTCACACCAACAGACCTTGCAAATCCACCATCCCTCTCTCTCGATCTACATACTCACATCCACATTTGACTAACCACCCTTCACACTCACACTCATACTAATGCAATCATGCCAACTAACAACACACAAGGAGGCCATTTGGCATTGGCACTTTAGCATTGTCACCCCACTCCATCATAGGCACCTTCTACAGATGTAACACACACATTCCTTATACTCATGCCATCACTGTCACTCAAACTTCTATTCTTTCCCTCCTTGCAGGAGAAACGAGTGCCAATAACAGGGAGAGGGAGAGAACCAGACGAGAGAGGGGGACCTCTCAGCAACCTGGTGACAGAACTATATCTCATACAGCCACATGGCATACAGCAGTCACTCATATGGTGACTGACATCAGCAGCCAGTGAATGTTCATCATGTGCATAATGGTATCATTACCCATTCTTAATATAACATTTCTAAATGATCTCTTTACTCTCCCACAGGTCCATCAAACTCACCCACAACTGTCCAGCAGAAGAGGAAGACGCCTCCTCAGAGGAGCCTCCAGCCTCTGAGGGTGCACTGTCACCAGTTATGCACACCTCGATGGGTCCTACGTGAGGTAGTCTTTTCAGTTGGTGTCCCACAAGTCACAAGTGAGCAAGAGGAGATGGTGGAGACAGGGACAGCAGTAGAGACTCCTCGGCGGAGGATGCAGGACGCCCCCAGCAGACACTCAGCCTCGGGTGCCATCGAGAAGAGAGTGATCCTGGAAGTGTAGGAAGAAATGCAGGAGGCTGTGACAGGTTTTGAGATCGCAATGTCTGCAATTGTGCAGAGAATGGAGGAGTCCATTTCCAACATGAGCACCACCATGTTGCAGGTGACAGCGACTGTTGAATCCGTGATTCTTAAAGTATGATGTTTTCCAATAACTAGACAGAGGCTGTAACTTAACAATCAACAGGTGTTTACTGGAGGAGGGTAGTCTAAAGAATAACAGTACAGAGGCATGTTCAAGGCTTATATACAGGTGTGGTCATTGCCGGTACTACAGTATACAGGAGCTGTAAAGTAGTTCACTCTTAAAGGTACATACACTACAGTTCCTCCCCTTTTAGATTAACAGTACCCATAACATTCAAATAACAGTTAACACTTTAACATGCACATTAAACTGAAATAGTCCATTTATAGATTCAGTCTTTGGGGCGGCTTCCTGATCCTTTCTGGATAGCGCCTTTCCTGAGGTTCTTGTTCTTGGTGCGGAGGCGATTCTGGCCCCCTTTCGTCGGTTAGTTCATCAGTTTCCGCTGCTACTGTTTCTGAGGTAGATGCTACCGATATGTCGGGTTCATCCCCAGGTACGCAAGACATGGGGTTGACTCGTTCCTGTGACGCTAGGATCTGGTCGACGTGGCATCTCACAATGTTCTCCCCGACATCCACTGTGTACATTAATGGCCCCTGCCATGTGCATATCGTTCCGGGTTGCCATTTCTCTGTTCGGTAGTCGCGGGCCAAGACTGGTTGTCCTACATTGAAGCTCCTTATCGGCTTCTCATTGATGTGCTGGAGTTGCTTATCCTCAACATTTCTTCGCACATTTGGTCTGAGCAAATCCAGACGAGATCTCAACCTTCGGTTAAAGAACATCATGGCCGGGGTCTGGTTGGTAACTGCATGTGTCGCATTTCTGTCGGCTAACAGGAAATTGTCCACCTTATGCTGTAGTGGAATTTCATCATCGCACATGGCCATTATCGCCTTTTTAAAGGTTTGTACGAACCTCTCAGCCAATCCATTTGTGGCTGGATGATACGGGGCGGATGTGTAATGGCTTACCCCATTCCTTCTCATAAATTTCCGAAACTCTTCGGACACAAACTGTGGTCCGTTATCAGAGCAAATCTGCTCTGGCAAGCCGTTCCTGGCAAATATGGTCCGTAGGACTGCAATCGTTTTCTCTGTAGTGGTTGAGGACATTTTGATCACCTCAGGCCATTTCGAGTGCGCATCCACTGCTATTAAGAACATTGAGTCCATGAATGGACCAGCAAAATCAATATGCACCCGTTGCCATGGAGAGGAGGGCCACTCCCATGGGTGTAGAGGGGCATGTGGTGGTGCATTTTGGACCTTCTGGCATCCTGAGCAGCTCTTTGTTAGGTCCTCGATTTGTTGATCGATCCCCGGCCACCACACATAAGCCCTCGCAAGGCTTTTCATTTTCACCCCTCCCAGATGACCTTCATGAAGCTCATTGAGCACTCTCTCCCTTAACTTGGGTGGAATTACCACTCGGGATCCACACATCACTGTCCCCTGGCATCCTAACAGCTGTTCTCTTCTGGACGAGAATGCTGGCAAAAGTGAGTCGCCATGTGTTGGCCATCCCATCACCGTCAAATCATATACCCGAGACTGTAGTGTCCGTGTGTTGATAAAGATACTGAAGACAGGAGTTGGTTCATAGGGATTTACTAAGCAAAGTCTGGGTGGGGGGTTCTAACGGATATACACAATACACAGGCTTATATAGCCCGAGTGGCAATCACCGGCACCACAGCACACCTGGGGCTCTTAAAGGCACATACACTACAATTCCTCCCCTTTTAGCTAACTAGTACATCATATTTTAAGTAATTATTAATTACATGTAATAAGCAAAATAATATACATTGCTGTAGTTAATTAATTATAAGTCAGTCTCTCAGGAGGCTTCCTGACTCGGTCCGGATAACGCCTCGGGGGTGTAGTAGTTTCTGGTGGTGTAGTAGGTTCTTCTGGCAAGGCTGATTCAGCTTGAATGCCAGTGTCGGGTTCATCGGGTTCCAGTATCACCAGATCGGAGGTAGATATGGGTATCTCTACTTCATCGTTAGATGTATAGAGTGGTGGTGTAGGTTGTCCCTTTTCGGATGACTTTATGATTTGGTCAGCATGGCGCCTTATTATGCTTTCTCCGATGTCCACGGTATACATCAGTGGTCCTAGTTGTGTGCAGATAGTTCCAGGCTGCCATTTCTCGGTACGGTAGTCCCGGGCCAAAACTTGTAGACCTACCTGGAAGGTTCTAGTTGGCCTTTCATTCATGCCTTGAAACTGCCGGTTCTCCACATCCCTTCTGATGTTGGGCTTGACCAAATCCAGCCGGCATCTTAGGTTTCTATTGAAGAACATCATGGCGGGAGTTTGGTTGGTAACCATATGTGTTGCATTCCTGTATGCGAATAAGTTAGCCACCTTGTGCTGAAGTTTTATGTCTTCATTACCCATGGCCTTTATGGCCTTCTTGAAGGTCTGGACAAACCTTTCAGCCAATCCATTGGTGGCGGGATGGTATGGGGCGGACGTGTAGTGCTTAACCCCATTGTTTTTTAAGAACTTTCTGAATTCTTCGGACACAAATTGCGGTCCATTATCAGAACAGATCTGTTCCAGCAGCCCATTCCTGGCAAATATGGTCCTTAATACTGTGATGGTTTTTTCCGTGGTGGTGGAGGACACCTTTTTTACCTCCGGCCACTTGGAGTGTGCATCAACCGCGAGTAAGAACATTGAGTCCATAAATGGACCAGCAAAGTCGATGTGTACCCTTTGCCAGGGAGATGAGGGCCACTCCCATGGATGTAGAGCAGCTTGTGGTGGAGCGTTTTGGACCTTCTGGCATCCTAGGCAGCTCTTGGTCATTTCTTCGATGTCTCCATCGATACCTGGCCACCATACAAACGCCCTGGCTAGGTTCTTCATTTTCACTCCACCCAGGTGCCCCTCGTGAAGCTCCTTCAGCAGTTTATCCTGGAGATTGGGTGGAATCACCACTCTGGATCCACACATCAAGGTTCCTCGGCACACTGACAGCTGTTCTCTTCTTTGCGAGAATGCTGGCAACAGTTGTTCACCATGTGCTGGCCATCCCTTCACTGTTAAATCGTAGACCCGTGAAAGAGTCGGGTCATTTCTCGTTTCCCTTTCAATGGCAGAATTTGTTACTGGTAGACATTCCACTATGGTAGAGTGGAACATCTCCATTGGGCCTACTGAAGGCGCCTCTTCTACCGTTGGCAACGGTAGGCGCGATAAACTGTCAGCATTTCCATGCTGTTTTGACCCTTTGTATTCTATGTTGTATTGGTGTGCCCCTAGAAAAAGGGACCACCTCTGTAGCCTTTGCGCTGTCATAATGGGAACACACTTTTTAGGGTTGAATATGGAGATGAGGGGTTGATGGTCAGTCAACAAGGTAAATTTTTGTCCGTGTAGGTAATGGTTGAATTTCTTTACTCCCCATACCAGGCTGAGTGCTTCCCTGTCGATTTGGGCATAGTTACGCTCAGCTGAGTTCAATGAGCGTGACGCAAAAGCTATCGGCCGTTCCGAGCCATCAGGGAATTTATGCGATAATACTGCTCCTATGCCGTAAGGGAATGCATCGCACGCCAGTCTGATTGGCAGTGATGGGTTGTAATGAGCCAAAACTTCTTTGGATGTGATTAAGTCTTTGCATTTATGGAAGGCACTTTTGCAGTCTTCGTTCCATTTCCAAATTATTCCTGTTTGTAGCAGTTCATTAAGAGGGTGTAGAAGAGTTGATAAGTTCGGTAAAAATTTATGATGGTAATTTATTAATCCCAGGAACGACCTTAATTGTGAAACATTTTCAGGTGCTGGGGCTTTTATGACCGCCTCAATTTTTTCAGGTGACTTATGCAACCCTTCTTTATTTATTATGTGGCCACAATATTGTAGTGTCCGTGTGTAGATAAAGACACTGAAGACAGGAGTTGGTTCATAGGTATTTACTAAGCAAGTCGGGGGGGGGCTCTAAAGGATATACACAATACACAGGCTTATACAGCCCAAGTGGCAATTACCGGCATTACGCACACCTGGGGCTCTTAAAGGCACATACACCACAATTCCTCCCCTTCTAGCTAACTAGTACATCATATTTTAAGTAATTATTAATTACATGTTATATGCAAAATAATATACATTGCTGTATTAATTAATTATAAGTTAGTCTCTCAGGAGGCTTCCTGACTCGGTCCGGATAACGCCTTGGGGGTGTAGTAGTTTCTGGTGGTGTATTAGGTTCTTCTGGCAAGGCTGATTCGGCTTGAAGGCCAGTGTCGGGTTCATCGGGTTCCAGTATCACCGGATCGGAGGTAGATATGGGTATCTCTACTTCATCGTTAGATGTATAGCGTGGTGGTGTAGGTTGTCCCTTTTCGGATGACTTGATGATTTGGTCAGCATGGCACCTTATTATGCTTTCTCCGATGTCCACGGTATACATCAGTGGTCCTAGTCGTGTGCAGATAGTTCCAGGCTGCCATTTCTCGGTACGGTAGTCCCGGGCCAAATCCGGTTGGCCTATCTGGAAGGCCCTGGTTGGCCTATCTGGAAGGCCCTAGTTGGCCTTTCATTCATGCCCTGAAACTGCCGGTTCTCCACGTCCCTTTGGATGTTGGGCTTGACCAAATCCAGCCGGCATCTTAGGTTTCTATTGTAGAACATCATGGCGGGAGTTTGGTTTGTAACCATATGTGTTGCATTCCTATATGCAAATAAGAAGTTATCCACCTTGTGCTGAAGTTTTATGTCTTCATTACCCATGGCCTTTATGGCCTTCTTAAAGGTCTGGACAAACCTTTCAGCCAATCCATTAGTGGCGGGATGGTATGGGGCGGACGTGTAGTGCTTTACCCCATTGTTCTTTAAGAACTTTCTGAATTCTTCGGACACAAATTGCGGTCCATTATCAGAACACATCTGTTCCGGCAGCCCATTCCTGGCAAATATGGTCCTTAATACTGTGATGGTTTTTTCCGTGGTGGTGGAGGACATCTTTATTACCTCCGGCCACTTGGAGTGTGCATCAACTGCGATTAAGAACATTGAGTCCATAAATGGACCAGCAAAGTCGATGTGCACCCTTTGCCAGGGAGATGAGGGCCACTCCCATGGATGTAGAGGGGCCTGTGACGGAGCATTTTGGGCCTTCTGGCATCCTAGGCAGCTCTTGGTCATGTCTTCGATGTCTCCATCGATACCTGGCCACCATACAAACGCCCTAGCTAGGTTCTTCATTTTCACTCCACCCAGATGCCCCTCGTGAAGCTCCTTTAGCACTTTATCCTGGAGTTTGGGTGGAATCACCACTCTGGATCCACACATCAAGGTTCCTCGGCACACTGACAGCTGTTCTCTTCTTTGTGAGAATGCTGGCAACAGTGGTTCGCCATGTGCTGGCCATCCCTTCATTGTTAAATCGTAAACCCGTGAGAGAGTAGGGTCATTTCTGGTCTCCCTTTCAATGGCAGAATTTGTCACCGGTAGACATTCCACTATGGTAGAGTGGAATATCTCTACTGGGTCTACTGTAGGTGCCTCTTCTATCGTTGGCAACGGCAGGCGCGATAAACCGTCAGCATTCCCATGCTGTTTTGACCCTTTGTATTCAATGTTGTATTGGTGTGCCCCTAGGAAAAGGGACCACCTCTGTAGTCTTTGTGCCGTCATAATGGGGACACCGTTCTTAGGGTTGAATATGGAGATGAGGGGTTGATGGTCAGTCAGCAAGGTAAATTTTGTCCGTGTAGGTAATGGTTGAATTTCTTCACTCCCCATACCAGGCTGAGTGCTTCCCTGTCTATCTGGGCATAGTTACGCTCAGCTGAGTTCAATGAGCGTGACGAAAAAGCTATCGGCCATTCCGAGCCATCAGGGAATCTATGGGACAATACCGCTCCTATGCCGTAAGGGGATGCATCGCACGCCAGTCTGATTGGTAGTGATGGGTTGTAATGAGCCAAAACTTTCTCGGATGTGATTAAGTCTTTACATTTATGGAAGGCACGTTTACAGTCTTCGTTCCATTTCCAAATCACTCCTGTGTGTAGAAGATCATTAAGAGGGTGTAGAATAGTTGATAAGTTCGGTAAAAATTTATGATAGTAATTTATTAATCCCAGGAATGACCTTAATTGTGAAACATTTTCAGGTGCTGGGGCTTTTATAACTGCTTCAATTTTTTCAGGTGACTTATGCAACCCTTCCTTATTAATTATGTGGCCACAATATGATATCTGATTTTGGAAAAATTCGCACTTGGGGCGATTTGCTCGTAGGCCCCGTTCTTTCAGCCTAGTGAGCACCGGCTCCAAATTGGCAAGGTGCTCGTTGTCGTTTTCTCCTGTTATAAGGATGTCGTCTAGGTAACACTGAGTCCCCGGAATCCCTTGCAGGACTTGCTCCATAGCTCTTTGCCAGATAGCTGGAGCTGATGCTACTCCAAAAACCAGTCGATTGTACTGGTACAGGCCTTTGTGTGTGTTTATTGTGAGATACTTTTTAGAGGTCTCCTCAACCTCCATCTGTAGATATGCCTGTGCCAAGTCAATTTTTGTGAAACGTTTTCCTCCGGATAGTGAGGCGAAAATATCTTCTATCCTCGGAAGAGGATACTGTACCGTGTGAAGGATCGGGTTTACAGTCACCTTAAAGTCCCCACAGATGCGAATTTTTCTCTGTTCCTCAGAGTTATTTTTCAATGCTTTTTTCATGCCTGGAACGATGGGTGTTGCCCATTCGCTACAATCTATTTTGGATAATACGCCTGCCTTTTCCAAATTCTCCAGCTCTGCCTCGACTGCCGGACGTATTGCGTATGGCACCGGTCTTGCCTTAAAAAATTTTGGAATTGCTGCATCTTCCACTTTTATTGAGGCGGTGATGCCTTTCAAGGTTCCTAGTTTCTCTTGAAACACTTCTTTGGCATTGGCCAAGATGTCTTTTAATCGTTCAGGTATGATGTCATCATTGTTTTTTTCCTTACTGGTCACCGTCAGTGCCTGAATGGAGTGCCAGTCTAAACGTATCTTCCTTATCCATTCACGTCCCAACAACGGTGGACCACCATCTTGTAGAATGTATAAATACAACTTTTGTATTTCTTTGCCGTTGTATACCACAGGCACCTTTATTTTTCCTTTGGGGTATACTTTCTGCCCCGTATATGTTTTTAAGATAATGGATGTGTCTTTTAGAGGTATATGCGAAAATAGCCTCTCGTAATCTCGTCGATTTATTACGGTTAGAGCTGATCCTGTATCTAGCTCCATTTTAACTGGGGACCCTGCTATTATGAGGGTAACCCAAATGGTCTGGTAATCTTCATTGGCAATTACATTATGTAATTTGAGAGAGCTTAGTCTCTTGTTCCCGGAGTCGCTATCGCTGTTCTGGTCTTTGGAGCTACTGTCCGTCACCATTTGTACCTTTCTGTGCTTTTCCTTACTGATTCTTTTCCCGTAAGTGGATTTTTTATTTTCAGATCGGCATACACGTGGAATGTGTCCCATCTTTCCGCATCGCCTGCATGCTTTTTCTTTGAACCAGCAATCCCTCTGGTCATGGTTGGGTCTGCTGCAGCGATAACATCTCTCGAAACCCCGTGTCATTTCATGGGTGCCGAAGTCCTGTGGCCTTTGCTGTATCTTTGCCGCTCCTATTGCACTGAAAGCCTTGTCCAGTGTTAAATCTTTTCCAGAAGATACCTTTTTTTGTGTTTCTACACTTAGGGGATCGCAGATGAATTTGTCTTGCAGAGAATCTGCCCGTCCTGCCTCGAATTGGCAGTGTAGGGTAGCAACAATCTCCTCAAAATTCTTGTCCATCGGTTCGGCTGGAGTGATTGAGTTGCGTAACAGCTTGTAAGTTTCTGCGCCCACTAGATCCAGAAGCACTGAAGCTTTTTTTTCATTTTCTATTCCATTTGCGGTGCAAAACACCTCCACTCTTTCTACATATGTGGTCCAATCCTCTATCTTGTTATCAAAAACATCAATATTGCCAAAGTTAGGCTCTGTTTCGTTATCAAAAGCATCAATATTGCCAGACTTAGGCATTTCAAAAAAGATATGGCGCTTCCCGCGCTTTTTTTTTTCTCTGTAGCAACGATATGGCGCTTCCTGCACTTTCCCGCCGCTGCTACCGATAACAACGCTGTTTTACTGTGGTTTCCGTTTATTCACTGTTGGAGACTCGTTCCCGACGGAGGTCTAAACGCTGACCTGCTTGCCGCGCCGGCCGTCTCCCAAGTGCACCCTCCCAGTCCGTTAATGCTTGCCTCCGATTTCGCTGCCTGTCTCAGCTGTAGAGCCCGCCGCTGGAGCCCCAGCCTGACGCCCAGGAAGGATTAGCGCAGTACCTGCCACCAGCTTGGCCAGCTGGTGAAACCACAGTTTCTATTACTTCCTTGAGTATTCTGGACGCTGGAGGAATCGATGTCCTTGAGGTGCTGCCGAATTGCAGGTAAGTCCGTTTCCACTTCATCGCCACTGTAGTGTCCGTGTGTAGATAAAGACACTGAAGACAGGAGTTGGTTCATAGGTATTTACTAAGCAAGTCTGGGGGGGGGGTTCTAAAGGATATACACAATACACAGGCTTATATAGCCCAAGTGGCAATTACCGACATTACGCACACCTGGGGCTCTTAAAGCCACATACACCACAATTGCTCTTAAAGGCACATACACCACAAATATGATATTTGATTTCGGAAAAATTCGCACTTGGGGCGATTTGCTCGTAGGCCCCGTTCTCTCAGCCTAGTGAGCACCTGCTCTAAATTGGCAAGGTGCTCGTTGTCATTTTCTCCTGTTACAAGGATGTCGTCTAGGTAGCATTGAGTCCCAGGAATCCCTTGGAGGACTTGCTCCATAGCTCTTTGCCAGATAGCTGGAGCGGATGCTACTCCGAAAACCAGTCAATTGTACTGGTACAGACCTTTGTGTGTATTTATCGTGAGATTTTTTTAGAGGCCTCTTCAACCTCCATCTGTAGATATGCCTGTGCCAAGTCAATTTTGGTGAAACGTTTCCCTCCAGATAGTGAGGCGAAAATATCTTCTATCCTCGGAAGAGGATACTGTACCATGTGAAGGACCGGGTTTACAGTCACCTTGAAGTCTCCACAGATGCGAATTTTTCTCTGTTCTTCAGATTTATCATTCTTCAATGCTTTCTTCATGACGGGGACGATGGGTGTTGCCCACTCGCTCCAATCTATTTTAGATAATACGCCTGCTTTTCCCAAATTCTCCAGCTCTGCCTCGACTGCTGGACGAATTGCGTATGGCACCGGTCTTGCCTTGAAAAACTTGGGAATTGCTGCATCTTCCACTTTTATTGAGGCGGTGATGCCTTTCAAGGTTCCTAGTTTCTCTTGAAACACTTCCTTGGCGTTGGCCAATATGTCTTTTAATCGTTCAGGTATGACGTCATCATCATTTTTTTCCTTACTGGCCACTGTCAGTGCCAGAATGGAGTGCCAGTCTAAACGTATTTTTCTGATCCATTCATGTCCCAACAGCGGTGGACCACCATCTTGTAGAACGTATAAATACAACTTCTGTATTTCCTTGCCGTTGTATACAACAGGCACCCTTATTTTTCCTTTGGGGTATACTTTCTGCCCCGTATATGTTTTCAAGATAATGGATGTGTCTTTTAAAGGTATATGCAGAAATAGCCGCTCCTAATCCCGTCGATTTATGACGGTCAGAGCTGATCCTGTATCTAGCTCCATTTTAACTGGGGACCCTGCTATTGTGAGGGTAACCCAAATGGTCTGGTAATCTTCTTTGGCAATTACATTATGTAATTTGAGAGAGCTTAGTCTCTTGTTCCCGGAGTCGCTATCGCTCTTCTGGTCTTCGGAGCTACTGTCCTTCATCATTTCTACCTTTCTGTGCTTTTCCTTATTGATTCTTTTCCTGTTAGTGGATTTTTTGTTTCCAGATCGGCACACACATGGAATGTGTCCCATCTTTCCGCATCGCCTGCATGCTTTTTCCTTCAACCAGCAGTCCCTCTGGTCATGGGTGGATCTGCCACAGCGATAACATCTCTCGAAACCCCGTGTCATTTCATGGGTGCCGAAGTCCTGTGGCCTTTGCTGTATCTCTGCAGCCCCTATTGCACTGAAAGCCTTGTCCAGTGTTACATTTTTCTCAGAAGATAGCTTTTTTTGTGTTTCTACACTTAGGGAATCGCAGATGAATTTGTCTCGCAAAGAATCTGCCAGTCCTGCCTTGAATTGGCAGTGTAGGGTATCAACAATCTCCTCAAAATTCTTGTCCATCGGTTCAGCTGGAGTGATTAAGTTTCGTAACAGCTTGTATGTCTTTGCGCCCATTAGATCCAGAAGCACTGAAGCTTTTTTTTCATCTTCTATTCCATTTGCGGTGCAATATACCTCCACTCTTTCCACATATGTGGTCCAATCCTCTATCTCGTTATCAAAAACATCAATATTGCCAGAATTAGGCATCTTAGAAAAGATATGGCACTTCCCGCGCTTTTCTTTCTTTTCTGTAGAAAAGATATGGCGCTTCCCGTGCTTTCCCGCCGCTGCTGCCGATGACAACGCTGTTTACTGCGGTTTCCGTTTGTTTTATTTTTTTATTTACTGTTGGAGACTCGTTCCCCTCCGGATTTTTTGTCCAGGTCTGAACGCTGACCTGCTTGCCGCGCCGGCCGTCTCCCGAGTGCTCCCTCCCAGTCCGTTATTGCTTGCCTCCGATTTCGCTGCCTGTCTCAGCTGTAGAGCCAGCCGCTGGAGCCCCAGCCTGACGCCCAGGAAGGATTTAGCGCAGTACCTGCCACCAGCTTGGCCAGCTGGTGAAACCACAGCTTCTCTCACTTCCTTGAGTCTTCAGGACGCCCGAGGAATCGATGTCCTTGAGGTGCTGCCGAATTGCAGGTAAGTCCGTTTCCACTTTGTCGCCACTGTAGTGTCCTTGTGTTGATAAAGACACTGAAGACAGGAGTTGGTTCACAGGTATTTACTAAGCAAAGTCTGGGGGGGGGTTCTAACGGATATACACAATACACAGGCTTATATAGCCCGAGTGGCAATCACCGGCACCACAGCACACCTGGGGCTCTTAAAGGCACATACACTACAGAGACAGTGTCGGATCATTGCGGGTCTCCTTCTCTATATCCGCGTTAGTTACTGGCAATCGTTCAATTATCGACGAATAAAATATTTCGATAGGGTCCACTGCTGGTGCTTCCTCCACAGTAGGCAGTGGCAGGCGTGATAGCCCATCAGCGTTTCCATGCTGCTTCATGCCCTTATACTCTATTTCATATTGGTTCGCCCCTAGAAAAAGGGACCATCTTTGTAGCCGTTGTGCAGTCATCACCGGAACGCCGTTCTTTGGATTAAAGATGGAGACAAGTGGTTGGTGGTCAGTCAGCAAGGTGAACTTCTGCCCATGCAGATAGTGGTTGAATTTTTTTACTCCCCATACTAGGCTGAGGGCCTCCCTGTCGATCTGGGTGTAGTTGCGCTCGGCTGAGGTTAGTGACCAAGATGCAAAGGCTACTGGCCTCTCCAACCCGTCTGGGAATTTGTGCGGCAGCACCGCTCCAATACCATAGGGTGATGCATCACATGCCAACCGAATTGGTAGTGCTGGGTTGAAATGGGCCAACACCTCTTTTGATGTGATCAATTCTTTGCACTTCTGGAAAGCTCGTTTACATTCGTCATTCCACTTCCATGGTACCCCCATTTGCAGTAGGGTGTTCAGTGGGTGTAATACTGTAGACAAATTTGGTAAGAACTTATGGTAGTAGTTCACCAGCCCGAGGAACGACCTCAGTTGTGACACATTTTCCGGTGCTGGAGTCTTGACTACTGCCTCAATCTTTTCAGGGGACTTATGTAACTCCTCTTCATCAATAACGTGGCCACAATACGAGATCTGCTTCTGGAAAAACTCGCACTTGTGGCGATTAGCTCGTCGCCCATATTTCTTTAATCTAGTGAGCACCTTCTCCAGGTTGGCGAGGTGATCACTGTCATTTTCACCCGTGACCAGGATGTCATCCAAATAACACTGGGTCCCTGGAATCCCTTGCAGGACTTGATCCATTGCCCTTTGCCAAATAGCCGGAGCTGATGCTACCCCGAACACCAGCTGGTTGTATTGGTAGAGACCTTTATGAGTGTTGATCGTGAGGTATTGTTTCGAGGCTTCTTCTACCTCCATTTGCAGGTACGCCTGGGCCAGATCAATTTTGGTGAAGCATTTACCTCCAGATAGTGAGGCGAAAATATCCTCAATCCGTGGAAGTGGATATTGTACCATGTGAAGGACTGGGTTCACTGTCACCTTAAAATCCCCACAGATGCAGACCTTCTTTGGTTCCCCAGGCATATTACTCAATGACCTCTTCATTACAGGAATGATGGGTGTAGCCCACTCGCTCCAGCCCACTTTGGACAGTACTCCTGAACGTTCCAACCCTTCTAGCTCTGCTTCGACAGCTGGTCGGATCGCATAAGGCACCGGTCTGGCCTTAAAAAACTTCGGGCTTGCATTTTTCTCTATTTTAATCATCGCCGTTATGCCTTTTAGTGTTCCGAGTCCCTCCTGGAACACTCCTTGTGCATTTGTTAGCATTTTTGACAATCGTCCAGGTGTGACGTCGTCATCCTTTTTGGCCTCAACCTTCAGTGCCTGTATGGAATGCCAATCTAATTGTATCTTCCGGATCCATTCATGTCCTAGTAGTGGTGGTCCTCCATCTGGCAATACATATAGGTCCATTTTAGGTATTTCCTGGCCTTTGTATATCACTTTCACCCTTATTTTTCCTTTGGGGTAGACTTTTTGCCCTGTGTACGTCTTCAAGACAATCTCTGTAGCTTTCAAGGGTATATGTGAGAATAGCCGCTTGTAGTCCCTTTGGTTTATGACTGTTAGGTTTGATCCTGTGTCCAATTCTATTTTCACTTGGACTCCGTCTATCTTGAGTGTGACCCAGATAGTCTGGTGATCCTCTATTTTGATTACCTTGTGTAGTTTCAGACAACCCAGCTCCTTGCTTCCGGAGCCTGTATCACTTTTCTGTTCATCTGAACTACTGTCCATCACCTTGTGTACCTTTTTGTACTTCTCCTGTGGAGAGTTCTTGCTGCTGGTTTTCTTCCCAGACCTGCAGACTCTTGCTATGTGTCCTGCTTTTCCACACTGTCTGCACACTTGGTCCTTGAACCAACAATCCTTCTGGTCGTGTGTTGTTCTGCCGCAGCGATAACACTTCCCTGCTCCATATGACATTTCATTGGTGCCATATTCTTGCGGTCTCCATTGTATCTCTGCAGCGCCCCGTGTGGCTGCTTCGTGTGATACTGCCATGCTGAAAGCCTTGTCCAGCGTAAGATCCTTTTCTGATAGAAGCCGTTTCTGGGTTCCTTCACTTTGAAGCTCACACACAAACTTGTCCCTTAACTTATCTGCTAGTCCCAATCCAAACTGGCAGTGTTTCGATAGCTTGCGCAGTTCCGTTAAGTACTCAGCATTACTTTTGTCTTTATGCTGGTTCCTTTTGTGGAACTTAAATCTTTCTGCTATCAGCAACGGTGTGGGGTTTAAGTGGTCCTGTAGGATTTCCACTATGCTTTCGAAATTCTTATCCACTGGCTTCTCTGGGGTTATTATGTTTCGCAGTAAGCCATAAGTTTTTGCACCCATGGAATTCAACAAAACCAGTGTTTTCCTAGCATCTGGCACTTCATTCGCCCTGCAGTACACCTCAATGCGTTCCACATATGTCGCCAAATCTTCGACTTCATTGTCGAACGCAGTGATACTGCCACTCTTCAGCATCCCTGGGTGTGATTAAACTGTCTGAAATGGCATCTCCCGTGCTCTCCCTTCTTCTCCGCTGGCACAAAATTGTGTCTCCCGCACTTTCCTTTCTTCCCGCGCTCGCCCTTCTTCTCCGCTGCGGCATCTAAAATTGCGTCTCCCGCGCTCTCCCTTCTTCTCCGCGGCTCAATGGCATCTCCCGCGCTTCCTTTCTTTCCCCCATGGACGCTGTTCAGCCCTTGAGCCCTGGCTGTGCTCTGCGCGTTCTCCTGTGCGCCTCTCCTGTTGCCGGCGCTCGGTCCTGAACCCGGCTGCTGCTTTACCCTCTCTCTCTTTTTTTTTTGTTTTTCCTCGACGCCGCTTGGTATTCAACCCCCGGCTGCGCCCTGTGTGCTTCACCCTCTCTCTTACCCCGTCGATGCTGCTCGGCCTTTTCAGTGCCGTCGGTTGGCTCCAGCCGCCGCTGTCCGGGAAGGGTCTGCACTGTACCTGTTGCCAGTCTGTTGCTGGATCGTCGTGGCTGCAGAACCAAGCCCAGCTCTCAACAGCCTCCCCTGCGATGTTCACTCTCTGCCGGATGACTGGGCGGTTGCTCGTTTTCGACGCCTGTGCTTCTGGCCTCGACTTTCTTCCACCGCCCTCCCGGAGTGAATCGTTGAAAGGAAATGCAGAGTTGCAGGTAGATTCGAATTGACCTCGTCGCCACTGTTGAATCCGTGACTCTTAAAGTATGATGTTTTCCAATAACTAGACGGAGGCTGTAACTTAACAATCAACAGGTGTTTACTGGAGGAGGGTCGTCTAAAGACTAACAGTACAGAGGCATGCTCAAGGCTTACATACAGGTGTGGTCACTGCCAGTACTACAGTATACAGGAGCTGTAAAAGTAGTTCTCTTTTAAAGGTACATACACTACAGCGACGGTATGTTCTCCTATGGAATGAATGGCCACCAGCATGATGCAGCAAATGTGCCACTCACATGAGAACATGCTATCTATGGAGAATAGATGGCAGAGGCTCATAGACTTCCTCTCTTGGAGTGATGTCAATGTAGACTTGAGTCCTCATGGCCGCACTGCTGTGCAGCAAGGTGCTCTCTGTAATGTATATACCTTTAAGGGGGGAACTACTTTTTACAGCTCATGTATACTGTAGTACCGGCAGTGACCACACCTGTTAGCACTGAGTAGTAATCTGTACAGGCAGTTCCACTGTGAGCCACGTTGAGTAAACAGCTGTTGTACCGTTCTCCACAGTCTGTGTCTTATTATACCCGGACACAACATTGGCGACGAGGCAAGTTCGAACCTACCTGCAACTCTGCATCACCTCCCAGGGATTCATTCCTGGAGATCAGTGGATTGGAGGTCAAGGCCAGAGACTCGGGCGTCGACCACGGGCAACCGCCCAGTCATCCAGCAGAGACTCGAGAATTGCGGGGGAGGCTGTTGAGAGCCAGGCTTGGCTTTCCAGTCGAGGTGGTCCAGCGAAACGGGCTGGCAACAGGTAGTGCGCAGACCCTTCCTGGACAGCGGCGGGCTAGAGCCCGACCGAGCGGCACAGCAAAGAGCCGAGCAGCGTCAATGGGGGAGAGAGAGAGAGGGCAGAGCGCACAGGGTGCAGCCGGTGTTCAGGGGCTGAGCAGCGTCGGAGCGAGGGAGAGAGAGACGCGCAGAAACCCACGAGGCGCTGCCATTGCCACGAGGACCGCCGAGAGCAGCATTGGCAGCAGCGCAGGAGAAGCGCACAAAACCTACAGGGCACCGCCATTGCCACGAGAACCGCCAGGAGCGGTGTTGGCAGCAGCGGGGGAGGAAGGAAAGCACGGGAGACGCCATTTTAAGCCATTGGGAGACGCTATTTTAAACCACACCCAAAATGCCGAAGAGTGGCAGTATCACCGCATTTGACAATGAAGTCGAAGATTGGACTACATATGTCGAACGAATAGAGGTGTACTGCAAGACAAATGAGGTGTCAGATGACAAGAAAGCATCGGTATTGTTAAATTTAATGGGTGCAAAGACGTATGGTTTATTACGAAATCTAGTAACCCCACGAAGCCAATGGAAAAGAGTTTTGAAGACATAGTAACGATACTAAAGGAACATTTAAACCCCACACCGCTGCTGATAGCAGAAAGATTCAAGTTTCACAAATGGAACCAGCATAAGGATGAAAGCAATGCTGATTATTTAACAGAACTGCGCAAACTATCGAAACACTGCCAGTTTGGAGCGGGACTTGCAGATACCTTAAGGGACAACTTTGTGTGTGGGCTACAAAGTGAAGGAACCCAGAAACGGCTTTTATCTGAAAAGGACCTTACGCTGGAAAAGGCTTTCAGCATTGCAGTATCATATGAAGCAGCAGCACGGGGCGCTGCAGAGATACAACAGAGACCGCAAGAATACGGCACAAATGAAATGTCATACGGAACAGTGAAGTGCTATCGCTGCGGCAGAACAACACACCACCAGAATGATTGCTGGTTCAAAGACAAAGTGTCCAGACAGTATGGAAAAGTAGGACACATAGCACGAGTCTGCAGGTCGGGAAAGAAAACCAGCAATAAGAAACCTACCAAAGGAAAGTACAAGAAGGTACATAAGATGACGGAGAATAGTTCAGACGAACAAAAGAGTGATAACGACTCCGAAAGCAGGGAACTGAGTTGTCTGAAACTATATAATGTGATCACAACGGAGGATCACCGAACCATTTGGTTCACTCTGAAGATAGCAGGAGTCCAGGTAAAGATGGAATTGGACACAGGATCAGCCCTAACAGTCATAAACCGATGGGACTACGAGCGGCTATTCTCAAACATACCCTTGAGAGACACAAAAATTATTTTGAAGACGTACACGGGGCAAAAAGTCTACCCCAAAGGAAAAATAAGGGTGACCGTTATATATAACGGTAACGAAACACCAAAACTAGACCTGTATGTATTGCAAGATGGCGGACCACCATTACTGGGACGTGAATGGATCCAGAAAATACAACTGGATTGGCATTCCATACAGGCACTGACTGTGGCTGACAAAAAGGATGACGACGTCACACCTGGGCGACTGTGAAAGATCCTAACTGACGCGAAAGAAGTGTTCCAGCAAGGACTCAGAACACTAAAAGGCATGATAGCGATGATTAAAATTGAAGAAAACGCAATCCCAAAATTTTTTAAGGCCAGACCGGTGCGATCCGCCCAGCCATCGAAGCAGAGCTGGAGAGTCTGGAACCTTCAGGTGTACTACCCAAGGTAGACTGGAGCGAGTGGGCTACACCCATCGTCTCTGTGATGAAAAAGTCGTTGAGCAGCACGCCTGGGGAACCAAGGAATGTTCGCATCTGTGGGGACTTTAAGGTAACAGTGAACCCGAGCCTTCACACCGTACAATATCCACTTCCGCGGATTGAAGATATTTTCGCCTTGCTATCTGAGGGAAATGCTTCACTAAGCTTGATCTGGCCCAGGTGTATCTGCAAATGGAGGTAGAAGAAGCATCAAAAAAATACCTCACAATCAACACCCATAAAGGTCTCTACCAATACAACCGGCTGGTATTCGGGGTAGCATCAGCTCCGGCTATTTGGCAGAGGGCAATGGAACAAGCCCTGCAAGGGATCCCAGGGACCCAGTGTTATTTGGACAACATCCTGGTCACGGGCGAAAATGACAGTGATCACCTTGCCAACCTGGAGCAGGTGCTTACTAGATTGCAGGAATATGGGCTCCGAGCTAACCGCCACAAATGCGTTTTTTAGAAAACAGATCTCGTATTGTGGCCACGTTATCGATAAAGAGGGGTTACATAAGTCCCCAGAGAAGATTGAGGCAGTAGTCAAGGCTCCAGCACCGGAAAATGTGTCACAACTGAGGTCGTTCCTCGGGCTGGTAAACTACTACCATTAGTTCTTGCCAAATTTGTTTACAATACTACACCCACTGAACACCCTACTGCAAACTGGGGTGCCATGGAAGTGGAGTGACGAGTGTAGACGAGCTTTCCAGAAGAGCAAAACACTAATCACATCGAAAGAGGTATTGGCCCATTACAACCCAGCATTACCAATTCGGTTGGCATGTGATGCGTCACCCTATGGCATTGGAGCGGTGCTGTCGCACAAATTCTCAGACGGCTCAGAGAGGCCAATAGCCTTTGCGTCACGATCACTAACCTCAGCCGAGCGTAACTACGCCCAGATTGACAGGCAGGCCCTCAGCCTAGTGTGGGGAGTAAAAAAATTCAATCACTATCTGCACGGGCAGAAATGCACCTTGCTGATTGATCATCAGCCTCTTGTCTCCATTTTTAATCCGAAGAAGGGCATTCTGGTAATGACTGCGCAGCGACTACAAAGATGGTCACTTTTTCTAGGGGCGCGCCACTATGAAATTGAATATAAGGGCACGAAACAGCATGGAAATGCTGATGGGCTATCACGCCTGCCACTGCCTACTGCGGAGGAAGCACCAGCAGTGGATCCTGTCGAAATATTCCATTCGACTATAGTTGAATACCTACCGGTAACTAACGCTTGGATCGAAAAGGAAACCTTAAATGACCCGACACTGTCTCGGGTATATGATTTGACGGTGAAGGGATGGCCAGCACATGGCGACTCACTGTTGCCAGCATTCTCGACAAGGAGAGAACAGCTGTCAGTGTGCCGGGGGACCTTGATGTGTGGATCCCGAGTGGTAATTCCACCCAAGTTAAGGGATAGAGTGCTCAATGAGCTTCATGAGGGTCATCTGGGAGGGGTAAAAATGAAAAGCCTAGCCAGGGCTTATGTGTGGTGGCCGAGAATCGATAAACAAATCGAGGACCTGACCAAGAGCTGCTCAGGATGCCAGAAAGTCCAAAATGCACCACCACAGGCCCCTCTACACCCATGGGAGTGGCCCTCATCTCCATGGCAACGGGTGCATATTGACTTTGCTGGTCCATTCATGGACTCAATGTTTTTAATAGCCATGGATGCGCACTCGAAATGGCCTGAGGTCATCAAAATGTCCTCCACCACCACGGAGAAAACTATTGCAGTCCTACGGACCATTTTTGCCAGGAATGGCTTGCCAGAACAGATTTGCTCCGACAACGGACCACAGTTTGTGTCCGAAGAATTCCGGATGTTCTTGAAAAAGAATGGGGTAAGGCATTATACATCCGCCCCGTATCATAAAGCCACAAATGGATTGGCTGAGAGGTTCGTACAAACCTTTAAGAAGGCAATAAAGGCTATGTACAATGACAACATTGCGCTGCAGCACAAGGTGGACAATTTCCTGTTCGCCTACCGGAATGCGACACATGCAGTCACCAACCAGGCCCCAGCCATGATGTTCTTTAATCGAAGGTTAAGATCTCACCTGGATTTGCTCAGACGAAGAGATGTTGATAGTATGAAATTCCAGCACATCCATGAGAAGCCAACAAGGAGCTTCAATGTAGGGCAACCAGTCTTGGCCCGCAACTACCGAACAGAAAAATGGCAGCCAGGAACGATATGCACATGGCAGGGCCCACTAATGTACACAGTGGACGTTGGGGAGAGCATCGTGAGACACCATGCTGACCAGATCCTAGAGTCATAGGAACAAGTCAACCCCATGCCTCATCCATACGTACCTGGTGATGAACCCGACGTACAGGTCGCATCTACCCCAGAAACAGAAGCATCGGAAGCTGATGAGCCAACCGACGACAGGGGGCCAGAATCGCCTCCGCACCAAGAGCAAGACACTCGGGAAAGGCGCTATCCAGAAAGGATCAGGAAGCCTCCCCAAAGACTGAATATATAAATAGACTATTTTCAGCTAATGTTGCATGTTAAAAGTGTTAATTGTAATTAGTTTGATATTTAATTGTTAAATGAGTGTTATGGTACTGTTAAACTAAAAGGGGAGGAATTTTAATGTATATACCTTTAAGGGGGGGAACTACTTTTTACAGCTCATGTATACTGCAGTACCGGCAGTGACCACACCTGTATATAGCACTGAGTAGTAACCTGTACAGGCAGTTCCACTGTGAGCCATGTTGAGTAAACACCTGTTGTACCGTTCTCCGCAGTCTGTGTCTTATTATACCCAGACACAACACTCTCCACCTCCTTGCTAGAAGAGAAGTGAGGCTGGCCCATGAGTTCTCCTTCTTCTTCTCTTCTTAGGCAGTCCCTCGGAACCGAGGATGACTTGCTTCCAAACTAAAAATGAGTTCTCAGGTGACTGATGAGTCCAATGCAGGACCTACAGTCTCTGTCACAGGTGGGGCAGACGGTGGTTGAAGGGGAGGGTGGGTGTGGTGCTTGGGTTGATGTGCACTCTTTCCGCTGTTTGCGCTTGGCTGCCGCTTGCTCCCGGCGAAGAGACTCGAGTTGTTCGGCACCTTCCCGGATGCTTCTCCTCCACTCTGTGCGGTCTTGGGCTAGGGATTCCCAGGTGTCGGTGGGAATGTTGCAGTTTTTCAAGGAGGCTTTGAGGGTGTCCTTGTAGCGTTTCCTCTGCCCATGTGGGACTCTTTTGTCGTGTCGGAGCTGCGAGTAGAGCGCTTGTTTTGGGAGTCTCGTATCGGGCATGCGGATGATGTGGCCCCTCCATAGGAGCTGATTGAGCATGGTCAACGCTTCGATGCTGGGGATGTTGGCCTGAGCAAGAATACTGACATTGCTGCGCCTATCCTGCCAATGGATTTGCAGGATCTTGTGGAGGCAGCGTTGGTGGTACCTCTTCAGTGCTTTGAGGTGCCTGCTGTACATGGTCCATATCTCTGAAGCAAACAGCAGGGCGGGTTTCACTCCTGCTCTGTAGATCATGAGCTTGGTGCTGGGTTTGAGTTTCTGGTCTTCAAACACTCTCTTCCTCAGGCAACCGAAGGCTGCACTGGCACACCGAAGATGGTGTTGGACTTCCTCATCGATGTCTGACCTTGTTGACAGTAGGCTCCCGAGGCATGGTGAGAACGGAAATGGAAGTGGGGGCTCCTTTCAAAGCTAACGTATTTCTCCCCCATTGCCTACCCCTCAGTCAGAGCCCAAGATGCCTTCTCGGATCACGATGGCCGAGTCTGCCTCTGCAGAGTCACAGGAGCAGAAGACATTGGCTGGGCCATCACAGGCTCCAAAACCCAGAGGACGTCTGCCAAAAGTGTCTATGCAGTCGCAGCAGTGAAGTAAGCAGGCTGCCTCTACCTTTGCTGAAGCCATAGGGGTTGCACCTCATGGAAGCATGCATAAACGAAAAATGACACAGAAGTAGATGCACAAGGGTAAGGACATGGGTGTTTAAAGAAATGTTTTTGTTAAGGTTCCGTTACTGTTATGGCACGCATAAAACTATTTATTTTCACCATTTTTCCGGTCACGCCCATTTTTATAGGCTACTTAGGAAGTGGCTTAGTGAGTTGGAGTGAATGATGAGACCTAAAGTTACCTCCAGCAATGGGGGTCAGTGTGAAAGGAATGGCTTGGTCATTGTAGGGATGTTTTATGGTGCTGTGGGAGGTGGGGGGGGTGGAACCTGGCACAGCATGTGGCAACCATATGGGTGTAATGCAGGAAGTTAAGTAAATCTGACCATGATGAGCCATTCCTGGCCTACAATGTGCTTGGGTGCTGGTGGCATCTGGACCTCAGGTTCCTCTTGCTCATCCTGCTTGTCTTCCAGCTGATGCTCCTCCTCCTCCTCCGAAGAGGTTGTGCGCTCAGAGCCTTGCTCCTCATGCAGCACTCATTTTCGCTGCTATGCTATGTTGTGCAGGACGCAGCAGATGATAACGATTCTGGAGACCCTGTCTGGTGTGTACTGAAGGGCTCCTCCAGATCTTTCAAGGCATCTGAAACGCATCTTCAGCATGCCTATTGTTTGCTAATGACACATCTGGTGGACATGTGACTTTCATTATATCTCTCCTCGGCCTCAGTACTTGGCGTCTTCAAGGGTGTCATGAGCCACGTCTTCAGTGGATAGTCCTTGTCTCCAAGCAGCCAGCCAGAAAGTTTGTTTCGAGGAGCGAAGAGCTGAGGGAGGGTGGATTGGTGCAGGGCAAAAGAGTCATGACAGCTGCCAGGGAATCTGGCGCACACACGCATGATGATCTTCCTATGGTTGCAGATGAGCTGCACATTGAGGGAGTGAAAGCCCTTGCTGTTCACCATCACCCCTGGGTTATGATTGGGCGTCCTGATGGCCACATGTGTGCAGTTGATGATGCCCTGCACCTACGGGAAGCCAGCCAGAGCCACAAAGCCAAGCACCTGCTCAGTAACACTGCATTCATTAGTGGCAAAGTTGATATAATTGGCTCACTTGTCAAACATGGCATTGGTAACCTGTGTGATGCATCTGTGGGCAGCCGACTGCGAGATGCCGCAAATGTCTGCTGCAAATCCCTGGAAGGAGCCTGAGGTGAAGAAGTTGAGGGTGATGGTGACTTTGACAGCCACTGGTAAGGCGTGTCCACCAGTTCCTCTGGGCAGCAGGTGTTGCTCCAGCAATGTGCAAATGTCTGCGACAACCCGACGTGATAGCCTGAGCCTCCTTTGGCGCTGCTGCTCACTTATGTTGAGGAAGCTCATCCTCTACCTGTATACCCTGTGTTGGGGTTTCGCCTCCAGTGTGGTGCAGCTCTGCACTGATGCCCTCTGTCTTGTAAAGCATCAGGTCATTGAGGAGAAGGTTGTTGCTGTATTTTGCTGCTGCTGCTGATGTTCCTGCTGCTGCTGGTGTTGGGGCTCACCCTGGTCCGATTCTGAGGACTAAGGTGAGACAGTATAAATGGCACCCATGCTGTTGGAATAGATGGTAGGTCAAGTATAGATCAGAGAAGCAATCTGTCAATGGTGTGATTGCTAGTAGCAATGAATTGAGAATGGCTTCCTAAGTTGCAGAAAACACTTGCAAACTGTAGACACCTAAATCTGTGCTCAAAGTCACTCAGCAAGAGCCTTTCTCTTAGGCAAGTAAGCAGGTGTCATGTGACAGTATTTATTGTGCTTTCCCTGCTCTGCAGTAATGATCTTGATCAATGGCCACTGAACCTCCGCCTCAGCTTGACAGACGTGGTTCCCAAGCTGCGTGATTCCCATGGTCATGCAGTTAAATTCAAAAGGTCTGGTTAAAAACATTGTTAAAGGTCTGACAACAAGGTATTAATGAGCTAAATTCAGGTCCCAATGCAGAGCCTGCAGCGATGGCCCTTCCCTTTAAGGGAGGGAAGGAGCCTCAGAATGCAGCTGTGCTGCATGGCCCATTGTGTAGCGCTGCACCACTACCACCCCGCCTGCATCCTTTAGTGCTTTCTTCCTTCCTGTTGTGCTAAACTCAATTGCGTGAAAGCTGGTAGTTGAAATGATGTGGTGCATGAACATGAACCTGCCCTGCCATTTAACCGCCACCCCCCCTCCCCCAGTGTATGGTTTCTACCCCCTTCATTAATGCACTCATGGAAGAAATAGATATAAAGGCTTGTTGTGAGGTTTCCTGCAGATCATCTTTTTATTCTGAGGGCCGACTATGTCTATGTGTTAGAAATTCAAATAGTGCTGCATGTATGCCAGGAATAGCCTGGTCTATTCTGCTTGTAGGTATCTACATATCCAGGGTTTTCTTCTAACATTTGCCAAAGCCACATGTTGGTCAAGGGACTGCCGGCAGCTTGAAGCCACTGACCTCTTCCTGTGCTTTTGCATGCATGCCACTGTTGAGGCTATGTCCTGATCTCTGCAAGCAAAGCACCATGCATTTTTAAACAGCCTCTGAATCCCTTCCTGATGGTTGTCCTGACAGTTCATTCAAGTGCATCAAAGCTAATCCTAATTGCAGTTTGAAACCTGTCACCTCAATGTCATCACTTGGTGTATTCCTGAAAGATGCTGGACACCTTGGGCAGCATTTTTATTGGGCAGTGGAGGCAGGATTGGAGGCATGTGGGGGGTTAAAATCGCGAATTTGGGGGGCACGAACCCATCCTGCCCCCAACCCGCCTCCATGCCAGTTTCAAAGGAGGCGGATACTCAACCTGTGCTGGGAGCCGCCTCCCCGAGGTGGGAAGGGGATTAGTGCCAATTAACTGCCTGTTAACAGGTAGTTAACATGCAGTTTTTAGCCTAATCCCTATTTTTATCCCTGAAGTGTGGGATTCCTGATAGCTCCAAACCACGCCAAGTTAGCGAGGCGGACCGTTGGGCTGAAAGGCTTGGAGGGTTCGAGATGTCTGGTGTTCAGGTGAGTGATGGGTGCGTGAGTACAGAGGTAAGTGTGTTTGGTGTGTGTAAAGTGTTTAAAGAAGTTTAATTACACTTACTTACCTTTACAGCCTTCCTTCCTTCAGGTCTCGGGAGTCCCTCATCTCACTGGCACAGAAAGCAGAATGGCCGCGAGCTGTCAAAAGTTGCAGCATTCAGCTTTCTGATCTGGCGAGATCTCTAAATCAGCCTGAGAGGAAGGAATTAACTTAGTGTACAGATTGTCAGTGTTTGACAGCTTCAAACAGCTGTGAAATGCTGATATTTCATCTGTCAAAAGCTCTTGACAGATGAAATGTCAATCTTTGATGTCACCTGTAGCCGGGTGGCCCTTAATTGGCCTGCTGAGCCCGCTGGGCGGGCTCAACAAGGTCAATCAAGTTGAAATCGAGTGGGTTGGCCACAACTCGATGGAGGCAGGACTACAACCCCAAAAGTTGTATTCCCGCCTCCTACACGCCTCCAGTATCAAAATCCAGCCCCTTATGTCTACCTTGCAGAAATCACTGATGTTGCTTACTGCTCATTGGCAGCCTGGAAACATGACAAACATTGTTCCACAGGAGTGCATAACTGGGTGGTAGAATTCATGGTACTAATAATTTGCCTTGTGATCTGTGAAGAAGACAAGTGACTGTTTCTCCAGTTTCCTCCATTTTACAGCCATGCTTAGTAGAATGTGTAGAATAGCAAAATTAGTTGTAAGTCTTTCTTATCCGCAACTTTTCCTTTTCAGGCCTTTTGTAATATTTTGGAACTATCCTCATTACCTCTTTATCGTGCAGTATTTCAACCACGATACTAAATAACTTCAGGTTAACAATGCTCTATTGTGATGATATTCAAGCAAACATGCCTGACACTGTGGCTACCTAGATATCAGCTTAAGATGAGTGACAGTCACTTCATTTTTTACTTTAACAGTTTTCTTGGGCATTTCTCTGTTTCGGCAACCTCTGTACAATAACCTGCAGAGTCTCCATCACTGAAGTATTTGCCAGCGCTCAGGGGGCAGGTTTGGAGGCGGGACATCTGCTGTCAATCCACCTCCAATCAATCTTTCCATCTGATGGGTCCCCGATTTGCACATGGACCTGACACCTAGCGGCGGGAAGTAGATTATAGGCACTTACCTGCTTGTTAACAGGTTGTTAACAGGCAGTTAAGAGGCTTTTTGCAATTTTGACAGGTCTACTGCGGGCTTCCCAATGTCCGGACACTACACCAGGTAAGTGTGGCGTGTTGTGGATCTACTGTAATGTTTCTGCATTGATGACAGCTGCAGAAGTGGTGTGAAGGATCCAATGGTACACTGGTGAGTTTCAGAGGTAAGAAAATGTTGGGAAAATCATTTTTAATGTATTTAGTCTTTTCTGTAGGTGACAAGTTTTGAATTGTTTGTGCAGCCCCATCTCATTGAGAGAACCTCTCTCACCAGTAACAGGTCGCTTCTGTGACCTCACCTGCAACTGCCATCTGTTCTAGCGTAAGGAGGGAGTCACTGGAGAGCCTGGGTGCAAGGGCTCACCTGTGTACAGTGATTGTCAGTGTTTGCAGTACCTCAATGCTGTCAAACACTGAAAAATCAGCTGTCAAAATAAAATTATGCCAGGACCCTTTAAGAAAACCAGCAGATGACGCGTCATCAACTGACGTCATCTGACACCGGCTTTCTCTTACTTGGCCGGCAAGCCCACAGGGTGGGCTTAACAAGGCCAATTGACGCAAAATCATGTTTGTGTGTTGGACATCATTGGGGGCGGGATTGGAACCCGGAAGGCAGGTGTCTCGCCCCACAAGCTGCACCAAGAGGAAAAATCGCGGTCATAGTTTTTGTCATTTCTGTGTTTATTCCATGGTCAAATGCATGTACTCCACAGCTAGATAGGCACTATGCTTTCTTAATACTGGTTACATGGATTTGGACGGTTCACAAGTGATTCAGCGGTATTGCTGCAAGTGCATCTTGACTGGCTCCTCATATAAAGTTCACTGAGTAAAGTAAAACATTTATGCTAAGAGGAAATTTACTCCCTAAATGGATTTATTAGATTTTTTGTGAAACTGTTGTTTAATTTTGTATGCGTCTGTCCATTGTGTTCTGCGTATCACACATGAGATTCTTGAGCCACTTACTAGGGAAGAGTAGCTGAGGTGATTTCCAATTGCTTCCTCATAGCTTTTACCTTTGGAGTATCTTCTATTAGGTGGGCTGCAACCAAGGATAATGAGCCACACCTACCCTTTATGATGGTGAAGGGCCTTCGCATCTATCGAACTCAAGTACCTCTACTGGATGTCAATCTCGTATTCAGAGTTGGTGCTCCAGTCTCCATTCTCTAGGCTGTCTGGAGTTGGGCCCGAACCCAACCCTTCTGACTCAGAGGCAGGAATGCTACCACTGAGCCAGTGGTCACTGCGCCTGGACTATGAGTATACCACTGGATGTCAACCCAGTATTTACAGACCATATTCTAGTCTCCACTCATCAGGGCTGCCTAGAGTGGGACTTAAGCACTTCCCCTTTTGACTCAGAGGCATGAATTCCTACACTAAGCCAAAGGCTCACTCCTTAATTGTGTACATGGCCCAGAAAATCCACAAGGGTACAATCTCAGCAGTTATATTGTCATTACAGCTGCTGTAAAACCCCACTACTGACTCTGCTAAAGTTTGAGGAGTCAGGGGAGGAACCTCCAGGACTGGGCCTTTGACACTTTGGAGGGACATCTGCACCACCTCCTGCCCCCATTGAAGGTCAGTAATTAATAGAAATTGGCTGGTGGGGGTTGTGGGGGGCTCCTCCAGAGGAACAATCTAGTTGCCCCTACAGTCACTTTACAAAGGCAGCTGCTTTAAATTGTAAAGAAAAATAACTGCCCCTCATCTTTAGATGTGCAGGCTCCGATCCCATCATAGACCCCCTGGTTGGACCCACTTCCACTAGTTTTGGCAGGAGTCTGCTGGAAAGGCAAAACAATTGTGGGGCCGATGTGTATTTGTAGAACAAACTAGTTGTACTCATTGGCAAAACTCATCTTCTAGGGGATTCTATTCTCCATTGAAACTGTGAATTGGGCTCAGATATTCCTGTTTCAGTTTCCACTGAACACATGCACTCAGGGGAAAAAAATCTGAACACATTGCCTGATTTCCAGACAGTTCTCCAAATCTTCTAAGTTAAAATTTGCACTTTAAGCACCTTAAAACTGCAGGCATGGTCTTTAGCTGCCATTTAGAATTGAACAGCACATAACTGCAGCCAGAAAAAGCAATCCAGCAATTTTCCCCGAATGCTTTCAATGCCATTTTATGTGAATGTTTTTAACGCGATAAGTGTAAAGTAGTGTTGGCCTTAAAAATGCAATTTGAATAAACTTGTACAGTGAATTCAATCAGTTTGATGTTCCCAAATTAACAGACAAAATATGCTAGAATATTATCTGAAACATTTCCAGGTTTTGGATAAGAATTTCACAAAAATAATTATGTAGGATTAGCAGCAGCTTGATGCTAAGTAGAAATAATTGGCTAACTGCCATGATCACAGGAGACTGAATATTCTGCAAACTGGCTTATTTCAATCACATGCGTACGTATATATAAATACATTTTAAGTAGTTCAGTCCTAGGTAATTTGCTTATTTCATTCTAGCTTTATACTATGATTTCAATCATGGATGCAATACATCCATAATTGTGTTTTGTAACTCAAGGAGGTACAGGGAGCAGCTGACCTTGAATAAAAAAGCAGCACAGAAGATCTTAATTTTTTTTTTAATATGATAGCAGCAGCAATTGAGCTGGTGAAAATCACTACACATTTTATACCAAATAATCTGTGAATTATGACAACAAAAGAAAATATGATTAGTAGGAGCCATGCTAAATTATGTAAAATCATACTAGTTTTCTCATTCTACAGCACTACAGCCTTGACGAATCCATGAGAAATATGGGTTATAAGTACTAAATTATAACATAAGACAAGGGTAAAAAAAAATCAATTGCATGCGATATCTGGACACGGACAGTGCCCAGTGATGAGACTTTCACCCTATCAATTGCATGTGGCCACTCCCACATGAATTTCCAGGTTTAGGGGTATTAGACACCTGTCGAACTCTGTCGACTAGAAATTCATTTGCCACCAAAAACGGGCATGGGATCGTGATGCGAGATCAACCCATGCCCATTCAAAGAAATGCAGGCAGCACGTTAACATTGTGCTACCTGCTGATTAACATGATGTTGCTGCACAGTCAGCAGGGAGCCAGGTTTGTGCGGGGCTAACACCAATTAAAGCTAGCCTGCACTTCTTAAAGGCAGACTGCACCTCTTAAAGGGGAGGTACATTCTGCCTGCAGCAGGTGATTCAACTGTCTGGGGAACAGAATCTGAGTAGGAAAGAATACTACTAATGTCACAACAGGGGAGAGAGCATGCTCCAAGGTTCTCTGATGCAGCACTAGAGACCTTGGTGCAGGACGAGAGAGGTCCTGTTACCACAGGGAACCAGGAGGCTCGCCAGGCAAATGTGGAAGAGGCAATGGGAACAGATAGCCATTGAGGTCAATGCAAGCAGTGTAGCCCTGAGGACCTGGATGCACTGCAGGAAGAAGTTTAATGACCTCACATGAGTGATCAAGGTCAGTGAATTCATCTTCAAATATCATATCCCACCATCTGCACCACTAGTCTCACGTACTGCTCAATGCACCACACCACCATCACTCACCTACCAACTATCTCTACCAAACATGACTCATGCCTCACATCCATAGCTTCACCTTACCCTCACACACTTACTACTGCAGCAAGCCATACACCCACATCTCACAGCTTGCACACACAGTCAGCTATTCAATCATGACAGGCATATCACCCAAAAATATTACACCACACCCACCCACATACTTTCCTTTCACTTGTAGGACAAGGTGGCTCACAACCAGAGGCAGCAGGACCTAACCGGGGGACAGGCGCATCTGCATAACCTCACTCTGATGGAGGAGACGGTGCTGGTCATTTTTGAGAGAGGCCATCGCTGAGCCCGTGGCCAATGGCAGGGCTATAACAATACAAGATGAAGGTATCATCATACATTATCCTCTTCCTCACATCCCACTTCCCCCTCATCCCACAATCTCTTCTGATTTACAAGCTGCACATGGTGTAAGCATGTAGCTCTTGCAGTACCCCCTCCCCTCACTGCAACCTTACCCTTGTGTCTTTCTCCTTTCAGATAGCCAAGAACTTCCTCCTGGCAAGGCACTGGTGGATGAGCATGAAATAGAAGAGCTCCAAGACACTGATGATGAAGACACAGCACCGTCACTCGATTTCACACTCGCAGCCACCAGCTCAGATACTGACACTCCACCTAGTTTTGAGTGTAGGTTCAAGGCGAGATCTGCATGTGGTGAGTCACTGGGCATGAGTGACTTGCAGCCAGGGCAGAGGGAAAGGGTAACGTAGGTGCCAGCTCCCCAGATGGCGAGGTCGCACACGAGTTCTGCTGCAGAGAACTCAGATGAGGACTTCGATGGGGTGGCTGATGGGTATGCATAAAGAAATGCTTGATGTATTGGCAGGCCTGCCAGAAAGCCTGAGTGCAATGTCAAGGAGCATGGAGGAGTCTGGCACCAACCGTGCACAGGGTTTTGCACAGAGCTTGGAGCCCTTGATTTCCTGCATGGAAATAATGGGCAACTCCATTAGCACATTTGTGGACCCAGCCATGATGCCATGTTAATGGCTGATATCTCAGCTTCAATTGCAACACAAGCAGAAGCCACCCAATGGCTAAGTGCTGCAGTGGAAGCTCAGACTTCTGTCATGCAAGCTCAGACTGCTCTCATGCAGGCTCAGCTTGCTGCCACGCAAGCATATTGTGGCTGGGTTTATGAGTGTGGAAAGGGGCTTGCAGGGTGTCACAGCAGATTACTAGGATTGCTGAGGCGCTGCCCCGGGGGAGTGGGAATGGATCCATGGAGCATGAACCTGCTGTCCTCTCTCAGGATGTCAGCATTTGTCCAACCACCACTGTCACTCCGCCAGTGCCCTTGCTGTTGCCTGTCAGCCAGTCAGCCCAAACTGCTGCCGGCCAGGCCGAGGTGGTGCATTCCACAGCCGGACCTTCTAGGTCCAGAGCTGCTTGAGATCATCCTGCAAAACCATCTGCAGACTCCCTCACTGAATGTCAGCAGCCTTCTCCCAGCTATGCTGCAGCAATTGGAGTAGCACTTCAAAGGAGCACAAGGACAGGCAATGGCATATGGAAGATAGGCACTAAGGTAATGCACAAGGATGATTAGTTGACTTTGTTATGTAATATTGGATGGATTGATGTATAAAGTTGGTTTGGAATGTTTCTTTTGTGGTGGCTTTTATTTCAGCATTGCGTCCAAGTGGATGCTGTGATGGTCCAGAACAGAAGGATGATAAGGTGTGTGGCTGTTGTACAATGGGGGCTTGGGTTGTGGTCAGTGGAACCGTAGTCAAATGAGGTGATCACAGACAGCCTGGACAGAGTGGGAATGTGCTGTTTGCCTCCTTCCTTCCTCCTGCTCCTCCTCTTCCTCTTCCTCTTCCTCCCTCTGTGAGCAGCTTGTCCTCTTCTTTGCTGCCTCTGCTCCATCTCCCTGTCATGCTGCAGGCCAAGGGGGATGACAACTAGAGCACCCATGACTGGGAGCAAGTGGTCTGACCCAAACATTTGAAGTCAGAAGCAAGGCCTTCTCCACTTGCAGAACCACTCCCTGTCACCTCACTAACTTTAAACAACTCTGGAAAGCACCAAACATTTCCATAAACGTACACAGAGCCAACAGAAATTCATCAGCATCTAACCTGAGAGTGTTTGCTGATCCCTTCAAGTATCATTGGTAGCCGGTCCTTGCTGCTGCTGAACCTATGTTCAGCTGTGTGAGGTTAAGACAGGACAAAAATGGCAGCGCTGGCATCAAATCAGTGTTGCATGCTGAATTGATGTCATGATCTGCCTACTCGACATACTTCCGGCGCATGCTCCCACTGACCGCACCAAAATGGCGTCTGGCATGGCCCGCACGTGTGCACACGTGGCACGGATGCCATTTTCATTACAAAACAGCTCCCGTAGAGCCGCAGCCGAATTTCTAGCCCCGTGTCTTTTCTGCAGCTGTTTAAAGGATTTGACAGACAAGTTGTTTTTTCTTGGTGGCAGACTGCAGTCCTGACTATTGTTGCATTCAAAGCAAGATAAATAGTAAACGACAATAATGACTGCACAAACAAGGAAACTAATTGCAAAATTTTAATCTATATTAAAGTGTGGCAAATCATGAGGTTGTGAATACAGTGAATGAAGGAATTCTGAATTTCATGATGAACCTGGCAATTACTTGAAATCACTTGTTTGCAATTTGCACTAAAAGTAGAATTTTACTTGGTCTGAAATTTGATGACGGTGAGATTTCATTAAAATGTAACTTCATTGAGCCTAAAACCAATTGTGAAGCTGGAGAAAAGTATGTTTTAAAGTTTTCCCCCATAATCTGTGAATAAACTACACTGATTAATAAATAAAAGGAGCATATAGAAATTAACTGAATATTAACTCTGAACTAAACATATAATTGCATATTTATTAACTAAGGTGGAGGAGTTTAAATATTCACATGATTTCTCACTATTGAAGGGTTCCTGAAAGGTCACAGGTATATTTTGGGATTAGGCCTTGAGATATGCTGCATGCAGTGAGGCAAAGGAGCGTGGTTCTTCTTCGCACTCAAGAGCACTTCCCCAGGGAAAATCATCTGAAGCATCTTGCAGGACATAACTGACAGGGTGATTGCTCTCTACAACACCCAGAGCAACTGTCTGCCAATGTGAAAGTAGATGGCAGACCTGAAGAAAGTTGCCAAGATAATGCTCACTACCAGATTCCAATAGCAAGTATCTCCCCAAGAATGCATCCCACAAACTGTACATACACAGGCTGCCACTTATATCTGAAACTGTTGTCAAATTGACAGTGGACAACACCAGTGGGAAACCAGGTATGCAATTTCATGCAAAATGAGTGGAACACCATTGAGTTTGGGTCTTCCTTTCCCCCGATTTTCCAGTTCTCGTTTGCCTAGAATCATTGCTGCTCAATATAATTTCTAGGCTTAGTAAAAGTCTGAGAGAGATCATTCGGTCCACCATACTGTCAGTTGTGGCTCAGTGGATAGCACTTAAACTTTCTGAGTCAGAAGGTTGTGGGTTCTGTTATGTTCATTAATAACTAGTCGTTTTTATTAAGAACAGCTAGCTTTTGCTGGACACTTTATTGAGCACATGTGGACTAGGTACAGTATCTGTAGAGGCCTCCATCTTGACTGCTGCCTTGTGGGTAGCCTAGTGCATCGTGGGTAGCCCACTTTTATATACATACAGCACCACCTAGTGTACCATTCCAGAATGACAGGTTGCTGATCATTACATCCCCTTTCTTTGAGGTTAAACAAAATCAGTATCAATCAATATCAATCAATAACAACATAAACATCTTCAACAGTCAATACATTTTCAATGTAGTTTTCTTTGTACTCAAAGATTAAGTCTATCAGGCTTTTTTACTTCATGTGTGGATCTTCTCAGCACAGGTAAGTCTGATGTGTTTTCATGAGAGCCTGTATGTGTATTTGTGTTAGATTGTTCTGGTGGTGAGTGACAAGATTCAGTTGCGGCATTGTCATCGCTTTGCTCTTCGATAGTCTCTTGTGTTTTTAGGAGTGAACGGCGGTTCCTCCTGAGAATCTGTTCTTTTTCAGTTCTAACAGTGTATGACCTTGGTCCTACTTCCTCAAGAACTGTAGCTTTCCTGTTCCATGCATCTGGATCCTCAATCCTGACAACATCATCCCTTGTCAATGGTTTCAGAGTTTTGGATGACTTGTCATAGTATGATTTCTGTTTCAGCTTTAACAGTTAAAGTCTCTGGGCTAGATTTTCAGTATAGGCAGTTTTGGGGCGCTAACCTTAGCGCCCGCCCGAAGTTAGCGCCCGCCCCAAAGTAGCGCCCCGTTGCCGGAAATTCAGTGGATTCGCCCTAAGAGGTTGGTGGAGCGCTAAAAGAGGCGTTCCACTACTATCTTTAGGCGCTAAGCCGGCGGTCCAGAGGGATAGCGCCCAGGCAGGGCGCAGCGCGGGTGTGGTCATTTTTGGACTGACAGCAGACCCCGTGGCGCCGACCAGCTCTTAAAGGGGGAAGGGACGAATTGGTCTGCTGCCACGCCCTGCACACTGCAGCCTTGCAAAGAGGCCTCAACACTGCTGCTCAGCCCCAGGGAGTCATGGCAACGCCAGAGAAGGCCCGTCAGCGTGCCCTGCGCTTCTCAGAGGGTGATCTGGACATAATGGTCACAGCTCTGGAGGTGAGGCGCAAGATCTTGTTCCCAGAGAGTGGGAGGAATCCAACCCACCACGACTACACCAAAGCCTGGAAGCAGATCGCCCAGAGGGTGACGTTCACCGGCGATGCCCCCAGGACCCACAAACAATGTCGTAAAAAATACAACGACCTGACCAGGATTGTCAGGGTGAGTAGCCTTTCCAGTCTCCTCCTCATTCTTGCATGTACACCTGACATGATGGGCAAAGGGAGCTGAAAGTCCTATTGGCCAGCCCTCAGCCAGCAGCATTGGGACAGTCATGAGCATCAATTGGCCATTCGGCACTCTGCACTCTGGCCAAGCTATTCCACCATGGGAGGCTGTGCACACTACATCAGGGCTTCACTCTGTCCAAGCTATTCCACCATGGGAGGCTGTGCACACTACATCAGGGCTTCACTCTGGCCAAGCTATTCCACCATGGGAGGCAGTGCACACTACATCAGGGCTTCACTCTGGCCAAGCTATTCCACCATGGGAGGCTGTGCACACTACATCAGGGCTTCACTCTGGCCAAGCTATTCCACCATGGGAGGCAGTGCACACTACATCAGGGCTACAATGCGCACTTACAGCCCGTCCTTTCTCTTGCAGGCTAAAGTAGCCTTTAATCGCCAGGCCCGTGCCAGGAGTGGCTGCACCAAGCTGCAGAAGCTCACTCGGCTGGAGGAGCGTGTGTGTGTGCTCATGGGAGCCCGTGTGCTCGTCCCCACAGCGTGCGGAGTAGCCGACCCTCCACTGCCCGGCAATGGTAAGGACCTCGCCTTTTGGCCCTCTCGCGTCGCACTGGCCCATCCGAGCTACCTCCTTTGCCACTGTCCCACCAATGCGCTGAATGCCACCAGTCCTAACTCCCTCGCTGACGCCGTCTCCTCACTCTGAAGCTACTCTTGTGCATTCCTGCTTTCAGCTGGTGATGACCAGGACCCTGAAGCTGCCAGTGACAGCACCTCCGAGCAGGAGGAGGAGGAGGAGCAAGCCGGACCATCGGGGGAACAGTCACGTCCCGCAGGAGAGGAGGAAATGCTTGACACCTCCTCACTGGACAAGTGCCTGGAGGAACTGTCGCAGGGCAATGCAGCTTCTGGGACCAGTGGCGTCCAGCCACCCAGGAGCCGTGCGCGTGGCCCGTGGCCTTCCCCCCAAAGGGGGCAAGGATCAGAGGGGAGTGCTGCTGATCGGCACACTCGCCGCCACCAACGTGGCAAGGGTCCCCTAGTTCGGCCCCCTCCTCCCCAGCGGGAGAGTCGCGACTCCAGTCCGGACACCTTCACCTCGGAGGAGGTGCGGAAGCTGGATAAGATGGCCGAGGATTCGGACCGGCGCCACACGGAGCTCATGAGCATGGTGGGGCGCATGCCTGAGGCCATCGAGTCGCTGGCGACCAGTGTGCGCGAGTTCGGGGCAGCAACTGCCGCGAGTGGCGGCATGCTGACTGATGCCGTCAAGACCCTGGCGGATGTGATGCGGGCGCACACTAGGACAACAGGGGCACTCACTGCTGCCACACGCGCTGTCTCAGGCAGGCATCGCCATGGCAGCCGCCGCGCTGGACCATCCCAGCAAGCCGCCCCTCGGCAGATTGTTGCGGATCCTGCAGTGCGGGCCCGGCCGAGTGCCACCGCGCCACAGCACCAGCCAGCGCATCCCAGACGCCAGCTGGCCCACATTGCGCCATCCGTCGCCGCCATTCCCCCACTGGGGCGTCAAGGGCAAGCGGCTGCAGCTGATGGTGGCCAGGCTCAGGTGCGCCACTCAGCAGACGGCCCCTCGAGGCCCAAACGCCGTGTAGGCCGCCCCCCAGCGGCATCTGGCGGAAGGGCATCTGAGCCTCAGGCGCCTTCCCCCAGCCTCGCAGCAGCCACTGGGCAGAGCTTGCGAAGGAGCAGCAGGCCGGGCAGGGGAGGCAAAAGGCTGGGCAAGGTCTCGCCCTCGTGGGCCACTCAGTAGAGGGTGTGGCCAGCTTTCCTTTTATATGGCGGTGGCCATCTTTATTTTGCCCATGGTTGTGTTGTTGGAGGGCTTATTTTTTGCGTTAGGCCGACGTTGAGGCCCGGTTTGAAGAAAGGTGGAGTGACTCCTCCCCAGTTTGTGGGAGTGAGTCGTTTGTTGGGCTTTTTGTGGGGCCCGTTTATTGTTTTTGGGGATTCATGTGGGAAGGGCTTTTCATTTTTGTGTAATAAATAATTATCTTTATTCATGCAGTCTCCATGGTTGTTCTTCTTAGTGTTTGTTGGCTTCGCCGGCTGAGGGCTTGCGGAGCGGCTGCATTCATCTTCCCTCATGGCCCCTGGCCATTCCCTGACAGGGGGCTTAGAAGTACCGTGTAATAAGGTGGCGTCGTGCGGCCCTTGGCCCTGGTCGCTCCCTCCTGGGAACGTACTCCTGCTACTCCTCCTCCTCCTCCTCATGCTCCTCCTGCTCCTCCTCCTGAGGTGCTGGTCCAACGTCAGGTGGCAGTGCCTGAGTCCTGCGGATAGCCAGGTTGTGTAGCATGCAGCAAACCACCACAAATTGGGAGACCCGGTCCGGCGAATACTGGAGAGCTCCTCCGGAGCGATCAAGGCAGCGGAACCGCTGCTTGAGGACCCCAATAGTTTGCTCGATGATGTTGCGGGTGGTTTGATGGCTCTCGTTGTAGGCCTCTTCAGCAGCGGTCCTGGGCGCGCGGAGCGGGGTCATGAGCCAGGTGCACAAAGGATAGCCTTTGTCCCCGAGTAGCCATCCTCTTGGGGGAGGCTGTGCCTGGAACATGTCATGCACAGTACTCTGCCGCAGGATAAAGGCATCGTGGCTGCTGCCTGGGAAGCTGGCATTGACTGCCATGATGCGCTGCTTGTGGTCACAGACCAGCTGCACATTCAGAGAATGGTAGCCCTTCCTGTTGCGATACTGCTCGCCATGCTCCAGAGGGGCCCGCAAAGCCACATGCGTACAGTCAATGGCGCCCTGCACCAAGGGGAATTCCCCGAGTCTGGAAAATCCCAATGCGCGCTGATGCTGGCTCTCCAGGGCCATGGGGAAGGAGATGAATTGGCTTCTCCTTCTGAACAGTGCTTCGGTCACCTGGCGGATGCAGCGATGCGCGCCGTACTGGGAGATGTTTGCTATGTCCCCAGCAGCGTATTGGAAGGAGCCGGTGGCATAGAAGTTCAATGCCACCGTCACCTTCAATTCCACCGACAGAGACGTCCTGCACCTGAGCTTTGGCCGCAGATCTCGGCGAAGCAGGTGGCAGATCTCTGCAATCACCTCCTTTCGGAATCGGAGCCTTTTAACACATCGCGCGGCACTCATGTTTAGGTAGGAGCGCTGCTGGCGGTATAGCCCGACTGGGTAAGGCCTACGTGGCCGACGCCTGTAGCCCCCTCTGCCTCTAGCCAGGGCTGCCCCTCTCACAATGCGTCTGCGAGCCCTACGGACATGGAGCTGCAGCTCCGCGTTGGCACCCCATGCAACCCCCATCAAATCCTGGCAAACACTCAAATTTCCAAAAGGCCACTTGCAGCGCTTTGGCCTGAGTCCAAAAATACCTGAGCTCTTGCTGCTTGAAACCAGTTAGCTATCCTCCTTGTTGTGTCTCCAGAAATGCGTTGCACAAGAGTGTTTTCTGAAAAAAGGCTGGCCTTTATACTGGAGAGCACGTCCCCTTTAATTTGCACCCCCCGGGGCCCGCGCTGGTTGTGTTGCATTCCTTTTTCCAAATGCTCCGGCCGCCAGCCGCACAATGGGGCGGTCCGACTGAAGTTTGGAATCGGGGCGGCCAAAGGGCGTTGCACGAGGATGTGAAGTCATTTTCTGCGCGCGCATCCGGGCGGGCGCTAAACTTTGCGCCGGTGCTAACAGGCAACTTAATTTGGGGCGGGGCGCAAACTGCGCTGCGCACGGGCGCTACACGCATAGCGCCCGAAAATCACTTCTCTTAAGGCGCTAACTGCTGGCGCTAGCAACTGAAAATCTAGCCCTCTGTCTCAGTTCCTTACTCTGCTTTTCTTTTGCACAGCAGGGTACCATGGTACGCAACTTGCGACCCATTAGGAGTTCAGCAGGTGAAGAACCAGAGTCTAAAGGTGATGCTCGGTAGCTCAGCAGGGCGAGATAAAGATCAGACTTGCTTTCTGTCACTTTCTTCAGTAGCTGCTTGAGAACTTGAACACCTTTCTCTGCCTTACCATTCGACTGAGCATACAAAGGACTGGATGTGATGTGTTGAAAGTCATAATGTGCTGCAAACTGTTGCCACTCCTTACAGTTGAAGCACGGACCATTGTGGCTAATGGCAATCCTGGGAATTCCATGTCTGATGAAGATGGATTTCACATGCATTATAACACTGCTTGCTGTGGTGCTTGAGAGCAGTGCCATCTCAGGATAGTTAGAATAGTAGTCAATCACTATTAGATAGTCTTTACCATTTAAATGAAAAAGGTCCATACCAACCTTTTGCCATGGTGCTGTTGGTATGTCAGCTACTATCATTGGTTCCTTTGCTTGTTTGTTTTGGGGTTTCTGACATGTCTCACATTTGCCTATTATGTTCTCAATGTCCTTATTTATGCCAGGCCAATAAACAGTGTCACTTGCTTTCCTTTTGCATTTTTCAATTCCGAGGTGTCCCTCATGAATTCTTTTGAGCATGTCTTGACGTAGAGCCTGTGGAGTGACTATTCTGTTCTGTTTTAGTAATAGTCCACTTGCGACACTCAATTCTGACCTTATGTGAAAATATTTTGGACAGGAACCTTTTGGCCAACCATGATGAATGTTCGCTATTACTGTTTGTAATATTGTATCTTTTACTGTTTCTTCTGCTATTTGCTTTGATTTTGTGTCTGACATGGGCAGCACAGCAGTGAACATACTCACATGAACATCCACATCTTCTTCAGTAGAGCTCACATGACTCATTGTGGGTGCTCGGGATAGTGCATCTGCTAACACTATGTATTTGCCTGGTGTGTAGATCAGTTCAAAGTCATATCTTTGCAGCTTCATCATGAGTCGTTGAATCCTTGGAGACATCTCATTCAGGTTTATTTTTATGATGGCAACCAGTGGGCTGTGGTCTGTCTCAACTGTGAAGGTGGGAAGTCCATATATGTAGCCATGAAACTTTTCTAGTCCAACTACCAAGCCTAGACATTCCTTTTCAATCTGGGCGTATCGACACTCAGTATCAGTCATAGGCCTGGAGGCATAGGCAACAGGCTTCCAATCTTCACCCTCTGCTTGTAGCAAGACCGCACCTAGGCCATCTTTTGATGCATCCGTTGACACTTTGATTCTTTTTGTTGGGTCAAAGAAGGTGAGTACAGGTGTGGTTGTCAGCACTGTTTTGAGGTTTATCCACTCTTGTTCATGTCTTTCTGTCCATGCGAACTCATTTGTTTTACGTAGCAGGTCTCGCAGACAGGCTGTCTTGGCTGACAAGTTAGGAATGAACTTTCCAATGAAGTTTATCATCCCCATGATGCGTAGCACTCCTTTTTTGTCAGTGGGTCGGGGCATTTTGAGTATGGCGTTTACTTTTTCCATATCTGGCTCTATTCCTTTACCAGATAGATTATCTCCTAGGAAAGTGACTTCCTGGACGCCAAACTGACACTTGGCTTTGTTGAGCTTCAGTCCATTCCGGTGTATGCTCTGTAGCACTTTAGTCAGCCTCTCATTGTGTTCTTTCAGTGTGGAGCCTCAGATGATGATGTCATCAACATAGACCCGAACTCCTTCCAGACCTTCAATTATGTGTTCCATCGCTCTATGAAAGATTTCAGATGCAGATATTATCCCGAAAGGCATTCTGAGGAAACAATACCTGCCAAATGGTGCGTTGAATGTACAGTATTTGGTGCTCTCTTCATCCAGTTTTAGTTGCCAAAATCCTTGTGAGGCATCGAGCTTTGTGAAGCATCTGGCACCTGACATTTCACTGGTGATTTCTTCTCGCTTGGGAATCTGGTAGTGTTCACGTTTTATGTTTGCATTTAAGTCCTTTGGATCCATGCATATTCTTAGATCATTGTTCTTTTTCTTTACACATACCATGGAGTTAACCCAGTCTGTTGGCTCTTCGAGTTTCCTGATGACTCCTAGTGTCGTCATTCTGTCCAGTTCATTCTTGAGCCGGTCACGCAGGGGTGCTGGAACTCTTCGTGGAGCATGTACCACTGGCTGAGCATTCTCCTTTAGCTGGATCTTGTAAGTGAATGGTAGAACTCCAAATCCTTTGAACACATCCTGGAAATTATTCACTACAGAATCCACCGAGTCATCTGGTCTGCTTATGGCACAGTTTATACGGTAGACTCTCTTGACCAGTTCTAAGTCCTCACAAGCTTTGTCACCCAGTAGTGAATCAAGTCCTTCATCCACAACAGAAAACATGAGATGATGCACTTTGTCTTTGACTGTAAGTCTGCATACACCTAAGCTATCTATTTTCTGTCAATTATAGTCCTTCAGCAGCACTGGCTTTTTCTGTATTTTGGGCTTTTCTTTCATATTGTTAATGTCACTCATACTGATTAAGTTTGCTTTTGCCCCAGTGTCTAGTTTCAATGTAACTAATGCTCCATTTACCTGCAGTGGGATCATCCATTTGTCCTCTTTTACTGCATTAACTTTATGTTCAGCATTGTTAATTCCTGAGGGCTGCACATTTTCTGTATCCTTTTTGATATTGTCACATGACACCATTCCTACAAAAAATGTCTCACTTAAATCAGTGTCCCCAATCATATTGACTTGTTGCCCTTTCTTTGTTGTTACTTTTGAAAAGCATTGTTTGGCAAAGTGATTCTTTCCATGACATTTTGTGCACATTTTTCCAAACGCTGGGCATTGTTTTAACTGGTGTTTGTAATCACAGCATTTACAATTAAAAATGTCATCCTCTGATTGCTTTTCATTTCTGTTCTGCCCATGTTGCTTCCCCTTATAGAACACAGCACCGACAGCAGCACTTATTGCAATCACATCATTATTGATTTCACTGAAAGTCTTCGCGTGCTGTCGAGCTAGCTCGTTGGCTTGGCATATTTTCACAGCATTTTCCAATGTCAGTTCGGTTTCTCTCAACAGACGTTCCCTGACCTTTTTATCATGAATACCAAACACAATTTGGTCACGAATCATGGATGCTTTCAGCTCAGAGAAGTTACATGTCTGTGCTTTCAGTTTCAGATCAGTCACAAAGCTATCAAAAGTCTCATTTTGCTGCTGTGTCCTTGAACAGAACATGTATCTTTCATTGGTCTCATTCTTTTTGGGAGAACAATGTGTATCAAACTGCTTTAGCACATCGTCTAATTTGTCTCTCTTCTCCTCTGGATTAAATACCAATGTATTAAATACCTCTATCGCCTGTGGGCCTGCAACCGTGAGCAGCAACATTACCTTCCTTGCGTCTGGCTTCGTGCCGAACCCGATGGCAACAATGTAGAGTTCGAATTGTTGTTTAAAAATCCGGCAATTGTAGTCGACATTTCCCGTGAGTTTCAAACGCTCTGGTGGCTTCAAATTCTCCATGTCGCTTTTCACAATTTTTTAGCAGATATTTACAACTCCTGGTACCATGTTATGTTCATTAATAACTAGTCGTTTTTATTAAGAACAGCTAGCTTTTGCTAGACACTTTATTGAGCACATGTGGACTAGGTACAGTATCTGTAGAGGCCTCCATCTTGACTGCTGCCTTGTGGGTAGCCTAGTTTATCGTGGGTAGCCCACTCTTATATACATACAGCACCACCTAGTGTACCATTCCAGAATGACAGGTTACTGATCATTACAGGTTCAAGTCCCACTCCAATAAAACTCATGCGCATAATCCAGACTGACACTTCCAGTGCAGTACTGAGGGAGTACTGAGGGAGTACAGCACTGTCGGAGGAGCTGCATTTAGGATGAAACATTAAAGCGAGGCCCCATCTGTCCTCTAAGGTGGATGTAAAAGATCAAATGGCATTATTCAAAAAAGAGAAGGGAGTTATCCCCGGTGTCCTGGCCAGTATTTATCCCTTACCCAACATCACTAAAACAAATTGGGAGGAATTTTCACGTGAAAAAACGGGTGGGTTGGAGGCAGGGTGGGAAAGTTAAAGTTTTAAAAACCTAAAACCCGACCCCAACCCGCCCACTTTCACCTGTTACTCAGGTGGGACAGGTGGCGGACAGCCAATCCGCTGCAGGCGGCCGGGGATCTGGGGCTTGAGATTCCCGGTAGCTGCAGCGAGGCGGCACAGCTTCATGGAGCAATCCTTGTGGGCCGGGAGGAACAGGAGTGTTTCCTCCTGGTTCCCCAGCCCATCCACCAGCAGCCTGCCCCCACCCCCAGGGTCGGGAATCAAAATCACCACCCCACCACCCCCGGGATCACAAGACAGCCACAGGGTTGGGGATCGGCTCCTCCTTGGGGATTGATCTTACCCCTCCTGGGGTTGGGGAATGGACCTCCCCCCCCCACCCCAGGGTCGGGGATCGGAACACAACACCCCCCCCCAAAGGATCGGGACTCACCCTGGGGTCTAGGATCGAACCCCACCATAGGATTTATCTCAGCCCCCCCCCGGGGTCGGTGATCCATCCCCCACCTGTGGATCGGAACTCCCCCCTGGGGTCCGGGATTGGACTCCCCATCCGCCCGGGGTTGGGGATCGGACCCCCCATCTGCCCAGGGTCGGGGATCGGACCCCCCATCCACCTGGGGTCCAGAATCGGACCCCCCATCTGCCCGGGGTCAGGGATCGGACCCCCCTTGTCCCCATCCCCCCAGCTTGGAACCCTCCCTGGATCTTGCACCTGCCTGGTCCTGCGGTGTCCCTGGCCAGCATTCCCTGCCCAACTGGAATCCAGCCTATCAATGAGGATGGCTTCCGGGTAGGGAACCTGCCGGTGATGTCCCACGCACGCTGTAGAATTAAAACTCCACAGCCTGCGGTCTACTGGTCCTCCCCGCACCCCCACCCCCCTCGCTCCGGGTGGGTGGGAAACGACAAAATCGAGCCCATTATCTGGTCATTATCACATTGCTGTTTGTGGGATCTTGCTGTGTGGCAATTGGCTGCTGCGTTTCCCTACATTACAACAGTGACTACACTTCAAAAGTTCTTCATTGGCTGTAAAGCGCCTTGAGACATCCTGTGGTCGAGAAAGGTGCTATATAAATGCAAGTTCTTTCTTCCCTCCATCTTTATAGGATAACACTTAGAGGGGGGAATGTTCACCCCCAAGATCAGGTGGGTTTGAATCGGGTGGGAAGTAAAAAAAATGTTTAAATCTCAAACCCGACCCCAACCAGTTTTAAGGGACATGGGTTGGGGAGCGGGTGACCAATCTGCTCTCAGGTGCAGTTCGCTCACTGAAATCTTTTAAGGAGGCTACATGCCTCTATTTTAACAAGAGTTTTATTTATAACCCATTTTGCCCAGGTTTCCCTGGGCTTGGATAACCCAATGGGTAAATGGAGGCGAGAAGGGCTGGATCCATGAAGTAAGTGCATTTATAGCACTGTTTGTGGTCCAGAAGTAACAGGAGCATTTCCTCCAAGCCCAACAAGCTAACCCCTTTCTCTTCCACCGCCCACCCTCACAATCACTGACCCCCCAACTCCACCCACTCACCTAGCTGACCTCAATCTTCTCCCCAACCTCGATCTTCTCCCTGCTCTCAATCTTCTCTTGACCTCGGTCTTGTCCCTGACCTTGATCTTCTTCGCTCCCCGAATGCAGTCTCATGCCGCAGGTATTCCCGTCCGACAGGCAGGCAGCCTGTCAATCAGGCTGGTTTTTGGGAGGGAAACGTGGTGAAAAACTTTAAAACCTGAAAATTAACAGCAGGATGTCCGTGCCCATCCAGAACTCCTCCCGCCTCCCCCCTTCCCCTCCCCGCCTCCCCATAAATATCAGGGCCAAAGATTCTGAGCATTTACCGATGGCAGAAAACCTGCCACACCTAGTTGTCCAAATTAGTAAATCAGCCACTCAGTATTAGTCCTGGCATGCATTTGAATGAAGAAACATAATGCTATTGAACTAGCATTGTGAACCCCGTTACCAATAGTCTTGCTCCATTGGACAAAAGCAGCTCTATAAGAGTAAATGACCTTTCCACTTGTTGTAAGCAGGACTTGTCCTTCAGACCACTTCTGATGTAGATTCAATTCAAAACCTTTCCAGAGATGATTTAAACATTAGCAGAAAAGGTTGGATATTATAAAGCAATATAATAAAGACAGAACGGTAGACAATGTGGACTATATCTGATTTCAAATGGTCTCTTGATTCCCCTGCAGTCTCAAAAGCAAGAGATAATTATTTACTCTTTTTATCCGTCTAACTTATTTTAATCATTGCTCCTGGGGCCCCTCAAGTCACCTACTTGACAATCTCTGACGATAAGTTTCTAGAGGAATCTCCATGTTACATGCTGGCCAGATTAATGTTTAATAAGCTAGGAATAGCCCACAATAGTTTATTCCATTGATCAGCTGAACTTGGTCCCACCACATCTTTTGCCTTTATTGTGTCCTAGCATCATTTTGTTAATAATTGAAAATGATTTTTTCTGATTTCTGACTCAATTCCCCTCCATTGTAAAAATAGAGATGTCATCAAAATTAATCTATTTAATCTGTTGTAGGAAGAATATTGCAAGCTATGCGCTGCTTGCAGTTGCATCCGCGTTGAGTATGTTATGAAATCTCATGGAATATGCATTCAGAATTTCTAATGGGGTGAGTTTGCAGGATTGGACTGCTTTTAGGCCTACAGTTATATGTAATTTAATTCCAAACATGTCCTCTTTTTAGCCTGGAAGAAGAAAGGTTACCTTCATACAGTTGCTGTAGTGTTTGAATGTGTTGTAGTTAAAAACCTCTATCAATGAAAATTATTTTCATCAGCACGTTTCAAAACAGCTAGTCTGATTGTCCCAGCACCTTTACTTGTCTGGGTCTGCAACTGGGACTGATAGCTGCTGTAATAATTCTCCATAAATATGAAATTCAGTCATGTGTGCAATCAATACAAATAACAAATTTAATTTAACTGTAAAACTATTTATTTCCAGATTGTTCAAAAGTAAACCTTAATTTGTTTAATCATTTGTATTATTTTTAATGTGACCTGATGGTTAGAGTGTAGCAGGGAAACCAAGCTCACTGAAGGAGCATCATAATGTCATTAACTACCAAGGATTTCCACCAACTTCTTTATAATCGTTGAAGGAGATATATTCTGCTGATCTATGCCAGTGGAGTGAGTGAGCACCCAGCTCGGAGTGTTGTCTGGAAACTGTGCCCAGCGCATGCTACTGTTGGGCTGGTGTCAATGGAAGCTCAGTTGTGTTGCTTGGGGCCTCATTAAGAATGCATAAATGATAGAAATCCAAAACATTGGTGTGCTGTATGCTCCACAATGGTCTCAGAAGTGGAACCACTATGCTGCAGATGTAAGAGAAGGAAGAAAGGAAAAAGGAAAGAACTTGCATTCATATAGCTCCTTTCACATCCTCAGAATGCCCCAAAGATCTACACACTCAACAAAATGTTGTAATACAGGCACGCACAGAAGCCAATTTGTGTACAGCAAAGTCCCACAAATAGCAATAAGAATAGATTATCAGATATTGGCTTTAGTGACATTGGTTGAAGGATAAATGTTGGCCTGGATACCTGGAGAACTCCCCTGGCCTTCTTCAAATAGTGGCATGGAATCTTTTATATCCATTTAAGAGGGCAGAGGAGACCTTAGCTTTACTGCTTATCTGAAAAACAGCACCTCTGACAGTGCAGCAGCCCCTCAGTATTGCACTGAAGTGTCATCCTAGATTATGTGCTCAAGTCTTGGAATTTTTGGTATAAACCCATGAACTTCTAAATCATAGGAACATAGGAATTGCTAGATGAAAAAAGACAATGGTCCATCTAATTCACCTTCTAGAATCCTGGTAGTTGCATGATACAATGATAAGGAGTTATTGACTAATCACAGCAATCAATCTCTATCAATGGGTAGATTTTGACTTTGTAGGATAGTGTAAACGGGATGATAGTGAATCGGATGGTTTATGTCTCTCCTGATTTTTATTTCAATTGACTTCAACTCTGTAGATTGACCACTCATTGAAATATTGTTTCCAGAGATTAGTTTTGAATTTACCCCTTCAAGTGTCCACTGGTTCTATTGTTCTGGACAAGCTTCTGGATCAGTTTTCATGATCTACATTATCTAATTCCTTTACAATCTTAAAAACAGCAATCATGCCACCTCTGAACCTTTTCTTTTCCAGTGAGAACATGCCCAATTTACATAGTTACTCCTCATAATCAAATCCCACCATTCCCTCAATCATCCTGGTTGCTCTCTTCTGTATCCTTTCAATAGCTGCTATATCTTTGGTGAAGTTAGAGGTGAAAGTGCTACCAGTAAGTCAAGTTTGATACCAAAAGGATCAGGAAGGCCCTGAAAGGGGCAAAGAGTAGCTGGTTCCACAAATCTGAAAACATCTAATAGACAATAATTTCAATCAAAATTCAAAGTCTACCCACCACAAGCACTTCTGATTACCTGTTCCGAATGAATTGGACTGCCAAACACCATGCTCACCATTGTCCTCTACTTGACCACAGCCAGCATGCATGCACAGCTATTGATCTTCTGCTACAGAAATGTGTCCTTGCACAATGATATTGCTACACAAAGCTGAAATCCAATTCTAATTATTTATCACTCTAGCAGTGCTTGTTATGATTTTACCCTGATGCTTCACTTTTGCTGTTGAGTATGGTGAGTGCATCTCCTACTATCTAATCTAATGCTGCTTCCTGGTGCTGCCACCCAATAGGAGAAGGAACTGAAGTGGCTGACTGATGAGTGTCATGAGTGACTTTTGGGATGAAGGTGGCTCTTTACATTTTTCTACTGAATTGTAAATGGGGCTGAAGCTGCTAACACTACATCGAATGATGTGGTTACTGGCTGAGCCTGCTGTCTTTCTGGCTCTGCCTTTTGGGTCCTTAGAGTGGGACAGCTGAGCGGCATGGATGTTCCTGCTTTTAAAGATCTCCCACCTACATTAAACAGATGTCACAATCCCAGCCATTAGCCTTGGGAGTGGCAATGTGAGGAGGGAAGGAGAGTGTTGGTACAATACCAGCCAGACTTACATAGGAGTGGGATCAAAGAGAGAGGGACCTGGTCAGAGCAATTTTTTGTCAGTAAATGATTACGCATTCACTAAGTCTATTAGGGCTGAACAGACCTGACATGCAGTGGCGGGGAAGGCATTTCAGCTCATTATGACCTTGTTAACAGCGCATTAAGAAGTATTTTGAGCTCACCGTCACATTTTACAAGGTCGCCCACAGGGTCTATGCTGCCCAGGCATCACGTCAGGTAAGCAGGTCGGGAATTAAATGGCCATGGAATCATCTCATTACTTGACAGCTGCAAATGTGTTATAAAAGCTCCCATCTCACAGCTGTTCACTTTCCAAGCTCAGAGGTTGTTGCTTACTGCATTTGGAAGACAGATTGAGCTTTATGCAGGTTACAAGTGTTTGGAGCAAACTCTCTATGCAGTGTCACTTCAGTGGAACAACCTCTCCCACCACTGACAGATCGCTTCTGTCATCTCAAGTTCATCTGCCATCTATTCCATTAGCATCGGTGCCCTTGAAACTATCTCACCTTGGTCCTCAAAATCTGACCATGATCAGCCCCAACACCAGCAGCACCAACAACAACACCAACCTCCTCCGTAATCAACTGACAGGACAGAGGGCATTAGCACCCAACAACATTACGGCCTGGGACGCCAAGGATGGCATCACCATGGCCAGATTTACTTCACTTGACGCTGTTCACCCTGGCTGCCACATGATGTGCCAGGATGGCACCACCCCATACCAGCACTATAAAGCATCCCTACAATGCCCAAACCATTCCTTTCACCCTCATCACCATTGCGGGGGATAGACTAATTGTAGTGTATGTAGCTTGAAGAAGGAACTATATTCTGCAGCCCCTGTATACTGCAGTACCAGTAGTGACCACCCCTGTATATAAGCCTGTGTAGTAACTTTGTATAGTAGTTCCAGTTTTGTCTCCATTCAGTAAACACCTGTTATAACCAACTTCTGCAGTCCGTGTCTCAATTACACACGGACATTACATTGGTGACGAACAGATCCGAACTTACCTACAGTTCTGCACCACCTCACGGGGATCCATCCCTGAAGCGAAGTTATTAGAGGTCGAAGCCAGAAGGAAGAAATCCAAAAAGAAAAAAAAAACAAACAGAAGAAACGGGCGTCGACCATGGGCAACCGCCCTCTGATTCATTGAATTCGAAGATTTGCAGGAGAGGCTGTCGAGAGCTGGGCTTGGTTCATCAGTCTATGATGTTCCAGCTAATCGGGCTGGTGGCAGGTCGTACACTGATCCTTCCTGGGCTGCGGCGGGCTAGAGCTTGATCGGGTGGCTTTTCAACGGGGCCGAGCAGCGTTGTCGGGAAGAGGAGAGAGAGAGAGAGGGTGGAGCACACAGGGCGCGGCCGGTGCTACGAAGCCAGGCAGCGTACAGACCCGAGAAGAGGGAGGAAAGTGTCCCATAGGGTCTGCTCTGACGACGGGAACAGTAATTAAAATAAAAGAAAAATAAATTAGAAGCGCAGAAAGCCGCGAGGAGCTGCAGTTTGCCATGGGGACCGCGGAGAGTGGCGTTGGCAGCAACGCGGGGGGAAGCACGCGAAGACCATAGGGCGTCACCATCAAGGCATAAAAACACCAGCAACAGCGTTGGCAGCAGCGGAAAAGACAGAAAGCGCGGGAGGCGCCATCTTAATCCAGCGGGGAAGAAGGAAAAGCGCGGGAGGCGCCATTTTGTTCAATCGGGGAAGAAGGCAAAGCGCGGGAGGTGCCATTTTGTTCAATCGGGGAAGAAGGCAAAGCACGGGAGGCGCCATCTTAGATCTCCAAGATGCCAAAGACTGGCAATATCACTGCCTTCGATAATGAAATAGAAGACTGGGCCACGTATGTGGAAAGAGTCGAAGTATATTGCAAGGCAAATGAAGTAGCCGATGCGAAAAAGGCAATGGTACTACTAAACATAATGGGCGCAAGAACGTACGGCCTATTGCGGAAACTGATCACTCCAGTCAAACCGATGGAGAAGAGTTTTAATGAAATTGTTGATATCCTACAGGAACACCTAAATCCTACACCGCTGCTGATAGCAGAAAGATTTAAATTCCACAAGAGAAATCAGCATAAAGATGAGAGCAATGCTGATTACCTTACGGAACTACACAAGCTATCAAAGCACTGCCAGTTCGGAGCAGGACTGGCAGATACCCTACGGGACAAATTTGTCTGTGGACTCCGGAGTGAAGGAACCCAGAAGAGGTTACTCTCAGAGAAAGAGCTGACGCTAGATAAGGCTTTCAGCGTGGCAGTATCGTACGAAGCAGCAGCAAGGGGAGCTGCGGAAATACAGCAAAAGCCACAGGAATACGGCACCCATGAAATGACATGGGGATTTGAAAAATGTTATCGCTGCGGCAGCACAACCCATGACCAGAAGGACTGCTGGTTCAATGACAAAACATGCAGGCAATGCGGAAAGATGGGACACATTGCACGAGTTTGCAGGTCCGGGAAGAAGACTAACGACAACAAAAAGACTACTAAGGAAAAGTACAGGAAAGTACAAAAGATGACGGACAGTAGTTCCGAAGACCAGAAGAGCGATAGTGAATCCGAGAACAAGAGACTAAGCTGCCTCAAACTACAAAACATAATCGCAAAAGAGGATCACCGAACCATTTGGGTCACCCTCACGATAGCAGGGTCCCAAGTCAAAATGGAATTGGATACAGGATCAGCCCTGACCATCATGAATTGACGAGACTACGAGCGGCTATTCTCACACATACCCTTGAAAGACACATCCATTGTCTTGAAGACATATACGGGGCAGAAAGTATACCCCAGAGGAAAAATAAGGGTGCCTGTCGAATACAACGGCAAGGAAATACAGAAATTGTATCTGTACATACTGCAAGATGGTGGACCACCGTTATTGGGACGTGAATGGATCAGAAAGATAAGTTTAGACTGGCACTCCATTCAGGCACTGACTGTGCTGGTAAAAAGGATGACGACGTCACACCTGGATGATTGTCAAAAATCTTAGCTAACGCTAAAGAGGTATTTCAACAAGGACTGGGAACTCTTAAAGGCGTAACCGCCTCGATAAAAATAGAAGAGAATGCAATTCCCAAGTTTTTCAAAGCAAGACCGGTACCGTTTGCAATTCGCCCAGCCGTCAAGGCAGAGCTGGAGTATCTGGAGAATGCAGCCGTGTTATCTAAGGTAGACTGGAGCAAGTGGGCGACACCCATCATTCCTGTCATGAAGAAAACGTTAAACAATAAGTCTGAGGAGCCAAGGAAGGTTCGCATCTGTGGGGACTTCAAGGTGACTGTGAACCCAGTCCTTCACACAGTACAGTATCCTCTTCCGAGGTTGGAAGATATTTTCGCCTCACTATCTGGAGGGAAACGTTTTACAAAAATTGACCTAGCGCAAGCATATTTGCAGATGGAGGTTGAAGAATCCTCTAGGAAATATCTCACGATAAACACTCACAAAGGTCTTTACCAGTATAATCGACTGGTATTCGGAGTAGCATCAGATCCGGCTATATGGCAAAGAGTGATGGAACAAGTCCTGCAAGGGATTCCGGGGACTCAGTGTTACTTGGACGGCACCCTAGTGACAGGTGAAAATGAAAGTGAACACCTTGCCAACCTAGAGCAGGTGCTCACTAGACTAAGAGAACATGGGCTACGAGCCAATCGCCCCAAGTGCGAGTTTTTTAAGAAACAAATATCGTATTGTGGCCATGTGATTGATGAAGAGGGGTTACATAAGTCCCCTGACAAAATTAAAGTGGTAGTTAAGGCTCCAGCGCCTGAAAATGTGTCGCAACTGAGGTCATTCCTCGGATTGGTGAATTACTACCATAAGTTTTTGCCGAATTTGTCCACAATTCTGCACCAACTGAACGCCCTGCTACAAACTGGAGTAGCATGGAAATGGAGCGATGAATGTAAGCGGGCCTTTCAGTAGTGTAAAGGCCTGATCACTTCAAGAGAAGTATTGGCTCACTACAACCCATCACTACCGATAAGACTGGCGTGTGATGCGTCTCCCTACGGCGTTGGAGCGGTACTGTCACATAAATTCCTTGATGGTTCAGAGAGGCCGATAGCTTTTGCGTCACGCTTGTTAACTTCAGCCGAGCGTAACTACGCCCAGATTGACAGAGAGGCCCTCAGCCTGGTGTGGGGGGTGAAGAAGTTCAATCACTACCTGCACGGACAGAAATTTACTCTACTAACTGATCATCAACCTCTTGTCTCCATTTTCAACCCTAAGAAGGGCATCCCGATAATGAAAGCACAACAGCTACAGAGGTGGTCCCTTTTCCTAGGGGCACACCAATATGACATAGAGTACAAAGGAACTAAACAGCATGGGAATGCTGATGGATTGTCGCGCCTACCGTTGCCGATGGTGGAAGAAGCACCTGCAGTGGATCCTGTGGAGATACTCCACTCAACCATAGTCGAATGTCTACCTGTGACGAATGCAAACATAGAAAAGGAAACACGAAATGACCTGACACTCTCCAGGGTCTATGATTTAACGGTGAAGGGATGGCCAGCACATGGCGAACCACTGTTGCTAGCATTCTCGCCGAGAAGAGAACAGCTGTCAGTGTGCCGAGGAACCTTGATGTGTGGATCCAGAGTAGTAATTCCACCCAAATTGAAGGATAGAGTGCTCAATGAGCTTCATGAGGGTCATCTGGGAGGGGTAAAAATGAAAAACTTAGCCAGAGCGTTTGTGTGGTGGCCGGGAATCGATAGAGAAATCGAAGAGATGACCAAGAGCTGTACAGGATGCCAGAAGGTCCAAAACGCCCCACCACAAGCCCCTCTACATCCATGGGAGTGTCCCTCATCTCCATGGCAAAGGGTACACATTGATTTTGCTGGTCCATTTATGGACTCGATGTTTTTAATTGCAGTGGATGCACATTCAAAGTGGCCAGAGGTAATAAAAATGTCCTCAACCACCACAGAAAAAACTATCACAGTCTTACGAACCATATTCACCAGAAATGGGCTGCCTGAACAGATTTGCTCTGACAAAGGACCACAGTTTGTGTCTGAAGAGTTCCAGAGGTTCGTAAAGAACAATGGTGTCAAGCATTACACATCCGCCCCATATCATCCAGCCACCAATTGATTGGCTGAGAGGTTTGTTCAAACATTCAAGAAGGCTATCAAGGCAATGTGTAATGAAGACATACCCCTACAACACAAGGTGGATAACTTCTTGTTTGCCTACCGGAATGCGACACATGCGGTTACCAACCAAACTCCAGCCATGATGTTCTTCAATCGAAGACTAAGATGCCGCTTGGATTTGGTTAAGCCAAACATCAGAAGAGGTGTGGAGAACAGGCAGTTTCAGAATATGAATGAAAGGCCAACCAGGAGTTTCAAGATAGGTCAACCAGTTTTGGCCCGGGACTACCACACAGAGAAATGGCAGCCAGGAACGATCTGCACACGGCAAGGACCTCTAATGTATACCGTGGACGTTGGAGAGAGCATTGTAAGACGCCATGCTGACCAGATTCTAGAGTCACTGGAAAACGTCAAATCTACACCACGATCATATATACCTGGTGATGAAACCGAAGTACCAATTGCATCTACCTCAGAATAGGTGATATTGGAAGCAGACGAACCAAACAACGACGTTGATCCCGAATCAACTTTGCCAGAAGAACCTGATACGTCAAAGAGGCGTTATCCGGACAGAATCAGGAAGCCTCCTCAAGGCTGAATTTATAATTGATTAACTTCAGCTAATGTATATAGCAACTGTAATTGTAAATATTATATTTAATTATTAATCAAATGTTATGTACTGTTTAGCTAAAAGGGGAGGAATTGTAGTGTATGTACCTTGAAGAAGGAACTATATTCTGCAGCCCCTGTATACTGCAGTACCAGTAGTGACCACCCCTGTATATAAGCCTGTGCAGTAACTTTGTATAGTAGTTCCAGTTTTGTCTCCATTCAGTAAACACCTGTTATAACCAACTTCTGCAGTCCGTGTCTCAATTACACACGGACATTACACTAATGTTTCACCATTCACTGCAACTCGCTAAGCCACTGGCTCAGCAGATCATGATGTAGAACTGGAATCAGTTTGGGTGGAGCTAAGAAACAGCAAAGGGCAGAAAACATTGGTGGGAGTTGTGTGTAGGCCACCAAACAATAATGGTAATGTAGGGCACAGTATCAATCAAGAGATTAGAAGTGCATGTAACAAGGGCAATACGATAATCATGGGGGACTTTAATCTACATATTGACTGGGCAAATCAAATTACCACTAATGGTGTGGAGGACAAATTCTTGGATTGCAGGCGAGATGGTTTCCTGGATCAGTACATGGAGGAACCAACCAGGGAACAGGCTACTCTGGATCTGGTACTGTGTAATGAGAAAGGGCTAATCAATAATCTCTGGTAAAGGAGCCTTTAGGGACAATTGTCCATAATATGATTGAATTTTACATTAAGTTTGAGAGTGATATAGTCCAATCTGAAACTAAGGTCTTCAATCTAAACAGAGGAAACTACAAGGGCATGAGGGACAAGTTGGCCATGGTAGATGGGGAGACTACACTAAAAAGTATGAAACATAGAAACATAGAAGATAGGAGCAGGAGTTGGCCATTCGGCCCTTCGAGCCTGCTCCGCCATTCAATGTGATCATGGCTGATCATCCAAATTCAGTACCCTGTCCCTGCCTTTTCCCCATATCCCTTGATCCCTTCAGCCTCAAGAAACATATCCAACTCTTTCTTGAATATATTTAATGAAATGGCCTCCACCGCCCTCTGTGGCAGAGAATTCCACAGGTTCACCACTCTCTGGGTGAAGAAATTCCTCCTCATTTCAGTCCTAAATGGCTTATCCTTAGACTATGACCCCTGGTCCTGGACTCCCCGGCCATCAGAAACATCCTTCCTGCATCTAGTCTGTCCAGACCTGACAGAATTTTATAGGTTTCGATGAGATCCACTCTCAATCTTCTAAACTCCAGTGAGTATAAGCCCAATCGACACAATCTCTCCTCATACGTCATTCCTGCCATCCCAGGTATCAGCCTGGTGAATCTTCGCTGCACTCCCTCCATGGCAAGAACGTCCTTCCTCAGGTATGGTGACCAAAACTGCACACAATGCTCAAGGTGCGGTCTCACCAAGGCCCTATACAACTGTAGCAAGACATCCTTGTTCCTGTACTCGAACCCTCTTGCTACGAAGGCCAACATACCATTTGCCTTCTTAACCGCCTGCTGCACCTGCATGCTTACCTTCAGCGACTGGTGCACATGGACACCCAGGTCTCTTTGCACTTCCCCTTCTCCCAATCTATTGCCATTCAAATAATAATCTGCCTTCCTGTTTTTGCCACCAAAGTGGATAATCTCACATTTATCCACATTATAGAGCATTTGCCATGTTTCTGCCCAATCACCCAACCTGTCCAAATCGTATTGGAGTTTCCCGACATCCTCCTCGCAGCTTACCCTCCCGCCCAGCTTTGTGTTGTCTGCAAATTTGGAGATATTACATCCAATTCCCTCGTCCAGATCATTAATATATATTGTGAACAGCTGGGGTCCTAGGACCGATCCTTGCGGTACCCCACTAGTCACTGCCTGCCACTCGGAAAATGACCCGTTTATTCCAACTCTTTGCTTTCTGTCCGCCAACCAGTTCTCTATCCAAGTCAATACCTTGGCCTAGAAATTCAGTCTAGCCACTTTTGGGGCGGTAAAGTTTGGCGGGCGGTAAAGTTAGCGCCCGCCGGAAAGTGGAGGCCACTTCGCCGAAATTCAGTAGCTTTGGCCAAGGAGTTTGGGCGAGCGCTGAAACTGGCGTTGCACTCCTATCTTTAGGCGCTAAGCCGGCGGTGCGGACTGATAACGCCGAGGCCGAGCGCAGCGCAGGTGCGGTCATGTTTTGATTGACAGCAGACACCCTGACGCCGGCCAGCTCTTAAAGGGGGAAGGGTCGACTTTGTCTGCTGCCACGCCCTGGATAGTGGAGCCCTGCAGCTAGGCCTGAACACTGCTGGTGGACCCAAATAGCGCCTGAAGCCATGCAGAAGGCCCGTGAACGAGCGCAGCGCTTCTCAGAGCATGCTTTGAGGGTGCTGCTTAGGGGGTTGGAAAAGAACAGAGAGATCTTGTGCCCGGACAGTGGCAAGAAGGCTCCCAGGAGGCAGTACAGGAGTGCCTGGAGGGAAATTGCCCTGAGGGTGTCAGCCAACAGCGATGTCCCCAGGACTGGTGACCAATGCCGCAAGAAGTACAACGACCTCACTCGGTTGGTCAGGGTGAGTACCCTTTCCAGTGTCCTCCTCATCCTTGCATGTGCACCTCACATTATGGGCAAAGGGACCTCAAAGGCCTAATGGCCAGCCCTCCTCCCGCAGCTATGGCACTGGCATGATCATCAATAGCACTTTCTGCACTTCACACACTGGCCAAGCTATTCGACCATGGGAGGCAGTGCACACAACAACAGGGCACCACACTGGCCAAGCTATTCGACCATGGGAGGCAGTGCACACAACAACAGGGCACCACACTGTACTTAGAGGCCATCCTTTCTCTTGCAGGCCAAGCTGGCACAGAATCTGAGGAGCCGGACTGCCACCGGGGGAGGCCGTGCCCAGTTCCAGGAGCTCAGTGACCTGGAGGAGCGCGTGGCTCGACTCATGCGTGCCCGGGTGGTTGGCCCCGTTGCTGTTGGAGATGCCGACCCTGTGCTGGGCTCCAATGGTAAGGACATGACCGTTTGCACCTCTCTCGTTCCCCTTGCGCTTCAGATCTACATCCTTTGCCACTGTCCGACCAATGCGCATAATGCCACCAATCATGCCTCCCTCGCTGACGCCCTGTCCTCACTCTAAAGCTACTCTTGTGCCTTCCTGCTTTCAGCTGGTGAGGAGGAGGTCCCTGAAGCTGAGAGTGCCAGTCCCTCGGAAGAGGAGGATGACGAGGACCAAGAGGAAGGCGGCACATCGGGGGAACCCTCATCCACGCCAGGTGATGGCAATGGAGGGGACACGTCTTGCCTGGAGGAGAGCCAGGGGGAAGTGTTGCAGGGGGGTGTAGCTCCTGGGCCCAGTGGCGTCCAGGCACGCGGGAAGGGTCGGGCAGCATGGCTGCCTTCTCCCCAGAGGGGGGAAATGTTGCAGGGGGGTGTAGTTGCTGGGCCCAGTGGCGTCCAGTCACGCGGGAAGGGTCGGCCAGCACGGCGGCCTTCTCCCCAGAGGGGGGAAGTGTTGCAGGGGAGGGCAGTTGCTGGGCCCAGTGGCGTACAGGCACGCGGGAAGGGTCGGGCAGCTCGGCGGCCTTCTCCCCAGAGGGAGAGTCAGGCCTCCAGTCCAGAGACGGTCCTCGCCCAGGAGGTGCGCCTCCTTGATGAAATGTCCGCGGCCTCGGAGCGGCGCCACAACGAGTTCATGGGGGTTGTGGGACAGTTGCCTCAGGCCATTGAGTCCCTGGCTCATAGTGTGGCCGATTTCGGGGTCTCACAGGCCAGGTGTGTCGACCAACTCGCGGCAACACAGGACGCGAGTCGAGAGTTCATGAGTGGTGCCATGCAGACACTGGCTGATCTGATGCGGGCACAGACCAGGGCAGTTCGGGCACTCACTTCTGCCACACTCGCTGTTTCACGGAAGCATCGCCAGGGCACCCGCCGCCCTGCTGCAGCACAGCGGTCTGGCCTTCACCAGATTGCTGCGCTTGCTGCAGTGCCAGCCCGGCCGAGTGCCAGTGTCTCTGGCGACCAGCGAGCACCTGGCATCAGCCAGCTTGCCCCCATTGATGCAGCCGCCACTGCCACTCCCCCAGCCAAGCTGCGACGAGCTGCTGGAGAGACTGATGCTACCCAGCCACAGCTGCAGCAGTCAGCAGCCGGCCCCTCCAGCGCTGGACCTCGTCTAGGCCGACCCCAAGGGCATCTGCCGTCACGCATTGTGCCCCTCAGGAGCCTTCCCCCAGCCTTGCAACACCCACAGGGCCCAGGTTGAGGCAGAGCAACAGGTCGGGCAGGGGCCGGAGAAGCCTGCACAAGGACTCGCCCTGTCGGCACACCAAGTAGAGTGTGTTGCCAACTGTTTTTTTATATGGGGGTGTTTGTGTTCTGTATGGGGGGGGCTTATTTTGCTAACGCCGAAGATGAAGGCAACTGTTTTTTATATGGGGGTGTTTGTGTTCTGTATGGGGGGGTTTGTCTTGGTTAGGCCGAGGATGAAGGCCAATTGGATGGATAAGTTTTGTTATTCCTCCCCAGGTTGTGGGAGTGAGATATGCTTTTGACTGTTTTTTGGGGGTGTTGTCTGTTTTTCTGTTTCATGTGGGAAGGGCCCTGAGTTTGTTAAATAAAGCTTTTTATTTATTCAGCTTGTCCAGGTGTCATGTTTCAAGTGGTTGTTGCGTTAAACGGCTGAGGGCTTGCGGAGCGGCTGCATTCAGGTGCGTTCATTGCCACAAGCCATTCCCTGACAGGGGGCCTAGAAGTGTCGTTCAATAAGCCGCCGGCGGACGGCCCTTGGACCTTGTGGCTCCCTCCTGGGCTGGTACTCCTCCTCCTCCTCCTCCTCCTCATGGTCCTCCTGCTCGTCCTCCTGAGGTGGTGGTCCAACGTGAGGTGGCAGTGCCTGAGTCCTGCGGATAGCCAGGTTGTGCAGCATGCAGCAAACGACGACGAACTTGGAGACTCTATCCGGCGAATACTGTAGAGATCCGCCGGATCGATCCAGGCAGCGGAACCGTTGCTTGAGGACGCCAATCGTTTGATCTATGATGTTCCTTGTGGCTTGATGGCTTTCGTTGTATGCCTCCTCCGCAGGGGTCCTGGGCGCGCGGAGCGGGGTCATGAGCCATGTACACAAAGGGTAGCCCTTGTCCCCAATAAGCCATCCCTTTGGTGGAGGCTGTGCCTCGAACATGTCAGCCACAGTAGTCTGGCGCAGGATAAATGCATCCTGGCTGCTTCCTGGAAAGCGGGCATTGACAGCTAGGATGCGCTGCCTGTGGTCTCACACCAGCTGTACATTGAGGGAATGGTAGCCCTTCCGGTTGCGGTAATCCTCGGCATTGTTGATAGGTGCCCGCATAGCCACATGCGTGCAGTCAATGGCGCCCTGCACCATGGGGAAGTCGGCGATCCTGGCAAATCCGACTGCACACTGCTCCTGCCTCTCTAGGGTCATGGGGAAGGAGATGAATTGGTGTTTCCTTGCGAAAAGGGCATCGGTGACCTGCCGGATGCAGCGATGCACGGCGAACTGGGAAATGTTCGCTATGTCCCCAGCAGCGGCTTGGAATGAGCCGCTTGCATAAATGTTCAGAGCCACCGTGACCTTCACTTCCACCGACAGAGACGTCCTGCACATCAGCTGTGGACGCAGATCTCTGTGAAGCAGCTGGCAGATCTCTGCAACCACCTCCCTTCTGAAGCGCAGCCCCTTAACACAATGCGCGGCAGTCATGGTGAGATAGGACACCTGCTGCCGGTATTCCCTGAGTGGGTAAGGCCTACGTTGCCGACGCCTGATGGCCCCTCTGCGCCTAGACATGGCTGCCCCTCTCACACAGCGTCTGCGAGCCCTTTGCACATAATCACAGAATCACAGAAACCCCACAGTGCAGATAGAGGCCATTTCGGCCCATCGAGCCTGCACCGACACATATCCCACCCAATCCCCGTAACCCCTACACCAACACATATCCCACCCTATCCCCGTAAACCCAAGTATTTAATCCCCCTAACACTAAGGGTCAATTTATCATAGCCAATCAACCTAACCCGCACATCTTTGGACTGTGGGAGGAAACCGGAGCACCCGGAGGAAACCCACGCAAACACGGGGAGAATGTGCAAACTCCACACAGACAGTCACCCGAGGCCGGATTCGAACCCGGGTCCCTGGCGCTGTGAGGCAACAGTGCTAACCACTATGCCACCGTGCTGCTGGAACTGCTGGAACTGAGGGTTGGAACCCCATGCAGCCCCCATAATAAACTTGCAAACAGTGAAATCACGAAGAGTCAAATTTCGAAGCTCTGGCCAGAAGCCAAAAATACCTCTCCTATGTTGTCCCAAATCAGGAAGGTCTGTTCCTTGGTCTCTGTCCAGAAATCCAAAGCACTAAAGTCATTGCAGCAAAATGGCTGGCCTTTATAGTTCAGTCTAAGTGCCCTTTAATTAGCGCTCCCCGAGGCCCGCAGGGCCTCTGCTGCGTTTCACTTCACAGTTCTTAACAGCGCCACGCCCACATTGGGCGGGCGCCACTGAATTTCCGGTTTGGGGCGCACAAACAGTGTTGCACGACGAAATGACGTCATAAGCTGTGCGCGCAGCTGAGCGGGCGCAAACACTTTGCGCCGGCGCTAAATGTCAACTGAAGTTGGGCATAGGCGCAGATCGGTCTGCGCCCGGGCACTAAGTGCCTAGCGCTGGAAATCTACCCCTCTTATGGCGCTAACGTCTGGCGGACGCAACTGAATTTCTAGGCCCTTGCCCCCAATCCCATGTGCCTTAATTTTGCACGCTAATCTCTTGTGTGGGACCTTATTGAAAGCCTTCTGAAAGTCCAAATACACCACATCCACTGGTTCTCCCTTATCTATTTTACCAGTTACATCCTCAAAAAATTCCAGTAGATTAGTCAAGCATGATTTACCTTTTGTAAATCCATGTTGACTTTGTTCGATCCTGTCACTGCTTTCCAAGTGCTCTGCTATTACATCTTTTAGAATAGACTCTAGCATTTTCCCCACTACCGATGTCAGGCTTACCGGTCTATAATTCCCCGCTTTTTCTCTACCACCTTTTTTGAATAGTGGGGTAACATTAGCTACCCTCCAATCCATGGGTACCGTTCCAGAGTCTATCGAGTTCTGGAAGATGATCAGTAATGCATCTACTATCTCTAGGGCCACTTCCTTAAGTACCCTGGGATGTAGACCATCAGGCCCTGGGGATTTATCGGCCTTCAGTCCCATCAATTTTCCTAACACCTCTTTCCTACAAATACTGATTTCTTTCAGTTCCTCGCTTTCATCAGACCCTATGTTCCCCGGCATCTCTGGGAGGTTATTTGTGTCCTCCTTTTTGAAGACAGAACCAAAGTATGCATTTAGTTGGTCTGCCATTTCCTTGTTTCCCATTATCAACACACAATGGCTAACATTCAAGGAAATAATGCATAATTTGCAACAAACATATATTCCTGTAGGGCATAAAATCCCTAAAGGAAAAGTGATCCAAACAGGGCTAACAAAAGAAATTAAAGCTAGTATTAAGTCAAAGGAGGAAGCTTATAAAGTTGCCAGAAAAAGCGGTCAGCCTGAGGATTGGGATCTTTGTAGAAATCAGCAAAGGGGGACCAAGAAATTGATAAAGAAAGGGAAAATGGAATATGAGCACAAACTAGCGAAAAATATAAAAACGGATTGTAAAAGCTTCTATAGGTATGTAAAAAGGAAAAGACTGGCGAAGGTAAATGTAGGTCCGTTACAGTCAGAGACGGGAGAATTTATAATGGGGAATGAGGAAATGGCAGAGAAATTAAATAACTACTTTGTTTCTGTCTTCACGGAGGAAGACACAAAAAACCTCCCAAATGTACAAGAAAACCAAGGGTGTGGCGAGAATGAGGAACTTAAAGAAATTATTATTAGTAAAAAAACAGCACTAGCAAAATTAATGGGACTTAAAGTCGATAAATCCCCAAGGACCGCATAACCTATATCCTAGGTTTTTAAAGAGGTGGCCATTGGGATAGTGGACGCATTGGTTGTCATCTTCCAAAATTCTATAGATTCTGGAAGGGTTCCTGTAGATTGGAGGATAGCAAATATAACCCCGCTATTTAAGAAAGGAAAGAGAGAGAAAACAGGGAACTGCAGACCTGTTAGCCTCACATCAGTAGTTGGGAAACTGCTGGAATCTATTATAAAGATGCAATAACTGGACACTTAGAAACTAATAGTAAGATTGGGCAGAGTCAACATGGATTTATGAAAGGGAAATCCTGTTTGACAAATCTATTGGAGTTCTTTGAGGATGTAACTAGTGGAGTAGGCAAAGGGGAACCAGTAGATGTGGTGTATTTGGATTTTCAGAAGGCCTTCAATAAGATCCCACACAAGAGTTTGGTGAACAAAATTAGGGCACATGGAATTGGGGGTAATATACTAGCATGGATTGAGAATTGGTTAACAGACAGAAAACAAAAAGTAGGGATAAACGGATCTTTTTCAGGATGGCAGGCTGTGACTAGTGGGGTACCGCAAGGATCGGTGCTTGGGCCCCAGCTATTCACAATCTATTTCAATGATTTGGATGAGGGGACTAAATGTAACATTTCCAAATTTGCTGATGATACAAAGCTAGGTGGCAGTGTCAGTTGTGAAGAGGATGTGCAGAGGCTTCAGCGGGATCTCAACAGGCTCAGTGAGTGGGCGAGAACATGGCAGATGGAATATAATGTGGATAAATGTGAACTTATCCACTTTGGTAGAAAAAACAGAAAGGCAGAGTATTTCCTAATTAGTGAAAGATTGGAGGAATGCAGATGCTCAAAGGAACCTGGGTGTCCTTGTACGTGAGTCACTGAAAGTGAATGTGCAGGTGCAGCATGCAATTAGGAAGACAAATGGTATGCTGGCCTTCATTACAAGAGGATTTGAGTACAGGAGTAAAGAAGTCTTACTCCAATTATATAGGGCCTTGGTGAGACCACACCTGGAGTACTGTGTACAATTTTATACTCCTTACCGAAGGAAAGATATACGTGCCATAGAGGGAGTGCAACGAAGGTTCACAAGATTGATTTCTGGGATGACAGGACTGTCGTATGAGAAGAGATTGAGTAAACTAGGCCTGTATTCTCTTGAATTCAGAAGAATGAGAGGTTATCTCATTGAAGCATACAAAATTATTACAGGGCTTGATAGGGTGGATGCTGGGAGAATGTTTCCCTTAGCTGGGGGGTCTAGAACCAGAGGCCACAGCCTCAGGATAAAGAGTAGGCCATTCAGGACTGAGTTGAGAAGAAATTTCTTCTCACAGAAGGTGGTGAATCTTTGGAATTCTTTACCCCAGAGGGCTGTGGAGGCTCAGTCATTGGGTATATTCAAAACAGAAGTTGATAGATTTCTGACTAGTAAGGGCATCAAGGGATATGGCGATAGGGCTGGTGAATGGAGTTGAGGCAGAAGATCAGCCATGATCTCATTGAATGGTGGAGCAGGCTCGAAGGGCCGAGTGGCCTACTCCTGCTTTATTTCTTATGTTCTTATGTTCTTATGTTCCAAAGGTGCACACAGATCTGTCCAAGAATGCTAAGTGTTGAAATTAAAGGTTTCAATCTTTGACAGCACATTAACAGAAACTTCACATGAGCATTGGCTAAAACACACAAATGCCTACCCTTACCAAGTGTGTTGTTACTTGGTATGATTGGACTAGGATGAGGGCGAGTGTGAGGGGTGGCTATTGAGATGGGGAAGTGTTAATGTAGATAGAGAGGGATGGGTGGAGGTGCATGGTTAGTTGGTGTGAGTAACAATGTGCAGGAGTAGGGTAGGGAAGGTAGAGTGATGGGGATTTGATGAGTGGCACAGCAGGATGAGGTTGATTGTGGCTTTGCAGTAACATTTCGTGATCAACTGAAATCATTGAAAGGTTTGCACCACTGCAGCTTGGTCCTCCTGACCACATTGCTGCTTGTATCCTCCTGTGCAATGTGCAACCAGGCTGCGTTGATCTCCTGGGGAGGTCTCTTCCACCCATCGGAAGTAAAGAGAACCTCCCTGCGTGCTGTGACTCCCTCCATAAGCATATGGAGGGAGTCATGCGAGAGCCTGGGTGCAGCTGTGCACCTCTGTGCAGTGCTTGTCAGTGTTTGTAGCACCTCAATACTGTAGAACACTGACAGCACAACTGTCAAAATCAATTTGCACATGGTCCCTTTAAGGAAACCGGCTGATGACGCGTCATCAAATGATCATCAGATCCGCTTACTTCAATTGTCCGGGAAACACGCTGGGCAGGCTTAACAAGCCCAATCAACATAAAATCATTCTACACAGTGGGCTGGAGCCAACAACAGGGTTGGGTCCCGGCGTCGCCCGCCACGGACTCGCCGAGGTAGGGGAACACGCGGCCACAGTGTTAGTTTGGAGCTAATTGATGATAAGTTCACAATCAAACAATTCTTACTGTCAAGAGGGCATCACAGTTGAGTTGAAGTGTGACTCTCAATAACGGGTTAACTGGAAGGGAATTTAAGCATTTTTGATAGCAGATGAAATAATTATTATAATTGATATAGAAATATATGTAAATTCTGTTGCATTTTCCCAGAATAAGTTTGTAAGGATGCTATGGAATGTTGTAAATATAGTACTCAAACATTTCATGTGTGCTCTCGCCTTAGAGCTAATCTATAAGGAGATGGGTTGGGAGGAGGGAATAACATGCAATTAGCTTATGCTGTTGTGAAAGCAGTTTCTTTTTCTCCCCTAAAAATTAGCGTGTGCAGTTACGCTTAAAATAGATGAGACACTGAAATTCCACCCACATGCTTCCATGCAAAGACAGCGTTGTATCATATTAATTCAAACATCAAAAAGCTGCACATTTTATGCTTCGCCAGAGCTGTCAATGAAGACTGAAGTTTCTATTTTTCAGAGGCTTTTTTTTTATCATCCTCATTTTAAGGGCAGGTAATTAAAGGGACCTAAAAATGAGTGAATGGAGTAATTTTCATATCTGTTCTATTTCAAAGACTAAGCAATTCAGATGCAATTCAGACCATCAATCAAATGGTTGGAAGCTCCAGCTACTATCTCAGAAAATTCAAGTAATTACACTAAAATTAATGGTGTGGAGATGCCGGAGTTGGACTGGGGTGGACAAATGTAAGAAATCACACAACACCAGGTTATAGTCCAACAGCTTTATTTGAAATCACAAGCTTTCGGAGCGCTGCTCCTTCTTCAGGTGAAGTGGAGAAATGCATAAAGACACAGCTTATATAGTCAGAGAATTGTGTCAGATGTTTACAGGTAACCTTTCCAACTGCCATTTATCGCACCTCGGCAGAGAGATAATCACAGCAGTCAAAGGTGTGAATGGTGTCCAAACAGGTCAGTCAGGGAAATTAATATTAGTGATAATCAAGGATCTGTGTTTCGTTGCATTTTTGAAATATCTACATACTGTGATCTAAAATTATCATTATCTGCCTATGTGTGAGACTTTGCGAGGTAAATGGCCTGCTGTGTAATCTTTGTGTAGGTAGTTCCTTATAGGACTGATGGGTCATAACATCAAACACAAAAGACAGTAAAAATGTTCAAATGCTGTTACAGATGTGTGTGCATGAATAATCCAATAAAGACTTCATTGTCATAAGTCAGATTTAATTATAGGTAGCAACCTATGTTTTGTAACTCAGAGTTTGCTCTATGTTTGGAATATTTCTTATAATCTTTGGACTGCATTTTCTAAGGCCAAATAACAAGCTTGAAGATTTTAAAAATTAGTCGTCGTAAGGGATATCTATTGTTTTTGACATTTGTTCACCTTAAAGTTTCTGCTCTTGAACCACCAATGTTGTTAGAGTTTATGATTGTAATACTGCAGACACAAAATCCATCCAGAATTAGAATTTTTATGATGTGTGCTAATACATCTCCCATGATGTTGCTCAAAGATTTGTATGCATCAGACTCTTACCTCTCTCCTGCTGCCAGTTTGTCTCCTGCAATGTTCTATGAATTGGATGCTTACCTTGTTACTCATGTTAGTTTACAGCAATCATTTCTCTCAGTGGTGTATTAGTACAAAGATATTCTTCACATCTGTTTGCGTCTGAACTTTTGACAGCCTGCTTGATGATAATTATTTCTTTCATAGGTATTTGTTCATATTGGAATTTCTGTGAAATGCAATATCTGACAAGTTTTCCTGCGAGGCTACTCATGAATAGTTAAATGTGGTATTAAATTACTCCACCCACCCCATGGTCGTATTCTTCAATATCTTATCTATTCTCTGTTTCAGAGAAAACCCTGGTCTGTGGATCTGTCATGGCAGCTGTATCTCTATTATTTTTCTTTTGGTGATTATTTTTAGTTATTTTAGTAACAATCAACAAGAAAGCAGAAAATAACAACAACAACTTGTATTTATATAACGCCTTTATCATAGTACAACGTCCCAAAGTGCTTCATAGGAGTAGTATATGACAAAAATTTGACACCGAGCCACATAAGGAGAAATTAGGGCAGGTGATTAAAAGCTTGGTCAAAGAGATAGGTTTTAAGGAGCGTCTTAAAGGAGGAAGGAGAGGTAGAGAGGCGGAGAGGTTTAGGAAGGGAATTCCTGAGCTTAGGGCCTTGACAACAGAAGGCACATCCACCAATGGTTGAGCGATTAAAATAAGGAAAGCTCAAGAAGGCAGATTAGAGAAGCACAAATACCTCAGGGGGGTTGTGGGGCTGGAGGAGCTTACAGAGATAGGGAGGGGTGAGGCCATGGAGGGATTTGAATACAAGGATGAGAATTTTGAATTCGAGGCGTTGATTAAGCCAATGTAGGTCAGCGAACACTCACTGGAAGGAGACATACTATAAGGAGTTCAGAACCCAAGAGCAAGGACGGGACCCAGGAGCAAGGACGATGCCCCGGGCCGAGGACGGGGCCCAGGAGCGAGGTCAAGGCCCAGGAGTGAGATCTGGGTGCAGGAGCGTTAATGGGGTCCAGGAGCGAGGACTGGAACCAGGAGTGAGGTCGAGGCCCAAGAGCGAGGTCGAGGCCCAGGAACGAGGTCAGGACCCAGGACGAGGCCCAGGGGCGAGGGCGAGGACGAGCCCTGCAGTGAGGTCGAGGCCCAAGAGTGGCGCAGCGTGGACAAGCAGCGGGGTCGGGAGGACCAAACTGCAGCCTATGAAAACCAGGCAGAGAGGACCTGCAGGAAGGAGGGAGGAGGACAGTAGCAGTACATTTGTGTGTGTGTGTGCTAGGCCAATGTAGCAGAGCCTGGTCTCCAATCATCTTGGAACTCCTTGCCATTGGACCAAGACCTTGCTCTGTCAAGCCTGTGTGGTAGTGCAATGGCCACCCCACATTAAAGGAATTCACGCACAGGCATCTTCCACCCTTTAAAATGAAGTTCGGGACCTGGAATGTCAGGATCATCATGGACAACCCCAACAGCGACAGACCAGCACGCCGTACTGCTATCATTGCCCGGGAGCTCAGATGTTTCGACATTGACATCGCCGCCCTAAGTGAGACCCGGTGGGCATGGGAAGGCCAGCTCAATGAGCAAGGCGGTTGTTACACCTTCTTCTGGAAAGGCCAACCAGAAGAAGAACGCCGCCCCCATGGGGTAGGCTTTGCCATAAAAAATTATGTGGAGATGCCGGTGTTGGACTGGGGTGGACAAATGTAAGAAGTCACACAACACCAGGTTATAGTCCAACAGTTTTATTTGAAATCACAAGCTTTCGGAGCGCTGCTCCTTCAAGAGGTGAAGTGGAGAGATGCATAAAGACACAGCTAATATAGTCAGAGAATAATGCCAGATGATTACAGGTAATCTTCCTAACTGCCATTTATCTCACCTCGGCAGAGAGATAATCACAGCAATCAAAGGTGTGAATGGTGTCCAAACAGGTTAGTCAGGAAAACATTACATCAAAGAACAATGAGGTGTGGTCACAAGGGGTCAAATGCTGCAGATGCTGGGGTCTGTATGAAAAACAAAAAACAGACAAAAAAACATTTTTTTTTGCTGGAAATCACAGCAGGTCCGACCGCATCTGTGTAGAGAGAACAAGCCAACGACGACTCGAGTCTGGATGACCCTACATCAGGTGGGGTTACATGTAGCGTGACATGAACCCAAGATCCCGGTTGAGGCCGTCCTCATGAGTGTGGAACTTGGCTATCAGTTTCTGCTCTATGATTTTGCGTTGTCGTGTGTCTCGAAGGCCGCCGTGGAGAATGCTTACCCGAAGATCGGAGGCTGAATGTCCTTGAATGCTGAAGTGTTCCCCGACTGGGAGGGAACACTCCTGCCTGGCGATTGTTGCACGGTGTCCGTTCATCCGTTGTCGCAGTGTCTGCATGGTCTTGCCGATGTACCATGTTCCGGGGCATCCTTTCCTGCAACGTATGAGGTAGACAACATTGTCCGAGTCACATGAGTATGTACCATATACCTGGTGGGTGGTGTAGAATTTGCAAAATTAATATTGTACTATAAGGGTCCTCTGGCAGAAGAGGCCTTGATTTTAAAAGGACTGTTTTAAAAGAAGCCCAGAAAAGGGACACACAAAATGGCCACCAGACACCGTGACTGACTTATTGAACACTTTAAAATGGTTCCTGCAGCCCATAGACAGCCTTTGTGGATTCAACCCACAGTAAGTTCTGGAAGCCGTTTCTGAGAAAACAAAACCAGACTTTAACACATATATATAGATTGGATGCAGATCCAGTCAGATCGGCCTGTAGATAAAGGCCATCTAGATGTTTACCCAGACAAAGGGGAACAGTTCGATATTCATAAAGAACGAATCAAGGACCCGTTAAAGACATCAAGAAAACATGAAAACATTACCAGGTCATTCCAAACCAGAGATGGCCATCACTGGACATCCCGAAAGCAGTTTAATATAATAACTATCCTGCTGTGCCATAAGCCCGCCAAAAGTTTAACAAAGACCAACCTTGATTTGGCGGGAGATAAAGGCTTCTTTTGAGAAGTATAATTGGAGACACCTGGGGCAGCAAAAAAAATAGCCATCGTGGCGATTGAAGAAGAAGAAGATGGTTCGAGTTGACATCCCGCCCCGGAGTAATCATCAGGAGATCGTCGACAAACCCCGGGCCGTTTGATGAGACAAAACTACAGAAGAAACCTATATGAAAGCCGGCTAGAGCCTTCCAACTGTGGTCAAGCAGATGGTCTCTTCCCCCACACCAACATCCAGGCCCGCTGAGATCCAGCCTGTCCGTGATCTTCACCTCGAGGAAGAGAAGGCGTGTCGCAGCTCGCAGCCCGCAGTGCTGACCACGAGGAGACAGGACGCCTGAAAGGATCAAAATGCAGACCTGTTTCAAAACCTTGCAATTCCTAGTTGGATTGGTGAGCATGTTTCTGGCCTTCATAATCGGATCTAGATAGGTTAAAGGGGGTGGTCATTTTGGGTATAATTAACATGAGTTGTTGTCCCTCGATGTTCCGTGTGTTTCCCCATTTCATGATGATTGTTGTAAGGTATAATATGCCTGTATCTATTTTAGCTAGTATTGTATTGTTATGATTTGTTTTTCCCTCCCATGTATCCCCTCATTTGCTTGCATTTGACTTGTTTTTCCTTATGCAATAAAATTTCATTTCGAAAGCTGAGTAAGACCAGGAAGAACTCCACGGTCGAGTGGGAGAGACTGGGTAACAATACCCATCGGACTATTACGGGGAATTCTACAACACACCACATGAAGTCTTGGACAGGGTAGGGAGACAAAGAAGGGGTACCGTAAATGATATTTTCACAGCTTTTAACACAGGGTCTTCCGTCATCAACACTCTGGATGACGTGGAACTGCAGATCCAGATCAATGGTTTGAAAACACAGTTAAGAAAGATACTAACTGATGAGAATAAGGTAGTGGGTTCTGAGTTACATGAGGACCAGGCCATGACACTACACTTAAAAGAAATTATTGCTGAGCTGGAGAAACACGCCAAAACTGTAAATGCTCTCATCAGGGAGGATCGGAATGCGTCCGATCAGACTGCGCAGAACGAAGCTTGCGTGCTGTACGGGGCGTGGTTACTGGGCGAGGGCCGCAGTAATCTGGAGGATCTAAAACAAGGTTTAGTTCCCTCCTGGATCAGCAACAAACACCTCGCAGCCCTCCAACCTTTTGAAAATGCATTAAGTCTGTGCCAGCTCAGACTAGCTTCAGAAGCCTACCCAGTCCCAGTGGACTGTGGATGGTCTAATCACACCATTATGGGTATAGTGGTAAGGATGCCGGTGATGGGAAAGACAGCTAAACCCACCCCGGTATACAGGGTGGAGAACATTGGAGTCATTCAAGGGGGTGCACACATTCACTACACAGCGGTCCCACTGTACGTCATTCGATGGGAGCATGCAATGACAGGTACCGACCTCTCGGGGCGCCGGAGCCGGGGAGCACACATCATCCTGTGTCCCCAGCATTTGAATGCCTATTCAAAACCACAGTGCGGGTTCAGAACTGCTGCGCGAAGCCTATAAATTGCACCATGGAGGCAATGGCACAAGACCATGTGCCCCCGCAGGTGGCATATATAGGAGGTGGGACATACTGTGTTACCACTGCAGCGCCCCACTACCAACATGGACAGCATGGCTGGTGAGTGACAGCAATTTCTGCTTCAAACCCAAGGCAGAAGTTCAAGTGGCCCAAGTGCGAATTCCCCATTCCTGAACCTTCCACTGTCCACATCACTGTTGAAGAGAATTTCACCGATCTGCAATGATTCGTTGCACATTTTGGATATATCATTTCCCCTCTCCCTGAACACCTCACCAAGATACTAAAAGCCGTTGTTGTTTCACAGAAACATCTTTACACACTGGAGCAGAAGACTTTAGAGATAGGGGCAAGCATACTGGATATAGTGACCCCACCATGGTAGGGCCTGTTCACTAATATAAAAGTCCCTTCTTGGATTAGGATAGCCCCTCGCATTATTGTAGTGTGTCAGGTTTTTATTGTGGTTTATTTACTGTTTGTACACTGTAAATGGGTCAGACATTCGCAGAAGTATGAGAACAGAGGAGAATGGAGAGAGCATTATGTACGGGTAGAAGAAGAGACACCCGTTTAGATTTTTGCTGCTATGTATAATGTTAAAGTCTCCCTCCCTCCTCTATGTTTATGTTTGTTCATGAGTATTCTTTCTGTGTATTTTATTTTTATTATTGAAGTTTATTAAGCGAGTTGGCATTAATAAAGATAATATATATGGACCAGGTGGTGAAGGGGTATTAGGCACCCCCTCCACACCTGGAAATGAATGTGTCAGATTTGAAATCCAATGTATTGCCATCTATAGATGCTCGATGTAAACTGTAGGTTTTCTGAAATGGGAAATACATGTGGCGTGGGGTCATAGATAGTAATTACAGGGGATGGTTTAATTATGGAAAGTCAGAAAATTTTGCCCACCCAGAATTATGATACTTCAAGCAAGTTATAGTATCATCAGGGGGGACTGTAGAACTCACAAAATTAATATTGTACTATAAGGGTCCTCTGGCAGAAGAGGCCTTGATTTTAAAAGGACTGTTTTAAAAGAAGCCCAGAAAAGGGTCACACAAAATGGCCACCAGACCCCGTGACTGACTTATTGAACACTTTAAAATGGTTCCTGCTGTCCCCAGACAGCCTTTGTGGATTCAACCCACAGTAAGTTCTGGAAGCCGTTTCTGAGAAAACAAAACCAGACTTTAACACATACATATAGATTGGATGCAGATCCAGTCAGATCGGCCTGTAGATAAAGGCCATCTAGATGTTTTCCCAGACAAAGGGGAACAGTTCCATATTCATAAAGAACGCATCAAGGACCCATTAAAGACATCAAGAAAACATTAAAACAATACCAGGTCATTCCAAACCAGAGATGGCCATCACCGGCCATCCCGAAAGCAGTTTAAATATAATAACTATCCCGCGGTGCCATAAGCCCGCCAAAAGTTTAACAAAGACCAACCTTGGTTTGGCGGGAGATAAAGGCTTCTCTTGAGAAGTATAATTGGAGACACCCGGGGCAGTGAAAAAATAGCCATCGTGGCGATTGAAGAAGAAGAAGACGGTTCGAGTCGACATGTCGCCCCGGAGTAATCATCGGGAAACTGACGACAAACCCCGGGCCGTTTTGATGAGACAAAACTACAGAAGAAACCTATATGAAAGCCGGCTAGAGGCTTCCAACCGTGGTCAAGCAGATGGTCTCTTCCCCCACACCGACATCCAGGCCCGCTGAGATCCAGCCTGTCCGTGACCTTCACCTCGAGGGAGAGAAGGCGTGTCGCAGCTCGCAGCCCGCAGCGCTGACCACGAGGAGACAGGACGCCTGAAAGGATCAAAACGCAGGCCTGTTTCAAAACCTTGCAATTCCTAGGTGGATTGGTGAGCATGTTTCTGGCCCTTCATAATCGGATCTGGATAGATTAAAGGGGGTAGTTATTTTAGGTATAATTAACATGAGTTGTTGTCCCTCGATGTTCCGTGTGTTTCCCCATTTCATGATGACTGTTGTAAGGTATAATATGCCTGTATCTATTTTAGCTAGTACTGTATTGTTATGATTTGTTTTTCCCTTCCATGTATCCCCTCATTTGCATGCATTTGATTTGTTTTTCCTTATGCAATAAAATTTCATTTCGATTCATTAAACTTGGTCTATAAGAGTCTTCTCTGCATTGTAGTTCCTGCACCTAAGTCCAGAGTCTAGAACCTAAGGGGCGAGTGGGTCGAACCACTCAAGGTTTTACTGTGCAAGAAAGAGAGAGAGGCCTCTGGTGAGAGAAACCTCTGTGATCTCAGAGAGAAAACCCCTTACAGTGGTGTCCTCATGTGTGATGATGGTATCTGTGTTGATGATCTGGCATGTCTTGCAGAGGTTGCCGTGGTAGGGTTGTGTGGTGTCGTGGTCGCTGTTCTCCTGAAAGCTGGGTAATTTGCTGCGAACGATGGTCTGTTTGAGGTTAGGTGGCTGTTTGAAGGTGAGTAGTGGAGGCGTGGGGATGGCCTTAGCGAGGTGTTCATCATCATCGATGACATGTTGAAGGCTGAGAAGAACATGGCATAGTTTCTCCGCTCCGGGGAAGTACTGTTGGTTGTGTCCCGTGTTTGTCTTCTGAGGAGGTCTATGTGATATTTTGCTGTGTCCCATCAGAACTGTCGATCGATGAGTCGAGCGTCATATCCTGTTCTTACGAGGGCGTCTTTCAGCGTCTGTAGGTGTCCATCGTGTTCCTCCTCGTCTGAGCAGATCCTTTGTATTCGCAGGGCTTGTCCATAGGGGATGGCTTCTTTAACGTGGTTAGGGTGGAAGCTGGAGAAGTGGATCATCCTGAGGTTGTCCGTGGGCTTGCGGTAGAGTGAAGTGCTGAGGTGTCCGTCTTTGATGGAGATTCGTGTGTCCAAGAATGAAACCGATTCTGAGGAGTAGTCCATGGTGAGTTTGATGGTGGGATGGAACTTGTTGATGTTATCGTGTAGTCTTTTCAGTGATTCTTCGCCATGGGTCCATAGGAAGAAAATGTCGTCGATGTATCTGGTGTATAGCATTGGTTGGAGATCCTGTGCAGTAAAGAAGTCTTGCTCAAACTTGTGCATGAAGATGTTGGCGTATTGTGGTGCGAATTTGGTCCCCATGGCTGTTCCATATGTTTGGGTAAAGAACTAGTTGTCGCAGGTGAAGACATTGTGGTCAAGGATGAAGCGGATGAGTTGTAGGATGGCGTCTGAAGATTGGCTGTTGTTGGTGTTGAGTACTGAGGCTGTTGCAGCGATGCCGTCATCATGGGGGATACTGGTGTAGAGTGCCGAGACGTCCATCGTGGCGAGGACTGTTCCTGGTTCAACTGGTCCGTGGGTGCTGAGTTTCTGTAAGAAGTCTGTAGTGTCGCAACAGAAGCTGGGGGTTCCCTGTACGATGGGTTTCAGGATGCCCTCGACGTATCCAGAGAGGTTCTCACACAGTGTTTCATTGCCTGATATGATAGGATGTCCGGGTGTGTTGGCTTTGTGTATCTTTGGGAGGCAGTAGAAGTCTCCCACACGGGGAGTACATGGGATGAGAGTGCGTAGAGGATGCTTTCAAGGTCTGGATCGAAGGTCTTGATCAGTCTGTTGAATTGGCGGGTGTGTTCTTTGGTCGGATCTGCGGGTAACTGTCTGAAGTGTTCCTGGTTGTCCAGTTGTCGGCATGCTTCTTTGCAATAGTCCGTTCTGTTCTGTATGGCGATGGCTCCTCCTTTGTCTGCTGGTTTGATGAAGATGTTGCGGTTGGTCTTGAGAGCATGGATGGCATTGCGTTGTGCTCGGGTGACATTCTGGACTGTCTTGTGAGTGCGGCTGATGAATCTGGCGTTGATGCATCTCCTGACAGCTTGAGCATACATGTCAAGCTTAGGGCAGCGACCCTCCAGAGGGGTCCAATTTGATTCTTTCTTCTTCGGTTGCTGCACTGCGGATCCATCTGTCTGCTGTTCCGGATCATTAGTTGTCTCATTGGGTTCGCTGCTGACATCTTGGGATTTGTGGAAGAATTCCCGGAGTCTCATTCTCCTGATGAATTCCTCTGTGTCTGCCGCAAGACCGATGGGGTCCATTTTGGTGGTGGGGCGGAAATTGAGCCGTCGGCTGAGAACTTCAATTTCGTCTGGTTGAAGGGTGTGGTCGGACAAGTTGATGATGGACTTCCCTGTGGTTTCAACCGCGGTACCGGGGGAGGCTTGGTTGCTGCTGGTGGTGATGCCGAGTTTCTCAAGCTTCCTGTTCTTGGTGTGCATGTAGGCAGTTTAGTTCCGTTGCCTCGTCTGTTTGGCGGTGTCTCGTAGCTGGTCTGCTGTGTCCTGAGCACAGGCTGAGAACATGGACTCTATCTCGGTTTCGAGGTTGCGGCGTCTGCTGTAGAGCTGGTGTACGAGATGGTTGAGGAGTGTGCGAGAGGTACAACGGCAGATTCTCTCAGCGTAGTCTGTGTTGTAGGTCGACTTGAGTGGGTTTGTGATCTGTAGTCCTTTCGGGATCTTGTCTGCTTTATTGCATTTCTGTAGAAACTTGATGTCTGTGTCGATATGCACGATCTTCCTGGAGATTGTCTCCACTTTGAGCCGACAGTTTGTGGTGTCGATAGTAGCCATGGTGTGGAGATGCCGGTGTTGGACTGGGGTGGACAAATGTAAGAAGTCACACAACACCAGGTTATAGTCCAACAGTTTTATTTGAAATCACAAGCTTTCGGAGCACTGCTCCTTCGTCAGGTGAAGTGGAGAGATGCATAAAGACACAGCTTATATAGTCAGAGAATAATGCCAGATGATTACAGGTAATCTTTCTGTGGTAAACCACTGTTGTTGTTGTTGTTGTTGTTGTTGTTGTTACACACTGTTGTACCTATGCATGCCTCAACATGTCTCGGCTGGCTCCACCCACACAGGCCCAGGTATAAAGGTGATTGACCTGCAGCCCCCTGCCTTCTTGGAACCCAGTCAACCACGAGAGGCATGCTCTGTTCTTTGCTAATAAAAGCCTTTAGTTACTCTCTTAACTCTCAGTCTTTTATGAGTAATTGATAGCGCATCAATTTTATTAGCAAAAACAAAATGTCGACATTTGCTGAACAGCAGGCTGCTGCACCAAACGCTGAACAGCAGGCTGCTGCACCAAACGCTGAGCAACAGGAGCTGCTGCGAGCCCTCAGACCAACATGCCTGGACCTAGACCCCCAAGAAGCGGGTTCGGCTACCAAATTCGCGCATTGGCTGCGTTGCTTCGAGGCCTACCTGCAAGCCTCAACTGTGACCCTGGACGAAAACAAGTTGGAAATCCTGGCCTCAAAGGTGAGCCACCAAGTTTATACAATAATCCAGGACGCGACGACCTACGCGGCGGCTATCGGTCTGCTAAAAGGGCAATACGCACGCCCGGTAAATACGGTCTATGCCCGGCACCTCTTAAGATCCCGCAGACAGCAGCCCGGGGAATCGGTGGAGGCCTTCCTACGGGCACTACGGATACTCGGCCGAGACTGCGATTGCAAAGAAGCATCAGCCGCAGCACACACGGAGGGACTGATCTAAGATGCTTTCGTTGCGGGTCTAAGGTCCGACTACTCCCGGCAGAGACTGTTGGAAAAGGGAGAAATGGACCTGAGAAAGGCAGTGTCCCTCGCGCTCTCGCTCGACGCGGCCCACAGGAATATGGACGCCTTCTCCCCTAACCGCTCCGCAACATGGACGCCACAACCTTGGGTCATGGGACCGCCACCTTCAACTGCTGCTGCGATGTCCAAGGCACAGAAATGTTATTTTTGTGGCCAGGCAAAACACCCCAGAGCACGCTGCCCGGCGAGAAACGCTACCTGCTCCGGCTGCGGGAAGAAAGGACACTATGTCAGCGCCTGCAAAGGTAAAACCGCTAACGCCAGCAGCGCCGCGTGCGAACCGTGGGGGCAACCATTTCGTCCGCCATCTCGGACGTCTCCAACTTCAACCACGGGGGACCCGGACTCAACCACCGCCTCATCTGACGACCACATCGACTCGCTCGACCATACGCTGGCCTCCGTGACGCTGGACCAATCTCTCCCTCATCAACTGCCCAGGTCCATGATGGACATTAAGGTAAACGGCCGCGCCACTACCTGCCTTTTCGACAGTGGGAGCACGGAAAGCTTTATCCACCCCGACACGGTGCGCAGTTACTCTCTCCCGGTCCTGCCGACGCGACATCGGATCTCTTTGGCTTCCAAAGCCCAGTCAGCGGACGTCGGTGGCTACTGTGCAGTGACCCTTTCAGTAAGGGGCACAGAATAAAAAAAATTTAAACTCCTGGTCCTGCCCCATCTTTGCGCTGCTGTTCTACTGGGGTTGGATTTTCAGTGCAACCTTAAGAGTGTCACATTAGCGTACGACGGACCCCTCCCCCCCACTCACAGTCTGCAGCCAGCAGCTTTTAAATCGCCCGCCGCGCACCATTTGCAGCCTCTCCACCCTTAAAGTCCCCCCCCGCTCCTTGTTCGCTAACCTCACCCGCGACTGTAAGCCCATCGCTACCAAAAGTAGGCGTTACAGTGCCGGTTGATCTGAAATCGGCATACCACCAGCTCCCCATCAGGGCTGAGGACCGCCAGTACACAGCTTTTGAAGCTGACGGTCGTCTCTACCACTTCCTCAGAGTTCCCTTCGGCGTCACCAACGGGGTTTCAGTCTTCCAACGGGAGATGGACCGGATGGTCGACCAGAACGCGCTCCAGGCCACTTTCCCCTATCTAGACAACGTCACCATCTGCGGCCGCGATCAGCAGGACCATGATGTTAATCTAGAGAAATTCCTCCGTACGGCCCAGCGGCTGAACCTAACATACAACAAGGACAAATGTATGTTTCGTACCAAGCGCCTTGCCATTCTTGGCTGTGTAGTGGAGAACGGAGTCATCGGCCCCGACCCCGACAGGATGCGCCCCCTTATGGAGCTCCCCCTCCCCCACTGCCAAAAAGCACTGAAGAGATGCCTAGGGTTGTTCTCGTATTATGCTCAGTGGGTGCCCAACTATGCGGACAAAGCCAGACCCCTCATCAAGTCCACCTCCTTCCCCCTGACAGCAGAGGCCTGTGCAGCCTTCACTCTCATAAAAGGAGATATTGCGAAGGCCACAATGCACGCAGTGGATGAGTCCATCCCTTTCCAAGTGGAGAGCGACGCATCCGACTTTGCCCTAGCTGCAACCCTTAACCAGGCGGGGAGACCCGTGGCCTTTTTCTCAAGGACCCTCCAGGGCCCCGAGATTCAATACTCCTCTGTCGAAAAGGAGGCCCAGGCCATTGTGGAAGCTGTGCGACATTGGAGGCATTACCTGGCCGGAAAACGATCTTCAAGTGGATACTACAAGCAAGTTGGAAGTATCCAAAGGTGGGAATGTAGGGGTTCACAAAATCCCCTCAGTCCCCGAAGATCGGGAAATATTAATCCACATCGTGGACGAAGACTTTGCGTGATTGAAATTGCCTCTGGGTTGGACAATGTTTTAAAACATGCCCAGAACGGCAAAAGGCTGCATTGAGCTAGGCAGCACTTGGGCAACACCGGAATCAAAGAACTTTGTAAAAGAAATTTAGCACACTTTGAGACAGTACATTTTATTAAAAATTGCACTCTTGAGGTTGGTAAATTGCCCAGGGGTAAAATGGCCGTTGGAATGTGTGGCCAAGGACAAAGGAAGCAGCTTTTGTGTCTGTGAAGCAGTGGCAGCCAAATTTTGTCAATCAAAAGGGGAAATTTCCCCTCCCTCCAGAGACAATCGATGTTTATTTAGAAGGATGTTGACACAAAGGATTATCCACTTAGGCTGCGGTTTTGATTGACCACAAGAGAATCGGTTTCTGTTTACATAGTAATCCAACTCCATTCAAACCCCATCACACACAATGAAACACACCTAAACTACGGAAGAGACATTTTAGACTAAGAAAAGGAACAGTTTAAGAATGAATGGGTTTGAATCACCCATTACTCGACAATGGGGCAGTTGTATCCCTTTTGTTAGCCCAGAAAACTCCGGATGTGGGTGGGAACATTTCAGCCCCAGAATGAAGACACATTCAAACCACTCCAAGCTTTATTTGAAACCCATTCCAGACAATAGGGCAGTTGGATCCCTTTTGTTTTAACCAGATGAACTTGGATTTGGGCGGGAACATCTCGGCCCCAAAATTGGGGTATATAAAGATAGCTTCTGAGAAGCATCTCTCTCTCTCTGGCCTGCCTGCATGTGCCTTTCTCTACAGTGTGGGAGTCTGTCTGAAGAAGTTAAAACACCAGCAGTTTACTTTAAAAACACTGGGGTGTTTCTTTACATCAGGACAGTGAAGATCTCATGGGGCACGGAGCTGGCATTATAGTGGTGAGCATGTATTTTTCTGACCTTCCACAAGGCAACTTAGGATAGGCATAGGGGTGGGGAGTAAAGTGGGATTTCATTAAAATAGTGATTTTAGTCGTTTACCCTTGTTATGCCTGTTTTTCCTCCCCTATCTAAGCAATTTTACCGTGATTACATTGATTGTGTGGTGTAGTTTATTTAGTTAATAAAGTTTGACTTTCTTACATCCAGATCATTTGTCCATTTTTAATATATCATTAATTATATGTTCCTCCAGTCAGAACTGGAAAGGTGGGTTTCGCGATTCGAAACCGCTGATTGGTATTGGCCTCAGTCTGTGAAACAAAAGGCTGCCTGACCAGGTAAATTATTGTAAACCAGGTAAAGGATGCCCCCCTACACATGGAGCAAGTGTAATACAGTAATCATGGGGGATTTTAATTTTCATATTGAGTAGGCAAACCAAATTTGCAGTAATAGTGCAGAGAGCAAGTTCATGGCATGAATTCAAGATAGTTTTCTGTATCAGTCTGTCGAGGAACCAACTCGGGAACAGGTTATTTTACATCTAGTATTGTGCAATGAGACAGGGTTAATTAATAACTTTGTAGTAAAGGAAGGTGATCACAATATGATAGAATTTTGCATTCATTTTTAGAGTGAATTAGTTAAGTACAAAACTAGGGTCTTAAATCTGAACAAAGCAAACTGCGTAGGTATGAGGGGCGAGTTAGCTAAGGTAGATTGGGAAACTAGATTAAAAGATATGGGCCTAGAAATTCAGTATAGCCACTTTTGGGGCGGTAAGGTCGGGCAGGCGCTAAATTTAGCGCCCACCGGAAAGTGGAGGCCACTTCGCCGATATTCAGTAGCTTTGGCCAAGGAGTTTGGGCGAGCGCTGAAACTGGCGTTGCACTCCTATCTTTAGGCGCTAAGCCGGCGGTGCAGACTGATAACGCCGAGGCCGGGCGCAGCGCAGGTGCGGTCATGTTTTGATTGACAGCAGACACCCTGACGCCGGCCAGCTCTTAAAGGGGGAAGGGTCGACTTTGTCTGCTGCCACGCCCTGGATAGTGGAGCCCTGCAGCTAGGCCTGAACACTGCTGGTGGACCCAAATAGCGCCTGAAGCCATGCAGAAGGCCCGGGAACGAGCGCAGCGCTTCTCAGAGCATGCTTTGAGGGTGCTGCTTAGGGGTTTGGAAAAGAAAAGAGAGATCTTGTGCCCGGACAGTGGCAAGAAGGCTCCCAGGAGGCAGTACAGGAGAGCCTGGAGGGAAATCGCCCAGAGGGTCTCAGCCAATAGCGATGTCCCCAGGACTGGTGACCAATGCCGCAAGAAGTACAACGACCTCACTCGGTTGGTCAGGGTGAGTACCCTTTCCAGTGTCCTCCTCATCCTTGCATGTGTACCTCACATTATGGGCAAAGGGACCTCAAAGGCCTAATGGCCAGCCCTCCTCCCGCAGCTATGGCACTGGCATGATCATCAATAGCACTTTCTGCACTTTACACACTGGCCAAGCTATTCGACCATGGGAGGCAGTGCACACAACAACAGGGCACCACACTGGCCAAGCTATTCGACCATGGGAGGCAGTGCACACAACAACAGGGCACCACACTGTACTTAGAGGCCGTCCTTTCTCTTGCAGGCCAAGCTGGCGCAGAATCTGAAGAGCCGGACTGTCACCGGGGGAGGCCGTGTCCAGTTCCAGGAGCTCAGTGACCTGGAGGAGCGCGTGGCTCGACTCATGCGTGCCCAGGTGGTTGGCCCCGTAGCTATTGGAGATGCCGACCCTGTGCTGGGCCCCAATGGTAAGGACATGACCGTTTGCACCTCTCTCGTTCCCCTTGCGCTTCAGATCTACATCCTTTGCCACTGTCCCACCAATGCGCATAATGCCACCACTCATGCCTCCCTCGCTGATGCCCTGTCCTCACTCTAATGCTACTCTCGTGCCTTCCTGCTTTCAGCTGGTGAGGAGGAGGTCCCTGAAGCTGAGAGTGCCAGTCCCTCGGAAGAGGAGGACGACGAGGACCAAGAGGAAGGAGGCACATCGGGGGAACCCTCATCCACGCCAGGGGATGGCAATGGAGGGGAGACGTCTTGCCTGGAGGAGAGCCAGGGGGAATTGTTGCAGGGGGGTGTAGCTCCTGGGCCCAGTGGCGTCCAGGCACGCGGGAAGGGTCGGCCAGCACGGCGGCCTTCTCCCCAGAGGGGGGAAGTGTTGCAGGGGAGGGCAGTTGCTGGGCCCAGTGGCGTCCAGGCACGCGGGAAGGTTCGGGCAGCTCAGCGGCCTTCTCCCCAGAGGGAGAGTCCGGCCTCCAGTCCGGAGACGGTCCTCGCCCAGGAGGTGCGCCTCCTTGATGAAATGTCCGCGGACTCGGAGCGGCGCCACACCGAGTTCATGGGGGTTGTGGGACAGTTGCCTCAGGCCATTGAGTCCCTGGCTCATAGTGTGGCCGATTTCGGGGACTCACAGGCCAGGGGTGTCGACCAACTCGCGGCAGCACAGGACGCGAGTCGAGAGTTCCTGAGTGGTGCCGTGCAGACACTGGCTGGTCTGATGCGGGCACAGACCAGGGCAGTTCGGGCACTCACTTCTGCCACACTCGCTGTGTCACCGAGGCATCGCCAGGGCACCCGCCCCCCTGCTGCAGCACAGCGGTCTGGCCTTCACCAGATTGCTGCGCTTGCTGCAGTGCCAGCCCGGCCGAGTGCCAGTGTCTCTGGCGACCAGCGAGCGCCTGGCATCAGCCAGCTTGCCCCCATTGCTGCAACCGCCACTGCCACTCCCCCAGCCAAGCTGCGATGAGCTGCTGCAGAGACTGATGCTGCCCAGCCACAGCTGCAGCAGTCAGCAGCCGGCCCCTCCAGGGCCGGACCTCGTCTAGGCCGACCCCCAAGGGCATCTGCCGTCACGCATTGTGCCCCTCAGGAGCCTTTCCCCAGCCTTGCAACACCCACAGGGCCCAGGTTGAGGCGGAGCAACAGGTCGGGCAGGGGCCGGAGAAGCCTGCACAAGGACTCGCCCTCTCGGCACACCAAGTAGAGTGTGTTGCCAACTGTTTTTTTATATGGGGGTGTTTGTGTTCTGTATAGGGGGGGCTTATTTTGGTAAGGCCGAAGATGAAGGCAACTGTTTTTTTATATGGGGGTGTTTGTGTTCTGTATGGGGGGGTTTGTCCTGGTTAGGCCGAGGATGAAGGCCAATTGGATGGACAAGTTTTGTTATTCCTCCCCAGGTTCTGGGAGTGAGATATGTTTTTGACTGTTTTTTGGGGGTCTTGTCTGTTTTTCTGTTTCATGTGGGAAGGGCCCTGAGTTTGTTAAATAAAGCTTTTTATTTATTCAGCTTGTCCAGGTGTCATGTTTCAAGTGGTTGTTGCGTTAACCGGCTGAGGGCTTGCGGAGCGGCTGCATTCAGGTGCGTTCATTGCCACAAGCCATTCCCTGACAGGGGGCCTAGAAGTGTCATTCAATAAGCCGCCGGCGGACGGCCCTTGGACCTTGTGGCTCCCTCCTGGGCTGGTAATCCTCCTCCTCCTCCTCCTCCTCCTCGTGGTCCTCCTGCTCGTCCTCCTGAGGTGGTGGTCCAACGTGAGGTGGCAGTGCCTGAGTCCTGCGGATAGCCAGGTTGTGCAGCATGCAGCAAACGACGACGAACTGGGAGACTCTATCCGGCGAATACTGTAGAGATCCGCCGGAACGATCCAGGCAGCGGAACCGTTGCTTGAGGACGCCAATCGTTTGCTCTATGATGTTCCTTGTGGCTTGATGGCTTTCGTTGTATGCCTCCTCAGCAGGGGTCCTGGGCGCGTGGAGCGGGGTCATGAGCCATGTACACAAAGGGTAGCCCTTGTCCCCAATAAGCCATCCCCTTGGTGGAGGGTGTGCCTCGAACATGTCAGCCACAGTAGTCTGGCGCACGATAAATGCATCGTGGCTGCTTCCTGGAAAGCGGGCATTGACAGCTAGGATGCGCTGCCTGTGGTCACACACCAGCTGTACATTGAGGGAATGGTAGGCCTTCCGGTTGCGGTAATCCTCGGCATTGTCGATAGGTGCCCGCATAGCCACATGCGTGCAGTCAATGGCGCCCTGCACCATGGGGAAGTCGGCGATCCTGGCAAAACCGACTGCACGCTGCTCCTGCCTCTCTAGGGTCATGGGGAAGGAGATGAATTGGTGTCTCCTTGCGAAAGGGCATCGGTGACCTGCCGGATGCAGCGATGCACGGCGAACTGGGAGATGTTCGCTATGTCCCCAGCAGCGGCTTGGAAGGAGCCGCTTGCATAAAAGTTCAGAGCCACCGTGACCTTCACTTCCACCGACAGAGACGTCCTGCACATCAGCTGTGGACGCAGATCTCTGTGAAGCAGCTGGCAGATCTCTGCAACCACCTCCCTTCTGAAGCGCAGCCTCTTAACACAATGCGCGGCAGTCATGGTGAGATAGGACACCTGCTGCCGGTATTCCCTGAGTGGGTAAGGCCTACGTTGCCGACGCCTGATGGCCCCTCTGTGTCTAGGCATGGCTGGCCCTCTCACACAGCGTCTGCGAGCCCTTTGCACATAATGCTGGAACTGAGGGTTGGAACCCCATGCAGCCCCCATAATAAACTTGCAAACAGTGAAATCACAATGAGTCAAATTTCCAAGCTCTGGCCAGAAGCCAAAAATACCTCTCCTATGTTGTCCCAAATCAGTAAGGTCTGTTCCTTGGTCTCTGTCCAGAAATCCAAAGCACTAAAGTCATTGCAGCAAAATGGCTGGCCTTTATAGTTCAGTCTAAGTGCCCTTTAATTATCGCTCCCCGAGGCCCGCAGGGCCTCTGCTGCGTTCCACTTCACAGTTCTTAACAGCGCCACGCCCACATTGGGCGGGCGCCACTGAATTTCCGGTTTGGGGCGCACAAACAGCGTTGCACGACGAAATGATGTCATAAGCTGCGCGCGCAGCTGAGCGGGCGCAAACACTTTGCGCCGGCGCTAAATGTCAACTGAAGTTGGGCGTAGGCGCAGATCGGCCTGCGCCCGGGCGCTAAGTGCCTAGCGCTCGAAATCTACCCCTCTTATGGCGCTAACGGCTGGCGAACGCAACTGAATTTCTAGGCCATGATGTTACATAAGTAATGGCAAACATTTAAAGAAACAATTAATAAATCACACGAATATACATTCCCTTAAGGAATTAAAAACCCCACGTGAAAATTGGTCCAACCATTGCTAACAAGTGAAGTTAAAGATAGTATTAGATTAAAGAGATTTATAATGTTGCCAAAAAGAATAGAAAGCCTGAGGATTGGGAGGATTTTATAATTCAGCAAAGGAGGTCCAAGAAATTGATAAAGAAAGATAAGAGAATATGAGAGTAAACTAGTAAAAGACATTTTAAAAAACAGATTGTAAAAGCTTCTATAGGTATGTAAAGGGAAGAAATTAGTGAAAGCAAAGGTGGGTCCCTTACAGGTAGAAACAGAAGAAATTATAATGGGGATTAAGGAAATGGCAGAGACATTAAACAAATACTTTGTATCTGTCTTCACAGAAGAAGACACAAAAACATTCTGTCAATAGTGGGAAACCAAGGGGGAAAAATTTAGTATCGCCCCGTTTGGGGTGCCATTATCGGCCGTGCAAAATGTTTAGCGCCTGGCGCTAATTATCACCTCCAACTGCAAGCTTGGCTTTTATTGCCCCTGGAGGTGATTGGAGCACTAAATCAGGTGCTACACACCTCTCTTAAGGCGCAAATTCCGAGGAACAAGGCGCTAACTCAGAGCGCGGGCGCAGCGCAGGTGCTGTCAGTTAGTATTGAACATAGACACACTGGCGCTGGCCAGTTCTTAAAGGGGAGGGTCAATCTTGCTCACCAGCCACACCCTGCTCATTGGAGCTTTGAATCTTGGCCTGGAGAGACCTGTGCCTAAATCTTCCAGCCAAGGACTATGGAGAGGGTGAGAGAACGAGCACAGTGATTCAGCGAGCGGGCCTTGGAGGCTCTGGTTGGCACGGTGGAGTGCAGAAGATCAATACTGTACCCAGAGAGTGGCAGGAGGCCTTTGTCACACAAGTCTAGAAGAGTGTGGAGGGAGGTGGCTCAGAGCGTCTCCTCCAGGAGCATGGTGCCCAGGACCCATACTCAATGTAGACAAAAGTTCAATGACCTCACTCAGGTCCTCAGGGTGAGTGGCTTTTTATCAATACCTCTCTATCCCTCCATTTCGACCTCACTCTATGGCCAGAGGGTCTTAAAACTCCAATGCCCAACACTCATCCAACTCCTATGGCCCTCTCATGAAACACACACGCACATTCCACACTTTGCATACAGTAAGTGCTAGTCACCTATAGGAGGCACATCAGGCAAGACCATGGCTGCATAGAATAAGGGCTATTCACCTATGGGAGGCACATCAGGCAAGATCATGGCTGCATAGAGAAAGGGCTATTCACCTATAGGAGGCACATCATGCACGACCATGGCTGTATATTTACTCAGACACCGTCCTTTTTCTTACAGGCCAATCTATCTCATAATAGGAGACAGCAGCAATGGATGGGTGGAGGGCGGCCTCAGCTGCAACCCCTCAGCGATCTTGAGGCGCGCATTCACAGAATTGTGACAAGCCGAGTGATCGGTCCCATCGCCCTGGAGAGGCTGACCCTGTTTGGGACAGCAATGGTAAGGTCATCACCTTTTTGTCCTCTCTCCTTCCACTTGTCCCTCACAACACCAGCCTTTGACACTTTAAATCCAACTTACTAAATTGCTGCACTCATTCCTCCCTTACTGCCTCCCTGCCCTCACGCTAAAGCCACTCTTGTACCTCCCTGCTTTCAGATGGTGGTTCTCCAGCTGAGGAGACAGGCCCTCAAGCTGCCAGTGGGAGTGAAGCTGCAGGCGAAGAGGAAGATGAAGCCGGAGCATCAGCGCCACACTCTCCCGAGGAAGCCCATGCCCACACTGGGAACTCGCCTTCCCTGGAGGGGAGCAGGGGGGAAGGGTCTGATGAGAGTGAAGCTCCAGGACCCAGTGGGCCGCAGCAATGCGATGGGGGTAGGGAAGTTCGGGGCCTTCTTCCTGGAGGGAGAGTATGCCAGCGAGTCCTGCTGCACTGGACGCAGAGGAGGGACGGCTCATCACTGAAATGAACACCCAGGTGGTGGATATGCACACTGAGCACATGGGTGCAGTGGGAAGGGTGCCCAAATGCATTGAAACACTGGCAAGGAGTGTGGAGCACTTCGCTGTAGCACAGGCAGATGCCACGCTAATGCTTAGTGCTGCAATTCAGTCACTGGCTGCCATGGCACCATCTCAGACTGCTCTCATGCAGACTCAGATTGAAGCCACACAAGCACTGACTGCTGCCATCCTCGCTGATTCGAATACATTTCCCCGGGGCTCTCACCGCGCCACAGCAGGCCAGCAATCTGTGCTCCAGCAGATTGCTCCGAATGCTGAAGTGCTGCCCCGTGGGACTGCCAGTGTGTCGGTCAAGCAGGGAGTTGCTGTCCTTTCTCAAGATGACAGCATTCCTGCTGCCACCACTGTCACTTCTTCATTGCACTTGCCACCGCCTGTAGGACAGACTGCTGCCGCCCATGCAGTGTTGGTGCAGTCTGCAGCTGGGCTCTCCAGGCCCAGAGCTGGTCGAGGCCGTCCTTCAAGTGCATCTGCAGTCTCAGGTTCTGACAATCAGCAGCCTTCCAGCAGCCTTGCTGCAGCCACTGGGGTCCCATTATGGAGGAGCAGTAGGGTGGGAAGGGGGAAAGTGCACAAGGGAAGGAGATCACCCTCGAAGGGCAAAAAGTAGGAGGTGTGACAAAATGTTTTTCAATTTTTTATTAAAGGCCGAGGTTCGTGGTCAAACTTTTGTTTAGTGTTTTGAACATTATCTCCAGGTTGTGAGAACCAGTTATGTTAATGACTGTTTTTTTGCGTTTCTTTCTATTAGTTTTTCATGAGGGAATGACACACACAGAGTTTGTAAAATAAATACGTTTTTGTATTCAAAATGTACACATTTGGCCTTTGGAATCATTGCTGCCTTGGCCGGCTTAGGGGTTGCAGGTTGATTTCATTCATGTTGTTCTCAATGGCAGAAGCCATTTCCTCAGCAGGGGCCTAGAAGCAGCTTGCTATCAGACGTTGATGGAGCAGGGGCCTAGAAGCAGCTTGCTATCAGACGTTGATGGACAGCCCTTCCAGTTTCAACATTGTGGGCCTTCCTCCCGCTTTCGTGCTGCTGATGATCATTCTCCTCCTCTTCCTCCTCCTCTTCCAAGGTGGCATTGGCTGGGTCCTGAGAATTGCCAGGTTATGCAGCATGCAGCACACAACTATGAAGAGGGAGACTCACTCAGGCAAGTACTGCAGGGCTCCTCCTGAGTGGTCCAGACAGCGGAACTGTTGCTTGAGCACGCCGATTGTGTGCTCAACGATGTTCCTGGTAGCAAGATGGTTCTCGTTGTACTGCAGCTCAGCAGGGGTGTTGGGGGTATGGAGCAGTGTCATCAGCCAGGTGCACAGTGGATATCCCTTGTCCCCGAGAAGCTGTAAGATTCGCAATTTTCAGCAAAAATCACGCAAGAAAACTGGATAAAATAAGACTGTTTATTGACCAAAGTAAGCTTGCACAGAAAAACCTTTGATAAAAGGGCATACAAAATGGCCGCCAGGCCCCGTGATCAGTTTATGAACCATTTTATTTCTGTTACTGCAAGCCAGACAGGCTTGTGGATTGAAGACAGTGAGCCCACGAAAGCCAGTCTCTGGGAACCGAAACTCAGAGCAACAGCATACATATTCAATGGATTATAAGTACAGGATGGGGCCCATCAAGATATGGGCGGACAATGTAAAAACACTTATACCCATTTATCGTACAAAGGAAAAACCGTTTAGCAGCCATCAAGGAAAATGTCCGGACCGATCAATATGCGAACCGAGCCACGGTGACAATGCAAAAGACATTGAAAGACATTATCGGCCAGGAAGGCCAGTTTAAGTTATCACCGGCTCCGTTACAAGACAAAGCGCCCCTGCAGAGATTTCTGCCCGCCAAAATTAATACAAAGACAGGACTATGATTTGGCGGGAGATAAGACTGTCCCAAAAGAGTATAACTATGGATTAAAAGTCCATCTAAAAAAACTTCGGACTCCGGGTTACTTGAACAACTTCTTCTTCGCTGCCACGGCTTCTTGTTGGGCGACTTCAGGCTTCCATTTCTTCAAGAACTTTCTTCTACGAGGAACGAACGAAGGGCGGACGGTGCCCGGATCGGCGCCTCTTCCACTTCGGCAGATCGATGAAAACGTTTTCGTTTTTTTTTTAAAGACGGACGGTTTCGGTAAAAGGACAACGTGGTCGGTGTTCAGCCAAACAAGGCTCGGCCACGACGAGAAGACGACGAGGGTGGCCCGGGTACTGGGGTCGGGAGATCATCGACGACCCAGGCCGACGGAGAAGAAACCCTCTGGAGAACCGGCGATCGATGCCACAAGATTCTCCCAAGTGCATAGCCTGCATCTGGGTCTGCTCCATGAACCCAAATTGACTTGGTGGATCTCAACCTTAACGAGCGCTCATCGAGGCTGGGTCTACCCCACCGCCTCGAGGGAGGAGAGAATATCGACTGCGCCAGAAGTTTCCAAATCCACGTGACGACGGAAAGCGGTGCCAAAAAGGCTGCGAACCCCCTTTCTCGCGATTTCGAGAGTGGTGAGCATGATCCCAAGTTCCCCAGGTCGAAACTTAGTTTAGGTATAGGGGAGGGAGTTAAGGGAAATCGTAATGTGTTTCCCCTTTTTCGATGTGCCGTGTGTTCCCCATTTCCATAGAGTCAAGTTCATAAATTTGTGCATGATTGTAGTAACTTTAATCTGTGCTTTTGACATGTATTTTGTAATGCTTCAAAGTGTTTAAAAATAAAAGCATCCATTTCGTGCTATTCAACCTGGTCTATTGAGTTCTTTCTCTGCACTACTGTTCTCTGCACCTAAGTCCAAGGTCTAGAACCATAGGGGGGGAGTGGGTCGAACCACTCAAGGGCAATTATTGCACGAAGCCTGGCAGGAGACCAGAAAGAGCAAGAGAAACCCCCTACAAAGCCAACCACTTGGGTGATGCAGTGCCTGGAAAAGTTCCGCCACAGTAGTCTGGTGCAGAATGAATGCATCGTGGCTGCTGCCAGGATAGCAGGCATTGACAGCGAGTATCAGCTGTCTGTGGTCACAGACCAACTGGACGTTTAAGGAGCGGAACCCCTTTCGGTTGTTGGAAATCCTTTGCATTCTCATGCGGTGCACGCAATGCCACATGCATGCAGTCAATGGCGCCCTGCACCATGGGGAAGCCCGCTATCCTCACAAAGCCCAATGTGCGTTCATGCTGTTTGGCCCAGGTCATGGGGAAAGAGCTGTACTGTTGTCTCCTTTTAGAGGGCATTTGTGACCTGATGGATGCTGCAATGGACCGCGAACTGGGAGATATTGGCGATGTCCCCAGTAGCTGCTTGAAAGGAGCCAGTGGCATAAAAGTTCAGAGCCACTGTGATCTTCCCTGCCACCGACAGAGACATCCTGGTCCTCTTTAGAGGCTGCAGATCTGGTTGCAGCAGATGGCAGAGCTCAGTGACCAACTCCTTGCTGAAGTGCAGCCTTCATAAACACTGCTCCTCAGACATATTAATGTAGGAGAATTGTTGGCGAAATACCCTGGGAGGGTAAGGTCTCCTGTACAGAGGCCTGTTGACCCTTCTCCGTCTGGCCATGATTGCCACTCTCTCTCTGCGACTCTGTGGTCTCCAATTCTGCAGGCGCAGGATGACGCCCCCAATCAGTGCAGCCCCCGAGTCTCTTGACAATCAAAGTAATGAAGGTCAAAAACCAAAGTACCTGCAAAGTGATGCTCAGTAGCCAAAACTACGTCACACAGCGTTGACTCTGCAGAAATCTCTCCTCCTCTCTCTCAGAATCTCTCTCTCTGTCAGAACGAGTGGTGCAGAAATGTCTACCACAGAAAAAGCCAGGAAGAGGCCGCCTTTAAATAGGGCCCCCCCCCCGCAACCCCACAGTGACTGGGAAGCGTTCCAATCTACCTGTCGTTGCTTGCGCCAGGCGGAAAGGAGGGGGGTGCCACTCAATATCCGTTCCGGGGTGTCACAAGTGCGCTGTACGCTCGAATGATGTCAAGATCTGCGTGTGCAGGAGTTTGGGGTGGTATTGTTTAACACCACCACAAAATGTCTGGTCAATTTCGCGAGAGGCGCAGATATCGCCACGCACGGGTGCTAGATGCTTTGCGCCTCATTAAGGCGCTAACGGGAGGAGCAAACCAACTGCATTTCCCCCCCCAAAGGTCTAGTGAGAATGAGAAACTTAAAGGAATTAGTATTAGTAAAGAAATAGTACTGGAGAAATTAATGAGACTAAATGCCAACAAATCCCCTGGACCTGATGGTTTACATCCTAGGGTTTTATAAGAGGTGGCTACAGAGCTAGTGGATGCATTGATTTTGATCTTCCAGAATTCCCTAGATTCTAGAACAGTTCCCGTGGATTGGAAGGTAGCAAATATAACACCAATATTCAAAAAAGGAGTGAGAGAGAAAACGGAACTATAGACCAGTTAGCCTGACATCTGTAGTAGGGAAAATGCTAGGATCTATTATTAAGAATGTGGTAACAGGGCACTTAGAAAATCATATGATTGGGCAAAGTTAACACGGATTTCTGAAAGGGAATCCGTGTTTGAAAAATCTGTCAGAGTTTTTTGAGGTTGTAACTAGTAGGGTAGATAAGGGGAACCAGTGGATGTAGTGAATTTGGATTTTCAAAAAGCATTTGATAAGGTGTCACACAAGAGGTTATTACACAAAATTAGGGCTCATGGAATTGAGGGTAATATATTAGAAAGGGCTGAGGATTGATTAATGAACAGAAAACAGAGAGTGGGAATAAATGGGTCATTTTCAGTTTGACAGGCTATAACTAGTGGGGTACCGCAAGAATCAGTGCTTGGGTCTCAGCTATTCACAATGAATATCAATGACTTAGATGAGGGGACTGAGTATAATATATCCAAGTTTGCTGACGATACAAAGCTAGGTGGGAAAGTAAGTTGTGAGGAGGATGCAAACCGGCTGCAAAGGGGTATAGGCAGGTTAAGTGAGTGGACAAGAACATGGCAGATGGAATATATGTGGAGAAATGTGAAATGATCCACTTTGGTAGGAACAAAAGAAAAGCCGAATATTTTGTAAAAGGTGAGAGATTGTGAAATGTTGGTGTTCAGAGGGGCCTGGATGTTCTTGTACATGAATCACAGAAAGTTAATGTGCAGGTAAAGCAAGCAATTAGGAAAGCAAATGGTATGTTAGCCTTTATTACAAAAGGTTTGGAGTATAAGAGTAAAGAACACTTACTGCAATTATATAGGGCCCTGGTGAGACCACACCTGGAGTATTGTGCACAGTTTTGGTCTCCTTAACTAAGGAAGGATATACTTGCTTTAGAGGGAATGCCACAAAGGTTCACTAGATTGATTCCTGGGATGAGGGGATTGCCCTATGAGGAGATATTGAGTAGACTAGGCCTATATTCCCTGGAGTTTAGAAGAATGAGAGGTGATCGCATTAAAACATTCAAAATTCTTAAGGGGGTTGACAGGGTAGATGCTGGCAAAATGAGTTCCCTAGCTGGGGAGTCTAGAACTAGGGATCACAGTCTCAGAATAAGGGGTTGGCCATTTAGGACTGAGAGGAGAAGAAATTTCTTCACTCAGAGGATTGTGAATCTTTGAAATTCTCTACCCCAGAGGTCTGTGGATGCTCAATTGTTGAGTATATTCAAGACAGAGATCGATAGATTTTTGGATACTCAGGGAACCAAGGGATATGGGTTAGTGCGCGAAGGTGGAGTTGAGGTAGATCAGCCATGATCTTATTGAATGGCGGAGCAGGTTCGAAGGGCCAAATGGCCGACTCCTGCTCCTACTTCTTATGTTCTTAAGTAATTGACACAAATGTTCATCAAAAAACTAATTGCCACATGGGGTAAAAAAAAAGAAAAGTGTTAAAGAGATAAACTTATCTTAATATTACCTTGACCTTGAAATGAACTTGTGTTTACTTGGTTGTGTGCAGCTTTATGTTTGTTGATATTTAAATCACTGAAACTATTTCAGGCCACCTGTGAAGCCCTTCAAATTGTGCAGATGTTGTTCAACATGGACCTCATTGGCTTAAGAAATAGATACTGTGAATGCACAGCAGGATAATAACAGCTGAAAAAGAAAGATATGTTCATGTTTCATGTGTAATCTTTCACCAAAACTCTTGTTATTTCCTCTTAAGTTTGATTCCTGATGTGTGGACTGAGAGATGCTGCAGAAGGAAACCTGCCATCCTTACCGTGTCTGGCCTATATGTGACTCCAGGCCCACAGCAATTTAGTTGGCTCTTAACTGCTCTCTGTTTTGCTAGGCCATTTCATTCAGTTGAATCAACCCACTATGAAAAGACGTAATAAGAATATAACAGGACCGACCACCCAGCATCGAACTAGGCATCGGACTCGGACACACCATATGCACACCCAGCCATACTCAGTAACATCTGGGGACTTGTGCCAAAATTTGGGAGAGCTGTCCCACAGACTAGTCAAGAAACAGCCTGACATCGTCATACTCACAGAATCATACCTTTCAGCCAAAGTTCCAGAGTCCTTCATCACCATCCCTGGGTATGTCCTGTCCCACTTGCAGGACAAGCCCACCAGAGATGGCGGCTCAGTGGTATACAGTCGGAAAGGAGTGGCCCTGGGAGTCCTCAACATTGACTTCGGACTCCATGAAGTCCCATGGCTTCAGGTCAAGCATGGGCGAGGAAACCTCCTGCTGATTACCACCTACCGCCCTCCCCCAGCTGATGAATCAGTACTCCTCCATGTTGAACACCACCTGGAAGAAGCACTGAGAGTAGCAAGGATACAGAATGTACTCTGGGTGGGGGACTTTGATGTTCCGCACCAAGAGTGGCTTGGTCGTACCACTACTGACCAAGCTGTCCGAGTCCTGATGGACATAACTGCGGACTGGGCTTGCGGCAGGTGGTAAGAGAAACAATACAAGGGAAAAAACCTACCTCACCTCATCCTCATCAATCTACCTATCACAGATGCATCTGTCCATGACAGTATTGGTAGGCATGACCACCACACAGTCCTTGTGGAGATGAAGTCCCGACTTCACACTGATGACACCCCTAGAGTCCAAAAATCTATCAATCTCAGCCTTGAATATATTCAAAGGCTCAGCAATCACAGCCCTCTGGGGTAGAGAATTCCAAAGATTCACAACCCTCTGAGTGAAGAAATTCCTTCTCATCTCAGTCTTAAATGGCCGAACCCTTATCCTGAGACTATGCCCCCTAGTTCTAGATAGATTTGTGTACAGGGCCTTGGTGAGACCACACCTGCACAGTTTTGGTCTCCTTATCTAAGGGAGGATATACTTGCCTTGGAGGTGGTGCAATGAAGGTTCACTAGATTGATTCCTGGAATGAGAGGGCTGTCCAATGATGAGAGATTGTGTAGAATGGGCCTATACCCTCTGAAGTTTAGAAGAATGAGAGGTGATCTCATTGAAACATACAAGATTCTGAAGGGGATTGACAGGGTAGATGCTGAGAGGTTGTTTCCCCTGGCTGGACTGTCTAGAACTAAGGGGCATTGGGCTAAAAATTGAGCAGCGCCCCAATTGGGGCGCTAACTTCGCCGGGGCACTAAAAGTAGCCCCCCGGAAAAATTAGCGTCCCCGCGCCGGAAATTGAGTGGTTGCGCCCCAAGAGGGAAGCGGGGCGCTACTGGAAGCGCCCCGCATCCCTCTTGGGGTGCTGTGAGCCAATATTGCGGCGTTATGTGCCACAACGCCACACGCTGCGGCACGTCACGCCGCGGTATTGCAGGCCTTGCTCCCCTTCTTAAAGGGGAGTGGCCTTGTGCAGCGCGACCTGGGGCCCAGCTGGGCCCCAGGGGATCGGGAGTGCAGGCAAAAGAGCCCAGCACTCAAGAGAAGTGCCGGGCTCTTGGAGCACAGCCAGCACTCCGCAGGGGGGGACGTTACAGGAGGCCAGGGACGGGAGCGCAGGCAGGTGCTGGCAGGCGGCCAGCAGCAAAAATGGCCGCCCCACACCTCGCCTTTAAATTGCGCCTCCCCAGCCGCAGGTACGCCACCTGACCCCGTCGGACATAGCTCCCGAAAATCGTAGCCGGGGCATCAGCGGGGCACTGCGCACATCAATGATGTCATCGCCAGCGGTGCAGTGCCACAAGGCACTACCGGTTAGCGCCAGCACTAACCTCCCGCTGAATATTGCAGGAGGCGTGTAGGGTTCTCAAAATTCCCACATTCCCCAAAGTTATGGATAAAGGAGGCCCTGTTTGGACAAGTTATTAAAAACAGGGTACCCAAAATGGCTTCTGTAACCTCGTGACCAAAACCAACAGGATTTTAAAAGCAAGGCCCTGCAAACAGGCAGGCCCTGGAATGAAACTTAAAATGCAGGAATCTGTGAAAAGACTCTGTGGAGCCAGACAGCTAAAGCAAAACACAGAATATGCATTCATTCGCCTTGAAACAGATCAAGTTAGAATGGGCTTAAATCGAGGCCATTAGGTTTCTGCATATTTAATCAGTAACAGCTCACAGTAGCCATCAAGTCAGGATGGGACAATTAAGTTTCATAAATGACTAACAACCAGGACATCAAGGCCATTAGACCCGGATACAACCATTCCAGAAGTCATTAAAGTAAATGGCTGTAGACATTTTAAACGAGCCCGCCAAAAGTTAGACAAAGGACTGACCTGATTTGGCGCGCAGATAAGGAAAGAAGAACCAGGTATAATTGTAGTCCCATCAGTGGCAATCGCTCTCTTATCTCTTGCTTGTGGCCTTGGCCTGCTGCCTCTCGTTCTCGTGCCCTGGCCTCGTGGCAGGTTCTCTTCTTGCTCCCCACGCCGCTCAACACCAAGGATGCCCATTACACCGGGGGCCAAACACGGGAGGAGAACGGACCCGATTCGAAAGCAGACAGGACATACAGGCCACAAACGGGCAGATGAGATGAGATGAGATGAAGAATACGGTTAACCGTTAAAAAGCAGAGAGGGGCAGCGGAAAGACGCGTTGGGGGACAAACGCCTAGTTATAAGCTGGCATTTTGAAGAAATAAGTTGGCGTTTACATGCATGGACAGTAAAACCCCAGAGTCATAGCCCAGGTTGAAGAATAAACTGGCATTCGAAGGATGGGTAGCAAAATAAATGGACAGTAATAGCCCAGTTTTAAGAACAAACTGGCATTCGAAGCTTGGATATCAAAATCATTTAGACGGTAAAGACCACCAACTGACCCCCAACCGCAGCAATATCTTCGACGACCGCCCGAGGAAGAAGAAGACCCATCGCGACTCGACGACGAAGATAGCTGAGGAAAAGGAGGGTGCTTCGCATAAACAACTTCAGCGTCGCGCCCTGAGACCACGTGGCGACGGGATACCCCAAAGGACAGCAAGAGCGGACCTCAAAACCCCACCAGTTAAAGCAACAGGTTTCGGTTTGGTGAGCATGAATTCCTGGCCCCTCATAGCTTAATCTAGTTAGGTATAGGGGGTGGGATAAGGATAAGGGGATTTTTAATGTGTTTGTTTCCCTCGATGTGCCGTGTGTTCCCCATTCCCATATAATTGTAATTGTTTATGCCTGTATTCATATCAGTAATTCTCATAAGATTGTGTTTTATTCTGCTTTAATAAAATTTTGGTTTTCTTGCACCAAACCACTTGTCTACTCGATTTTCTGTATCGTCGCCTGTACCTAAGTCCGGTGTCTAGAACCCAGGGGTGTGGGAGTGATTCGAACTGCTCAAAGGACAGTCAGAGGTGAAGCTGACTGGGCGCACGCCAGCCCCCTTACAGAAATGGTGACCGTGGCAGGACTCCGGCAACAGGGGTGCGATACAGTAGACAATGGTTCGGATGAGCAAACAATGATGGAGGAAAGGATTTCTGATTATGTGTTTAGTAAGGTGAATATCACAAAAAAGTGGATCACCAACCTGTTAAGGGCTGTGCATCTGGTAGATGCAGCAGCTAAGTGGACAGAAGGGAAGGAGCACAAGAAATCCCTAGAGAAGGCAGTCTGGCTGATGTGTTTCAAAAAGCAGGTCCAGCTTCTGGACAGGCTCGTTGCAGCACAGGCAGCCGAGTTAAAGGAGTCAGCCCTGGAGATCCAGGACAAGGCTCTAGCAGGGGAAAAGTTACTGGTAGCATTGAAGGCCCTGAATCAGGAAAGGGTGCATTTAATGGGAGAACATAAGGCCAAGTTGGAATACCTACAGTGCTAGGTCACCGAAGCCAAGGGTAATGAGTTGAGGTTGCGGGAAAAGAAAACCCGCCTAGCGAGACAAGTGAGAGAACAGGAGGAGAAGGTAAAAGAAGTAAAGGCAGCTAACAAGTTAGCGAGCGAACAGGGGTTTGAGGATGCAGATCATGGCCCCTGCAAGGAGCAGATAGAAAATCTGAGCCTGGCCCTGAGGAAGGCAAAAGGCATGGTGTGCCTCATAAGCCCAAAGGCAGGTCAGGCGGATTTTATGGGGAACATGGGGAGGACAGTTCAAACATCACTGGTAGTGCCAAGGGACGACCCGGTTGAGGAACAGGAGGTCTCACGACCACCACCCATAGCGCCTGGTTTCAGCGAGGTCTGGCAGCAAGGGGGGGTGGAGTCAGCGGTGGGAGCGGAGGTGGAACAACCCCCGCCAGAGAGGCCGGAGCTGGGACCGACATCGGAGGTTCGGCCCACCCGTTAATGGCGATGATGAGGGACCCCTCCAAATCCAGTTCGTATTACCCTATAGCACCGAACAGCTTACGGCTATGGTGAGCCATATCCCAAAGCTCTCCGAAAAGGGGGACCCCTCGATCCACTTCAGGGAATTAGAGCAGGCAGCCAGCATCAACGACTGCGATGGCGCTGAGCAGGCCAAAATGCTGCTATTCTCCCTGGAGAGTAGGCTCCTCCAATCCCTCTCTGACGAGTTTAAGAAGGGACAGTGCAGGTATGAGGAGCTCAGGGATGAAGTTCTGGAGGCCATGGGGATGAATGAGGGAAGTCCTTTCTCCCGTGTGGAGAAGACGGTGCAGCTCGCAGGGGAAACCCCACAAGCTTTCGCGGACAGGTTATGGCCAGTGTACTGGAGTGTCTGTCTGGGGCACCTAACTGGGCGTTCCTGAACAGGGATCCACTGGCCCACTGGCTCCGTTGCCTGGTGGCAAACAGCTTGCCACAGGTCCGGGCCAAGGTGGAAGTCTGGTTCGACCCCAAGAATCCCCAGACCACCGAACTTACGGTGATCAGACAGTTGACCCTAGCCTATAAGAACGGTAGGGGAACCGATGCACACCCACCCAAGGGGAAGGTGCATGAGGTAAAACCCGGACAGGGTAGGAAGGATTGGCATCAGGAAGGGAATAACCCCCCCCCAACACTAAGATGAATTGTTACGGGTGTGGGAAGGGCAGTCACTGGAGGAAGGAGTGTAAAAACCCTTGGAAAGATAACAAGGGAAAGAATTCCGCAGCCCCAGCCCAAAAGGCAGAGGCAGGAATCCCTCCCACTGCGGTCGAGTCATTTTTGGACACCATGAGGTCCTTATTGACTGGCCACGGGAGAGTAGCAGCTGCTGCCGGTGCTCTGACCCCATCAACTCCATCCAACCCACAGCCCTGACTAGAGCCAGTGCAGCCTGTTTACCTGTGTTCCCTGCGGTCCGACGTATGGAAAAGACCTCTCGTGGAGATGGAGATAGAAAAGGTGAAGGGGACCTATCTGTTGGACACGGGGGCATCATGCACCATGGTCCATTCAGCTAACCACAACACCTCACTTCTATCTAACGGGTTCCCATACAGTCTGTCGGGATTCACAGGCAAAGAACAGGCCGGCTCATTTTCCATCCCACTCGCCACTCTGCTCTAAGTGGACCTGTGTCCTGATGAAATGGGAAGTAGAGGGTGGAAGAGGGGTCCTGGGAGCCGACTTTATTGTAGGCCACGGGATCCTGGTCGATTTAAGAAATCATTGCCTATGGGGGGCAAGTACAGGAAAGGATGGCAAGGTAGTAGTGTAGGGGGTTTCTCTTGCTCGTTCTGGTCTCCTACCAGGCTTCGTGCACTAATTACCCTTGAGTGGTTCGACCCACTCTCCCCTACGGTTCTAGACCTTGGACTTAGGTGCAGGGAACTGTAGTGCAGAGAAAGACTCAATAGACCAGGTTGAATAGCACGAAATGGATGCTTTTATTATTAAACAGTTTGCAGCATTATAAAATACATGTCATAAGCACAAATTAAAGTAACTACAAGCATGCACATATCTATAAACTTAATTCCATGGAAATGGGAAACACACGGCACATCGAAAAAGAGGGAACACATTACGATTACCCTTACTCCCTCCCCTATACCTAGACTAAGTTTCGACCTGAGGAACTCGGAATCATGCTCACCACTTTCAGATCCGCAAAATAGGGTGTTCGCAGCCTTTTGGCACAGCTTTCCGTCGTCACGTGGATTTGGAAACTTCTGGCGCAGCTTGTTTTTCTCTCTCACTCTCTCTCAGGCGAGGAGGCAGTGGACACAGCCTTGATGAGCGCTCGTCATGACTGAAATCAGTTGAAACCTGCTGAATAACTGGATACACATGGGAGAGTCCGTTTATTTCTCTTTCCCGCCTGGCTTAGGCTTTTCCAGAGGGTGTCTTCTCCTTCGGCCTGGGTCGTCGATGATCTCCCGACAAAAGTACCCGGGCCACCCTCCTTCGTCTTCCCGTTGTGGCTGAACCTTGCCTGGCCGAACACCGACCACGCTGCCTTAACTGAAGAGTCCGTCCTGAAACGTGAATCTGAAGCGAAGCGCCGAAACGTACTCCCAAGCGTTGAAGAAGATGAAAACCGAAGTGAAGTCCGAAGCGAAGCGTAGCGTCGAGGTGAAGCGTACTGAGGGACTTTTCAATCCATAGTTATACCCTTTTGGGACAGCCTTATCTCCCGCCAAATCATAGTCCAGTCTTTGTAATATTTTTGGCGGGCAGAAATCTCTGCAGGGGCGCTTTGTCTTGTAACGGGAGCCGGTGCTAGCTTAACTGGCCTTCCTGGCCGATAATGTCTTTTACTTTGTCACCGTAACTCGGTTCGTATATTGATCGGTCTAGAGATTGCCCTTGATGGCTGTTAAACGTTTTTTTTTCCTTTGTACAATAAATGGGTTTAAGTGTTCATTCAATTGTCCGCCCATATCTTGATGGGCCCCATCCTGTTGCCTGAAACTGTCTTGTACTTAGAATCCAATTGAATATGTATGCCCATTTCCCTGAGTTTCAGTTTCCCGATACTGGCTTTCGCGGGCTTACTGTTCTCAATCCACAAGCCTGTCTCGCTTGCAGTAACAGAAATCAAATGGCCCAAGAAACTGATCACGAGGTCCGGCGGCCATTTTGTATGCCCCTTTTTATTAAAGGGTTTTCTGTATAAGCTTCTTTTGGTCAATAAAGCTGTATTATTAATCCTGTTTTCTTGCGTGATTATTTAATGAAAATTTCCGAATCTTACAGTAAGGTAGTAGTAATCCCAGGGAAAGAAGGGAAGAGGACGCTGTGTACCATGAAGCCTAAAAAGGGTTATAACCTCGAGCTCATGGTCAGTAACACTGCAAAAGAGTTCCAGGCATTTGTGCAGGGTCACCTAGCCACATCTGCCACACACAAACACGACTGCGGGAGGGTCAACGGGTTTGAGGTCAACATAGACGGGGGCCCCATGGCCCGACCACAGAAACAGTATAAATTCCCCAGGGAAGCGGAGCGAGACATGGAAGCAGCCATGTCCTCTTTAGTACAGCAGGGAGTCCTGAGACCGATAGCCACCCATGTAAACTCTCCACTGTGGCCGGTTAGAAAGCTGGACAATTCCTGGAGAGCCACAGTGGACTATCGGGTGCTCAACAGTAACATCCCAGCCTGTGCACCTACGGTAGCAGCAGTTGCCGACCTGATAGGAAGTATCCCAGCATCCGCGACCACTTTCACGGTGCTGGATATTTCCAACGGGTTTTGGTCCATCCCTTTAAGGAGGGAGGATCAGTACAAGTTTGCCTTTATCTTTAAAGGGCAACAGTACACCTGGAACTGTTTGCCTCAGGGCTTCCACAACAGCCCCAGCATTTTCCATCAGTGCATGGCAAACAGTTTAAAGGATTTCAGTCAGCCCAGACAGTTGGTACAATATGTGGATGACCTGCTCCTGTTCACTGATTCGAGAGAGGAGCATGGCCCACTATTGGCCGAACTGCTGGAGCTACTTGGGCAGAAGGGTTTTAAAGTAAACCCCAAGAAAGCGCAGATCGGCCAGCAGGAGGTGAAATTCCTGGCCCTGAACGTATGAACTGGAGAAAGGGCCATAGATAAGGCTAGGAGAGAAGCGGTACAAGAGTTACCAGTCCCCAACACAGTCACGGGTGTGAGGTCGTTTCTAGGGCTAACTGGGTACTGCAGGGACTTCATTGAAGACTATGCAGCCACAGCGGCCCCTCTGCTCCGACTCCTACCCAAGGGAGTGGAGTGGGTTTGGGATGAGGGTTGCCAGGCAGCATTTGTCAGGCTCAAGAAGGACTTGCAGACCGCACCAGCTTTGGGGAACATAGATGGGGGGAAAGAGTTCTTCCTGGAGGTAGCGGCCAGCGGGGACAGCCTGATTGATGTGTTGCTCCAAGAGCGGCATGGCCGGCTGAGGCCGGTGGTCTACTCCTACAGGATACTCACGGATGTGGAGAGGAGCTACTCCAACTGTGAGAGGCACCTCTTGGCCACACATTGGGCTGTGAAAAGATCGCTGATCTTCACAGCCACCTCTCTCATCACCCTCCTCACCCATCGCACACCCACCCAGATGCTCCTGGATGGGAGGATCAAGGATGGGACCGTGTGCAGTGCCCGCATTGCTCGCTGGACCCTGCTCCTCTCACAGATGGACCTAAAGGTGAAGGGTCTCTGCGAGCCAAAGCTCGCAGCCAACCTGGTATATCCTGGAACAGCCCACCGGTGTTCCATAGAAGGGGTTTGGGAAGTGGACAAAGGTTTACGGGCCAGGATACATCCCACGGGCCGCGAGATCTATGTAGGCGGCTCCAACACGGTATCTGCTGGCGAGCGACTCATGGGGTGTGGAGTTTATGACCCAGCAGCAAACGTTGCCCTGGCGATTAAGCTCCCCAGCACCATGAGCGCCCAGCAGGCTGAACTGTCCATGGTGGTGTACATCGTTACACACCCCGAAATCTTCCCCACCCCATACATGATTTGCTCGGACAGCATGTTCACGTGCAATTTGTGTACAGAGTACCTGGCCATCTGGTCCCGTCGCGGATACACCTCCGCTGACGGGAGACCCCTCACAGTGAAACCCCTGCTGGAAAGGATCCTAGCAGCAGTGGCGGAGGGAGGTTTTAATCCACAAGGTGAAGGCCCATTCCTCCTCAGAACCCCGTAGTCAAGGCAACCAGCAGGCTGACATGCTCGCTAAGGAGGGTGCCCGCACAGGCGCTTTCTGGGACCCATATGGGTCCAGACCCATGACAGCAGTCAGAGGTAGGGACGGGACACAAGGGAGTGCAGGGATAGCTTTAGCCCCGGACCTTAAGACGATCCAAGCCCAAGACCCCGTCCTCAAGGCGGTTCTCAGTGCAGTGACTGAGGAAAAAAGGGTAGAGGGTCCTTACGGCACAGCTACCCTCTCTGACAAAGAGGGCATGCTGTTCCGGGGGGAACAGTGGGTTGTGCCGCAGCAACACCGGAGGGAATTCCTTCAACTGGCCCATGAGGGTCCAGGAGCGGGGCATCCCGGGCCTGAGACCACCTGGCAACAGATGGAACAGGTGGGATGGTGGCCAGGGCTCAGGGAAGATGTCCGCGAGTTTGCGCCAACTGTCTGGTTGGCGTGCGAATAACCCTGACCCCCGCAAAAGGAAGGTACCTATGGGACACATCAGGAGGGTAGAGGGACCATGGCAGTCGATACAGGTCGACTACATTGGGCCCCAGCCCACTGCCCAGGGAGGCTATAAGCACTGCCTTGTCCTGGTAGATGTGGGTAGAGGCCTTCCCCTGCAGAACAGCCACAGCTCTGGGTACTGCCAGGATCCTGGTCCGGGAGATGTTCTCGCGGTGGGGGCTGCCACAGTATGTGGAGTCCGACCAAGGGAGTCAATTTGCCGGGCAGGTAATGCAGAATACATTTATGCTGCTAGGCATCGAGGGGAAGTGGCACGTGGCCCACAACCCACAGTCATCAGGGATTGTGGAAAGAATGAATAGGACCCTAGAAGAAAGGTTGAGGAAGGAGACGGTGGACTCGCCTTGAAAATAGGCCGAGGTCCTACCGTTGGTTCTGATGGGGATCCGGGCCAGCCAGTCAAAAAGCACGGGGTAGCCCCCGTACGAGCTGATGACTGGCAGGGTTATGCAGACCCCCACCCATGTACTAGCCCCAGTGCTCACGGAAGGTCAGCTCAGAGAGATTAATCGGGACAGGTTCGCCCGAAACCTCTTCGAGCACCTTAAACAGGTCCACGAGCAGGCGGCTGGGAACATGGGAAAGCAGCATCGGAGTAACCGATTGCTGTTAGAACCCCGAAAACACCACGAGTGGGAGGTAGGGGATCAGGTCATGGTGAGGAACTATGCCCGAGCAGGGAGTCTGGAACCATTATACATGGGGCCCTACAGCATTGTAGACAAAGCCAGCCCCATGGTATATGCCGTTAAGATGCCTCGGCACACCAAATGGTTCCATATTAATCAGTGTAAACTGTTTAAACCCGAAAGGAGAAAACAGCCAGTTGGGGTAGTGACTGAGGATAGAAATCCTCAGCCTGCAGCGGGAACAAGTTCACAGACTGCACAGGCAGGCGCTGTGGCTTGCTTAAGGGGAGGGGCCATCCCACCCACCGATTGGGACACTCCCCCACTCTTCTGGGCTCCAGATGAGGAGGGACCCGAGGGCGAAATCCCCGCCCCTACTCCAGGTTTAGAGGAGGAGGGACCTGAGGGCGAAAACCCCGCCCCGGACTCAGATTTGGGACCTGAGGGTGAGGACCCCCAGCCAGCGGCAGTGGTAAACACACAGACCGCACTGGAGGGGGCAGCGGTTCGGGTTAAAGGCCCACCAGCCAAGAAACCCCCCCCCCCATCAAAGTCCTCAGAAGGTCCCCACGGACGCTCCACCCAAGGAAACCATGGTCACCAGCTCCCCATTTTAAAGGGACAGCCTCCCGAGTTAGGGGGAAGTCCAAGGACAGGGATCCCCAGCCGGCAGCCACAGGTTGCGAGGGACCGAAAGTACAGGACAGTGCGGCCACGCCGAAGGGAGCAGTGTGCCGCAGCCCGAACAGAGATTAGCCTGGCCGCCCGGAGACGGGCGGCGGATGTACATAGTTTTACGTAAGTTTATATTGTTAAGTATGGGTGTTAGTTTAAGTTTAAACACAGTGATGGGTAGTTTTGATAATAGTAGTATTGTTAAGAGTGTTTGTACATTAAGTCAAGGTCGCGAGACTCGACTATGCTTCACCCAAGCCAGAGAATCTCCTCGGGACCTGGCTATATGCTCTTGTGTCTCTTTGCAGGAAAGGATTGTTAGAATGAAGGGGGGCGTACTCCTACTCGCCCTGATAGGGATGAGCGTTGGAAAGCGAGGGGACGTGGAGGACTCCCACATCTACGGGTGCTCGGGAGAGAGAGCACCTATAGTTACCGACGGAAGTGGCGAATGGGATGCGGAGGGGCTCGCCATTTACTTCCATGAGTGAAGGTGGCCAGGGTGGCTGGGGTCCAATTTGACTCAGAACTCCAGCCAGACCGGGTTCACGTACGGGAAGGCCTCCCTCCTATGCCCCAGGGTAGAGTTCATTGCCACAAGGGTCAGCGCCACTGTAGGGAAATGTGTATGTTTAACATGCAAGGGAAGGATTCCTCTGGGTAGGTGGTGGTGGCTCAGGAAACTGAGCAAAAATATGGGAAACCCCGCAGTCAGGTGGGGACGATTGGGGAACAATACCCACCCGATGATTACAGGGACTCACGGGAGATTGAGTGTGTGCTGGGACAAGTGGTGGGAACCGGATCAGGGGTTTTATGTCTGTATGTGGGGGTCGGAGAAGGCCTGCCCCTCAGGCATATCCATTAGTTTCCATCGGCAATGGCAAGATGCCGGGGAGGGGGTGGAGTCGGATTCCAGCCTGAAGGCATGCGCAGTCCCATACTCCCCGATCCCAGTGAATGCCACTGAGCTTGTAACCCGCCTCCGAAAGCCCCTGCCCATGACCCAGGCAGCAAGAACAGACAGGGAGGGGTGCTCCACCACCACCAAGGGACCAGGGAATGGGCTGGTGCTGGTGCCTATGGATCAGATACTGTACCAGGGGGTGCACTATGCAGTAGCCTCCGTGATTTTAAACCTCACCGAGGTACACTTACCGGAGTGGTGTCCCAAAGAGACAGAGCAGCTATACCAGGCCCTGTTAAAGGACATGTTTAGAAAGTTTTACGAGTTCGATTTCGCTATTGCAGACAAAACCGAACTGTACACCACACACCGCGAGTACTTTGGTAATACAGGGAAACAAAGAAGGGCAGCATGGAATGATGTTTTTACTGTGTTTAACACAGGGTCCTCTGCCATCAACAGTCTGGATGACATAGAGCTGCAGACCCAGGTAAACGGTTTAAAAACATGGGCGACTGTGTGGAGTTTGCACATTCTCCCCGTGTTTGCGTGGGTTTCCTCCGGGTGCTCCGGTTTCCTCCCACAGTCCAAAGATGTGTGGGTTGATTGGCTATGATAAATTGACCCTTAGTGTTAGGGGGATTAAATACGTGGGGTTACGGGGATAGGGTGGGATATGTGTTGGTGTAGGGGTTACGGGGATCGGGTGGGATATGTGTCGGTGCAGGCTCGATGGGCCGAAATGGCCTCTATCTGCATTGTGGGGTTTCTGTGATTCTGTGTGATTCTGTGATAACAAGGTAGTAGGCTTAGAGTTACATGAGGACCAGGCCATGACGGTCCATTTAAAAGAAATTATAGCAGAGCTGGAAAGACATGCCAAGACTGTAAATGCCTCATAAGAGATGACAGAAATGCTTCTGACCAGGCTGCAGAGAACGAAGTGTGCGTGCTGTACGGGGCGTGGCTGTTGGGTGAGGGCCGCAGTAATCTGGAGGATTTTAAAACAGGGTTTAGTCCCCCCTTGGATCAGCAACAAACACCTCGCAGCACTCCATCCATTTGAGAATGCACTAAGCCCATGCCAACTCCGGCTAGCTTCCAAAGCCTATCAAGTCCCAGTGGATTGTGGACAGTCCAACCACACCATCATGGGAATAGTAGTGAGAATGCCGGTCATGTGTACGACAGCCTGACCCGCATCGGTATACAGGGTCGAGAACATTGGAGTCATTCAAGGGGGTGCACACATTCGTTTCACAGCGGTCCCACCTTACGTTATAAAGTGGGAGCACACTATGACAGGTACTGACGTCTCGGGGTGCCGGAGCTGGGGAGCACACATAATCCTGTGTCGCCAGCACTTGAGCGCCTATTCAAAACCACAGTGTGGGTTCAGAGCTGTTGGCGCAAAACCTAAAAATTTTACCATGGAGGCAATGGCACAAGGCCATGTTCCCCCACAGGTAGCATATATAGGAGGTGGGGCATACTGTGTCACCACAGGGGCGCCCCACTACCAGCATGGACAGCATAGCTGGTGTCTGGTAAGTGACAGCAGTTTCTGCTTTAAACCCGAGGCAGAAGTTCAAGTGGCCCAGGAACGAATTGTCCCCATTCCTGAACCCTCCACTGTTCACCTCACTGTAAAGCAGAATTTTACCAACCTGCAAAAGTATGTAACGCATTTTGGCTATGAAATCCCCCCTCTCCCAGAACATCTTACCAAAGTACTCAAAGCAGTAATAGTCTCACAGAAACATTTCTACACTCTGGAGCAGAAGACGGTAGAGATAGGGGCCAAGATATTGGATATTGTGGTTCCACCCTGGTGGGACATTTTTGAAAACATAGATGTCCCTTCGTGGATTAGACTGGCTTCCCACATCCTCGTGGTTTGCCAGCTGGGGATAGTATTGTGCCTAGTATGCACTCAGTGCAAGGAAAAAAGTCAAATACTAGAATTCCAGAACCAGAGGACCTGGAATGAACATTATGTTAAGGTGGAGGGAGATACACCTGTTTGAATTTTTTTGTATTTCTGATTAAAGATTGTTTTTTTTTGTGTTTTGTTGTTTTTAATAAAGATTTTTTGATGTGTTGTTTTAATAAAGATGTATATGTACCCAGTGGTGCAGGGGTGTTGGACCCCGTCCATGCTTGGATGTGAGTGTAAACGACTGTAATTTATTCTATGTATACTTATGTACACTACATTTTACAGAATGGGAAATGCATGTGTCGTGGGTGTATTAGATAAGTAATTACAGGGGAAGATTGACTATGGAGTGTCGGAAATTTTGCTCACCTTATCAGGATGATACTTAAAGCGAGTTTAGTATCAACAGGGGGGAGTGTAGTGTTCTCAAAATTCCCGCATTCCCCAAAGTTATTGATAAAGGGGGCCCTGTTTGGAAAAGTTATTAAAAACAGGGTACCAAAAATGGCTTCTGTAAGCTCGTGACCCAAACCGACAGGATTTTAAAAGCAAGGCCCTGCAAACAGGCAGGCCCTGAAAAGAAACTTAAAATGCAGGAATCTGTGAAAAGACTCTGTGGAGCCAGACAGCTAAAGCAAAACACAGAATATGCATTCATTCGCCTTGAAACAGATCAAGTTAGAATGGGCCTAAATCGAGGCCATTAGGTTTCAGTATATTTAATCGGTAACAGCTCACAGTAGCCATCAAGTCAGGATGGGACAATTAAGTTTCATAAATGACAAACAACCAGGACATCGAGGCCATTAGACCCAGAGACAACCACTCCAGAAGTCATTAAAGTAAATGGCTGTAGTCATTTTAAACAAGCCCACCAAATGTTAGACAAAGGACTGACCTGATTTGGCGCGCAGATAAGGAATGAAGAACCAGGTATAATTGCAGGCCCATCAGTGGCGATCGCTCTCTTATCTCTTGCTTGTGGCCTTGGCCTGCTGCCTCTCGTTCTCGTGCCCTGGCCTTGTGGCGGGCTCTCTTCTCGCTCCCCGAGCCACTCGGCACCAAGGACGCCCATTACACCGGGGGCCAAACGTGGGAGGGGAACGGAGCCGATTCGAAAGAACACAGGACATACAGGCCACAAACGGGCAGAGAAGATGAGATGAGATGAAGAATATGGTAAACTGTTAAAAAGCAGAGAAGGGCAGCGGAAAGACGCGTTGGGGGACAAACACCTAGTTATAAGCTGGCGTTTTGAAGAAATAATTTGGCGTTTATATGCATGGACAGTAAAACCCCAGAGTCATAGCCCAGGTTGAAGAATAAACTGGCGTTCGAAGGATGGGTAGCAAAATCAATGGACAGTAATAGCCCAGCTTTAAGAACAAACTGGCGTTCGAAGCTTGGATAGCAAAATCATTTAGACGGTAAAGACCGCCAATCGACCCCCAACCGCAGCAATACCGTTGACGGCCGAAGAAGAAGAAGAAGACCCATCGTGACTCGACGATGACGTTAGCTGAGGAAAAGTAGGGTGCGTCGCATAAACAACTTCAGCATCGCGCCCTGAGACCATGTGGCGACAGGATACCCCAAAGGACAGCAAGAGCAGACCTCAAAACCCCACCAGTTAAAGCAAAAGGTTTCGGATTGGTGTGCATGAATTCCTGGCCCCTCATAGCTTAATCTAGTTAGGTATAGGGGGTGGGATAAGGATAAGGGGATTTTTAATGTGTTTGTTTCCCTCGATGTGCCGTGTGTTCCCCATTCCCATATAATTGTAATTGTTTATGCCTGTATTCATATCAGTAATTCTCATAAGATTGTGTTTTATTCTGCTTCAATAGAATTTTGGTTTTCTTGCACCAAACCACTTGTCTACTTGATTTTCTGTATCGCCGCCTGTCCCTAAGTCCAGTATCTGGAACCCAGGGGTGTGGGATCGTTTCGAACTGCTCAAAGACAGTCAGAGGTGAAGCTGACTGGGCGCACACCAACCCCCTTACAGGCGTGGGCAGTGCCACGCCCGGGCGCTAGTTGCTTTGCGTCCCATTAGCACCCTCTTAAGGCGCTAACAGGAGGCGCAACCAACTGAATTTTTCCCCCATAATCTCAGGATAAGGGGTAGGCCATTTAAGACCGAGATGAGGAGGAATTTCTTCACTCAGAGGGTTGTGAATCTTTGGAATTCTCTGCCCCAGAGGGCTGTGAATGCTGAATTTTTGCGTATATTCAAGGCTGAGATAGATAGATTTTTGGACTCATGGGGAATCAAGGGATATGGAGATCGGGCGGGAAGGTGGAGTTGAGGTTAATGATCAACCATGATCTTATTGAATGGCATGTAGGACTTTCTCCTACTACTGTTCAGAGCTCAAGAATTACAAATAAGCGTAACAATGGCAGATAAGTTTGTGATCAATAAAAGTGGTCTTTATTCACACTACAGTTTATTAATAAGTCAAACGTACATAAAAGTATCCCTGGCAATGTATATATGCCCACAGTTTAGTAAATCTGTACATAGAAGCACCCCCAGCAATTTATATGCTCCACAGTTTACTCCAGCAATTTATATGCTTCATATCTAATTTTTATACATACATACACTCCTCCTCTGGTGATCAGTGGTAGGCTGCAAAAGTCAACTGGCCGTTTCAAGCAGCTTCCTTTTGTCCTTCTAATTTCTGTGCTTCTGTCTCTCCCCTTTATAATGCCCTCCTGCATGGGCTCCCTCATATTTCTTTAGCTGCCTCCCTCTGATAGGCCAGTTTCACTCCCAATCTTCCCTGATTGGTGCTCCTTCTGCATGATACGTCCATGTCCCTGTGATGTGTAGGGGGGACTTCCTCTTCATCCTGTGTTTCTCCTTCCTGTTCATGTGGTCTTCCAAACAAACGACCACATGCTGACCTCCTCCATTTTGAATTCATACAAACAAAGGAACACACATTGACCTCCTCCATTTTGAATCCATCCATTATCATCTCACAATTTGTTCGCAATTTCGATCTCCAAATGGTAGCAGCGGTTTTATTACATGTACAGCAGCTTACAGGCGGAGTAGGCTCGAGGGGCCGTATGGCCTACTCCTGCTCCTGTTTCTTATCTTCTGTTCTAAGACACCCTCCATTGTGTTGCGTGGCATGACCACCATGCTAAATGAGATAGATTCAGAACAGATCTAGCATCTCAAAACTAGGCATCAATGAGGCGCTGTGGGCCATCAGCAGCAGCAGAATTGTATTCCACCACAATCTGTAACCTCATGGCCCAGCATATCCCTCACTCTACCATCTGCTATGCCAAGTGAATTGAAGCGTTTCAGCCTCCAGACTGGCAAAGGTAGGTCCAACTCGTGGGGGCCATGCCAGTGAAATAACCTGGACAACTGAAGTAAGCACATTTAAAAATATATATATTTTCAAGATCATTAAACAGGGGCTGAGAGAAGCATGGCTGGGGCCTGAGGTGGGAGCGGGTGGGGGTCCCTGAGTAACCCTTCAAATAATGTAGGCATTGGATTTTCTGGCCACATAGGGCAGGCAGGCACCAGAGGTATGCCTGTCGTAGCGTTTGTGCCTGTTTGGCCCATGCAAGTTGATCAGCCTCTGACTGACCCCACAATCTGCTGTGGGGTCAATGCTAGCAGACAGTGGCAAGCAGAATCCCAGCCTAATCATGAGGATCGCAATTGAGGAATTTTGGCCCATCATGATATCCTATTTGTCAGTTTAATTCAAAAAGTGACTTTTTAGTATGTATGAATTATTCTAGGCTATCTTTAAATATTACTCAGCTGAGAAGGTGCTTGAAAGTAGGAAGAAGCCATTCAGTCACTGAACCATGCACAGCAAGCTTGCATTATGTGCTTATTATAGCTTGACCAAAGCTGGTTGCCTGAAATAGAATTGATTTTCTCTGTGTAGTTGACTGAGCACAGCAGGCCCAAGCTGTCTTGTACAGTATATGTGTGTTGGAGGGGGGAAGCATTCCGGTGCAATTATCTAGAATTAATGTTTGCTCTATGGCAATCCATCAACATTAAAGATGCTGTGAATTGGTATTATGGAAACAAAGTTTGCACTGTTTTGATAGTAAACCAAAGTTAGTGGCTGCTAATATATTGGTAACATGTTGAATCAAAATGTAAATTAAACTGGAAAAGAAAGACAAGGAAGTAAAGAATGCAGAAGAAAGTTAAGTGCTAGACTAAGTGCTGAGAATTCCCATCTTTAATACTGGTTACTGAATACGGTTGGTGTTTCTGTTTTTATTTGTGCTATCTTATAATAAAATGGACATCTTGTTGAAATCTTTTATAGAGTAGCACTTTACAAGGAAGAATATGCACATTGCAATACTGAGGGATTGCTGCACTGTCGGAGGTGCCGTCTTTCGGATGAGACGTTAAACCGAAGCCCCGTCTGTTCTCTCAGGTGGATGTAAAAGATCCCATGGCACTGCTTCGAAGAAGAGCAGGGGAGTTAGCCCCGGTGTCCTGGCCAATATTTATCCCTCAATCAACATCAGTAAAAACAGATTATCTGGTGATTATCACATTGCTGTTTGTGGGAGCTTGCTGTGTACAAATTGGCTGCCGCGTTTCCTACATTACAACAGTGGCTACACTTTGAAAAGTACTTAATTGGCTGTAACGTGCTTTGGGACATCCGGTGAACCGTCGGGAAAGGCGCTATATAAATGCAAGCCTTTCTTTTCTTTATTGAGCTTTCAGATTATTATGTTTTGTGATTAAATAGAAGTTGTTTAATGTCAAAAAAATCTAACACATCACAACATAATCTGTTCAGTAGGCTTTCACAATAATACTTGAAAAGTCAGAGCCCTGGCAGTGTAAGGTCCGTGCAACCCATCTATTGCACGGGGCCCGAGCCAGCCAGGAACCCCGAGTGGATCCATTACCTATGCAGTAATAACAGCTAATCGCTGATCATTTTGTCAACTATTTTTATATTACCTACAGGCAACATGGCTTTACACAATTGTACATGTACAGATTTGACACCAGATTAAGTAGGCAGTATTTAGTAACGTTGTCTAGCAACATGTAGGGTCTGCAAACCAAACCTTTGCCTGGAGCCCCTGCAAGGAAAACACTGCTCTGCTCAGGGCTAATAAATCTCAGTTGGAGTTTTTAATAGTTGCTACTTGGTTCATTTGTTTAAGGAAAAAACAAAATCGTGCCAGCTTAGAACTAATGTAATGTATTCCTCTTTGACACTCTTTAAACAATTCTCAGTAATCCACGTCACAGTAACTGTTGTTCTGTGGCAAAGCCACCAACGGACTCCTGTATAAATGTATAACTGCCTTTAACAGAGTGCTCCAGCACCTATGTTTGTTTACTGTATGTAAATAGCCGTTCTGGATAAGCCCCAGAATCAGCGCGATGATGTCATCACGTTGGTCACGTGACGCCCCGAACGGCGGGAAACGTGATGACGTCATGACGTCAGAGAGTGGCAGGTTCCCATCTCAGACCTCATGAAACCAGCACCAGAAAAGACCTGTTGATTATTTCTCCTGCATGCAATTGTTTGTTCTCTAGTTTCTATTAAACTTTGTTTTATTATCGGACTGACTCGACCTCAGTGCTTCAGTTAGGGATCTGACGATTCCTACATTGGTGACCCCGAGACTTTGCGGACGATTTTCGCGGAGGACGCGCAGAACAAAACGATGGATGTTAATGCAGCGATTTTGAAGCTCCCTCAATTTTGGGAACAACAGGCGGCCTCCTGGTTCGTCCAAGCGGAGGCTCAGTTCCAGCTTCGGAACATCGTGCTGGATCAGACCCGTTATCTTTACGTGGTCTCCGCACTGGACAGCTCGACGGCTGCACGGATCATCAGTCTGCTGGAGACCCCGCCCGTGGATAACAAGTATGATACGCTTAAGGCGCGACTTATGCAGGTTTTCGGCCTCACGAAAGCGGAGCACACGCAACGTTTACTCACACTGCCCGGGTTAGGCGACGCTAAGCCGTCTGAGTTGATGAGCCAGATGCCCACGCTCCTTGGGTCTGAGCCGCAGTGTTTACTGTTTCGGGAACTGTTCCTGAGCCAGCTCCCCGAGCAGGTGCAAGCAGCCCTCGCCAGGTCGGAGGCTACGCACGGTGTAGTGCTCGCGGCCGAAGCCGACACCATTTATGCAGTGATGCAGCAGTACTGTGCCACCTCAAAGCGTCCCGCCCCGAAGAATCCCACCTCGGCACCTCCACCGACCGGCCTCTGCTATTACCACGCCCGTTTCGGTCCAAAAGCCAGATGCTGCCGACACCCATGCAGTTTCGCGCTAACTGCACCGAGGAAGCAGCAGCACCGATTGCGTGAACGGAAGAACGACCCCGAGGTCGGTTTCACATCTACGATGGCAGTTGGCGATTCCGGGAAATTATTGTATATCACCGGCTCCATTTCGGGCCGGCGGTTTTTGTGCGACACGGGCGCTCAGTGCAGCATCCTTCTCGCTTTGCTCCTCGACGTCAGGTCAGGGAGGCGCAGTTCTCCACTCCAGGCCACCAATGGCAGCGCTATTCGTACGTTCGGGAAGCGGCGGATCCAGGTGTGTTTCGGCAGGCAATTTTTCCACTGGGAGTTTATAACCGCCAAAATCGCACAGGCAATCCTCGGTGCTGATTTCTTCTGTACCAATGGCCTATTGGTTGATTTACGTAATTGCCGTCTGATTCACGCCGCCATGTTTGCCTCCATCCCCTGTTTTCGGGGCTCAGGCATGCCCCACGCAGGTTCCTGCACCGTGCCGGCGCCCGACGACTTCACCCGCCTGCTTGGGGAATTTCCGGATCTCACTCGACCCACCTTCTCGGCGATGATCGCTAAACATGGTGTAGAACACCATATCGCGACGACCGTCCCCCCGGTTTATGCCCGGGCTCGACGGCTGGAGCCCAGTAAACTCGAGGCCGCGAAGGCGTAGTTCGCCACCATGGAGCGACTGGGAATCGTTCGCCGCTCGGATAGTCCCTGGTCGTTGCCGCTTCATATCGTCCCTAAGCCCGGCGGTGGTTGGCGGCCCTGCGGCGATTATCGGCGCCTCAATGAGGTCACGACTCCCGACCAGTACCCAATACCGTACATCCAAGATTTCTCCGCTCATTTGGCAGGCAATTCATTTTTTTCCAAAATCAACCTCGTCCGGGGGTACCATCAAGTGCCCGTCCACCCCCAGGATGTCTAGAAGACGGCGGTCATTACCCCTTTTGGACTGTTTGAATTCCTCCGAATACCGTTCGGCCTCAAAAATGCAGTGCAGGTGTTCCAGCGCCTTATGGATTCAGTGCTGCGGGATCTTAAGTTTCTCTTTGTGTATCTCGATGACATCCTGGTCACCAGTGCTTCGAAAGAGGAACATCTACAACACCTGCGCCTCCTTTTTCGATGCCTCCATCAGCATGGCCTTATAATCAACCCGAACAAATGTCAATTCGGACTGTGGCAGATAGACTTTTTGGGCCACCGCATCACTGCGGCAGGGGCACTGCCGCTTCGGTCGAAGGTGGCGGCCATCGCTGCTTTCCCGCACCCGCAATCCGTTAAAGCGCTCCAGGAGTTCCTTGGTTTATCCCCCCTGGCCTCGCAGCTGATGCGGCTGCTCTACGAGGCACTCAGAGGGAAGCCGGGGAAGGAACCTGTGGTTTGGACGCCAGAGATGGATTGCGCTTTTGTGGACACGAAGGATGCTCTCGCAAATGCAACGATGTTGGCGCACCCGCTGCCTGGCGCCACCATCGCGCTCACGACGGACGCTTCAGACTACGCTGGAGCAATGGGTCGATGGGACGTGGCAACCGCTGGCGTTTTTTAGTCGCCAATTGCGTCGTAACGAGCGTAGCTACAGCACGTTCGACAGGGAGCTGTTGGCGTTGTTCCTGGCCATCCACCATTTTTGTTTTCTATTGGAAGGACGCCAATTCACCGCGTTTGTGGATCACAAGCCCCTGACGTTTGCCATGGCCAAGACAGCTGAGCCGTGGTCAGCTTGACAGCAACGACAGCTCACCTTTATTTCCGAGTTCACCACCGACATCCGGCACATGGCCGGCAAGGACAACGTGGTCGCCGATTGCCTCTCGCGTGCGACTGTCCAGGCCGTCCAGCTGGGACTCGATTATTCACTCATGGCTGCTGACCAAGCAGCTGATCCGGAAACACAGGCTTTCCGTACTGACTCGTCCTGCCTGCAGCCAGCGGATGTGCTTTTCCGCTCGGCTGGCACCTCCTTGCTCTGCGACGTCTCCTTGGGAGACCCCCGCCCGATCGTTCCGCTGTCCTGGCGTAGGAACGTTTTTGATGCCATTCATGGGCTTGCGCAACCGGGCGTGCGGGCTTCATAAAAATTGCTGGCGTCCAAGTTCGTCTGGAGGGGAATGCGAAAAGATATCTGTGACTGGGCCAACACCTGCGTCGTGTGCCAGAGGGCTAAGGAGCAGCGCCACATCAAAGCTCCCATTGCCGTATTCGAGGTACCGGAGAGGCATTTTGATCACGTCCATTTTGACCTTGTGGGCCCACTATCGCCGTCACAAGGTTTCACACATCTTCTGACCATAGTCGACCGTACCACCAGGTGGCCGGATGCCATTCCTTTGACATCCACCACCTCCGCGGGTGTCGCCTGGGCTTTTCTTTCATCCTGGGTTGCACGTTTCCGCGTTCCATCTGATATTTCGTCAGATTGCGGGCCGCAATTCTCGTCTGCTTTGTGGAACGCCGTAGCCTTGGGTTTGGGCACCAAGCTCCATCGGACCACGGCTTACCATCCGCAGGCCAATGGATTATGCGAACGTTTTCATCGGTATCTGAAGGCGTCGCTGAGGGCCACCCTCCAGGGGACCACGTGGATGGACAAGCTGCCGTGGGTGATGCTCGGGTTACGCACAGCGCCTAAAGAGGACCTGCAGGCATCGGCCGTCGAACTGGTTTATGGCCAGCCACTCCGGGTGCCCGGCGAGTTTCTTCCATCCTTGGTTGGCGGCCGAACAACTGGAGGCTCACCGGGCCGCAGCGCAATCTTTCTGGCCCATTCCGACGTCGCATCACGGGTTGCCCGTGTCCCACGTTCCGCCGGAGCTTATGCGGGCTAAATTCGTTTTCGTCCAGCATGACGCCCACCGTAGTCCTCTCACGCCTCCATATACAGGCCCTTTCCAGGTACTGCAGGCGGGTGCCAAGAGTTTTTTAGTGGATGCCAGGGGCAAGCCTGACCACATTTCCATGGACCGCCTCAAGACCGCACACCTGGACCTTGAGCAACCGGTCGAGGCAGCGCAGCCACCGCGTCGTGGGTGGCCGCCCGTGAACACCTCGCCTGACCCAACTGTTCCGCAGGCCAGCTCATCGTCTGACCAGCCCATTCCTCTCTGGAAATATCGGAGTCGTTCGGACAGGCTTGTCCGACCTCCTCTGCGATTGACTTTTGAGGTTAAAGACACTTCTGGAGGGGCGCATGTGGCAAAGCCACCAACGGACTACTGTATAAATGTATAACTGCCTTTAACAGAGTGCTACAGCACCTGTGTTTGTTTACTGTTTGTAAATAGCCGTTCTAGATAAGCCTCAGAATCAGTGCAATGACGTCATCACGTTGGTCACGTGATGCCCCGAACGGCGGGAAACATGATGACGTCAGAGAGTGGGAGGCTCCCATCTCAGACCTCATGAAACCAGCACCAGAAAAGATCTGTTGATTATTTCTCCTGCATGCAATTGTTTGTTCTCTAGTTTCTATTAAACTTTGTTTTATTATCGGACTGACTCGACCTCAGTGCTTCAGTTAGGGATCTGACGATTCCTACAGTTCAATATATTTGGCTGAACCCCTCATCAAATGTTACTGGCTTAAGGAGTTTGCCTATTCTTATCCCATTCCAAAAAAATCCAAGATATTCGTTAAAACTAGTTTTCATCAACAGCTGCGTCTCCATCACTATGTCTATAGCATGACTCTGCCTCCTTGAACAATACCTCTATCTCCTTGTTCCAGATTTGTTTGACTGCCAGTGACATTAGGTCATTGTATTCAGCTCTAGGGAATAAAGTAGGCAAGAAACACAAAATGCCGTACTTTAATGCTTCACTTTCCTGACCTTGCTCGCAAATGTCTTTTTAAAAAGGTCATCCTTCTGTGCAGCTTATTATCAAAGCCAATAAGTTAGATTAAACTGAAGGAGAATGACATTGAGCTAATGCACACAAGACCTTGGGACATATGCTGTTTTCTTCTGAGATGGAGAAGGGAATCTTCTTATTCCCATTACAGGGTGAATTAAAGGAAATGCTGATACATTAGGGAGCAATTCTAATCTTTCATGTTTCAACATTTTGAATTTGCAATTTAAGCCCAGTTAAGCTGCATCTCTCTGACAATTGTTAAAGGGAAGTTAATTTGAACAATCTCAATTTAATTTCCCTATGAGTACAAGTCCACACTGCAACAATAACCATCATGTCACATAAATTGCCACTAATTCAACAATGCTACTCACCATAGTTAGATGTTTGATATAAGAACTTAAAATGTGCCATTGATGTTAAGAAGGAAAGAACTTGCATATGTAGTGCACATGCATTGTATGTAGTGCACATGCATTGTATGTAGTGCACATGCATTGTATGTAGTGCACATGCATTGTATGTAGTGTATATGCATTGTATGTAGTGCATATGCATTGTATGTAGTGCAGATGCATTGTCATTAGTGTATATGCATTGTATGTAGTGTATATGCATTGTATGCAGTGTATATGCATTGTATGTAGTGCAGATGCATTGTATGTAGTGCAGATGCATTGTAATTAGTGTATATGCATTGTAATTAGTGTATATGCATTGTATGTAGTGTATATGCATTGTCTGTAGTTTATATGCATTGTATGTAGTGTATATGCATTGCATGTAGTGCAGATGCATTGTATGTAGTGTATATGCATTGTAATTAGTGTATATGCATTGTATTTAGTGTATATGCATTGTATTTAGTGTATATGCATTGTATGTAGTGCAGATGCATTGTATGTAGTGTATATGTGCTGTATGTAGTGTAAATATGTCGGGGTTGAAGGAACCAGGGTTCATGTTTAGAGGTAGGGGAACATTTTTCTTGTACTGAAAAATAAGGCATAATCAATATAGAAAAATAAAGGCAAATAGACTCCATCCCCACAAATTAGACGATTTTGAGTATCTGATCCAAATTTATATTTGGTTCAGCACATAATCATAGCATGTCAATCCCATTTACTTCCATTATAGTGCAGTCTTGCCCAATGATTATATATTACAGCAAATTATGCATTTATTAGAATTCAACAGTACCTGTTAAATATGTAACTCTAAAAAGTACTGCTTACGATATTAACCAATGAATACTTAAAGCACTTTTACCTGAAATGTGTCTCTCCGCTATTTTAATTAGGTGTTAACATGCTCATTTTAATAGGTTAGCACCTCTGTTGAAACAGCAACCGGATGAATGTCAACTGTGTTAAGCATTGCCGCACTAATATCACATACAGTAATTTTGAGGTTATATTTGTGTAGATTTTCCTACTTCATAGCCAAAAGGCAAATAGTCCTGTAGTGGAAGTCTAATCCATTTCCATGCCATATACCTAAAGCCATAGTAGAATTAATTGGCCTAGAAATTGGATCGTGCCCAAATCAGGGTCCAATCGGGGATGCAGTGCATGAGCCTAAAGAGGCCGGTGGCAGCTCGCCAGTCGTGAGGTGGTGAGGGGGGGTCTCCTCCTGGTCCCACAAAAATGTGGCCTGCTGGCACCCACTGAGCAAGACCCCCTGGAGCATCTCCCTCTACCCCCCTCACCACTGACCCCGCCCGATTCTGGCTTGACTTGTTCAGGGACCTGTCGGATTTATGGCACTCATTGAGTGCTGGGCAGCTTGCCAACTGTATTATAATGAGGCTTAAACCTGAAAATGGGTCGGTCCTCCCGCTGGAGTATTCAGGCAGATGCAACGGAAGCACTACCGACTTCACGCCTGTATTTAGCATTTGATTAAAATCGTCCTCATACATTTTACAGAATATTCTTTCAGAAGGAAGTAGTAATGGAAAATGATAAAAGACCTGAAGGGTTAGTGAACAATCATTTATTATAGAAACACTACTGAAATAACTGTACTACAAATCCAATAATGTGAGAAATTCCAGACTTTTACTACTTCCCAAGAGTAAACATTTTTATAAGTTAAGTGCTAAGAGGCCAAATAGCTTAGATTGAGAAGTGCAAGAGATCAGCACCATAGACTGTCATAGATCTTGCTGAAATTACATATGTTAGAGAGAGAATAGCAAAAGACATCAGCGCTTCATCTGTGTATTAGAGATGTTGGGCATGATTTTCAACTTCACCACTTGGTCGGTAATTTGCCAGAATAGATCGTCCACCCATTATAGAAGTTGTCCAATTTTCACCCCACTGAAATCAATGCAACGAGAATGGGATGAGTTCTACAGCAGTTGGGTGATCCGACCCCTACATTATTGCTCAGATGGTGAAGTAGAAAGTTACCTCCCTTATTTTCTCTTCTTTGAGCTCATGTAAATAGATTCAATCCATGTTTGTTCTAGTTTAACCTGTCACAAACATCAATACATTAATACATCTCCAACAGTTCAAGTGGCTGCAAAAGCCTAAGTACATTGGATTACATAGGATATACGGCACAGAAATAGGCCATTCGGCCCAACCAGTCTATGCTGGTGTTTATGCTCCACTCGAGCCTTCCCCCGTCTTTCCTCACCTAAATCTATCAGCATAACCCTCTATTCCCTTTTCTCTTATATGCTTGTCTAGCCTCCCCTTAAATGCACAAGAGGTTCATACAATGGAAATTATACTGTTGCCCTCCCTAATATGAAGTAATCCTCATGAAGAACAGAATATCTTATCTGCTTATATGACCTTGTACTTATAATTTTCATATCGGCAGTCAATATAAAATCCATGTTGCATATGCTCATTAATTATGGTCTTGTCAAACAAAATGAGAGTAGCGAGATGAATGACTTTTTCTACCCCAGCAGCAATGTAGAACAACATTCCGCAATGAAACCTCAGTACAAACCTGCATTCACTCACACTTCCTTGATGCTAAAATTAGATAAACCAAGTCAGGTTTTATTATATCATGGAGAGTTTTATTTTTAAAAGTGGCACTGCTAAAAAGGGGAAAAGCTGACAACTACTATAATATATTAGTTTCATTGCTGTGTTTAGCTTTATTTCATCTTGCATTCCATAAGTTTTGATAAAAAGTTAAAGCTGTAATGCATGAATTGTATTTATCATTTATCTGTTAATGATTTATTTGAATGAAAAATATGAAACTAATTCCAAGTAGCACAACAAAGTTTGAGTAGAGCCCCTTAACTAAAGAGATGATATTGAGGTGTATGGTAAATAATTGGCACAGATATAGCTGCATGAAGTAAAACAGAAAGGTATATATTTTCACCTGTGCAATTATGTATGGAGAAAAAATGAGAATACACAGAGCATTTCCAGTTGATTAAACATCTTGGGAAACAATAATCAAAAACGGTTCAGGTGAAATCTGCGTGGTGCAGTGAGTTACAATTGTTTTCTTAACTGTGGGATTTTAATTTAAATTGAGCCTCAATGGTGAGATGAGATGAAAATCTCTTGCTGACAGCTGTTAAAGGTTTAGATGAGATGGGTTTCGGTAGTTTTAATCCAATCTCTAGAGGACAGAGTACTTCAGAGTTAAAACTATTATATCTCCAACAGTGACATCATGACTGCAAGCACATTATGATCCGACAACATTGCAAATAATTGATTGATATCAAGGTGATACCATTTTTCACAACTGATGACCAAGGAAAGTCAGATTCTTTTCATGTTTCAGATAATCATCTTAACTCCTCGTTGTCTTCTTTTTTCATCATGTGTACTTTTAATTATATCAGTTGCCAGGGATTTGAACCCTAGACATAGATACAAAACTAAAAACGGCAATACCCTCTTTTAGATTCCAACTGACGATGAGTATGATTTAAAGGTGTCGGTGAAAATATCTAATTTCAACATGTAGTCTGTGCATATTCTCCCTATATGGACACATTTTGTTTACATATTTGAATGAAAAATAGAATAATAAATGGCCAATAAGATAAGGAGAATAAAGGAGAAACAAATAGCTTAGGCTATAGCTGCGATTGTTTGTGGGAGTTATATAAAATATATATGTGCTATTGAAGGTGTTGATTGTAATGTCTGTATTAGAGTGAGAGGAATCCATTGGAATACATACTATCTCGGAGAGTATGATATATTGGATCAGATCATGGTTTCTCATATCAGATCATATTTCATTCAGATCAAATTGATCAAAATCAATTCATACCTACCTATTGTAACACAATCTTTCTTTTAAACCAGGTCAAAGGATCATTGCATTCATCAGTGTAAAATGGATGCTGCAGAGTAGTGGGGATTAAAATGGGGCAATTCACACTATTCTGAGGCACATCCACTTATATCAACACACATTTTAATCAGCAATTAGGAAGGAGGAGTTTTACATCTAACTCATTTCAGAGGAAGTCTGTTTCTTCAGAAAACATACAACTTTTCATGAGGTACAGTTTTTGAGCTGGGAGGGACCTCTCACAGCTGAAGGACAGCAACATATACAGACACATCAGCTTTCAGCGCTGTGCACAGTGTCGCTACCTGAAATGTGTTAACAAAGACAGCACTGACCCGTGAAATATACAGAAGACTACACGCTATGCTATTTCCACCACTCTAAATGAGATAAATGAGGCAGGCTTAACAGCAAAGCTCAGATAGATTTTTTTTATTGACTATAAATGCTTGTTCACTTATTGGAAAAGAGCATAAATATATCTTGCACATTTGCAACCTTGGTGCCAAGAGTAATAAATTTAACACCACTGAGAAAACATTTGTAAATAGTTTACACATTTTATGCAATTACCACCAGACAAGCATAATGTCAAAGCAATTCATTTACCATTGCTTTTAACAAATCAAAGATTGACTTTTCTCTAAAAGGTGAATAAACCCATTAAAACTTTAAGCATTTTAAAAAGTGAATGTTGCACGTTCAGATAAAAACTGTGTTACCTATTAAAGCAGTATTAGTGGTTCAAATACCAGAAAAGCAATTATTGTTATTAAAAAGTCTTATCACTATTGCATTGCTTCCACACTGATGCTTAGCTAGGAACTGGTTATGGATTACATACAGCTGTTGCTGATGATGTAAAGTGCTCAAATCTGGTCACTAATGCAAGGGGTGACAGTGCTGACAAGGACAGTAAACTTTATTGGCCCAGAAATTCGGGTCGGGAGCTTTCCGCGGGTGCAAGCCCCCGACCTGCACTTACCTTGCGCGCCGGCAGTTGAGCTGTAGGGCCCCGTGGAATTCCGCTCCGGGGCCTGGCCCAGCTGCCGGCGCGCTCTGCTTGCGTGTCCCAGGGGCGTAGTTAATGTGATGCGTCCCCTGGGATCACGTGAGCCATGGGCAGCCAATTGGAGGAGGGAAAAGCCCATTCATAAGTCTGACAGGAAGACCTATCAAAACTTATAAAATACTACGGGTCCCAAAATAGCAGTAAACCTTCAAATAATTTTTTATTTTAAATCACACTTTTTAAATAAACTATAAATTACATTAAATAACTATTTTAAACAATAAATTACATTTTGAAAAAAATAATTTTATAATCTAACGGGGCTAAAAGAAAACTTACCTTGCTTTAAAGTATTTAAAAATGTTTTAATTTTAATTAATTGACCACTTACCTTGTAAAAAGCAGGCCTTACGCCTGCTTTTTAAATGTGTAAATCCTGCAGGCTTAACCTCGCGTGAAAACCTGTAAAAAAAAAACTAAGTTCAAAGCGCACGCGCAGCCTCCCCTGCGCGCACGTTCGACCTCTGAACCCCTTCGTTCAGAGGAATGGAAGTGCCGGTTTCCTGCGCATGCGCAGTGCATGCAGGAAACCGACACTTCCATTCAGCCTATGGGTGAGTACCCCATGCGTACTCACCCGTGGAGACCCAAATTTCTGGGCCAATGTTTCACTTAGTACTCACCAACAGCAACAAACACTGGTGTAAAGGATGACAAAGTTGGATGCAGTGCACCAATGATGCATCCCAACTCAAACTCCATGACAACACGTTCCCACTCTAATCAGCCCGTCTTGTAACTTTCCAAACCTGCTAAAACTATATTAGGTTCAAGGTCTGTGGATTCATATCAACTCGGAATAGGATTAAGACTGTCGGAACTCATTTCACTTATGATCTTTGGTAGCTGTCACACAAGAAAATTTGATGAGCTCTGCCGCATGGCATGCTCCACTGCCTGGATCCAACTAAAAGAATAATCAGTTTCATAACATGGTCAAACACATCACTAATCAAGCTTGTATACCATCAGAACCTGTCTGATGTCAGATAATGTATCTTTAGCCGTTTTAGTTAAGGAACATCAATGAACTGGTCAGGTGGGCAGAACAGTGGCAAATGGAACTCAGTCTGGAGAAGTGTGAGGTAATGCATTTGGGGAGGGCTAACAAGGAAAGGGAATGCACATTAAATGCTAGGACACTGAATAGTGCAGAGGAACAAAGGGACCTTGAAGTGCATGTCCACAGATTCCTGAAGGTAGCAGGATAGGTAGATAAGGTGGTTAAGAAGGCATATGGGATACTTGCCTTTATTAGCTGAGGCATAGAACACAAGAGCAGGGAGGTTATGCTTAAACTGTATCAAACACTAGTTAGGCCACAGCTAGAATACTGCATGCAGTTCTGGTCACCACATTACAGGAAAGATGGGATTGCACTAGAGAGGCATAGAGGAGATTTACGAGGATGCTACCTGGACTAGAGAATTTTAGCTATGAGGAAAGATTGGATAGGCTGGGTTTGTTTTCTTTGGAACAGAGGAGGCTGAGGGGAGACCTTAGAGGTGTATAACATTTTGAGGGTCGAGATAGAGTGGATAGGATGGACCTATTTTCCTTAACAGAGGTGTCAACAACCAGGGGGCACAGATTTAAAGTAATTGATAGGAGGCTTAGAGGAGATTTGAGGGGAAATTTCTTCACCCAGAGGGTGGTGGGGGTCTGGAACTCACTGCCTCAAAGGGTGGTAGAGACAGAAACCCTAACCACCTTTAAAAAGTGCTTGGAAGTGCACTTGAAGTGCCATAACCTACAGGGCTACGGACCAAGAGCTGGAAAGTGGGATTAGGCTGGATAGCTCTTTGTTGGCCGGCGTGGACACGATGGGCCGAAATGGCTCAATGGCCTCCTTCCGCGCTGTAACGTTCTATGATTCTAACATTTTTTTTCAAACTGTCAGGACAGGAGTCGTTCAGTTTTTTTTAAAACCACCTGCTCCCAATGTGTATTATCTTCATGCATGTTAACAATAACATTTTTTTCGAAAAAGTTTAGAATAATTTTAACTGGTTGATGGATATTTCTTTCTTTTTCTTGCAAGTCGATGCTATTTTTCAATTGCGAACTCTAGGTGAAACGATCAAGGCCCATAGTACGAGATATCACGAAGGTCGAAAACATGAGGTAAGGCAAAAGTAGTAATTATGTGAGGCCAAGCTTGGGTTTTACGAGCTGCAGATTGTTGGAGGAAGGGAATACTGTAAGAAGTTAGCAATTCTATGGTTTAAGAACCTGGGAAAGAATCAGTTAGAAAACAGCAATGTGTCTTGTGTGGTAATTTTCCGACTTTGCTGTCGTCGCAGGGAACCTTGCCTGTTGAAAGCACTAATGGGGAATTCCAGCACTGTTGTGCACATTTGTCTGGCCCCCATTATGGTCAGAAAATTTGTACGCAGGGTGTGCAGTAATTTCCAATATGCACTCTTAGTTGGCACAGCTCCAACTGAGGATTGTGAATAATGTCTCCTTTGATTTCAACAAAGTGAATATGCTGAGAGGACAAAGAATCTTTAAGAGGGTCTGTTAGTGGCTTAATGTAGAGAAGCAAGGACAAACATATATGCATTTGAACTAATTTATCGGGTACAGGGAGCAAAGAAAAATGCAAAGATTTATAAATGTGACTTTTCTAGCCTAGTAAATGTAGAAAACAGGTTCCATAAAATTATTTAAGTCATTGCAAAGTTATCATGCCCAAAACCTTCTAAGTATGTATCAACTGTTAAACAATAGAAGTGAGTGGGAAGATTTTGCAACCTCTGTGTGGATAAACGAGAGAGCAGCTTCAACGGATAGTTCCACAAATTGAACCGAGTGAGGTAAACAATGACTTGCCAAAACATTCCCTTCATTCCCTAAATAGACACAGAAAGACACTGACACGTGCACCTACTCACAGGTACGCACAATCCTGTATGTGCAAATAGGTTAGTACCTGAAGGCACATGCATGCACACGTGAACACGTGCTAAAACACAATGGCCGGAATTTCCTGGGATCCATGCGGGCACGATCGGAGGCGGGTTGGGTGGGAAATTTGAAAAAAGTCGGAGTGGGTCGGGTACCCACTGTCACCCTGCCCCCACGCATCTTTCCCTCGGGCGCATTTGCCGGTGCGGCAGCAACCCGACCGGCAGAAGCAGGCGACCTAATTGAAATCATTAACAGGTAGTTGCCAGAGACTTAAGAGCCTTTTTCCCCTACCTTTCAAATTTCCCTGCATGGCCACAGGATTCACGCAGCTCAGGAACCACGCCTGTCAACCTGAGGCGAGAGTTGAGTGGTCATTGATCCAACTGATTACTTGACAGCATCAAATGTACTATAAAAGCTCTGACCTCAAAGCTGATCACTTTCCTCAGGCAGAAGCTATTGATGAATACATTGCCAGCACAGATTTAACTTTCTGCAGGCTGCAAGTGTTTCCAGCAAAGTCTCCATCCAGTGTCACCTCATTGGAAGAACCTCTCTCACCATTGACAGAATGCTTCTGTCAACCCTACTTAACCTGCCATCTATTCCATCAGCTTGGGTGCCATTTATACTTTCTCAACTTGGCCCTCAGAATCCCACCATGATCAGCCCCAACACCAGCAGCACCAGGCACACCATCAGCACCAACAACAATACCAACCTTCTCCATAACCACCTGATGCTGTACAGCACATTGCTGCCTGGGAGGCCAGGGATGGCTCATCATGTCCAGATTTACTTAGCTTTATGCTGTACACCCATATGGCTGTCAATGCTGCGCCAGGTTGGCACCACCCTACAGCAACACCATAAAGGATCTCTACAATAACCATTCCTTTCACACTGACCATCATTGCTGGAGATGCCGTTATGTCTCACCAGTCACTGCAACTCGCTAAGCCACTTCCAAAGGTTTACATGAATGTGTCCAAGACAGCAAAGTGGTGAAAATAAATATTTTAATGGTTGACAATACATTAACGGAAACTTCCCATTAACGTTGACTAAAACACCCAAGTGGCTACCCTTGTGAATCTACTTGTGTGTCATCTTTCTCTTCCATGTACTTCTACGAGGTGCTACCCCTGTGGCTTCAGCAGAGGTAGAGGCAGCCTGCTCACTTCCCTGCTGTGACTGCTTAGACACTCTTGGTGGACGTCCTCTGGGTTTTGGAGCCTCTGATGGCCCCACCAAAATATGCTCCTCCTGCGACTGTGCAGGGGCAGACGTGGCCATCATCATCCGAGGAGTCATCTGGGGCTCTGTCTGAGGGGGTGGCAATGGGGGAGAAGTGTGATCGCTTTGAGAGGAGCCCCCACTTCCTTTTCCCCTCTCACCATCACCCCTCTCATGGGCCACCGCTAGAGAGCAACTTGCTGTACATCAGTGGGGCCATGAGGACCCACATCTATGCTGACATACCTCCTAGACAGGAGGTATATGAGCCTCTGCCATCAATGCTCCATAGATAGCTTGTGCTCCTGTGAGTGGCACATTAGCTGCTCCATGCAGGTGGCCATCCTATTCATGGAAGAGCCTACAGTCACCATCGCCTGCGACATGGTATTGCTCATGTTGTACTCCTCCATTCTCTAAACATTTGCAGACATCGTGCTCGCAAAACCTGTCAGAGCCTTCTGCACTTCTTCCTGCACCTCCAAGATTACCTTCTTACTCGATGGCCCCCGAGGCTCAGCATCTGCATGCAGCTGTGCAGAGCTGGGAGCGTCCTGCTGTCCCTGTCTCCACCATCTGCTCTTGCTCACTTGTGATGGGCCCAGTGACAACACTGCTCTATCTCAGGTATGACCCACTGAGGTGTGCATCTCTGCGCTGGTGCTGGGTGTGCCTATGTCTGGTGAAGCTGTGTTCTCAGAGACTGGAGAATCCTCTGAGAAGTCATCTTTCTCTCCCTCCTTGGCAGTGGAGGGGGAGTCTCTTGATGGACCTGTGGGAGAGTAAAGAGATGTGTTAGATATGCCATATGAAGAATGGGTACGCATACCACTATGCACATGATGACCATTCAGTGCCCATATGAGTGACTGATGTATGCCATGGAGCTGTATGATATGTAATTCTGTCACCAGATTGCTGAGATGTTCCCCTCTCTCTGTCTACCACCTCCAGCTGCTCGGCCACTCCCGAGACTTATAATGCAGCCTCCTCTGCTTTTGTGAAAGAAAGAAAGGAACGAAAGACTTGCATTTATATAGCACCTTTCACGACCACTGGACATCTCAAAGCATTTTACAGTCAATGAAATACTTTTTGAAGTGGAGTCACTGTTGCAATGTAGGAAACGCGGCAGCCAATTTGCGCATAGCAAGGTCCCACAAACAGCAATGTGCTAATGACCAGATAATCTGTTTTTGTTATGTTGGTTGAGGGATAAATATTGGCCAGGACACCGGTGATAACTCCCCTACTCTTCTTTGAAATAGTGCCATGGGATCTTTTACGTCCACCTAAGAGAGCAGTTGGGGCCTCGGTTTAACGTCTCATCTGAAAGACGGTACCTCCGACAGTACAGCACTCCCACAGCACTGCACTGGAGTGTCAGCCTAGTGAAGGTGCCACATGATGGAGGCTCACCTCCAGTTCTCTCCCTCTCTCCCTCTTATTGTGTGCTCTCTTCTCCTGCAAGGAGGGAAAGAAGAGAAGGTTGAGTGAGAGTGATGGAATAAGTTTAAGGAATGGGTGGGTTACATCTTTAGAGGGATACTATGATGGATTTGGGTGGTAATGCCAAGTGACCTCCTTGTGTGTTGTTAGTTGGTATGCTTTCACTAGGATGAGGGTGAGTGTGAGGGGTGGCTAGTCAGATGAGGATGTGATAATGTAGATAGAGAGAGAAGGTTGGGTGGACATGCAAGGTATGTTGGTGTGAGTAAGAATGTGCAGGAGTAGGGTTTGGAAGGCAGATTGATGGGGATGTGATGAGAAGCACAGCAGGATGAAGTTGAGTGTGGCTTTGTGTAAGATTCTCAAAATTAACAGATCCCCAAAATGAAAGAAAACCCTATTAAAATGACTTTGGACCCTTGTTAAAAACTTCAGGAGTGATAAAAGGGCATGTTGGGCCTAACAAGGAGATTCAAGGTCAGAAACAGACTTGGCATTTTAAAAGGACATGTTCAGGCATGTTTGGAGAAAGGCTGTTGCAGAATTTGGGATCTACCTCTGCAGTAGACAGTTTAAGTATTCGAGATAGTCAAACTCTCTGGGGGAACTGTAAACGTCACTCAGCCCCTATCAAGAAATTTACATGCTAACAATAGACCCAAGGAAGAACAGCCTCACAGGACCCATCCAAAAACATGCATAAACCAAATCATTTTGCCAACCTATAAAGAATCTCAGGCCCCACAGGAAACTCAAAGCTTGAGGACAAGTCACTACAATTAAATAAGAGCTCAACAGCTCAGGAAAGCCATCCCGAAACCGCTTAAACATTTTACACCACTCAATGATAACGAGCCCGCCAAAATCTAACAATAAACATAAACTGATTTGGCACGAAGATTAGCAGGCCTCGATTAGTATAATTGGGGGCCTGTCCAACAGTTAAACAGTACAGTACAGTTCAGCAAGGCAGGAGTTCGAAGAAGTACAAGGTGTTCAAAAGAGTTCAAACAGCAACAGTTCCAAACATAAGTTGACGATCAAGGAGCAAGCATCTCGAAGCAGCTTTCTTTCTCTGAAAGAAGTAACACACCATTGGACACCTCACGGTACCAAGGGTCCCACGAAACAACCAACTGAATATTACCCTCAGCCAACCGGGTAATATTCGGCCACCGCGACCAGCGAAAAGCCAACTCAGAAGAAACTGAAGATCCGCAAGTTTTTCGACTCTACAAACTATCCTGACTTACCCCTGGGTAAGATTTTATCCAAAAAGACTCTAAGCCCTATTGCTAACCAAAGGAAATTGGGTACTCACCTGATAAATCCAATACGCACCCTACCGCATCAGCGGACTCGCGAAGACTGGCCAGATACGCAGGTGAAGTCCTCTATCACGTCCGGAGTACGACAGGCCCCAACCGACACATCTAGTGAACCCCGAAACCGCGATCCAGCTCAACTGTCAAGGAGTCGTTTTGGTGAGCATTATCCCTGGTCCTTTTGAGCCTAACTTAGCTAGATTGGAAGGGGTGAGGCATTGGTCTACTGTAATTTCCCTCATGTATGTCGAAGTGTTCCCCATTTTATTAGAGTGTTAAGATTATTTTGTTGTATCTTCTTTCTCAAATAAAATTCAAAGTTCTTGCACCAAAACCAGTTGTCTGCTGCAATTTTATCACAACCCCCAAATAAGTCCAAGGTCTAGAACCAAGAGAGTGGGAGCGATTCGAGCTGCTCATAAGTCAGAGGTGAAGCTGACCCCACACACCACCCCCTACATTTGTACTCACCTTTCCAGATCTAATGACATCATTGAAACATTTGCGGCACTGTACCCAGGTCCTCCTGAAAATATCCCTGCTGTTGACCTGCTCTGCAATTTGGAGGCAGGCTCTTTTGGTCTCTTGCGGAGGTCTCTTCAGCCCATTCGAAGGGAAGAGGACCTCCCTGCGTGATCTGACACCCTTCACAAGCTTATGAAGAGAGTCATTGGAGAACCTGGGTGCAGCTCTCTGCCTCTGTGCAGCCATCTCTCCAACTGTTTGGAGCAATGAAAGCCTCCAGTGCAGTGACTGCACACTCCTAGATGAACCTTCAAGTGCAATGTGACCATGGCTCCTTTAAATATACCGGCTGGAAATGCGTCATGGATGACATCATCAGACCCGCACCATTTAATAGGGCTGGGTAACGCGCAGGGTGGGCTTAATAGGCCCCATTATCACAAAGTCGATTTCTGCAGCGAGATGAAAACAACAATGGGATCCCGACCTGCCATGCCGACCGCCCGCACCCGACCCACCCAGGTACAGAGAATTCCGGCCAATGTGACCCATCTCAGAAACTAAGCCAAAATATACTTCATTTTTCCTGAAGACTTTTTTTAAAGGTGTAATTCCTACTTGTTAAAGGATTGTCTCCCTATCTTTGGTCTTCCTTAAAAAAATGTTATTTATTGTATTTATTCGACCTTTGTACCACATAATCATTCCTTTACCAATGTTTAGCTACAGAAATTAAACTTATCATTAAAGACATTAACAACATCATTATTTTTCTGTTATAAGTACAATCTTTCCTTTACCATTTATTAGTTTTAGAAATTAAAGCTCAATTTATCGCCCATGACAAATTAATGTTATTGAGTTTCAAAACTGGTGAAAAAATGCCATCCTTAAATTCTTTTTCGAATAATAAATCCACAAAGCCTTATAATGCTCTTTTGGTCGATATCTGAAATACTCTTTCGGGTTTATTTTCTCCCCTTATAAAATAGAGCATTCCTTCATTGAATGATCATGAATCTGCCCATGTTTGAACTTTGAGTTAATCGTCGCTCCACCAGACTCAGGTAAACTCTCCTGCAATCCCCAACTCCACACACGACCCCAACTGGGAGAGCTTATTTTGGTCTGCTTCCAGATCTCCACCAACGGCATTTGCCAAATATTTGCTGGGAGGTATGTGGGGATGCAGATGGGATGGAAATACTTTGAGTTTTTTCACTGCCTGTGGAGAACTGTCTGGTCTCCACACAATGGGTGTCATTTTGACTTTGGGTGATGGTGTAAAATGGGCAATATCGATTCAGCCATCCATTATACATCTCTCCCTCAGGATATGGCCAATTTTACCATTATCACCCAAAGTCAAAATTAGCTTCAGTGCCTGTAAGGGGTGGTGTGTGTGGTCAGCTTTGCCTCTGACTCCTGAGTGGTTCGAATCGCTCCCACTCCCTTGGTTCTCGACCTGGACTTATTTGGGGGTTGTAATGAAATTGCAGCAGACAACTGCATTTGATACAAGAACTTTGGTTTTTATTTGAGAAGGAAAAATACAATACAATAATCTTATCACTCTAAAAGGGGGAACACTTCAGAATATACGAGGGAGAGTAACAATAGACAGAATACTTCACCCCTCCCAATCCCACTACACTGAATAAGTTGGACTCCAGAGGACCAGGAAAAAATGCTCACCAAATGCAGGAATAGTTTGTAGAGTGGAAAAACTTGCAGATCTTCGGTTTCTTCCGAGTTGGTTTCTTGTTGGTCGTGGTGGCCTAGTACTACCTGGTTGGCTTCTGGTAATATTTAGTTGTTGGTTTCGTGGGGCCCTTGGTGCCGCGAGGTGTCTGATGATGTGTTACTTCTTCGAGAGAGAGAACTGCTTCCAGATGCTTGCTTCTGAAACCTTTTGATGGTGTTTTAAACTTGAATGATGGGTCTCTCCTTTCTTCTCAAACTGGTTGAATTGTTTCTGTTGAACTCCTTCTGCTGAACTGTACTTATTGAACTGTCGAACTCATCGAACTCATCAAACTGATTTCTTGTGGAGACAGGTCTTTAGGTTATACTAAATGAGGCCTGCTTATCTGCCCGCCAAATCAGTCTCGGTTCATTGTTAAATTATGGGCGGGTTCGTTAACATTGATTGGTCCCATTTATTTAACTGGTTTCGGGATGGTCCAGCGAAACCTAAATTGGTTTTTAATGGCTGTTTAATCTTTGGTCCGATTAGTGAGTTTTGTCTTCTCCTGCTGGGGTCAGGGTCCCTTTTGTTGATCAGTGGCATGTACTGCATTATGCATATTCTTGATGGCTCTGTAATTTTGGCAGGAACTGTGCTTCTGTAGGCCTATTGTCATTTATGTGGAATGACTGAGACGGTCCAGAACATTCCCAGACAATTTGGCCTATGCCAATACTCAAACTGTTTGTTTTACAGGGGCCCATCCCAACTCCTTTGTCGCAGCCTTCCACAGGCCTGGACATGTCCCTTTTAAAATAACCAAAATCCTGGGGTTTTAACTTTAAGCCCCTTTTTGGCCCAATATTCTTTAAAACAGTAATCTTCTTGGTTTGAGGGAATCTGCAGAATTTTGTGAACCTTACAGCCTTTCCATGCCAGTGATCAGGAACTCAGTGTAATGGAGGATTCTGGGCACAACACCGATCCTGCTCTGTCATGGCACAGTACATTGGGCCTCCAACATCACACACCAATACAATCCTCAAAAATGTTTATTTTACATCCACTGTTACTGAATATAACCAAATATCAAGGCAAACATTGCTGCAAGTTTTCTGCTGATATAATATCCACTCTGCACAGCAAAATAGGATTATACTGCTCTCAATCAGATGCACAGTGCTTTGTTCTAAATGTGGTTGATAATCCAGATGGTACATTTAGCTCTAGTAGATTGAGTGACCTTCACCTCTAGTGATCCAGCTTTTCATCCAGCCAAGGGAAAGGAAAGGAAGATCAATGATGGTCACAGATGAAGTAAATTGCTCCAATCTCAAACAATTCCCTAGTGGACATGAGTGTCTAAAAGAAAACCACCCCAAATTCAACACCTAATTAATCACTCAGCTTTGAACGACCAAAAAGTGTTGCTAAACTACACAGACTGGAAATTTAATTTGCTATTGTACAGGGAATACCTCCAAAACTGGATTGTCAATCCATTTTCGGAGAAATCTGAGATTAACACATCCAGAACGATATCTGACCTAGAAGGTTTGGTACTTAAATGGGAATATGTTCTGTTCCCCAGCACACTCATTCTTCAATTTATCCATTATTATGCACAGCCTATTACAGACTCAAATCATTTGTAATTTACATGATCCTTAATAAATTAACTTTACTTTCTTTTACACTTTCACCAAATATTCATTCAACCTTTAACTTCTCGAACTTCTAAAATTGCACAGCTCCTCAAAATTGTCATAACCAATTATGAAACAATTTAATTTATAACATTGAATGGATATCATCCTTGCTTTGCATCAGATAGTTATAATAATATTGAAGGTCATTTAAAGTGCAGCAAATAGCCAATTAATATAATATAGTAGAAGTCAAACACATATTAGAAGGCGCCAGTGTCATGCCTGGGTCTATTTTCTCCATAGTGTTTAATACTGAAACACATTTTCCTTTAATTTGTATTATACATTGGAACACAACAGATGTAAGTTTGCATTGTGTTGGCTAGCTGGTTTGCTATGTTTGAGTAAATAAAGTACATTCTAACGACAAAAGTTGCTGCCAATTCCTTGTCCTTCATGTTGTAAAAAACGGTATGCACTCCAGAAGAGTGCTTCACCTCCAATATGGTGTGGAGATGCCGGTGTTGGACTGGGGTGGACAAATGTAAGAAGTCCCACAACACCAGGTTATAGTCCAACAGTTTTATTTGAAATCACAAGCTTTCGGAGCGCTGCTCCTTCGTCAGGTGAAGTGGAGAGATGCATAAAGACACAGCTTATATAGTCAGAGAATAATGCTAGATGATTACAGGTAATCTTTCTAACTGCCATTTATCACACCTCGGCAGAGAGATAATCACAGCAATCAAAGGTGTGAATGGTGTCCAAACAGGTTAGTCAGAAAAACATTACATCAAAGAACAATGAGGTGGGGTCACAAGGGGTCAAATGTTGCAGATGCTGGGGTCTGTATGAAAAGCAAAAAACAGACAAAAAAACATTTTTTTTGCTGGAAATCACAGCAGGTCCGGCCGCATATGTGTAGAGAGAACAAGCCAATGACGACTCGAGTCTGGATGACCCTACGTCAGGTGGGGTTACATGTAGCGTGACATGAACCCAAGATCCCGGTTGAGGCCGTCCTCATGAGTGCGGAACTTGGCTATCAGTCTCTGCTCTACGATTTTGCATTGTCATGTGTCTCGAAGGCCTCCTTGGAGAATGCTTACCTGAAGAACGGAGGCTGAATGTCCTTGACTGCTGAAGTGTTCCCCGACTGGGAGGGCACAGTCCTGCCTGACGATTGTTGCGCGGTGTCTGTTCATCCATTGTCACAGTGTCTGCATGGTCTCGCCGATGTACCATGCTCCGGGGCATCCTTTCCTGCAACGTATGAGATAGATAACGTTGGCTGAGTCACATGAGTATGTACCATGTACCTGGTGGGTGGTGTCCTCATGTGTGATGATGGTATCTGTGTTGATGATCTGGCATGTCTTGCAGAGGTTGCCGTGGCAGGGTTGTGTGGTGTCGTGGTCACTGTTCTCCTGAAAGCTGGGTAATTTTCTGCGAACGATGGTCTGTTTGAGGTTAGGCGGCTGTTTGAAGGCGAGTAGTGGAGGCGTGGGGATGGCCTTAGCGAGGTGTTCGTCATCATCGATGACATGTTGTAGGCTGCGAAGAACATGATGCAGTTTCTCCACTCCGGGGAAGTACTGGACGACGAAGGGTACTCTGTTGGTTGTGTCCCGTGTTTGTCTTCTGAGGAGGTCTATGCGATTTTTTTCTGTGGCCCGTCGGAACTGACAATCGATGAGTCAAGTGTCATATCCCGTTCTTACGAGGGCATCTTTCAGTGTCTGTAGGTGTCCATCGCGTTCCTCCTCGTCTGAGCAGATCCTGTGTATTCGGAGGGCTTGTCCATAAGGGGTGGCTTCTTTAGCGTGGTTAGGGTGGAAGCTGGAGATGTAATGTTTTTCTGACTAACCTGTTTGGACACCATTCACACCTTTGATTGCTGCGATTATCTCTCTGCTGAGGTGTGATAAATGGTAGTTAGAAAGATTACCTGTAATCATCTGGCATTATTCTCTGACTATATAAGCTGTGTCTTTATGCATCTCTCCACTTCACCTGATGAAGGAGCAGCGCTCCGAAAGCTTGTGATTTCAGATAAAACTGTTGGACTATAACCTGGTGTTGTGTGACTTCTTACATTTGTCCACCTCCAATATGACTAGGCAAACGGGGCAGAATTTGTGTTTATTTACTGCCCACGCCATCCTTCCAGATATAAACAGTTAGTGTAGGTACACAGGAATGGTTTCTTTACTTGTCCCATTACCATCTCCTTTTGCACCATCATCACTTTTTTTCATTTAATCTCTCCTACCTTCCAACCTATCACAGACCTTCCCCTTTGTTCTTTCCTCCCCTACCCTCTTTCCCTGCCTCTGTACTTGCTTATAACCTATTACATCGTTAACTTTTTCCAATTCATATCATAGAATCATAGAATGGTTACAGCACGGAAGAAGGCCATTTGGCCCTTTGAGCCCGTGCCGGCTCTCTGCAAGAGCACTTCAGCTAGTCCCACTCCCCACCCTTTCCCCGTAGCCCTGCAAATTTATTTCCTTCAGATACTTATCCAAATCTGTTTTGAAAGCCATGATTGAATCTGCCTCCACCATCCTTTCAGGCAGTGCATTCCAGATCATAACCACTCGTTGTGTAAAAAAGTTTTTTCTTACTTCGCCTTTGGTTCTTTTGCCAATTACCTTAAATCTGTGGCCTCTGGCTCTCGACCCTTCTGCCAATGGGAACAGTTTCCCTCTATCTGAAGAAAGGTCATCGACATGAAACTTAACTCTGTTTCTCTCTCCACAAATGCTGCTTGACCTGCTGAGTATTTCCAGCATTTTCTGTTTTTATTTCTAATATCTCTTTTTGTGGCTCAGTGTCAAATTTTGTTTGATAACATTCCTGTGAGACACCTTGGGATGTTTTACTACATTAAAGGCGCTATATAAATAAATCCAAGTTGTTGTTGTTGACAGTAGGTTCTCAGAATAGATGCTAGGGAACAAATTTTCAGAATAGCAACACATGTAAAGTGGAGCACAATGGCCCTCTGTGCATGTACGGAACAATGGCAGAGCATTAAGATTGTATGTGAACAAAGGGTGCTTTGTCTTTGTATTTTCATCAACCTCTTTCTTCATTCTGTAGGGGGTGGCGGATGGTGCGTCGCGTGTGCCCAGTCAGTTATGCCCCTGACTGTTGGTGAGCGGTTCGAATCGCTCCCACGCCCCTGGGTTCTAGACACCGGACTTAGGTGCAGGTGGCGATACAGAAAACTCAAGTAGACAAGTGGTTTGGTGTAAGAAAACCAAGATTTTATTGAACAGAGATAAAACATAGTCATATGAGAAATTACTGGTAAACAATTGCAGGCATAAACAAAATAACTATGCTTATACGGGGAATGGGGAACACACGGCACATCGAGGGAAAACAAACTATGTTAACAATCCCCTTATCCTTATCCCACCCCTATACCTAATTATATTAAGCTATGAGGGGCCAGGAATTCATGCTCACCAAGTCAAAATCTGCTGAGTTCAAACAGCTGTGAAGTTTGGGGTTCGCTCTTTGTGCTCTCTGGGACCTGCCGCCGTCACGTGGACTCAGGGTGCTGCAAGGGCGTCGTCCAGGTAAAGAACCCCGAGGTTAAAGTCTTTGCTTGGGTACTTTACCTCGCAGGGATGATGGTTCCTCTTCTTCGGGCGGCAGTTGGAGTTTGCATGAAGATAGTTGCAGGTCAGCTGAATTGAAGGCCTGATTATTCAAAGCGTTCTTCAATCTTCTCCCAATTTGTCTCGTCTCATCTCATCTCATCTCACCTCACCTCGCCTCGTCTCATCTCACCTCGCCTCATCTCGTCCTGCCTCGCCTGGCCTGGTTTGCCCGTGTTCGCCTGGTGCAATGCCGGGCGTCCCTGATGGAGTCGGGAAAGACACGGGCAGTGGCCAGGCGGCAAGCGCGGGAGGGGAAAAAGAGCAGGAGACACGAGGGCAAGGAGCGTTGGTTACTGGGCAAGAGAGCGTTGGTTACCGGTGTGCCTACAATTATACTCCTTTGGATGGCCCTTATCTGCACGCCAAATCAGGTCAGTTCATTGTTTCACTTTTGGCGGGCTGTTTTAAATGATTATAGCAATCTAAACTAACTGTTTTTAGATGGCCGTTTATCGCACCTAATGGCCTGATGTCCGAGCAGTATTGTCATTAATGCATTTTAATCGGCCTGTGCAGCCTTGGTCGCTTCCCTAAGCTGTTTCCGATTATGTATGCGGACAAAGTAATGACCTTGCGCTTAGGCCTAACTGGGGTGATCTGTTCCAATCCAATGAAAATGCATATTCAGTGTTTGCTTAACTGTCTAGGTTTTCAAACACAAAAGTCCTTTTTCACAGAAATGCATTTTAAGTTTCGATTTCCCAAAACAGCTTGCTCTGTGCTGCAGAGTCCAAGCTTTTAAAATCTTACAGGCTTTTGGTCACGAGGTGCGGATGCCATCTTTTGGGTACCCCTTTTAAATTGTCCATAAGGTCCCTTTATTAATAACCTTGGGGAAATGTGGGAATTTTGCGAATCCTACAATTCTAACTGAGCCTCAACCAAAGTGCTTTGAATTTGATAATTTGGACTCCATAATGGTCTAATTCAAATAGTTTGCAGTCTTTTTGTCAGTTTATGTTCAATCTTAAATTGTTTTGCCTGCCTTCCTGGAATTTCTTGTATGATCAAACAAAGACCCAGGAAAATTAATGTGTCAACTTAAATATTTACCTATCCCTTTTCTCCTTTCTGCTTCGGAATAAGGTAGTGCCAACTTACTAAATTATTTTTCCTTTTTTATTTTACAAAAACTTCAAAGGAGCAAAATTGGAAAAGAAGAGAACTTTGCATAAAATTACATCACCAACCAGAAACAGTCCAGACTGGAGATAAATGTCAGACCTTCAGCCCAAGGAAATTAACATTCTTAACCCTTTTTTAATTGCTGACTTTCCAAAATAGAATTCTTGGTTTCCAGAGAGCATGGGTTAGTGCAGGCTCACTTTACTGTCAATATAAAAAATATCACTGCCAACATAAAAAAATATTATGGCCCAAAAATTTGCGGTCGGAAGCTTCCCGCAAGCGGATGCCTCCGACCTGCAAAATATCTACAAATTTACCTGGTGGCCCGGGAGGTTCGTAGATTCGTGCTCCTGGGCCTCTCCGGGTACCCACGTATCCCAGGGGTGCACGCGGTTCACAAGCGCCCCTGGGATCACATGGGCTAGCCTAACCAATGAAAGAAGAGGATCACATGGGCCAGTGTAACCAATGAAAGAAGGGAATCCCCATTCATACTTATGGGAGCTCCGTATGGAACTCCCATAAGTATGAATGGGGATGACTTAAAAAATACACGAGCACATGAAATAAATGGGAAAAAAATTACATCTTTTAAAATTAATTAAAATGCCATTTAATTAAATATTTTAAACAAAAGTTTAATTTTTTGAAAAAAAAATTATAATGGGGCTAAAAATAAACTTACCTTATTGGACAGGGTTTTTAATGAATAAATGAATGATACAATTTTAATTTTCTACTTTTTAAAACTCTTACACTTGGTAAAAGCAGGCCTTACATCTGCTTTTATCAGGCGTAAGAATTTCAAGGGCATTCGCTGGGCAGAAGTTGGGCAAATAGCGCAACTCTCCACCCGCGGAGGCCCTTCTCCTGGGGATGCGGATCATCTATCAAGGGAATTCTTGACAGATCGTAAGTTCTGGGTTTTCGCCCATGCGCTTCGCATGCCTAAACTCAGAACTTGCGCGGCCCTAACGTGCTCGTGCGCACCTCGTACGCAGCCGTAGGGGCCGCAAATTAAGGCCAATTAAATTACTAAAAGAAACCTCTCTCCTAACAGTTCAGTTAGTAAATGCACCAAGTGGGATGGGGTTAAGGAAATGTAGACTAATGAGGTCCTGGGCTGAATTCCTGGTACCCCATCTGACCTCAGCTGTAGCTATGTGCTATCATATTTATTATTGTGAAAAGCAAATGAAAATTTTTAAATAGCGCATTTCCTGACCTCAGGACATCCCAAAGTGCTTTACAGGCAATGATGTAAGTTTTGAAGTATAGTCACTATTTTAATGTAGGAAACAAGGCAACCAATTTGTGCACAGCAAACTCTCACAAACAGCAATGAGATAATGATCAGATAATTTGTTTGAGGGATAAATGTTGGCTAGGACAGTGGGGAAAACACCTCTGTTCTTCTTCAAAATAGTGCCATGGGATATTTTACATTCACTTGAGAGGGCAGATGGGGCATTGGTTAACGTCTCATCTGAAAGACAACATCTCTGACTGTGCAGCATTCCCTCAGTGTTGCATAAGAACATAAGAACATAAGAAATAGGAGCAGGAATAGTCCACTTGGGCCCTTGAGCCTGCTCCGCCATTCAATAAGATCACGGTTGATCTAGGGCTCAAAGCCACTTCCCAGACTGCTCCCCATAACCCTTCACTCCCTTATCTTGCAAAAATGTGTCTATCTCCACTTTAAATTTATTTAATGACCCAGCCTCCACAGCTCTCTGGGGCAGAGAATTCCACAAATTTACGACCCTCTGAGAGAAGAAGTTCCTCCTCATCTCAGTTCTAAAAGGGCGCCCCCTTATTCTGAGACTGTGCTCCCAAGTTCTAGATTTCCCCACAAGGGGAAACATCCTCTCTGCATCTACCCTGTCGAGCCCCCTCAGTATCTTATATGTTTCGATAAGATCACCTCTCATTCTTCTAAATTCCAATGAGTATAGGCCCAGCCTGCTCAACATTTCCTCATAAGTCAACCTCCTCATCTCTGGAATTAACCTAGTGAATCTTCTCTGAACTGCCTCCAATGCAAGTATATCCTTCCTTAAATAAGGAGACCAAAATTGTACGCAGTACTCAAGGTGTGGTCTCACCAATACCCTGTACAGTTGTAGCAGGACTTCCCTGCTTTTATACTCTAACCCCCTTGAAATAAAGGCCAACATTCCATTTGCCTTTTTGATTACTTGCTGTACCAGCATGCTAACTTTTAACGTTTTATGCACAAGGACCCCCAGGTCCCTCTGAACTGTAGCATTTTGTAATCTCTCTCCATTTAAATAATAGTTTGCTTTTTTATTTTTCCTGCCAAAGTGGATAACCTCGCACTTTCCCACATTATACTCCATCTGCCAAATGTTTGCCCACTCGCCCAGCCTAGAAACATAGAAACATAGAAGATAGGAGCAGGAGTAGGCGATTCGGCCCCTCGAGCCTGCTCCGCCATTTAATGAGATCATGGCTGATCATTTAAATTCAGTACCCTGTCCCTACTTTCCCCCCATATCCCTTGATCCCTTTAGCCTTAAGAAATATATCTAACTCCTTCTTGAATATATTTGATGAATTGGCCTCAACTGCCTTTTGTGGTAGAGAATTCCACAGGTTGACCACTCTCTGGGTGAAGAAATTCCTCCTCATCTCTGTCCTAAATGGCATACCCCTTATCTTTAGACTGTGACCCCTGGTTCTGGACTCCCCTGCCATCGGGAACATCTTGCATCTAGTCTGTCTAGTCCTGTTAGAATTTTATAAGTTTCAATGAGATCCCCTCTCATTCTTCTAAACTCCAGCGAATTTAATCGACCCAATCTCTCTGTATACGTCATTCCTGCCATCCCAGCCTGTTTATATCCCTTTGCAGATTCTTTGAGTCTTCTGCACAACTTGCTTTCCCACCCATCTTGGCATCATCCGCAAACTTGGCTACATTACACTTGATCCCTTCATCCCTTGCACTGGAGTGTCAGCCTAGATGTTTGTGTTTAGGTCTCGGGAATGGGACTCAATCCCACAAGCTTCTGACTCAGAGATGAGAGTGCTACCCACTGAGCCATGGCTGACACCTAAGCATTAGTCTACATAATGTGTGTAATGGAAGAGGTAAAATTAAATCATTCCAATTAACATCTTGCTAGGTAAAGAAGAATTTAAAAATGTATTAGAATTGTTAAGAATGATTAATATCAGGGATGCGCAAGAGGCCAGGATTGGAGGAGGGCAGATATCTCGGAGGAGGGCAGATATCTTGGAGGGTCGAAGGGTTGGACGAGGTTACAGTGCTAGGGAGGGGCAAAGCCATGGAGGGATTTTGAAAAAAAGGCTGAGAATTTTAAAATCGAGGCATTGCTCAATGGAGATCCAATGTCGTTTAGCGAGCACAGGGGTCATGGGCGAACGGGACTTAGTATGAGCTAGGATACAGGCAACAGAGGTTTGGATGAGCTTAAGTTTATGGAGGGTGTCCAATCTATATATATAAAGCGGCTCTTCTGTCTGTCTGTCTGTCCGCCTGGTCTCTATACTTTTGGAAGTTACAGAGCGTACCGACGCGCGCGTCGCCTCAAAAGAAAGCTTGCGATTCCGGACCGGTCATAGGCGTATTTACGTTTCGGCCGGACAAAAATCCCGCCCGCGGTATCCCAAAAACGTTCAGCGTTCCGCTCATTAGCATCTCATTAGCGACCGTGTGACGTCGAGGTCTTCCTACAGTTGAGTGTCGAGTGACTCGACGATTGACCAATCCTACGCTTCGGTGACCTGACCGGTCGACCAATCGGTGCGTGTGTGGGCGGGCCTTATCCTTCTGAACCGAGGTGAGTGGCCGCCATCTTGATTTTCCACGATTTTTTCCCCCACACTTTCTGTGTGTTAGGGAACTAAGGTAAATATTTCAATTATGTGTTAGGCAATTAATTAACAATTTATTTGAGTTTTATATTGTGTTTAGCAACCCCCCCCCGCCTCCTCCTCACCCTCGCGCAGGGGGGACTCGGGGCCTGAAGCTGAAAAAATTTCTCTCTCTCTCTCTCTTTCTTCCCTCTCTCTCTCTCCTTCTCCTCTTCCCTCTCTCTCCTTCTCCTCTTCCCTCTCTCCTCTTCCCTCTCTCTCCTTCTCCTCTTCCCTCTCTGTCTCTCTCTAGTTCCCCCTCTCAGGTGTCGCGGACGGAGCGCAGGTGCGCCGCCCGAAGTTTCCCGCTCGCTAACGGCCTTGCCGGCTCCCGCGGGCCGCTCGCACTGACCGCGCATGCGCCGCCCACACTCACCGCGCATGCGCCGCCCGCACTCACCGCGCATGCGCCGCCCGCCCGCACGCAGCGGCCGTCCATCAGCCGCGCGATACGCGGGGGACCTCAGCAACGGCACCGGACCTCAGGCGCTAGGCAGGGGGAGGGGCCGGAGGGGAGGGAGGGGAGGGGAAGGAGAGAGGGGAGGGAGGGAGGGAGAGAGGAGAGGGAGAGAGGGGAGGGGAGGGAGAGAGGGGAGGGGAGGGAGAGAGGGGAGGGGAGGGAGAGAGGGGAGGGAGGGATAGGACAGGGAGAGGACATGACAGGGAGAGGGGGGACACACAGGGGCAGGGAGACCAAACGCCCCAAAATTGCCCTCGCGCCCCAAAATTGCCCTCGCAACGCGGGGCTCCCCAGCTAGTCTATATATATAAAGTGGCTCTTCTGTCTGTCCCGATGTCTGTCTGTCCGTTCTCTATACGTTTGAAAGTTACAGAGCATACCGACGCGCGCGTCACCTCAAAAGAAAGCTTACGATTCCGGACCGGTCATAGGCATATTTATGTTTCGGCCGGACAAAAATCCCGCCCGCGGTATCCCAAAAACTTTCAGCGTTCCGCTCATTAGCATCTCATTAGCAACCGTGTGACGTCGAGGTCCACCAATCGGACGGCGGGTTCCTTCCTACAGTTGAGTGTCGAGTGACTCGACGATTGACCAATCCTACGCTTCGGTGACCTGACCGGTCGACCAATGGCCCGCCCACACACAACCGGTGCGTGTGTGGGCGGGCCTTATCCTTCTGAACCGAGGTGAGTGGCCGCCATCTTGATTTTTCACAATTTTTTCCCCCACACTTTCTGTGTGTTAGGGAACTAAGGTAAATATTTTAATGATGTGTTAGGGAATTAAATAACAATTTAATAGGGGGGGGGGGAGAGCCTCGGGAAATCGTGGGGGGGGGAGAGCCTCGGGAAATCGCGGGTGGGGCAGAGCCTCGGGAAATCGCGGGGGGAGGGAGAGCCTCGGGAAATCGCGGGGGGGGAGAGCCTCGGGAAATCGCGGGGGGGGGAGAGCCTCGGGAAATCGCGGGGGGGGGAGAGCCTCGGGAAATCGCGGGGGGGGAGAGCCTTGGGAAATCGCGGGGGGGGGAGAGCCTCGGGAAATCACGGGGGGCTCGCGCCGCCCGCACTGACCGCGCATGCGCCGTCCGCACTGACGCCGCCCGCACAGACCGCGCATGCGCCGCCCGCACTGACGCCGCCCGCACAGACCGCACATGCGCCGCCCACGAGAGCCCGCTCCCGGCGCCGGCCGCCGCTCAGCATTCCCGCTATTGGAACGGCACCGGACCTCAGGCGCTAGGCAGGGGGAGGAGCCGGAGAGAGGGACAGAGGGGAGCGAGGGAGGGAGGGAGAGGAGGGGAGGGAGGGATAGGACAGGGAGAGGACAGGACATGACAGGGAGAGGGGGGACACACAGGGGCAGGGAGACCAAGCGCCCCAAAATTGCCACTTGCAACGCGGGGCTCCCCAGCTAGTACCTAATAATCCAGGGTTCGTTTTCCATGGCAATCACCTAAGATTGAGGCATCTGTTTTCTCAATGTTGGCAGACTGTTAATATAGGGCAGAGAGTGAGTCACAGTAACTGGTCCAGGTATTAGTATACATTCAATTCCCTACCAATATAGTTGGGTGATTGTGTCGAGTTTCCTTGTATGAACTGAACTATCAAATTGGATCATTGTCTTAGGGCTCGATTTTAATAGCCCTGAGGAGGCGGGTTTGGAGGCAGATTGGCAGCGAAAATCGGAAAAAATGGCTTGAGACTGCCAACCCGCCTTCATCCCGCCCCCACATGATTTCCGTGAGTGTCGGGTCAGCCGCTCCCAAATTGACCCGACTGGAACTGGTGGGACAGGTAGTTAAGGCAGTTAAGAGCCTGTAAACTGTGTTGCTAATCCTATTTTGATAGTAGTTTCCCATTTTCGTGCTTCTGGCTCCTGTTTCCCATCTTGTCAGAAACAGGCCAGGTTCAGGGAGATGAGTTGCTGGAGGACATGATTTGTAGTCATTGGTGGAGCACTTTAAAAGCGCTCCTGTAACATGGCTGACATTCAAATGCAACAACTTTGTTGTTGGAGGCTTGGGATAAGATTTTGCAAATCTACAGACCTTGTGACTGTTCAAGCTGACAGCCATCTGCAGTGTGATCTGATTGGAATAATTTCAGGCCACTTTGACTGTGCGCTTGCAAACTTCTTGCCTCAACTGAAATCTATAGCAACGGGCTGGGAACCATTTATATCGTCTCATCTTGGTCGTCAGATTCAGAGGAAGAGCTGCCGCTGCAGCACAACAACCAGCCACAACAGTAGCACCAGCACCAGGAACGCCAACCTCCTCTTCACCCACCTGATGATGCACAGGGCAGAGGGCATCAGCGCAGGGCTGCACTTCGCTGTGGTAGATACACCCAACACGGGGTTTACAGGCAGAGGATCAGCTTCCTCAGCTTGACTGAGCAGCAGTGCCAAAGGAGGCTGAGACTTTCGAGAGATGGAGTCGCTGACATCTACACAATACTGCACCAACACCTGCAGCCCAGAGGAGCGTGTGGACACTCCTTACCAGTGGCTGTCAAAATCACCACTGCACTCAACTTCTTTGCTTCAGGCTCCTTCCAGGGATCAGCTGCAGACATCAGCAGCATCTCCCAGTCGGCCGCACACACCTGCATCACGCAGGTCACCGATGCCCTCTTTGCAAAGGTGCACAATTACATCCACTTCTCCATGGATGGCCCAAGTGTGACGGTGTGTGTGGTTGACTTTTCCAATACGACAGGCTTGCCAATGGTGCAGGGCATCATAGACTGCACACATGTAGCGATTATGGCCCCCTATCACAACCCAGCTGTATTTGTCAACTGCAAGGGATTCCACTCCCTGAATGTCCAGCTGGTATGTAACCACAGGAAGATCATCATGCATGTTTGCACAAAGTACTCTGGCAGTTGCCATGGCTCCTTCATCCTGAGCCAGTCTACTGAGCCTCAGCTCTTCCATCCACCAACCTAACTTTTCGGATGGCTTCTTGGCAACAAGGGCTATCCCCTAAAAAAGTGGCTTATGACACCGATGAGGAGGCCATCAAACAATGATGAGGAGCACTACAATCTGAGTCACATTTCCACCAGAAGCATCATCAAGTAAACTTTGAACTTGCTCAAAATGTGCTTCTGATGCCTAAACAGATCTGGAGGAGTTTACAGTATGAACCAACCAGGGTGTCCAGAATCATTGTGGTCTGCTGTGCCCTGCAAAACATCGCACAGCAGCGCGGCTTAGTGCTGCCACATGTTCAAGTGACTCAGCACACAGCCTCCTCGGAGGAAGAGGAAGAGGACGAGGAGGAGGACGAGGAGCAGGATGAGGAGGAGGACGGGGTGTGATAACTTGCGGGTCCACATGTGGCCAATCCAGCAGCAGGTGACCACGTTGCTGGCCGTCAGGCAAGGGATGCATTCATCCATGCCAGATTCATGTAAGGTTACGCTTCAATTACAGGTGGCTGGCACATGGAGATGAATATAGGTCCGACATTCTCAAAACCCCAGGCATCATCTGTCCAATAAACGGTGGTTTGCGTTCAGTGTCACCACCAACATTCTGCATGGAATTCTCCCTGAGCCCTCACTCTTGAATTTCCATTTCCCAGAACACAGAGACCACACTTTAGGTGATCTCAGCAGATCATTAAACATTTTTCGACACTGAACCCATGTGTGTCTGCACACGGGCCTCGAACTGACCTCCTCAGCAATTTGCAGCCAAGCTAGCTTGGTTTGCTGAGGAGGCCTCCTCCTTGTGTTTCCAGAGAAGAGGACCTCCTGACGTCCTCTAACTCCCTCCACAAGAGCATGGAGGGAGCCTTCGTTGAACCTGGGTGCAGCCTTAGTTTTTGGAGCTGCCATTCCTGCAGCAGCCAGCACCTTTAAGAGAAAAAAGCTAATGCTTTTGCAAAGGTGTCATGGCCCCTTTAAATTTTTACCTGAAACGTGTCATCAGAGGCAAGAATCTGACACACTGCACCCAATTGCCTGGAGGGACCCACACGTCGGCCGTAACGAGGCCAATCAACCAAAAATAGTAACTGTTGGAAGGCGGCATCCGGGAGCGGGTCCGAAAGCTACCGAGCAGCGGGCCCGACCTCAATCCGCCTCTTCTATAAAGATAGACTCCTCTGTAGCCTTAGACTCTGTGACGACCCATATTTTATCTGAAGCTCACCTCAAGTAATAATGAGATAAGTATAAAGAACATAGTTGGGAATAGCTTGATATGGAATATCTACAGTATCAACCCAGTCATGAACAGTACAAATAGGTATTTGTCTTAAAACACTCTCTGTGCGTTCCTTCCTCTGAATTGTTGCTGTTTGTACAGACTTAAGAATGGCATCTTGTACAATCATATTAAGCTAATATAGCAAATGCTTCATTGAAAATTAATTAATTGTTCCTGTGAACCAAGGGGGAAAAATTCAGTATCGCCCCGTTTGGGGCGCCATTATCGGCTGTGCGCAATGTTTGATGCCTGGCGCTAATTATCGCCTCCGACGGCAAACTTGGCTTTTATCACCCCTGGAGGTGATTGGAGCGCTAAATCAGGCGCTTCACACCTGTCTTAAGGCGCAAAGGCCGAGGAGCGAGGCGCTAACTCAGAGCGCGGGCGAAGCTCATGTGATGTCAGTCAGCAATGGGACACAGACACACTGGCGCTGGCCAGTTCTTAAAGGCGAGTTCTGATGAAAGGTCATCAACCTGAAATGTTTCTCTGTTTCTCTCTTCACAGATGCTGCTTGACCTGCTGAGTTTCTCCAGCATTTTCTGTTTTTATCTTAAAGGGGAGGGTTGATTTTGCTCTCCATCCACATCCTGCTCATTGCAGCCTTGAATCTCGACCTGGAGAGACCTGTACATCAAATCTGCTGGAAAGAACAATGGAGAGACCCAGGGAAAGAGCTCAGAGTGCAGCCCCCACAGTCTCTTCTAAATCGATACAAGGAAGGGCAAATCAAAATGAACCTGCAACGTGCTGCTCAGTACCCAAAACTCCTTCACACAGCATTGAATCGCTCCAGAAGTCTCTCTCTCTCTCTTTCAGAATGCGTGGTGCAAAAATGTCACCAACAAAAAAAGGCAGGTAGCGGTCGCCTTTAAATAGCGCTGCCCCAGTCCCTTCCTGACTGCAAAACGCTCCCCTCAACCTGTCGTTGCTAGCAGCAGGCGGTAAGGCAGGGGGCGCCACTCAATATCCGGTACGGGGCGCTACCGGGGCGTTACGCACTCAACTGATGTCACGATCTGCCGGCGCAGGAGATCGTGGCGGTAGCGTTTAGCGCCACCGCAAAATGTCTAGTTAATTTTGCGAACGGCGTAAACATCGCCGCACCCGGGCGCTAGTTGCTTTGCACCCCATTAGCGCCCTCTTAAGGCGATAACGGGAGACGCAAACAACTGAATTTTCCCCCATAACTATTTACATTTCTATATATCATTTGTTATTTCAGCTAACAATTGAATATATCTTAGTAACAGTGGCAGAATCCAACTATTCCTCCAACACATTGAAAGCACCCAGCTGATAATGGGAAGATTACCCCACTTACATAGGATATTATTACTATTCTGTCACTTGTTAAAAGTCAGCAAATGATCTGTGTACTGCAGGTTTTGTAGGGTACTTACAATAATCAAGCAAATCATAACAAAAATGTGCCTGACATGACATAAAGCTTTAAAAGAAAATGATTTACTGAAATCAAATAGAAAGTAGCTTTTGATTGTAATAATGTAAATTTAATTTACACTTGATAACTTCAAGACTCCATGAGAACTTCATGATTTGACCTTTTTTAAAAGATAAATTGAGATTAATTTAATATGACATTTCAATAAAAAATTTAACATCTTCAAAGTATGTCCAGAAATTGGATCACTTATTATACATGGATACTAAAATAAAATCCATTTGCAAGAAGCAGTGAATTGAACCTTTATTAAATCAGTTAAACACAACATATGAATTGAACTGGTATAACTACATTATGAATTTTTTTTTAAAACGCTGTAGAAATATAACATTAATGGTGAAGATTAATTACATTCTTAAACCCTCAAATTCCAAATCATTACCTGATTCATTGAGCAGAAAATGTTGGTGTTAACTAGGTCATGCTCCGTGCCCACTAAATAAACTGTTGTCATCATTGTCTTCTATCTAGTCAGGTTGAAGCTAGGGGGCAAATTTGATCTAATGGCCACCCATTTCTCAGCTAAAAAGTGAGCCGCCAGCAGTTGAAAATCGTGGAGTGGAAATACCTCGGCCGCCCACTGGATACTCAAGACTCACCTGATGTAATTTTAGGCAGTTCTGTACATGGATGCACGGCATGGCCACCTGAAAAAGCCGGAGGATTGTTACATACGCAAATCGGGGTCCTCCACTGATTGTAAGATCCTCGTTACAACTTTCAGGTACAAATGGGTGGAGGGCGCCCATTTGTACCAGGTAGTGAGCGACCTAAGAGGCGATCCTCTTCAATGGGACCGCTGGAGGGCACTCAAGAAAATAATTTTTTGGGGTGCAATTATTGTGGGACCAGGAGGAAGATTTGTGCTCCTGCATAAATACTGTAGTCCGCTGCTGGATGTTGTGTCCCTGCCCCTCCACCTCTACCATACGCCTATCAAAATGATAATGGTTCAAGCCTCCCAACACTGTCTTTGAGCAGGAAGCGTGGCCACTCGTTCAACCTCTCGACCATTTTGGGTGAAAGTTGAAAATCCCCCCTTGTCTCTTCCACAAAACGTCATCTTTAGTGTCATCCGTTGCATTAGAAGGTATCACCATAATCTATGGATCCAGTGCTGTCCGTGCATGTACTGTCCACTGGACAGTTTCTTCCAAAGCTGGTATTCGATTTCAAGCTCCACCAGGTGTACACTCCCTCGGGCATCCTACTACCCACTTCAGTCACAGACTGGGCTTTAGCAGTTTGCTCCCAACCAGCTGTTTCATCATCTGTGACATTCCTTCTGGAACCTTAGCTAGGTGATTCTGATTTTTTTTCAGTAGCTCTATCAGTAGAAGCTATTTGTTGACATCTGAATGAATATAAGATGAGTAAAGAATGTTTAATATTATGCAAAGCATCAGGTTTAATAGGCTGCTCACTCCTGACCTGGCTCAGATTCAGGGCCTCATCGCCCATTCCTTAGGAGCGGCCTTTGGAAATTATAAGCAGTGTCTTACTTCTGATTTAAGGAAGGAACTTGGTTCTCTTCCACATGCATGTGAGCATTGCAGTGAACAATGTTTGAGAGTAATGAAAAACAAATTTTGCCTTTCTCACCAATGAAACATTCTTGCAGCAGAGAATCATAGAATGATGCAGCACAGAAGGAGGCCATTTGGCCCATCGTGCTTGTGTCGACTCTTTGGTAGAGCTATCCAATTAATCCCACTCATCTGCTCTTTCCCCATAGCCCTGAAAATATTTCCCTTCATGTATTTATCCAATTCTCTTTTGAATGTTACTATTGAATCTGCTTCCACCACTCTTCCAGGCATTCCAGATCAAAAGAAAAAGAAAAAAAGACTTGCATTTATATAGCGCCTTTCATGACCTCAGGACATCCCAAAGCACTTTACAGCCATGAATTATTTTGAAGTGTAGTCACTGACAATCTTCCTCATAATTTTTTTTGGGCCACGTGGCCCATTCTGAAGTTCACACATGCGTGTTTTTTTCAATTTAAAAGCCGGCTCATTGGCTGTACGGGACATCCGGAGCGCTGTGCAGCTGCACAGCTTTAAGGAAACATTGGTCACTGATGTAATGTAGGAAATGCGGCAGCATGATAACGGCCAGATAATCTGTTTTAATGATATTGATTGAGTGATAAACATTGGCCTGGGCACCCTGGATAACTTCCCTGCTCTTCTTCAAAATAATGCCTTGGGATCTTTTACATTCACCTGATAGAGCAAATGGGACCTCAGATTAACATCTCATCCAAAACACAGCACCTCTGACAGTGCAGCACTCCCTCAGTACTGCACTGGAGTGTCAGCCTAGATTTTTGTGCTCAAATCTCTGTAGTGGAACTATGAACCCACAACCTTCAGACTCAGAGGCAAGAGGACAACCAACTGAGCCATGGCTGACACTCGCTATGTAAAAAAAGTTTCCTCATGTCACCTCTGGTTCTTTTGTAAATCATCTTAAATCTGTATCCTCTGGTTACTGAACCTTCTGCCACTGGAAATAGTTTCTCCTTTTTTACTCTATAAAAACCATTCATGATTTTGAACACCTCTATCAAATCTCCTCTTAACCTTCTCTGCTCTAAGGAGAACAACTCCAGCTTCTCCAGTCTCTCCACACCTTTTATATGTTGATTTCAGTGATTGAAGGTTGGAGACATCACCAATAAAAAAGGAAGCAAGTGCCCCCTTTTAAAGGGGAACAATTAATAAACCACAAATTAAACTGAATTTAAATGAAACTTAACAAATCAAATCAGAATTTTGTTTCTGGGATTGATGAAGCACTCCAGTCGCTCCGGCACCCACCAGTCATGGAAGGCCTCAAGCATACTGGTGGACACCACATGCTCCAGCTCCAGGGACACCCAGGTGCGAACATAGTCAAGAAAGAGAGGCAGGAAGTCGGGCCGATCGGCCCCTTCGGTTACCCACTGCTTGAATCAGTTAATGGCCACCTTGGCCAGGCCCAGGAACTGTCCAACAAGGAGGTCCTCTGATCTGCCCGCTCCAGTCTCTCCACATAACTGAAGTCCCTCATCCCTGGAAACATTCTAGTAAATCTCTTCTGCATCCTCTACAAGGCCACTTCCTAAAGTGTGGTGCCCAGAATTGGGCACAATGCTCCAGCTGAGGCCTAGCCAGTATTTATAAAGGTTTAGCATAACTTCCTTGCTTCTGTACTCTATTCCTCTATTAATAAAGCCAAGGATCACATATGCTTTTAACAGCCTTCTCATCTTGCCCGGCCACCTTCAAAAACCCCAGGTTTCTCTATTCTTGCACCCCCTGTAAAATTGTACCATTTAGTTCATTTTGCCTCTCCTCATTCTTCCTACCAAAATGAATCACTTCACAATTCTCTGCATTAAATTTCATCTGCCATGTATCTGCCTATTTCACCAGTCTGTCTATGTCTTCCTGAAGTCTGTTACAATCCTCATCTATATTTACTACATTTCCGAGTTTCGTGTCATACACAAGAAGACAACAAATAGAAGCAGAAGTAGGCCATACGGTCCCTTGAGCATGTTCCGCGATTTAATAAGGTCATGGCTGAACTTCTACTGCAGCTCCAATTTCTGGCCTAGCCCCATATCCCTTGATTCCCTTAACACCCAAAAATCTATCAACATCAGTTTTGAATATACTCATTGACTGAGTATCCAGAGCCCTCTGAGGTAGAGTTCCAGAGATTCACAACCCTCTGAGTGAAGAAATTTCTCCTCATCTCAGTCCTAAATTGCCATCCCCTTATCCTGGGACTATGACCCCTAGTTCTAGGCTCTCCAGAAAGGGGAAACAACCTCTCAGCAGCTACCCTGTCGAGCCATCTAAGATTTTTATATGTTTCAATGAGATCACCTCTCATTCTTCTAAACTCCAGAGAATATAGGCCCCTTATAGGACAAACCTTTCAACCCAGGAATCAATCTAGTGAACTTTGTTGCACCCCCTCTAAGTCAAGTATATACTTCCTTAGGTAAGGAGACAAAAACTGTACACAGTACTCCAGGTGTGGTCTCACCCAAAGACCTATATAATTGCAGCAAGACTTCTTTACTCTTATACTCCAACTCCCTTGCAATAAAGGCTAACATACCATTTGAGTTCCTAATTGCTTGCTGTACCTGCATGTTAACTTTCTGTGATTTGTGTACAAGAACACCAAAATCTCTCTGAATACCAACATTTAATAGTCTCTTAGCTCTTAAAAAATATTCTGCTTTACCACTCTTCCTACCAAAGTGGATAATTTCACACTTCTCCACATTATACTCCATCTGCCACCTTCTTACAAAATCACGTAATCGGTCTCTATCCCTTTGCTTCCTCTTTACGTCCTCCTCACAGTTTACTTTTCCACCTAGCTTTATATTGTCAGCAAATTTGGACATATTGCACTTGGTCCCCTCACCTATGTCATTGATACAGATTGTAAATTGCTGAGGCCCAAGTACTGATCCTTGCAGCACTCCACAATTTACATCCAGCCATTCTGAAAATGACCCATTTATTCCTATTCTGTTTTCTGTCCGGTAACCAATCTTTAATATATTACCCCCATTCCATGAGTCCTAATCTTGTGTAACAACCTCTTGTGTGGCACCTTATCGAATGCCTTCTGAAAATCCAAATATACTGGTTTCCCCTTATCTACCCTGCTAGTTACACCCTCAAACAACTCTAATAGATTGGTCAAACATGATTTCCCTTTCATAAATCCATATTGACTCTGCCTAATCATATTGTGATTTTCTAAAAGCCCTGTTACCATGTTAGATTCTAACATTTTTCCTACTACTGCAAACTTTGAAATTATGCCCTTTGTACCTAAGTCCAGGTCATTAATATATATCAAAAAAAGCAGTGGTCCAAATATCGACCCCAGGGGAACACCACTGTATACCTCCCTCCAGTTTGAAAAACAACCGTTCATCACTACTCTCTGCTTTCTAGCCAATTTTGTATCCATTCTGCCACTATCCCTTTAATCACATTAGCTTTAATTTTGTTTTGTCAAATGCCTTTGAAAGTCCATATACACAACATCAACTGCACTACCTTCATCAACCCTCTCCATTACTTCATCATAGAACTCAGTCAAGTTAGTCAAACACATTTAGCCTTTAACAAATCCATGCTGATATTCATTTATTAACCCATATTTTTCCAAATGCCAATTAATTTTATCTATAAAAGATTCTGCAGCACCAATGTTAAGCTAACTGTCCTGTAGTTGCCATTGCTAGGTTTATCCCTCTCCCCTTTTTAAACAGGGGTATAATATTTGCAATCTTCCAGTCCTCTGGCACCACCCACATATCCAAGGATGAATGGAAGATTGTGGCCAGAGCCTCCGCATTTTCTACTCTTACTTCACTCAGTAACATAGAATGCATCCCATCCGGACTGGGTGACTTTTCTACTTTGAAGACTGCCAACCTTTTATTTTTATCCTATCCAATATCATACTACCTTCTCCTTTACTGCAACATTGGCAGCATCATCTTCTCTAGTGAAGACAGCTGCAAAGTACTCATTTAGTATCTCAGCCATGCTCTCTGCCTCCACAAGAATATTTCCATTTTGGTCCCTAATCAGTCCTACCCTTCCTTTGACTACCCTTTTACTATTTATCTTTATTATAAAAGATGTTTGTGTTCCATTTTATGTTAGCCATTAATCTATTCTCATTCTCTTTCCTTGTCCCTCTTATTCCCTTTTTTAGTTCTCCTCTGTATTTTCTATATTCAGCTTGGTTCTGTCCTGTATTATGAACCTTACAATTGTCATGAGTCTCCTTTTTCTGTCTCATTTTAACCGCTATATCTTTTGTCATCCAGAGAACTCTAGATTTGGATGCCCTTCCTTATTCAATTACTGTTTTGCTAACTTTTGATTCCAATTTACCTGGGCCAGATCCCTTTACAACTCACTGAAATTAACCCTCCTCCAGTTAAGCATTTTTACGCTTGATTGTATCTTGCCCTTTTCCATAACTATTTTAAACCTGATAATATTATGATCACTGTTCCCCAAATGCTCTTGCACTGAAACATGCTCCACATGCCCCATTTCATCCCCCAGAACTAAATCCAGCACAGTTTCCTTCCCCATTGGGCTGGAAACACACTGATTAAGAAAGTTCTCTTGTACACATTTTAGGAATTCCTCCCTATCTTTGCCCTAGCATATCAACTAAGGATAGAGTCTAATGATGATGTCTGACAAAATATCATTTGAAATTGTGTTTCTGCACAACTGTAATATGAATAATTGAAACTGAGTATGTTTATCTTCAAATCAGCAGAGAGGTTCTGTATGATGTTAGTCCACTGCCTAAGAGACCAGTAATGTCACCACAGAGATGTTCTCCCACAACCCCATCCCTGAAAGGTAATGCCTATGTTTTTAACCACAGCTGGCGCTTTAACACTGAGTCAGTCATGGTGGCTAAAGCACCTTGTTGCCACATCTCACTTATCACAGCAGCAAATTGTCCTGTGAATCTGGAAGAACTACAGAATACCCATGCTCAGCCATCTCTTCATGGAATGCTCTGCAGCTGTTTTTGGGAATGCACCAAAGTCACACATTAGCTTCAGTCACCTGAAACTCGAGCCCAGCAGCCCTATTGTTATGCACCTGAGTGTAGTAATCGATCTCAATCTTCTCTGCTGCACTGAATCTCTTGTGAGACAACATGAGCTAAAAAAGGTGGGGAAGGGAGAAAAAGACATATATGTTTTGCTGAAAATCCACAGTCTAAAGTGAGGGAGGGGGTATATCTGATATCCATAATCATACTATCATTGAGAAATATGTTGAAATTATCTAGCAGCCCCATCAAACTGGCACCATCTGTCATTTGCATGAATAGTTTATCATAGTGTTATTGCTGCACAAAGTCTTGGTCACATCTTATAGATACTCACAGTGGTAATTCAGTTAAACACCATACCAGTGTAGTTATTGTTGTGTATGTACCTTTAAGAGAATAACTGGTCTCAGACTGCAGTACCGGCAGTCACCACCCCTGTATAAAAGGCACTATTGCGCCTCTGTGCTTTTTTAGTTTCACTATTGACTTCCACCAGTAAAGACTTACTTTGTTCACTCCTGCTGTCCGTGTCTCAATTATTCACGGACGTAACACTGGCGACGAGTAAGAAACGAACTTACCTGCAACTCGGCAGCAACTCAGACGACGTTATTGAAGGTCGAAGCCAGAAGAAAGAAAAAATAAAATAAAATCCAAAGAAACTCAAGAAACGGGCGTCGACCGTGGGCAACCGCCCTCCAAATCGTCGGATTGGAAACTTGCAGGAGAGACTGTCCAGAGCCAGGCTTGGCTCCTCGGTCTGTGGTTTCCCAGCTAATCGGGCTGGTGGCAGGTAGTGCACTGATCCTTCCTGGGCTGCGGCGGGCTGAAGCTCGATCAGGTGGCTTTTCAACGGGGCCGGGCAGCAAGTCGGGAAGCAAAGAGAGGCAGGCAGCATTCGGACCTAAGAAGAGGGAGGGAAGTGTCCCAGAGGGTCCGCTCCACGACGGGAAAATAATAAAAGAAAAAAAAAATCAATATTAAATGCGCAAGAAACCGTGGAAAGCAGCGCTAACAACAACGGGGAAGAAGGCAAAGCGCAGGAGGCGCCATTTTGTTAAATCGGGGAAGAAGGCAAAGCGCGGGAGGCGCCATTTTAGATTTGCAAGATGCCGAAGACTGGCTGTATCACTGCTTTTGATAATACAATAGAGGACTGGACCACGTATGTGGAAAGAGTCGAGGTATATTTCGAGGCAAACGAAATAGCGGAGGGGAAAAAGGCATCGATATTGCTAAACTTAATGGGCGCTAGAACGTACGGCCTATTGTGGGACCTGATTACTCCAGCCAAACCGAAGGCGAAGAGTTTTAACAAAATTGTTGCTGTCCTACAGGAACACTTAAAACCTGCACCGCTGTTGATAGCAGAAAGATTTAAATTCCACAGGAGAACTCAGCACAAAGATGAGAGCAATGCTGAGTATCTTATGGAACTACGCAAGCTATCAAAGCACTGCCAGTTCAGAGCAGGACTGGCAGATACCCTACGGGACAAATTTGTCTGTGGACTCCTGAGTGAAGGAACACAGAAGAAGTTACTCTCAGAGAAAGAGCTGACGCTAGATAAGGCTTTCAGCGTGGCAGTATCGTATGAAGCAGCAGCCAGGGGAGCTGCAGAAATTCAACAAAAACCACAGGAATATGGCACCCATGAAATGACACGGGGATTTGCAAAATGTTATCGCTGCGGCAGAACTAACCATGACCAGAAGGACTGCTGGTCCAAAGACAAAATATGCAGGCAATGCGGGAAGATGGGACACATTGCACGAGTTTGCAGGTCTGGGAAGAAGACCAGCGACAACAAAAAGGCTACTAAGGAACCGTACAAGAAAGTACAAAAGATGACGGACAGTAGTTCCGAAGACCAGACGAGCGATAGTGAATCCGGGAACAGGAGACTAAGCTGTCTCAAACTTCACAATGTAATCGCAAAAGAGGATCACCGAACCATTTGGGTCACCCTCACGATAGCAGGGTCCCAAGTTAAAATGGAATTGGATACAGGATCAGCGCTAACCGTCATGAATCGACGAAACTACGAGCGGCTATTTTCACACATACACTTGAGAGAGACATCCATCGTCTTGACGACGTATACGGGGCAAAAAGTATACCCCAGAGGCAAAATAAGGGTGCCGTCGAATACAACGGCAAGAAAATACGGAAATTGTATCTCTACATACTGCCAAATGGTGGACCACCGTTATTGGGACAGGAATGGATCAGGAAGATAAACTTAGATTGGCACTCCATTCATGCAATGACGGTGGACGGTAAAAAAGATGAAGACATCACTCCTGAACGATTGTCAACAATCTTAGCTAACGCCAAAGAGGTATTTCAACAAGAACTGGGCACGCTTAAAGGCGTAACCGCCTCAATAAAAATAGAAGAGAATGCAGTTCCCAAGTTTTTCAAAGCAAGACCGGTACCATATGCAATTCGCCCAGCCGTCGAGGCAGAGCTGGAGAATCTGGAGAAGGCAGGCGTGTTGTCTAAGGTCGACTGGAGCGAGTGGGCGACACCCATCGTTCCTGTCATGAAGAAAACGTTAAGCAATAAGTCCGGAGCGCCAAGGAAGATTCGCATCTGTGGGGATTTCAAGGTGATGGTGAACCCGGTCCTTCACACAGTACAATATCCTCTTCCAAGGATAGAAGACATATTCGCCTCACTGTGTGGAAGGAAGCGTTTTACAAAAATTGAACTAGCACAAGCACATTTGCAGATGGAGGTTGAGGAGTCCTCTAGGAAGAATCTCACGATAAACACTCACAAAGGTCTTTACCAGTACCATCGATTGGCATTCGGAGTAGCATCGGCTCCGGCGATATGGCAAAGAGCGATGGAACAAGTCCTGCAAGGGATTCCGGGGACTCAGTGTTACTTGGACGACATCCTTGTAACAGGTGAAGATGACAGTTAACACCGTAACAACCTAGAACAGGTGCTCACTAGACTACGGGAATATGGGCTGCGAGCCAACCGCCCCAAGTGCGAATTTTTTAAGAAACAGATATCGTATTGTGGCCACGTGATTGATGAAGAGGGGTTACATAAGTCCCCTGACAAAATTGAAGCGGTTGTTAAGGCCCCAGCGCCTGAAAATGTGTCGCAACTGAGGTCATTCCTCGGATTGGTGAATTACTATCATAAGTTTTTGCCGAATTTGTCGACAATTCTGCACCCACTGAACGCCCTGCTATGAACGGGGGTAGCATGGAAATGGAGCGATGATTGTAAGCGTGCTTTTCAGAAGAGTAAGGACTTAATCACTTCAAGGGAAGTATTGGCTCACTACAACCCAGCACTGCCAATCAGGCTGGCGTGTGATGCGTCTCCCTACGGCATTGGGGCGGTACTGTCACATAAATTCCTTGATGGTTTAGAGAGGCCGATAGCTTTTGCGTCACGCTCATTAACTTCTGCCGAGCGTAACTGCGCCCAGATTGACAGAGATGCCCTCAGCCTAGTGTGGGGGGTGAAGAAGTTCAATCACTACCTGCACGGTCAAAAATTTACTCTACTAACCGATCATCAACCTCTTGTCTCCATTTTCAACCCTCAGAAGGGCGTACTGATAATGACAGCACAACGGTTGCAGAGATGGTCCCTTTTCCTAGGGGCACACCAATATGACATCGAGTACAAAGGAACTAAACAGCATGGAAATGCTGATGGATTGTCACGTCTACCGTTGCCGACGGTGGAAGAAGAAGACCTTGCAGTGGATCCAATGGAGTTATTCCACTCGACCATAGTCGAATGTCTCCCTGTGACAAATGCAAACATAGAAAAGGAAACACGGAATGACCAGACACTATCACAGGTCTATGATTTAACGGTGAAGGGATGGCCAGCACATGGCGAACCACTGCTGCCAGCATTCTCGCCGAGAAGAGAACAGCTGTCAGTGTGCAGAGGAACCTTGATGTGTGGATCCAGAGTAGTAATTCCACCTAAGTTGATGGATATAGTGCTCAATGAGCTTCATGAGGGTCATCTGGGTGGGGTAAAAATGAAGAGCTTAGCCAGAGCGTTTGTGTGGTGGCCGGGAATCGATAGAGAAATCGAAGAGATGACCAAGAGCTGTGCAGGATGCCAGAAGGTCCAAAACGCCCCACCACAAGCTCCTCTGCATCCATGGGAGTGGCCCTCATCTCCATGGCAAAGGGTGCACATTGACTTTGCTGGTCCCTTCATGGACTCGATGTTTTTAATTGCAGTGGATGCACATTCAAAGTGGCCAGAGGTAATAAAAATGTCCTCAACCACCACGGAAAAAACTATCACAGTTTTACGAACCATATTCGCCAGGAATGGGCTGCCTGAACAGATTTGCTCTGACAATGGACCACAGTTTGTGTCTGAAGAGTTCCGGAGGTTCTTAAAGAACAATGGTGTTAAGCATTACACATCTGCCCCATATCATCCAGCCACTAATGGATTGGCCGAGAGGTTTGTCCAAACATTCAAGAAGGCTATCAAGGCAATGTGTAATGAAGATATACCCCTACAACACAAGGTGGACAACTTCTTGTTTGCCTACCGGAATGCGACACATGCGGTTACCAACCAAACTCCAGCCATGATGTTCTTCAATCGAAGACTACGATGCCGCTTGGATTTGGTTAAGCCAAACGTCCGAAGAGATGTGGAGAACAGGCAGTTTCAGAATATGAATGAAAGGCCGACCAGGAGTTTTAAGATAGGTCAACCAGTTTTGGCCTGGGACTACCGCACTGAGAAATGGCAGCCAGGAACGATTTGTACACGACAAGGACCTCTCATGTATACTGTGGACGTTGGGGAGAGCATTGTAAGATGCCAGCTGACCAGATTCTAGAGTCACGGGAAAACGTCAACTCCACACCACGATCTGATACACCTGGTAATGAAATCGACATTCCAATTGCAGCTACCGCAGAACCGGTAATATTGGAAGCAGATGAACCAAACAACAACATTGATCCCGACTCAACATTGCCAGAAGAACCTGATACCCCAAAGAGGCGTTATCCAGACAGAATCAGGAAGCCTTCTCAAAGACTGAACTTATAATTGCTTAAACTTAACCAATGTATCTAGCAACAGTAATTGTGATTGTAACTAGTTATCATTTAGTTGTTAAATGAATGTTATGTACTGTTTATCTAAAAGGGGAGGAATTGTTGTGTATGTACCTTTAAGAGAATAACTGGTCTCAGACTGCAGTACCGGCAGTCACCACCCCTGTATAAAAGGCACTATTGCGCCTCTGTGTTTTTTTAGTTTCACTATTGACTTCCACCAGTAAAGACTTACTTTGTTCACTCCTGCTGTCTGTGTCTCAATTATTCACGGATGTAACAGTTATCATGTACTTACAACAACAACAACAACTTGTATTTATATAGTGCCTTTACTGTAGTAAAACGCCCCAAGGCGTTTCACAGGAACGTTATCAAACAAGATTTGACACTTGGCACATAAGGAGATATTGGGACAAGAAAGAGGTAAGCTTTAAGCACCATCTTAAAGGAGGAGCAAGGTAGAGAGCCAGAGATGTTTAGGGAGGGAATTCCAAAGCCTAAGGCCCAGTCAGCTGAAGGCACAGCTGCCAATGATGGAGCAATTAAAATCGAGAATGCTCAAGAGGCCAGAATTGAAGGAGCGCAGAGATCCTGGAGGGTTGTAGGGCTGGAGGAGGTTAAAGAGATAGGGGGGCGAGGCCATGGAGGGATTTGAAAACAAGGATGAGAATTTTAAAATCAAGATGTTGCTGGACGGGAAGCCAATGTAGATCAGCGAGCACAGGGGTGATGGGTGAATGGGACTTACATAAGAACATAAGAACTAAGAGCAGGAGTAGGCCATTTGGCTCCTCGAGCCTGCTCCGCCATTCAATAAGATCATGGCTGATCTGATCTTGGCCTCAACTCCACTTTCCTGTCCACTCCCCATAACCCTTGACTCCCCTGTATCTCAAATATATCTCTATCTCCGCCTTGAATATATTCAATGACCCAGCCTCCACAGCTCTCTGGGGTAGAGAATTCCAAAGATTCAGGACCCTCTGAGAGAAGAAATTCCTCCTCATCTCTGTTTTAAATGGGCGACCCCTTATTCTGAAACTATGCCCCCAAGTTCTAGATTCCCCCACGAGTGGAAACATCCTCCCTGCATCTACCCTGTCAAGCCCCCTCAGAATCTTATATGTTTCAATAAGATCACCTCTCATTCTTCTAAACTCCAATGAGTAAATGCCCATCCTGCTCAAACTGTCTTCATAAGATAACCCCTTCATCTCAAGAATTAACCTCGTGAACCTTCTCTGAACTGCCTCCAATGCAAGTAAATCCCTCCTTAAATAAGGAGACCAAAAGTGGAAGCAGTATGCCAGGTGTGGTCTCACCAGCGCCCTGTACAGTTGTAGCAAAACTTCCCTGCTTTTAGACTTCATCCCCCTTGCAATAAAGGCCAACATTCTATTTGCCTTCCTAATTACTTGCTGTACCTGCATGCTAACTTTTTGTGTTTCATGTACGAGGACCCCCAGATCCCTCTGCACTGTAGCATTATAGAATGGTTACAGCACAGAAGGAGGCCATTCTGCCATTCGAGCCCATGCTGTCTCTCTGCAAGAGCACTTCAGCTCGTCCCCCTCCCCATCCTTTTCCCGTAGCCCTGCAAAATTCTTTTCCTTCAGGTACTTATCCAACTCCCTTTTGAAAGCCACGATTGAGTCTGCCTCCACCACCCTTTCAGGCAGTGCATTCCAGATCCTCACCACTCGCTGCGTAAATTTTTTTTCCTCATGTCGCCTTTGGTTCTTTTGCCAATCACCTTAAATCTGTGTCCTCTGTAGTCTCTCTCCATTTAAATCATAATTTGCTTTTTTATTTTTCTTACCAAAGTGGATAACCTCACCTTTTCCTACATTATACTCCACCTGCCAAATTTTTGCCCACTCACTTAAACTATCTATATCCCTTTGCAGATTCTTTGTGACCTCCTCACAATGTGCTTTCCCACCTATCTTTGTATCATCAACAAATTTGGTTACAGTATGCACGGTCCCTTCATCCAAGTCATTAATATAGGTTGTAAATAGTTGAGGCCCCAGCACTGATCCCTGTGGCACCCCACTAGTTACGGTTTGCCAACCGGAAAATGACCCATTTATCCCGACTCTTTGTTTGCTGTTCCAATGAAGCTCAAAATAAGTTTGAGTACCAGCACCTTGGCCCAGATATTCTGATCTCTATGGGTGGGTACACGCTGTGTACCCACCCGTAGGGACATTGGAAATGCCGGTTTCAGACATGCACAGCCTGAATAATGGTCTTGACAGATCCTCCAGCTGCCCTGGAGAAGGGCCTCTGCGGGTGGATAGCTTTTTGGAGACCCTCTGCCCGCAGAAAACCCTTACAATTCTTACGCCTGGTAAAAGCATTTAAAACATTTTTTTTCACTGATTTATCATTTAAAAACACTTTAAAAAAAGGTAAGTTTATTTTTAGCCCAGTAAAAAACTTGAATTATTTTTTTCAAAAAATTACATTTTTGTTTAACATACTTAATTTATTGTAATTTCAAGTCATTTTAAAAGTGTGATTTAAAAAAAAATTATTTAAAGTTTTACTATGTTTTTGGGTGATCTCCATTCATATATTTGACAGGTCTTCCTGTCAAATGTATGAAGGGAGATTCCCTTCTGTGATTGGCTCCCCATGGCCCACATGATCCCAGGGACACTGTGAAATACATGTGCCCCTGGGATACGTGGACCCTGCACACTTCAAGTTTTGAGAGGCCCAGGAGCGGAAGTGTGTGCATCCCGGGAGCCCTCAGGTAAGGGCGTAGATTTTTCCAGATCGCAGGCCTCCGCCCGCGGGAGGCCTGCGATCTGAAAATATGGGCCCTTATCTTTTGATTAGGCACATTACAGCCTTCCAGACTCAACATTGAGTTCAACAATTTCAGATTATAACCTCTGTCCCCATTTTTTCGGACGGCAGCTGTTGCTGATTCTACTATTCTCATCTCCAGCGAATCTGAGTAGCGTTCGTAACTGCATATGAAAAGATCTGATGAACAGTGAAGATAAGACATGCCCACAAATTCAGCCAGGACTGTGAAAGAGAGGTGAGTAAAGTCTTTAAACGACCTCTTAAAGTTAGTTTAATTGCTGATAAACTTTTAAAAACTTTTTCTGAAAAAGCAAAATAAAAAACACAGTAAAAAGCAGAAAAAAGTAAGATAGATATTTATATTTATTTTATGATTGTTTGTGTTATAATTGTTTTTGTTGCTGCTGTACTTAAATCTTAGTCTGAAATAATTTGTAAATGTTTGAAATTTTTTATTAACATCAACCAATTTAACAATACAACTGTTTCCACAGTAGAAATTAATTGTTAACACAATTTTTATTTAAAGTTTGGCACCAGCACCTCAATGTTTATGTAACGGATTGCAATAACTAACTCAAGGTTTTTTCTTAAAGTTTAGCACTAATGTTCGTGTTTCCCTTTTAATCTTGCCTGTTTATCGTGTGTTTTCCCGGGGAGAGGGAGTCATGGGGGGAAAAATTGGCTCGAGCTCCCTTTGGGGCGCTAACTTTGCCGGGACACTACTTTTAGCGCCCTGAAAAAATTAGTGCCCCCGCAGCTGAAATTCACCGGTAGCACCCCAAGTAGCGCCCGCCTCCCTCTTGGGGTGCTGCGAGTGAATATCGCGGCGCTAGGCGCTGCGGCACATCACGCCGCAGTACTGCAGGCCTTCCTCCCCTTATTAAAGGGGAGGGGCCGAGTGCAGCATGACCCGGGGCCCAGCTGGGCCACAAGGGATTGGAGTGCCGGCAAAAAAGCCCGGCACTCAAGAGAAGTGTCGGGCTTAAGGAGCGCAGCCGGCACTCTGCTGGGGGGCTAATCAGGAGGCCGGGGACGGCAGATGGGGCAGGTGCTGGCAGGCGGCCAGCAATAAAAATGGCCACCCGGCACCTTCCCTTTAATTTGAGCCACCCCAGCTGCAGGTAGGCCTCCTTAACCCTGTCGGACATAGCATTCGGCGGTAAGTCAGGTGGCGCTACCGAAGATCGCGGCCGGGGCACGAGCGGGGCATTGTGCATGGCGATGATGCCATCGCCGGCGGCGCAGTACCGTGGGGTGCTAACGGTTACTGCCGCCGCTAACCTCCCACTGAATTTCATGGGAGGATTTGGCAGCGCCGCATCCAGGCGCTAGTTGCTTTGCGCCCCGTTAGTGCCCTCTTAAGACTGTAGGGTTCTCAAAATTCCCACATTCCCCGAAAATTATGGATAAAGGGACCCTGCATGGACAAGTTATTAAAAACAGCGTACCAAAAATGGCTTCTGCAACCTCATGACCAAAAGTACAGGGTTTTAAAAGCAAGGCTCTGCAGAAAAGGCAGTCACCTTTTCAAACCTGAAACGAAACTTAAAATGCATGAGTCTGTGAAGAGACTTTGTGGAGACAGACAGTTAAAGCAAACGCAGAATATGCATTCACTCACCTTGAAACAGATCAAGTTAGAATGGGCCTAAATCGAGGCCATTAGTTTTCTGCATATTTAATTGGTAACAGTTCACAGTAGCCATCAAGTCAGGATGGGGTCAATTAAGTTTCATAAATGACAAGCAACCAGGACATCGAGGCAATTAAGCACGGAAACATCCACTCCAGAATTCGTTAAAGTAAATGGCTGTAATCATTTTAAACGAGCCCGCCAAAAGTTAGACAAAGGACTGACCTGATTTGGCGCGCAGATAAGGAATGAAGAACGGGTATAATTTTAAGCCCATCAGTGGTGACCGGTCTCTTGGCTCTTGACTCTTATCTCTTGCTTGTGGCCTTGGCCTGCTGCCTCTCGTTCTCATGCCCTGGCCTCGTGGCAGGCCCTCTCCTCGCTCCCCGCGCCGCTAAACACCAAGGACGCCCATTACACCGGGGCCAAACACGGGAGGAGAGCGGAACCCGATTCGAAAGCACACAGGACACACAGGCCACAAACGGGCAGACGAGATGAGATAAGACGAAGACTACGGTAAACGAATAAGAACAGAGAAGGTCAGCGGAAAGACGCGTTGGGGGAATAAATGCCTAGTTATAAGCTTGCGTTTGAAGAATAAGTTGGCGTTACATGCATGGACAGTAAGACCCCAGAGTCATAGCCCAGTTTAAGAATAAGCTGGCGTTCAAAGGATGGGTAGCAAAATCAATGGACAATAATAGCCCAGTTTAAGAATAAACTGGCGTTCGAAGCTTGGACAGCAAAATCATTAGATGGTAAAGACCGCAAACTGAACCCCAACTGCAGCAAAACCATTGACAACCGCCCGAAGAAGAAGAAGAAGACCCATCGCTACTCGACGACAACATTAGCTGAGGAAAGGGAGGGTGCTTCGCACAAACTACTTCAGCGCCGCGCCCTGTGACCACGTGGCGATGGGATACCCCAAGGGACAGAAAGAGCGGACCTCAAAACCCCACCAGTTAAAGCAACAGGTTTCGGATTGGTGAGCATGAATTCCTGGCCCCTCATAGCTTAATCTAGTTAGGTATAGGGGGTGGGATAAGGATAAGGGGATTTTTAATGTACCTGTTTCCCTCGATGTGCCGTGTGTTCCCCATTCCCATATAAGTGTAATTGTTTATGCCTGTATTCATATCAGTAATTCTCATAAGATTGTGTTTCATTCTGCTTTTAATAAAGTTTTGGTTTTCTTGCACCAAACCACTTGTCTACTCGATTTTCTATATCGCCGCCTGTACCTAAGTACAGTGTCGAGAACCCAGGGGTGTGGGAGCGATTCGAACCGCTCAAAGACAGTCAGAAGTGAAGCTGACTGGGCGCACGCCAACCCCCTACAAGACGCAAATGGGAAGTGCAAAGCAACCAAATTTTTAGACCCTAGAGCCATAGGGCAGGATTTTCATTGAGCCCTGGAGGCGGGATTGGAGGCGTGTGGGGGGTTAAAATCTTGAAATCGGGGGGCATGAACCCATACCGCCCCCAACCCGCCTCCATGCCAGTTTCAAAGGAGGTGGGTACCCGACCCGCGCTGGGACCCGTCTTCCCAAGGCGGGAAGGGGATTAGTGCCAATTAACTGCCGGTTAACAGGTAGTTAACAGGCAGTTTTTAGCCTAATCCCTATTTTTATTGGTGAAGTGTGGGATTCCCGATGGCTCCAAACCACGCCAAGTTAGCGAGGCGGGCCGTCCGGATGAAAGGCTTGGAGGGGTCGAGATGTCCGGTGTTCAGGTGAGTGATGGGTGCATGAGTGCAGAGGTAAGTGTGTTTGTTGTGTGTAAAGTGTTTAAAGGAGTTTTACTTACATGTACTTACCTTTACAGCCTTCCTTCCTTCAGGTCTCATGAGTCCCTCATCTCACCGGCACAGAAAGCAGAATGGCTGTGATCTGTCAAAATCTGCAGCATTCAGCTTTCTGTTCCGGAGAGACCTCTAAATCATCCTGAGAGGAAGGAATTAACTTAGAGTACAGATTGTCAGTATTTGACAGATTCAAACAGCTGTCAAACGCTGATATTTCATCTGTCAAAATCTCTTGACGTCACCTGTTGCCGGGTGGCCCTTAATTGGCCTGCTGAGCCCACTGGGTGGACTCAACAAGGTCAATCAAGTGAAAATCGCGTGGGTTGGCCACAACTCGATGGAGACGGGACTACAACCCCAAAAGTTGTAGACCTGCTTCCTACATGCCTCCTCAATGAAAATCCAGCCCATAGAGTCATAACGGCACAGAAGGAGGCCATTCGACCCATCGAGTCTATGCTGGCTCTCTGTAGAGCAATTCAGTCAGTCCCATTTCCCCGCTCTATCCCCGTAACCCTGCAAGTTTATTTTCCTCATGTGCCTACCCAGTGTCCCCTTGAAAACATTGAGAGTCTCTGCTTCCACCACTTCCATCGGCAGCAAATTCCAGGTCCTCACCACTCACTGTGTAAAAAAGATTTTCCTTACATCCCCCTGTATCTCTTGCCCAAAACCTTAAATCAATGTCCCCTAGTCCTTGTACCATCAACTAGTGGAAACAGCCTTTCCCCGTCTAGCCTATCCAAACCCGTCATAGTCTTGTACACCTCTATCAAATCACCCCTCAACCTCCTTTGCTCTAATGAAAACAAATTCAGCTTCTTCAACCTGTCCTTGCAGCTAAAACCTCCCATCCCCGGAACCATTCTGGCAAATCTACTCTGCACCCTCTCAAGGGCCTTCAAATCCTTCTTAAACTGTGGTAACCAGAACTGGTCGCAATACTCCAGTTGTGGCCTAACCAGCGCTTTATAAATGTTCAGCATAACTTCTCTACTTTTATACTCAATACCCCAATTTATGAAGCACAAGATCACATAAGCTTTGCTAACCACTCTCTCAATATGTCCCGCCACCTTCAGGGACCTATGTATATTAACTCCCAGGTCCCTCTCTCCCTGCACACTCTTTAAAACTGTGCCATTAAGTGTATATTGCCTCTCCCTGTTCCTTCCACCAAAATGCATCACCTCACACTTCTCTGTATTAAATTCCATCTGCCACTTGTCTGTCCATTCTGCTAGCCTTTCTATGTCCTGTTGCAGTCAATTGGTATCACCTTCACTGTTTGCCACACCCCCAAGTTTGGTGTCATTGGTAAATTTAGAAATTCTACTCTGTATTCCAATATCCAAGTCATTTATATATATCAAAAAAAGCAGTGGCCCCAGCATTGACCCTTGGGGAACACCACTGTCTACCATCCTCCAGTCTGAAAAACAGCCATTTACCTCAACTCGCTGTTTTCTGTCCTTAAGTCAATTCCTTATCCAAGCTGCCACTGACCAACCTATTCCATGAGCCTCAATTTTGTTAACCAGCCTTCTATATGGCACTTTGTCAAACGCCTTCCTAAAATCCACGTAGACAACATCCATTGCATTCCCTTCATCAATCCTCCCTGTTACTTCATCAGAAAATTCAATTAGATTAGTCAAACACAATCTGCCTTTTACAAATCTGTGTTGGCTCTCCTTAATTAGCTTAAACCTCTCCAAGTGCCCATTAATATTTTCATTGATTGTTTCTAAAACTTTACCCACCGCTGATGTTAAACTGACCGGCCTGTAGTTACTAGGATTGTCAATGGTGCCTGACTGAAATGACCCGCATGCATAAAATTTGAGTACTATGGTTACATTATTGGCCACTGACAAGGCAGTGCGGATTTTAGAACATGGCCGAAGGTCCTCCTTTAACGTATCACAGGTTGACTCTTTAATAAAGCATAGTCACCTCACACACAGCTCTTCCGACATCATCTCATAAGATAGTCTCTCCCTGTACACTCTCTGAGGTGGGTAATATGTCCTCCTGATGAGCCTACAGGCATGGCGCTTGGTGCTCTTTGTTGTTCCTTGCGTCAGGCTCCCTTTCTGTGCATAACAGACATAACCAGTGGGACCCCGAGTGGAAAAGGTATTTTTTTCCCTACTTATTTTTTACAGGCTTCCTCTTTAAGCACCTCCAGGACATATGTCACATAAATGTGAAAAAAAATTGAAAAAATCAGACACATGGGTCTCACAAGCGTTTTGTACATGTTTCTGACATCGAAAAATCTCCTTCCGGCATCATTAAATATGCAAGGATTTGAAATGGTGGCAAGACAGGCTCCTTGCGTCTCTTCAGATGAGCCCTAACTTTTTCTGACGTTATTACTGGGTAATTAGTGGGCATATACCGCAACTTCACGCCATTACAGTGATTTCAGTGCCGAGTCTATCAGCGAGGACTGTTACTGCGCACCCTGTGGAGGAGCGAGGTATCTCTAACAGCAACTTCCGAATTTCTGCATTTAAATGTGCATGTGTGGAATCCGGAAGTTGCTGTCCAATTTACTCCGTAATAACGGTGAGCACTGATAGCCTCACCATTATTAGCAACGCAAAACCTGGGCCATTGTCTGCTGTAGCTTTGATTGTGTTTTAATTCTTTTCTAATTACCGCCTTACTGCACAGCCCTTTGGCCCACTTGTTGTCCCACTCTTTTACTGCTTCTGCTGCCCTACTTATCTGCACTGTTTTGGCTAAAGGCATGCCTTGTTCCCTCAATCTTTCTTCCAGCAAATTATCTTATATTCCACAAATTATTCTGACAGCACCTCCAAAACCCATGACCTCTACCATCTAGAAGGACAAGGGCAGCAGGCGCATGGGAACACCACCACCTCCAGGTTCCCCTCCAAGTCATACACCATTCTGACTTGGAAACATATCGCCATTCCTTCATCATCGCTGGGTCAAAATCCTAGAACTCCCTCACTAACAGCACTGTGGGAGTACCTTCACCACACGGACTGCAGCGGTTCAAGAAGGCAGCTCACCACCACCTTCTCAAGGGCAATTAGGGATGGGTAATAAATGCTGGCCTTACCAGCGATGCCCACATCCTGTGAATGAATAAACAAAATTGTTGATTTTGTCAGTTCAACACATTCAAATGCCTTATTATCAGCTCTTAATGCAGTTGCACACTGATCAGTAGTTTCTCCTATTTACATTTTATGGCCCATTTGCTAGCTCTTCCACCGAGCGCTCGAATTGGGAACCCGAACTGCAACAGAAATTGGGTCTTGGGCCTGATTTTAATAATAGCATGTCACATCTCCAGAGAGAGCTCACCGCTTTGCCAATTTGATCTGGCTGCCTCGCTGGCAACGGCCCACAGGTAAGTCTGGAGGTAAGGCAAATGGTGGGGGTGGGGTGGGGTGGTGAGGTGGTGCGAGTATCTTTAAAGGAACATTAGTGCCTCTTAGGTCAGAATATAGGTTGCACCTAAGGACTTGGCTGAGACTGGGGCTGCGAGTGGAATGGAGCGAGTAAAGGTTACTATAGCGTCCCCTCCTTCTATGGGCACCCCTCAGATCCAATACAGTGGATTCCTGGGGCCTACTGCCACTTTTCACATGGTGGACCTGGGTAGCAATGATAACATTTGGCAGACGAGAGTGTAAGATTTGCAAAATTTCTGCATTTCCCTGAAGGCTGTTATTAATAAACGGGACCCTGCGTGGACATTTTAAATCAAAAATGGTACCCAAGATGGCATCCGTGCCTCGTGGCAGAAAGCCTGTGGGATTTTAAAATGGACTCTGCAACGCAGACAGCTTGTGGATCGAAACCAAAGCTGCAAGTTTTCTGTGAAGAGAGGCTTTGTGTTTTGAAACCAGACAGGATTCTGAATTATATATTAGACCGAATTGGAGACAAATCTAAATTCAGTTTAGGCCTATAGTTAAGGCCATCAAGCAGTCTACATATATAATCGGAAACAGATTAAGAGAGCCATCGAGGCTGGACAGGCCCATCAAGGAACTTTCATGATAATACAAGTCAATTATCGGGCCGGTAGATGCGATTACCGGCCATCTAAAAACAGTTAGTATGGATTGCTACCATTATTTAAAATAGCCCGCCAAGATTAAGACAAAGAACTAACCTGATTTGGCGTGCAGATAAGGGTTTTCGAAAAGAGTATAATTGAAGGCCCCCGGGTAGCAATCGCTCGCTTCTCTTCTCTCTCCGCTCTTTGGCCTCTCGAACTCGTGGCTGTCGCTCTTTCCCCGTCCCACGCTTACCCCCTGGCCTTTGCCCGTGCCTCTCCCCACTCCATCTGGAAGTCGCCCCGGCACTGCATCGGGCGGACACGGACAATTCAGGCCAGGCAAGGCGGGACGCAACAAGGGGAGGAGGGAAGACCACCTGAGGAAGACAACCTGAGGAAGTCCGATGGAAGAAGAACAACTGAGGAGATGAACTGAGGGGAGGCTTCAAATTATCGGGCCTTCAGCCTCAGCCGAACTGTGATTATCTTCACACAAACTCAAACTATCGGCCGACGATGAAGAATCATCCCTGCAAGGTAAAGTACCCAAACAGAGACTGTAACTTTGGGGTACTCGAACCTGGACAACGCCCTTGCAGCGCCTGGAGACCACGTGATGACGGCAGGCTCCAGAGAGCACCAAGAGAGAACCCCATACCCCACCGCTGTTTTGAGTCCAACAAACCTTTTTGATTGGTGAGCATAAGTTCTGACCCCTCATAGCTTAATCTAGTTAGATATAGGGGGTGGGATAAGGATAAGCGGATTGTTAAAATAATTGTTTTCCCTTGATGTGCTGTGTGTTCCCCATTCCCTGTATAAGTATAGTTATTCTTTTGTATTTTTGCCTGTAGAAGTGTACACTAGTAATTTTCCATAAGATTGTATCAAGCTTTCCTCTTCAATAAAATCTTGGTTTTTGTTTACATCCAACCACCTGTCTACTCGAGTCTTCTCTGTACCGCCGCCTTGTACCTAAGTCCAGTGTCTAGAACCCAGGGGCGTGGGAGTGATTCGAAACGCTCATAAGCAGTCAGAGGCATAACTGACTGGGCGCACGTGCCACCCCCTACAGAAATGGCAACCGCAGCAGGACACCGGCAACAAGGTTGCGATGCATTAGACAGTGGTTCCGATGAGCGAACCATGATGGAGGAAAGGATTTCTGATTATGTGTTTAGCAAGGTGAATCTCACTAAGAAGTGGATCACAACTCTGTTAAGGGCTGGGCGTCCGATAGATGCAGCAGCTAAGTGGACAGAGGGAAAGGAACACAAGAAGGCCTTAGAGAAAGCAGTTTGGCTGATGTGCTTTAAAAAGCAGGTCCAGCTCTTGGACGGGCTCGTTGCAGCACAGGCAGTCGAGTTAAGGGAGTCAGCCCTGGAGATCCAGGATAAGGCTCTTGCAGGGGAAAAGTTATTAGTAGCTTTGCAGGCTTTGAATCAGGAGAGAGTGCATTTAGTGGCAGAACACAAGGCCCAGTTGGAATACCTATGGTGCCAAGTCACCGAGGCCAAGGGAAATGAGTCAAGGTTGCGGGAGAAGAATGCCTGCTTGGCAAGGCAGATCAGGGAACAGGAAGAGAACGTACAGGAGGTAAAAGCCGCTTATAAGCTAGCGAGTGAACAGGGGTTTGAGGAGGCAGACCACGGCCCCTGTAGAGAGAGGATAGAAAATCTGAGCCGGGCCCTCCAGAAGGCAAAAGGCATGGTATTTCTCATAAGCCCAAAGGCAGGCCAGGCATATTTTATGGGGAACGAGGGGAAGACAGTTCCAACGTCACCGGTGGTGCCCAGGGACGACCCGGTTGAGAGAGAGGAGACCTCACGGCCACCACCCGTAGCACCAAGTTTCAGCGAGGTTTGGCAACAAGGGGGGGTGGAACCGGGGTTGGAACCCAAAGTGGAGCCAGAGGTAGAGGCGGAGGTAGAGCAACCCCCGCCCGAGAGGCTAGAGCCGGGACCGATGTGCCCAGCGCGGCATCGGAGGTTCGGCCCACCCGCTAATGGCGGCATTGAGGGACCCCTCCAAAACCAGTTCGTATTACCCTTTAACACCCAACGGCTCAGGGTTATGGTCAACCATATCCCGAAGCTTTCCGCAAAGGGAGACCCCTCGATCCACTTCAGGGAAATAGAGCAGACCACCAGTGTCAATGACTGCGATGACGCTGAGAAGGCCAAAATGCTGCTATTCTGCCTGGAGAGTAATCTCCTCCAATCCCTCTCTGACGAGTGTAAATGGGGGCAGAGCGGGTACGAGGAGCTTAGAGATGCGGTTCTAGAGGCCATGGGGATGGATGAGGTAAGTCCCTTCTCCTGCGTGGAGAAGACGATCCAGCTTTCTGGGGAAACCCCGCAGGCTTTTGCGGGCCGGCTGTGGCCGGTGTACCGGAAGGCTTGCCCGGGGATGTTGGGCCGGGCGTTCCTGAACGGGGATTCCCTGACACATTGGCTCCATTGCCTGGTGTCGAACAGCTTGCCACAGGTCCGGGCCAAGGCAGAAGCCTGGTTCGACCCCAAAGATCCCCAGACCACAGAACTCACGGTAATTAGACAGCTCACTCTGGCTTACAAAAATGGTAGGGGAGCTGATGCACACCCACCCAAGGGAAAGGTGCATGAGATAAAACCCGGACCGGGCAGGAAAGAGTGGCACCAGGAAGGGAGTAACCCCCCCAACACAATGATCAATTGTTACGGGTGTGGGAAGGATGGTCACTGGCGGAAGGAGTGCAAAAACCCTTGGAAGGATAACAAGGGAAAGCAGCCCACAGCCCCAGCCCAAAAGACGGGGGTAGGGACCCCTTCTGCAGAGGTCGAGTCACTTTTGGATGCCATGAGGTCCTTACTGACTGGCCAGGGGAGAGTAGCAGCCGCCACCGGTGCTCTCACCCCACCAGCCCCATCCAACCCACAGCCGTGACCAGAGCCAGCGCAGCCTGTTTATCTGTGTTCGCTCCGATATGATGAGTGGAAAAGACCCCTTTTGGAGATGGAGGTGGAGAAGGTGACGGGGACTTATCTGTTAGACACGGGGGCATCATGCACCGTGGTCTACTCAGCTAACCCCATCGCCTCACCTCTCTCCAGCGGGGTCCCATACAGTCTATCGGGGTTCACGGGTAGAGAACAGGCCGGCTCATTTTCCATCCAGCTCGCCATTCAGATAGGACCGCTCCGCTCCAAGCGGACGTGTGTCCTGATGAAATGGGACGTGGAGGGTGGAAAAGGGGTCCTGGGGGCCGACTTTATTGTAGGCCACGGGATCCTAGTGGATTTGAGGAATCACTGCCTTTGGGGGGCAGGTAGAGTAAAGAACGGTGAGATCGTAGTAATCCCGGGAAAGGAAGGGAAGGAGACCCTCTGCACCATGAAGCCCAAAGAGGATTATAACCTCAGGCTCATGGTCAGCAACACCCCACCAGAGTTGCAGGCATTTGTGCAGGCCCGCCTGGCCACATTTGCCACTCACAAACATGACTGCGAGGGGGGGTCACAGGGTTTGAGGTCAGCGTAGACGGGGATCCCATGGCCCGACCACAGAAACAGTATATCTTCCCCAGGGAAGCAGAGCCGGACATGGAAGCAGCCATGTCCTCGTTAGTGCAGCAGGGAGTTCTGAGACCGATAGCTACCCATGTGAATTCTCTGTTATGGCCGGTCAGAAAGCCGGACAATTCCTGGAGGGCCACGGTGGACTATCGGGGGCTCAATAGTAACATCCCAGCCTGTGCACCCACAGTAGCAGCAGTTGCCGACCTCATCGGGAGTATTCCAGCATCCGCGACCACTTTCACAGTGCTGGATATTTCAAATGGGTTTTGGTCCATCCCTGTAAGGAGGGAGGATCAGTACAAGTTTGCCTTTACGTTTAAAGGTCAACAGTACACGTGGAACTGTTTGCCACAGGGCTTCCACAACAGCCCCAGCATTTTCCATCAGTGCATGGCCGACAGTTTGAAGGATTTTAGCCAGCCCAGACAGTTGGTTCAATATGTGGATGACCTGCTCCTGTTCACTGATTCGAAAGAGGAGCATGGCCCGCTATTGGCCGAACTGCTGGAGCTGTTAGGACAGAAGGGTTGCAAGGTAAAACCCAAGAAAGCGCAGACCGGCCAGCAGGAGGTGAAATTCCTCGGTCTGACCGTGCGCGCTGGAGAAAGGGCCATAGATATGGTTAGGAGGGAGGCGGTACCAGAATTACCAGTCCCTAACACAGTAACGGGTGTGAGCTCATTCCTAGGGCTAACCGGGTACTGTAGACACTTCATTGAGGACTATGCAGCCACCGCAGCCCCTCTGCTCCGACTCCTACACAAAGGAATGGAGTGGCTCTGGGATGAGGGTTGCCAGGCAGCATTTGTCAGGCTCAAGAAGGACTTGTAGACCGCGCCAGCTTTAGGGGCCACAGATGGGGGGAAAGAGTTTTTCCTGGAGGTAGCAGCCAGCGGGGACAGCCTCAGTGCTGTGCTGCTCCAAGAGCGGCACGGCCGGCTGCGGCCGGTGGTCTACTCCTCCAGGATACTCACAGATGTGGAAAGGAGCAATTCCAATTGTGAGCGGCATCATTTGGCCACACATTGGGCTGTGAAAAGATCATTGATCTTCACAGGCACCTCTCCCATCACCCTCCTCACCCATCACACACCGACCCAGATGCTTCTGGACGGGAGGATCAAGGATGGGACAGTGAGCAGTGCCCGCATTGCCCGCTGGACCTTGCTCCTCTCACAGATGGATCTGAAGGTGAAGGGTCTCTGTGAACCAAAGCTCGCAGCCAACCTATTATATCCTGGAACAGCCCACCGGTGTTCCATTGAAGGGGTTTGGGAAGTGAACATAGGTTTACGGGCCGGGATACATCCCACAGGCCATGAGATCTATGTAGACGGTTCCAGCATGGTATCTGCTGGCGAGCGTCTCACGGGGTGTGGAGTTTACGACCCAGCGGCAAACATTGCCCTGGTGATTAAGCTCCTCGGCACCATGAGCGCCCAGCAGGCTGAACTGTCCGTGGTGGTGTACATTGTTACACACCCCGAAATCTTCCCCACCCCCTACACGATTTGCTCGGACAGCATGTTCACGTGCGATTTGTGTACGGAGTACATGGCCATCTGGTCCCGCCACGGATACACCTCCCCTGACGGGAGAACCCTCATAGTAAAAACCCTGCTGGAAAAGATCCTGGCAGCAGTGGGGGAGGATGGGGAGGTTTTCATTCACAAGGTGAAGGCCCATTCCCCCACAGAACCCTGCGGCCAAGGCAACCAGCAGGCTGACTTGCTCGCCAAGGAGGGTGCCTGCACAGGCACTTGCTGGGACCCATTTGGGTCCAGACCCATGGCGGCGGTCAGAGGTAGGGACGGGACCCAAGGGAGTGTAGCAGTAGCGTTAGCCCCAAACCTTAAGATGGTCCAAGCCCAAGACCCTGTCCTAAAAGCTGTCCTCAGCGCAGTTGCTGAGGGAAAGGGAATAGAAGGTCCGTACAGCACAGCGACTCTCTCCGTTAAAGAGGGCATGCTGTTCCAGGGGGAACAGTGGGTTGTGTCGCAGCAGCACTGAGGGAATTCCTTCAACTGGCCCACGAGGGTCCAGGAGCAGGACACCCCGGGCCTGAGACCACCTGGCAACGGGTGGAACAGGCGGGATGGTGGCCGGGACTCAGGGACGATGTCCGCGAGTTCTGTGCAGGCTGTCTATTGTGCACTGCGAACAACCCTGACCCCCACAAAAGGAAGGTCCCTATGGGACACATCAGGAGGGTAGAGGGACCATGTCAGTCGATACAAGTCGACTACATTGGGCCCCTGCCCACCGCCCAGGGAGGCTATAAGTACTGCCTAGTCCTGGTGGATATGTTTACCAAGTGGGTAGAGGCTTTTCCCTGCAGAACTGCCACAGCTCTGGGTACTGCCAGTATCCTAGTCCGGGAAGTGTTCTCGACGTGGGGACTACCACAGTTTGTGGAGTCCGACCAAGGGAGCCACTTCACCGGACAGGTGATGCAGAACACCCTGATGCTGCTAGGCATCGAAGGGAAATGGCACGTAGCCCACAACCCCCAGTCATCGGGGATTGTAGAACGCATGAATCGGACCCTGAAAGAAAGGTTAAGAAAAGAAACGGTGGACTCGCACCGTAAATGGGCCGAAGTCCTACCGTTGGTTTTGATGGGATCCAGGCCAGCCAGTCTAAAAGCATGGGGTACTCCCCGTACGAGCTAATGACTGGCAGGGTTATGCGGACCCCCACCCATGTACTAGCCCCGGTGCTCACGGAGGGTCAGCTCAGAGAGGTAAACCGGGACAGGTTTGCCCGAAACCTCTTTGAGCACCTGAATCAGGCCCATGAGCAGGTGGCTGGGAACATGGGGAGGCAGCATCAGAGTAACCGATTGCTGCTCGAACCGAGAAAGCACCATGAGTGGGAAATAGGAGATCAGGTTATGGTGAGGAATTATGCCTGAGTAGGTAGTCTGGAACCATTGTACATGGGGCCCTACAGTATTGTAGATAAAGCCAGCCCCATGGTATAAGCCGTGAAGATGCCCCGGCGTACAAAATGGTTTCATATCAACCAGTGTAAGCTGTTTACACCTGAAAGGGGAAAATAGCCAGTTGGAGAAAGGTCTGAGGATAAAGATCCTCAGCCTGCAGCAGGAGCGAGTTCACAGACTGCATAAGCAGGCACTGTGGCTTGCTTGAAGGGAGGGGCCTTGCCGCCCATCGATTGGGACACTCCCCCACTCTTCTGGGATCCAGACGAGGGGTAGGGACCTGAGGGCGAAAACCCCGCCCCTAACCCAGGCATAGAGAGGGAGGGACCTGAGGTCGAAAACCCCGCCACGGACCCAGCCATGGAACCTGGGGGCGGAGACCTCAGCTCGCAGCAGCAGGCTGCGAAAAGTTACCTGCCCCCAGCCCAGGTTTGGGAGAGGTCAAGCCTGGGGGAGCAGCGGTTCGGGTAAAAGGCCCAGCGGCCAAGAAAGCCCCATCCGTCAAAGCCCCAAGAAGGTCCCCACGGACGCCCCAGCCAAGAAAGCCATGGTCACCAGCCCTCCAGTTATCAAGGGCCGCCCCTCGAGTCAGGGAGAGGTCCAAGGACACAGGCCCTCAGCCAGCAGCCACGGGCTGCGAGGGACCAACAGTGAAGGATGGTGCGGTCACGCCGGGGGTAGCAGCGAGCCGCAGTCCGACCAGGGATTTGCCTGGCTGCCTGGAGACGGGCGGCACATGTATATAGTTTAGTTTAAGTTAAGTTTAAAGAAAGTGTAATTATTTGGCTTAGGTTTTGGTGTTTATAATTTAAGTTAAATAAGGTGATGTGTAGTTTTAAGTTAAGTAATCTGCTAAGCGTTTATCTTTGGGTCGAGGTCGTGGGACCCGACCATGCTTCACCAAGCCAGAGAATCTCTTGAGGACCTGGCTTCATGTTTTTTTACATCTTTTTGCAGAAAGATTTTCGGGATGGAATGGATCGTGATCCTATTCGCCCTGATCGGGATGAGTGTGGAGAGGAGGGGCGACGTCCAAGACTCCGACATCTACGGGTGTTCAGGAGACAAGGCGCCCCTGGCGATCGATGGGAGCAGTGAACGGGATGCGGAGGAAACCGCCGTTTATTTCCACGAGGGAAGGTGGCCAGGATGGCTGGGGTCCAATTCATCTCAGTACTCCAGCCAAACCGGATTCACGTACGGGGAAGCCTCCCTCCTGTGCCCCAGGGTACGAGTCGTTACCACAAGGGTCAGCGTCACTGTTGGAAAGCGAATATGTTTGATGTGTAAAGGACACATTCCACTGGATAGGTGGTGGTGGCTCAGGAAGCTGAGCAAGGACATGAGGGACCCCGAAGTCTAATGGGAACGGTTGGGAAACAACACCCATCGGACGATTACAGGGAATCATGGAGGACTGAGCGTGTGTTGGGACAAATGGTGGGAGCCGGATCAAGGGATTTACATCTGTATGTGGGGGTCAGATAAGGTCTGCCCCGCAGGCATATCCATCTTTTTCCTCCGACAGTGGCAAGACGCTGGGGAGGGGATGAAGTGGGATACCAGCTGGAAGGTGTGTGCGGTCCCATATCCCAGATCCCAGTCAACGCCACTGAGCTGGTAACCCACCCCCGTAAGCCCCTGCACACGGCGAAGGCGGTGAGGTTACCCAGGGAAGGTTGCCCCACCATGACCAAGGGACCAGGGAATGAGTTGATATTAGTCCCCACCGATCAGATGCAGTACCAAGGGGTACACTACGCGGTGGCCTCTGTGATTTTAAATCTCACCGAGGTACATTTACCGGAGTGGTGCCCCAAAGAAACAGAGCAGCTATACCAGGCCCTATTAAAGGACATGTTCAAGAAGTTTTACGAGTTCGATTTTGCCCACGTGGACAAGACCGAACTCTACACCACACACCGAGAATTTTTGGGTAATGCAGGGAGGCAAAGAAGGGGAGTATGGAATGATGTTTTTACTGCGTTTAATACTGGGTCCTCTGTCATCAACAGCTTGGATGACATAGAGCTGCAGACCCAGATAAACAGTTTAAAAACACAGTTAAAGAAGATATTGGCCCAGAAATTCGGGTCGGGGGCTTCCCGCGGGTGCAAGCCCCCGACCTGCACTTACCTTGCGTGCCAGCAATTGAGCTGTAGGGCCCCGTGGAATACCGATCCGGGGCCTGGCCCCGCTGCCGGCGTGCAGTGCTTGCGTGTCCCAGGGGTGCAGTTAGTTCGATGCGTCCCCTGGGATCACGTGGGCCATGGGCAGCCAATCGGAGGAGGGAAAAGCCCATTCATAAGTCTTGACAGGAAGACCTGTCAAGACTTATAAATACTACGGCCCCAAAATAGCAGTAAACCTTCAAATAATTTTTTTTTAAATCACACTTTTTAAATAAACTATAAATTGCACTAAATAACTATTTTAAACAATAATTTAAATTTTTGAAAAAAATAATTTTATATTCTAACAGGGCTAAAACTAAACCTATCTTGCTTTAAAGTATTTAAAAATAATAAACCTGTGGAAAAAATGTTTTAATTTTAATTAATTGACCACTTACCTTGTAAAAAGCAGGCCTTACGCCTGCTTTTTAAATTTCTAAATTCTAAAGACTTACCCTCACGGGAAAACCTGTAAAAAAAACATAAGTTCAAAGCGCACGCGCAGACTCTCCAGCGCACGCGTTTGACCTCTGAACCCCTGCTTTCAGAGGAACGGAAGTGCCGGTTTCCCACGCATGTGCAGTGCATGCAGGAAACCGGCACTTCCATTGGGCCCATGCGTGAGTACCCAGCGCGTACTCACCCGTGGAGACCCGAATTTCTGGGCCTATACTGGATGAGAACAAGGTATTGGGCTCGGAGTTGCATAAGGACCAGGCCATGACAGTCCATTTAAAAGAGATCATAGCCAAGTTGGAAAAGCACGCAAAGACGGTAAAAGCACGCAAAGACGGTAAATGCTCTCATAAGGGAGGACAGAAATGCTTCTGACCAGGCTGCGCAGAATGAGGTGTGCGTGTTATATGGGGTGTGGTTACTGGGTGAGTGCCGCAGTAATCTGGAGGATTTAAAACAGGGTTTGGTCCCCTCCTGGATTAGCAGCAAGCACCTCGCAGCCCTCCACCCTTTTGAGAACGCATTGAGCCCGTGCCAACTCCGGCTAGCCTCCAAAGCCTACCTAGTCCCCGTGGATTGTGGGCGGTCCAACCACACTATCATGGGAGTAGTAGTTAGGATGCCGGTCATGTGTAGGACAGCCCGACCCGCCCGGTATACAGGGTTGAGAACATTGGAGTCATTCAAGGGGGTGCACACATTCGTTTCGCAGCGGTCCCGCCTTACGTCATTAAGTGGGAGCACGCTATGACAGGTACTGACCTCTCGGGGTGCCGGAGCCGGGGAGCACACATAATCCTGTGTCCCCAGCACTTGAATGCCTTTTCCAAACCGCAGTGTGGGTTCAGAGCTGCTGACGCGAAGCCTATAAATTGTACCATGGAGGCAATGGCACAAGGCCATGTTCCCCCGCAGGTAGCATATATAGGAGGTGGGACATATTGTGTCACCACCGGCGCGTCCCACTACCAGCATGGACAGCATAGCTGGTGTCCGGTTAGTGACAGCAGCTTCTGTTTTAAACCCGAGGCAGAAGTTCAAGTGGCCCAGGAGCGAATTGTCCCCATTCCTGAACCCTCCACTATTTACCTCACTGTGAAGGAGAATTTTACGGATTTGCAGAAGTACGTAGCACACTTTGGCTATGAAATTCCTCCTCTCCCTGAACACCTTACCAAAATTCTCAAAGCCGTAATAGTTTCGCAGAAACATTTTTACACACTCAAACAGAAAACAGTAGAGATAGGGACTAAGATATTGGATATAGTGACTCCACCCTGGTGGAACATTTTCACTAATATAGAGGTCCCTTTGTGGATCAGACTGGCTTCCCACATTCTCGTGGTTTGTCAGTTAGGGATAGTGTTGTATTCAGTTTGTATCCAGTGTAAGGGAAAAGGTCGGTGGTCAGAATTCCGAAACCAGAGAATTTGGAAGGAACACTATGTAAAGGTGGAGGGAGATATGCCAGTTTAAGTCTTTTCAATGTATTATAAGTAAAGGATTGTTGTTTCTTTGTGTTTGTTATTTTTAATAAAGGTTTTTCTTTTGTTGTTTTTTTCCTGCGACGCGGTTTAATAAAGATGTATGTATACCAAGTGGTGCAGGGGTGTTGGACCCCCTCCATGCTTGGATGTGTGTAAAGTCTGTAATTTTACTCTCTGTATGCTGATGTACACTACATTTTCACGGGATGGGAAGTGCACGTGTCGTGGGTATATTAGATAGATAATTACTGGGGAAGATTGACTATGGAGGGTCAGAAAAATTTTGCTAACCTTAAAAGTATGATACTTCAAGAAAGTTTTAGTATCACAGGGGGGAGTGTAAGATTTGCAAAATTTCTGCATTTCCCCGAAGGCTGTTATTAATAAACGGGACCCTGCATGAACGTTTTAAATCAAAAGGGGTACCCAAGATGGCGTCTGTGCCTCGTGGCAGAAAGCCTGTGGGATTTTAAAATGGACTCTGCAATGCAGACAGCTTGTGGATCGAAACCAAAGCTGCAAGTTATCTGTGAAGAGAGACTTTGTATTTTGAAACCAGACAGGACTCTGAATTATATATTAGACCAAATTGGAGACAAATCTAAATTCAGTTTAGGCCTATAGTTAAGGCCATCAAGCAGTCTACATATATAATCGGAAACAGATTAAGAGAGCCATTGAGGCTGGACAGGCCCATCAAGGAACATTCATGACAATCCAAGTCAATTATCGGGCCGGTAGATGCGATTACCGGCCATCTAAAAACAGTTAGTATGGATTGCTACCATTATTTAAAATAGCCCGCCAAGATTAAGACAAAGAACTAACCTGATTTGGCGTGCAAATAAGGGTTTTCGAAAAGAGTATAATTGAAGGCCTCCGGGTAGCAATCGCTCTCTTCTCTTCTCTCTCCGCTCTTCAGCCCCTCGCCCTCGTGGCTGTCGCTCTTTCCCCATCCTGCGCTTACCCCCTGGCCTTTGCTCGTGCCTCTCCCCACTCCACCTGGAAGTAGCCCCGGCACTGCATCGGGCAGACATGGACAATTCAGGCCAGGCGAGGCGGGACGCGATGAGGGGAGGAGGGAAGACCACCTGAGGAAGACCACCTGAGGAAGACTGACAGAAGAAGACCAGCTGAGGAGACGAACTGAGGGGAGGCTTTGAATTATCGGGCCTTCAGCCTCAGCCAACCTGCGATTATCTTCACACAAACTCAAACTGTCGGCCGACGACAAAGAATCATCCCTGTAAGGTAAAGTACCCAAACAGAGACTTTAACTTTGGGGTACGCGAACCTAGACAACGCCCTTGCAGCGCCCGGGGACCACGTGTGAGTGACCCGTGTCACACCACTCCCCCATCGCCATTTGCATGCAACAGTTGTGAAAGGACAAATTTCTTTGCTCTTTGGCGCAGATTTAGTGAATCCTCTGCCAGAACCCTCTAAGGAAAATTGCTAGCCCTCTTATTTGTTTCCTAGTTCATCCTTGGCTGAGACATCACCAACGGAGCTCGGAATTATTTTTAAAGAAAGTTAACGAAATCTTCCACTTACCTTCGACTACCAAACCTTATTCTGAAGATTTTATATTTGAAGCCTTTTATAGTACTGCACCTGGCTACCATGGGCCACTTATTGGTTGCCCTGAAATTACACTGTTTCTTTTACGTTAATATAAATAAAAGAAGACCCACCTTGCCTAGTCTCAACAACTTTTTTCTGATCTTTGTGCCCAGGCCACTAGACATTCCCTAGTGCAGTAAAATGACCCTTTTGTGCGGAACCACCAGAGGATTACGGACAATTGTATATAATTCCTTTTACAGCAATGTAGTACAGCTGGGGGCTGCACCTTTAATGTATCTGTTAACTGTACTAGGCCTTCTTTCCTGTACTCCGCGTGATGACGTCATGCCGTCCGTCACGTGATCTCTCAACGGCGGGAAGAACGTGATGACGTCATGACGTCAGAGCTCGGAACCTTCTAGCAGTAGAGCTCGGAACCTGCTAGCAGTTGAGCTCAGAACCTGCTAGCAGTTGAGCTCGGAACCTTCTAGCAGTTTCCAGAGAGGCTTTCAAGCAGACCAGACCTATTTGCATTGTATCCTACAGTTTCCTGTACAGCTTCGTTTGTTCATTAAATGTTATTGTTTTTGATTTTCTGAGTCGAGCTCAATTCTTCGGCTAGGAACCCCAGTTCCTACATTGGTGACCCCGATTTCTTCAAACAATTTTCGTTGAAGTTACATCATGGAAACGAACGCCGTCACCCTCAAACTGCCGCAATTTTGGGAGCAACAACCGGCCGTGTGGTTTTTCCAGGCGGAAGCCCAATTTGCAATCCAGGGAGTAGCAGCGGATTCGACCCATTATTATTACGTGGTCTCCGCCCTCGACTGCACCATGGCCTCGTGGGTCGTCAGCCTCCTCGAGAGTCCACTGAACGATGGCAAGTACGAAGCTTTAAAAGCACGTTTACTGCAGATTTTTGGTCTGTCCAAGATGGAGCGCGCTCGCAGACTTATCTCCATGCCCGGCCTTGGGGACTCAAAACCCTCAGAGCTCATGAGCCAAATGCTCACGCTTTTGGGCTCGGAATCGCAATGTTTTCTGTTCCGCGAGCTGTTTCTCTGTCAACTACCAGAGCCAGTACAGACGGCCTTGGCCAATTCCGTGATCACAGATTGTGCTGAACTCGCCGCGGAAGCGGATAAAATATTCACCATCTCACAACAATCTTGTACAGCCACGAGGCGCCAAAACTAATCTGAACTCGCCACAGAGGCGGATAAAATATGCTCCTACACACAGCCATGTTGTGCAACCATGAGGCGCCCATCCCCCACAAGAGTGAATCCGACTCCTCCTCCTGCAGGCTGGTGTGCATACCACACTCGTTTCGGCGCGAAGGCCAGAAATTGCCATCCGCCCTGCAGTTTCTCACCCAAAAAAAAAACCTACCTCAAACCAACGGTTTCTGCGAAGATCAATAAGGCCTAAGGGACGTGCCGGAGTTGCGATGGCCGTCGGGTCCGCAGGGAAACTCCTATACATTACAGACTCCCTGTCAGGGCGACGTTTTCTCTGTGATACTGGCTCCCAGTGCAGTATCCTACCAGTGTTGAAGCTAGATCTTCAATCCGACGGTCAAGGTCCCCCCCTCGAGACAGCCAATGGTGTGGCCATTCGCACGTTCGGAAAGCCTAGGGTCCAGTTGAGTTTTGGCGGCCAACGTTTTGTTTGGGAGTTCATCACAGCGAAAGTCTCACAGGCCATCCTGGGGGCAGATTTCTTCTGCGCAAATGGGTTTCTCGTCGACGTCCAACACTGCTGGCTAATCAGTGCCTCGACTTTTCACTCGGTCCCCTGCCACCGAAGCACTGCGATGTCTTGGTCAGTTGCCTGTACAGTCCCATCTCCAAATGAGTTCTCTCGTCTTCTCAGTGAGTTCCCTGAGCTCACCAGGCCCACATTTTCTTCTTCAGTCACGAGGCACGGTGTGGCGCACCACATTGCCATGACAGGATCCCCCGTTTATGCGAGAGCTCGAAGGCTGGAACCCGGTAAACTCGCAGCCGCCAAGGCGGAGTTCCATACAATGGAATGCCTGGGTATTATTCGACGTTCGAATAGTCCTTGGTCCTCGCCATTACACATTGTTCCTAAGCTGGGCGGTGGATGGCGACCATGCGGCGACTACAGACGCCTGAATGAGGCTACCACACCGGATCGGTACCCAATTCCTCACATTCAGGATTTTTCGGCCCATCTGGCAGGGAATTCCATCTTTTTCAAAGTAGACCTCGTCCGAGGCTATCATCAAGTGCCCATGCAGCCTCAGGACGTCCCCAAAACTGCCATCATCACACCTTTCGGGCTCTTTGAGTACCTTCGTATGCCATTTGGGCTGAAGAATGCAGCACAAGCCTTCCAAAGTCTCATGGATTCCGTGCTGCGCGATCTGCCGTTCATCTTCGTCTAACTAGATGACATCCTTATTGCCAGTAACAGCACGAAAGAACACATTACGCACTTGCGTACCCTTTTTTCTCGTCTCAGCCAACATGGCCTTATTATCAACCCGGCCAAGTGCCAGTTTGGGTTGCACAGCATTGATGTTCTGGGACACAGAATCACGTCAGATGGCGCCGTCCTGCTGGCCATGAAGGTGGAAGCAGTCACCTCATTCCCTCTTCCTCAGACCGTCAGGGCCCTCCAGTAATTTCTGGGAATGGTCAATTTTTATTATCGGTTCGTCCCCAAGGCGGCATTGTTGATGCAACCTTTGTACGAGGCCCTCAGAGGTAAATCGGGCAAAGACCCGATCGATTGGACACCCCAGATGGACCAGGCTTTCCTCGACACTAAGAACGCTTTGGCTGCTGCAACCATGTTGGCACATCCCCTTCCGGGCGCAACCATTGCCCTTACCACCGAAGCATCTGATTATGCCATCGGGGCAGTACAGGAGCAGTGGGTCGACGGCACATGGCAACCAGTGGCTTTCTTCAGCCGCCAATTGCGGAAGAACGAACGCAAGTATAGAACTTTTGATAGGGAGTTGTTGGCATTTTTTCTGGCCATCCGCCATTTTTGCTTCCTACTGGAAGGACGCCCATTCACGGCTTTTGTAGACCACAAGCCACTTACTTTTGCGATGGCCAAAACAGCGGAACCATGTTCGGCACGGCAACAACGTCATCTTACGTACATATCTGAATTTACAACCGACATACAACATGTCTCGGGCAAAGACAACCTGGTGGCGGATTGTCTCTCCTGTGCCCAGCTCCATGCAGTACACCTGGGAGTCGACTATGTTGGTTTGGCAAAAGAACAGAAGGCAGACCCTGAAGTGCAGGCATACCGGACCGCACCTTCCAGCTTACAAGTGGCTGATGTCAGTATCCAGGCTGCAGGGACCACACTCCTGTGTGACATCTCGATGGGCGTCCCACGTCCAATCGTTCCAGTCAAATGGCGCAGGAGAATTTTCGACACTATCCACGGGTTATCACACCCTGACATGAGAGCGTCACAACGACTCATGGCAAAGAAATTCGTCTGGAAGGGCATGCATCTCGACGTCCGTGACTGGACCAATACGTGCGTGAGTTGCCAGAAGTCCAAGATACAACGCCATGTTAAGGCCCCAGTCGCCACTTTTCCGGTTCCGGAGCGTTGATTCAACCATGTGCACGTGGACCTGGTTGGTCCTCTCCCTTCCTCTCGCGGGTACACTCACCTCCTCACCGTGGTAGACCGCACCACCAGGTGACCAGAGGCAATTCCTTTGGTTGCCACCACAGCGGCAGACGTCTCCAGAGCCTTCATCTCGTCGTGGGTAGCTCGGTTCAGGGTACCGGCTGACATCTCCTCCGACCGGGGGCCTCAATTTATCTCTGAGCTTTGGAACGCCGTAGCTCAAGGTTTGGGCACCAAGCTTCATCGTACCACCGCCTACCATCCACAGGCAAACGGTCTGTGTGAAAGATTCCACAGGTCCCTTAAAACCACACTGTGTGCTAGTCTCCGTGGGCCTAGTTGGGTGGACAGGCTCCCTTGGGGGCTGCTAGGTCTTTGCACGGCGTCTAAGGACGACCTGCATTCTTCTTCAGCAGAGCTGGTTTACGGCCAACCACTCAGAGTGCCTGGCGGTTTTCTTCCTCCTCACACGGAACCCTGGTCCCCAGCTCAGCAGCTCATCAGCCACCAGGAAGCGGCTAGGAATTTCATCCCAGTGCCTACGTCGCATCATGACCTGCAGCGCTCCCATGACCCAGTGGATCGTAAGAGCGCAAAATATGTGTTCATTCGGTAGGATGCTCGCAAAAACCCGCTCAAACCGCCTTACACAGGTCCGTTCCGCGTCATCTCGTCAAGTGACAAGTCCTTCACAGTCGACGTCGGCGGTAAGCCTGACCACATCTCCATCGACCGGTTGAAACCGGCGCATCTGGTTCTGAGCGAACCAGTCGTCACCGCTCAGTCGCCTCATCGTGGTCATCCACCGTCAACTGCCGGTCCAGTACAGCCACAGTCATCCGCCGAGTCGCCAGTGCCCGCCTCACCGGGTCGACCACAGCCGGCCTCTTCTTCTCCTCCTCCTGCGGCGTCATCCCAACCACAGCCAATGGCCAGTTTGTCTTCTAGCGCTCTGTTCCAGCTGCTGGGGTATCGCAGTCGGTCGGATAGACTCGTCAGACCCCCTTCTCGCCTTAACTTCTCTGTTAAAAGCAATTCTGGGGGGGCGCATGTGGCGGAACCACCAGAGGATTACGGACAACTGTATATAATTCCTTTTACAGCAATGTAGTACAGCTGGGGGCTGCACCTTTAATGTATCTGTTAACTGTACCAGGGCTTCTTTCCTGTACTCCGCGTGATGACGTCATGCCGTCCATCACGTGATCTCTCAACGGCGGGAAGAACGTGATGATGTCAGAGCTCGGAACCTGCTTGCAGTTGAGCTCAGAACCTGCTAGCAGTTGAGCTCGGAACCTTCTAGCAGTTCCAGAGAGGCTTTCAAGCAGACCAGACCTATTTGCATTGTATCCTATAGTTTCCTGTACAGCTTCGTTTGTTCATTAAATTTTTATTGTTTTTGATTTTCTGAGCTGATCTCAATTCTTCGGCAAGGAACCCCAGTTCCTACACTTTCATTGTTTTTGCAGACTATTAACCTCAGAAGCTATCTTTGGAAAGCTGTCATTGATTCTTTCATAAGAACATAAAAAATAGAGCAGGAGTAGGCCATTTGGCCCCTCGAGCCTGCTCCGCCATTCAATAAGATCATGGCTGATCTGATCTTGGCCTCAACTCCACTTTCCTGCCACTCCCCATAACCCTTGACTCCCCAATATTTCAAAGATCTGTCTATCTCCACCTTAAATATATTCAATGACCCAGCCTCCACAGCTCTCTGGGGAAGAGAATTCCAAAGATTCACGACCCTCTGAGGGAAGAAATTCCTCCTCATTTCCGTTTTAAATGGGCGACCCCTTATTCTGATACTATGCTCCCTAGTTCTAGGTCCCCCCATGAGGGGAAATATCCTCACTGCATCTACCCTATCAAGCCCCCTCAGAATCTTATATGTTTCAATAAGATCCCCTCTCATTCTTCTAAACTCCAGTGAGTATAGGCCCAACCTGCTCAACCTTTCCTCATAAGACAACATCTTCAACACAGGAATCAACTTAGTGAACCTTCTCTGAACTGCCTCCAATGCAAGTATGTCCTTCCTAAATAAGGAGACCAAAATTGTCACAGTACTCCCTCCAGGTGTGGTCTCACCAATGCCCTGTACAGTTGTAGCAAGACTTCCCTACTTTTATACTCCATCCCCTTTGCAATAAAGGCCAATATTCCATTTGCCTTCCTGATTACTTGCTGTACCTGCATGCTAACATTTTGTGTTTCATGTACGAGGACCCCCAGATCCTGCTGTACCGCAGCATTCTGTATTCTCTCTCCATTTAAATAATATTTTGCTTTTTTGTTCTTCCTACCAAAGTGGATAACCTCACATTTTCCCACATTATACTCCATCTGCCAATTTTTTGCCCACTCACTTAACCTATCCCTTTGCAGACTCTTTGTGACCTCCTCACAATGTGCTTTCCCACCTATCTTTGTATCATCAGCAAACTTGGCTACAGTACAAATGGTCCCTTCATCCAAGTCATTAATATACATAAATTTTAAATAGTTGAGGCCCCAGCACTGATCCCTGTGGCACCCCACTAGTTACAGTTTGCCAACCTGAAAATTACCCATTTATTCTGACTCTCTGTTTCCTGTCAGTTAGCCAATCCTCTATCCAGTCCAATATATTACCTCTAACGCCATGAGCTCTTATCTTGTGCAGTAACCTTTTATCTGGCACCTTTTCGAATGCCTTCTGGAAATCCAAATACACTACATCTACTGTTTCCCCTTTATACACCCTGCTCGTTACATCCTCAAAGAACTCTAGTAAATTTGTCAAATACAATTTCCCTTTCATAAAACCATGTTGACTCTGCTCAATTGTATTATGATTTTCTAAATGTTCTGCTATTACTTCCTTAATAATGTATTCCAACATTTTCCCAATGACAGATGTTAGGCTAACTGGCCTATAGTTTCCTGCTTTCTGTCTCCCTCCTTTCTTGAATAGGGGAGTTACATTTGCAGTTTTCCAATCCGCTGGGACCTCTCCAGTATCCAGGGAATTTTGGTAGATTACAACCAACGCATCCACAATCTATGCATCCACTTCTTTTAAAACCCTAGGATGCAGGCCATCAGGTCCAGGGGACTTGTCAGCCTTTAGTCCCATTAGTTTGCCACTACTTTTTCTCTAGTGATAGTGATTGTTTTAAGTTCCTCCCTCCTTATAGCCCCTTGATTATCAATTATTATTGGAATGCTTTTAGTGTCTTCTACCATGGAGATTGTTACAAAATATTTGTTCAAAGTCTCTGCTATTTCCGTTTCCCATTATTAATCCCCCAGTCCCATCCTCTAAGGGACCAACATTTACTTTAGCTACTCTCTTCCCTTCTAAAAATTTCCCAATCCACTGGTCTACCACTAATCTTCACAACATTGTATGCCTTTTCTTTCAATTTGATACCATCCTCAACTTCCTTAGTTAGCCACGGATGGTTCATCCTTCTCTAAGTCTTGCCTTCTCACTGGGATAAACCTTAGCTGAGAGTTATGAAATATCTCCTTAAATGACTGCCACTGCTTATCTACTGTCTTACCCTTTAATCTATTTTCCCAGTCCACTTTAGCCAACTCTGTCTTCATACCTTTGTAATTGCCTTTATTTAAGTTTAGGACATTAGTTTCTGACCAAGTTTCTCACCCTCAAACTGAACTTGAAATTCTCTCATGCTATGATCACTCTTCCCTAGAGGATCCTTTACAATGAGATCATTAATTAATCCTCTCTCATTACACATTACCAGATCTAAAATAGCCTGCTCCCTGGTTGGTTCCACAATGTATTGTTCTAAGAAAGCATCCCAAATACATTCTATGAACTCGTCCTCAAGGCTACCCTTGCCAATTTGATTTGTCCAAGCTATATGAAGATTAAAATCACCCATGAATATTGCAGTACCTTTCCTACAAGCCCCCATTATTTCTTGATTTATACTCTGTCCTACAGTGTAACTACTGTTAGGGGGTCTATAGACTGCTCCCACCAGTGACTACTTTCACATAATATTTCTTATCTCCACCCAAACTGATTCTATGGCCTCGATTTTAACTGACCCGTGGAGTCGGGATTGGAGGCGTGCGGGGGGTTAAAGTCCTGAATTCGGGGGTCCCGACACCATCCTGTCCCCAACCCGCCTCCATGTAAGTTTAAAGGAGGTGGGTACCCTCCCCGTACTGGGTCCCGCCTACCCGAGGCGGGAAGGGATTAGTGACAATTAACTACCTGTTAACAGGCAGTTTTTAGCCTAATCCCTATTTTTGATCTTGAACTGTGGGATTCCCGACGGCTCCAAACCACGCCAAGTTAGAGGAGTTGGGCCGTCGGGTTGAAGGACTTGGAGGGGTCGAGATGTCGGTGTTCAGGTGAGTGATGGGTGCATGAGTTCAAAGGTAAGTGTGTTTGGTGTATCTAAAGTGTGTAAAGAAGTATAAATTGCCTGTGCTTACCTTTATAGCCTTCCTTCCTCTAGGTTTCGGGAGTCCATCATCTAACCAGCACAGAAAGCAGAACGGCTGCGATCTGTCAAAAGTGACAGCCTGCAGCTTTCTGTGCCGGAGAGATTTCTAACTGAGTCTGTAGAAAGACTTAGGTTAGAAGTAAGACTGTCAGTGTTTGACAGCTTCAAATAGCTGTGAAACGCTGATATTTCATCTGTCAAAACGTCTTGACAGATGAAATTTCAGTCTGTGACATCACCTGTTGCTGGATGGCCCTTAATTGGCCTGCTGAGCCCGCTGGGCGGGCTCAACAAGGTCAATCAAGTTAAAATTGCGTGGATTGGCCACATCTCGATGGAGGCAGGACTACAACCCCGAAAGTTGCAGTCCCGCCTCCTTCCTAACTTCCGAGTGAAAATCACCCCCTACATCTTGATCTTCTGAGCCACTATCATTTCTCACCACTGCATTGATCTCATCCTTTATTAACAGAGCTATCCCACCTCCTTTTCCTTTCTGACTATCCTTCCTAAATGTCAAATACCCCTGAAAATTCAGTTCCCAGCCTTGGTCACCTTGTAACCACGTCTCTATAATGGCAATCAGGTCATACCCATTTATTTCTATTTGTGCTGTCAACTCATCTATCTTGTTACGAATGCTGCGTACATTCAGATAAAGAGCCTTTAATTTTGCCTTTTTACCCTTTTTCTCTACTCTGACTCTATTTGCTGGTGCACCCTTAAGTTTGTATGCTCTGTCTCTTCCTGCCACACTCTGGTTCTCATTACCCCTACCGCTACCCTGCACTATTACCTTTTCTTTTCTCCTTGACTTTCAAAATTCCACTTCACCTGAACCCTCCCCCCCACTATTTAGTTTAAAGCTTTATCTACTGCCTCTACCTTTCACACAGGATCCAGACCTGACTTTGAAACGGCAGTAACATAACATGACTGTAGAATATCATGCAGAAAAAGAAAATAGGTAGATTACATGGCACAACACTCAAGCCTAGATTCTGTTTGAAGCCACGATACATCTACCATCATCCCTGCCTCAGCCCATTTGCTGCTGAGACCCTCATCCATGCTTCCATATTCGACTTTTCCAATGCTCTGCATAAACTTCAGCTCATCTAAATAAGTGAGATCATCTCCACAGATGCATTGAAGGGGAAGCTAGATAAGTACATGAGGAAGAAAGGAATAGGATATTTTGATAGGGTGAGATGAAGTAAGGTGCGCGGAAGCTCATGTGGTGCATAGGCCTGTTGGGCTGAATGTTGTAAAATTCTTTGTAATATCAACACTAACTACTACTACCCATTAAAAATATTTACTAAGGACAACTCTTTCAAACTTCTTTCCAAATGATTTCACTGGAGATGTGGACATTTTCACACCCCAGCAGTCTTTCTGCCTCCCGCACCACCACCACCGCCCCCCCACCCCCCCACCCCACTTGCAATGGCACAACTCTGGCTCACTTAAGCAATGCCATGGGAGATCTGCTAGTTGCTTTGTATTAGTATTACTTCAAAAAGCAGTACTATTTCAGTAAGTCTGAAGAGTACTGTTACAAGAATAATAACTTACATTTATATAACACCTTTAACATAGAAAACATCCCAAGGTACTTCACAGGGACAAAATCAGACAAAAAATGATTGCTGTGACAGGGTGGGATTTGTAATTGAAATTTATTTGTAGATACTTCAGATCAAGTATTGGAAAATTAATAAACTAGTAAAGATTCTTCTTAAGCTTGCAATTTCCACGTGTTCTTGGCTTTATTCTTGCTTTGCTTTGGTCAATGTAGTTTTTATAACAAACATATTGCACTGCACAGTAATAGTTTGGTATGTAAAAGTAGATGGGACACGAATATAAATTTTAACGATTTCAACTATTGCTATATTTTATTTTCTACACTAGATTTTCATAATGAAAGAATAATAGCATGTTATTTCCAGAAATGATTGCCATCTTCAGGATGGTTTTCAATAATACTGGTATCAGGAAACTACTAGAATGCTTTTATAACATTACTAACCTGGATTGCTATGAACAGTGCACCTATTAATGAAATTAATGCGCATTCTAACATTAGAGCTGGTAATGTTTTATTTTGGAGAAACTGGCTGTATAATAGCACCCAGACACATGGGCTGGATTTTCATTGAGGAATCGGGTAGGAGGCGGGACTACAACTTTCGGGGTTGTAGTCCCGCTTCCATCGAGTTCTAGCCAACCCACACGATTTTGACTTGATTGACCTTGATGCACCCACCCAGCGGGCTCAGCAGGCCAATTAAGGGCCACCTGGCAACAGGTGACATCACAGATTGATATTTCATCTGCCAAGACCTTTTGACAGATGAAATATCAGCGTTTCACAGTGGCAGCAGACCTGGGAGAAGCGGCGGCGGCGGAGCGAGTACAAAAGCGGCGGCAGAACAGGTAGGCCCCACAGCGGCGGCGGACCTGGGAGAAGCAGCGGTGGCGGAGCGAGTACAAAAGCGGCGGCAGAGCAGGTAGGCCCCACAGCGGTGACGGACCTGGGAGAAGCGGCGGCGGCGGAGCGAGTACAAAAGCGATGGCAGAGCAGGTAGGCCCCACAGCAGCGGCGGACCTGGGAGAAGCGGCATCGGCGGAGCGAGTACAAAAGCGGCGCCAGAGCAGGTAGGCTTACCAATCTCAGAGCGGGAGAGAGAGAAGTAAAAAGTAATCGAGGTGTGACGTCACCAGAAAGCAGATAAGTGATTGCTTGGTGAGTATTTCTCTCTGTCTCCTTTTTTCCAAACTTAAGCTCTGTGGTTTATAGTTTCTAAGCTCTCTGTGGTGTAGCGGGGACTGTTGGTAACCAAGGGCCCTCGAGTATATCATTTATTTGGTGGTATTAATTTGATTTAATTTAATATAAAATAATTAAAGGGTAAGTCATGGCAGGACAGCTCGGCCCCATAGTGTGCTCCTCCTGCACTATGTGGGAAATCAGGGACACTTCCTGTGTCCCTGACAGCCATGTGTGCAGGAAGTGTGTCCAACTGCAGCTATTGGCAGACTGCATTGAGGTGCTGGAGCTGCGAATGGATACATATTGGAGCATTCGCGATGCAGAGGACGTCGTGGATAGCACGTTTAGGGAGTTGGTCACACTGCAGATAAAGGCTGCACAGGCAGGAAGGGAATGGGTGACCACCAGGCAGAGTAGTAGGTGCAGGCAGGTAGTACAGGGGTTCCCTGTGGTCATCCCCCTCGCAAACAGATAAAACACTTTGGATATTGTTGAGGGGAATGGCTTTTCAGAGGAAGGCAGCAGCAGACATCTTCCTGGCACCAGGGGTGGTTCTGCTGCACAGGACGGGAGTTAAAAGAGGGGTAGAGCTATAGTAATAAGGGATTCTATTGTAAGGGGAATAGATAGGCATTTCTGCGGCCGCAAACGAGACTCCAGGATGGTATGTTGCCTCCCTGGTGCAAGGGTCAAGGGTGTCTCAGAATGGCTGCAGAACATTTTGGAAGGGGAGGGTGAACAGCCAGTTGTTGTGGTGCATATAGGTACCAATGATATAGGTAAAAAATGGGATGAGGTCCTAAAAGCTGAATATAGGGAGTTAAGAGGTAAATTAAAAAATAGGACCAACTCAAAGGTAACAATCTCAGGATTGCTACCAGTGCCACATGCTAGTCAGAGTAGAAATAGAAGGATATTTCAGATGAATATGTGGCTAGGGGAATGGTGCAAGGGGGAGGGATTCAAATTCCTGGGACATTGGAACCGGTTCTGGGGGAGGTGGGACCAGTACAACCCAGACGGTTTGCACCTGGGCAGGACCGGGACTGATGTCCTAGGGGGAGTGTTTGCTAGTGCTGTTGGGGAGGGTTTAAAGTAAAATGGCAGGGGGTTGGGAACCTGAGCAGGGAGACAGAGCAAAGGGAAACAAGGATAGAAGCAAAAGACAGGAAGGAGAAAAACAAAGGTGGCAGTCAGAGAAATCAAGGGTTTAAATCAAACATGGCCACAGTAAATAATAATTCTAAAAGGTCTAAGAGTGTTAAAAAAACAAGCCTGAAGGCTTTGTGTCTTAATGCGAGGAGCATTTGTAATAAGGTGGATGAATTAGCTGCGCAAATACAGGTAAATGAATATGATATGATTGGGATTACGGAAACATGGCTCCAGGGTGACCAAGGCTGGGAACTCAACATCCAGGAGTATTAAACATTCAGGAAAGATAGGCAAAAAGGAAGAGGAGGTGGGGTAGCATTGCTGGTTAAAGGGGGGATTAACACAATTGTAAGGAAGGATATTAGCTCTGATGATGTGGAATCTGTATGCGAAGAACTGAGAAATACCAAGGGGCAGAAAACGTTAGTGGGAGTGGTATATAGACCCCCAAAACAGTAATGCGGAGGTTGGGGATGGCATTAAAAGGGAAATTAGAGAAGCGCGCAATAAGGGCACAGCAGTTACCATGGGTGACTTTAATCTACGTATAGATTGGGCGAACCAAATTAGTAATAATACTGTGGAGGAGGAATTCCTGGACTGTTTATGGGATGGTTTCCTGGACCAATATGTCGAGGAACCAACTAGAGATCAGATGATCTTCGACTGGGTATTATGTAATGAGAAAGGAATAATTAGCAATCTTGTTGTGTGAGGCCCCTTGGGGTGGAGCGATCATAATATGATAGAAATGTTCATTAAGATGGAGAGTGAAGTAGTTGACTCAGAGACTAGGGTCCTGAATTTAAATAAAGGAAACTACGATGGTATGAGGCACGAGTTGGGTAGGATTGATTGGGGAATGTTACTCAAAGGGTTGAGGGTGGATAAGCAATGGCAAACATTTAAAGATCGCATGGATGAACTACAGAATTTTTGATCCCTGTTTGGCATAAAAATTAAAAATAAAAGGTGACTGAACCGTGGCTAACAAGGGAAATTAGGGATAGCATAAGATCCAAGGAGAGGACATATAAACTGGCCAGAAAAAGCAATAAACCTGAGGATTGGGAGCAGTTTAAGATTCAGCAAAGGAGGACAAAGGGATTAATTAAGAGGGGGAAATTAGAGTATGAGAGTAAGCTTGAAGGGAACATAAAAGCTGACTGTAAAACCTTTTATAGATATGGGAAGAGAAAAAGATTGGTGAAGTCAAGCGTTGATCCCTTGCAGTCAGAATCATGGGAATTTATAATGGGGAACAAAGAAATGGCTGAACAATTAAATACATACTTTGGTTCTGTCTTCACAAAGGAGGACACAAATAACCTCCCAGGGATGTCGGGGAACATAGGGTCTAATGAGAGGGAGGAGCTGAATGAAATCAGTATTTGTCGAGAAATGGTGTTAGGGAAATTGATGGGATTGAATGCCAATAAATCCCCAGAGCCTGATAATCTACATCCTAGGTGTTGTGTATGTACCTTTAAGAGAGAACTGCTTTTATACTGTAGTACCAGCAGTGACCATACCTGTCTATAAAGCCGTAGCAGGCTTCTGTACTTTCAGTTTCAGCATACCCTCTGTTCAGTAAACACCTGTTACTATCGTTCTCCTGCAGTCCGTGTGTTATTGATACGCGGACACTACACTGGCGACGAGCAGGTTCGAACTCACCTGCAGTACTGCATCACCTCACGGGGATCCATCCCTGAAAAGAAGCTTCTTGGCTGTCAAAGTCAGAGCAATGGGCGTCAACCGTGGGCAACCGCCCAGTGATCCATCGGAGTTCAGAGAATCACAGGGGAGGCTGTGGAGAGCTAGGCTTTGCTCCCCAGTCAAGGTATTCCAGCAAATCGTGCTGGTAGCAGGTAGTGCGCTGACCCTTTCGGACTGCGGCGGGCTTGAGCTCGATCGAGCGGCTCTGCAAAGGGGCCGTGCAGCGTCGTCGGGAAGGAAAAGAGAGAGAGAGGGTAGAGCACACAGGGCACGGTCGGTGCTCAAGAGCCGGGCAGCGTTAGAGAAAATAAAACGAGGGGAAGGAAAAGAGAGACGCGCCGAAGCTGTGGGGCGCTGCCATTACTCTTTAGAATGCTAGGAGCAGCGTTGGCAGCAAGGGGAAGAAGGAAAAGCGCGGGAGGCGCCATTTAATTCCATTCGGGAAGAAGGAAAAGCGCGAAGGCACCATTTTAATCCATTGGGGAAGAAGGAAAAGCGCGGGAGGCGCCATTTTAAACCACCCAAGATGCCGAAGAGTGGCAGTATCACTGCTTTCGACAACGAAATAGAAGACTGGACCACGTATGTGGAAAGAATTGAAGTGTACTGCAAGGCAAATGAGGTGGCCGAGGGAAAGAAGGCATCGGTATTATTAAATTTGATGGGCGCGAGAACGTACGGCCTATAGCGGAATTTAATTACCCCAGCTAAACCAATGGAGAAAAGCTTTGAAGAGATTGTCAATATCTTACAGGAACATCTAAACCCTACACCGCTGCTGATAGCAGAAAGATTCAAGTTCCATAAAAGCAACCAGCACAAAGATGAGAGCAATGCTGACTATCTTACGGAACTACGCAAGTTATCAAAGCACTGCCAGTTCGGAGCAGGATTGGCAGATACCTTAAGGGATAAGTTTGTCTGCGGGCTCCAGAGTGAAGGAACCCAGAAACGACTACTTTCGGAAAAGGATCTGACGCTAGAACAGGCTTTCAGCGTGGCAGTATCCTATGAAGCAGCAGCACGGGGAGCTGCGGAAATACAACAGAAACCATAAGAATATAACACTAACGAAATGGCATATGGAGCAGAAAAGTGCTATCGCTGCGGCAGAACAGCCCATGATCAGAAGGACTGCTGATTTAAGGACAAAGTATGCAGGCAATGTGGGAAAGTGGGACACATAGCAAGAGTCTGCAGGTCGGGAAAGTAAACCAACACTACAAGAACTACTAAGGAAAAGTACAAGAAAGTAAAAAAAATGACAGACAGTAGTTCAGAAGACCAGGAGAGTGATAATGACTCCGGGAGCAGGAGACTAAGTTGTCTAAAGTTACACAACGTGATCGCAAAGGAGGATCACCGAACCATTTGGGTCACCCTCATGATAGCAGGGTCCCAAGTAAAGATGGAATTGGACACATGATCAGCCCTAACTGTCATGAATCGACGAGACTATAAGCGGCTATTCTCACACATACCCTTGAAGGACACGTCCATTGTATTGAAGACATACACGGGGCAAAAAGTCTACCCCAGAGGAAAAATAAGGGAGCCCATTAAATACAATGGCAAGGAAACACAGAAACTGTATCCATATATACTACAAGGTGGAGGACCACCATTATTGGGACGTGAATGGATCCGAAAAATACAATTGGATTGGCATTCCATTCAGGCGCTAACTGTGGCTGACAAAAAGGATGATGACGTCACACCTGGACAACTGTCAAAAATTCTAACTGACGCAAAAGAGGTGTTCCAACAAGGACTTAGGTCTTTAAAAGGAGTAACGGCAATGATAAAAATTGAAGATAACGCAAACCCAAATTTTTTTAAGGCCAGGCCGGTACCGTGCGCGATCCGCCCAGCCGTTGAAGCAGAGCTGGAGAGTCTGGAGCGTTTGGGTGTGCTGTCCAAGGTGGACTGGAGCGAGTGGGCCACACCCATCGTTCCTGTAATGAAGAAATCATTGAGCAGCATGCCTGGGGAGCCGAAGAAGGTTTGCATCTGTGGGGATTTTAAGGTAACTGTGAACCCAGTCCTGCACACAGTACAATATCCACTTCCACGGATAGAAGATATTTTCACCTCACTATCTGGAGGGAAACGCTTTACAAAGATTGATCTGGCCCAAGCGTATCTACAAATGGAGGTGGAAGAAGCATCTAGAAAATACCTCACGATAAACACTCACAATGGTCTTTACCAGTACAACCGACTGGTATTCGGGGTAGCATCAGCCCCGGCTATTTGGCAGAGGGTGATGGAACAAGTCCTGCAAGGGATCCCGGGGACCCAGTGTTATTTGGACGACATCCTGGTTACGGGCGAAAATGACAGTGAACATCTTGCCAACCTGGAGCAGGTGCTCACTAGATTACAAGAATATGGGATACGAGCCAACCACCCCAAATGCGAGTTTTTCAGGAGACAAATCTCGTATTGTGGCCACATGATTGATGAGGAGGGGTTACATAAGTCCCCAGACAAGATTGAGGCAGTAGTCAAGGCTCCAGCACCGGAAAATGTGTCGCAACTGAGGTCGTTCCTCGGGTTGGTGAACTACTACCATAAGTTCTTGCTGAATTTATCTACAATTCTGCACCCACTGAACGCCTTGCTGCAAACTGGAGTAACATGCAAATGGAGTGATGAGTGTAAGCGTGCCTTTCAGAAATGTAAATGCCTAATCACTTCAAAAGAAGTATTGGCCCATTACAATCCAACACTACCGATTCAGTTGGCATGTGATGCGTCTCCCTACGGCATTGGAGCGGTGCTGTCACACAAATTCCTTAATGGTTCAGAGAGGCCAATAGCCTTTGCGTCACACTCGTTAACCTCAGCCGAGCGTAACTATGCCCAGATTGACAGGGAGGCCCTCAGCCTGGTGTGGGGGGTGAAGAAGTTCAATCACTATCTGCACGGGCAGAAATTCACCCTACTGACTGATCATCAGCCCCTGATCTCCATTTTTAACCCAAAGAAGGGCGTTCCGGTGATGACGGCGCAACGGCTGCAAAGATGGCCACTTTTTCTAGGGGCACATCAGTACGACATAGAGTACAAGGGTACGAAACAGCATGGAAACGCTGATGGGCTGTCGCGCCTACCGTTGCCTACGGTAGAGGAAGCACCTGCAGTGGACCCTGTTTAGATATTCCATGTGACCATAGTCGAATGTCTACCTGTTACAAACTCAAGTATAGAGAAGGAAACCCGAAATGACCCGACACTCTCTCGGGTCTATGATTTGACGGTGAAGGGATGGCCAGCACATGGCGACTCACTGTTGCCAGCATTCTCGCCAAGGCGAGAACAGCTGTCAGTGTGCCGGGGGACGTTGATGTGTGGATCCCGAGTGTTAATTCCACCCAAGTTGAGAGATAGAGTGCTCAATGAGCTTCATGAGGGTCATCTGGGAGGGGTAAAAATGAAGAGCCTAGCCAGGGCGTTTGTGTGGTGGCCGGGAATCGATAAACAAATCGAGGATATGACCAAGAGATGCACAGGATGCCAGAAGGTCCAAAACGCTCCACCACAGGCCCCACTACACCCATGGGAGTGGCCCTCATCTCCATGGCAACGGGTACACATTGATTTTGCTGGTCCATTTATGGACTCAATGTTTTTAATCGCCGTGGATGCACATTCGAAATGGCCAGAGGTCATCAAAATGTCCTCCACCACCACAGAGAAAACTATTGCAGTCCTACGGTCCATCTTCGCTAGGAATGGTTTGCCAGAACAGATTTGCTCCGACAATGGACACACAGTTTGTGTCCGAGGATTTCCGGAGGTTTTTGAGGAATAATGGGGTAAAACATTACACATCTGCCCCATATCATCCAGCCACAAATGGATTGGCTGAGAGGTTTGTTCAGACCTTTAAAAAAGCAATAAATGCGATGTATAACGACGACATACCACTACAACACAAGGTGGATAATTTCTTGTTTGCTTACCAGAATGCGACACATGCAGTCACCAACCAAGCTCCAGCCATAATGTTCTTCAACCGAAGGTTAAGAGATCACCTGGATTTGCTCAAACCAAACATAAGACGAGATGTTGAGGATAAGCAATTCCAGCACATCAATGAGAAGCCAACCAGGAGCTTCAAGATAGGGCAACCAGTCTTAGCCCGCGACTACCGAACAGAAAAATGGCAGTCAGGAACGATATGCACACAGCAGGGACCACTAATGTACAAAGTGGACATTGGAGAGAGCATCGTGAGACACCATGCTGACCAGATTCTAGAGTCACAGGAACAAGTCAAACCCATACCACGAGCATGCGCACCTGGTGATGAACGCGAAGTACAGATTGCGTCGACCTCAGAATCAGTGGTATTGGAAGCTGACGAACCAACCAATGACAATGAGCCAGAATCGACTCCACCGCAAGAACAGGATACTCGAGAAAGGCGCTATCCAGCCAGGATCAGGAAGCCTCCTCAAAGACTGAATTTATAAATGGTTACTTCAGTTGATGTATATAGTACAGAGAAAATTGTAATTGTAATTAGTTATTATTTAATTGTTAAATGAATGTTATGTACTGTTTATCTAAAAGGGGAGGAATTGTTGTGTATGTACCTTTGAGAGAGAACTGCTTTTATACTGTAGTACCGGCAGTGACCACGCCTGTATATAAAGCCATAGCAGGCTTCTGTACTTTCAGTTCCAGCATACCCTCTGTTCAGTAAACACCTGTTATTATCGTTCTCCTGCAGTCTGTGTGTTATTGATACGCGGACACTACACTAGGGTACTTAAGGAAGTGGCCCTAGAAATAGTAGATGCATTGCTGGTCATCTTCTAAAATTCGAGAGACTCTGGAACAGTACCCATGGATTGGAGGGTAGCTAATGTTACCCCACTATTCAAAAAAGGTGGTAGAGAGAAAATGGGGAATTATAGACCGGTAAGCCTGACATCGGTATTGGGGAAAATTCGAGAGTCCATTATAAAAGATGTAATAGCAGAGCACTTGGAAAGCAATGACAGGATCGGACAAAGTCAACATGGATTTACAAAAGGTAAATCATGCTTGAATAATCTACTGGAATTTTTTGAGGATATAACTGGTAAAATAGATAAGGGAGAACCAGTGGATGTGGTGTATTTGGACTTTCAGAAGGCTTTCAATAAGGTCCCGCATAAGAGATTAGTGTGCAAAGTTAAGGCACATAGGATTGGGGGCAAGGTATTGACTTGGATAGAGAACTGGTTGGCAGACAGAAAGCAAAGAGTTGGAATAAACGGGTCTTTTTCCGAGTGGCAGGCAGTGACTAGTGGGGTACCGCAGGGATCGGTCCTAGGACCCCAGCTATTCACAATATATATTAATGATCTAGACGAGGGAACTAGATGTAATATCTCCAAGATTGCAGATGACACAATGCTGGGTGGGCGTGTGTGCTGTGAGGAGGATGCTGAGAAACTTCAGTATGATTTGGACAAGTTGAGTGATTGGGCAGAAGCATGGCAGATGCAATATAATGTGGATAGATGCGAGGTTATCCACTTTGGTGTCAAAATCAGGAATGCAGATTATTATCTGAATGGCAATAGAATGGGAGAAGGGGAAGTGCAACGAGACCTGCGTGTCCTTGTGCACCAGTCGCTGCAGCATGCAGCTGCAGCAGGCGGTTAAGAAGGCAAATGGTATGTTGGCCTTCGTAGCAAGAGGGTTCGAGTACAGGAACAAGGATGTCTTGCTGCAGTTGTACAGGGCCTTGGTGAGACCACATCTTGCGTATTGTGTGCAGTTTTGGTTGCCTTATCTGAGGAAGGATGTTCTTGCCATGGAGGGAGTGCAGCGAAGATTCACCAGGCTGATACATGGGATGGCAGGAATGATGTATGAGGAGAGATTGGGTCGATTGGGCTTATACTCCCTGGAATTTAGAAGAATGAGAGGGGATCTCATTGAAACTTATAAAATTCTAACAGGACTAGACAGACTAGATGCAGGAAGGATGCTCCAGATGGCCAGGGTGTCCATAACCAGGGGTCACAGTCTAAGGATAAGGGGTAAGCCATTTAGGACAGAGATGAGGAGGAATTTCTTCACCCAGAGAGTGGTGAACCTGTGGAATTCTCTACCACAGAAGGCAGTAGAGGCCAATTCATTAAATATATGCAAGAAGGAGTTAGATATATTTCTTAAGGCTAAAGGGATCAAGGGATATGGCGAGAAGGCAGGGACAGGGTACTGAATTTGGATGATCAACCATGATCTCATTGAATGGCGGAGCAGGCTCGAGGGGCCGAATGGCCTACTCCAGCTCCTATCTTCTATGTTGCTATGTTTCTATGTTTGAAGCTGTCAAACACTGACAATCTGTACTCTAAGTTAATTCCTTCCTCTCAAGATGATTTAGAGATCTCCCTGGAACAGAAAGCTGAATGCTACAATTTTTGATAGCTCGCTGCCATTCTGCTTTCTGTTCCGGTGAGATGAGGGACTCCCGAGACCTGAAGGAAGGAATGCTGTAAAGCTAAGTAGAGGTATGTAAAACTTATTTAAACACTTTACACACAGCAAACACACTTACCTTTGCACTCATGCACCCATCACTCACCTGAACACCGGACATCTCGACCCCTCCAAACCCTTCATCCCGACGGTCCGCCTCCTCTAACTTGGCATGGTTTGGAGCCGTCGGGAATCCCACGCTTCAACATTAAAAAAGGGATTAGGCTAAAAGCTGCCTGTTAACTATCTGTTAACAGGCAGTTAATTGGCACTAATCCCCTTCCCGCCTCGGGGAGGTGGGTTCCAGTGCGGGTTGGCTACCCGCCTCCTTTGAAACTGGCATGGAGGCGGGTTGGGTGCAGTATGGTTTCGTGCCCCCCGAATTCAGGATCTTAACCCCCCACACGCCTCCAATCTCACCTCCACGGCCCAGTGAAAATCCTTCCCATAGTGATTTTAACCCTACTCGCTCAGCAGAAACCTGGCGGGTGGGCAGATAAAATCGCCCTGGTTTTTACCTCTCTGAAAGCCGCCATGATCACAACATCTGTAATTTTAACCTGCTCTCCTGAGCTGGCAGCAAGGACACGCACCCGGAGCCAACAGGGTCCTTCTTTACATATGCATGTTGCAGCCCAATGACATCATTGAGGCCCGACTGTAATTTTAACTCAGGCATGATCGGGGAATCCACCAGGAGTTAGAGCTCAATGATTTGGACATTAAGGCCTTTTTTTAAGCACCTTTTCTTATAAGGTGGCAAATTTTATTAGGTTTACCTATGTTTTATATTTCTGCAGCAAAAAGAATGGTAGAAAAGTAATCACTCCACTTTAACAAAAGTAATCATTCCTGGAAAATTAGTTTGAGAACTTTATAAGCTTTTTCCTAAATCACTGGATTCAATCAATCTAATTTAAATGAATTTGAAGACTGAGAGTTCATTAAAAATAGATTAGAGTTAGCTTTTAAATTAAAAGTTCAGATTGATTGATAGTTGTAAAATCTGCTGAAAATGCACAAAATCTTTTATTGTTCCACATCAGAGCTTTAGTTCTGAATTTAAAAAAAAATCACAATAGCTGAATCAAAAAGGAATCTACAAATGACATAGTGTGCTGGCAATGTCCCGTCAACTCTGTAAGTTGAATCTAGTCCTGACTTACCGGATGAAAACGTTCTCCCTCAGCCTTAGCCTGCACTAAGGATTTCATCATAGAACAAGAAAATGCAATTCAATCATTCAAGACATTTCTTCCCCAGACCGTGTGCAATCCAGCCTATCATAAATTCTACACCTCCTATTTAATTTGCTGAGGAAAATTGTGGCAGAAGTACTCTCTGATACCCAAAGGCGATCAACAAAAGCTTCAGGATATGTATTCATCCCCACGTTTCCATCCCTCAAACCTGGCCAACTGCCCTTCACAGATGACACCCTTCCCTTCACTGGCTCCTGATCCCAACAGCATTAAAACAATTGTGTTTCATGGAGTATTTAAATTATTCCAGTCTATGTTTATTCAATCCCACTTGCAGCCAGAAATTTATTCAGCCCATTTTTGAAGGAGATAATCAATGGAGCATCTTTTATTGAGAGCCTGCCACATATATCGACTACACTGTAGGGAGTAATAATTCTTCAAACTCCTCATCTCACCTCTTCAACTTCCTATTGATGCTTATGTTTCGCAAGGATTTCTACAGCAATATCTTTATCCAAAATCATGGGGGTAAATGGGGTTTCCACCAACCTTCCGCTGAAGTTACGGCGACGGAGCGGTAGAAGCCTTGAGCAAATTCATCCCCCCCACGTCTTGGAGCACACAGCAAACCACAACGATTTTGCCAACAATTTCTGTGGCATACCTGACACTTTCATCAACTACCAAAAAGGTTTATTTACAGATAAGATTATTAATAAGGGAGAAGACCACCTTGCCAACATTGTGTTTCAATGGAGAAGCCCCACCCCAAGCACAAACTCTCAACTTCCACCCCCATCCTCAGAAATGCTTGCCCACCCAACCCACATCATCAGCACTGCCTGCCGAAGAGAAAGTGAGAGCTTTAGTTAAGGTCTGAAGTTATCAAAATCAATATTAAGGCCATAGGGCTATGAAGTGCCTAGTAGAAAGGGGCTGTTCCACAACTTGGCATTAAGCTTCACTGAAACAATGTAGAAGGCCAAAGAGAGGTCAGTGTTGTCAGGGGACGGGGGGCGTGACAGGGAGCTCGGGGCTACACTTGATGCCAAGTGATCATTTAATCTACGTTTGATCTCCCCGATGTTGCGGAGACCGCACTGTGAGTAGTGAATACAGTATAGTACAATTGTCTTGTGCTTTCTCACAGTGACATGGGAGGAGGTGATGGGGAGATGTTGAACCTCCTGTGCTTGCACGAGAAGAGCCAGGAGAAGGAGAGCAGGTGGTAGGGATGGTGCAAGAGTCAATCAGTGTTTCTTTGAGAGCAGAGCGGGGAGGGGACGATATGTTTTATGGTGGGATCATGTTGGAGGTGGTGAAATGGCTTTGAATGGCTTTCTTTGCAGAGCTTTCAAATAAACAATAAGCAAGCACTTCTAAGAAGGGACGAGCTATCCAATCTATAACAGTTATAGCCTTTCTTGGAATTACATTCACTTCTTACCTACAACTCATGTTTTGCCTGTGTCTGTTGTAGATAAGTCAGAACCATAACTAATTAATATATGACAAGTGCTTTGATCCTTAAACCCCTAAAGCTCCATCATGTACAGTCTTACCCTTGAGCAGGCAATCTGGGAGAGTGAGGCACCTCGCTCTATTATACCTCAATGACTTGACAATGATCACATGTGGTGTCTGACAAGTGCTGTCTATGCTTGGGCTATCCTGATTTGATTGTACTTTACCTTAATAGTCCTGTGATGCAATTTATTTTTTTCTAGCACTTGGGTGATTGTTTTTCTAGCTGTATAAATTTGTTGGCAATCAACAGTATTGGTTTGACTGGCTTCTTTCTGATCGGCGTTAAGCAGAGCCAAAAAATATTCACTAATTTCCAGCATGCAATTACAGTGCCATTGCGAGGATTAGTATCTTTCATAAAAATGAAAAAGTAAGGGCTGATTTTATCAATGCATGCTGCCAGTGGAGCATAAATTACAAAATGACAGGCACTTTCCCCATGATTTTCATCGCTCAAGTTAATGTGTGGATTTTATCAAATGGGCCTCCACAATATAAGGTGAATAGCTATAAACTGTGGATAAAAATATACCATTTCCTTGGAGGTGTTGCTGCTCCCACCAAGTTACTCCTCTTGTCATTCTTGGTGGTAGAGGTCGCAGAGGAAGGAGGTGGTGTTGGTGAGTTGCTGCAATGCATGAAGTAGACAGTACATACTGCACCCACAGTGCACCAGTGATTGAAGGGGTGGATACTGAGTCCAGTGGCAAGAGCATTGATGAAGCCAACTGTGGTATTCTGAATAGCGTCAAGCTTCTTAAGTGTTGTTCCAGCTGCACTCACCCAGGTAAGTGGTGAGTATTCCATCACACTCTTAACTTTGTTAATGGCGGATAGGTTTTGAGGGATCAGGAGGTGAGCCGCCCATCGCAGGGTACCCAGTCTCTGCCCTGCTCTTGCAGCCATCGTGTTGATATGGCCTGTCAATGGCAAACCTCCTCCCCCAAATGGCTGCCGCATTTGCCGATGTAACAACAACCACTGCACTTCAAAGTACTTACTCTTCTGTCAATGGTTTTGAAACACTTCTAACAGCTGTGCTTAAATGTTATATAAATGCAAGTGCTTTCTTTACTTTCTTGTGAAGTGTTAGGGGATCATTATTAATGTTGTGTTGTGATTATCTGTATTTTTATTGATGCTGGTGAAATTGCATTGAATGGAATAGCAAATTCCAAAATGACATGTTTCCATTATATTGTTAGTGGGTCAGACATATTTGGAAAATTGGATTAGCCCCATTTTTAACAAAACAGGAAAATATGTCCCTAAGTCTGCCATATATAAATAATGCCAGCTTGGATTTAAGCACATAATCTAGGTTTATACTTAAATGAAGTACTGAGGTGTTGACATTAAGTTGATGTTTTGCCTGCTTTTTCAAGCAGGTGTTTTTTTTAATTCATTCCTGGGATGTGGCCATCTCTGGCAAGGCCAACATTTATTGCCCATCCCTAATTGCCCTTGAGAAGGTGGTGGTGAGCTGCATTCTTGAACAGCTGCAGTCCGTGTGGTGAAGGTACTCCCACAGTGCTGTTAGGGAGGGAGTTCCAGGATTTTGACCCAGCGACGATGAAGGAATGGTGATATACTTCCAAGTCAGGATGGTGTGTGGCTTGGAGGGGAACTTGGAGGTGGTGGTGTTCCCATGCGCCTGCTGCCCTTGTCCTTCTAGGTGGTAGGGTTTGGAAGGTGCTGTCAAAGAAGCCTTGGTGAGTTGCTGCAGTGCATCTTGTAGATGGTACACACTGTAGCCACGGTGCATCAGTGGTGGAGGGAGTGAATGTTTAAGGTGGTGGATGGGGTGCCAATCAAATGGGTTGCTTTGTCCTCGATGGTGTCAAGCTTCTTGAGTGTTGTTGGAGCTGCACTCATCCAGGCAAATGGAGAGTATTCCATCACACCCCTGACTTGTGCCTTGTAGATGGTGGAAAGGCTTTGGGGAGTCAGGAGTTGAGACACTTGCCACAGAATACCCAGCCTCTAACCAGCTCTTGTAGCCACAGTATTTATGTGGCTAGTCCAGTTAAGCTTCTGGTCAATGGTAACCCCCAGGATGTTGTGTTATGTCTGACATTGGTGATAGGTACTCGATTGCCTTGGCCTGAGCAAATGGAGTTTGATAGTGCTGTTATCGTTGTATTGTGTCTGACATTGGATATAGGTATTCGATTGCTTTTGCCTGTGAGAGTGGTTTTGGATCAGCCATTAAAAGCAACATGAATTGAGCACTGCAAATGGCCTCTGGAGTATCTTTGCAAATGCAACATTTGGCGATGAGGATGGCTGAAATCTCTCTTCCACCACCTCCTCCCTTCCTTGCACTACCCGGTGAGCCCCCGATCCCATGGGTTCGCTGGCTACAGTCCTTTGAAACTTACCTCATTGCTCTTGGACTAGAAAATGTGAGTACAGCACAGAAAAAGGCACTGTTATCCCATTGCTTGGGAGCGGAGGGCCAGCGTGTCCTTGGGACATTATGCGCAGCAGACTCAATTCAAACGTATGATGTGGCTGTGGCTCTGTTAAGCACACTCTTCTCTGCCCCACAAAGTGCCCTCCTGCAGCGATTCATTTTTAGACAGCGTCACCAACTCCCCGGCGAGTCGGTGCATCAATACGTGCCCAATTTGAGGGGGTTAGCTAGCTCGTGCAAGTTCGGTGCACTACAAGACGAGATGGTGTGTGATCAACTAATAGAGCACACCAACAGCGTGAGAGTGCGTGAAAGATTGTTACTCGAGTCCGACGATCTGTCGCTGTCACAGGCAGTCAACATTGCCTTTCAAGTGGAGTCTGCAGCCGAATGTGCAGTGAAACTAGCACACACACCCAGTGACAGCGCCCTCAGCCCCGACAGCTCTGACACTGTAATGCTCGCACGACGGCAGCAACGCGCGCTACCGCGGCAACAGTGTGGAAACTGCAGATCTCGTTCACATGCTACCAGAGCACAGAATTGCCCCGCGCACGGCCAAGCCTGTCGCAATTATGGAAAACAAAATCACTTTGCCAATGTCTGCCGCTCTGCCTCTGTTGCTACAAATGAACACTCTCAGTCCTCAAGCAGTTGGCCTATAATTCACAACATGAGCTCTGGGCCAGTAGTGGCTTTCAAGTCATGCCCAATTAACCTGAATGATGTGTGCATCCCTCTGTTGTTGGATACCGGTGCCAACGTCTCACTGCTGAATATGGACACATTCAAATGCTTTTTCAGCTTCCTACCACTCTCTGCGCCCTCCACTGCCCTTTGCGGGTATGGTAATTCGAAAATTGGACTAGTGGGCTCAGTCAAACTCACTGTATGCTATGGAACAAAAGTTTTGCCAGATTTTTGTTTTCATGTGGCACGCCAAGGAGCTAACCTGATGGGACTGGATCTTTTCACTGACCTGGGTTTTTCTTTCTTGGATACCGGCGGATCTGCGGTTCTGCACGTCGCCTCACCGTAGCGCCAAACATGGCCAGCACTCTTCGAGGGTCTGGGCTGCCTGACTGCCTTCACCAACCAGCCCATGGTTGACTCCACCGTTAGCCCTGTCATTCAGCCACTGCGCCGCATCCCGCTTGCTCTCCATGACGGGGTCACGACGAACGCCTTCACAGAGTTTTCACGGCTCTAGCAAAACACAAGCTCACACTGAATGGCGAAAAGTGTGTCTTTGCTGTTTCAGAGATCGAATTTTTGGGGTTTCGGTTGTCGGCTGACGGTATATCCCCACTCCAGTCAAACGTGGATGCCATTCACAGCATCCCAGAACCCAGCTCTGCAGCACAGGTTGCCTCCTTCCTTGGCATGACTGGATACTACCTGAAGTTTTTGCCCCAGCACTCAGCCACCACAGCCCCACTGCGCCAGCTCCTGCGAAAGGACGAGCCCTGGGTGTGGCCACAAGCCTGTACAGAAGCTGTTCGCCTCCTCAAATCACAGCTCACGTCGCCTCCAGTGTTGGCTCACTTTGACGTCGCCAGCCCCACCCTCGTCACCTGTGACACGTCCGCTGCAGCTGTGGGGGCGGTGTTATCGCAGATACAGAATAAAGTGAAGAAACCAATCACCTTTGCCTCCCGAACCCTTAGCCCCACTGAACAGAAGTACTCAGTAGGCGAGCGTGAGGCGCTGGCGTGCGTCTGGGCATGTGAGCGGTGGCACCTGTACACGTATGGCCGTGCCTTCACCCTGCGAACCAATCACCAGGCTCTCACTGCCCTGCTGTCAACATCCGGCACGGGCCACAGACCACTGCGTCTACACCGCTGGTCTGACCGCCTCCGCCAATACAATTTCAGTCTCCAGTTCACACCAGGACGTGACAACGTTGTTGCAGATCTGCTCTCCCGCATTGTCTCTGCACCAGCCCCACTCATCGGGTTTGAACATGTGGAACAGGATATCGTCCAGATGCTGCACACGCCTCTCCAAACCACAGTCTCTCTCCAGGAGCTCAAAGAGGCCTCTGAACAGGATCCAGCCCTCGCCCAGCTGTGCACCTTCATCAGAGATGGCTGGCCTCGCAAGGTGCCTGAGGAACTGTCTGCCTACTCCAGAGTTAAAGAGGAGCTCTCCTGCTGGAATGACTCCTGTGTTGCACGTGGGCTTGGCACTGTGGTCCCAAGTGCCCTTCGTGCGCGTGTTTTATCCATGGTGCACGAGGGCCACTTGGGCATAGTGAAGCTCAAACAATGATGCCGAGACCGAGTGTGGTGGCCGGGTATCGACAGGGAAATCGAGGCCCTGGTCAAGGACTGTGCAGCCTGCCTTGTAAGTGGCAAGACTGGCCACCAAGTTCCTTCACCCCTGCAACCCCTTGCCTGGCCCTCTCAGCCCTGGGAGCACCTGCAGCTGGACGTCTGCGGGGAGATCCATGGTGTCCCCCACCATCAACAGTTCCTAGTGGTGTCCTATGACCTGCAGTCAAAATGGCCAGTGGTCACTGCCGTGGGCTCCGTCACCTCTCGGGTCATCATCGATATCCTTGAGTCCCTCTTCTCCCGCTGGGGGCATCCAAAGGCCAACACCACAGACAATGGCCCCCAAATGGTCTCTTCGGAACTCTCCTCTTACCTTGAGAGCAAGGGCATCCGTCACATATGCACACTACCACCCCGAGTCAAATGGGGGGGTGGAGCATTTTAACCAGACACTGAAAAATTGCCTCTGAGCACACCTATCCCAGGGGTGTGCGTTTGACAAGGCCCTCCTCCACACACTGCTGCACTACAGAGCCTCCCAGCATTCCACTACAGGGGTCTCACCCACATCCCTCATGCTAGGCCGTGAGCTCATGCTGCCCCTTGGCAGGCTCCGCCCCTCGCTAGCTCAGAGCCCTGCTCCACGGGCTCAAGCCACAGTCGCTAGACAGCAGGAGAAGATGAAACTCCACTTCGACCAGTCGAATAGGGCCAAGGGGCCCAACATCCCAGTCTCCGATTGGGTCAGAGTCCGCAGGCCTCACCGCAACAATAAGATGGCCTCATTCTGGTCCTCCCCTCTCCAAATCAGCCGCCAACTTGGACCAGCCACTTTCTGCCTCACTGACGGCTCTCGGTGGCATGCCAGCCGCCTTCGGAAGGTGCCAGCACCCGCTGATGTGGGATTATATGGACCTAATCCCCAAGCCTTACCCCCAGAGTGGCGGGATGCACATTTGGCTCAGCCAGCCAACCCTCAAGCAGATATTGTGCCTCAGCCTGCTCCTCACCAGTCCCCACTTCGGCCTGCTCTTCACCAGTCTGCACCTCGGCCTGTTTATACACGTTCTCGCCCTGGCCACCTGCAGGACTTTGTCACTACATTTCTTGTTTGAAATTCTGTGAGGGGGGAGGAAATGTTATGTCTGACATTGGTGATAGGTACTCGATTGCCTTGGCCTGAGCACATGGAGTTTGATAGTGCTGTTATCGTTGTATTGTGTCTGACATTGGATATCGGTATTCGATTGCTTTTGCCTGTGAGAGTGGTTTTGGATCGGCCATTAAAAGCAACATGAATTGAGCTCTGCATACGGCCTCTGGATTACCTTTGCAAATGCAACATGTTGATGGTGGGAGATTCGGCGATGGTAATGCTGCTAATGTCAAGGGGTGGTGGTTAGACTCTCGCTTGTTGGAGATAGTCATTGCCTGGCATTGTGTGGCGCGAATGTTACTTGCCACTTTGCAGCCCAAGGCTGAATGTCGTCCAAGTCTTGCTGCATGCGGGTATGTACTGCTTCATTATCTGAGGAGTTGTGAATGGCACTGAACACTGTGCAGTTATCAATGAACATCTCCCCTTCTGAGAGATCCCATGGCACTATTTGAAGAAGAGTAAGGAGTTCTCCTGAAGTTCCTCCCTCAACCAACACTACCAACAGCCGATTAACTGGTCATTTATCTCATTTACCAATTGTAGGACCTTGCTGTGTACAAGTTGGCTGCCACAATTGTCTACGTAATAACAGTAAAGACATTTCAAAAATAAACCATTGATTGTAAAGCACTTTGGGTCATCTTGAGGATGTGATAAGGTGCTATATAAATGGTTGTTCTTTTTTTCTTTACCTTGTAAACAGAATATTACTCTGTTTCATTTCTTAACTTTTCTAACACTTAACTGAATTCAATTTAAATTCCCTTTCATAGAAAATATGGGCCTGAATTTTCTGGAGCACACTCTAGCACCAGAAGTGCAGTGGGTGGTATTTGCAGCCACCAGTGTTGACCCTATCCCAAATCATGGTTGATTAGTCCCCCACCAGCTTTCGGCCTTAGCACTACATTGGTGCAGCCATAACATCTGATTAATGCAAGCATTCTTTCGCATTAAAAGTGGAACTGGTGGGACTTCTGGTGCAGGCAATGTCATCCCAAGAGTCCCGCTTCTTTGAGTCATGTCACAATGAAAAGGGATGGGTGTAGGAAGTCCCCACCTCCTCCCCCCACTCCCCACCTCCCCTCAGAATTTAACAAGGTAAAACAAGGCTGGGAGATCCTGCTGAATCAAAACCTGCCTCAGATACCACCTTCTCCCACCCATCCACCCATGTCTAGCAATTTCGGGGCCAGGGTTTCTAGTGAATATCTAAGCAATGACACTGGTCAAGATTTTGTACATTGGCTTTGCATTCATGAAAATTGTCTGGCTATGTTTCTTTGTGGAGAGAGTGAGAAGAGACACATTTTTCAACATTGAATCATATACGAGTGATGTGATGGAACCTTTTCAATAGGATTTATAGCACCACTCTGTGTGCTTGTAAAGAAATGAAAAACGAGTTGCCAGTTTTAATTTTCTCAAAATCATCTCCGCTGATACTAGGATTTATTACATCTGCATGGTCTTTGCAATTATAATTAAAGATTTTAATAAGGTTAGTAATTCGTCTTGTCCAGTAAGCAGACAAACAGTTCTTTAATATTAGTACACAAATTACTCATACTTTTAGATTCCTTACAGGTCCTGCCAGATATGAATTTGCCTGCAGTGATGGGTTGAAGTAATTATGAAGTATGTCAGAGTATTACAGAACGTTATTAATTTTGAAGCAACGGCTATATAGCTCTCAATTTTTGCAACACATACTGAAACTTTGGCAATGTATTAACATAAGAGAAAGTGTAATTGGATTTACAAGATGTCGATTTCAGATCTGAAAGATGATGCTGTTTTGATTTGATTGCCAGCGGCTGATTTTATTTTTGTCAGAAGTGACAAACAGTGACGCTTTTAAGATGAACATATTTATAATTTCTGACAGTGGGTGCTTTTTCTTGTAGACCAGAAATAAGGAGAAACTGTTTCCAGTGGCAGTAGGGTGGGTAACCAGAGGACACAGATTTAAGGTGATTGGCAAAAGAACAAGAGGTAACATGAGGAAAAAAAATGTATGCAGCGAGTTGTTATGATATGGAATGCACTGACTGAAAGGATTAGTGAAGCAGATTTAGTGGAAATAGCAGCTTTCAAAAGAGAATTGAATAAATAATTGAAGGGAGAAAATTGACAGGGCTATGGGGAAAGAGCAGGGGAGTGGAACTAATTGGATAGCTCTACCAAAGAGCCGGCACAGACACAATGGGCCAACTGACCTCCTTCTGTGCTGTATCATTCTTTGAGTCTGTGATTCTAAGACTCCAGGGCTAGGATTGTCTTCTTCGGGGCGGAGTACTGGTGGGGCAGAACTCTGACCTGCCCCTCCGAATCCACCCTGATGCATGGTGGGCTCCCAGTGAGATTCCCACCGGGAAGAGGGGCCTAACAGTATGAAGAGAAGAGTCCCAATGGTGCTGCAACTGAAGTGGTGTTGAGTAATCTTAAAGGGGCAGAAGTGGCCAGAAGATCATATTAGGGCCAAGACTTACTTGCTTTCAGCAGATAAGTGCTGGGCCTGAATTTGAGGGAGAAAAGGCCCCTGCAGGCCCTGACCCTCCTCTGGAGGATCCCAAGGCCTTTTCTGCCACTTTCCAGAGCTTACTGCTCCTTCCACATGGCAGCTCTGGGAACTGATGGTGTGAAGGAATAAGCCATAAAACCTGTTCAGAAAAATACACCATTCTATGAAAGAATTCTGAACTTATTAAAACATGACAAACTGGGTTTGGAAATCTAAAAACCTAACGGCCCAGAAATTCGGGTCCCAACGCGGGAGTACGCATGGGGTACTCACGCGTGGACCCGATGGAAGTGCCGGTTTCTTGCATGCACTACGCATGCGCGGAAAACCGGCACTTCCAATCCTCTGAACGAAGGGGTTCAGAGGTCGAACGCATGCGCGCGGGAGTCTGCGCATGCGCTTTGAACTTACTTTTTTTTTACAGGTTTTTCCGTGAGGGTAAGTCTTTAGATTTTAGAAATGTAAAAACCATGCGTAAGGACTGCATTTTAAAACGTCAATTAAATAAAATTAAAACATTTTTTCCACAGGTTTATTATTTTTAAATACTTTAAAGCAAGGTAAGTTTATTTTTAGCCCCGTTTTTTTATAAAATTATTTTTTTCAAAAATGTAAATTATTGTTTAAAATAGTTATTTAATGTAATTTATAGTTTATTTAAAAAGTGTGATTTAAAAAAAAAAATTATTTGAAGGTTAACTACTGTTTTGGGCCCTCAGCATTCATACGTTTTGACAGGTCTTTCTGTCAATCTTATGAATGGGCTTTTCCCTCCTCTGATTGGCTGCCCATGGCTCACATGATCCCAGGGGATGCATCGCACTAACTACGCCCCTGGGACCCGGAGAGGAATTCCACGCAGGCCCAGAGCTCAACTGCCGGCGCGCTAGGTAAGTGTAGGACGGGGGCTTGCACCCGCGGGAAGCCCCCGACCCGAATTTCTGGGCCAACAATGGAGAAGCTGTATTGTTAACAGCATTCTGGCTATGGGAATGGGATGGTTGTTGACACTGAATCAATAACCTTTTTGAAGCGGAAGGTTGAAGGCTCCCGACGGTCTGAATCTTTGGGAGCAGACAATGGTACATCCTGGTTAAGGTGTTCTAAATTACACTTCGTAAAGAAGCAGAAACATATGCCTTTGTAAAAATGACATCAAGTAAAAGAAACACCTGCTGTCACACCATTTTTGTGTTAAGCTTAAGACACCTACACGGGAGACATAATTCTGTATTGCAACCAGCTGAGGTGACTAAGAATTGCATAGATCACCCTGGTTGAGGTGTTCTAATTTACACTTCGTAAAGAGACACAAACAGAAGGCCTTAGTAAAAATGACATCAAATGAAATGCACCTGCTGTTACACCATTTTTATGGTAAGCTTCGAACATCTAGGGTAAAGACACGATTCTTAATGCTACCAGCTGAGATGAGTAAGAATTGCAGGGGTCAGCAGAAAAATTACTAGAGATAATTAGCTTACATCAGCAGAAAACCTTAAAGGAATACCACTGGAAAAGGGTATAAATATTGAGCTCTCAAATAGGATTCTAGATTCGCTGTAAAGGGGCAAAGCGATTTTCAGGCTTCAGAGGTGGCTCTGTAAGTCTACAACTCTTTGTATCTCGGGGATCAAAGGTATTGTTCTGTATTTGATTTTGGTGGATATCCTGAATAAACTTTAAGAACTGTAAAACTGTAGCAAAGTTAAGATTTGAGAATAAGGATCTCTGATAAAAAGAAGTGTAAGCTTTCTCTTTTTGGAACTGTTAATGTTGTGATTGAATCACCAACTGTAAAATACATGTCGGTTCTTTAATAAATCTATATATTTTTAGAATTGTTTCACATAATACTTCTGTATCAAACTCGCAAACTCAATCTCTGCACACTCTTTGGTGAGGAGTTGCAGAATTCTGGAGGAGTTTTCTGGGCCCTCATTATATCCAGAATGTTACAGTCTAGCTAAACTTATTAAAAGTGCCATCTGGAGGACGGTAACATCTTCAGGCTGTTCCTTTCCTTTAGGGAGAGATAGTCCGGACCTTTAGACCCAATTAAGCATCTTTAGGATTCGGCTACCTCCAACTTTAGTTGAAAGTGAAAGTCTGAGGAATATGCCTGATCCGGGGTAGCCCTAAAGGGGCTAGGACTAGTAATTATCCCTTCAATAGTAACTGGCCAAATAAGAGGGAAATCCGCCAATGACCTGGACCCCATCCCCTTGCTGTCACTTGCATGCAGCAGGCAGGGAAGCAGTAGTTAGCAGTAGTCCCAGTGGGGATGAAGATACGGAAATCCTGGTCAGGGCAGCGAGGTGTGATAGCTCCCCCACTTTAATGTTCCATCATTGTCTGCTGCAATCCTATCCAATTTTAGGTGGAGTCATGGGGGAATTCCAGGCCCAGCTAGCTGTCTATTGTATAAAGTGCTTTACTGGAAAAAAATTGAAATAATGATATTGCAACCCCAATAGAACATTGTATGCTGTGTTTTAGAGGCAGCCAGGCCAGCAAGGTCCTAGGTTCAAGCCCTGCATTGTGCTGCATTAGCTAATCTCATTTGCAATGGCATTGTGGGTAGGACAAATGTCCAGAGCAGTCCTGTGCTAAGGAGAAGAAAAATCATCCAGGCTCCTGTTCCTGATTACAATCTTGTCACTACTAATGGAAAGTGACTCGATGTGTGTGTGTATAGGGGTATAGATTTATTCAAACATTTTCATAATATTTTTATCTGAGAAAACCCAGAAAAAATTGGATGAAACACCTGTTAATTCTAGTTTCTGAATACTACTGTGAACAGATACTGTTGCTAACATCCCGTGGGATTACGCTGGTAATTACGCTCTAGCAGGAGACCAGTAGAAACGGTGGAGATCCAGTTATACTACGCCTCTACCATTTCCAGGAGTCGCATAACAGGCAGGGATGGGATCAGGGACAGGGACTCCCTAAACTGGAAGATCCCACTCCTGCTCCTCAGATAGAACCCACCGTTTATGTATTGGGGGTACGCCCAGTGAGCGGAAGTATACTGACTTACACAAGGTGTGGAGATGCCGGAGTTGGACTGGGGTGGACAAATGTAAGAAGTCACACAACACCAGGTTATAGTCCAACAGCTTTATTTGAAATCACAAGCTTTCGGAGCGCTGCTCCTTCTTCAGGTGAAGTGGAGAAATGCATAAAGGCACAGCTTATATAGTCAGAGAATCATGTCAGATGTTTACAGGTAACCTTTCCAACTGCCATTGGAAGACCCCACCTCATTGTTCTTTGATGTAATGTTTCCCTGACTGACCTGTTTGGACACCATTCACACCTTTGACTGCTGTGATTATCTCTCTGCCGAGGTGTGATAAATGGCAGTTGGAAAGGTTACCTGTAAACATCTGACATGATTCTCTGACTATATAAGCTGTGTCTTTATGCATTTCTCCACTTCACCTGAAGAAGGAGCAGCGCTCCGAAAGCTTGTGATTTCAAATAAAGCTGTTGGACTATAACCTGGTGTTGTGTGACTTCTTACATTTGACTTACACAAGGACATACGTGTGCCTACTGGTGTGATCCAGGCTAGGCAAGCAGCATTGGATCCTGTAGAATTACATTTTTCTTTCAAAGTTACCCCTTGCTCAGGGAGATGATAGGGAAATTGGTGATGTCAGGGCTGATGGCTGGTCCCTTCCCTCAAGGGTGGAGGATCGTGTGATTACCTGTGGACATGGGACAGGTGCGTGCTCGAGATGCGCCCAATGAGTCATTTGCCCCTGCCTACACCAATGCTAATGAGGTGCCCTTTCACAGGCCCTGCAAACTCCAGCGCTGAAGGTCACTGTCGGAAACCTGTCAGGATTATAACCCGAGAAATTTTGGTGACCATTGTATTTACACACAGTAAATCGCAAACCTGAGGTTAAATTATGTGTTAAAATGATTCCCAGTTGCACAGAGACTCCTTTGTTTTCCTGGGCGTTCTTCAAGTCTCCCACTGGACTCGCAGCAGCAAAGAATTTCTGGGTTTGTTTGTTTAAGAAAAAAGAAAGAAAGAAGGACTTGCATTTATGCAGCACCTTTCTCGATCTCAGGACGTCTCAAAGCGTTTCACAGCCAATGAAGCACCATTGAAGTGTAGTCACTGCTGTAATGGAGGAAATGCTGTAATATCCTAGAAAGTGTAATGAAACCATTGCCACCATGTGGAGATTGAAGTTCAGAACGAATTGTGAAATGGTTCAAAATGTAGGAGGTCAGCATGTGTTCTTTGTTTGTGAAGACACAAAATGGCAGAAGTCAGCAGGGGATCCTTTGCCTGGTGATCAGCATGGTCCTTTGTTTGAAAGGCCACATGGACAGTGTAAAGTCTGTGGGTTGTTTAGTTAATTAATACACAGACTCCAAGAGCAACTTAAAACAGGACTTTACTATTCGAAGGTCAGGGCGAATCTGCCCAATAAATCCTGACACAACACTTATATACTGGTGTGGTCACCGTCGGTATTACAGTATACAGAAGCCAAACAAAGTAGTGCCACACCTAAAATAGTTCTCTTAAAGGTGAACGGTTACATACAATAGTTCTCTTAAAGGTAGACGGGTACATACACTACAATCCTCCCTTTTTAGCTTACAACATACTTATTCCCCATTAACATAACATATAATCAACTTCATGTAAAACAATTCACAGATATAGTCTCTGCGGGAAACAGTTCACAGATTCAGTCTCTGCGGGAACAGTTCACAGATTCAGTCTCTGGTCTTGACTCGGTCCGAACAACATCTCTGTGGTGTAGCCGGTTCACATTTCTAGCGTGACTCATCCAATAGTCTTTCCCTTGGCTTAACAGCTTGAACTTCTGTCCAGCTGAACCAGCAGTGCTGACTTTTACAAACAGCTGGACTGCCTTGGTAATTTTTCCTACTTTCCAACTGATTTGGCCCCCTCCGTAGGGCCCACGTGCATGATCTGATAGAAGTGATAATGATTTAGATGGTTGTCGTCTTCTGCTTCGTCTTTTTCTTTTCTGCTTCTTGGAGACTTTCGGGGCTCCCTTATCCGCTGCCAGCTATAGCGCCACCATCTCCCTATGTTCCTTAGACTTTAAGTGCTTCATCCTGATTTCTGCACTTTGGGAGTTTTCATCACAAGCTGGGCAGACCAAGTCATCGTAATATTCCGTGTCACTCAACAGGTCATGGTAACATTCCGTGTCGTCCTGAGCTAATCTAGCGAGAGGGCCTGCTACTTCTTCCTTACCCAACTGGACGTTAGCCGACTGTTGTTCCCTCCCTAGACATCTTTCCTGAAGAGACTTCTTCATGCGTTCGTATTCATCCCGCTCTTCCTGGGTTTCCTGCCAATCCTTCACTAATGACCTCATTTGTGATTCCAATACTTCCCCTTCCATCGGGGATTGATTGATCGGGCTATTCAATCCTTCTACTGGAGCAGCTGTTTCAACATTCTGTAGTTCACATTGACGTGATTCAGCGTACTTTCGGCAGCCCCGTAAAATCTGTGTTGCAACCTCAACTATTCCCCAAACTTTTGAGAGCTCCGAACCCCTTCCCTTTGAAGATTGAAGCTCGTGTTCAAATGATTCCCATTGCAGAGTCTTGTCTCTCAGCATATGAAGGAGTTGGCTGACCGTTAACTCTTCCACGGGGACCCTGTGGATCAGAGTCTTCTCCATTTCATCCACCTTTCCCTCCAATGCTTTCACCTTTTTTTCCTCTTGTACTTTGGCTTTAAGCGCTCGGAGAAGTTGCGCCTTGATGCTCTCCAGCTCATGTTCAGGGGCCATTCTTACAGTCTCTGTGTTTTTTACAGTTGCCTTTTCTTTCACTGAAAGAATTCCCAGTTGAATCTGTTCTTCAAGTTGTTGAACCTCGGTCATTGCCGCCTCATATTTGTCTTGGGTTTCCTTCAATATTTTTATGAGTTCTTGGACATCTTGACTTTCATGTTCTGCCATGTCTTTCACCTCTAATTTCTCATCTATGGATGGAACTTCTACCGATGAGTCTGTCTTGGCCTTGAGCTCATCAAGAATTTCCTGCAGCCTTTGGACTTCTTGCTCATGTTCAACCTTTAGTTGCTCATATGCTTCCACTGAAACTAGCTTTTCGGAGGTTGCCGAGTTAACCCCCTCCAGGCTTGTAGCCTGGGCCTGTTCATACTGTTCCTTCAACTTCTCAAACTCTGCTTGTAAGGAGTCGTAGAGAAGAACTGGAATAAAATCCTGGCTTCCTGAAGATTCCTCTTCATTTGCTTCTTTCTGCAAATATTCTAACTCCTGAACATCATAAGGGAGATGTGATCGGTGATTGGTCACGATGGCTCTATGGTCGCTCTCTGCTTGAGCTAGCTGCTTCTGTTGTCTTTCCAGATTCTCCCATTCGGTGTCATAGAACTTTTTCATTGTTTTCATCTCTTGTACGAGACAGTAACTCAATTGTTCTAATTGTTGTCGTAATTTGAAATAAAGTTGAGTCCGAGCTCGGTGTTCTTCCGTCATGGATATGTCCTTAAACTGAACAGACTCAGAATTCTCTGTCAAACTATGTTGTCGTTGTTCGGTGGAGATCTGTTCTGAAACTTTGTTCTTCTCTGGAGCATAAGCCTTTCTGCATGCCTTCGTTTTTCCAACCTTAGTCGGCAAGTCCATTTTAGCCTTGTCTTTCACATTTGGGTTGGTCTTATCGTCATCCGATTCAGAATCTGAGCTGATTGTCTGCACCGAGTCCTCACTCGTTATGGCTTTTAGATAATGCCATTCCATGTCCATTTTCTTGATCCACTCCCATCCTAGAAGTGGTGGTCCTCCCTCAGGTAGTACGTAAAGTTCATTCTTGGGTGTTCTTTACCCCTATCTCTCACCTTGACTCTTATCTTTCCCATGGGGTATACTTTATGCCCCGTGTATGTCTGCAATATGAACTTCGTCTCTCTTAAGGGTATATGTGAGAATAGCTGGTGGTAATCCCTTCGATTTATGACTGATAGAGCTGATCCAGTGTCCACTCCATTTTCACTTGGACTCCAGCTATTTTTAGCATGACCCAGATAGTTTGTAGGTCAGCTCCCTTACTCACATTGTGAATTCTCAGACTACCCAGCTCCTGGCCGTTTGGGTCTGAGTCCGAATTCTGTTCGTCTGAACTCTTCTCAGCCACCTTGTGTACCTTGTTGTACTTTTCCTGTGATGGCTTCCTTTGCTTGTTGGTCCTTTGGTTGTTGGTCTTCTTCCCTGAACGGCATACCTTAGCTATGTGACCCAGTTTGCCACATTTCCTACATTCCTGGTTCTTAAACCAGCATTGGTTCTGGTCGTGTGTTGTCTTCCCACAACGATAGCATTTTGTTGTTGTCGAGGTAATTTGATCCACACTGAGTGCCGCTGTCTTTAGCTGCATTTCCGCAGTTCCCTTCGCTGCGGCTTCGTGCGATGCTGCAATAAGGACAGCCCTGTCAAGTGTAAGGTCGTTCTCTTCGAGTAGTCGCTTTTGCGTTCCTTCCTTTGCCAATCCGCACACGAACTTGTCTCGCAATGCCTCTGTCAGATTCCCTTCAAACTGGCAGTATTTCGCTAGTCTACGCAGTTCGACCAAGTATTCTGCGTTGCTTTCGTCTTTCCGTTGCGTTCTCGCATAGAATTTGAATCGTTCCGCCAACATCAACGGTCTGGGGTTCAAGTGATCCTTCAGAACAGCCACAATATCATCGAAAGTCTGATCCGTCGGTTTAGCTGGTGATAGTAAATGCTTCAAGAGCCCGTATGTCTTCGCGCCCATCGAGTTTAGCAAGGTTATAGCTTTGTCATCTTCTTCTATTTTATTGGCCTCACAATAGATCTCAATGCGTTCCACATACGTGGCCCAGTCTTCTACCTCGGAATTAAAATCATTGATGTTACCACGCTTAGGCATCTTCCTCTCTTCCTGATAAGCACCACGAATTATTTCTTTAAAATATTTTTTTTTTTTCAAGATGGCGGTTCCCGCGAAAATGGCGGTTTCCCGCGCTTATCTTCTCTCCCCGCCCACTTCAATGGCGGTTTCCCGCTTCTGTCTTCTTCCCCGCCTAATGGCGGCTTCCCGCGTTTCTTCCCTGGCGGGAGGGGTACACTTTCCCCACGGGCGACGGCCGCTGGCTTTCAGGTTCACAGCCTGCGCGTCGGCTTCAGTGCTTTCCCTTTTCTCGGCAGGGCAACTGGCGCTGGGTACACCCCGTTGACGGCGAACAGTTTCAGCCGCTGGGCTGGCTCTCGTTCAGTTCCCTTTGCTCGGGCTCTGTCTCTCTCCCGCTCGCTCGGCTCTACCGGCGCTGGGTACGCCCCGTTGACGGAGAACAGTTTCAGCCGCTGGACTGGCTCTCGCTCAGTCTCCCTTGCTCGGGCTCTGTCTCTCTCCCGCTCGCTCGGCTCTACCGGCGCTGGGTACACCCCGTTGACGGAGAACAGTTTCAGCCGCTGGACTGGCTCTCGCTCAGTCTCCCTTGGTCGGCTCTGCCTCTCCCGCTCGCTCGGCTCCCAATCGCTCCTCCCAGTCCTCTCGCAGTCCGGTGCTTCCCTCCCCGGCTGCGGCTGAGTTTATCTCTTCCCGCGCCTACGTTCCCGGTCAAAGCGCTTCGTGGCTTCGGTCGCTGCCCGGCCTTTTTCGCCGGTCGCGGTCTAGCTGTCTCACGACGCTGTTGCGTCCCCCAGCCTGTCTGTACCGCGGCTTCCTTGCTCCACGCTGCCCCAGTCTCAGCGCCTCTGGACCCAACTTCTGTCCGGCTCCTTTCCCCCTCGACCATGGTCGAGTGCACCGCCCTTATCCTCCGGTTATTCTTTTTACTTTCCCTTACTCACAGTCACCGTGGCCGCCTTGCTTCTCGTGCTGATCGGCTCACTCCTCACCGTGGCAGAAGGGACAGTCAGTGCCTGTTGCTGATGGTAGTCTTTGTCTCTAAATTCTTCCTCCTTTCTAGTTCTGCAGCCTCAAGTTTTCTCCCAGCAGAACGACGAGGGCGGTTGCCTCTTCTCGACGCTCGTTAACTGCTTCGGAAGTATTGTTGCCGCAGGGTACGATCGGACTCGTCGCCACTGTAAAGTCTGTGGGTTGTTTAGTTAACTAATACACAGACTCCAAGAGTAACTTAAAACAGGACTTTACTATTCGAAGGTCAGGGCGAATCTGCCCAATAAATCCTGACACAACACTTATATACTGGTGTGGTCACCGTCGGTATTACAGTATACAGAAGCCAAATAATGTAGTGCCACACCTAAAATAGTTCTCTTAAAGGTGAACGGTTACATACAATAGTTCTCTTAAAGGTAGATGGGTACATACACTACAGACAGGAAGAAGAAACACGACTGACAAGGAAGACCCGCCCCCACACACCTCAAAGGAACATGAATGTGTCATGTGGAAGGAACTCCAATCAGGGAAGGTTTGGAGTGAAACTGACCTATCAGAGGAAGGCAAGCAGAGATATATGAGGGAGGCTGGCAGAAAGGCCCTATAATAACAGAAGTGACCCAGAGGTGGGAAATTCAGAACACAGAAGAAAGAATGAAGAGAGAAGTGGAAGAACAGACGAACAAAGAAAGCTGGTCAGCCTATGTTTCGACTTACAACTTTTCTGGACCGATGACCCAGAGATAAAGGAGTATATATGAAAGTTGGACATAGAGCTTAGACATTGTTAAAGACTACTTTTATGTACGGTTGACTTGGGTTATAAATCGCCTGGAGGTAGCGTGTACATTTATGTATGGGTAAATTGGGAGCATATTGATTGCGATTGTACACTTGAATTTTGAACTATAGTGTGAATAAAGATCAATTTTATTAATCACATACTTGTCTGTCATTGTTATGCTTATTCGTAATTCTCGAAGTCTGAACAATAGTAAGAGAAAGGCTTACAATGCTTACTGGGTGCTTAATTGTTTACCTGAGATTCCTCTCCACTCTTTTTGGAGGTGTTAACTCATTTGTTTTAAATGAGTTTTAACTTCAACTAAAATAGTGGAGACAGTTTGCACATTAGTATTCCACTATTCACATAGTGTATTGCAGCCCAGGGTTATTAGCCTTTTATGTCCAACAAAAATGGTCAAATATAGATCAACCTGTATACTTTATCACAATAAGTCTTTGCTTCACTGATTTCATCATCTGCTTGTCTAGTGATCAGTGGCAGCTCAGCAGAATTGTCCTTCACTTCTTCACAATCAATCTGAGTCTCAGCCATTTCATCCCTGAATCTCTGCAATCAGTTCTAGCCACGGCAATTTTCACATCACTCTGTGATAAATCCCAGGCTCAAAAAATCCATAAGTGACAAATATTTCAAAGCAGTCATCTTCCTTCCAGTCCTCCATTCTCCCCGAAATATTGAGCCATGTCTCAGGCCTGCTTCCCTACATTACCCAATCCATTGCTTTCCCAACAATAATAGCTGAAGTAGAGCAGTCTGCACTCTGTCAATTGTGAGGGAGAAGGCAGGAGGACATGACCTGGCTTCACAGGAAATATTAAAACAATTTCTGTGCTTTCAAGTCACTGTGGAAAAGATTATTTTAAAGGAATATGTACACTGATGCACCAAAAAAGTTAAATTTAATAAGAATACTCCACAGCCTTTAATAAACACTAGAAATATATAATATAGAATATTATAAACCCATTCAAGAAAATAACCATTCTCACCAGCTCAGTTAAAGCATATGGGAATTTAATATATGATCTGTTTAAGGGCTTGAAGAAACTTTGCGGCCTAAATTCAACATTGTTGTGTCCGGTTTACACTCAACAACCAATTTCGCCGAACAGAGGCCCATGGCCGATCTGCCTGGGCATTTGAGCAATTGCTAAATTGATCTTGGGGTCGATTTTTAGGCGGCCCTCAAATGAAATGAGGCGACTGTACCCATTTCAGACCCGGACTCCGAAATTAATTTGGAAATTTGGAACCTCAGGACCCGGAAATTCTAGTCGCAGCTCAAGCAGTGAGTGAATTTAATGCCTAATTTCTAGTTCTTGATCTGTCTGCTTAAAGGGACTTCAGGAGGCTGCTCATAAAAAGGCCCCAAAACTTTGTAAATGTTGTTTGAAGGAGCAGCTTGCCTCCTGGCTCCACAAAACAACAGCAGGACACTGTGGCCTGCCTGCACCAGCAACCCCACCGCCCCCCCACCGCCCCCACCGCCCTCCACCGCCCTCCACCGCCCCCACCGCCCTCCACAGGCCCCACCGCCCCCACCGCCCTCCACCGCCCCCACCGCTCCACCGCCCCCACCGCCGCCACCGCCCTCACCGCCCCCACCACCCCACCGCCCCCACCGACCCACCGCCCTCACCGCCCTCCACCGCCCTCCACCGCCCCCACCGACCCACCGCCCTCACCGCCCTCCACCGCCCTCCACCGCCCCCACCGACCCACCGCCCTCACCGCCCTCCACCGCCCCCACCGACCCACCGCCCTCACCGCCCTCCACCGCCCTCCACCGCCCCCACCGCCCCACCGCCCCCACCGCCCCACCGCCCCCACCGCCCTCACCGCCCCCACCACCCCACCGCCCCCACCGACCCACCGCCCTCACCGCCCCCACCGCCCCCACTGCCCCACCGCCCTCACCGCCCCCACCGCCCCCACTGCCCCACCGCCCCCACCGCCCTCCACCGCCCCCACCCCCCCACTGCCCCCCACCGCCCCACACCGCCCCCACCGCCCCACCGCCCCCACCGCCCTCACCGCCCCCACCACCCCACCACCCCCACCGACCCACCGCCCTCACCGCCCTACACAGCCCCCACTGCCCCACCGCCCTCACCGCCCCCACCGCCCCCACCGCCCCACCGCCCTCCACCGCCCCCACCCCCCCACTGCCCCACACCGCCCCCACCGCCCCACACCGCCCCCACCGCCCCACCGCCCTCACCGCCCTCACCGCCCCCACCACCCCACCACCCCCACCGACCCACCGCCCTCACCGCCCTACACAGCCCCCACTGCCCCACCGCCCTCACCGCCCCCACCGCCCCCACCGCCCCACCGCCCTCCACCGCCCCCACCGCCCCACCGCCCTCCACCGCCCCCACCGCCCTCCACAGGCCCCACCGCCCTCCACCGCCCCACCGCCCCCACCGCCCCACCGCCCTCCACCGCCCCCACCGCCCCACCGCCCTCCACCGCCCCCACCGCCCTCCACAGGCCCCACCGCCCCCACCGCCCCACCGCCCTCCACCGCCCCCACCGCCCCACCGCCCTCCACCGCCCCCACCGCCCTCCACAGGCCCCACCGTCCCACCGCCCCCACCGCCCCCACCGCCCTCCACCGCCCCCACCACCCTCCACAGGCCCCACCGCCCCACCGCCCCCACCGCCCCACCGCCCTCCACCGCCCCCACCGCCCTCCACAGGCCCCACCGCCCCACCGCCCCCACCGCCCCACCGCCCTCCACCGCCCCACCGCCCCCCCACCGCCCCCACCGCCCCACCGCCCCCACCGCCCTCCACCGCCCCACCGCCCCCCCACCGCCCCCCACCGCCCCACCGCCCCCACCGCCCCACCGCCCTCCACCGCCCCACCGCCCCCCCACCGCCCCCACCGCCCTCCACCGCCCCCACCGCCCTCCACAGGCCCCACCGTCCCACCGCCCCCACCGCCCCCACCGCCCCACCGCCCTCCACCGCCCCCACCGCCCTCCACAGGCCCCACCGTCCCACCGCCCCCACCGCCCCACACCGCCCCCACCATCCCACCGCCTCCACTGCCCCACCGCCCCCACCGCTCCACCGCCCCCCCCGCCCCCACCGCCCCCCCACCGTCCCCACTGCCCCACCCCCCCACCGCCCCACACCGCCCCCACTGCCCCCACTGCCCCACCGCCCCCCCACCGCCCCCACCGCCCCACCGCCCTCCACCGCCCTCACCGCCCCCACCGCCCTCCACAGGCCCCACCGTCCCACCGCCCCCACCGCCCCACACCGCCCCCACCATCCCACCGCCTCCACCGCCCCACCGCCCCCACCGCCCCACCGCCCCCACCGCCCTCACCGCCCCCACCGCCCTCCACAGGCCCCACCGTCCCACCGCCCCCACCGCCCCACACCGCCCCCACCATCCCACCGCCCCCACCATCCCACCGCCTCCACCGCCCCACCGCCCCCACCGCCCCACCGCCCCCCCCGCCCCACCACCCTCCACAGCCCCCACCGCCCCACCGCCCCCCCCGCCCCACCACCCTCCACAGCCCCCACCGTCCCACCGCCCCCACTGCCCCACCCCCCCACCGCCCCACACCGCCCCCACCATCCCACCGCCTCCACCGCCCCACCGCCCCCACCGCCCCACCGCCCCCCCCCGCCCCACCGCCCTCCACAGGCCCCACCGTCCCACCGCCCCCACCGCCCCACACCGCCCCCACCATCCCACCGCCTCCACCGCCCCACCGCCCCCACCGCCCCACCGCCCCCCCCGCCCCACCACCCTCCACAGCCCCCACCGTCCCACCGCCCCCACCGCCCCCACTGCCCCACCCCCCCACCGCCCCACACCGCCCCCACTGCCCCCACTGCCCCACCCCCCCACCGCCCCACACCGCCCTCCACAGCCTCCACTGCCCCACCGCCCTCCACCGCCCCCACTGCCCCACCCCCCCCACTGCCCCACACCGCCCCCACCGCCCCCACCGCTGCCACCGCCCTCACCGCTGCCACCGCCCTCACCGCCCTCACCGCCCCACCGCCCCCACCGCACCACCGCCCCCACCGACCCACCGCCCTCCACCGCCCCCACTGCCCCACACCGCCCCCACCATCCCACCGCCTCCACCGCCCCACCGCCCCACCACCCTCCACAGCCCCCACCGTCCCACCGCCCCCACCGCCCCCACTGCTTCAACCCCCCCACCGCCCCACACCGCCCCACCGCCCCCACTGCCCCACCGCCCCCACTGCCCCACCGCCCCCACCGCCCTCCATAGCCTCCACTGCCCCACCCCCCCACTGCCCCACACCGCCCCCACCGCCCCACCGCCCCCACCGCCGCCACCGCCCTCACCGCCCCCACCACCCCACCGCCCCCACCGACCCACCGCCCTCACCGCCCTCACCGCCCTCCACAGCCCCCACTGCCCCACCGCCCTCACCGCCCCCACCGCCCCCACCGCCCCACCGCCCCCACCGCCCTCCACCGCCCCCACCCCCCCACTGCCCCACACCGCCCCCACCGCCCCACACCGCCCCCACCGCCCCACCGCCCCCACCGCCCTCACCGCCCCCACCACCCCACCACCCCCACCGACCCACCGCCCTCACCGCCCTACACAGCCCCCACTGCCCCACCGCCCTCACCGCCCCCACCGCCCCCACCGCCCCACCGCCCTCCACAGCCACCACCACCCCACCGCCCTCACGGCCCCCGCCACCCCCACCGCCCCCACCGCCCTCCACAGCCCCCACGTTCCACCGCCCCCACTGCCCCACCGCCCCCACTGCCCCACCGCCCCCACCGCCCCCACCGCCCCACTGCCCCCACCGCCCCACTGCCCCCACCGCCCTCACCGCCCTCACCACCCCCACCGCACTCACCGCCCCAACCGCCCCCACCGCACAACCGTCTCCACCGCCCCCACCGACCCAGCGCCCTCCACAGCCCCCACTGCCCCCACCACCCCCACCGACCCACCGCCCTCACCGCCCCACCGCCCTCCACAGCCCCCACCACCCCCACCGCCCCACCGCCCCACCGCCCTCCACAGCCCCCACCACCCTCATGGCCCCCTCCGCCCCCACCGCCCTTCACAGCTCTCACCGCCCCCACCACCCTCACCGCCCCCACTGCGCCCACCGCCCCACCGACCCCACCACTCCCACCGCCCTCCACAGCCCCAGCATCCCCCACCACCCCCACCGCCCCCACCGCCCCCACTGCCCCACCGCCCCCACCGCCCCCACCACCCTCCACCGCCCCACCACCCTCACCGCACCCACCGCCCCCACCGCGCCCACCACCCTCACCGCCCCCACCGCCCCACCGACCCCACCGCCCCCACCGCCCTCCACAGCCCCACCATCCTCCACTGCCCCCACCACCCCCACCGCCCTCCACAGCCCCCACCGCCCCACCGCCCCCACCACCCTCCACAGCCCCCACCGCCCCACCTCCCTCCACAGCTCCCACTGCCCCACCGTCCTCCACTGCATTCCACAGCCCCCACCACCCCAATGTCCTCACCGCCCCCACCGCCTCACTAACCACACCACCCCACTGCCCTCCACAACTCTTCCTTCTCCTGGACTTACTTGCAGGCCTCGGCGCAGTCAAAATTTGTTAGGCTCCACTTTATAAATTTAGTGCCGACAACTTAATGTAAAGGCCCCTAATTTTGTAAGCTTTAATGACGGCCAATCAGAAATTTTGGGGCTGAGCAACTTTGCTGTGGCCAATTTCATGGAGCCTGATTTCATTGGCAGGAACAACAATAATACATTTTCAAATCATGAAGTTATGTATTTTGGAAACTGTGACAGTGCTGGGAAGCCCATTACCACAGTAGCATTGATGATCCGCAATGTTCTAATGGCAAGGTTCAGTTACTAACTGGCCTAAAGGAAGCTGACCTGATTGAAACTTAGAAAAATAGGAGCAGGAATAGGCCATTCGGCCCTTCAAGCCTGCTCTGCCATTCAATATGATCATGGCTGATCCTCTATCTCAATACCATATTCCTACTCTCTCTCCATACCCCTTGACGCCTTTTGCGTCTAGAAATCTACCTATCTCTTTCTTAAATATATTCAGTGACTTGGCCTCAACAGCCTTCTGTGGTAGAGAATTCCACAGGTTCAGTACCCTCTGAGTGAAGAAATTTCTCCTCAACTCAGTCCTAAATGTCCTACCTCATATCCTGAGACTGTGACCCCCCTCGTTCTAGAACACCCAGCCAGGGGAAACATCGGCCTCGAGTTTCATTGGGCCGTGAGGCGGGCTTTTAGGCATGTGGGGGGTTAAAATCGCAAAACCTGGGGGTCGTGACACCCCCCCGCCTGGTTCCCGCCTGCACGCCATTTAACCTAGGTGTGTCTGATTGACCCGAATCAGTCCCGCCGGTCTTTAGGGCCCTTAAACAGCACTGATTGGCCTTTATAATCCCATTTTAACAGGCCCTTGCCTGTTTAACCCTTTTCCCACGTAAAACGCACCTGGTGGGGATGATGCCTGTGAAACCTGGCGTGAACACTATTGGCTTGCTGACCAGCAGCTGCAGGCCCAACATTAAAGAGGATATTTGATCAGTCATCATTTGCAGGTGGCAGGACTTTGTTGTCTCAGGTCTGGGGGAACTTTTAGTAGGCACAACCACAGCTGTGGAAGTTTGGAGCCTGACACCCATCTCCAGTGTGACCTCCTGCGAGACCCCTCTCGCCGCCCTCACTCAGTGCTACCTCAACTGAGGCACCTACCAGAAGCATGGGAAGCCTTTTTTTCCTTCCCCTCTTGGCATTAGAGGACCTCCAGCCCCATTTGCCTGTAGGCAGTGGCGGGTGGCGTGTCACGTGCGCCCAGTCAGTTATGCCCCTGACTGTTGGTGAGCGGTTCGAATCGCTCCCATGCCCCTGGATTCTAGACACCGGACTTAGGTGCAGGCGGCGATGCAGAAAAGTCGAGTAGACAAGTGGTTTGGTGTAAGAAAACCAAGATTTTATTGAACAGAGATAAAACACAGTCTTATGAAATATTACTGGTAAACAATTACAGGCATGAACAAAATAACTATACTTATACAGTGAATGGGGAACACACGGCACATCGAGGGAAAACAAACTACATTAACAATCCCCTTATCCTTATCCCACCCCATACCTAACTAGATTAAGCTATGAGGGGCCAGGAATTCATGCTCACCGAGTCAAAATCTGCTGAGTTCAAACAGCTGTGGGGTTTGGGGTTTGCTCTTTGTGCTCTCTGGGGCCTGCCGTCGTCACGTGGTCTCAGGGCGCTGCAAGGGCGTCGTCCACAAAAAGTACCCCGAGGTTAAAGTCTTTGCTTGAGTACTTTACTTCGCAGGGATGATGGTTCCTCTTCCTCGAGCAGCAGTTGGAGTTTGCATGAAGATAGTCGGAGGTCGGCTGAATTGAAGGCCCGATTATTTGAAGCATTCTTCAATCCTTTCCCAATTCGTCTCATCTCATCTCATCTCACCTCGTCTCGTCTCGTCTCGGCTCGTCTGGCCTGGTTTGCCCATGTTCGCCTGGTGCAATGCCGGGCGTCCCTGATGGAGTCGAGAAAGACACGGGCAGTGGCCAGGCGGCAAGCGCGGGAGGGAAAAAAAACAGGAGCCACGAGGTCACGTAGCGTTGGTTACTGGGCAAGAGAGCGATTGCTACTGAGGGCCTACAGTTATACTCCTTTCAATGGCCCTTATCTGCGTGCCAAATCAGGTCAGTTCATTGTTTCACTTTTGGCGGGCTGTTTTAAATGATTATAGCAATCTAAACTAACTGTTTTTAGATGGCCGTTTATCGCACCTAATGGCCTGATGTCCGAGCTGTATTGTCATTAATGCATTTTAATCGGCCTGTGCAGCCTTGGTCGCTTCCCTAAGTTGTTTCCGATTATGTATGCAAACAAACTAATGGCCTTGCGCTTAGGCCTAACTGGGGTGATCTGTTCCAATCCGATGAAAATGCATATTCAGTGTTTGCTTAACTGTCTAGGTTTTCAAACACAAAAGTCCTTTTTCACAGAAATGCATTTTAAGTTTCGATTTCCCAAAACAGCTTGCTCTGTGCTGCAGAGTCCAAGCTTTTAAAATCTTACAGGCTTTTGGTCATGAGGTGCGGATGCCATCTTTTGGGTACCCTTTTTAAATTGTCCATAGGGTCCCTTTATTAATAACCATGGGGGAAATGTGGGAATTTTGCGAATCTTACATGCCAAATGACACACGCCACAACTGCAGAAGTTGCCATCAGAATTTTTATGAAAAACAAACAACTGATGGCATTTCCCAAAAATACACCACATTTCACCCGTGACTACCCTTGTGACTATTAGTGCTTTATTTTCCTCCTACGTGTGCTCCTACGTAGTGGTTCCCCTGTGGCTTCAGCAGATGTGGAGGCCCCTTGCTCACTTTCCTGCTGCTCCTGCCTCAACACCTTTGGCGGGCTTCCACTGGGGTGGCGAGCCTGTGAGGGCTCACCAGCAGTCTGCTGCTCCTGCGGCTGTGCAGGGGTTGAGACCTCTATCTCCATTGGGTGTGTACTCCGGCGGGGCTCTGACCAAGGGCTCTGCAGTGGCATGGAAGTGTGAGCACTTGGAGAGGAGCCCCCACTTCCTTGAGATCTGCCACCAACCTCCCTCTCATGGGTCAGGTCCCCCTCAGTGCCTGCAAGTGGCTTGAGAGCAGCTTGCTGCACATCAGGGGGGGCCATGGGAACCTGTTTCTGCAATGGCTGTCCTACTCAGAAGGACTTTCATGAAGGTCTGGTTTCTCTGTTCAATAGATGCCCATCGCTTCTCAAGAGATGTCATTCTATTCTGAACACTCACCATGTTTTCCATACCCTGGCGACTAACCTCCTCCATGGCCGTAGCCCTCCTCTCCTCTACCATAGCCAACCTTACCACGGAGGCAGCAATCATTTCCACGTAGGTAGCCATCCTTTCCGTGTTGATACGTTCATGTGCCAATGACACCACAAAGGCTCTGCTCATGTTCGCTATGGACTCCTCCATTCGCTCCACACTCGCAGCGACCCTAGAGAGAAAACCTGCCAGAGACTCCTGCATCTGTGCATGGAGTTCCATCACCTCTGATCTTACGGATGGACCCTGAGGCAGAGGGTCGACATGAAGCTGGGCCGAGCTGGCAGAGCCCTGCGCCCTCCGACGAGGACTCTCCACTGCTGTCCCTGTCTCCACAATCTGCTGATGCTCACTTATGAGCTGTGATACACCACGTGACAGCTCTACTCTATGTCCCGAAGGTCCCACCGAGGTGTGTGTGTCTGCGCTGGTGCTGGATGTGCTTATTTCTGATGATGCTGCGCCCTCAGAGGTTGCAGATTCCTCTGAGGTGTCCAGCTGCTCAGGCTCTTCCTCCTGCACCGTGGGGATGGGGGCTCTCGATGGTCCTGTGGGGGAGTCAAGGAAAAAGTTAGAGATGTGATGCCAAGGTTACATGCACATTGAGTGAGTGCAGAGATTGCATAGCATAGATACTTAGAAGGAACCAAAGATGGACTGAGATTGCAATACCAAGGGCCCTCCCTGCGTGTTGTCAGTTGTGTTCAAAGCATCAGAGTGAGAGGGAGTGTGAGGGCTGCATGGTGGCATAGTTCTGTGAATGTGAGCATAGAGAAAGAGGGAATGGGTAAGGGTGCATGGACGTGAGTGTCTAGTGGGATGTGCAGGAAGAGATTGCTAAAGCTGAGTGCTGGTGAGGAAAGGCAATGGGGATCAGATTGAGGGTGATGGAAACATCATACAGTACTTACTGTTCCAGTGTGAAGAAGGTCATGGAATCTTTTCCTGCACTGCAACCACGTTCTTCGTGTGAGCCCCAAGCAGTTGACTTGACCTGCCACCTCTAGCCACACAGCCTTGGTCTGGCTGGGAGGTCTCTTCCTCCCTGAAGAAGGGAAGAGGACCTCCCTGTGGGCCCTAGCACCATCCAATAATGCCTGTAGTGAAGCCTCATCAAACTTGGGCGCAGATCTGGCCCTCCCGCTGGCCGTTCCTCCTGCAGGCTCCTGTGCCATCTTAATGTTGAAGGTTGGAAGCCTGCAGAGGAAGCAAGGCTTGCTGTGAACCTTAAGAGCAGCAACAATGATGATGTCATATTCTGCAACTTTCTGACTGGAAATACTCAATTGCCAAGGCTTCCCACACGCTGGAAATCAATTGGCCAATTGTGTTAAATTTGTATCAATCTCACAGTCCAATTTACAATCGTGTCGGAATCACTAAATTCAGGGAAACCGCCAATTCCCCGCACCTGAACTAAAATCGACCCCATCCTCTCTGCATGTAGTCTGTCTAGCCCTGTCAGAATTTTATACATTTCAATGAGATCCCCTCTCATTCTTCTAAACTCTAGTGAATACAGGCCTAATCAACCCAATCTCTCCTGATACGACAGTCCTGCCATCCCAGGAATCAGTCTGGTGAACCTTCGCTGCACTCCCTCTATGGCAATTATATCCTTTCTTAGGTAAGGAGACCAAAACTGCACACAGTACTTCACGTGTGGTCTCACCAAGGCCCTGTATAACTGTTGTAAGACGTTCTTGCTCCTGTCCTCAAATCCTCTTGCAATGAAGGCCAACATACCATTTGCCTTCCTAACTGCTTGCTGTACCTGCATGTTTGCTTTCAGTGACTGGTGTACAAGGACACCCAAGTCCCTATGTACATCAACATTTCCCAATCTATCACCATATAAATAATATTCTGCCTTTCTGTTTTTCCTACCAAAGTAGATAACTTCACATTTATCCATGTTATACTGCATCTGCCATGTATTTGCCCACTCACTCAACTTGTCTAAATTGCCTTGAAACCTCTTTACATCCTCCTCACAAATCACAATCCCACCTAGTTTAGTGTCATCAGCAAACTTGGAAATATTACATTTGGTTCCCTCATCCAAATCATTGATATATATTGTGAATAGCTGGGGCCCAAGTACTGATCCCTGCAGTACCCCACTAGTCACCGCCTGCCACCCTGAAAAAGACCCATTTATTCCTACTCTCTGTTTCCTGTCTGTTAACCAATTTTCAATCCATGCCAGTATATTACCCCCAATCCCATGTGCTTTAATTTTGCTAATTAACCTCTTATGTGGGACTTTATCAAAGGCCTTCTGAAAATCCAAATACACCACATCCACTGGTTTTCCCTTATCTATTCTACCAGCTACATCCTCAAAAAACTCCAGTAGGTTTGTCAAACATGATTTCGCTTTCATAAATCCATGTTGACTTTGTCTAATCTCATTGATATTTTCTAAGTGTCCTGCTATCACACCCTTTATAATAGACTCTAGCATTTTCCCTACTACTGATGTTAAGCTATCCGGTCTGTAGTTCCATGTTTTTTCTCTCCTTTTTTTAAATAGTGGGGTTACATTTGCCACCCTCCAATCTGCAGGAACTGTTCCATAATCTATAGAATTTTTGTAGATGACAACCAATGCATCCACTATTTCCATAGCTACCTCTTTTAGTACTCTGGGATGCAGATTATCAGGCCCTGGGAATTTATCGTCTTCCAGTCTCATTAATTTCTCCAGCACTGTTTTTTACTAATACTAATTTCCTTTAATTCCTCCTTCTCACTAGACCCTTGGGGCTAGATTTTCAGTAGCTTGCGCCAGCAGTTAGCGCCTTAAGAGAAGTGATTTCCGGGCGCTATGCATGTAGCGCCCGGGCGCAGCGCAGTTTGCGCTCCGCCCCAAATTAAGTTGCCCGTTAGCGCCGGCGCAAAGTTTAGCGCCCGCCCGGATGCGCGCGCAGAAAATGACGTCACATCCTCGTGCAACGCCCTTTGGCCGCCCCGATTGCAAACTTCAGTCGGACCGCCCCATTGTGCGGCGGGCGGCCGGAGCGTTTGGAAAAAGGAACACAACACAACCAGCGCGGGCCCCGGGGGGCGCTAATTAAAGGGAACGTCCTCTCCAGTATAAAGGCCATCCTTTTTTCAGAAAACAGTCTTGTGCAACGCATTTCTGGAGACACAACAAGGAGGATAGCTAACTGGTTTCAAGCAGCAAGAGGCAGGTATTTTTGGACTCAGGCAATAGCGCTGCAAGTGGCCATTTGGAAATTAGACTGTTTGCCAGGATTTGATGGGGGCTGCATGGGGTGCCAACGCGCAGCTGCAGCGCCATATCCGTAGGGCTCGCAGACGCATTGTGAGAGGGGCAGCCCTGGCTAGAGGCAGAGGGGGCTACAGGCGTCGGCCACGTAGGCCTTACCCAGTCAGGCTATACCGCCAGCAGCGCTCCTACCTAAACATGAGTGCCGCGCGATGTGTTAGAAGGCTCCAATTCCAAAAGGAGGTGATTGCAGAGATCTGCCACCTGCTTCGCCGAGATCTGCGGCCAAAGCTCAGGTGCAGGACGTCTCTGTCGGTGGAAGTGAAGGTGACGGTGGCATTGAACTTCTATGCCACCGGCTCCTTCCAATACGCTGCTGGGGACATAGCAAACATCTCCCAGTATGGCGCGCATCGCTGCATCCGCCACGTGACCGAAGCACTGTTCAGAAGGAGAAGCCAATTCATCTCCTTCCCCATGGCCCTCGAGAGCCAGCATCAGCGCGCATTGGGATTTGCCAGACTCGGGGAATTCCCCTTGGTGCAGGGCGCCATTGACTGTACGCATGTGGCTTTGCGGGCCCCTCTGGAGCATGGCGAGCAGTATCGCAACAGGAAGGGCTACCATTCTCTGAATGTGCAGCTGGTCTGTGACCACAAGCAGCGCATCATGGCAGTCAATGCCAGCTTCCCAGGCAGCAGCCACGATGCCTTTATCCTGCGGCAGAGTACTGTGCATGACATGTTCCAGGCACAGCCTTCCCCAAGAGGATGGCTCATCGGGGACAAAGGCTATCCTTTGTGCACCTGGCTCATGACCCCGCTTCGCGCGCCCAGGACCGCTGCTGAAGAGGCCTACAACGAGAGCCATCAAACCACCCGCAACATCATCGAGCTAACTATTGGGGTCCTCAAGCAGCGGTTCCGCTGCCTTGATCGCTCCGGAGGAGCTCTCCAGTATTCGCCGGACCGGGTCTCCCAATTTGTGGTGGTTTGCTGCATGCTACACAACCTGGCTATCCGCAGGACTCAGGCACTGCCACCTGACGTTGGACCAGCACCTCAGGAGGAGGAGCAGGAGGAGCATGAGGAGGAGGAGGAGGAGCAGGAGTACGTTCCCAGGAGGGAGCGACCAGGGCCAAGGGCCGCACGACGCCACCTTATTACACGGTACTTCTAAGCCCCCTGTCAGGGAATGGCCAGGGGCCATGAGGGAAGATGAATGCAGCCGCTCCGCAAGCCCTCAGCCGGCGAAGCCAACAAACACTAAGAAGAACAACCATGGAGACTGCATGAATAAAGATAATTTTTTATTGCACAAAAATGAAAAGCCCTTCCCACATGAATCCCCAAAAACAATAAACGGGCCCCACAAAAAGCCCAACAAACGACTCACTCGCACAAACTGGGGAGGAGCCACTCCACCTTTATTGAAACCGGGCCTCAACGTCGGCCGAACGCAAAAAAAAAGCCCTCCAAAAGCACAACCATGGGCAAAATAAAGATGGCCACCGCCATATTAAAGGAAAGCTGGCCACACCCTCTACTGAGTGGCCCGCGAGGGCGAGACCTTGGCCAGCATTTTGCCTCCCCTGCCCTGCCTGCTGCTCCTTCGCAAGCTCTGCCCAGTGGCTGCTGCGAGGCTGGGGGAAGGCGCCTGAGGCTCAGATGCCCTTCCGCCAGATGCCGCTGGGGGGCGGCCTACACGGCGTTTGGGCCTCGAGGGGCCGTCTGCTGAGTGGCGCACCTGAGCCTGGCCACCATCAGCTGCAGCCGCTTGCCGTTGACGCCCCAGAGGGGGAATGGCGGCGACGGATGGCGCAATGTGGGCCAGCTGGCGTCTGGGATGCGCTGGCTGGTGCTGTGGCGCGGTGGCACTCGGCCGGGCCCGCACTGCAGGATCCGCAGCAATCAGCCGACGGGCGGCTTGCTGGGATGGTCCAGCGCGGCGCCTGCCCTGGCGATGCCTGCCTGAGACAGCGTGTGTGGCAGCAGTGAGTGGCCCTGTGGTCCTGGTGTGTGCGCGCATCACATCCGCCAGGGTCTTGATGGCATCAGTCAGCATGCGGCCAGTCGCGGCAGTTGCTGCCCCGAACTCGCGCACACTGGTCGCCAGCGACTCGATGGCCTCAGGCATGCGCCCCACCACGCTCATGAGCTCCGTGTGGCGCCGGTCCGAGTCGTCGGCCATCTTATCCAGCTTCCGCACCTCCTCCGAAGTGAAGGTGTCCGGACTGGAGTCGCGACTCTCCCGCTGGGGAGGAGGGGGCCGAACTAGGGGACCCTTGCCGCGTTGGTGACGGCGAGTGTGCCGAGCAGCAGCACTCCCCTCTGATCCTTCCCCCCTTTGGGGGGAAGGCCGCGGGCCACGCGCACGGCTGCTGGGTGGCTGGACGCCACTGGTCCCAGAAGCTGCATTGCCCTGCGACAGTTCCTCCAGGCACTCGTCCAGTGAGGAGGTGTCAAGCATTTCCTCCTCTCCTGCGGGACGTGACTGTTCCCCCGAAGGTCCGGCTTGCTCCTCCTCCTCCTCCTGGTCGGAGGTGCTGTCACTGGCAGCCTCAGGGTCCTGGTCGTCACCAGCTGAAAGCAGGAATGCACAAGAGTAGCTTCAGAGTGAGGAGACGGCGTCAGCGAGGGAGTTAGGACTGGTGGGATTCAGCGCATTGGTGGGACAGTGGCAAAGGAGGTAGCTCGGATGGGCCAGTGCGACGCGAGAGGGCCAAAAGGCGAGGTCCTTACCATTGCCGGGCAGTGGAGGGTCGGATACACCGCACGCTGTGGGGACAATCACACGGGCTCCCATGAGCACACACACGCGCTCCTCCAGCCGAGTGAGCTTCTGCAGCTTGGCGCGGCCACCCCTGGCACGGGCCTGGTGATTAAACGCTACTTTAGCCTGCAAGAGAAAGGACGGGCTGTAAGTGCGCAGTGAAGCCCTGATGTAGTGTGCACTGCCTCCCATGGTGGAATAGCTTGGACAGAGTGAAGCCCTGATGTAGTGTGCACTGCCTCCCATGGTGGAATAGCTTGGACAGAGTGAAGCCCTGATGTAGTGTGCACTGCCTCCCATGGTGGAATAGCTTGGACAGAGTGAAGCCCTGATGTAGTGTGCACTGCCTCCCATGGTGGAATAGCTTGGACAGAGTGAAGCCCTGATGTACTGTCCACTGCCTCCCATGGTGGAATAGCTTGGCCAAAGTGTAGAGTGCCGAATGGCCATTTGATGCTCATGACTGTCCCAATGCTGCTGGCTGAGGGCTGGCCAATAGGACTTTCAGGTCCCTTTGCCCATCATGTCAGGTGTACATGCAAGAATGAGGAGGAGACTGGAAAGGCTACTCACCCTCACAATCCTGGTCAGATCGTTGTATTTCTTACGGCATTGTTTGTGGGTCCTGGGGGCCTCGCCGGTGAACGTCACCCTCTGGGCGATCTGCTTCCAGGCTTTGGTGTAGTCGTGGTGGGTTGGATTCCTCCCACTCTCTGGAAACAAGATCTTGCGCCTCACCTCCAGAGCTGTGACCATTATGTCCAGATCACCCTCTGAGAAGCGCAGGGCACGCTGACGGGCCTTCTCTGGCGTTGCCATGACTCCCTGGGGCTGAGCAGCAGTGTTGAGGCCTCTTTGCAAGGCTGCAGTGTGCAGGGCGTGGCAGCAGACCAATTCGTCCCTTCCCCCTTTAAGAGCTGGTCGGCACCACGGGGTCTGCTGTCAGTGCAAAAATGACCGCACCCGTGCTGCGCCCCGCCTGGGCGCTATCCCTCTGGACCGCCGGCTTAGCGCCTAAAGGTAGGAGTGCAACGCCTCTTTTAGCGCTCCACCACTCTCTTAGGGCGAAGCCACTGAATTTCCGGCAACGGGGCGCTACTTTGGGGCGGGCGCTAACTTCGGGCGGGCGCTAAGGTTAGCGCCCCAAAACTGTCTATACTGAAAATCTAGCCCTTGGTTTCTTAGCATTTCTGAGAAGTTATTTGTGTCCTCTTCCGTGAAGACAGAACCAAAGTATTTGTTTAATTGCCCAGCCATTTCCTTATTCCCCATTATAAATTCTTCCGTTTCTGACTGTAAGGGACCTACATTTGTCTTCACTAATCTTTTTCTTTTTACATACTTGTAGAAGCTTTTGCAGTCCACTTTTATGTTCCTTGCAAGTTTACTCTCACTCTATTTTTCCCCTCTTAATCGTTCTCTTGGCCCTTTTTTGCTGAACTCTAAACTGCTCCCAATCCTCAGGCTTGCTACTTTTCTGGCAACTTTATATGACTCCTCTTTGGATCTAATACTATCCTTAATTTCTTTTGTTAGCCATGATGGGGCCGCTTTTCCTTTTGTGCTTTTGCACCAGAAAGGAATGTATAACTGTTGCAATTCATGCATTCATTCCTTAAATGTTAGCCATTTCCTATCCACCATCATGCCTTTTAATGAAGCTCCCCAATCTATCATAGCCAACTCCCTCCTCATACCTTCATAGTTTGCTTTGTTTAGATTTAGGACCCTAGTTTCAGAGTGGACTACTTCACTTTCCATCTTAATGAAGAATTCTATCTTGTTATGGTCATTCTTCCCGAAAGGACCCCGCACAATAAGATTATTAATTAACCCTTTCTCATTGCACAATACCCAATCTAGGATAGCCTGTTCCCTAGTTGGCTTCTCAACGACTGGTCTAACAAACCACCTCGTACACACTCCAGGAATTCATCCTCCACAGTATTATTGCTAATTTGGTTTGGCCAGTCTATATGTAGATTAAAGTCACCCATGATTACTGTAGTACCCTTGTTATATGCATCTCTAATTTCCTTATTGATGCCATCCCCTACATTACCACTACTGTTTGGAGGCCTATAGACAACTCCCACCAATGTTTTCTGTCCCTTGGTGCTTCTTAGCTTCACCCAGACTGATTCAACATCTTGATTTTCTGAGCCAATATACTTTCTCACTATTGCTCTGATTTCATCCTTCACTAACAACACCACCCTACCTCTTTTTCCTTTTTGCCTGTCCTTCTTAAATACCAAATATCCTTGGATATTCAGCTCCCAGCCTTGGTCACCCTGTAGCCATGTCTCAGTAATCGCAATTATATCGTATCCGTTTTCATCTATTTACGCTGTTAATTCATCTACCTTATTACAAATGCTTCGTGCATTCAGATACAGTGCCTTTAGATTTGTCTTTTTAACATTTTTAGACATCTTAACTTTTTTTGTAATATGGCCCTATTTGTCTTACCATTTTTCTTACCCAGACCCTATTTGTTGGTGCACTCCTTTGATTGAAGGCTCTGTCCCTCCCTGACACAATCTGGTTATCTTTACCCCAATCACTTTCCTGCACGACTTCCTTGTCTTTTCTTTTTAGCATTCTAGATTTCTCTCCACCAGGACCCTCCCACCCTCCTTATTTAGATTAAAACCCTATCTACCTCCCTAGTTATTTGATTCACGAGAACTCTGGTCCTAGCATGGTTCAGGTGTAGTCCGTCCCAACGGAACAGCTCTCTCTTTCCCTAGTACTGGTGCTAGTGCCCCACGAATCGAAACCCACTTCTCCCACACCAATCTTTGAGCCATGCATTCATCTCCTTGATCCTATTGACCCTATGCCAATTTGCTCGTGGCTCTGGTAATATTTCAGACATTATGACCTTTGTGGTTCTGCTTTTTAATTTAGTCGCTAGCTGCTCAAACTCTCTCAGCAGAACCTCTTTCTTAGCCCTACCTGTGTCATTGGTACCTATGTGGACCATGACAACTGGATCCTCCCCCTCCCACTCCAAGTTCTTCTCCAGCCTGGAGGAGATGTCCTTTACCCTGGCACCAGGTAGGCAACCCAGCCTTCGGCACCTGCTACAACTCCTTTTTACTCCCCGCACTTGAACGGCTTCCTGTACCACAGTGCCGTGGTCAGTTTGCTTGTCCTCCCCACAGTCCCCGCACTTGTCCACAAGGGTTGCAAGAACCTCAAATCTATTGGACAAGTGCAGAGGCTGAGGCTCATGCAATACCAGCTCCTGGATCCCCGTACCTGCCTCACTCACAGTCACACCCTCCTGTTCCTGACCACGTGTCAATTCTAAAGTATTTAATCTAAGGGCTGTGGCTGCCTCCTGGAGCAAAAGGTCCAGGTAACTTTCTCCCTCCCTGATGTCTCGCATGAAACTTAGCCCACCATAGTGAAATTTTGAGTTGTGGATAACTTTGTGCTACGGCCCTGTCTATATTGGGAAGTAGATGGACAATGGCCATTTTATTTCAGACTCTAAAGGGTGGACTTTAACTCTCAGACAGACAGCCGGGGTTCCGCAGCAACTCTCCGGATCCAGGCCAGTGCAATATCCGCTGATCCGGAAGATGACCCGGGGACCAGTTAAAAACTCTTCAGGGGAAATTTTAACTTTTGTTGATAGTGTAAGATAGGCGCTATCGAATCGGCCGCCATTTATACACTGTTCTCAATTTTTGTTTCCAATTGGAATTGAAAATTGGGAGTGGTGTATAATGGGCGGCCAATCCGATATTGACTGTTTTGCATTAATGGCAAAATTAAAATTGCCCCCTTCAGGTCTAATCATTATTGTAAATGTGTTGGGATCTGATAACCTGTGCACTACAAAAATGGTTCTCAGAGCTGAAGTTGAGTTAAAGGCCATCGTAAAGAATATTTCTTCAGTTTGGAAAAGATTCAAACCTAGCTCCCAGAGCTGATAGGACAGTTTTCCAATATAATTTCCCCTCAGTCCCCTTGCAAACTGCATCTTTTCTAGCTGATTAATTTTTCGACATTTCAGCTTTTTGACACCACACTCAGGGATAGCTTTAACTGAGAGCAGTGTTTCTGTCTTGATATTCTCTGGAGGGTTATTATTAGAAATTCATTTCATATAACTTAAGATTAAATATTAATACTGTCAGGTTCCTATTAAATCAACAACATGATTGTCCCAACAGTTTATTTACTTTTCAGGAGTATTTATCAGTCAGTAACTTAGAACAAAATAGGAATAACATTTTATGGCTACAAATTGTCTTTCAAATGTCAACTTTTATATATTTTTTCTCTTCTACTAAAGACATTGGCCCAGTAATTCCATTCCAAACGCGTGAGTACGGTCGGGTACTCACGCGTCTGGCCGGAGGAAATGCCGGTTTTCAGCATGCACAGCGCATGCGGGGAAAACCGGCATTTCCTGTCCTTTGAACGAAGGGGTTCAGAGGCACAGCGCGTGCGACTGCACAGGCAGCACGTGCGCAGTGAACTTCGTCGATTTCATTCATGGATTCAGTGAGGTTAAGTCCTTACAACTTACACATGAAAAAAGCATGTGTAAAGTTGCTCCAGAGGCTGCGGAGGAAGATATATTTTATCGTGGAGCTTCTGAAAGGCAATATTTTTGTTTGGGAAAGGGAGGAAAGTTATTTTAAGAAATGATGAGGTAAGTTTTAAAGTTTAATTTTTTTTTTTAAACGGGTTTTCAGTACTGTAGGTAGAAGGAGCAATTGTGGCTGTGTGAATTGAATTTGCTGTGTTTATTAAATGTGAAAATGACTGTTCTAAAATGAGTAATATAACATTTCCAACATTTTTAAGAAAGAAACTTTTCATCAGTAATATATTCTTTTAAGTAATTATGTATGTATGTCCGTATATATTCCTTTACATATATGTATATATTCCTTTACTTATGTGTATGAATATATGTATTTAATTATGATTTTCCAATAAGTTACTTTCTCTGAAAGTCATAATTAAATACATACATTCATACACATAAGTAAAGGAATATATACATACATATACGCAAAGGAATATATACAGACATACATACATAATTACTTAAAAGAATATATTACTGATGAAAAGTTTCTTTCTTAAAAATGTTGGAGTCATTTTCACATTTAATAAACACAGCAAATTCAATTCACATAGCCACAATTGCTCCTTCTACCTACAGTACTGAAAACCATTTTTAAAAAACAAAAATAAACTTTAAAACTTACCTCAGCATTTCTTAAAATAACTTTCCTCCCTTTCCCAAACAAAAATATTGCCTTTCAGAAGCTCCACGATAAAATATGTCTTCCTCTGCAGCCTCTGGAGCAACTGTACTCATGCTTTTTTCATGTGTAAGTTGTAAGGACTTAACCTCACTGAAAGCATGAATGAAACCGGCGAATTTTACTGCGCACGCGCTGCCTGTGCAGTCGCACGCGTTCTGCCTCTGAACCCCTTCGTTCAGAAGACAGGAAATGCCGGTTTTCCCCACATGCGCTGTGCATGCTGAAAACCGGCATTTCCTCCGGCCAGACGCGTGAGTACCCTGACCGTACTCACGCGTTTGGAACGGAATTACTAGGCCAACATTTTACATGTCAATAAAATGAAAAATTTAACAATTGCAAGATTTGCCCCCTCACATCTGCGACTGAGGGTCCAAGGAGGTGCATTGCGCAAGAGGTCATCGTCGTATGTATCCTCACACTGTTCCCTTTCGGGAACTGTATGAAGTGGTGGAAGGATTTCTGGCCACGTTAACACTCCTTCCGTGACCATAACCATCATCATACCAGCCATTAGGGTGGTTAGTCCTATGGCGTGAGGGTTTTACGGGCTCCCACAACCCATCTGAGGGGGAGGGCCACCCACACCCGCGGACGCAAGTATCCCGCTGGATGTCCACCCAGAATTTATAGTTGGAGCTCCGACTCCACTTGCCGGGACTGTCTGGAGCGGGGTTCGAAACCCTACTCCTTCTGGCCCAGCGGCGGGTATGCTTACCGCTACGCAAAAGGCCCACTCCGCGCAAAAGGTGACACCCATACGTTTCCTGCGCCTTTTCCCTCCCCGTGACTGGAGCCCTATGCTGCCACTTGAAAGACCAAGCTATCATCTGTCCTTTTTGCGGCGCCTTTGACTTCTCATTACCAATGATGAGCAGGCGCTGCGCCTCCACCTCGTTGAGGAGATTGCTGAGGTCATCATCAGTTCAATTGTGAGTTCTTTTAATGCTGTGAATTGTGCTCATTCCAGCCATTTCACGTTGCTAATCGGAGTGGGCCTTTGGCGTAGTGGTAGGATCCCCGCCGCTGGGCTAGACAGCGTAGGGTTTCGAACCCCGCTCCAGACAGTCCTGGCAAGTGGAGTTGGAGCTCCGGCTCTAAATTCTGGGTTGACAGCCAGTGGGATATTTGCGTCCGTGGGTGTGGGTGGCCCCCCCTCCTCGTATAGCTTGTGGGAGCCAGTAAAACACTCCCGCCATAGGACTAACCACCCTAATGGCTGGTTCAAAGATGGTTACAGTCACGGAATGAGCGTTAATCACGGCCATAAATCCTTCCACCACTTTATACAGTTCCCCAAAGGGAACAGTGTGAAGACACGTATGACGACGACATTGCTAAATAAATAAATGGAATGAAAAAAATTCTTTCAGGGCTTTTAAAAGTCTTTAAATTGCTTTAATTCTGTTTAAAACTACTTCAGATTCTTCAAAATAATGTAAACGTTTTTAAAAGTTTATAAAAGTTACCAAAAGCTTCATAAAAATATCAAAAACCTATTTGAAATGCTGCTCTGCATGTAAAAATGCTTTTCCGCTTGTGAGAAACATTGGGGGCGTGTCCTATTAAACTGATACCTCAAGGGGCATGTCTCAGTTGCACAGCGCGCTACAGGCTTCGCGTTGGCTGCACTCCTGGGCGGCGTGACGTCAGACGCTGCCCGGGATTCTTCTGTTTCAAAAAGGAATTCCAGGCGTCCCTGGAGGTGAACGGCAGGCGCGTCGGGTAAGTGCAGATCGGGGGCTTGCACGCGCGGCAAGCCCCCGATCTGAATTTCTGCCCCTTTGACTTCCTATGTTTGCACAGGTGTAGGCAGGCATTCAGTGTCCCCTCCCCACCCCCCCCTACAAGCAGCCATTCTTCATGTGTGAGTCTAGACAGTGAATGCTTGCAGGTTATTTGCAAGCATTATAGCCAACCCCCATCCAGTCTGCACTGGGTGATCAAACATGTGAACTTATAGCAGTTGTTGCTGAATAGCAACCAGGAGTACAACTAGGGGCGGGAACGCTGCTGGTTTTTCACTCTCTAGCCCAGGTGCATTATCACTAATTGCAGCATCCATACCATAATTCGAGCTCAGATCAGCTGGTCTAGACATGGGATCAAACCTGGGATTTCCGCAGTTTGTATGGTTCAGTGTCTCATTACTTAAATCAAGTGAGCCACTGAGTGAAAAATTATTATATTGTCACTATCTTTACTTAGTTGCAGACAGACACAACCCTCCACCCCCATCTTTGTCTCCTTAATCCCAATGGAATAATATTTACCCATTCTTAGCCCCTATCCTCTTTCCTGCATATCCACCACAATAGCAATAGCCACAGGAGAAGTAACATCATGATGAAGATGACGAGGATAACGAAGAACAAAGATGCAATTATCTCATCAACTACGATGATGATGCTGATAATGATGAAGAGGGAGATAATGGAGGCCTGCAACCCACTGTGAAATCCTCCAGAGACATTCTGCCTTGTGTTCTTCTGCTTCAACCCCCTCCAACTGACCTCCTGCATCACTCACTTGCTCACTCCCAGGCAACAACTCAGGTAGTTTTACCCAAGGGCAGAAAGGTAGTGAGGATGAGCTAGAGCTGAGGAGAAGGATGCCTATTGCTTTGGAGTCATTAAAACCCGAAACTCATGGAAACTAGCCTTAAAAGAAGGATGTTAAAGGAACATCACTCCTACCTGCAGGCTCTAAAGTCAGTCTCCGAGGATGTATGGCAACTGTGAATCCACAGCGCTCCTTTGTGGCAACATCACAGAAGCTTAGGGGGGAATTTTTCAGGGGGTCAATGGGGGCATTTGGTGGCAGGTCAGGTGGGAATTTTTTTTTCTTTGACAATGTGTAGGGAACCCACTGTCAATCTGCCTCCACGCTAGTCTCCAAGGTATCGGGTCTGTCATCGCTGAACAGACCCAACACCAAGTGGCGGGGGAGGCAATTTAGATTATTAAGAGCTTAACAAGCACTTAAAAACTATTTTAAGCTCAGTTTAGATTTTAAGAGTTCACCCATGGCTTCCCCGCTGCTCGGGGATCATGTCAGGTAAGGAGGTCGGGTGCTGTGTCAGCATGGGATATTTTCTTAACTTGACAGTGGCAAATCTTCTATAAAAGCTCCCATTTCATAGCTGTTCACTTTCCAAGGTTAGAAGCTGTTGCTTACTGCATTTGGAAGACTGACTGAGCTTTATGCAGCTTGCAAGTGTTTGGAGCAAACTCTCTATTCAGTGTCACCTCATTGGAACAACCTCTCTCACCAGATCGCTTCTGTCATCTCAACTTCACCTGCCATCTATTCCATTAGCATCGGTGCCCTTAGAATTATTTCACCTTGGTCCTCAGAATCCCACCACGATCAGCCCCAACACCAGCAACACCAGGCACACCAGCAGCACCAACAACAACACCAACCTTCTCCACAATCAACTGATGCTGTACAGGACACAGGGCATCAGCACTCGACCACATTGCTGCCCGATACACCAGGGATGGCCTCGACATAGCCAGATTTACTTCACTGGATGCTGTACACCCTGGCTGCCACATGATGCGCCAGGTTGGCACCACCCCACACCAACACCATAAAGCATCCCTACAATGCCCAAGCCATTTTTTCCACACTAATTGCCATTGTGGGGGGTACTGTTATGTCTCACCATTCAATGCAACTCTCTAAGCCACTCCCAAAAGTGCACACAAATCTGTCCAAGAACGCAAAGTGTTGAAAATAATGATTTCAATGTGTGACAGCACGGTGGCATAGTGGTTAGCACTGTTGCCTCACAGCACCAGGGACCTGAGTTCGAATCCGGCCTCGGGTGACTGTCTGTGTGGAGTTTGCACATTCTCCCCGTGTTTGCGTGGGTTTCCTCCGGGTGCTCCGGTTTCCTCCCACAGTCCAAAGATGTGCGGGTTAGGTTGATTGGCTATGATAAATTGACCCTTAGTGTTAGGGGGATTAAATACGTGGGGTTACGGGGATAGGGTGGGATATGTGTTGGTGTAGGGGCTACGGGGATCGGGTGGGATATGTGTCGGTGCAGGCTCGATGGGCCGAAATGGCCTCTATCTGCATTGTGAGGTTTCTGTCATTTCTGTGATTTCTGTGATTAACAGAAACTTCACATGAACATTGGCTAAAACACCCAAGTGCCCACCCTTGAGTGTTGTTACTTGGTATGATTGGACTAAGATGAGGGTGAGTGTGAGGGGTGGCTAGTGAGATGGGGAACTGATAATGTAGATAGAGAGGGATGGGTGAAGGTGCAAGGTAAGTTGGTATGAGTAAGGATGTGCAGGAGTAGGCTAGGGAAGGCAGAGTGATGAGGATGCGATGAATGGCACAGCAGGACGAGGTTGAGTGTGGCTTTGCAGTAACGTTTCGTGATCTGCTGAGATCACTGAAATGTTTGTGTCACTGCAGCCTGGTCCTCCTGATGACATCCCTGCTTGTGTCCTCCTATGCAATGTGTAACCAGGCTGCGTGACCTCCTGGGGAGGTCTCTTCTGCCCATGGGAAGGGAAGAGGACCTGCCTGCCTGCTGTGACTCCCTCCATAATCATATGGAGGGAGTGATGGTAGAGCCTGGGTGCAGCCGTGCACCTCATTGCAGTGATTGTCAGTGTGGTGTATGTGCCTTTAAGAGCAATTGTGGTGTATGTGCCTTTAAGAGCCCCAGGTGTGCGTAATGCCGGTAATTGCCACTTGGGCTATATAAGCCTGTGTATTGTGTATATCCTTTAGAACCCCCCCCAGACTTGCTTAGTAAATACCTATGAACCAACTCCTGTCTTTATCTACACACGGACACTACAGTCAGTGTTTGCAGCACCTCAGTGCTGTAGAAAACTGACAGCACAACAGTCAAAATCAATTTGTGCATGGTCCCTTTAAGGAAACCGGCTGATGACGCGTCATCAAGTGATTCAGAGATGTGAGTTCAAATCCCACCATGGCAGCTGGGGAATTTAAATGTAGTTAATTAAATAACTCTGGAATAGAAAGCTAGTATCAGTAATGGTGACCATGAAACTATCGGATTGTCATAAAAACCCATCTGGTTCACTAATGTCCTTTAGGGAAGGAAATCTGCCGCCCTTACCTGGCCTGACATATATGTGACTCCAGACCCACAGCAATGTGGTTGACTCTTAGCTGCCCTCTGAAATGGTCTAGCAAGCCACTCAATTGTAACAAACCGCTAAGAAACACAATAATAAGAATAAAACCGGACAGACCACCCGGCATTGATCTCGGCACCGGCTACGGACACGACAACGGCACACCCAGCCCAGTTGACCCTGCAAAGTCCTCCTCACCAACATTTGGGGACTTGTGCCAACATTGGGAGAGCTGTCCCACAGACTAGTCAAGCAACAGCCTGACATAGTCATACTCACAGAATCATACCTTTCAATCAATGTCCCAGACTCCTCCATCACCATCAATGGGTATGTCCTGTCCCACCGGCAGGACAGACCCACCAGGGGTGGTGGCGCAGTGGTATACAGTCGGGAAGGAGTGGCCCTGGGAGTCCTCAACATTAACTCCAGACCCCATGAAGTCTCATGGCTTCAGGTCAAGCATGGGCAAGGAAACTTCCTGCTGATTACCAACTACCGCCCTCCCTCAGCTGATGAATCAGTACTCCTCCATGTTGAACGCCACTTGGAAGAAGCACTGAGAGTAGCAAGGGTACAGAATGTACTCTGGGTGGGGAACTTCAATGTCCATCACCAAGAGTGGCTCGGTAGCATCATTACTGACTGAGCTGGCCAAGTCCTGAAGGACATACCTGCCAGTCTGGGCCTGCGACAGGTGGTGAGAGAACCAACACGAGGGGGAAAAACCTACTTGACCTCGTCCTCACCAATCTATCTGTCGCAGATGCATCTGTCCATGACAGTATTGGTAGCAGTGACAACCGCACCGTCATTGTGGAGACGAAGTCCCGCCTTCACACTGAGGACACCCTCCATTGTGTTGTGTGGCACTACCACAGTGCTAAATGGGATAGATTCAGAACAGAGCTAGCAGCTCAAATCTGGGCATCCATGAGGCGCTGTGGGCCATCAGCAGCAGCAGAATTATATTCCACCACAATCTGTAACCTAATGGCCCAGCATATTCCTCACTCTACCATTACCATCAAGCCAGGGCACCAACCCTGGTTCAATAAGGAGTGTAGAAGAGCAGGCCAGGAGCAGCACCAGGTGTACCTAAAAATGAGGTGCCAACCTGAGGATGCTGCAACACAGGATTACATACATGCTAAAACGCGGAAGCAGTATGCTATAGACAGGGCTAAGAGTTCCCACAATCAATGGATCAGATCAAAACTCTGCAGTCCCGCCACATCCAGTCGTGAATGGTGGTGGACCATTAAACAACAAATGGGAGGAGGAGGCTCTATGAATATCCCCATCCTCAATGATGGTGCAGCCCAGCACGAGAGTGCAAAAGACAAGGCTGAAGCATTTGCAACCATCTTCAACCAGAAGTGCCGAGTGGATGATCCATATCGGCCTCCTCCTGAGGTCCCCACCATCACAGAAGCCAATCTTCAGCCAATTCGATTCACTCCATGTGATATCAAGAAATGGCTGAGTGCACTGGATACAGCAAAGGCTATGGGCCCTGACAACATCCCAGCTGTCGCGCTGAAGAATTGTGCTCCAGAACTAGCCGCACCTCTTGCCAAGCTGTTCCAGTATAGCTACAACACTGGCATCTATCTGACAATGTGTAAAACTTCCCAGGTATGTCCTGTCCACAAAAAGCAGAACAAATTCAATCCAGCCAATTACCGCCCCATCGGTGTACTCTCAATCATCAGCAAAGTGATGGAAGGTGTCATCGACAGTGCTATCAAGCAGCACATACTCATCAATAACCTGCTCACTGATGCCCAGTTGGGTTCTGCCAAGACCACTCAGCTCCAGACCTCTTTACAGCCTTGGTCCAAACATGGACAAAGGAGCTGAATTCCAGAGGTGAGGTGAGAGTGACTGCCCTTGACATCAAGGTAGCATTTAACCGAGTGTGGAATCAAGGGGCCCTAGTAAAACTGAAATCAATGGGCATTGGGGTGAAAACTCTCCACTGGCTGGAATCATACCTAGCACAAAGGAAGATGGATGTGGTGATTGAAGGTCAATCATCAAAGCCCCAGAACATCACTGCAGGAGTTCCTCAGGGCAATGTCCCAGGCCCAACCATCTTCAGCTGCTTCATCAATGACCTTCCCTCCAACATAAGGTCAGAAATGGGAATGTTCGCTGATGACTGCACAGTGTTCAGTGCCATTCACAGCTCCTCAGATAATGAAGCAGCCCATGCCCGCATGCAACAAGACCTGGACGACATTCAGGCTTGGGCTGATAAGTGGCAGGTAACATTCGCACCACATCAGTGCCAGACAATGACTATCTCCAACAAGCGAGAATCTAACTACCGCCCTTGATGTTCAATGGCATTACCATCGCTGAATCGCCCACCATAAGCATCCTGGGGGTCACAATTGTAGTGTATGTACCTTTAAGAGAGAACTACTTTTACAGCTCCTGTATACTGTAGTACCGGCAGTGACCACACCTGTATATAAGCCTTGAGCATAACTCTGTACCCCAGTCTTGAGACTACCCTACTCCAGTAAATACCTGTTGATTGTTAAGTTACAGCAATCGTGTGGTTATTGAAAAACATCATACTCTCATAATCACGGATCTAACAGTGGCGACGAGTGTCGATTCGAATCTACCTGCAACTCTGCATTTCCCTTCGAGGATTCGCTCCGGGATGGCGGTGGAAGGAAGTCGAGGCCAGAAACACGGGCGTCGACCATGAGCAACCGCCCAGTCGTCCGGCAGAGAGTGAACATCGCAGGGGAGGCTGTGGAGAGCCGGGCTTGGTTCCCCAGCCACGACGATCAGCAATAGACTGATGACAGGTACAGCGCAGACCCTTCCCGGACAGCGGCGGCTGGAGCCGACTGACAGCGGAGAGAAAGCCGAGCAGCGTCGACGGGGTAAGACAGAGGGTGAAGCGCACAGGGCGCAGCCGGGGGTTGAAAACTGAGTGGCGTCGAGGAAAAACAAAACGGAGAGAGAGAGGGTAAAGCAACAGCCGGGTTCAGGACCGAGCGGCGGAAATGGGAAAGGCGCACAAAATAAAGAAGAACGCGCAGAGCACAGCCAGGGCTCAAGGGCTGAACAGTGTCCGCGGGGAGAAGAAGGGAGAGCGCAGGGGACGCCATTGAGCCGCGGAGAAGAAGGAAGAGCGCGAGAGACGCCATTTTTAGAAGCCGCAGCGGAGAAGACGGGCGAGCGCGGGAAGGAAGGAAAGCGCGGGAGATGCCATTTTGTGCCAGCGGAGAAGAAGGGGAAGCATGGGAGATGCCATTTTTGACAGTTAAATCACACCCAGGGATGCAGAAGAGAGGCAGTATCTCCACGTTCGACAATCAAGTCGAAGATTGGGTGACATATGTGGAACGTATTGAGGTGTACTGCAGGTCGAATGCAGTGCCAGATGCTAGGAAAGCACTGGTTTTGTTAAATTCCATGGGTGCAAAAACTTATGGGTTACTGCGAAACCTAATAACCCCAGAGAAGCCTGTGAACAAGAATTTCGAAAGCATAGTAGAAATCCTACAGGACCACTTAAACCCCACAGCACTGCTGATAGCAGAATGATTTAAGTTCCATAAAAGGAACCAACACAAAGACGAAAGCAATGCTGAGTACCTAGCGGAACTGCGCAAGCTATCGAAACACTGCCAGTTTGGAGCGGGACTAGCAGATACGTTAAGGGGCAATTTTGTGTGTGGGCTGCAAAGTGAAGGAACCCAGAAACGGCTTCTATCAGAAAAGGATCTTACGCTGGACAAGGCTTTCAGTGTGGCAGTATCACACGAAGCAGCCGCAAGGGGCGCTGCAGAGATACAACGGAGACCGCAAGAATATGGCACCAATGAAATGTCCTATGGAACAGGGAAGTGCTATCGCTGCGGCAGAACAACACATGACCAGAAGGATTGTTGGTTCAAGGACCAAGTGTGCAGACAGTGTGGAAAAGCAGGACACATAGCAAGAGTCTGCAGGTCTGGGAAGAAAACCAACAGTAAGAAATCTCCACAGGAGAAGTACAAAAAGGTACACAAGGTGATGGACAGTAGTTCAGACGAACAGAAAAGTGACACAGACTCCGGAAGCAAGGAGCTGGGTTGTCTGAAACTACATAAGGTAACCAAAATGGAGGATCACCAGACTATCTGGGTTACACTCAAGATAGACGGAGTCCAAGTGAAAATGGAATTGGACACAGGATCAGCCCTAACAGTTATAAACCAAAGGGACTACAAGCGGCTATTTTCACATATACCCTTGAAAGCTACAGAGATTGTCTTGAAGATGTACATGGGGCAAAAAGTCTACCCCAAAGGAAAAATAAGGGTGAAAGTGATATATAAAGGCCAGGAAATACCTAAAATAGACATATATGTATTGCCAGATGGAGGACCACCACTGCTAGGAAGTGAATTGATCCGGAAGATACAATTAGATTGGCATTCCATACAGGCGCTGAAGGTTGAGGCCAAAAAGGATGACAACGTCACACCTGGACGACTGTCAAAAATGCTAACTGATGCAAAAGACATGTTCCAGGAGGGACTCGGAACACTAAAAGGCATAACAGCAACGATTAAAATAGAGGAAAATGCAAGCCCAAAGTTTCTTAAGGCCAGACCAATGCCTTATGCGATCAGACCAGCTGTCGAAGCAGAGCTGGAAGGGTTGGAACGTTCAGGAGTACTGTCCAAAGTAGACTGGAGCGAGTGGGCTACACCCATCGTTCCTGTAATGAAGAGGTCGTTGAGTAATACGCCTGGGGAACCAAAGAAGGTCCGCATCTGTGGGGATTTTAAGGTGACAGTAAACCCAGTCCTTCACACGGTACAATATCCGCTACCACGAATTGAGGATATTTTCGCCTCGCTATCTGGAGGGAAACGCTTCACCAAAATTGATCTAGCCCAGGCGTACTTGCAAATGGAGGTAGAAGAAGCCTCGAAACAATACCTTTCGATTAACACTCATAAAGGTCTCTATCAATACAACCGGCTGGTGTTCGGGGTAGCATCGGCTCCGGCTATTTGGCAAAGGGCAATGGATCAAGTCCTGCAAGGGATTCCAGGGACCCAGTGTTATTTGGACGACATCCTGGTCACGGGCAAAAATGACAGTGATCACCCCGCCAACTTGGAGAAGGTGCTCACCAGATTAAAGGAGTATGGGCTACGAGCTAATCACCACAAGTGTGAGGTTTTTCCAGAAGCAGATCTCGTATTGTGGACACGTCATCGATGAAGAGGGGTTACATAAGTCCCCTGAAAAGATTGAGGCAGTAGTCAAGGCTCCAGCACCGGGAAATGTGTCACAACTGAGGTCGTTCCTCGGGCTGGTAAATTACTACCATAAGTTCTTACCAAATTTGTCCACGGTATTACACCCACTGAACACCCTACTGCAAACAGGGGTACCTTGGAAGTGGAATGATGAACGTAGACGAGCTTTCCAGATGTGTAAAGAATTGATCACATCTAAAGAGGAGTTGGCCCATTTCAACCCAGCACTACCAATTCGTTTGGCATGTGATGCATCACCCTATCGTATTGGAGCGGTGCTGTCGCACAAATTCCCAGACGGGTTGGAGAGGCCAGTAGCCTTTGCGTCTTGGTCACTAACCTCAGCCGAGCGCAACTACGCCCAGATTGACAGGGAGGCCCTCAGCCTAGTATGGGGAGTAAAAAAATTCAACCACTATCTGCACGGGCAGAAGTTCACCTTGCTGACTGACCACCAAGCACTTGTCTCCATCTTTAATCCTAAGAAGGGCGTTCCAGTGATGACTGCACAATGGTTACAAAGATGGTCCCTGTTTCTAGGGGCAAATCAATATGAAATAGAATATAAAGGCACGAAACAGCATGGAAACGCTGATGGGCTATTGCGCCTGCCACTGCCTACTGTGGAGGAAGCACCAGCAGTGGACCCTTCCGAGATATTTTATTCGTCAATAATTGAACAATTGCCAGTTACGAACACGGATATAGAGAAGGAGACCCGCAATGATCCGACGCTGTCTCGGGTATATGATTTGACTGTGAGGGGATGGCCAACACATGGCGACTCACTTTTGCCAGCATTCTCATCCAGAAGAGAACAGCTGTCAGTATGCCAGGGGACAGTTATATGTGGATCCAGAGTGGTGATTCCACCCAAGTTAAGGGAGAGAGTGCTAAATGAGCTACATGAAGGTCATCTGGGGGGAGTGAAAATGAAAAGCCTTGCTAGGGCTTATGTGTGGTGGCCGGGAATCGATCAACAAATCGAAGACCTAACCAAGAGCTGCTCAGGATGCCAGAAGGTCCAAAATGCACCACCACATGCCCCTCTACACCCATGGGAGTGGCCCTCCTCTCCATGGCAACGGGTGCATATTGATTTTGCTGGTCCATTCATGGACTCAATGTTCTTAATAGCAGTGGATGCTCATTCGAAGTGGCCTGAGGTGATAAAAAATGTCCTCAACCACTACAGAGAAAACAATTGCAGTCCTACGGACCATATTTGCCAGAAACGGCTTGCCAGAGCAGATTTGCTCACATAATGGACCACAGTTTGTGTCCGAAGAGTTTTGAAAATTTATGAGAAGGAATGGGGTAAGGCATTACACATCTGCCCCGTGTCATCCAGCCACAAATGGATTGGCTGAGAGGTTCGTACAAACCTTTAAGAAGACGATAAAGGCCATGTGCGATGATGAAATTCCACTACAGCATAAGGTGGACAATTTCTTATTAGCCTACCGAAACGCGACACATGCAGTTACCAACCAGACCCCAGCCTTGATGTTCTTTAACCGAAGGTTGCGATCTCGTCTGGACTTGCTTTGACCAAATGTGCGAAGAAATGTTGAGGATAAACAATTCCAGCACATCAATGAGAAGCCGACAAGGAGCTTCAATGTAGGACAACCAGTCTTGGCCCTGACTACCGAACAGAGAAATGGCAACCCGGAACGATATGCACACGGCAGGGGCCATTAATGTACACAGTGGATGTCGGGGAGAACATTGTGAGACGCCACGTTGATCAGATCTTTGCGTCACAGGAACGAGTCAACCCCATGTCTTGCGTACCTGGGGATGAACCCGACACACCGGTAGCGTCTACCTCCGAACCAGTAGCAGTGGAACCCGATGAACTAACCGATGAAAAGGGGTCAGAATCGCCTCCGCACCAAGAACAAGAACCTCAGGAAAGGCGCTATCACGAAAGGATCAGGAAGCCACCCCAAAGACTGAATCTATAAATGGACTATTGTTGTTTAATGTACATGTTAAAGTGTTAATTGTTATTTGCATATTATGGGTACTACTAATCTAAAAGGGGAGGAATTGTAGTGTATGTACCTTTAAGAGAGAACTACTTTTACAGCTCCTGTATACTGTAGTACCGGCAGTGACCACACCTGTATATAAGCCTTGAGCATGCCTCTGTACCCCAGTCTTGAGACTACCCTACTCCAGTAAATACCTGTTGATTGTTAAGTTACAGCACCCGTGTGGTTATTGAAAAACATCATACTCTCAGAATCACGGATCTAACAAACATTGACCAGAAACCTAACTGGACCAACCACATAAATACTGTGGCAACAAGAGCAGGTCAGAGGCTAGGTATTCTGTGGTGAGTGTCTCACCTCCTGACTCCCCAAAGCCTTTCCACCATCTACAAGGCACAAGTAAGGAGTGTGATGGAATACTCTCCACTTGCCTGGATGACTGCAGCTCCAACAATACTCAAGAAGCTTGATACCATCCAGGACAAAGCAGCCTGCTTGATTGGCACCCCATCCACCACCTTAAACATTCACTCCCTCCACCACCGGCGTACCATGGCTGCAGTGTGTACCACCTACAAGATGCACTGCAGCAATTCACCAAGACTTCTTCGACAGCACCCCCGAAACCCACGAACTCTACCACCTAGAAGGACAAGGGCAGCAGACGCATGGGAACACCACCACCTCCAAGTTTCCCTCCAAGTCACACACCATCCTGACTTGTAAGCATATCGCTGTTCCTTCATCATCGCTGGGTCAAAATCCTGGAACTCCCTCCCTAACAGCACTGTGGGAGTACCGTCACCACACGGACTGCAGCGGTTCAAGAAGGCGGCTCACCACCACCTTCTCAAGGGCAATTAGGGGTGGGCAATAAATGCTGGCCTTGCCAGTGACGTCCACATCTCATGAATGAATAAAAATAAATCAAGTGATGTCCTCAGACCCGCTTCCTTCAATTGGTCGGGAAATGCGCTGGGTGGGCTTAACAAGCCCAATCATTGTAAAATCATTCTACACAGTGGGCTGGAGCCAGCAACGGGTTCGGGTCCCGACGTCGCCCGCCACGGACCCGCCGAGGTAGGGGAAATTGCGGCCGTAGAGGGGAAGAGCTGGGGCTGAGGAGAAGGATGCCTATCGCTTTTGAGTAATTTAAATCCAAAACGCATGGGAACTCGCCTGAAAAGTAGGATGTTAAAGGAACATTACTCCTACCTGCAGGCTCTAAGGCCAGTCTCCGAGGGTGTGTGGCAACTGTGAGTCCACATGGCTCCTTTGTGGCAACATTACAGAAGCTTTTTCTTTGCTCCATAAACCAACTGGAGCTTATGGCAGCTTCATTGGCATCTTTAGCAGATTGCCAAGAAATAGGACCATTTTCTGCCTCCACCACAGTAGCACTGTCTACAGCTCTAGTAGCGATAGGTGTTTATTTTAGTGGCGATGAGACAAATCATAGATAAAATAGAAAGAAAACCTGCTCTCAGCCAATCAATATTCCCCACAGTCTTACCAAAATGTGTCAACATCATTACCCTAAGGGTCCAAATCTCATAAATGATTCCCGTTTCTGATTAACAGTATTAAAAAAATGTTATTGAAATAATCTTTTTTTTTGGACAGCCAGGCTCTCACATGCAGAAACTCATCACTATGATTAGGAGTTTCCAAACCAAATTACTGTAGAATCTGCCTGACATGATTTTGCAGGTACAGTATAAGGCTCAGAACTCATTTGAGCCTTTATGTACAGGTTTTCTTTCAATTGTACTGATCATTTTATTTCTGCTGGACTCTGATGAACTACTGACTGCGCAGTGCTGCCTTTTCAAGGCCGGGATCTTCCTCAAAGCTGCCCCACTCCGCTGTCGTAGCTTCATCGGAAGTGCGGCAACCAGTTAAAACTGCACTGCTCACCACTACAGCATTGCCTGTCTATGTGGGACCATTGGCTAGTCGAGTTATCTTAAGTTTCCTTTTATCTTTTGCCAATATTTTTATAACTAATAAACAAAAATGAAAAATACACACTTTTTTTTAATGCCCCTATGATTATTGTCCAGGGTTGCTCGCAGCAGTGTCCTGGACATTAATCTTTAATTCCTGGAGACTGCAGGGCAATCTTGGAGACTTGGCAACCAATGTTCCCTATAAGCTGCAATCGGGAAGGTACCACACTGTTGCTCACAAGCTGTCCCCTCTAAGATACCGTGTGTACATGGCCACACAAGTGACTGTTATGACTGACATTGGTGATAGGTAGTCGATTGCCTTGGCCTGTGCACATGGAGTTTGATAGTGCTGTTATCGTTGTATTGTGTCTGACATTGGATATAGGTATTCGATTGCTTTTGCTTGGGAGAGTGTGTTTGGATCAGCCATTAAAAGCAACATGAACTGAGCTCTAAATACGGCCTCCGGATTATCTTTGCAAACGCAACAGTGACCACGCAGCAAATTTAAAGGTACCATGCACAAAGACAATTTGTTGGCAACCCTAGGCTAATATTTTTGGCATTACATCCTAAATAGCTAGAAAACAGCAATTATAATGGATAGGGTAATGTTTAAACTATGCCTCATTTTTATTATGTAAATATAATCAGCAGACAGATGGCAACTTAAAAAGCATTATGAACACTGCAAAACAAAATAGGCTGGATAATTTCAGGTCCTAGAAACAATGTATTTTTAAATAGATATATTGGGGCAGATGTCAATAAACTTGCAGAATGCTGGCTGTTATCCATTGTGGGCATGTTCATGATGTGTATACTGATAAGTTCACCTATTGCATTCAAACTACTTCTTGGGGGTCAAGCAGTGATCACCAGCATTGTTTTTTGATATGAGAAGATACAAGAATAAAGTGGGGTCTGACTTCTGGAGAAACAAACCAATAAATCATCTGCAGGAGGTGAAGCTGAAGTGAACTTCAGAAAATTAGTTAACAGAAAGACCAGTGGCCTGCCAGCAAACTGCAAAGCAGCATTGAATTTTGTACAATTAATATTTAATTTAAATGGAGAATACTCACTGAAGACCTATTAGATGCAAATTAGTCCAAATTGGATACAATGGGTGCCGCTTTAACTTTGAGTGCCAGATGATAGTGAATTGACAGCTCGTATTACACCTCACCCCAATTTCTAAAATAATTCTTTTGGTGATGAACTTCAATTTATACCCTTTAATTACCAACTTATCAACTAATGGAAATAGCTTTTCCCTATTTATTTTAATATATTTGAACACGTATCAGATTATTTTAATCTACTTTGTTCTGATGAAAAGAGCTCCAGTTTCTCTAGTCTCCCCTCATATCCCTGATATCATCCATGGCCTTGTAGAGCACTGAAACTGGACACAATGGCCCTAAATGTCCTCATATTCTTCAGGCCTTATTTAGGGAGTCGGAGTCAGGCAGGGGCAGAATTGGGCCAGAATGGTTATGCTGGGTGTCTGCTCCTTTATCTGCCTATTGAAATTTTGGCTGGAAGTGGTAACAGGTGTTACTTGTACTTGCCGACTTCTATGTGGATGCCAATAACAGAGGTAGAACTGATATGATGGTATCATCTGCCCAAAATTCCCCTCAGTCCTGCCTCCCAGTGTGATGTACAGTATTGTAAGTATGGTGGGCTGGGGCTCCCACTGCCAGATGGTTGTACTCTTGACCCTGTTCCACTTGCTGGGGTCAGGGTAGTTGCATTATTTTCAGCATAGCTGGGGCATCCAACTAGGGAAGAGCAAGAAGAAACTGGCCAAGACTATTCCAATGCTCTCCAGGTTGGTCTCTCACCTTCCACCTTCTGTAACTCTACTACCCATATCCTAACTCACATCAAGTCCCATTCACCCATCACCCCTGTGCTCGCTGACCTACATTGGCTCCTGGTCCAGGAAATGCCTCGAATTAAAAATTCTCATCCTTGTTTTCAAAGCCCTCCATGGCCTCGCCCCACCCTTTCTCTGTAACGTCCTCTAGCCCTACACCCTTCTAAGATCTTTGCCTCTTGTGCATTCCCGATTTCCATTGCCCCAACATTGGCAGCCATGCCTTAAGATGCTTAGGCCCTAAGCTCTGGAATTCCCTCCCTAAACCTCTCCACCTCTCTCTCCTCTTTTAAGACACTCCTTAAAATCTACCTCTTTAACCAAACTTTTGGTCATCTGCCCTAATATCTCCTTATATGGCTCGGCGTCAAATTTTGTTTGATAACACACCTGTGAAATGCATTGGGATGATTTACTACATTAAGGAAATATATAAATGCAAGTTGTTGTTGTTGAGTACCTTGCTGCAGCATGGGAAGGCCAGCTGTCCAACCAAAGAAATAAAATAGTTGGAAAGAATAGGCCTGCTTCCAAATAGAAAGTTTCCTATTAACAACTGATTCCATGATTGATTGTTGTAAGGAAACCAACTTTTTAAATTATTAGTCAGAATCAAATCCTAGCAAGCAAGTATGCCTATTTTACGTAGTAGTACATTGGATCTGCCCCAATTTCCACTCAAGACCTCCCCTGTATGCCTTGAATGTCGTAAAATTGTGCTGAAAATTACAAGGAGAAACAGAATGCCTTTCCTCAACTTAATTTGAGTTCTACTTTAAAATTGAAAAAAAGTTTGAACTTTAAAGTCAAATAGCACCATGCTACTTAATACCTGTAGTTATCAATTTGAATGTTTACATTATGCAACAGCTGTGAGCGATTCACAGAGGCAGAGAGAGAGAAATAAATTCTTGCAGAGAGACAGACAGACAGGGAGAGAAGGAGACAAAGTTACACTTCCAGGGAGAGAAGGAGACAAAGTTACACTTCCAGGAAGCAATCACAGTGCACCACTATGTTCAATATGAAATATGTTCAAAATGTATATGGCAGTTGTTCAACTGAGCATTCATTAAAACAGCAATTTTCAATACATAATGAAAACTTGTGTCAAAACATGTAGTGATCAATAAGTAGGATGATAGGCAATAGCTCACTTGCTCCTGCCAGCTGATCAGAAACTCAGCAAACTCATAATTAAAAACAACTATCAGACATTTAGTTGAAGGCCTAGAAATTCAGTATCGCCACGTTTGGAGCGCTACAGCCGGGCGTTCGCTAAATTTAGCGCCCGGCGCAACTTAGCGCCACCTTCGCCGAAATTGAGTTGCATCACCCCAAGAGGTTGCTGCTGTGCTAAAGCAGGCGATGCACGACTATCATAAGGTGCTAAGCTGGCGAGCCGAGGCACTAACACCGAGGGCGGGTGCAGCGCAGGCGCGGCGAGTTGCTGATTGAAGGCAGACATGCTGGCGCCGGTCAGCTCTTAAAGGGGGAGGGTGAACTTGTTTGGCTGCCACGTCCTGCACACTGCAGCCCTGAAGCAAGGCCTGACGATTGCTGGATCATCATTTCTATGCCCAGGACCATGCAGAAGGCTAGGGAGCGAGCGGAGCACTTCAGCGAGGGTGCCCTGAGGCTATTGGTTGGCGCAGTAGAGTGCAGGCGACCTGTCCTCTTCCCTGACAGTGGGAGGAGGCCGCTTCCCAGCGAATACCGAAAAGCCTGGAGGGAGGTGGCAAACAGGGTGACCACCAACAGCATGGTTGCCAGGACTCCACTTCAGTGCAGGAAAAAGTTCAATGGCCTCACTCGGGTTGTCAGGGTGAGTACCCTTTCCACTATCCTGTTCATCCCTGCATGTGCACCTCAGTTTCTGGCCAAAGGGACCTGAAAGCCCCAATGCCCAGCCCTCATCAAAGAGCTAAGGGACTCTCATGAAAACCACTTGCTCATTCAGCACTTTACACACTGTCAGGACTATTCCACCATGGGAGGCAGTGCAGGCAAGATGAGGGCTTGACATTGTCAGGGCTATTCCACCATGGGAGGCAGTGCAGGCAAGATGAGGGCTTGACACTGTCAGGGCAATTCCACCATGGGAGGCAGTGCAGGCAAGATCAGGGCTTCAAACTGTCAGGGCTATTCCACCATAGGAGGCAGTGCATGCAAGATGAGGGCTTGACACTGTCAGGGCTTTTCCACCATGGGAGGCAGTGCAAGCAAGATCAGGGCTTGACACTATACTTAGAGGCCGTCCTTTCTCTTGCAGGGCAAGCTGGCCCACAATCGCAGGCAGCAGCGACGGACCGGGGGAGGCCGTCCTGACCTCAATGAGCTCAGCGACCTGGAGCAGCATGTGGAGCGCATTATGGCAGGCCGGCTGATTGGCCCCATCGCCAGTGGAGATGCCGACCCTGTTCTGGACAGCAATGGTAAGGTCATCACCTTTTTGACCTCTCTCTTTCCACTTGTGCCTCACACCAGCATCCTTTGCCACTATTGAACCAAGGCAGTGCATAGCAGCACTCATGCCTCCCTCGCTGCCGCCCTGTCCTCACTCTAAAGCAACTCTTGTGCCTCCCTGCTTTCAGATGCTGATTCACCAGGTGAGGAGGCGGGCCCTCAAGCTGCCACTGTCAGTGATTATGAATTCGAGGAGGAGGAAGAGGAAGCCAGCCCATCAGTGCCACCCTCAGCCGAGGCAGCTCATGGCCTTGATGGGGACACGTCTTCCCTGGAGGGGAGCAGGGTGGAAGGGTCTGAGGAGAGTGAAGCTCCGGGGCCCAGCGGGATGCAGCAACGCAGGAGGGGTGGCGATGCTCGGCGGCCTTCTCCCCAGAGGGTGAGTGCGGCCTCCTGTCCTGCTACAGTGAGCACAGAGCGGGTGCGGCTCCTTGGTAAAATGGGCGCCCAGGCTGAGCGCAGGCACACTGAGCTCATGGCTGCAGTGGCAAGGATGCCTGACTCCATAGAGTCACTGGCAAGGAGTGCTCAGGAATTCGGGGCAGCACAGGCAAGCAGCCTGCAGGACTTCGCAGCAGCACAGGCTAGGAGTCAGCAGGACTTTGCTGCATCACAGGCGGCTTCCAGCCAAGTGCTCAGTCGTGCCGTGCATTCACTGGCTGGTCTGATTGATGTGCCAAATAACTGCCTGAATCCATGAGGTTAAAGCTTAAGACTAAATGCTTTTATTAAGTAAGAACATGGCATCAAGTTAACACAGTCATCACTGACCCAGCCCTTGGTAGAACATTCCAGAAGAGGGGCGGGGCTAGGGAGGAGCATTAGTGGTTACACCGGTGGAACATTCCAGACATTAACAAGCACAACAACAACAAAAACAACAACAATACAAATGGCAGAACACAGAGTTATTTCATCACATTCACCCCCTGCTATAGATTCAGTCTGTCAGGAGGTCTGATAATCCTCTGGGAACGACGTAACTCTTGCTGAGGCTCTTCCCGGAGTACTAACTCCGGTTCATGTGAATTCCCAGAATCATCAGTATTTTCCACACTGAGGGTTTGTGTCTCTGAAGGTCCAATACCATGATTGAAAACTCTACTCTCAGAGTCGAATTCTTTTCGAGCTCTAGCAGGTGCAAGATCTTTAATAGAGACCATATCCTCTCGCCCATCCAGATATTGAATATACGCATACTGGGGATTAGCATGGAGGAGTTGTACTTCCTCCACCAGTGGATCAGTCTTGTGGCCTCTCACATGTCTGCGCAACAACACAGGGCCCGTGGTCGTCAGCCATGTGGGTAACATTACTCCGTTAGTAGCTTTTCTTGGAAAACTAAACATCCTTTCATGAGGGGTGGCATTCGTCGCTGTACACAAAAGTGACCTTATGGAATGCAACACGTCTGGCAGGACATCCTGCCAGCGAGAGGTCGACAGGCCTCGCGACTTCAGAGACAGTACGATAGCCTTCCACACTGTTGCATTTTCATTCTCGACCTGCCCATTACCACGAGGGTTATAGCTGGTAGTTCTACTCGTTGCAACCCCTTTCGATAGCAAAAACTGTCGCAATTCTTCGCTCATAGAGGAAGAACCCCTATCACTATGTATATAGTTAGGCATGCCAAACAAGGAAAACAGTTGGCAGAGGCATTTAATTATAACAGCATTAGTCACATCCGGACAGGGGATAACAAAAGGGAACTGAGAGTATTCATCTATAATATTAAGAAAATAGACATTACGGTCGCTTGATGGAAGGGGACCTTTAAAATTGAGACGCAAACGCTCAAATGGTTGAGTTGCTTTAATAAGATGAGCTGGCTCAGACAGCTTATAGAAGTGATGTTTGCATTCAGCACAAACACGACAGTTTCTGGTCATTGTCCGGACCTCCTCAACAGAGTAGGGTAGATTGTGGGACTTCTGGTAACCCCAGGGTGGCAGAGTGCGTCGTGGAGACTTTGAAGCTTATCTATACCTAGACTAGCACATACTTCTCATGACAAAGCATCCGATGGCTCATTAAATACTCCAGGCCTGTACTGAATATCATAGTTCTATTCGCCATCTTAAAAACTTATCACTTTTGATCTTGCCTCTCTGCTTAGTGTTGAACATAAAGGCCACGGACCGCTCGTCAGTAATGAGCGTAAAACGTTGGCCAGCGAGATAATGTCTCCAATACCTGACTGCTTCGATAATCGCCTGTGCCTCCTTTTCCACTGAAAAATGTCGAACTTCTGGTCCTTGCAAAGTACGAGAGAAGAAAGCTACTGGTCTACCAGCTTGGTTAAGAGTTGCTGCCAACACAAAATCAGATGCATCACTTTCCACTTGAAAAGGGATCTTCTCATCCACGGCACATACCAATGCCTTCTCAATGTCCCATTTGATATTAAGGAAAGCCTCCTGAGCTTCCGCCGATAGCAGAAAAGACATCGACTTTATAAGAGGTTGGACTTTATCTGAGTAGTTAGCCACCCACTGGGCATAGTACGAGAAGAATCCCAGACACCTTCTTAAAGCTTTTACAGTGTGAGGTAAAGGTAATTCCTTAAGTGGGCGTAATCTTTCAGGATCTGGCCCGATTACCCCATTCTCCACAATACAACCAAGAATACACAAACGTGTAGTATTGAAGGTACACTTTTTTTCGTTGTAGGTCAGGTTTAACCTCTTTGCAGTCTCTCGGAACTTCGTGAGATTTTGATCATGCTCCTGTTGGTCGCGCCCACAGATAGTAACATTGTCCAGGTACGGGAATGTTGCTTCCAACGTGTATTCATCCACCATACGATCCCTCTCCCGTTGGAAGACGGATACCCCATTCGTCACTCCAAAGGGCACCCTAAGGAATTGGTACAGGCGCCCATTAGCTTCGAAGGCCGTATAAGGTCGGTCTCCTATTTTAATGGGGAGTTAATGGTAGGCAGACTTTAAATCAATGGTGGAGAACACGCGGTACTGAGCTATCTGGTTTACCATTTCAGAAATACGAGGCAAACGATAGGCGTCTAATTGGGTATACAAGTTTATATTCTGGCTATAATCGACCACAAGTCTTTTCTTTTCATTAGTTTTAACCACCACCACCTGGGCATGCCACGGGCTATTACTGTGTTCGATGATTCCCTCCCGTTGAAGCCTGTCCACTTCCTCTTTTATAAATGTTTTATCTTCTGAACTTTCTGAACTATACCGTCAACTCTTAGTCACTATAGGTCTACAATTAGGAGCAAGGTTCGCGAACAAAGAAGGCGGACTTACTTTTAAAGTAGAAAGGCCGCAGACTGTGAGTGGAAGCTGAGATCCACCATACTTAAGGGTAACGCTCTTATGCTGACACTGGAAGTCCAAGCCTAAAATTAAGTTCACACACAACTGAGGAAATATGAGGGCCTAGAAATTGGGTATAGCCCCGCTTGGGGCGTTAGAATTGGCGGAGCGCAAATTTTATAGCCAGACGCAACTTATCGACACCTCGTGCGATATTGGGTTGCAGCGCCCCAAAGGTGATTGAGGCGCGAGTTCAGGCATTACACGGGGCACCTAAGGTGCTAACATGCGGGCGCAACCCAATATCGGTGCGTCCAGCCGCAGTGCAGGTGCTCTCAATTACCCATCACCATGAGACTTCCAGGCGCCGGCCAGCTCTTAAAGGGGTGGGTCAGGCAGCTCCAGCATCAACAGTCTGTGCCTTGTAGGCCTGCAAATCGGCGCAGGCCCTTCTCTGGCGCAAAAACCTTGGAGCATATGGAGAGGGTGAGGCAGAGAGCAGAGCGCTTCACCAATGAGTCTCTGGAGGAATTGGTGTCCGCAGTGGAGCGCCAGCAAAATGTCCTCTACCCCGACAATGGCAGGAGGCCTAATCATAAGGACTACCGACGAGCTTGGAGGGATGTTTCTCAGAGGGTCAACTCCAGCAGCATGGCGACCAGGAGCCCTATGCAGTGCAGGAAGAAATTCAACGACCTCACTCGGGTCGTGAGGGTGAGTGGAGTTAATGTAAACTTATGCATTCGTCCATTAGCACCTGACTTTATGGCTACAGGGTGCGCTATGCCCCACTGGCCACCTGTCAGCAAGCACCCATGGCCCTTTCTGGTCACACACATGCACATTTGACTCAGGGCATCATGTAAGGGCTGTTCCACCATGGGGGCATGAGATGATAACCCAGGGCATCATGTAACATCACTTCCCGTCCTTTGCCCTGCAGGCCAAGCTGGCGAGAAACCGCAAGGAAAAGCTTCGCACCGGAGGAGGCCTTCCTCAACTGGAGCCTCTGACGGATCTCGAGGAGAGAGTCCACCAGATTGTGGGAGGACGTCTGAGTGGTCCTGTCACCACTGCAGCTGCCGACCCCATTGTCCACAGCGATGGGAAGGTTCTCAACTATTACAGCTGTCACCTTCCAGTTGTTTCCCCCGCCAGCATGCTTTCTCAATGTGGACCCATGTCATAGCATTGCCGCACTGTTGCATCCCTTGCTGCCAAACTGTCCTTTTGGTAAAGCCACTCTTCAACCTCCCTGCTTTCAGATGCTGCATCACCAGCTCGGGAGCCGGCCCCTCAAGCTGCCAGTGCCAGTGCCTCCGGAGGCGATGACCAGGAGGAAGCCGGACCATCCGTGCCAGCCTTAGGGGAGCCACCGCATCTGGAGACTGGGGATAGTAGTTCCCTTGAGGGGAGGGGGGAGCTCTGATGAGGAGCCAGTTGCAGGAACCAGCGGCCTGCAGCAACGCACGGGGGGTAGGGACGCTCGGGGGCCGTCTCTCCGGAGGGCGAGGCAGGCCACCATGACTGCTGCACAGAGTGCAGAGGAGGTGCGTAGCCTTGCCGAAATGAGTGCCCAGGCCCGGCTCAGGCACACTGAGCTTATGGCTGCAGTGGGGAGGATGCCTGAGTCGATCGACACACTGGCAAAGAGTGTGTTGGACTTTGGGGCAGCAATGGAAAGGACTGTCCAGGGCTTTGGGGCAGCAATGGAAAGGTCTGTCCAGGGCTGCGGCCCAGCAATGGAAAGGTCTGTCCAGGGCTTGTCCGAGGCAGTGGAAAGGTCTGTCTAGGGCTTGTCCGAAGCAGTGGAAAGGACTGTTCCGGCCTTGTCCGAAGCAGCGGAAAGGACTGTCCATGGCCTTTCCGAAGCACTGGCACCTGCCACGCAGGTCCTCACTGCTGCCACGCAGTCACTTGCTGGCCTCGTCCACACGCAAATTGAGGCCACGTGAACACTCTCTGCTGCCACCCTAGCTGCATCAGGCAGGATCACCCCAGGCCCTTGCAGCACCACAGCAGGCCATGAATCTGTGGAGCAGTCGATTGTGGAGGAGGATCCAGTGCAGCCCCGTCAGAGTGCTAGTGTGTCGGCTGACCACGGTGCAGGTGTCCTCTCTCTGCATGTGAGCAGTCCTGATGCCACCGCTGGCATGTCAGCAGTGCAGCTGCCACCACCTGCGCAGCAGACTGCTAGCAGACATACCCAGTTGGAGCAGCCTGCCTGCGGGCCCTCCAAGCCCAGAGGTCGTCCAGGCCGTCCCTCAGGGGCTTCAGCGCTCCCAGACACTCAGCAGGCGTCCCCCAGCCTTGACGCAGCCACTGGGATCCAATGACGGAGGAGCTGCAGGGAGGGAAGGGGCCGACCTCATAAGAGGAGTCAGTTTCCATCAAGGGGTCACCAGTAGAGGGAGGTGCTAAGATGTGTCTTTTCCTAGATTTAAGGCTGTTCACACCTGCTGTGTTTGTTTGTTATCTTTTGGTTAGTTTTGCCGGGTTGCCAGACAGTTAACTGTTAGTTTGCTAGTTATGATTTCTGTTACCATTACGTTGTCATGCTGGAAGGAAGCACTTGTTTGAAAATAAAGAAAACTCTTAATGCAAGGAGCATTCGGAACAAGGTGGGTGAATTAGCTGCGCAAATAGAGGTAAACGAATATGATTTGATTGGGATTACAGAAACATGGCTCCAGGATGGCCAAGGCTGGGAACTCAACATCCAGGGGTATTCAATATTTAGGAAGAATAGGCAAAAAAGAAAGGGAGGTGGGGTAGCATTGCTGGTTAAAGAGGGGATTAACACAATTGAAAGGAAGGATATTAACTCTGATGATGCGGAATCTGTATGGGTAGAACTGAGAAATATCAAGGGGCAGAAAACGTTAGTGGGAGAGGTATATAGACATCCAAACAGTAATACGGAGGTTGGGGATGGCATTAAACGGGAAATTAGAGACGCGTGCAATAAGGGCACAGCAGTCATCATGGGTGACTTTAATTTAAATATAGATTGGGCTAACCAAATTTGTAAAAATACTGTGGAGGAGGAATTCCTAGAATGTTTACGGGATGGTTTTCTGGAACAATATGTTGAGGAACCAACCAGAGATCAGGCCATCTTAGACTGGGTATTATGTAATGAGAGAGGATTAATTAGCAATCTTGTTGTACGAGGCCCCTTGGGTCAGAGCGATCATAATATGATAGAATTCTTCATTAGGATGGAGAATGAAGTAGTTGACTCGGAGACTAGAGTCCTGAATTTAAATAAAGGAAACTACGATGGTATGAGGTGCGAATTGGGTAGGATTGATTGGGGAATGTCACTCAAAGGGTTGACGGTGGATAGGCAATGGCAAACATTCAAAGACTGCATGGATGAACTACAGAAGTTGTTCATCCCAGTTTGGGATAAGAATAAAACAAAAAGGGTGACTCAACCATGGCTAACAAGGGAAATTAGGGATAGCATAAGATCCAAGGAGAGGGCATATAAATTGGCCAGAAAAAGCAGTAACCTTGAGGATTGGGAGCAGTTTAGGATTCAACAAAGGAGGACAAAGGGATTAATTAAGAAGGGGAAAATAGAATATGAAAGTAAGCTTGCAGGGAACATAAAAACTGACTGCAAGAGCTTTTATAGATCTGTGAAGAGAAAAAGATTAGTGAAATTAAGTGTAGGCCCCTTGCAGTCAGAAGCAGGGGAAGTTATAATGGGGAACAAAGAAATGGCTGACCAATTAAATGCATATTTTGGTTCTGTCTTCACAAAGGAGGACACAAATAACCTCCCAGAGATGTTGGAGAGCATAGGGTCTGATGAGAGGGAGGAACTGAAAGAAATCAGTATTTGTAGGGAAATGGTGTTGGGGAAATTGATGGGATTGAAGGCCAATAAATCCCCAGGGCCTGATAATCTACATCCTAGGGTACTTAAGGAAGTGGCCCTAGAAATAGTAGATGCATTGCTGATCATCTTCCAAAATTCGCTGGAATCTGGAACTGTACCCATGGATTGGAGGGTAGCTAATGTTACCCCACTATTCAAAAAGGGTGGTAGAGAGAAAGCGGGGAATTACATCGGTAGTGGGGAAAATGCTAGAGTCCATTATAAAGGATGTAATAGCTGAGCACTTGGAAAACAGTGACAGGATCGGGCAAAGTCGACATGGATTTACAAAAGGTAAATCGTGCTTGACTAATCTACTGGAATTTTTTGAGGATGTAACTGGGAAAATAGATAAGGGAGAACCAGTAGATGTGGTGTATTTGGACTTTCAAAAGGCTTTCGATAAGGTCCCGCATAAGAGATTAGCGTGTAAAGTTAAGGCACATGGGATTGGGGGCAAGGTATTGACTTGGATAGAGAACTGGTTGGCAGACAGAAAGCAGAGAGTAGGAATTAACGGGTCTTTTTCCGAGTGGCAGGCAGGGATCGGTCCTTGGACCCCAGCTATTCACAATATACATTAATGATCTAGATAAGGGAACTAGATGTAATATCTCCAAGTTTGCAGATGACACAAAGCTGGGTGGGCGTGTGTGCTGCGAGGAGGATATCGAGAAACTCCAGGATGATTTGGACAGGTTGGGTGATTGGGCAGAAGCGTGGCAGATGCAATATAACGTGGATAACTGCGAGGTTATCCATTTTGGTGTCAAAAACAGAAAGGCAGACTATTGTCTGAATGGCAATAGATTGGGAGAAGGGGAAGTGCAACGAGACCTGGGTGCCCTTGTGCACCAGTCGCTGAAGGTAAGCATGCAGGTGCAGCAGGCGGTGAAGAAGGCAAATGATATGTTGGCCTTCATAGCAAAAGGGTTTGAGTACAGGAGCAAGGATGTCCTGCTGCAGTTGTACAGGGCCTTGGTGAGACCACACCTTGAGTACTGTGTGCAGTTTTGGTCACCTTATCTGAGGAAGGATGTTCTTGCCATGGAAGGAGTTCAGCGAAGATTCACAAGGCTGATCCCTGTGATGGCAGGAATGACGTATGAGGAGAGATTGGGTTGATTGGGCTTATACTCGCTGGAGTTTAGAAGGATGAGAGGGGATCTCATCGAAACTTAGAAAATTCTGACAGGTCTGGACAAACTAGATGCAGGTAGAATGTTCCCGATGGTCGGAGAGTCCTGAACCAGGGGTCATAGTCTAAGGATAAGGGGTAAGCCATTTAGGACAGAGATGAGGAAGAATTTCTTCATCCAGAGAGTGGTGAACCTATGGAATTCTCTACCACAGAAGGCGGTTGAGGCCAAGTCTTTAAATATATTCAAGAAGGAGTTAGATATATTCCTAGAGCTAAAGCTATCAAGGGATATGGGGAGAAGGCAGGTACGGGGTACTGAGTTTGGATGATCAGCCATGATCTCATCGAATGGCGGAGCAGGCTCGAGGGTCCGAATGGCCTACTCCTGCTCCTATCTTCTATGTTTCTATGTTTCTATGTTTATTTACAATTGAGCTGTACACTATTTACAATCATCGAGGCCTTCATAGACTTACTACGAACCGGAGGGCGCTGTTCGAATCACAGCCACCATTCCGTCCAAGGGGCCTAGAACAGAGTCCTTATGAGCCTCTGACGAATGGCCCTTCCAGTTCCTGGAGCCCTCCCATCTTCCTCCTCCTCCTCCTCCTCCTGATCCTCCTCGCCCGCATGCTCCTCCTCCTCCTCCTCCTCCTCGTCCGCCTGCTCTGCTGGACCTTGAGGGTCGGTTGGCATTGGTTGGTTGTGTCGAATGGACAGGTTGTGGAGCATGCAGCAGACAACAACGATGCGCGCCACATGCTCCGGCGAGTACTGTAGGGCGCCCCCCGAATGGTCTAGACAACGGAAACGCTGCTTCAGCACACCAATTGTGTGCTCCACAATGTTCCTGGTGGCCTGATGGCTGCTGTTGTAATGCTCTTCTGCCGGGGTGCTGGGCAAACGGAGCGGCGTCATGAGCCATGGGCAGAGAGTATAGCCCTTGTCGCACAGAAGCCAGCCTCGTGGGTGAGCCGGGGCTTCATAAAGGTCAGCCACTGAGGTCTGCCGCAGGATGAACGCGTCATGACTGCTGCCAGGGAATTGAGCGTTCACCACCATGATCATCTGCCGGTGATCACAGACCAGCTGCACATTAAGGGAGTGGAACCCCTTGCGGTTACGGAACTCCTCCGGATTCTCTAATGGCGCCCGCAAAGCCACGTGTGTGCAATCAATGGCCCCCTGCACCATGGGGAAGTCCGCAATAGCCGCGAAGCCCTGCGCGCGCTCCCCCTACTTCTCCAAGGTCACAGGGAAGGTGATTAATTCGCACCTCCTTCTGTAGAGGGCAGCTGTCACTTGCCGGATGCAGCAATGCACCACAAATTGAAAGATATTTGATATGTCCCCAGTTGCTGCCTGAAACGAGCCGCTGGCTTAGAAATTGAGCGCAACAGTGAATTTCACGGCCACCAACAGAGAGGTCCTGCACCGTATCCGCGGCTGCAGATCCCCAGCAAGCAGGTGGCACAGCTCAGTCACCAAATCCTTACCAAATCTGAGCCTTCGCAGACACTGCTCCTCCGACATGGTAAGGTACGAGACCTGCTGCCTGAAAACCCTGGCAGCGTATGTTCGGATTTGGCGACGTCCATTGGCCCGCCTCCTTCTGGCCAATCCCGGCCCTCTCTCCCTCTGTCTCTGTGCCCTTGCCAGTTGTTCAGCCAGGATGACGTTCCCCTCCAAAGCAGCTCCCATTATTCTTGCCGACGAGTAAGACACAGTCAGCTTTCTGGATCCAACTGTTCTGGACAGGGCTGAAGGTCCCAAGGCTCCTCTGGCTCAATAAGAACAACTCTCTGTAACTGAAGGTCTGCAACTCTCTCCAGCAGCGAGCAGGATGGCCAGGCCAAATGGCTGCCGCTTTTATACTAGTGCTGTCCCCTTTAAAGAGTGCCCCCCCCGAGTCCAAGAAGGACCTGGTAATGTTCCATCCAACTGTCACTAATAGCGCCAGGCGGAACGGAGGCGGGCGCCACTGAATTTCCGGTACGGGCGCCAAAAAGGCATTGCACAATGAAATGACGTCATGATCTGGCTGCACCCGCAAGAGGGCACAAAGAAATAGCGCCGGCGCTAACAGTCTACTCAATATGGCAGGATGCGCTGGGATCACTGCGCACATCCGAAAATTGGGTAATGCCCCAAATCTCAGTCTCTTTAGGTGCTAATCGCTGGCACACCAACCGAATTTCTAGGTCGAGGTGTTTAAAGTCTTTATACTCCGTATCCTTAACGGTCAATGTGACTTTACAATATCCAGTTACATCCGAAGTAAGGGACTTGGACGCCATCACAATTTCACTTCGAGTAGGATACACCTTCAATGAACAGGAGTTAACAAGGTTGGGGTGTATAAAACTTTCAGTACTGCCACAATCTATCAAACACCCAGTAGGACGACCATTAATCTTGATGTCCATCATAGATTTTGACAAGGAACACGGTATGGTCTGGTCAACCATAGCCGAGGCTAGAGTAAAACGATGGGCGGCAGCAGAGAAGACATCGGGTACAGGATTACCTTTACACGCTTTACTAAAATGTCCCCGTTTCTTACATTTAAAACAGGTAGCCTCTCTGGCTGGGCATCTTTGCCTGGGGTGTTTAGATTGGCCACAAAAATAACACTTAGACCCATGGGGTACAGCCGCAACAATAGGATTAAGTGGAGGCTCCATTGGTGTTATGGATGCCTCCATACTTGGAACACACGAGGCTGAGAGAGACGCATGGGCTGATGCATACACTTCTAAATTCTTCTGGGCTACATCTAACAATCGAGCAGTAGCGACGGCCGTTTTTAAAAATAACGAGTCGTTCTCGAGGAGTCTCTGTCTAATATAATTAGATCGGAGGCCAGATATGAAAGAATCGCGGATGGCTTCTTCCTGATACACTATGGCAGAGACAGCCTTGTAGTTGCAATCCTTAGCCAAAGCCTTAAGGTCCTGCAGGAAATCGTCCAGAGATTCCTCGGGTAATTGCCTGCGAGTAGACAAAAGATACCTGGCGTATACTTCGTTAACCGACTTAAGGTACTGGACCTTAAGAGCTGCGAGGGCCTCTTCATATGTAGTAATATCTTCAATTATCGAGTAAGTTTGATGACTTACCAAGTTGGTTAGAAGACCCAACTTGTTAACCGTCGAATCGATTATACGATGAAGTGTTCAAAACATCGAAGCCAATGCGTAAATTTCTTCGACGCGTCTGCCAAATGGGGATCGATATCCAGACGCCCTGGTTTCAAAAATCGATCCATCTTCCAAAAGTTGTTACTTAATAAAATTGATGTGCCAAATAACTGCCTGAATCCATGAGGTTAAAGCTTAAGACTAAAGGCTTTTATTAAGTAAGAACATGGCATCAAGTTAACACAGTCATCACCGACCCAGCCCTTGGTAGAACATTCCAGAAGAGGGGTGGGGCTAGGGAGTAGCATTAGTGGTTACACCAGTGGAACATTCCAGACATTAACAAGTACAACAACAACAACAACAATACAAATGCCAGAACACAGAGTTATTTCATCACACTGATGCAGCCACAGATCAGGGCCACACGGGCACTAACTGCTGCCACCCTCGCTGGATCGGCCAGGCATCGCCGGGGCCCTCGCCGTGCCGCAGCAGCCCAGCAGTCTGTGCTTCAGCAGATTGCTGCGCGTGCTGCAGTGCTGGCCCGTGTGAGTGCCAGTGTATCAGCCAACCAGGGAGTGCCTGTGCTCTGTCAGGTTGTCAGCATTCCTGCAGCCAACACTGTCATTCCTCCACTGCAGCTGCCACCACCCGTAGGACAGACTGCTGCTGCCCAAGCAGAGTTGGAGCAGTCAGCAGCTGGGCCCTCCAGGCCCAGAGCTGGTCCAGGCCGTCCCCCAAGGGCATCTGGCGTCTCACCATCTGACCCTCAGCAGCCTTCCCCCAACCTTGCTGCAGCCACTGGGGTCCCATTGAGGAGGAGCCGCAGGGCGGGAAGGGGCCATTCGCGGAAGTGAGACAGATCACCCTCACAGGGGAAAAAGTAGAAGGCGTGGCCAAATGTTGTGTTTATATATGAAGGCCGAGAATGTTTTTTTTATATATGAAGGCCGAGACTGTTGTGTTTGTTTTTTATATGAAGGCCGTGGATCATGGTCATTTTTGTTTAACTACTTTTTTCATTTTCTGAAGGTTGTGAGAGCCAGTTATGTCTCTGACTGTTTTTTGGGGGGTTTATCTGAATTAGTTTGTCATGCGGGAAGGGCATAGAGTTTGCACAGTAAAAAAATGTCTTTAATCACATTGTCCATGTTTGCACTTTGAACTATTTGTTGCCTTGACCGGCTGAGGGCTTGCGGAGCAGCTCCATTCATGTTCTTTCATTGGCACAAGACATTCCCTGAGAGGGGGCCTAGAACCGAGTTGCAATAAGCCACCGACGGACGGCCCTTGCACTTTGTCCCTCCCTCCCGTCTTGGTGCTCCTCCTCCTCCTCCTCCTCTGGTGGTCCTCCAATGTCTGCTGGCAGTGGCTGAGTCCTGAGGATAGCCAGATTGTGCAGCATGCAGCACACTACAATGAAATGGGAGACTCGCTCAGGCGAGTACTATAGGGCTCCTCCGGAATGGTCCAGACAGCGGAACCATTGCTTGAGCATGCCGATTGTGTGCTCAATGATGTTCCTGGTAGCTTGATGGCTGTCATTGTATCGCTCTTCAGCAGGGGTGCTGGGCGCATGGAGCGGGGTCATCAGCCAGGTGCACAAAGGATAGCCTTTGTCCCCAAGAAGCCATCCTCGTGGGTGAGCCTGGGCTTCGAAAATGTCTGCCACAGAAGTCTGGCGCGTGGTGAAGGCATCGTGGCTGCTGCCTGGAAAGTGGGCATTGACACCTAGTATAAGCTGCCTGTGGTCACACACCAACTGCACGTTGAGCAAATGGTAACCCTTCCGGTTGCGGTAATCCTCGGCATTCTCTAGAGGTGCCCGCAAAGCCACATGCGTGCAGTCAATGGTGCCCTGGACCATGGGGAAGCCCGCTATTCCTCCAAATCCCATTGCACGCTCTTGCTGCTTGTCCAGGGTCATGGGGAAGGAGATGCACTGACGTCTCCTTCTGAAAAGGGCATTGGTCACCTGGCGGATGCAGCAATGTACCACGAACTGGGAGATGTTGCCAATGTCCCCAGTAGCGGATTGGAAGGAGCCGGTGGCATAGAAGTTGAGAGCCACCATCACCTTCACTGCCACCGACAGGGAAGTCCTGCTCCTCAGCTGTGGCTGCAGATCTCTGCGAAGCAGGTGGCAGATCTCAGTGACCACCTCCCTTCTGAATCGCAGCCTCCGAATACACTGCTCCTCAGACATGTTCAGATATGAGAACTGCTGGCGGTATACCCTGGGTGGGTAAGGCCTCCTGTGCCGATGCCTGTTGGCCCTTCTCCATCTGGCCATGACTGGCACTCTCTCACGGTGTCTCTGAGCCCTTTGAATGCAATGCAGTAAGCCAACGTTTCCACCCATTGCAGCCCCCATTATATGTGGCGACTCAAGGCTATGGCACTGAAAGTTAAATCCAAGTGCAAATCTCTGGCCTGAAGCCAGAAGTACCTATGCAAGCACTGAGTCAAAGCAGAAAGCTCTCCCTTTGTCTCTCTCCAAATATCCGTCTCTCACACAGGATTGCCACAAAATGGCTGCCACTTATAATGCAGGAGGAGTCCCCTTTGAATAGCGCCCCCCCGCGCCCCACAGCGACTGGGAACCATTCCCCTTTACCAGTCGCTGGGGGCGCCAGGCGCACAGAAGGGCAGCGCCACTGAAGTTCCAGTTCGGGGCGCACCAAGGGCGTTGCACCATGAAATGATGTCAGGATCTGCACGCGCAGCTGAGCGGGCACTGCGGTTTTGCGCCGCCGCTAAATCTTGAGTGAAGTTCGCGAGAGGCGCAGATCGCGCCGCGCCCGGCGCTAGCCGCTTAGCGCCCCACTTCTCCTCCTCCTAAGGCGCTAGCGGCTGGCGCTAATAACTGAATTTCTAGGTCGAAATCTTTAAAACTGCACTTCCTAAATAGCATAGGAATGTGAAATGCATCTGATTTGCTCCATCTAGAAGATAGATGTTCCTTATGAATTAGCAGAGATAATGACAGTTGTAATTAAATTCAATTGATATTTTGATGCAGTTTGTATGTCTTAAGCTCACTTATTGGCCCAGAAATTCGGGTCCCAACGCGTGAGTACGGACAGAGTACTCACGCGTGGACCCGATGGAAATGCCGGTTTCTTGCAAGCACTACGCATGCGCGGGAAACCGGCATTTCCGATCCTCTGAACCAAGGGGTTCAGAGGTCGAACGCGTGCGCGCGGGAGTCTGCGTGTGCGCGTTGAACTTCCTCTTTTTTTACATGTTTGCCCGTGCGTGAAGGCCTCTACTTTTTGCACATTTAAAAACCAGGCGTAAGGACTTCATTTTAAAAGGTAAGTGGTCAATTAATTAAAATTAGAACATTTTTTCCACAAGTTTATTATTTTTAAATACTTTACAGTAAGGTAAGTGTATTTTTAGCCCCAATTTTTCATAAAATTATTTTTTTCAAAAAATTAAATTATTGTTTAAAATAGTTATTTAATGTTATTTATAGTTGATTTAAATAGTGTGATTTTTTTTCAAATTTATTTTAAGGTTAAGTACTGTTTTGGGCACCCGGAGTTTTCATGAGTTTGACAGTTCTTTCTGTCAAACTCATGAATGGACTTTTCCCTCCTCCGATTGGTTGCCCTGTGCTCACGTGATCCCAGCCGACGCATTGCACTAAGTACGCCGCTGGGTCACGCAAGCACAGCGCGCCGGGAGCTGGACCGGGCCACAGACAGGAAATCCACGCAGGCCCAGGCCTCAACTGCTGGCGCGCTAGGTAAGTGTAGGTCGGGGGCTTGCACCCGCGGGAAGCCCCCGACATGAATTTCTGTGCCATTGTATTTTGAGAACAGAGTATAATGTAATATTTGTTGTCATATTTGACCCCGAGATGAACTTCCAACCACATTTCCGTGGCATCACTAAGACCGCCTATTTCCACCTCTGGAACATCGTCTGACTCTGTCCCTGCCTCAGCTCATCTGCTGCTGAAACTCTCATCCAGGCCTTTGTTACCTCTAGACTTGACTATTCCAACGCACTCCTGGCCGACCTTCTATGTTCTACCCTCCATAAACTTGAGGTCATCCAAAAACTCGGTTGCCCATGTCCTAACTCGCACCAAGTCCCGTTCACCCATCACCCCTGTGCTCGCTGACCTACTTTGAGTCCCAGTTAAGCAACTCCTCAATTTTAAAATTCTCATCCTTGTTTTCAAATCCCTCCATGGCCTCATCCCTCCCTATCTCTGTAATATCCTCCAGCCTCACAGCCCCCTGAGATATCTACACTCCTCTAATTTTGGCCTCTTGAGCATTCCCAATTTTAATTGTTCCACCATCGGTGGCCGTGCCTTCAGCTACCAAGACCCTAAGCTCTGGAATTCCCTCCCTAAACCTCTCCGCCTCCCTACCTCTCTTTCCTCTTTTAAGACGCTCCTTAAAACTTACCTCTTTAACCAAGCTTCTGGTCATCTGCCCTAATATCTCCTTATGTGAGTCGCTGTCATATTTCTGTTTTATAACACTCCTGTGAAGTGCCTTGGGATGTTTTATATGTTAAAGGCGCTATATATATACAAGTTGTTAAGATAACCTTTCTGATTTTCTGCACTTTCATTTTCAGGAGGTAGATGTTAATAAAGTATTTCAATGCAACATTACTTCTTATCCCTGGACAGACCTGAAAAATGACTTGAAAATAAGAACACAATAACTAAGTTTCCAACTAACATTTTAAGACAACAAAAAAGATTTTCTTGAAGTTAGTAGGACTAAAGCGTCTAAATTTGTGACCACTGGATAGAAATTATGCTGGATTTCAGCAATTAGATGTTAATTAAAATAACTTTTGCATGCCTAATTGTGCCATTAAAATGTTCAAAGTAAATTGTGAACAATCTTTACTTATCAACATTAAGCTTGATGGTCTGTATTGAATTATTTAAACATTGAAATGAACTGACATGAATAAAATACAGATTATAAGAAGAATGCTAATGGGCATTGCAGATGCGTTGCTACTTACAATATAGATTAGATTTTATGGGTTGGATTTTCCTCTTCATGGCAGTATTCTGGCAGAGGGGGACTTCTGGCTGCCCCTTTAATACCACTGCAACCCCAACACATTTTCCTGGGTCGGGGCCCATGCACAGTGAGGTTGCAGCAGGTTTCCCACCATTATGAAGGACCCAGGCAGTGACACTGAGGAAAGTCCGGCAATGCTGCAATGGATAGGCAGTGACTTGTCTGCTGCAGACCACAAGAACTGGCTGATAGACCTTGAAGGGGCTGGAAAGTTATGAAGACTGCAAGAACGGCAGCCTTGAAGACCTCGGCAGAGCCGAATGCCTACACAGGTATCTGAGTGGGGCCAAGATTGGGGGGAGAAGAGGCCTCTATAGCTACACTTTGGAGACATAACTGCTGCTATTCCAAGCCTCCACCAGACAGTCTTGGGAAGCGGCAGTAACTGGAGCAGGCAGGAGGAAAATGGGACAGGAGTGCCCCTCACCAGCACTTACACGCAGCCTGTGGGAAAGGGACAGCCAGCAGCGGTCCCATGGGAGGAGGAAATTGAGTTCAGGGTGGGGAGGCAGCCTTACCACCCCATATTCCCATCATATCAAATGTTATCTTGCCTGATTTGGGGGAGGCTAGCAGAAGAAAATTCAGCCCATAACTGAACAATGAATACAGATTGCAATTTAATTTCCTGTTCACAAATATGCAGTGTAATAACGCTAACCATAGAAGCCTCTACATTTGTTTTGGATGTCTTTCTTTTAGTAAAGTAGTGCCTTCTTATTGTAAAGAACACCATTGCTTTTTTCTCGGCAGGTTACTCATTTATAATATATACAATCTGTACTCTTGGTAAACTCCAAAAAAAAACATTTGAAATAACCTCAGGCACTGTGATTCTGTGAATCGGGTTTTCTATGCAAAGTAAAATCCAATATCTAGCTATTCTGATGGGAAGAAGCATCATTATAAAACACTTTTACATTACAAGAGTGCAGCCAATGACAAGTGTTCATATATAGAGTGAGCAATATAATTCTCCTGTCGTTGGCTACACTTGTAAATATATATGACTTCATCACTCCCAGTGGTTTCTTGTAGGTTTTGTGAATTATCATTGAGCCTCCATTTAAATGTGAAAGTCCACTGTTGGATTATAGGAAACTTTCTGCTATCCGGCACGGACGGGACCGACGTGGTGCCGGTTCAGCAACAATTCCGGACAGCCGAACGCTATAGTGAAAGATACGGACTTTAGAGCTCCGTGTGAAGCAACAAACCCTGTTGCTTAGCAACAGCTTCAGAAGAACGTCCACAAGTTGCAAGCGTCTCTGTAGCTTAGCAACAGCTGCAGCCAAACCCTTGCCTTCCTCAATTTGTTGCTGTGCAAGTAATAAAAGTTATAAAAGTTAGCTGAAACCGACTCCTGGATTTTGCCGGTTAACCGTAATTTCCAATTATTTAGGGGCCGGTTAATCGAAAGTTTCCTGTACCTTGGTTGTAGCAATGGGAATCACAGGCCTCAAACTTCTGATGGGTTTTTCTTTGGAGTGGTGGATCTAGGTAAAATAATCAATAGAGAGAAGTGCCCAGACGTTGCAGATAACCACTGGAACACCAGTCCCCAGGACTACATAGCAAATATAAAAATGCCTTAAAGTTCCTACAGGAAAATCAAGAATATGAATATATGTACTTTATCTTTGATTGTGAAACTGGAGCTGACAAGTTGAAACTAGAATTACTGTATTGGAGCATAGGGACAGGCGTAGACCATTCAGCCCCTCGAGCCTGTTCTGCCATTCAATTAGATCAATGCTGATCTGTATCTTAACTCCATCTACCCAACATGCTTCTCTAACTCTTAATACCCTTATCTAACAAAAATCTATCAATCTCAGTTTTGAAATTTTCAGGAGACCTCTAGCCTCACCAACTTTTTGGAGGAGTGAGTTCCAGATTTCCTCTACCCTTTGTGTGAAGAAATGCTTCCTGACATCACCCCTGAACGGCCCAGCTTTAATTTTAAGGTTCTGCCCCCTTGTTCTAGGCTCTCCCACCAGAGGAAATAGTTTCTCTCCATCTACCCTATCAAATCATTTAATCATCTTAAACACTTCAATTAGATCACCCTTTAATCTTCTATAATCTTCTATTGGCCTAATACTTAGACAACCTAGGCTCCTTTGTGAAATTAGGAGCTTCCATGGCACAGTAGAGGATACAGCAATATCTACTGAGTTCCTTCTCAATAATATGTTGTAAATGTAATAATTTTGAAAAATAACCAGAAATCAGTTTATAGTGGAAGAAATGAGGCACAATATAAGCATATTTTTGCACTGTTATACTTCAGATACCAATGTGACACGGTTTCCTGTTATAAAGTGATGCCCACGCCATATCACTCACTGAGCAGGCACAGTGGATAGATCTATGCCTGTATTCTACAAAAAATCTGTAGAGCTTTGCTCAGTGATATCTAAAGGCTGTTTAAATGTACAATGTTAATAAGCAGCCAACAGGAAATTTGGCACTAAAACATTTGAATATGAGTTTAAACTTGGCTTTGCAATGTTTGCATTTATACTGTAGCAGGTGCAAAACCAAAGTGTTGTGAGGCTACGTTCTGGAGGTGCTCTCATACTACATGCAAGAATTCAAGGTGCTGTCAGATCAGTAGCTCTCCCTAATTTACTACACTTGTTACATCAATGTGATTTAAAGAATACATTGCATTTATGCAATAACTAGATTATAACTAGGTCATAAGTCTCACAAGTATTGATAGTTAGTCTACCTGACAAAGGGGGACTCCTCAGTCCATCATTTGTACTCCCATATAAATTCCATTGCGTTCCTTTGATTTAATTTGGGTGGTATTCATTTTCTTTATGTGGTACACTGCAGTAATCTAACAGTCTACCCTGTAAATAGAATTAGAGCAATTACAACAGGAGCTCCTTGTAAAAGAGTAGACATTAAAGACATGTTTTTGACAAAACTCCGATCCATGAAATTTAAATGAGGAGATAAAATATACTTTGATTAAAAACTAAGGCTCAAGAAAATTCACCTGGGACAAAGTGGGAGGCTTTTAAAATGGGGTCAACACACAGTTAACATATTACAAAAAGCATCTTCGTCTGTTATCATTACACTTCAGATTGAAAAATAAAAGGCAGCAGAACAGAGGCCATCTTGAGAAAGTATATAGCTACCCATCCCATTAGACCTTATGGGATTAAATATGAAATTAGATTGCTGAGTATGAAAAAGGCAACTTAATGAAAAGGATTCATTATATTTGAGCCTCAGGCTTTTAAAAATAAAGACACAGCTGTTTTCCCTTAATCATTAAATTTACAACCTCCTTCTGTAAGTTATTTTATATTTTCCAATATTTTAATTAGTAGTGCAGCACTAAATACATGCTTGGTCGAGGCACAGTTGAAGACTCTTCTCCCATTCTGCTTGAAAACACAATGTGCTACTGGTACTCTGCAGGTAGAGGCAGCTAATTGTTATTTCACTTCTGTGCAATGGGAGAAAATACAGATTTTTATCAAGAATGAATAAATGAATGGATACATCCCAATTCAAAGAATAAGATACATCTCATTAAATCTGCTGAAGGTTTGGTGGAGATCAGAACTCCATGGAAATTCTCCCAAAATATTTATAATAATAGAACATTTGCTGATGACACTAGGTGAGACTGGCTGCATGACAGCGTTCTGGATTAGTTAAGTGGACTGGTTAAAAATAGAAGATAGATTTTAAAGTAGCTAATACAACTAATAAAAACTGGAACAAAAAACATGCAGGCTGCAATTTCACCTACCTGGGCAGCTTCATGGTGGGAGAGACCGATGGCGGGTGGAGAGCCCGCTGATGAGTTGATCCCGCTGAAAAATAAGATCTTCCCTGGCCCAATTAAAAGGAACGGGTCTGGTGATGTCATCGGATGACATGATTCTTGCCGGTATATTTAAAGGGGCCATGTCCCCCCATTTGCAGTCACTTATAATTTCAGTTAATGCATTGCTGTCACTGTGTGTAGCTGTGCATAATGTCTTCCCATCGTCAAAGAGCAGCACCTCGCTTCAGTAAGGACTCGCTCCATCATCTTGTGGAGGGAGTGAGCGCACTTAGGGAGGATCTCTTCCCTACGGACGGTAGGAAGAGGTCTCCCCAGCAGATGAACGCAGTGTGGCTGCAGATAGTGCAGGAGGTGACAGGAATGTGTTGTGTTTCGGACCTGGGTGCAGTGTCGCAAGAAGTTTAAGGATTTTTAAGATCAGGAAGAGTGAGTATAAAGCCGCACTTACCTTGATGCTGCTGTGCCTGTCATCACATCCCAACCACCCTGCATTGCCATCCCTACTCCTGCACAGCATTACTCACCCCAACATCCTGTGGACCTTCATCCATCCCTCTCTCTCTATCTACATTATCACGTCCCCATCTTACTATGAACCCCTCACACTCACCCTGTAGGAATTAACACAAGCGGGGTTGGGGTTATGGTTATTGTCTCTGGTCAGTCAGAAGCCTCTGAGCTGCTCCAGGGATCCCCGTGTGGTTTTGAAGCGCTCCCCTATTCCTGGTTCTGACCGCTGGACTTATTCGGTAGCGATGTAGACAGAAAAACGTGACTCGTGGTTTGGGTGCAAAACAGACCAGTATTTATTGAAACAGAAGAAAGAAACAACTTAAAAATAATTGATACAACACACCTATGCCTGGTACAGCACTTTTGCTTAACACAGTTCACTTATCATTTACTGCAGCACTCTTTTGCTTAGTGGCTTTACTTAAATACAGCACCTTTAACTAGTGCAACACACCTTTAATACAGTACACTTTGCTCACTACAGCACCTCTGCTTAGTGGCTTTTACTTAAATACAGCCCTTTAATACAGCTGCTTAGTGTCCACTGAAGCACCTTTCTGCTTAGCGCAACACTGTTACTCAAATACAGCACTTTACTTCTTACAAATCACTTCATGTTCACTACAGCACTTCCCTGCTTAGTGCAACACTTATATTTAAATACAGCACTTTTAATACAGAACTCAGTGTTCACTACAGCACTTCTCTGCTAGTGCAACACTGTTACTTAAATACAGCACTTTACTTTTTACAAATCACTTAATGTTCACTACAGCACTTCCCTGCTTAGTGCAACACTTTTATTTAAATACAGCACTTTTAATACAGAACTCAGTGTTCACTAGAGCACTTCTCTGCTAGTGCAACACTGTTACTTAAATACAGCACTTTACTTTTTACAAATCATTTAATGTTCACTACAGCACTTCTCTGCTTAGTGCAACACTGTTACTTAAATAGGGGAGGAGAGAACAGACACAATGAGGGAAAATCGACTAAAGTTACAGTTCTAACAAAATTCCCCTTAATTACCACCCCTATACCTATTCTAAGTTGCCTTGTAATGGGCCAGAAAAATATATGCTCACCAATGAAAACGCCTGCTCCGTGCCCCCTGCGGTCTATGATCTTCACTGCCCCAAAGTAGAAAATACCCCTGTATTTAAAAGTAAACTGCTGGTATTCCACTCCTTTAGGCAGGCTTCTGAGCTGTTCTTCTGCAGGCAGAGCATGGAGGCAAGGCGGCAGAGAGAGAGAGAGAGATGGCTTCTTGAGAAGCTATCTTATACCCCAATTGGGGCCGAAACCTTCCCGCCCAAATCCAGGTGCACCTGGGCTGAACAAAAGGGATCCAAACTGTCCCCATTGTCTGTGATGGGTTTGGATGAATTACCCATTTATCGTAATGGGTTTGTGAATGTATTCCCATTCATCATACTGAGTTTGAATGGAGCTGTCTTGGTTTGAAAAAAAGCATGTCTTTCTACAATTGTTGAGTAAACAGCTTTGGAAGTTAGTGTAAACAAAAGTCATTGTCCTGTGGTCAAACTGAAACCACAGTCTCAAGTGGTTAATCCTTTGTGTAAACATAGTAGCAGTTTCTGTCGATTGCCTCTGCAGGGAGGGGAACTCCCTGAACTGCCTTTGATTGGCAGTTTAGTCAGCCATCTTTAATCTTCCCTTTTCATATGTCCACAGTCTGTGTCCTGACACGAGGTCGGGCAGCCATCTTTGATTAACCCTTTTTCACAGACACACACAAGCTGCCTTTTCAATGTCTTTTGTCTTCTGCCACGAGGGCTGATGGCCATTTTGATCCCTGGATTTTAAAGGTATATTACCCAGGTATTCTTCAATCAAAATTCAATCTTCTGAACTGTAGGAAATTTTGAAATTATTGCAAAATCCTTACAACCCTCATCGTAATGCAGTGACATCAACTAACAACACAGAAGGAGGCAAAAGCAAAATACTGCAGATGCTGGAAATCTGAAATAAAAACAGAAAATGCTGGAAATACTCAGCAGGCCAGGCAGCATCTGTGGAGAGAGAAACAGAGTTAACGTTTCAGGTCAATGACCCTTTGTCAGAACTGGAAAAAGCTGGAGATGGAACCGGTTTTTCAGCAAGTGCAAGAGCAGGGAGAGAGGGGAGGAGAGGAAAGAACAAAAGAGAAGGTCTGTCATAGGATGGAAGGCAGGAGAGATTAAGGGGGTGATTCTGCCAGCCCTGTGGAGCCTGGTATGGAGATGGGACTGCCGGGAAAATGGCAGAATTTGGGGGCGGGTGTCCCCAACACACCCCCATGCCATCTTGCCAGGAGGTGGGTAGCCGTCCCGCGGCGGGTCCTGTTTCCTTGGAGGCAGGAAGGGATTAAAGCCTATTAACTGCCTGTTAACTGTTAACAAGTGCGGGCTTCCCGAAGGCTCCGAAACCCGGCAGGTCAGCGAGGCGAGCACTGGGTCTGCGGGGGTCGGAGGGGTGCAAAAGTGCGCTATGAAGGTAAGTGATGGGTGCAAGTGTGGAGCGGTGAGTATCTGAGGTAAGTGCAAAGTGTTAGAAAAAGTGTACTTATCTTTGTTTCTTCCTGCAGGCTTCAGTCGGTGGGTATGCAGAGACTCTCACACCTCCGTGGTAGAGATGACAGATGGCTGTTGCATTCTCCAAAGCAACAACCATCTCATTTCTGCAAAGGAAAGAGGTTTCATGAGGCCTTGAATTCAAGACCTCATCAAACTACAGAGAATGTCACTGCTTGACAGCTTCACAGAGCTGTCAAACGATGACAAGTCATACGTTGACGTTCTCTGCAACCGGCTGAAGTGCGGGAAATAGAACGGACACGGTCAATGGCCGTGTCAACCACAGTGGAGGAGAATCCTCAGTTGAGGATAAAGGAAGACATGTCGGAAGCACTAGTATGGAAGGTGGCATCATCAGAGCAGATGCGGCGGAGACAGAGAAACTGGGAGAATGGAATAGAGTCCTTACAGGAAGCGGGGTGGGAGGAAGTGTATTTCAGGTACCTGTGGGAGTCAGTGGGCTTGTAGTGAATGTCTGTCAATAGCCTATCCCCAGAGATGGAGGCAGAGAAGTCAAGGAAGGGAAGGGAAGAGTCAGAGATGGGTCAGGTGAAGGTTAGGGAAGGGTGGAAATTGGAAGCAAAGTGAATGAAATGTTCTAGTTCAGGGCGAGATTAGGAAACAGAAAGAGGCAACTTGGTATTGGCACCCCACTGCATCATATTCTCCCTCTAAAGGTGTAACCCATCCATTCCTTACACTCATTCATCACTTTCATTCAACCTTCTCTTCTTTCCCTCCTTGTAGGAAAAGAGAGGAAAAGGAAAAGAGAGCCTACAATAAGAGGGAGCAGGAGAGAATCAGAGGAGGAGATCAAGCCATGGCCTTTTTGACCACAGCAGAGGAAGCAACACTGGATATAGCAGGAATGATCGAGCAGCCAAAAGTGGGGGATGGAGAGGGGGGATCATTAGAAGAACCTGGTGACAGAATTATTTTCCATTCGCTTGCATGTCTTTCATGAGTCGCTCATATGGGGTCTGATGTCATCAGAAAATGAATGCTCATCATGTGGAAAATGGTATGTGTCTGCAGTTGACATGTCATATATCTAGCTGATGTCTTTACTCTCCCACAGGTCCATCAAGAGTCACCCCCCCCACCCCCCCACTGTGCAAGAGGAACAACAACAATACTCCTCAGAGGAGCCTCCTGCCTCTGAGGGTGCAGCGTCACCTCATATACGGCAAACCAGCACCAGCGCAGAGACACACACCTCGGTGGGTTTATTGCGAGGTAGAGTAATGTTGTTGCCTGGTGTATATCACATCACAGGTGAGCAACAGCAGATGGTGGAGACAGTAGTGGAGAGTCCTCATCAGAGGGCACAGGAGTCACTTAGCTCTGCTCAGCTGCATGCAGACCCTGAGCCTCGGGGGCCATTCAGGAAATGGGCGATCTGGAGCTGCAGGAACAACTGCAGGAGGCTCTGACTGGTTCCTTGACTGCGGTTGTAGTGTATGTACCCGTCTACCTTTAAGAGAACTATTGTATGTAACCGTCCACCTTTAAGAGAACTACTTTAGGTGTTGCACTACTTTGTTGGCTTCTGTATACTGTAATACCGACGGTGACCACACCAGTATATAAGTGCTGTGTCAGGATTTATTGGGCAGATTCGCCCTGACCTTCGAATAGTAAAGTCCTGTTTTAAGTTACTCTTGGAGTCTGTGTATTAATTAACTAAACAACCCACAGACTTTACAGTGGCGACGAGTCCGATCGTATCCTGCGGCAACAATACTTCCGAAGCAGTTAACGAGCGTCGAGAAGAGGCAACCGCCCTCGTCATTCTGCTGGGAGAAAACTCGTGCCTGCAGAGCTGGAAAGGAGGAAGAAGTCAGAGAGAAAGACTTCCATCAGCAACAGGCACTGACTGTCCCTTCTGCCACGGTGAGGAGTGAGCCGATCAGCACGAGAAGCAAGCCGGCCACGGTGACTGTGAGTAAGGGAAAAGTAAAAAGAATAACCAGAGGATAAGGGCGGTGCACTCGACCACGGTCGAGGGGGAAAGGAGCCGGACAGAAGTCGGGTCCAGAGGCGCTGAGACTGGGGCAGCGTGGAGCAAGGAAGCCGCGGTACAGACAGGCTGGGGGACGCAACAGCGTCGTGAGACAGCTAGACCGCGACCGGCGAAAAAGGCCGGGCAGCGACCGAAACCACGAAGCGCTGCGACCGGGAACGTAGGCGCGGGAAGAGATAAACTCAGCCGCAGCCGGGGAGGGAAGCACCGGGCTGCGAGAGGGCTGAGAGGCGTGATTGGGAGCCGAGCGAGCGGGAGAGGCAGAGCCGACCAAGGGAGACTGAGCGAGAACCAGTCCAGCGGCTGAAACTGTTCTCCATCAACGGGGTGTACCCAGCGCTGGTAGAGCCGAGCGAGCGGAAGAGAGACAGAGCCCGAGCAAGGGGAACTGAGCGAGAGCCAGCACAGCGGCTGAAACTGTTCGCCGTCAACGGGGTGTACCCAGCGCCGGTTGCCCTGCCGAGAAAAGGGAAAGCACTGAAGCCGACGCGCAGGCTGCGAACCTGAAAGCCAGCGGCCGTCGCCCGTGGGAAAAGGGTACCCCTCCCACCAGGGAAGAAAGGCGGGAAGCCGCCATTAGGCGGGGAAGAAGACAGAAGCGGGAAACCGCCATTGAAGTGGGCGGGGAGAGAAGATAAGCGCGGGAAACCACAATTTTCGCGGGAACCGCCATCTTGAAAAAAAAAAAGAAAATTTAAAGAAATAATTCGTGGTGTTTATCAGGAAGAGAGGAAGATGCCTAAGCGTGGTAACATCAACGATTTTAATTCCGAGGTAGAAGACTGGGCCACGTATGTGGAACGCATTGAGATCTATTGTGAGGCCAATAAAATAGAAGAAGATGACAAAGCTATAACCTTGCTAAACTCGATGGGTGCGAAGACATACGAGCTCTTGAAGCATCTACTAGCACCAGCTAAACCGGCGGATCAGACTTTCGATGATATTGTGACTGTTCTGAAGGATCACTTGAACCCCACACCATTGATGTTGGCGGAACGATTCAAATTCTATGTGAGAACGCAAAGGAAAGACGAAAGCAACGCAGAATACTTGGTCGAACTGCGTAGACTAGCGAAACACTGCCAGTTTGGAGGGAATCTGACAGAGGCGTTGCGAGACAAATTCGTGGGCGGAATGTCGAAGGAAGAAACACAAAAACGACTGCTCGAAGAGAACGATCTTACACTTGAGAAGGCTGTCCTTGTTGCTGCATCGAACGAAGCCGCAGCGAAAGGAACGGCGGAAATGCAGCTAAAGGCAGCGGCACTCAGGGTGCAGCAAATTACTTTGGGTACAACGAAATGCTATCGTTGTGGGATGACAACACACGACCAGAACCAATGCTGGTTTAAAAACCAGGAATGTAGGAAATGTGGCAAGCTCGGTCACATAGCTAAGGTATGCCGGTCAGGAAAGAAGACCAACAATAATGAGTCACCACAAAAGAGGTACAGAAAGGTACATGAGGTGACTAGGAAGAGTCCGGAAGAACAGAATTCAGACTCACACTCCAACTGCAAGGAACTGGATAGTCTGAGAATTCACAATGTGAGTAATGAAGCTGACCGACAAGCTATCTGGATCACACTACAGATTGCAAAAGTCCAAGTGAAAATGGAAGTGGACACCGGATCGGCGTTGACGGTCATGAACAAGCATGATTATAAAAAGTTATTCAAGCATATTCCCCTACGGGATACGGAACTAGTATTGAAGACATACACGGGGCACAAAGTATACCCCATCGGAAAGATAGAAGTCAAGGTGAGATACAAGGACAAAGAGCACCAAAGGATGGACCTGTATGTGTTGCCTGAGGGAGGTCCACTACTTCTGGGACGGGAGTGGATCAGGAAAATAAAGATAGACTGGCATTCACTAAACACCATGACGGTAGATTCCGGAAAGGAAGATGTCAAACCTGAACGGTTGTCCAGAATATTAGACGAAGCTAAAGAGGTATTCCAGCAAGGACTGGGAACACTGCGAGGAATTAAAGCAAAGGTTAAGATTGCAGAACATGCAAGCCCAAAATTTTTCAGAGCCAGATCGGTACCTTACGCGATACGACCTGCTGTGGAGGCAGAACTGGAAGAACTTGAACGATCAGGGGTACTGTCAAAAGTGGACTGGAGTGAGTGGGCCACGCCCATTGTTCCCGTCATGAAGTCTTCACCAAGTAACAAGCCAGGGGGACCGGGGAAGGTCCGCATCTGTGGAGACTTCAAGATCACAGTGAATCCGGTGCTTCACACGGTACAATACCCGCTTTCGCGGATTGAAGATATCTTTGCTTCGTTGGCTGGAGGGAAACACTTCACCAAGATAGACCTGGCACAGGCATACTTACAAATGGAAGTCGAGGAAGAGTCGCGTCAGTTCCTCACCATCAACACACACAGAGGCTTGTATCGTTATAATAGACTGGTTTTTGGGGTAGCTTTGGCTCCAGCAATTTGGCAGAGGGCCATGGAGCAGGTATTATAAGGAATTCCAAGCACGCAGTGTTACTTAGACGATATCCTGATTACAGGAGAAGACGAGGAAGAACACCTCACAAATTTGAAACTGGTGCTCACTAGGTTGAAGAAATATGGCCTTCGAGTTAATCGCAAGAAATGTGAGTTCTTCCAAAAACGGATCTCGTACTGCGGTCATGTCATTGACCGAGAGGGGCTGCACAAGTCACCTGACAAGATAGAAGCTGTCGTGAAGGCCCCCGCTCCGGAAAACGTATCACAGTTAAGATCATTCTTGGGGTTGATTAATTATTATCACAAGTTTCTGCCGAATCTATCCACGGTGCTGCATCTGCTGAATGCTCTGTTGCGGAAAGAAGTACCATGGAAGTGGAGTGAGGAATGTAAAAAGGCCTTTCGCAGAAGCAAGGCGTTGATTACCTCTGAAGAAGTGTTGGCTCATTTCAACCCAACGTTACCTCTTCGTCTAGCTTGTGATGCTTCCCCCTATGGAATTGGAGCAGTACTTTTACACAAGTTACCAAATGGCTCGGAAAGGCCAGTGGCATTCGCGTCCCGATCATTGACCTCCGCGGAGTGAAATTATGCTCAAATAGATAGGGAGGCCCTCAGCCTTGTGTGGGGCGTAAAGAAATTCAATCATTACCTGCAGGGCAAGAAGTTCACATTACTGACAGACCACCAGCCGTTGGTGTCCATATTCAACCCTAACAAGGCCGTTTCCACCATGACAGCGCAAAGGTTACAGAGGTGGTCCGTGTTACTTGGGGCACACCAATATGACATCGAATACAAAAGGTCCAAACAGCATGGAAATGCTGATGGGTTATCGCGCTTGCCATTGCCGATAGTAGAAAAAGCGACTACAGTGGACCCGGTAGAGATGTTCCACTCATCCATAGTGGAATGTCTACCAGTAACAAATTCGATGATCGAAAACGAAACAAGAAATGACCCGACTCTCTCACGAGTCTATGATTTAACGGTGGAGGGATGGCCAGCACAGGGCGAACCAACGCTACCAACATTTTCGCAGAGAAAAGAACAGCTGTCAGTGTGTCGAGGAACCCTGATGTGTGGATCTAGAGTGGTGATTCCACCCAAACTTCAACAGAAGGTGTTAAAGGAGCTGCACGAGGGACATCTGGGTGGAGTGAAAATGAAGAACCTAGCAAGAGCGTTTGTGTGGTGGCCAGGCATTGATGGGGACATCGAAGAAATCACTAAGAGCTGTCTAGGATGCCAGAAGGTCCAAAACGCGCCACCACAGGCTCCTCTGCATCCATGGGAGTGGCCCTCATCTCCTTGGCAAAGGGTACACATCGACTTTGCTGGTCCATTTATGGACTCAATGTTTCTAATAGCGGTGGATGCACACTCCAAGTGGCCGGAGGTAATAAAGATGTCCACCACCACCACGGAAAAAACCATCACAGTGTTAAGGACCATGTTTGCTAGGAATGGGCTGCCGGAACAGATCTGTTCTGATAATGGACCGCAATTTGTGTCCGAAGAATTCAAGAAATTCTTAAAGAGCAATGGGGTTAAGCACTACACGTCAGCCCCATACCATCCCGCCTCCAATGGATTGGCTGAAAGGTTTGTCCAGACCTTCAAGAAGGCCATAAAGGCCATGGGTAATGAAGCCATTAACTTACAACATAAGGTGGATAGCTTCTTGTTGGTGTACAGGAATGCAACACATGCGGTCACAAATCAAACTCCCGCCATGATGTTTTTTAATAGACGACTAAGATGCCGGCTGGATTTGCTTAAGCCAAATGTCAGAAGGGACGTAGAGAACCAGCAATTCCAGGGCATGAATGAAAGGCCAACTAGATCTTTTCAGATAGGTCAACAAGTTTTGGCCCGGGACTACCGTACCGAGAAATGGCAGCCTGGAACTATTGGAAAAAGGCTAGGGTCGTTGATGTATACGGTGGACATTGGGGACAGTATAATAAGGCGCCATGTTGACCAGATCATAGGGTCAGCCACAAATGGCCAATCTACTCCACCACCTTACACGGTTAATGTTGAGACAGAGATACCCAGAACACCTACCTCCGATTTGGTAATACTGGAATCAGATGAACCTGACACTGTCCTTCAAGCCGAATCGACCTTGCCAGAAGCACCTGCTACCCCGCCGGGAGTTACAACACCACCGAGGCGTTATCCGGACAGAGTCCGGAAACCTCCAGAGAGACTGAATCTGTGAACTGTCTTGCATAAAGTTGTATATATGTTATAATGTATGTTTAATGGGGAATCAGTATGTTGTAAGCTAAAAAGGGAGGATTGTAGTGTATGTACCCGTCTACCTTTAAGAGAACTATTGTATGTAACCGTCCACCTTTAAGAGAACTACTTTAGGTGTTGCACTACTTTGTTGGCTTCTGTATACTGTAATACCGACGGTGACCACACCGGTATATAAGTGCTATGTCAGGATTTATTGGGCAGATTCGCCCTGACCTTTGAATAGTAAAGTCCTGTTTTAAGTTACTCTTGGAGTCTGTGTATTAATTAACTAAACAACCCACAGACTTTACAGCGGTGACTGCGAGTGTGCAGAGAATGGAGAAGTCCATCTCCAGCATGAGCAACACCGTGGCGCACTCACTGGCAGCTATAAGTTAATCCATGGATAGGATGGCCACCTGCATGAAGGACATAACGTGCCAGTCTCATGAGAACATGGTTTCATTTCAAAGTAGTTGGGCATTTACAGAGGAGAGAAACCAGAGGCTCATAGATGCCCTTTCTAGAAGTATAGACGAGGGCCCTCATGGCCCCACTGAAGTGCAGCAAGGTGCTTTCAAGCATCTTGCTAGCAGGGAAGTGCGGGTGGCCCATGAGAGGGATAATGGTGGGAGGGGACATGGAAGTGGGATCTCCTCTCCAAGCACTCACACTTCCACCCCCTTACCAACCCCTCAGTCAGAGCCCTAGATACCTCCCCAGGCAGTGATGGGTGAGTCTGCACCTGCACAGTGGCAGGAGCAGCACCAGAATTTAGCAGGGCCCTCACAGGCTCCTGAACCCAAGGACGACCACCAAAGGCATCTAAGCAGGCTAAGCAGGGAGTCGAGGAGGCTGAGGCTACCTCTGCTGAAGACACAGGGTTAGCATCACGTAGAAGCACTCGGAAAAGAAAGATCCTACACAAATAGTCACAAGGATGATCACACGGGTGTGATTTTCATTATTAATGTGATGTTGAAATTTTATGATGTAGCTGTAATAAACCATTTAATTTTCAATATTTGCAGTCCTTGCCAAATGTGTGTGCTCAAATGGAAGTTACAGAGTGAACCGTCAGGGCTCCTTTCACATCCACCAATGGTGGTGAGAGTGAAAAGAATGGAATGGTCATTGTTGGACTGCTCCATGTTGTTGGTGTGGAGTGATGCCAACCTGTGTACTCCTGCGGCAGATACATTTCTGAGCTTTTAAATTGATTAGGGCATTCCTGGCTTCACGGGCAACAATGTGGTCACGTACAGCTCGTAATGGCACCTCCGGCTCCTCCATGTCTTCCTCATCCTAGTTTTCAGAATCGTGCTGCTCCTCCTCCTCAGAGGATGTGCAATATGCGCCATCTTCCTCATGCAGCGCTAATCCTCACTGCTGCCTTATGTTGTGCAAGGCACAGCAGACCACGACGATTCTGGAGACCCTGGCTGGTACGTATTGAAGGGCTCCTCCAGATATGTCCAGGCATCTGAAGCGCATTTTGAGCAAGCCTATTGTCTGCTCGATGACACTTTTTGTGGAGATGTGGCTTTGATTATAATGTCCCCGAGCCACCTTTGGCACTGCTGTTCCGTCATGTTGAGGAAGCTCATCCTCTGCCATCTACCCTGTTTTGTCGGTATCAACTCCAGCGCGGTGCAGCCCTGCGCTGATGCCCTCTGCCATGTGCAGCATCAAGTGCTTCAGGAGAAGTTTGGCGCTCTTGTTGTTGCTGCTGCTGCTGTGGCTGGCTCTGCTGCTGTTGTGGCTGATCAGAATCAGAATCAGAGGACCAAGGTGAGAGAATATAAATTGTGCCCATTGTGATGTTATATATGGCAGCTGCAGTTGAGATGACAGAAGTAATCTGTCAATGTTGAGATAGGTTACTCCAAGGAGGTGACAGTGGATAGTGAGATTACTCCAAACATGTCAAAAGTGCATAAAGCTCAACAGCGGGTTCCAAATCATTAATGCTCCAGCTTCTAAGATTGGGAATTGAACAGCTGTGAAATGGTAGGTTTTATACCACTTTTGCAGCTGTCACTTATTCACAGCAATCCACAGTCATTGAGAACCCGACATACTTACCTGACGTGATAGCTGTTCTCCGGGAACCTCATTGAAAACCTGGTAAAATGGTAAGTACATGGAAAATGTTCTTAACTACCATTTAATAAGCTTTTAACTATCTAAATTGGCTGACCCGCCGCTTGGTGTGAGGTCTGTTTAGGGATGATAGACCCGACACTTGGAAAACTGACAAGCAGGCAGGTTTACAGCAGGATACCGACCCGCTGTCAATCTTTGTGATTTTGACAGCAGACCCGCCTCCAAACCCACACTCTGAGCACCGGTAAAATTCTGGCCGCAATGTGGGTATAATAGGGGAGAAATTCAGTATCGCCCTGTTTGGGGCGCCGTTATCGGCTGTGCGCAAAATGTAGCACCTGGCGCTAATTATTGCCTCCGACTGCAAGCTTGGCTTTTATCACCCCTAGAGGTGATTGGAGCGCTAAATCAGGCGCTACACACCTCTCTTAAGGCACTAAGGCCGAGGAGCGAGGCGCTATCTCAGAGCGCAGGCGCAGCGCAGATGCTGTCAGTTACCGATTGAACACAGACACACTGGCGCTGGTCAGTTCTTAAAGGGAAGGGTCGATCTTGCTCTCCAGCCACACCCTGCTCGTTGGAGCCTTGAATCTCGACCTGGAGAGACCTGTGCCTAAATCTTCCAGCCAAGGACTATGGAGAGGGCCAGGGAACAAGCACAGCACTTCAGCGAGCGGGCCTTAGAGGCTCTGGTTGGCGTGGTGGAGTGCAGAAGATCTATACTGTACCCAGAGAGTGGCAGGAGGGTTTTGCCACGCGAGTACAGAAGAGTGTGGAGGGAGGTGGCTCAGAGCGTCTCCTCAAGCAGCATGGTGCCCAGGACGCATATCCAATGTAGAAAAAAGTTCAACGACCTCACTCGGGTCGCCAGGGTGAGTGGCTTTTTTTCAAAACCTCTCCAGCCCTCCATCTCAACCTCACTCTATGGCCAGAGAGTCCTGAAAGCCCCAATGCCCAACACTCATCCAACATCTATGGCCCTTTCATCAAACACACACGCACATTCCACACTTTGCATACAGTAAGGGCTATTCAACTATGGGAGGTACATCAGGTAAGACCATGGCTGCATACAGTAAGGGCTATTCAACTATGGGAGGCACATTAGGCATGGCTGTATATTTACTCAGACGCCATCCTTTTTCTTACAGGCAAGCTATCTCATAATAGGAGACAGCAGCAACGGACGGGTGGAGGGCGGCATCAGCTGCAACCCCGCAGCGATCTTGAGGTGCACGTCCAGAGGATTGTGTCAAGCCGGGTGATTGGTCCCGTCACCACTGGAGACGCTGACCCTGTTCTGAACAGCTTCTTGTCCTCTCTCCTTCCACTTGTTCATCACAACACTAGCCTTTGACACTTTCAATCCAACTTACTAAATCGCTGCACTCATTCCTCCCTTGCTGCCACCCTATCCTCATGCTAAAGGCACTCTTGTACCTCCCTGCTTTCAGATGGTGATTCACCAGTTGAGGAGACGGGCCCTCAAGCTGCCAGTGGGAGTGAAGCTGAAGGCGAGGAGGAAGAGGAAGCCGGAGCATCACCGCCACCCTCTCCCGAGGAAGCCCATGCCCACACTGGGAACATACCTTCCCTGGAGGGGAGCAGGGGGGAATGGTCTGATGAGGGTGAAGCTCCAGGACCCAACGGGCTGTAAGGGGTTTTCAGATCGCAGAGGTTTCTCTCTCTAGAGGCCTCTCTCTCTTGCACAGTAAAACCTTGAGTGGTTCGACACACTCGCCCCTTAGGTTCTAGACACTGGCCTTGGATGCAAGAACTACAATGTAGAGAATACTCAATAGGCCAGGTTTAATGGACACTAAATTAAATTTTATTGCATAGAGAAAAACAAATCAAATGCAAGCAAATAAGAGGGTACATGGGAGGGAAAAACAAATCAAATTACAGTACTAACTAAAATAGATACAGGCATATTATACTTTACAAACGTCATCATGAAATGGGGAAACACACGGAATATTGAGGGACAACAACTCATGTTAATTATACCCAAACTGCCCACCCCCTTAAACCTATCTAGATCCAACATGCTCACCAATCCAGTTGGAAAATTATAGAGTTTTGAAACAAGTCTGCATTTTGATCCCCTCAGGCATCCTGTTTCCGCGTGGTCAGTGGAGCAACAGCGAGCTGTGCTACACTTCTCTCTCTCTTTCGAGGTGAAGGTCATGGGCAGGCTTGACACTGGAAGGCCTGGACGTCTGCAGGGACGAAGACCATCTGTTTGACCATGGTTGGAGAGGTCTCTAGCTGGTTACTATTTTCATATGGGTTTCCTCTGTAGGGCTGCTGCCCTTTTGTCTCGTCAGCAGCCCAGGGTTTGTCGACGATCTCCCGATGGTTACCCCGGGGCGGGACGCAGACTTGAATCTCCTTCTTGGCAGATGTTTCTCCACGGCTCTCACAAGGACAAGCTCAAAAGCGTGTCTGGCTGATCGCTTCTTCTCTCATCGCTCTCGATGGCTAACCCGGGACCCCAAATATACTTCTCAAGAGAAGCCTTTATCTCCTGCCAAATCAAGGTTAGTCTTTGTTTAACTTTTGGTGGGCTTGTTGCACAGTGGGGTAGTTATTGTATTTAAACTGCTTTCGGGATGGCCGGTGATGGACATCTCTGATCTGGAATGACCCTGCATTGTTTTGAGTGTCTTCTTGATGTCTTTAATGGGTCTTTGATGCTCCCCTTATGATTATTAAACTGTTTCCCTTTGTCTGGGTAAACATTTAGATGGCCTTTATCTACAGGCCGATCTGACTGGATCTGCATCCAATCCATATGTATGGGGTTCGTGTCTGGTTTCGTTTACTCAGAAACGGCTTCCAGAACTTACTGTGGGTTGAATCCACAAAGGCTGCCTGGGGACTGCAGGAACCATTTTAAAGTGTCCAGAAAGCTAGTCACGGGGTCTGGCAGCCATTATATGTGTCCCTTTTCTGGGCTTCTTTTAAAACAGTCTTTTAAAAGCAAAGGCCTCTTCTGCCAGAGGACCCTTATCTGACAATATTAATTTTCCAAATCTTACAGTCCCCCCTGATGATACTATAACTTGCTTGAAGTATCATAATTCTGGGTGAGCAAAATTTTCTGACTCTCCATAATTAAACCATCCCCTATCTATGACCCCACGACACATGCATTTCCCGTTTCAGAAAACCTACAGTGTACATTAAGCATCTATAGATGGCAATACATTAGATTTAAAATTGGACACACTCACTTCCAGGCGTGGAGGGGGGCCTAATACCCCGACACATCCTGGTTCATACACATTATCTTTTATTAACAACAACTCACTTAATAAAACTTCAATAATAAAAATAAAGTACACACAAAAAATTGCACATGAATAAACATCAAACATAGAGGAGGGAGGGAAACTCTAACTTTATACATAGCAGCAAAAGTCTAAACGGGTGTCTCTTCTTCTACCCGCACATAATGCTCTCTCCATTCTCCTCTGTTCTCATACTTCTGCGAATGTCTGGCCTTTTTATAGTGTACAAACAGTAAATAAATCACAATAACAACCTGACACACTACAAGGATGTGAGAGGCTATCCTAATCCAAGAAGGGACTTCTATATTGGTGAACAGATCCCACCATGGTGGGGTCACTATATCGAATATGTTTGCCCCTATTTCTAAAGTCTTCTGCTCCAGTGTGTAAAAATGTTTCTGTGAAACGGCAATGGCTTTTAATATCTTGGTGAGGTGTTCAGGGAGAGGGGGAATGATATAGCCAAAATGTGCAATGAATCGTTGAGATCGGTGAAATTTTCTTTGACAGTGAGGTGAACAGTGGAAGGTTCAGGAATGGGGACAATTCGATCTTGGGCCACTTGAAATTCTGCCTTGGGTTTGAAGCAGAAACTGCTGTCACTCACCAGACACCAGCCGTGCTGCCCATGTTGGTAGTGGGGCGCTGCAGTGGTGACACAATATGTCCCACCTCCTATATATGCCACCTGCGTGGGCACATGGCCTTGTGCCATTGCCTCCATGGTACAATTTATAGGCTTCGCGCCAGCAGTTCTGAACCCGCACTGTTGTTTCGAATAGGCATTCAAGTGCTGGGGACACAGGATGATGTGTGCTCCCCGGCTCCGGCACCCCGAGAGGTCGGTACCCGTCATTGCATGCTCCCATCGAATGACGTACGGTGGGACCACTGTGTAGCGAATGTGTGCACCCCCTTGAATGACTCCAATGTTCTCCACCCTGTATACCGGGACGGGTTTAGCTGTCTTTCCCATCACCGGCATTCTTACCACTATACCCATAATGGTGTGCTTAGACCGCCCACAGTCCACTGGGACTGGGTAGGCCTCTGAAGCTAGTCTGAGCTGGCACGGACTCAATGCATTCTCAAAAGGGTGGAGGGCTACGAGGTGCTTGTTGCTGATCCAGGAGGGGACTAAACCTTGTTTTAAATCCTCCAGATTACTGCGGCCCTCGCCCAGTAACCACGCCCCATACAGCACGCATGCCTTGTTTTGTGCAGCCTGATCTGATGCATTCCGATCCTCCCTGAAGAGCATTTACCGTTTTAGCGTGTTTCTCCAGCTCAGCAATGAGTTCTTTTAAGTGTAGTGTCATGGCCTGGTCCTCATGTAACTCAGAACCCACTACCTTATTCTCATCCGTCAGTATCTTTCTTATCTGTGTTTTCAAACCATTGATCTGGGTCTGCAGCTCCACGTCATCCAGAGTGTTGATGATGGAAGTCCCTGTGTTAAAAGCTGTAAAAATATCATTTACTGTACCCCTTCTTTGTCTCCCTACCCTGTCCAAAACCTCCTGTGGTGTGGTGTACAATCCGGCTCTGTCTACATCAGCAAAGTCGAATTCATAAAATTGACTGAACATGTTTGTTAACAGGACCTGGTACAATTGCTCCGGTACCCTGGGGCACCACTCTGGCAATCGTACCTCGGTGAGGTTTAAAATCACCGAAGCCACCGCGTAGTGCACCCCTTGGTACAGCACCAGACCTGTGGGTACTAATACCAATCCATTCCCGGGTCCTTTGGTAGTGGTGGGGCACCCTTCCTTGCGGGCTTTGGCTATCGGAATTGTGGGCAGGGGCTTGCGGGGGCAGGTGATGAGCTCAGTGGTGTTTACTGGGATCTGAGAGTATGGGACTCCGCACGCCCGTGTGCTGACCTCCCACCTCATTCCTTTCCCAGCATCCTGCCACTGCCTTTGGAAAAAGATGGAGACGCCTGTGGGGCAGGCGCGTTCTGAACCCCACATACAGATGTAAATCCCCTCATCTGGTACCCACCATTTGTCCCAACAGACACTCAATCCCCCATTGTAGGGGGTTTCTCTTGCTCGTTCTGGTCTCCTACCAGGCTTCGTGCAATAATTACCCTTGAGTGGCTCGACCCACTCTCCCCTACGGTTCTAGACCTTGGACTTAGGTGCAGGGAACTGTAGTGCAGAGAAAGACTCAATAGACCAGGTTGAATAGCACGAAATGGATGCTTTTATTATTAAACAGTTTGCAGCATTAAGAAATACATGTCATAAGCACAGATTAATGTAACTACAAGCATACACATATCTATAAACTTAACTCTATGGAAATGGGGAACACACGGCACATCGAAAAAGGGGAAACACATTACGATTACCCTTACCCCCTCCCCTAGACCTAGACTAAGTTTCGACTTGAGGAACTCGGAATCATGCTCACCACTTTCAGGTTCGCAAAAGAGGGGGTTCGCAGCCTTTTAGCACAGCTTTCCGTTGTCACGTGGATTTGGAAACTTCTGGCGCAGCTTGTTTTTCTCTCTCAGGCGATGAGGCAGTGGACACAGCCTCGATGAGCGCTCGTCATGACTGGATCCGTTAAAAGTTGTTGAAGAACTGGATACATGGGAGAATCTGCCACCGATCCCTGGTCGAATGGTATGTTGAGGCCCTGGAGGGCTAGGCCTGGAATGTCCTTTTTAACCGGCCTGGATCGTCGGTTTTCCTGAGGGTGTCTTCTCCTTCGGCCTGGTTCATCGATGATCTCCCGACAACAGTACCCGGGCCACCCTCGTCGTCTTCCCGTCGTGGCCGAGCCTTGCCTGGCCGAACACCGACCACGTTGCCTTAACCGAAGGGTCCGTCTCGAAACGTCCTCGAAAGAAGAAAACATCCTGATCGAATTCCGAAGCTACCGAGGTAGAAGAAGCGTGTTCCCGAAGCGTGAATCTGAAGCGAAGCGCCCTGATGAAGTTCTGAAGCGTTAAGCGTACTGATGGACTTTTCAATCCATAGTTATACCTTTTTGGGACAGCCTTATCTCCCGCCAAATCATAATCCAGTTTTTGTAATATTTTTGGCGGGCAGAAATCTCTGCAGGGGCGCTTTGTCTTGTAACGGGAGCCGGTGATAGCTTAACTGGCCTTCCTGGCCGATAATGTCTTTTACTTTGTCACCGTAACTCGGTTCGCATATTGATCGGTCTGGAGATTGCCCTTGATGGCTGTTAAACGGTCTTTCCTTTGTACAGTAAATGGGTTTAAGTGTTCATTCAAATTGTCCACCCATATCTTGATGGGCCCCATCCTGTTACCTGAAACTGTCTTGTACTTAGAATCCAATTAATATGTATGCTCAGTTCCCTGAGTTTCGGTTTCCCGATACTGGCTTTCGTGGGCTTACTGTCCTCAATCCACAAGCCTGTCTGGCTTGCAGTAACAGAAATCAAATGGTCCCAGAAACTGATCACGAGGACCGGTGGCCATTTTGTATGCCCCTTTTTATCAAAGGTTTTTCTGTACAAGCTTTCTCTTGGTCAATAAACTGTCTTATCAACCCTGTTTTGTCGTGTGATTAAATTACGGAAAATTTCGAATCTTACACCATGAGTACCCGTAATAGTCCGATGGGTATTGTTACCCAGTCTCCCCCACTCGACCGTGGAGTTCTTCATGGTTTTGCTCAACTTGCGCAACCACCACCATCAGTTCAAAGGAACATGTGCCGTGCATTGCAAACAAACCCTTTTCCCGACGGTAACGCTGACTCTGGGTACGATGATCCTCACTCGGGGATACATTAGCGAAGTCTCTCTGTACTTAAAACCGAACTGGCTGGAGTATTCCGTAGAGTTCGACCCCAGCCATCCTGGCCACCTCCCTTCGTGGAAATAGGTGGCTGTCTCCTCAACGTCACGCACGCCCGACCCATCCGTCGCGATGGGGGCTGTGTCTCCAGAGCACCCGTAAATCGTGGAGTCCTTGGTGCGGCCCCGATAGGCCCCGCTACACCCGATCACCGCGAACGCGATGAAAATTCCTCTCATTATCTCTTTGGTTCCTGTAACAAATTAAATGATACAGCCAGGCTCCCGAGAGTTTCTGGCCTAGGTGAAGGCATGATCGGGTCTTTCGACCTCGATCCCAAACAACACACATGCTGGGCAGATTCCAAAACTACTTATAACACTAATCACTTCAATATTTAAACACCTTAAACTTAATTAAACTTAAACTTAACTTCTGTACAGCGCCGCCCGTCCCCGGGCGGCTTGCCTAATCCCTGTTAGGACTGCAGCTCGCTGCTCCTTGTGGCGGGGCTACACTGACCTGTGGCTTGGGTCCCCCGCAGCCTTTTGCTGTCAATTGGGGACTGAGTTTTGCCAGGATTTCCCAGGTGGGCGTTTACTGAAATCGGGGGAATCGGGCCAAGGTTTTACCGGCTGAGGCATTCGGGACAACCTGCAAAGAGGTACTTTGGGCGTGGTTCCCTTAGCGAGTGGACCTTCGGTTGGGACTTTAGCCCTCACAGCCCATGGCATCTCCACGACTGCCGGCTTCGGCTCATTTTCCTCAGGCTCCGCCCCTTTGGGAATAGGGTCTGTGGCAGACGACTCCTCCTCACCTGTCCCTACAGGTGGAGGATCTCCGCCCCCAATTTCTACCTCCCCTAAGCTTGAGTCAAGGGCGGGATCTCCGTCCTCCGACTCCACCTCCTCCAGAATCATGTCAAGGGTGGGGCCTAGCTGTTCGGGCTCCCCCCCGATGGCGGTCGGATCAGGAGGAATGCCTTGGTCTTCGGGCTCCTCCTCGTCCGAGTCCCAGGCCATTGGGGAAATCTCCAAGGTGGGCGGGACAGCTTCTCCCTCCAAGCAGGCTACGGTTCCAGCCTGTGTGGTCTGTGACTTGTTGCACGCCTCAGGCTGAGGAATTTTACCCTCAGACCCGGCTCCAGTTGCTTGTTCTTTTGCACCCGGCTTAAACAGTTTGCACTGGTTTACGTGAAACCATTTACAAGCCCTTAGCTGACCCTCTAAACTGCCAGCCCTCGCTGTTAACCTAGCGTTCTCCTCCCTTAAAGCCTGCTCAACTAACTTTGCCTCCGCAACCTGGCAACGCAGGTATTCCTCCATTTTACAGGAGGTCTCTTACTGTGCACGTCTTTCTAGAGGACACAGGTCGACAGGCTGCGCTGGCTCTAGTCAATTCTGTGGGTTGTCAAAGGGGGCCGAGGGAACCATCACACCGGTGGTGGCTGCTATCTTCCCCTGTGAGATCATAAGAGCCCGCATTGTCTCTAAAATTGATTCTATCGCAGCGGGATCCATAGCTGCACCGGTTCCTTTTTCTGGGAAAGGGGCTGCGGTTTGGACCTGGACTTGTGCTGGGGCGACGGTCTGGGCTTGGGCTTCGGCTTGGGCTGCGGGAGGTTTTCCCTTATTATCCTTCCACGGATTTTTACAATCCTTGCGCCAATGTCCATCCTTCCCATACCTGTAGCAATTGAGCTTGGCTTGGGCAGGGCGATTCCCCTCCTGACGCCACTCCTTCTTACTTGGGGCTGCAGGTTTTGCCTCATGCACCTTTCCCTTAGAGGGAGGTACCTCCTGACTTCTACAAATCTTGTATGCAATGGTGAGCTGGCAGAGCACCGTTTCCTCCGTGACACCGGGACCTTGGGGATCAAACCAAGATTTGGCTAGGGCCTGTATCTGTGGCAAGCTGTTAGCAACCAAGCAATGGAGCCAATCAACCCGCTGTTCGGCACTCATTGCAGCCCCTTCAGGCATGCCCGGACAACTGCGCCGATACACTGGCCACAGCCTTTCTGCGAAAACCCGTGGGGGTTCTCCAGTTAGCTGCACAGTCCCTTCCACCCGTTGGAATGGAATACCATCGTCCACTCCCATAACTTCCAAGACCTCATCCCTGAGATCCACATACCCTTTCCGTCCCCTCTTACTCTCGTCTGAGCGGCACTGAAGGATTGTGCTATCCAGGGAGAAGAGCAGCATCTCCGCCCGTTCTTGATCATCACAATCATTAATGGAAGCTGTCTCCTCTATCTCCCTGAAATGAACTGAGGGATCTCCCTTTACTGTGAGTCTTGGGAGGTGGCTTACCATGGATCTTAGTTGTTGGGCACCGTAGGGCACCATGATCTGATTCACGTGGGGTCCGGCATCGCCATTTGCGGCGTTGGGACTGAACCTCTGGTGGCGAGTCGGACACATTGGTGCCGGCTCTGGCTGCACTACCAATGGCTGTTCCTCCTCCTGTACCACCTCGGCTATGCTTTCTTCCACCACCCCCTTTTTGGGCCAAGCCTCACTATAGCTCGGCGGGGCTGAGGGTTTAGCGGCTGGTGTCACAACTACTTCACAAGGAATCGAGTGTTTGGATTCCTTTAAAAAGTCCATGTGACTTGCTTTTGGGCTTACGAGGCATACCATGCCTTTTGCCTTAACCAGGGCCGTTCTCAGGTCCTCTGTGGTGTTTTGTCAGGGGCCATGGTCTGCGCCCTCAAACCCGTGTTCAAGGGACTGTGAGGGTGCTGGTCAGTTCCTTCAGTAACCTCTAGATGGCACCTTCACTTGTTTGTTTCCCTTGGTTAATTGTTTCTAGTCTCTTGTGTTTATTAGTTAACTGCCTTTTATCTGGTTTATTGATTTCACCTGGTTTTGCTGGTATTTAAGTTCTGTTGTTTCTTCCCTCTGGGCTCAGTCCTGACAAGGGAGTTAGTCTTGACTAGGTGCTCAGCCTCGACAAGCCTGTTGCCTATGTGGTAGCTTGCCTTGACAAGCCGGTTGCCTTAGTGGTTGCTTGTCTTGAGCTCCTATGTCTATAACTGTTTATCTGTGTTATGTTTCTGCTTGTATTTAAGTTCTGTGGTTCTTCCCTTTGTTCTCAGTCTTGACAAGGTGCTAACAAGTTGCTCAGTCTTGATAAGGTGCTCAGTTTGGACAAGCTGGTTGCCCTGTGGTAGCTTGTCTTGAGCTTAGTTTTGACAAGCCGGTTGCCTCACGGTAGCTTGTCTTGAGTTCTTATCTCAACAAGCCGGTTGCCCTGCGGTAGCTTGTCTTGAGCTCAGTCTTGACAAGCCGGTTGCCTCACGGTAGCTTGTCTTGAGTTCCTATCTTGACTAGCCATTTGCCTATGTGGTAGCTTGTCTTGAGCTCCTCTGTTTGTACTGTTTACCTGTGATTCTAGTAAAGTACATTTATTTAAGACTGCATACCTGCTTCTCGCCTTGTCTGTCTGCACTTGGGTCCAGAACCTACCTCGCATGGACAGCACGGCCCTGTGTCTACACGGCCCCGTGACAGCAACCCTGACAGGGACAGCTTGTAAGCTGCCTTGACTTCCACTACTCTCTCCTCCTGCGCTCTTAGCTGTTGTGCGAGGCGAGCTGGTTCAGGTGGTGTCCGTCCGTGCCATCGTCAGCGTTGGAACCGAACCTCTGGTGCCAAGTAGGACACATTGGTGCCGGCTCCGGCTTTACTACCAGGGGCTGTTCTTCCTCCCGTTCCACCTCGGCTACCTCCACTTCTACCACCCCCCCTTTTTCGGGCCAAGCCTCGCTATAGCTCAATGGCTGGTGCCACAACTACTTCGTATGGAATCTATTTTTTTGATTCCTTTAAACAGTCCATGTGACTGGCTTTTGGGCTTACGAGGCATACCATGCCTTTTGCCTTAACCAAATCCGTTCTCAGGTCTTCTATGGTCTTTTGGCAGGAGCCATGGTCTGTGCTCTCAAACCTGTGCTCGAGAGCCAGCTTGTAAGCTGCCTTAACTTCCACTACTCTCTCCTCCTGCGCTCGTAGCAGTTGTGCGAGGTGGGCGTTTTTCTCCCGTATTCTCGCTTCATGGATCTTTGCCTCAGTAACCTGGCATTCCAGATACTCTATTCTAGCCTGGTGTTGGCTGGCTACAACTTGGCATTCCTGATTCAGCGCGTGAAGTGCTGTGATGAGTTTTTCCCCACCCATGGCCTTTTCCTCTATCTCTGCTGCCTGGGTTGTGATATTGGCTGCCTGTGCTGTAACGATTCTGTCCAAAATCTGGACTTGTTTCTTGTAACACATCAGCCACACTGCCTTTTCCACTGACTTCTTATGCTCTTTGCTCTCTGTCTACCTGATGGCTGCGTCTACCGGACGCCCATCCAGTAAGAGATCGGAAATCCACTGCTTAGTGAGATTTACCTTACCAAAAACATAATCCGCTATCCTCTCATCCATAACATTTCGTCCATTCAAAACTGGGTCCAATACATTGCAATCCTGCTGCCAGTGTCCTGCTGCGGTCGCCATTTTCTGTAAGGGGTTTTCAGATCGCAGAGGTTTCTCTCTCTAGAGGCCTCTCTCTCTTGCACAGTAAAACCTTGAGTGGTTCAACCCACTCGCCCCTTAGGTTCTAGACACTGGACTTAGATGCAGGAACTACAATGTAGAGAATACTCAATAGGCCAGGTTTAATGGAAATGAAATGAAATTTTATGGCATAGAGAAAAACAAATCAAATGCAAGCAAATAAGATGGTACATGGGAGGGAAAAACAAATCAAAATACAATACTAACTAAAATAGATACAGGCATATTATACTTTACAAACGTCATCATGAAATGGGGAAACTTACAGAACATCGAGGGACAACAACTCATGTTAATTATACCCAAAATGCCCACCCCCTTAAACCTATCTAGATCCGATTATGAAGGGCCAGAAACATGCTCACCAATCCAGTTGGAAAATTATAGAGTTTTGAAACAAGTCTGCGTTTTGATCCCCTCAGGCGTCCTGTTTCCGCGTGGTCAGTGGAGCCACAGTGAGCTGCGCTACACTTCTCTCTCTCTCTCTCTCTCTCTCTCTCTCTCTCAAGGTGAAGGTCACGGGCAGGCTTGACACTGGAAGGCCTGGACGTCGGCGGGGATGAAGAGCATCTGTTTGACCACGGTTGGAGACGTCTCTAGCTTGTTACCATTTTCATATGGGTTTCTCCTCTGTAGGGCTGCTGCCCTTTTGTCTCGTCAGCGGCCAGGGGTTTGTAGACGATCTCCCGATGGTTACCCCGGGGCAGGACGCAGACTCGAATCTCCTTCTTGGTATATGTTTCTCCACGGCTCTCACAAGGACAAGCTCAAAAGCGTGTCTGGCTGATCACTTCTTCTCTCATCGCTCTCGATGGCTAACCCGGGACCCCAAATATACTTCTCAAGAGAATCCTTTATCTCCCACCAAATCAAGGTTAGTCTTTGTTTAACTTTTGGCGGGCTTGTTGCACAGCGGGATAGTTATTATATTTAAACTGCTTTCGGGATGGCCGGTGATGGCCATCTCTGGTCTGGAATGACCCTGCATTGTTTTGAGTGTCTTCTTGATGTCTTTAATGGGTCTTTGATGCTCCCCTTATGAATATTAAACTGTTTCCCTTTGTCTGGGTAAACATTTAGATGGCCTTTATCTACAGGCCGATCTGACTGGATCTGCATCCAATCCATATGTATGGGGTTCGTGTCTGGTTTCGTTTACTCAGAAACGGCTTCCAGAACTTACTGTGGGTTGAATCCACAAAGGCTGTCTGGGGACTGCAGGAACCATTTTAAAGTGTCCAGAAAGCTAGTCACGGGGTCTGGTGGCCATTTTATGTGTCCCTTTTCTGGGCTTCTTTTAAAACAGTCTTTTAAAAGCAAAGGCCTCTTCTGCCACAGGACCCTTATCTGACAATATTAATTTTGCGAATCTTACAGGGCTGCAGCAACGCGATAGAGGTAGGGAAGCTCGAAGGCCTTCTACTGCACTGGACGCAGAGGAGGAGCGGGTCCTCGGTGAAATGAGTGCCCAGTCGGTGCACAGGCACACTGAGCTCATGGTGCAGTGGGAAGGGTGCCCGAAAGCATTGAATCACTGGCAAGGAGTGTGGAGCTCTTCGCTGTAGCACAGGCGGATACCACACTAATGCTTAGCACTGCAATGCAGTCACTGGCTGCTATGAGCCCATCTCAGACTGCTTCATACAGACTAAGATTGAGGCCACGCGAACACTGACTGCTGCCATCCTCGCTGGTTTGGACACATTTCCCCGGGGCTCTCACCGCGCCACAGCAGGCCAGCAACCTGTGCTCCAGCAGATTGCTCCGGATGCTGAAATGCTGTCCCGTGGGAGTGCCAGTGTGTCAGTTGAGCAGGGAGTTGCTGTCCTCTCTCAAGATGACAGCATTCCTGCTGCCACTACTCTCACTTCTCCACTGCACTTGCCACCGCCTGTAGGACAGACTGCTGCCGCCCATGCAGAGTTGGTGCAGTCTGCAGCCGGGCCATCCAGGCCCAGAGCTGGTCGAGTCCGTCCTTCAAGGGCATCTGCAGTCTCAGGTTGTGACAATCAGCAGCCTTCCACCTGCCTTGCTGCAGCCACTGAGGTCCCATTACGGAGGAGCTGCAGGGTGGGAAGGGGGGAAGTCTGCAAGGGAAAGCGATCACCCTCGAAGGGCAAAAAGTAGGAGGTGTGACAAAATGTTGTTTTATTAAAGGTCGAGGTGCGTGGTCAAATTTTTTTAACTGTTTTGGATATTGTCTCCATGTTGTGAGAGCCAGTTATGTTAATGACTGTTTTTTTGTGTTTCTTTCTATTGGTTTGTCATGCGGAAATGAGACACACAGAGTTTGTAAAATAAATAAGTTTTTGTATTCAAACTGTACATGTTTGGTCTTTGCAATCATTGTTGCCTTGACCGGCTTAGGGGTTGCGGGATGGTTTCATTCAGGTTGTTCTCAATGGCAGAAGCCATTTCCTCAGAAGGGGCCTAGAAGCGATTTGCTATGAGCCTTTGACAGACAGCCCTTCGACTTTGTATATTGTGTGCCTACCTCCTGCCTTGGTGCTGCTGATGATCATCCTCCTCATCTTCCTCCTCCTCTTCCTCCTCCTCTCTGGTGGTGCTCCAATGCCTGGTGGCATTGGCTGGGTCCTGAGGATTGCAAGGTTATGCAGCATGCTGCACACAACAATGAAGTGGGAGACTCGCTCAGGCGAGTACTGATGGGATCCTCAAGAATGGTCCAAACAGCGGAACCGTTGCTTGAGCACGCCGATTGTGTGCTCAACGATGTTCCTGGTAGCTTGATGGCTCTCGTTGTATCACAGCTCAGCAGGGGTGTTGGGCGTACGGAGCGGTGTCATCAGCCAGGTGCACAGAGGATATCCCTTGTCCCCGAGAAGACAACCACCTGGGTCATGCGGTGCCTGGAAAAGTTCTGCCACAGAAATCTGGTGCAGGATGAAGGCATCGTGGCTGCTGCCAGGAAAGCGGGCATTGACGGCAAGTATCAGCTGTCTGTGGTCACAGACCAACTGAACGTTTAAGGAATGGAAGCCCTTTCGGTTGCAGAAATCCTTGGCATTCTCTTGCGGTGCACGCAAAGCCACATGCGTGCAGTCAATGGTGCCCTGCACCATGGGGAAGCCCGCTATCCTAGCAATGTCCATTGCGCGTTCTTGCTGCTTGTCCGGGGTCATGGGGAAAGAGATATACTCTCGTCTCCTTTTAAAGAGGGCAGTTGTGACATGATGGATGCAGTAATGCACCGCAAACTGGGAGATATTGGCGATGTCCCCAGTAGCTGATTGAAATGAGCCAGTGGCATAAAAGTTGAGAGCCACTGTTATCTTCACTGCCACCGACAGAGACGTCCTGCTCCTCAGTTGAGACTGCAGATCTGGCTGAAGCAGGTGGCAGAGCTCAGTGACCACCTCCTTGCTGAAGTGCAGCCTTCACAAACACTGCTCCTCAGACATATTAATGTAGGAGAACTGTTGGTGAAATACCCTGGGAGGTTAAGGTCTCCTGTACAGAGGTCTGTTGGCCCTCCTCCGTCTGGCCATGATTGCCACTCTCTCTCTGCGTCTCTGTGCCCTCTGAATGTGATGGAGCAGGACGACGGCCCCATCCATTGCAGCCCCCATAGTATCTAGGCAATCAAAGTTATGAAGGTCAATAACCAAACTACCTGCAAAGTTATGGTCAGAAGCCAAAAATACCTCAGACAGCATTGACTCAATGCAGAAGTCTCTCTTTCTCTCTTTCTCTTTGTCTCTCTCAAAAATCTCTCTCTCTGTCTCAGAATGAGTGGTGCAAAAATGGCTACCACACAAAAGCCAGGAAGAGGCCCCTTTTAAATAGCAACCCCCAACCCCACAGCGACTGGGAAGCATTCCAGTCTACCTGTCCTTGGTTGCGCCAGGCGGAAAGGAGGTGGGCGCCACTCAATTTCCATTCCAGGGCATCACAAGGGCATTGCACTCTCGAATGACGTCAAGATCTGTGTGCGCAGGAGATCGGGTGGTATTGTTTAGCGCCGCTGCAAAATGGCTAGTTAATTTCGCGAGCGGCGCAAGAATCGCTGCGCCCGGGCACTAGTTGCTTTGCGCCCCATTAGCGCCCTCTTAAGGCGCTAACGGGAGGCGCAAACAACTGAATTTTTCCCCCAATGACTCTTAGCAAAGGAAGGAAAATTAGAAGGATCTCAGTGTAACTATTACCAAACCACTGGAGCATCCTGTTAACGTGAAACTATTATTAATAAGGTTTGTCAAGCATTGAGATGCATCTTGAGGAATTTGTTTATAAAGCAAAATGGTGTAGCCATCTTTCTTCCTATTACCCATGGTTTAGTTATGATGATGATTTAATGATCGTGTAGTACAAGCTGTAATTGCATTTGGTCTGTTATAATGCAACGAGAGGTCATGAGGACAGAATCAGCAGACCTCAAATAATCAGGGGGATTATTTTCACAGAGCAGTAGCTAAAATCCCAGTAAAAGTCATTAGAGCTATTTTGATTACTTCATTTTTTTAAAAAGGATGGATAAATATCTGCTTAAGAAAGGGTTACAAATGACAAAACTAAGGAAATACACAGATGATCAAATATCTCATCGAACAAAGTATTTCATGTGCACCTGGGACCATGGTGAGCCACTTATGGAATGAAACTGGGCAGAGTAGTAAATGTGGGCTGTAAGGTTAGATTAATACTTTGGAGTTTACCTCTGGAGGATAAAGAGAAATTTCAGAGAGCTTTATCTTTTTAGGTTGTAAACCTGATAATTTTTCATTTATTTAGTGCAGACAGTTACTTAACAGGAACATCAATTTAACCCTTTCCGTGTCTCTCACCATAACGAGCTCTGTCTGACATATCTACTTCACTGAGCTTTAACAACCCGTCCTATCTTACACTTTACATCTGATTACAAGTGGGACTACCAGACTGCACCTAAAATAGATAAACTGACATTGGGAATCTGAAGGTCAAAGGTCCATGTCTGTTCCCCTCGGAAGGAAGCTGGAGAAATCCATCGGGGTATCAAAAATCTATTGGGATGGGAGCAATCCATAAGGGGAGATTTAATAGAGGTCGTCAAAATTTTGAGGACTTTTGATAGATTAGATAGGAAGAAACTGGTTCCAATAGTAACTTTCAAAAGGAAAGTGGATATATACTTAGAAAGTAACATTTTGCAGAGCCTGGGGGAAAGAGTAGGGGAGTGGGACTAATTGGGTAGCTCTTTGAAAGAGGTGACATGAACACAATGGGCTGAATGGACTCCTTCTGTGCTGTATGATTCTATGATTCTAGAGGTTCACTTCTGGTTGAATAATAGAAATTGTTCCTTAATGGCTCCACAGGAGAATCTTCCTCATCTGTGTCCTTTAAGTCTGTTGTGGAAATCTGTGACTTGTCAACATTTCAGAAGAGAAGTGAGAAGTGGCCCACTGATGGGAAAGGGGGATTTATTAAACACAACAGAACAGAAGGGATTTGGAGGGGCAGAAGGAAATAGCACTTTTGGAAAGATCACCACATCACAACTCACCGGAAAGTTTAGTGAAAAGGACAAATTGGCACATCAAGCCTGCACAGGAAAGGTATTGCATGGTTGGGAGATGAGAGATAAAACTAGCACTGGAATACAGTTCTGCAGAAACAGTGGCCCTCCAGTACCTGCTCAAACCGACATTCGTCATGTGTGAGTTTACACAATGAAGGCCGGCAGACTGTTTCACCATTGAGACACTATAGCTTACATCCTAGGGTCTTGAGGGAAGTGGCGGTAGGGATTGTGGATGCATTGGTAATAATTTTCCAAAACTCCCTGGACTCAGCAAAGGTCCTGGCAGATTGGAAAACTGCTAATGTAACACCCTTATTTAAAAAGGGTAGTAGGCAGAAGGCTGGAAACTATAGACCTGTTAGCCTAACATCTGTGGTTGGTAAAATGTTAGAGTCCATTATTAAGGGACATTTGGATAAATATAATTTAATAGGACAAACTCAGCATGGTTTCATGAAGGGGAAGTCATGTTTGACAAATTTGCTTGAGTTCTTTGAGGAAGTAACATACAGGGTGGATAAAGGAGAACCAGTGGACGTAGTGTATTTAGACTTCCAAAAGGCATTTGACAAGGTGCCACACGAAAGATTATTGCTCAAGATAAAAAATCATGGGATTGGGGGTAATATTCTGGCGTGGGTGGAGAATTGGCTCTCTAACAGAAAGCAGAAAGTTGGGATAAATGGTTCATTCTCAGACTGGCAATCAGTAACTAGTGGTGTTCCGCAGGGGTCAGTGCTGGGCCCCCAACTCTGTTGTGTCGGTACCTTTCTACCTAGACACAATTTAGGACTCAGAGATTCAAACATGAAGTGCTTTATTGGAAGGAAAGGAAGTTCTGGCAAGTTCCGAACAAAGAGAGCTAAACTTAACAGAGAACACCCAACCATTTATCTCCTGTGACAGCGCCACCACAGGTGGGAGGAGAACACACAATACATAACATTTCCTCCCCTCTTAAATGGAAGGTCCACATTATTCCTCAACAGGTAAGTTACTTTCAATGCACTTAACGAACCTAGGGTAGAGGTAGACTGCCTCAACCCCTGACTTTACCCTGGGGTTTATTCTGCCCCAGTCTTGTGGGTAAGTCACTAAGCCTACAGATCCAAGCGGTCAGTGCTGGCTTCCACAGCAGTAGGCATTGACACAGGCCTGGATGGAGAAGGTGCCTGTGTCAGTCGAAAGTCAGGAGTTTGCACAGGTGGAACAGTCTCTATGACTTCCTGTGTTGGAGAAGAGCACTGTGGCAAAGGATGCTGGTTTGCGGTATCATCCGGAAACAGTTCAGGCCAACCAGCCGTTGGAGCCTCTGTGGCTGTCTCTGCTCCTAGCAACAGTCGATCTGTGTGTTTTCTCCAGACGACGTCCTCAGCAGTCTCAACCGCGTAAGACACAGGGCCCGTCTGTGCGATCACCGTAGCAGGAACCCATTTCGGTCCAGTGTTGTAGTTTCGAGCTAGGACGTGCTCTCCCGGATGAAACCGTCTCTCCTTGGCTCTTTTCTCTCTCTTTTCAACTTGAGCTTGTTGTTGACGATGGACAACCTGCTCTGCCCTTGGAGGTTTGAGTAAGTCAAAACTTGTCTGCAACTGCTTCTTCATCATGAGCGAAGCGGGGGAAGTTTTGGTTGTGGCATGTGGCTCGTTCCTGTAAGACAACAGGAAGCTGTTCAGACGTTGGTGGATTGAGCCCTGACCTTGCGATGCCTTCAAGGAGTGCTTCAAAGTTTGCACGAACCTTTCTGCCTGGCCGTTAGTAGAGGGATGATAGGGCGCAGACCTGATGTGTTGGACACCATTCACATGCAGGAAGGTTGCAAACTCCTATGATACAAATTGTGGACCGTTGTCACTTACGAGTTGTTCCGGTGAGCCATAACGGCTGAAAATCTCACCAAGTTTCTCAATTGTTTTCTCTGCCGTGGTAGACCTCATCACAGCGACCTCCGGTCACTTGCTACGAGCGTCTACAACCACCATAAACATCTTCTCTTCGAAAGGACCGGCGAAGTCCACATGTAATCGCTGTCACACTTCTGTAGGCCAATCCCAGGGGTGTAGGGTTGCCAGCTGTGGAACATTCTGGACCCTTTGACATGGGGAACATGTTTTGGCTTTCTCCTCAATATTCCCATCGAGACCTGGCCACCAGAAGTAGCTTCTTGCCATTTCCTTCATCCAAATCATCCCACTGTGGCCTGTATGAAGTTGTTGCAGTATAGGTTCCCTCAGAGGTGGCGGAATGATGATACGGTGTCCCCAAAGAAGACAACCTGCCTGGATGGAGAGCTCATTTCTTTTTGAAACGTAAGGTTTCAAACGAGGAGAATCTCCTATAGCTCTCCCTCGAATGACATCGTCCATTACCTCAGACAGGACTGGATCGTTGTGGGTGTACCTTCGCACCAGAACTGCAGTGACAGGTGCTCCCTCTACTTGTCTAAAGTAGAAGATATCTATCTGACGAGGCTCTGGGGGAGTAACAGGCAAGGGTAGCCTCGAGAGACCGTCTGCGTTGCCGTGCAAGTCTGATTTGCCATATTTGATGTCGTATGTGTGTCCTGACAACAGTAAAGCCCACCTTTGCATCCTGCTTGCAGCGAGAGACGGAATTCCGGTGTGGGGTCCGAAGATTGAAGTCAATGGACGGTGGTCCGTCAGGAGTGTGAACCTTCTCCCAAACAGGTACTGATGAAATTTTCGAATTCCAAAAACGATTCCCTAGGCCTCACGCTCGATCTGCGCATAGTTACTCTCGGCCTTGTTCAAGGTGCGTGATGCGAAGGCGATAGGTTTCTCTTCACCCGAAGGCATGATGTGGGATATGACTGCTCCCACACCATATGGTGATGCATCACATGCTAGCTGCATGCGTAGCTTTGGGGCGAAGTGTGTCAGGACCTCCGATTTCAGCAATGCTTTCTTTGCTTGGGCGAAAGCTTCGTTGCACAGTTCAGTCCATTTCCATGTTTTGCCTTGACATAGCAACTGATGTAACGGCTTCAGCAACGTTGCTAAGTCTGGAATAAACTTCCGATAGTGGTTAAGTAGCCCCAGAAATGAACTTAACTGGCTCACATTCTGGGGTGCTGGGGCCTCCACGATCGCCTTGACCTTTGACGGTGCCTTGTGCAGGCCAGTAGCGTCAATCACATGCCCCAGGTACTCAACTGAAGACTGAAAGAATTCACATTTGTCTTTACGAACTCTGAGTCCGTACTCTTTCAGTCGTTGTAGTGTCGCATCCAAGTTCAGAAGATGATCCTCCTCATTTGTCCCAGTGACAAGGATGTCGTCCAGGTAGCACTGGACTCCTGGCAGTCCACTCAAAATCTGATCCATTGCCCTTTGGAATAGAGCAGGGGCCGATGTAATTCCAAACGGAAGGTGGCAGTACCTGTATAGCCCCTTGTGTGTCACAATTGTCAGCAGCTCCTTTGATTTATCATCGACATGCATTTGTAGATAAGCCTGGCATAAGTCTATTTTGGTGAATTTTGCCCTCCGGCCAGGCCCGTAAAAAGATCATCAATGAGGGGAAGAGGATACTGTTCCGCAGACAGCACCGGGTTAATAGTAACTTTAAAATCCCCGCAGATTCGAACAGATCCATCCTTTTTCAGGACAGGAACAATGGGTGTGGCCCATTTGCTCATGCTCACAGGCTCCAGGACTCCATTCTCGACTAAAGCCTTCAAGTTAGCCTCAACTATTGGCCTAATTGCATAGGGTACAGGTCGGGCTTTGTGAAACTTCGGCTTGCTGTCAGGTTTAATATCCAGTCTCACGCTGATCTTTTTCATGCTCCCAAGTTCCCCATTGAAGAGTTCTGCATGTTTGTTTAACACTGCAGTCAGACCTGACTCCCTTTTTGACATCATGCGGACTGCAGGCCAGTCCAGCGTGATTTTCTCTAGCCACGCACGTCCGAGTAGCGGTGGGTAATTTCCCTTTACCACATATAGTGGCAGTTTTGCAGTCTGTCCGTTCAATTTAACAGTCACCTCAATGACGCCTCTCATGGCCACAGGTTCGCCGGTATACGTCTTTAGCACAATGTTTGTTGGCTGAAGGGTAAGATGCTTTAGCATTTTGTTGTAGACAGTGTCTGAAACAAGGGACACAGCCGCGCCTGTGTCCACCTCCATCCGCACTGATTGTCCCTCCACCAGTGGTGACACCCAGTAGCCATTTGAATCACCTGCGACCGTCAATATGTGCACCTCTTCCTCCTCAGAGGTGTCGCTCCCCTCTGTTTTGCTTGTTCTATCATACTGCACTGAATGAACACTCTTTTTCCTCTCTTGTCCAAATACAGACATTTTGCTTCCATGCCTCCCAGCTCTGTCTGTTCATTTTTTTACCTCTACAGGCGCGTTCAATGTGACCCTTTTTGCCACAATTTCGGCATTCCAGCTCCGTACACCAGCAGTCATTAGCGTGATGGCCCATTTTCCCACAATGGTAACATGTGCCGTTCCGCGCCCCTTTAGGCTCAGATGACACCTTGTGAACTCTCCCTGGTGAACTCAACTGGTGAGTCTCCTTTTCCGCCACCTCCATGGAGACACTAACTTCAATGGCCTTTTCAAGAGTAAGGTTGTCCTCAGTAAGAAGGCGCTTCTGTGTGACTGCATTTTGCAGACCACACACGAGTCTGTCTCTAATGGTGTCCTTCAGCACCTCCTTGAACTCGCAGTGTTCTGATAACCTTTTTAAAGCAGCAATAAACATCGTCACTGATTCCCCCTCCTCTTGATTCCATTTGTGAAATCTAAATCTCTCAGCAATAACCAAAGATTTTGGTGAAAAATGTGCTCCAAGAATTTCCACTAGTTGCTTATATGTTTTAGTTCCTGGCTTATCTGGCTGCACGAGGCTGCGAAGTAAATTGAATGTCTTCGGCCCAATTACACTCAAAAAGGTAGGCATGACCTTTTCATTTGCCACCGCATTCGCCAATACAAAATAGTCAAAACGTTCCGTCTATGCGCTCCATTGCTCCACGTTTTCATCAAAATCACCGATGTTTCCTAATATAGTAGCCATCTCACGTTTCAAATTAAAATTTCTGTTTACTCACTGCACCCGTAATGTACACAGATTCATCCGCTCCTCGTTGCCACTTGTTGTGTCGGTACCTTTCTACCTAGACACAATTTAGGACTCAGAACTCAGAGATTCAAACATGAAGGCCTAGAAATTCATTAAGGCGCTGCCAGCTCTGCGCCCAGTTAACGCCTAAAGAGTGATTTTGCGCCAGAAATGAGTTTGCGCAGATATTCAGCGCAGTGGTGTTGGCGGCGGTAGCCGTTAGCGCTGCACCGGCACCGATGACATCATCAGTCTGCGCAGTGCCCCGGTTCCGCCCCGAAACTGGCCCGATCCCTATATTTAGTTGCGGCCGCCTCCTCCGAAGTGGCCGCAAACAGCGACCAGAAAATGGGGCCATCCTGCTGCCTTAGTGGGGCGCTTTAAAGTGGAAGGTGCGGCCGGCCGCTTTTTCGGCGGCCGCCTGCCCGCACCTCCTTCCCCGGCCTCCTCCACCAACCCCCCCGCGGCATTGCCGGCTGCTTTCCATGAGCCCGGCACTTCTCCATGGTGCCGGGCTCATTTGCCGGCACTATCCAGCGGCGATCACCCCGTTGCAGGCAGCTCCCCCTTAAGAGAAGGAGGAGGCCTGCAGTACCACAGCCTGCCGCTCCGCAGTGGCTGGCGCAGCAGCGCCAAGAGCGCTGATATTCAGTGTCAGCGCCCCAAGCGGAGGCGGGCACACCCTGGTATAGCGCCCAGTTCCGAATTGTGGCGCTAACAATGAATATCTGACGATCGCTATAGGCTTCCCGCTCAGCGCTAACTTTTGGGCGCCAGCCAGCTGGCGGGGCCACAGTGAATTTCTAGGCCGAAGTGCTTTATTGGAAGGAAAGGAAGTTCTGGCAAGTTCCAAACAAAGAGAGCTAAACTTAACAGAGAACACCCAACCATTTATCTCCTGTGACAGCACCACCACAGGTGGGAGGAGAACACACAATACATAACAAACTCTTTACAATCTATATTAACGATTTGGAGGAGGGGACCGAGTGTAACATATCAAAGTTTGCAGATGATTCAAAGATGGGAGGGAAAGTAGTGAGTAAGGAGGACATAAAAAACCTGCAAAGTGACATAGACAGGCTAAGTAAGTGGGCAGAGATTTGGCAGATGGAATACAATACTGGAAAGTGTGAGGTTATGCACTTTGGCAGGAAAAATCATAGAGCAAGTTATTATCTTAATGGCAAGAAACTGGAAAGTACTGTAGTACAAAGGGATCTGGGGGTCCTGGTGCACAAACTCAAAAAGTTAGTATGCAGGTGCAGCAAGTGATTAAGAAGGCCAATGGAATGTTGGCATTTATTGCTAGGGGGATAGAATATAAAAACAGGGAGGTATTGCTGCATTTATACAAGGTATTGGTGAGAGCACACCTGGAATACTGTATACAGTTTTGGTGTCCATACTTAAGAAAAGACATACTTGCTCTCGAGTCAGTACAAAGAATGTTCACTCGGTTAATCCCAGGGATGAGGGTGTGGTCATATGAGGAGAGGTTGAGTAGATTGGGACTCTACTCATTGGAGTTCAGAAGAATGAGAGGCGATCTTATTGAAACATATAAGATTGTGAAGGGGCTTGATCGGGTGGATGCGGTGAGGATGTTCCCAATGATGGGTGAAACTAGAACTAGGGGGCATAATCTTAAAATAAGGGGCTGCTCTTTCAATACTGAGATGAGGAGAAACTTCTTCACTCAGAGGCTGGTAGGTTTGTGGAATTTGCTGCCCCAGAAAGCTGTGGAAGCTACATCATTAAATAAATTTAAAACAGAAATAGATAGTTTCCTAGAAGTAAAGGGAATTAAGGGTTACGGGGAGCGGGCAGGAAATTGGACATGAGTCTAGGTTCGGAATGGTCATGGCCCTGTGGGTAGTGGAGCGGGCCCAGGGGCCGTGTAGCCTGGTTCTGCTCCTACTTCTTGTGTTCTAATTCTGTGTTAGATTTCAGGAGATGGTTTTATTCCTGCTCCTGGCTGGGGTGGAGATCGCCTTTACAGAAGGTAAGTACTGTAGAAAATATAGGGACAGAGTGATCTCCCGGAAGAGTTTCGATCGCCTAGGTGGGTCGGAGAGGAATTTCCCAGATTTTTCTTCCAAATTGGCCATTGGGTTTTTTATCTGGTTTTTCGCCTCTCCCGGGAGATCACATGGGTTCGGGTGGGATGGAGATTGATAGAAGATTTGAGGTTAGGATCAGATCAGCCATGATCTTATTGAATGGTGGAGCAGGCTCGAGGGGCCGATTGGCCTACTCCTGCTCCTATTTCTTATGTTCTTATGTTCTTATGTTCTTATCCACACAGGTGCACATTCTCACCCAACTGTAGTGTTCCAGCGCCAATCCTGATAATGCAGCACAAACCAAAGATTGAATCTAGAATCTTCTTGTTTTCTAAGCCACACCACACAGCATTTAACCACTGAGCCATTAGGGGGGCAAAAATGCAAACCCGGGTTCGAATCCGGCCTCGGGTGACTGTCTGTGTGGAGTTTGCACATTCTCCCCGTGTTTGCGTGGGTTTCCTCCGGGTGCTCCGGTTTCCTCCCACAGTCCAAAGATGTGCGGGTTAGGATGATTGGCTATGATAAATTGACCCTTAGTGTTAGGGGGATTAAATACGTGGGGTTACGAGGATAGGGTGGGATATGTGTTGGTGTAGGGGTTATGGGGATTGGGTGGGATATGTGTCGGTGCAGGCTCGATGGGCCGAAATGGCCTCTATCTGCACTGTGGGGTTTCTGTGATTCTGTGATTTCTGTGATATAACTTATGGCTGGCAGGAAGCCAAAATACATTGAATTTGAAAACTCCATTTCTCCAGTTTTGCAGTAAGTGGGCAGGGAAGTGAAAGCACCATCTTGGGGAATATCAAATGCAATGGGACTGGGTCTGACAATATGCCAACACTGGTGAAAGCTTTGCTGAAGTGGCATTTGCTCAATTTATACAATATTAAAGGTCAACTAGAAAGTGTGCTTCTTTCTGTATGTAAAAAAGAGTTTTATAAATCCTCTGTAGAATCTTCCAAAGATATATAATTCTTACAGAAATACATCCTACAGGGTCACATTGACATTAGGGAACAGAAGTACACTTCTTCCTCACTCAGAAACATCAGGGTGTGGTGATCTAATTATTCGTGTTTTAGAACATCTGTTATTCATCGAGTAGTTAACTGATTCACAAACTTGAACCAAGCCAGTGAGTCACCTTGGGAGCAGATTTTACAGGAGTTGGAACATTTAGGTATCATTACAGATTAATCCTTTAAGATTATGACAGCAGGGAGAACAAACCCATGAAGAAGAGTCACGCATGCAAAACTTGGTGGAACCATAGATTCCACTAAGAGGTTCAATTCCTGCCTTTGCTAAGAGTAAAGGGGAATATAAAGCGGTGATTGAGGTTATGCGAATGATTGAGCATTTATATTTTCCAAAAATATAAAAAGTTATTCTAGTCGAAACGTTTTCTAATATTTGTATGCTAATAAAACTGGGCTTGAGGGAGAGCTTTAACATTTTCAGAACCTGTTTTTTGCTGGAGTAAGTACTAATTTAGGGAAATGTCAGCATGGCCTTTTTACAATAAATATGAATTCAATTCCAGACTAACCTTGTAATAAACAAATCTTTTCAGTGACATTTACTCTTTCCAGACTAATGACCTTGATTTTTTTATTTTCTCTCTTAGAAGTTCAGCAGGCTGAGACAGATATCTAATTAACCCTGACATTGCCCAGACAGCTTGTTCTTTTTGCAGTGAACCTTTTGCTAGATGACCTTTTGAGTTGTTTTGTAATATCAGTAATACTAAATGAAAAGCAAAGAAATGCTCCACCTGCATGTTCACCAATCCTGGAGACACCTTCTCTTGTGATGTACAATTGGGACCATTTATAGATGATATTTTGTTAGGCAATTCATTCCCAAATATTCCAAATCAATACTGACATAAATTGGAGCGATCTGATCAACATTTTCACTATAACTCCCAATTAATGACTTCAAATGATTATACAATCAGGCTTGAAGTATATTACTAAAAAGTAGTCTTAACAAATATCATGCAAAACTGTCTGTTTACCTTATCATTGGTCTCTGATGGAATGAGACAGGAGAATTTCTGGCTGCAAAACTTACTGCAAATCAAATGGACTAGAAAACATCAACGATCTGTTACATCAATAATTATGCAATCGATTAATCAATTTGTACACGCTGCTGCCCTCCCCAAAATGGCGGCCACCGTGGTCCGTGCCGGAAGTGGGTAGAAAAGAGGTGGCCGACATTTTTTCAGCAAAACCGGCCTTGACGGCCGGCACTAGGCCTCCAAATTTCGCGGCCTACATATTTAGATTTACAAAAGGCCTTTGATAAAGGTACCACATGGTAGAGTCATGATTAAAGTCAGAACATGTTGAGTCAGGGGACAAGCAGCAGAATGGATAGCAACCTGGCTACAAAACAGAAAACAGAGAATAGGAGTTAAAGGTAAATTACTCAGAGTGGCAAAAGGTGGAAATTGGTGTTCCAAAAGGATCGGTGCTGTTCATCATTTACATAAATAACTTGGACTCAGGAATCAAAGCACAATTTCAAAATTTGCAGACAACATCAAATTGCGGGGTGTAGGTAATACAGAGGAGGACTGCAAAAAAATACAGGAGGACACTAATACATTTGTAGAATGGCCATGTAATTGGCAAATTAACTTTAATATAGGTAAGTGTGAGGTGGTACATTTTGGTAGGATGTGTAAGGAGGCCAGATACTCCTTGGAAAATAAGTCTCTAATTGGGGTAGAGGGGCAGAGTGGTCTGGGGGTACAGATACACAAATCACTAAAAGCGAAGCAGGTTAAAAAGACCATTAAAAATCAAACAAAGCACTGGGGTTCATTTCTAGAGGGACAGAATTTGTAGAATTCGCAAAATTAATATTGTACTATAAGGGTTCTCTGGCAGAAGAGGCCTTGATTTTTTAAAAGACTGTTTTAAAAGAAGCCCAGAAAAGGGACACAGAAAATGGCCACCAGACCCCATGACCGGGAGGGAGATTGAGATCATACAATGGCAACATGTTCCCGTAAAGGTCAAGAGTGGTTCCAAAAACCACAGGGAACCGTGGATGTCAGGGGATATAAGAGAATGGATTAGGAAAAAAAGGAGGGCTTTTGGTAGATACAAAAGGCTAAAGACGGAGGAAGCCCTAGAGGAGTACAAAAAGTGCAGGGGGATACTTAAAAAAGAAATTAGGAGATCAAGGAGGGGCCATGAAATAGCACTGGTGAGCAAAATAAAGGAAAATCCTAAGATGTTTTATAAGTATATTAAGGGTAAGAGGATAACTAGGGAAAAAATAGGGCCCATTAGGGACAAAAGTGGCAATCTGTGTGTGGAGCCGGAAGATGTAGGAGGGGTTCTAAATGAATTTTTTGCATCTGTTTTCACTATGGAGAAGGACGATGTAGACATAGAAATAGGGCGGGGGGACTGTGATATGCTCGAACATATTAACATTCGAGAGGGAGGAGGTATTGGCGGTTTTAGCTGGCCTAAAAATGGATAAATCCCCAGGCCCGGATGAAATGTATCCCAGGCTGCTGTGTGAGGCAAAGGAGGAGATTGCGGGGGCTCTAACACATATATTCAGGACCTCTCTGGCCACAGGGGATGTGCCAGAGGACTGGAGAACCGCTAATGTAGTACCATTATTCAAGAAGGGTAGTAGGGAAAAACCGGGGAACTACAGGCCAGTGAGCCTAACATCAGTGGTAGGAAAATTATTGGAAAAAATCCTGAGGGACAAAATTTGTCTCCACTTGGAGAGGCAAGGATTAATCAGGGATAGTCAACATGGCTTTGTCAAGGGAAGATCATGTCTGACTAATTTGATTGAATTTTTTGAGGGGGTGACTAGGTGTGTGGATGAGGGTAACGCAGTGGATGTGGTATACATGGATTTCAGTAAGGCCTTCGATAAAGTCCCGCACAGGAGACTGGTCAAGAAGGTAAGAGCCCATGGAATCCAGGGTGCCTTGGCACATTGGATACAAAACTGGCTTAGTGGCAGAAGGCAGAGGGTGATGGTCGAAGGTTGTTTTTGTGACTGGAAGCCTGTGGCCAGTGGGGTACCACAGGGATCGGTGCTGGGTCCCTTGCTGTTTGTGGTCTACATTAATGACTTGGATATGAATGTAAAGGGTATGATCAGTAAGTTCGCGGATGATACAAAAATTGGTAGGGTGGTAAATAGCGAGGAGGGTAGCCTCAGTCTGCAGGACAATATAGATGGGTTGGTCAGATGGGCGGAACAGTGGCAAATGGAATTTAACCCGGAAAAGTGCGAGGTGATGCACTTTGGGGGGACTAACAAGGCAAAGGAATACACAATGAATGGAAAGACCCTAGGCAAGACGGAGGGTCAGAGGGATCTGGGTGTGCAAGTACACAGATCCCTGAAGGCGGCGGAACAGGTGGATAAGGTGGTAAAAAAGGCATATGGGATACTTGCCTTCATTAGCCGAGGCATTGAATATAAGAGCAAGGAGGTTATGATGGAGCTGTATAAAACACTGGTTAGGCCACAGCTGGAATACTGTGTGCAGTTCTGGTCGCCACACTACAGGAAGGATGTGATCGTGTTAGAGAGGGTGCAGAGGAGGTTCACCAGGATGTTACCAGGGCTGGAGCGCTTCAGCTATGAAGAGAGACTGGGCCGCGCTGTATTACTCTATGACTCTATGACCGACTTATTGGGACACTTTAAAATGTTTCCTGCAGTCCCCAGACAGCCTTGGTGGATTCAACCCACAGTAAGTTCTGGAAGCCATTTCTGAGAAAACAAAACCAGACTTTAACACATACATAAAGATTGGATGCAGATCCAGTCAGATCGGCCTGTAGATAAAAGCCATCTAAGTGTTTACCCAGACAAAGGGGAACAGTTCCATATTCATAAAGAACGCATCAAGGACCCATTAAAGACATCAAGATAACATTAAAACATTATCAGGTCGTTCCAGACCAGAGATGGCCATCACCGGCCATCCCGAAAGCAGTTTAAATGTAATAACTACCCCGCTGTGCTATAAGCCCGCCAAATGTTAAACAAAGACTAACCTTGATTTGGCGGGAGATAGAGGCTTCTTCTGAGAAGTATAATTGGAGACACCCGGAGTAGCAAGGGGGCTCTTCTTCCTTTTCTTCATCTTCATAGGACCTTCGATAGTAGCCATTACCTTCGATAGCAGCTGGAGTTCAGAGAAAAAGACGGTTCGAGTCAGCGTCCCACCCCGGGGTAAACATCGGGAGATCATCGACCAACCCCGGGCCATTGACGAAACAAGAGGGTAGAAAAACTACCGAAGAAACCGATATGAAAGCCGGCTAGGGGCTTCCAATCGTGGTCAAGCAGATGGTCTCTGTCCCGCCGACATCCAGGCCCGCTGAGATCCAGCCTGTCCGTGACCTTCACCTCGAGGAAGAGAAGGCGTGTCACAGCTCGCAGCGCTGGCCACGAGGAGACAGGACGCCTGAAAGGATCAAAACGCAGACCTGTTTCAAAACCTTGCAATTCCTAGTTGGATTGGTGAGCATGTTTCTGGCCCTTCATAATCGGATCTAGGTAGGTTAAAGGGGGTGGCCATTTTGGGTATAATTAACATGAGTTGTTGTCCCTCGATGTTCCGTGTGTTTCCCCATTTCATGATGACTGTTGCAAGGTATAATATGCCTGTATCTATTTTAGCTAGTACTGTATTGTTATGATTTGTTTTCCCCTCCCATGTACCCTCTTATTTGCTTGCATTTGATTTGTTTTTCCTTATGCAATAAAATTTCATTTCGTTTCATTAAACTTGGTCTATAAGAGTATTCTCTGCATTGTAGTTCCTGCACCTAAGTCCAGTGTCTAGAACCTAAGGGGCGAGTGGGTCGAACCACTCAAGGTTTTACAGTGCAAAAGAGAGAGAGAGAGAGAGGCCTCTGGCGAGAGAAACCTCTGCGATCTCAGAGAGAAAACCCCTTACAGAAAATGGCGACCGCAGCAGGACACTGGCAGCAGGATTGCAATGTATTAGACCCAAGTTTGAATGGTCAAAATGCAATGGATGAGAGGTTAGCAGATTATGTCTTTGGTAAGCTAAATCTCACTAAGCAGTGGATTTCCGATCTCTTACTGGATGGGCGTCTGGTAGACGCAGCCATCAGGTGGACAGAGAGCAAAGAGCATAAGAAGTCAGTGGAAAAGGCAGTGTGGCTGATGTGCTACAAAAAACAGGTCCAGATTTTGGACAGAGTCGTTGCAGCACAGGCAGCCAAGATCACTACCCAGGCAGCAGAGATAGAGGAAAAGGCCATGGGTGGGGAAAAACTCATCACAGCGCTTCACGTGCTGAATCAGGAATGCCAAGTCATAGCCAGCCAACACGAGGCTAGAATAGAGTATCTGGAATGCCAGGTTACTGAGGCAAAGATCAATGAAGCGAGAATACGGGAGAAAAATGCCCGCCTCGCACAACAGCTAAGAGCGCAGGAGGAGAGAGTAGTGGAAGTCAAGGCAGCTTACAAGCTGTCCCTGTCAGGGTTGCTGTCACGGGGCCGTGTAGACACAGGGCCGTGCTGTCCATGCGAGGTAGGTTCTGGACCCAAGTGCAGACAGACAAGGCGAGAAGCAGGTATGCAGTCTTAAATAAATGTACTTTACTAGAATCGCAGGTAAACAGTACAAACAGAGGAGCTCAAGACAAGCTATCACATAGGCAAATGGCTAGTCAAGATAGGAACTCAAGACAAGCTACCGTGAGGCAACCGGCTTGTCAAGACTGAGCTCAAGACAAGCTACCGCAGGGCAACCGGCTTGTTGAGATAAGAACTCAAGACAAGCTACCGTGAGGCAACCGGCTTGTCAAAACTAAGCTCAAGACAAGCTACCACAGGGCAACCAGCTTGTCCAAACTGAGCACCTTATCAAGACTGAGCAACTTGTTAGCACCTTGTCAAGACTGAGAACAAAGGGAAGAACCACAGAACTTAAATACAAGCAGAAACATAACACAGATAAACAGTTATAGACATAGGAGCTCAAGACAAGCAACCACTAAGGCAACCGGCTTGTCAAGGCAAGCTACCACATAGGCAACAGGCTTGTCGAGGCTGAGCACCTAGTCAAGACTAACTCCCTTGTCAGGACTGAGCCCAGAGGGAAGAAACAACAGAACTTAAATACCAGCAAAACCAGGTGAAATCAATAAACCAGATAAAAGGCAGTTAACTAATAAACACAAGAGACTAGAAACAATTAACCAAGGGAAACAAACAAGTGAAGGTGCCATCTAGAGGTTACTGAAGGAACTGACCAGCACCCTCACAGTCCCTTGAACACGGGTTTGAGGGCGCAGACCATGGCCCCTGACAAAACACCACAGAGGACCTGAGAACGGCCCTGGTTAAGGCAAAAGGCATGGTATGCCTCGTAAGCCCAAAAGCAAGTCACATGGACTTTTTAAAGGAATCCAAACACTCGATTCCTTGCGAAGTAGTTGTGACACCAGCCGCTAAACCCTCAGCCCCGCCGAGCTATAGTGAGGCTTGGCCCAAAAAGGGGGTGGTGGAAGAAAGCATAGCCGAGATGGTACAGGAGGAGGAACAGCCATTGGCAGTGCAGCCAGAGCCGGCACGAATGTGTCCGACTCGCCACCAGTGGTTCAGTCCCAACGCCGCAAATGGCGATGCCGGACCCCACGTGAATCAGATCATGGTGCCCTACGCTGCCCCACAACTAAGATCCATAGTGAGCCACCTCCCAAGACTCACAGTAAAGGGAGATCCCTCAGTTCATTTCAGGGAGATAGAGGAGGCAGCCACCATCAATGATTCTGATGATCCTGAACAGGCGAAGATGCTGCTCTTCTCCCTGGATAGCACAATCCTTCAGTGCCTCTCAGACGAGAGTAAGAGGTGAAGAAAAGGGTATACGGATCTCAGGGATGAGGTCTTGGAAGTTATGGGAGTAGACGATGGTAATCCGTTCCAACGGGTGGAAGGGACTGTGCAGCTAACTGGAGAACCCCCATGGGTTTTCACAGAAAGGCTGTGGCCAGTGTATCGACGCAGTTGTCCGGGCATGCCTCAATGGGTTGCAATGAATGCCGAACAGCGGGTTCATTGGCTCCGTTGCTTGGTTGCCAACAGCTTGCCACAGATACAGGCCCTAGCCAAATCTTGGTTTGACCCCCAAGGTCCCGGTGTCACGGAGGAAACGGTGCTCCGCCAGCTCACCGTGGCATACAAGAATTGTAGAAGTCAGGAGGTACCTCCCTCTAAGGGAAAGGTGCATGAGGCAAAACCCGCAGCCCCGAGTAAGAAGGAGTGGCGTCAGGAGGGGAATCGCCCTGCCCAAGCCAAGCTCAATTGCTACGGGTGTGGGAAGGATGGACATTGGCGCAAGGACTGTAAAAATCCGTGGAAGGTGTAATGTATATACCTTTAAGGGGAACTATCTTTTACAGCTCATGTATACTGCAGTACCGGCAGTGACCACACCTGTATATAGCACTGAGTAGTAATCTGTACAGATCAGTTCCACTGTGAGCCACATTGAGTAAACACCTGTTGAACCGTTTCTCTTGCAGTCTGTGCCTTATTATGCATAGACACAACATTGGCGACGAGGCAAGTTCGAACCTACCTGCAACTCTGCATCACCTCCCGGGGATTCGTTCCTGGAGATCAGTGGATTGGAGGTCAAGGCCAGAGACTCAGGCGTCGACCACGGGCAACCGCCCAGTCATCCAGCAGAGACTCGAGAATTGCGGGGGAGGCTGTTGAGAGCCAGGCTTGGCTTTCCAGTCGAGGCGGTCCAGCGAAACGGGCTGGCAACAGGTAGTGTGCAGACCCTTCCCGGACAGCGGTGGGCTAGAGCCCGACCGAGCGGCACAGCAAAGGGCCGAGCAGCGTCGGCGGGGGAGAGAGAGAGAGGGCAGAGCGCACAGGGCGCAGCCGGTGTTCAGGGGCTGAGCAGCATCGGAGAGAGGGAGAGAGAGACGCACAGAAACCCTTGAGGTGCCGCCATTGCCAAGAGGACCTCCGAGAGCGGCGTTGGCAGCAGAGCAGGAGAAGCGCGCGAAACCAACAGGGCACCGCCATTGCCACGAGAACCGCCGGGAGTGGCGTTGGCAGCAGCGGGGGAGGAAGGAAACCGCGGGAGACGCCATTTTAAGCCATTGGGAGACGCCATTTTAAACCACACCCAAAATGCCGAAGAGTGTCAGTATCACCGCATTTGACAATGAAGTCGAAGATTGGACTACATATGTCAAATGAATAGAGGTGTACTGCAAGGCAAATGAGGTGTCAGATGACAAGAAAGCGTCGGTATTGTTAAATTTAATGGGTGCAAAGACGTATGGTTTATTACAAAACTAGTAACCCCAACGAAGCCAATGGAAAAGAGTTTTGAAGACATAGTAACGACACTACAGGAACATTTAAACCCCACACCGCTGCTGATAGCAGAAAGATTCAAGTTTCACAAAAGGAACCAGCATAAGGATGAAAGCAATGCTGATTATTTAACAGAACTGCGCAAACTATTGAAACACTGCCAGTTTGGAGCAGGACTGGCAGATAACTTAAGGGACAAGTTTGTGTGTGGGCTTCAAAGTGAAGGAACCCAGAAACGGCTTTTATCTGAAAAGGACCTTACGCTGGAAAAGGCTTTCAGCATTGTGGTATCATATGAAGCAGCAGCACGGGGCACTGCAGAGATACAACAGAGACCGCAAGAATATGGCACAAACGAAATATCATATGGAACAGAGAAGTGCTATCACTGCGGCAGAACAACACACGACCAGAATGATTGCTGGTTCAAAGACAAAGTGTGCAGACAGTGTGGAAAAGTAGGACACATAGCACGAGTTTGCATGTCGGGAAAGAAAACCAGCAATAAGAAACCTATCAAAGGAAAGTACAAGAAGGTACATAAGATGACGGAGAATAGTTCAGATGAACAAAAGAGTGATAACGACTCCGAAAGCAGGGAACTGAGTTGTCTGAAACTAAATAATGTGATCACAACGGAGGATCACCGAACCATTTGGGTCACTCTCAAGATAGCAGGAGTCCAGGTAAAGATGGAATTGGACACAGGGTCAGCCCTAACAGTCATAAACCGATGGGACTATGAGCGGCTATTCTCACACATACCCTTGAGAGACACAAAAATTATTTTGAAGATGTACATGGGGCAAAAATTCTACCCCAAAGAAAAAATAAGGGTGACCGTTATATATAACGGTAAGGAAACACCAAAACTAGACCTGTATGTATTGCAAGATGGAGGACCACCATTACTGGGACATGAATGGTTCCGGAAAATACAACTGGATTGGCATTCCATACAGGCACTGACTGTGGCTGACAAAAAGGATGACAACGTCACACCTGGGCGACTGTCAAAGATCCTAACTGACGCGAAAGAAGTGTTCCAGCAAGGACTCAGAACACTAAAAGGCATGACAGCGACGATTAAAATTGAAGAAAACGCAAGCCCAAAATTTTTTAAGGCCAGACCGGTACCATATGCAATCCGCCCAGCCGTCGAAGCAGAGCTGGAGAGTCTGGAACGTTCAGATGTACTGTTCAAGGTAGACTGGAGCGAGTGGGCTACACCCATCGTCCCTGTGATGAAAAAGTCGTTGAGCAGCACGCCTGGGGAACCAAGGAAGGTTCACATCTGTGGGGGCTTTAAGGTAACAGTGAACCCGGTCCTTCACACCGTACAATATCCACTTCCACGGATTGAAGATATTTTCGCCTCGGTATCTGGAGGGAAACGCTTCACTAAGATTGATCTGGCCCAGGCGTATCTGCAAATGGAGGTAGAAGAAGCATCAAAAAAATACCTCACAATCAACACCCATAAAGGTCTCTACCAATACAACCGGCTGGTATTCGGGGTAGCATCAGCTCCGGCTATTTGGCAGAGGGCAATGGAACAAGTCCTGCAAGGAATCCCAGGGACCCAGTGTTATTTGGACGACATCCTGGTCACGGGCGAAAATGACAGTGATCACCTTGCCAACCTGGAGCAGGTGCTCACTAGATTGCAGGAATATGGGCTCCGAGCTAACCGCCCCAAATGCGAGTTTTTTAGAAAACAGATCTTGTATTGTGGCCACGTTATCGATAAAGAGGGGTTACATAAATCCCCAGAGAAGATTGAGGCAGTAGTCAAAGCTCCAGCACCGGGCTAGTAAACTACTACCATAAGTTCTTGCCAAATTTGTCTACAATACTACACCCACTGAACACCCTACTGCAAACTGGGGTGCCATGGAAGTGGAGTGACGAATGTAGATGAGCTTTCCAGAAGAGCAAAACACTAATCACATCAAAAGAGGTATTGGCCCATTACAACCCGGCATTACCAATTCGGTTGGCGTGTGATGCGTCACCCTACGGCATTGGAGCGGTGCTGTCGCACAAATTCTCGGACGGCTCAGAGAGGCCAATAGCCTTTGTGTCACGATCACTAACCTCAGCCGAGCGTAACTACGCCCAGATTGACAGGGAGGCCCTCAGCCTAGTGTGGGGAGTGAAAAAGTTCAATCACTATCTGCACGGGCAGAAATTCACCTTGCCGACTGATCATCAGCCTCTTGTCTCCATTTTTAATCCGAAGAAGTGCGTTCCGGTGATGACTGCGCAATGACTACAAAGATGGTCACTTTTTCTAGGGGCGCACCACTATGAGATTGAATGTAAGGGCACAAAACAGCATGGAAATGCTGATGGGCTATCACGCCTGCCACTGCCTACTGCGGAGGAAGCACCAGCAGTGGATCCTGTCGAAATATTCCATTCGACTATAGTTGAATACCTATCGGTAACTAATGCATGTATCGAAAATGAAACCCGAAATGACCCGACACTGTCTCGGGTATATGATTTGACGGTGAAGGGATGGCCAGCACATGGCGACTCACTGTTGCCAGCATTCTCAACAAGGAGAGAACAGCTGTCAGTGTGCCAGGGGACCTTGATGTGTAGATCCCGAGTGGTAATTCCACCCAAGTTAAGGCATAGAGTGCTCAATGAGCTTCATGAGGGTCATCTGGGAGGGGTAAAAATGAAAAGCCTAGCCAGGGCTTATGTGTGGTGGCCGGGAATCGATAAACAAATCGAGGACCTGACCAAGAGCTGCTCAGGATGCCAGAAAGTCCAAAATGCACCACCACAGGCCCCTCTACACCCATGGGAGTGGCCCTCATCTCCATGGCAACGGGTGCATATTGATTTTGCTGGTCCATTCATGGACTCAATGTTTTCAATAGCCGTGGATGCGCACTCGAAATGGCCTGAGGTCATCAAAATGTCCTCCACCACCACAGAGAAAACTATTGCAGTCCTACGGACCATTTTTGCCAGGAATGGCTTGCCAGAACAGATTTGCTCCGACAACGGACCACAGTTTGTGTCCGAAGAGTTCCGGAGGTTCTTGAAAAAGAATGGGGTAAGACATTACACATCCACCCCGTATCATCCAGCCACAAATGGATTGGCTGAGAGGTTCGTACAAACCTTTAAGAAGGCAATAAAGGCTATGTACAATGACAACATTCCGCTGCAGCACAAGGTGGACAATTTCCTGTTCGCCTACCGGAATGCGACACATGCATTCACCAACCAGGCCCCAGCCATGATGTTCTTTAACTGAAGGTTAAGATCTCGCCTGGATTTGCTCAGACCAAACGTACGAAGAGATGTTGAGAGTAAGCAATTCCAGCACATCCATGAGAAGCCAACAAGGAGCTTCAATGTAGTGCAACCAGTCTTGACCCGCGACTAACGAACAGAAAAATGGCAGCCAGGAACAATATGCACACCGCAGGGCCCACTAATGTACACAGTGGACGTTGGGGAGAGCATCGTGAGACGCCATGCTGACCAGATCCTAGAGTCACAGGAACAAGTGAACCCCATGCCTCGCCCATACGTACCTGGTGATGAACCCGACGTACAGGTCGCATCTACCCCAGAAACAGTAGCATCGGAAGCTGATGAACCAACCGACGACAGGGGGCCAGAATCGCCTCCGCACCAAGAGCAAGACATTCAGGAAAGGCGCTATCCAGAAAGGATCAGGAAGCCTCCCCAAAGACTGAATATATCAATAGACTATTTTCAGCTAATGTTGCATGTTAAAAGTGTTAATTGTAATTAGTTTGATATTTAATTGTTAAATGAGTGTTATGGTACTGTTAATCAAAAAGGGGAGGAATTGTAATGTATATACCTTTAAGGGGAACTATCTTTTACAGCTCATGTATACTGCAGTACCGGCAGTGACCACACCTGTATATAGCACTGAGTAGTAATCTGTACAGATCAGTTCCACTGTGAGCCACGTTGAGTAAACACCTGTTGTACCGTTTCTCCTGTAGTCTGTGTCTTATTATACACGGACACAACAGAAGGATAATAAGGGAAAATCTCCCGCAGCCCAAGCCCAAGCCCAGACCACCGCCCCAGCATGAGTCCAGGTCCAAACCGCAGCCCCTGTCCCAGAAAAGGGAACCGGTACAGCTATGGATCCCGCTGCGATAGAGTCAATTTTAGAGACAATGCGGTCTCTTATGATCTCACAAGGGAAGATAGCAGCCACCACCGTTGTGATGGTTGCCTCGGCCCCCTTTGACAACCCACAGAATTGACTAGAGCCAGCGCAGCCTGTCGACCTGTGTCCTCTAGAAAGACGTGCACAGGAAGAGACCTCCTGTAAAATGGAGGAATACCTGCGGTGCCAGGTTGCGGAGGCTAAGTTAGTTGAGCAGGCTTTAAGGGAGGAGAACGCTAGTATAACAGCGAGGGCTGGCAGTTTAGAGGGTCAGCTAAGGGCTTGTAAATGGTTTCACATCAAGCGGTGCAAACTGTTTAAGTCGGGTGCAAAAGAGCCAACAACTGAGGCCAGGTCTGAAGGTGAAAATCCTCAGCCTGAGGCGTGCAACAAATCACAGACCACACAGGCTGGAACCACAGCCTGCCTAGAGGGAGAAACTGTCCCGCCCACCTGGGAGGATTCCCCACTGGCCTGGGACTCGGACGAGGAGGAGCCCGAAGACCAAGGCCCTCCTCCTGATCCGACCACCATCGGGGGGGAGCCCGAACAGCTAGGCCCTGCCCTTGACACGATCCTGGAGGAGGTGGAGTCGGAGGACGGAGATCCCGCCCACGACTCAAACTTAGGGGAGGTAGAAATTGGGGGCGGAGATCCTCCAACTGTAGGGACAGGTGAGGAGGAGTCGTCTGACACAGACCCAAATCCCAAAGGGGCGGAACCTGAGGGAAGGGAGCCGAAGCCGGCAGCCGTGGAGGTGCCACGGGCTGTGAGGGCTAAAGCCCCAACCGAAGCTCCGCTCGCTAAGGGAGCCACGCCCAGAGTACCTCTTCGCAGGTCGGCTCGAATGCCTCAGCCGGTAAAATCTTGGCCCGATTCCCCCAATTTCAGTAAACGCCGACTTGGGAAATCCCTGGCAAAATGCAGTCCCCAATTGACAGCAAAAAGCTGCGGGGAACCCAAGCCACAGGTCAGTGCAGCCCCGCCACAAGGAGCGGCAAGCTGCAGCCCAATCAGGGATTAGGTAAGCCACCCGGGGACGGGCGGCGCTGTACATAAGTTAAGTTTAAGGCGAATTAAGTTTAAGGTGTGTGAATATTAAAGTGATTAGTGTTATAAGTAGTTTTGGAATCTGCCCAGTATGTGTGTTGTTTTGGATCGAGGTCGAAAGACCCGATCATGCCTTCACCTAAGCCAGAATCTCTCGGGAGCCTGGCTGTATCGTTTAATTTAGTTACAGGAACCAGAGAGATGAGAGGGATTCTCGTCGTGTTCGCAGTGATCGGTTGGAGCTGGGCCTATCGGGGCCGCACCAAGGGTTCCACGATCTACGGGTGCTCGGGGAACACAGCCCCCGTCGCGACCGATGGGTCGGGCGTGCAGGGCATTGAGGAGACAGCCACCTATTTCCATGAAGAGAGGTGGCCAGGATGGCTGGGGTCGAACTCTACTGAATACTCCAGCCAGTCCGGGTTTGCGTACCGCGAGACTTCTCTGATGTGCCCCCGAGTGAGGGTCATCGCACCCAGAGTCAGCGTTACCGTCGGGAAGAAGATTTGCTTGGTTTGTAATGAACATGTTCCTTTGGACCGATGGTGGTGGCTGCGCAAGTTGAGCAAAACCATGAAGAACTCCACGGTCGAGTGGGAGAGACTGGGTAACAATACCCATCGGACTATTACGGGGACTCAAGGGGGGTTGAGTGTCTGTTGGGACAAATGGTGGGAACCAGCTGAGGGAATCTATATCTGTATGTGGGGTTCAGAACGCGCCTGCCCCACAGGCATCTCCATCTTTTTCCAAAGGCAGTGGCAGTATGCGGGGAAAGGAATGAGTTGGGACGTCAGCACATGGGCGTGCGGAGTCCCATACTCTCAGATCCCAGTAAATGCCACTGAGCTCATCACCCGCCCCCGCAGGCCCCTGCCCACGATTCCGGTAGCCAAAGCCCGCAAGGAAGGGTGCCCCACCACTACCAAGGGACCTGGGAACGGATTGGTATTAGTACCCACAGGTCAGGTGATGTACCAAGGGGTGCACTATGCGGTGGCCTCGGTGATTTTAAACTTCACCGAGGTGCGATTGCCAGAGTGGTGCCCCAAGGAAACGGAGCAATTTTACCAGGTCCTGTTAACAAACATGTTCAGACAGTTTTATGAATTCGACTTTGCTAGTATAGACAGAGCCGGATTGTACACCACACCACATGAGGTCTTGGACAGGATAGGGAGACAAAGAAGGGGTGCAGTAAATGATATTTTCACAGCTTTTAACACAGGGACTTCCGTCATCAACACTCTGGATGACGTGCAGCTGCAGACCCAGATTAATGGTTTGAAAACACAGTTACGAAAGGTACTGACTGACGAGAACAAGGTAGTGGGTTCTGAGTTACATGAGGACCAGGCCATGACACTACACTTAAAAGAAATTATTGCTGCGCTGGAGAAACACGCGAAAACGGTAAATGCTCTCATCAGGGAGGACCGGAATGCATCCAATCAGGCTGCGCAGAATGAAGCTTGCATGCTGTATGGGGCGTGGTTACTGGGCGAGGGCCGCAGTAATCTGGAGGATTTAAAACAAGGTTTAGTCCCCTCCTGGATCAGCAACAAGAACCTCGCAGCCCTCCACCCTTTTGAGAATGCATTAAGTCCGTGCCAGCTCAGACTAGCTTCAGAAGCCTACCCAGTCCCAGTGGACTGTGGACGGTCTAATCACACCATTATGGGTGTAGTGGTAAGAATGCCGGTGATGGGAAAGACAGCAATACCTGCCCCGGTATACAGGGTGGAGAACATTGGAGTCATTCAAGGGGGTGCACACATTCGAAGCACAGCGGTCCCACCATACGTCATTCGATGAGAGCATACAGTGACGGGTACCGACCTCTCGGGGTGCCGGAGCTGTGGAGCACACATCATCCTGTGTCCCCAGTACTTGAATGCCTATTCGAAACCACAGTGCGGGTTCAGAGCTGCTGGCGCGAAGCCTATAAATTGCATCATGGAGGCAATGGCACAAGGCCATGTGCCCCCGCAGGTGGCATATATAGGAGGTGGGACATACTGTGTCACCACTGCAGCGCCCCACTACCAACATGGACAGCACGGCTGGTGTCCGGTGAGTGACAGCAGCTTCTGCTTCAAGCCCGAGGCAGAATTTCAAGTGGCCCAAGAGCGAATTGTCCCCACTCCTGAACCTTCCACTGTTCACATCACTGTTAAAGAGAATTTCACCGATCTCAACGATTTGTTGCACATTTTGAATATATCATTCCCCCTCTCCCTGAACACCTCACCAGGATATTAAAAGCCGTTTTCATTTCACAGAAACATTTTTACACACTGGAGCAGAAGACTTTAGATATACGGGCAAACATATTGGATATAGTAACCCCACCGTGGTGGGACCTGCTCACTAATATAGAAGTCCCTTCTTGGATTAGGATAGCCTCTCACATCCTTGTAGTGTGTCAGGTTTTTATTGTGATTTATTTACTATTTGTACACTGTAAAAACATCAGACATTCACAGAAGAATGGAGAAAGCGTTATTGTAGTGTCCGTGTGTAGATAAAGACACTGAAGACAGGAGTTGGTTCATAGGTATTTACTAAGCAAGTCTGGCGGGGAGTTTCTAAAGGATATACACAATACACAGGCTTAGATAGCCCAAGTGGCAATTACCGGCATTACGTATGTAATTTGAGACAGCTTAGTCTCTTGTTTCTGGAGTCGCTATCGCTATTCTGGTCTTCGGAGCTATTGTCCGTCATCATTTGTACCTTCCTCTACTTTTCTTTATTGATTTTTTGTTTTCTGTCAGTGGATTTATTTTGTCCAGATTGGCATACCCGTGCACTGTGTCCAATCTTACCACATTGCCTGCATGCTTTGCTCTTGAACCAGCAGTCCCTCTGGTTATGGGTGGATCTGCCGCAGCGATAACATCTTCCGAACTCCTGTGTCATTTTATGGGTGCTGAAGTCCTGTGTCTCTTGTTGTATCTCTGCAGCTCCTTTTGCTGCTGCTTCGTATGATACAGCCATACTGAAAGCTTTGTCCAATGTTAAATTTTTTTCAGAAAGCAGTCTTTTTTGTGTTCCTTCACTTAAGAGACCGCAAACAAATTTGTCTCGAAGATAATCCGATAGTCCTGCTCCGAATTGGCAGTAGTTTGATAGCTTTCTTAATTCAGTTAGGTAATCAGCGTTACTTTCATTCTTGTGTTGATTTCTCTTGAAGAACTTGAATCGTTCCGCTATCAGCAGCGGTGTTGGGTTTAAATGCTCCTGCAGGGTATCAACAATTTCTTTAAAAGTCTTGTCCTTTGGTTTGGCTGGAGTGATTACATTTCGTAACAGCCCGTATGTCTTTGCACCCATTAAGTTCAGAAGTACTGAAGCTTTTTTTTCATCTGTTATTTCATTTGCAGTGCAATAAACCTCTACTCTTTCCACGTATGTGGTCCAATCTTCTATTTCGCCATCAAAAGCCTCAATATTACCAGATTTAGGCATTTCAGAAAAGATATGGCGCTTCCCGCGCTTTTTTTTTTCTCTGTAGCAACGATATGGCGCTTCCCGCGCTTTCCCGCCGCTGCTATCGATAACAATGCTGTTTTACTGTGGTTTCCGTTTATTCACTGTTGGAGACTCGTTCCCGACGGTGGTCTAAACGCTGACCTGCTTGCCGCGCCGGCCGTCTCTCGAGTGCACCCTCCCAGTCCATTATTGCTTGCCTCCGATTTCGCTGCCTGTCTCAGCTGTAGAGCCCGCCGCTGGAGCTCCAGCCTGACGCCCAGGAAGGATTAGCGCAGTACCTGTCACCAGCTTGGCCAGCTGGTGAAACCACAGTTTCTCTTACTTCCTTGAGTCTTCTGGACGCTGGAGGAATCGATGTCCTTGAGGTGCTGCCGAATTGCAGGTAAGTCCGTTTCCACTTCGTCGCCACTGTAGTGTCCGTGTGTAGATAAAGACACTGAAGACAGGAGTTGGTTCATAGGTATTTACTAAGCAAGTCTGGCGGGGGTTTTCTAAAGGATATACACAATACACAGGCTTAGATAGCCCAAGTGGCAATTACCGGCATTACGCACACCTGGGGCTCTTAAAGGCACATACACCATAATTGCTCTTAAAGGCACATACACCACAGTTATGTGCGGGTAGAAGAAGAGACACCCGTTTAGATTTTTGCTGCTATGTGTAAAGTTAAAGTTTCTCCCCCTCCTTTTTGTTTAATGTTTGGTCATGTGTAATTTTTGGTGTGTGTACTTTATTTTTTTAATATTGAAATTCGTTAAGCGACTTGTTGTTAATAAAAGATAATGGCCTAGAAATTGAGTTTGCCTCCGCCAGGGCTGTAGCGCCCGAAATTTAGCACCAGCGTTAATTGCCGCTGTGCCCGCCAAAAATTCAGCTGCGCCACGCCCAGATGGCTGCGGGCGCTAATGGAGGGTGTCAGCGCCTCGCAATGGGCGCTGAATGCAGGATTGCGGCGCTAATCCCCCGCTGCGGCACCCGATGCGGTGCGGCAGGCTGGGGTACTGCAGGCCTCCTCCTTCTGTTAAGGAGGAGCTGCCTGCAGCCGACCGCTGGCCGGTGGAATTGCACGAAAAATGAGCCCGGCACCTCAGAGAAGTGCCGGGCTCGAGGCCCACACACATCTGTGCCGCGGGGGGGTGGTGGAGGAGTCCGGAGAGGGAGGTGCGGGCAGGCGGCCGCCGGGAAAGCGGCCGGCCGCCGCGCCACCTTAATGCGCCGGCGCTAAGTCCAGCAAGAAACTTTTGAAAAATCGTTGGTTGCGGCTGCCACGGGCGAGGCGGCCGCAACTGAATTTCGGCGTCCGGCCGCGTTACCACGGCAACCAGGACGCTGCGCACACCGATGACGTCATTGGTGCCGGCGCAGCGCTACCAGCTAACGCCGATGGTAGGGCCCAAATCAATTTCCGAAGCGGCTATAATTCCGGCGCAAGGCCCTCTAGCGCCTCTAATTGGGCGCTAACCCCACTCAATTTCTAGGCCAATGTGTGTGAACCAGGTTGTGTAGGGGTATTAGGCCCCCCTCCATGCCTGGAAATGAGTGTGTCAGATTTTAAGTCCAATGTATTGCCATCTATAGATGCTTAATGTACACTGTAGGTTTTCTGAAATGGGAAATACATGTGACGTGGGCTCATAGACAGGTAATTACAGGGGATGGTTTAATTATGGAAAGTCAGAAAATTTTGCTCACCCAGAATTATGATACTTCAAGCAAGTTATAGTATCATCAGGGGGGAACTGTAGAATTCACAAAATTAATATTGTACTATAAGGGTCCTCTGGCAGAAGAGGCCTTGATTTTTAAAAAGACTGTTTTAAAAGAAGCCCAGAAAAGGGATACATAAAATGGCTGCCAGACCCCGTGACCGACTTATTGGGACACTTTAAAATGGTTCCTGCAGTCCCCAGACAGCCTTTGTGGATTCAACCCACAGTAAGTTCTGGAAGCTGTTTCTGAGAAAACGAAACCAGACTTTAACACATACATAAAAATTGGATGCAGATCCAGTCAGATCAGCTTGTAGATAAAGGCCATCTAAATGTTTACCCAGACAAAGGGGAACAGTTCCATATTCATAAAGAATGCATCAAGGACCCGTTAAAGATATCAAGATAACATTAAAACATTACCAGGTCATTCCAGACTGGAGATGGCCATCACCGGCCATCCCGAAAGCAGTTTAAATATAATAACTACCCCGCTGTGCTATAAGCACGGCAAAAGTTAAACAAAGACTAACCTTAATTTGGCGGGAGATAGAGGCTTCTTCTGAGAAGTATAATTGGAGACACCCAGAGTAGCGAGGGGACTCTTCTTCCTCTTCTTCATCTTCAGAGGACCTTCGATAGTAGCCGTTACCTTCGATAGCAGCTGGAGTTCGGAGAAAAAGACGGTTCGAGTCGGCGTCCCGCCCCGGGGTAAACATCGGGAGATCATCGACCAACCCCGGGCCATTGACGAAACAAGAGGGTAGAAAAACTACCGAAGAAACCTATATGAAAGCCGGCTAGAGGCTTCCAATCGTGGTCAAGCAGATGGTCTCTGTCCCGCCGACATCCAGGCCCGCTGAGATCCAGTCCGTCCGTGACCTTCACCTCGAGGAAGAGAAGGCGTGTCGCAGCTCGCAGCTCGCAGCGCTGACCACGAGGAGACAGGACACCTGAAAGGATCAAAACGCAGACCTGTTTCAAAACCTTGCAATTCCTAGTTGGATTGGTGAGCATGTTTCTGGCCCTTCATAATCGGATCTAGATAGGTTAAAGGGGGTGGCCATTTTGGGTATAATTAACATGAGTTGTTGTCCCTCGATGTTCCGTGTGTTTCCCCATTTCATGATGACTGTTGTAAGGTATAATATGCCTTGGCGTGGGACCTCGATGCCATCGAGATTCGGCTGCGCGTTGGTAGGACAGAGAGGGAGTAGTGGCTCACCGTGTCTGGGTGGATGAAGCTCTCCGTACTTCCGCTGTCGAACAGGCAGGTCGTGGCGTGGCCGTTCACTTTGATGTCCATCATTGACTTGGACAGATGGTGCGGGCGGGCTTGGTCCAGGGTGACGGAAGCTAGTGTGTAGCTGAGCGAGTCGTTGTCATCTGCGGGCGAGGCGGTCGGGCGTGGTGAGTAAAATGGCGTCTCCCACGAGGTAGGGCCCCATGAGGCGCTATTGGGGTTGGTTGCCTTAATCAAAGATGGCCGCCCCCATGACTCATGTGTGGGGATGCTGGCCTCAGTTGCCCTAAACAAAGATGGCCGCCCCCATAGTTCGCATGCGGCACTGCTGGCCTCTGAGGATCCGCTCCTGCAGGCCTTGGAGAAGTGGCCTTTCTTCAGGCAGGTTTTGCATATGGAGTTCTTGGCTGGGCAGCGCGAACTCGGGTGCTTCTCCTGGCCACAAAAAAAACAGCCGGCGGCCCGATCGCGGATGCCCGATGTCGGGGCCGGTGCCGGTGCCGGGGGTGGCGGGGCCGGTCGGGTCCGGGACGCCGACGCAGAGGTAGGTCCCGGGGGCGGCGCTGGGAAGGGTGCTGTGGTAGGGGTCGGGCCCGAGTCCCAGGGTCGCGAGCAGTACCTGGTGAATGCTTCCTGATCTTGGTGGGCCACTTCCAGGGAGATAGCGAGGGCTTCAGCTTTTTCCATGCTGAGGTCTTTAGCTTCCAGCAGTCTTTGCCGTGAGTACTCGGACCGTAGGCCTTTCAGGAATGCGTCGCGGATATTATCTTCAGTATTTTCGGCTGCCGACACCGATTTAAAGTCACAGTTCCTGGCGAGTGCATATAGCACCTGTGAGAATTCGGCTACTGATTCTCCTGGCTGTTGTGGCCGTGATCTTAGGAGGTGCCTAGCGTACATGTAGTTTACCGGGGTCCGGTACTTCTGTTTCAGCAGGTTGATGGCGGTCTCGTAGGTAGTCATGTCCTCGATGAGGGTGTATACTCTCGGGCTCAGTTGTGCCTGCAGGACACTTAGTTTGGATGCCTGAGGGACGCTGGATTCTCTCAGGTATGATTCGAAGCAGACCAGCCAGTGTTTAAAGTCTGCGGCTGAGTTTGCTGCTCGTGGGTTCAGGTCCAGGTACGGCGGTCTGAGGGCTCGCAGCCAAGCTGGCTGGTGTGGCTGTGCTCCTGGGAGCTGCGCTGGTGGCTCCTCCGCTGGTTGTGACTCGTTGTCGGACATCATTAAATTTAGTCAATAAAATTGATATACCTATCAATTCCTCCAATAAAAGGCGAAGAGTTACGAAGGTGACTAAAGGTTTTTATTGACTAAATAACAGAGCCCACTCTCGTGGGTGATCCGATCCAAGCAGGAGGAATACCAGCCAGTCGCTCACCTTTATACCTGGCCTGGTGGGTGGAGCCAAGGCGGAGTCGGCAGTGGTCATCCCAGGTATAGCAGTGTGGCAAGAGGCGACCTCGTACCGTGATACAATAGTGGTCAGTGATACAGTTATAACGAACAGTGGTGAACAGTGCTAACTACTAACAGTGATACGATAGTGAACGTGGTTTACCACAATGCCTGTATCTATTTTAGCTAGTACTGTATTGTTATGATTTGTTTTTCCCTCCCATGTACCCTCTTATTTGCTTGCATTTGATTTGTTTTTCCTTGTGCAATAAAATTTCATTTTGTTTCATTAAACTTGGTCTATAAGAGTATTCTCTGTATTGTAGTTCCTGCACCTAAGTCCAGTGTCTAGAACCTAAGGGGCGAGTGGGTCGAACCACTCAAGGTTTTACTGTGCAAAAGAAAGAGAGAGAGAGGCCTCTGGCGAGAGAAACCTCTGTGATCTCAGAGAGAAAACCCCTTAACAATTGAAAAGCATAGAAGTTATGTTAAACTTGTATCGAACCTTGGTTAGAGCACACTTGGGGGGAGAAATTCATTATCGCCCAGGAATGAGCGCTAACTTTTGGAAAAGTTTGAGATTTAGCGCCAGGCACTAATAAATCTCGCTGCACGCAAAAATCAGTGTCATCACTCAATGAAAGGATGGGAGCACTAAATCAAGTGCTAACGGCCTAGCTCAGTGGCGATACACCTAAAGCGCTAACCAATATCAGGTGCAGTCTAATCGCAAGTCATCATTGCCACAGGCTCTCTCCAGTTCTTAAAGGGGAGGTTCAATCATGCTGCAAAACCTTATTCTCAGCATTGCTGCCTGTGAACCTGTCTCAGCCAGCAGGAGCAGGCCAAGTCAAGTAGCTGGACAACTCACCAGCTGTACTCATGGCAGATCCATGCCCCAGGGAGAGAGTCTGCAGATTTTCGGACCAAGCATTGGAGGAGTGTGGCGAGATGGCGGGCGGTGCTCTGCCCAGCAAGTGGCAGGAGGCCCTCGCCACAAGTCTTCCGTGCCACATGGAGGGAGGTTGCCCATCAGGTCTCGGGCAGCACTGTGGTCCCCAGGACCCATATACAGTGCAGGAAGAAATTTAACGACCTCACTTGGGTGGTCAGGGTGAGTCAATGCCTCAACAAATGTTACATACCACCTTCTGAACCACAGTCTGCAGACACTGGCAAGGCTAGTATTTATTGGCCATCCCTAGTTGCCCTTGAGAAGGTGGTGGTGAGCCACCTTCTTGAACCGCTGCAGTCCGTGTGCTGAAGGTACTCCCACAGTGCTGTTAGGTAGGGAGCTCCAGGATTTTGACCCGGCGACGATGAAGGATTGGCGATATACTTCTAAGTCAGGATGGTGTGTGACTTGGAGGGGAACTTGGAGGCGGTGGTGTTCCCATGCGCCTGCTGCCCATGTCCTTCTAAGTGGTAGATGTCGTGGGTTTGGGAGCTGCTGCCAAAGAAGCCTTGGCAAGTTGCTGCAGTGCATCTTGTAGAGGGGTACACAATGCAGCCACGGTACGCCGGTGGTGGAGGGCGTGAATGCTTAAGGTGGTGGATGGGGTGCCAATCAAAAGAGTTGCTTTGTCCTGGATGGTGTTGCGCTTCTTCAGTGTTGTTGGAGCTGCACTCATCCAGGCAAGTGGGGAGTATTCCATCACACTCCTTACTTGTGCCTTATAGATGGTGGAAAGGCTTTGGGGAGTCAGGAGCTGAGACTCTCGCCGCAGAATATTTCTGACCTAATGTTGGAGGGAAGGTCATTGATGAGGCAGCTGAAGATGGTTGGGCCTCGGACACTGTCCTGAGGAACTCCTGCAGCGATGTCCTGTGGCTGTGATGATTGACCTTCAACCACCACAACCATCTTCCTTTGTGCTAGATATGACTCCAGCCAGTGGAGCGTTTTACCCCTGTTTCCCATTGACTTCAGTTTTACGAGGGCTCCTTGATACTACACTCAGTCAAATGCTGCCTTGATGTCAAGGGCATTCAGTCTCACCTCACCTCTGGAATTCAGCTCCTTTGCCCATGTTTGGACCAAGGTTGTAATGAGTTCGGGAGCCAAGTGGTCTTGGCGGAACCCAAACTGGGCATCAGTGAGCAGATTATTTGTAAGTAAGTGCCACTTGATAGCCCTGTCCATGACACCTTCCATCACTTTGCTGATGATTGGGCGCCTGGTGGTGCGTGCCGTGGACACCGGCGACATTGACCCCTTTCATCCCTAATCCTTCTTCTCATATCCCACTTCACCCTCACCCCAAAAGCCTTTTGCACTTTCCAGCTAATCATGCTGTATGCATGCCTTTCTCCCTTCCTGCCCAGCTCCCCTCACCTTAACCCATCTCCTGTGTCTTTATGCTTTCAGATAATGAGCAAGCACTGGAGCAGTCTGTCCCTGAGGGCTCCATTGAGAGCGATGCAGGAGAAGAGGAGGAGGAAGAACACACCACAGGCACCAGCTCAGATACTGGCAATACGCGTTCTTTAGAGGCTAGTATAGTAGTGGGATCTGCACAAGGTGATGCATCGGGAACGAGTGGGCTGCAGCAAGGCCAGGGGGAGAGGGTAGCTTGGGGGCCAGTTCCCTGGAGGGCGAGTCGCACGCGAATTCTGCTGCACAGGACTCAGATGAGGAGCTCGATGGGAAGGCCTTTAGAAGAAGGGTGATGGGCATACACACGGAGATGATAGGTGCAATGGAAAGGGTGCCCGAGAGCCTGTCGGCAAAGGTAAGGAGAGTGGAGGAGTCCGCCTCCAACATTGCACGAGGCTCTGAGCACACCATGGAGCCCATCATTTCCAGTCTCTGGATGACCAAGATCTGATGTCGCATGTGATTGGCCATCTGGCAGCTTCCATTGCAGCACAGGTGGAAGTAACACAATGTCCCAGTGCTTTAATGCAGGCTATGGTTGGTGCCATCCAATCTCAGACTGCTCTCATGCAGTCTCAGCTTGATGCCATGCAAGCTCTGACTGCTGCCATCGTGGCTGGGTCGACCACTGTCGACTGGGGCTTTCACATTATCGCAGCAGGCCAGCAATCTGTGCTGCAACAGATTGCAAGGGATGCTGGGGTGCTGCCCTGGGGGAGTGGCAGTGGGTCAGTGGAGTAAGAACCTGTTGTCCTCTCTCACGATGACAGCATTCCTGCTCCCACCACTGTCACTCCACCATTGCCCTTGTCACTGCCTGTCATCCAGCCGGCCCAGGCTGCTGTCGCCTATGCTGAGCTGGTGCAGTCCACAGCCGGGCCTTCCAGGCCCAAAGCTGGTGGAGGGTGTCCTGCAAGGCCACCTGAAGTCTCCCACATGGACACTCAGCAGCCTTCCACCAGCCCTGCTGCAGCCAATGGGTCAAAACTTCGTAGGAGCAGTAGAATAGGCAAAGGCACAGTAACGTGAGGCACTAAGGGATTGCACAACTGTGAATAGTAAATATTTTTGTTTTAAAGATGTGTTCACTGATTATTGATAAATGTATTAATTCACTTCAGACAATTTTATATTGCTTCTCATTTCAGCTGTGCGCTGTGAGATGGCCTGTGACAGGGATGGAAAGATAGGGATGTCATAGAGTCATAGAGGATGTGGTGAGCAACGGGGATCTGGGGTTGAATTTACTGGAACTGCAGTCTGATGAGGTGGTCACGCACCGCCCTCCGGAAGTCCGATTGATTGGTTGCCTCCTCCCTCACTCCTGCTCCTTCTCCTCCTCCTCCTCCTCATCTTCCTCATCCTCCTTGTCGTCCTCCTCCTTTCTCCTTCTCCTCTCCCTCTTCCTCCTCCAGAGGTGCTCCCGCAATCCCTGCTGGCAAGGGCTGAGCCCTCATGATGGCCAGGTTGTGGAGCATGCAGCACACCATGACGAAATGGAACACTCACTCCGGTGAGTACTGGAGGGCTCCTCCCGAGTGGTCAAGGCAGTAGAACCGTTGCTTGAGTACCCCGATGGTCTGCTCAATGAGGTTCCTGGTGGCAGCATGGCTCTCATTATATGAGTGCTGTGCAGGGGTGTTGGGGTTGCGGAGGGGAGTCATGAGTCAGGTGGAGAGTGGATACCCCTTGTCTCCAACCAACAAGCTGCGAGCTTGATGTGGTGGCTGGAAGAGTGCAGGCACACCGGCCTGGTACAGAATGAAGGCACCATGGCTGCTGCCAGGATAGCGGGCATTCACATTGAGGATTCGCTGTCTGTGGTCGCACACCAACTGCACATTAATGAGTGGTAGCCTTTGCGGTTACGGAAGATCTCAAGATTGTTATACGGTGCCCGCAAAGTGACATGAGTGCAGTCAATGGTGCCCTGCACCATGGGGAATCCTACTCTCCTGGCAAAGCCACATGCACACTCGTCCTGCTACTCTCTGGTGATGGGGAAGGAAATGTAGTCCCTTCTTCTACTGTAGAGAGCCTTAGTGACCTCCCGGATGCAGCGATGGACAGCAAACTGCGAAATGTTCGCTATATCTCCTGTTGCAGACTGGAAGGGTCCGCTGGCGAGTGAATTGAGGGCGACGGTGACCCTGACTGCCACTGAGAGAGCCATGAGCACCCTGATCTGAGGCTGGAGGTCTGGTTGCAGGAGGTGTCAGAGTTCTGTGACCATCTCTTTGCTGAAGCGGAGCCTTCTAAGACACTGCTCCTGGCTTAATTAAAGGTAGGAGAATTGCTGTCGGAAGACCCTCAGAGGGTAAGGCTGCCTGTTGAGAGCCCTGATGGCCCTCCTCCTCCCTCTGGCCACATGTTCCAATCTTGCTCGCTGCCTCCGCTACTCCGCAGTAGATCCTGGAGGGCAAGATCCCCATTACTGTAAGGAAGTGCAACACTTTGATATGTTGTGAGAATAAATGTAACTAATTTTTAGTAGACACAACACTCCGGAGACTAAACAACCTTTAAATGACTGATTTAAACTGTTGCACAATGTCAAACTGACAAGGAAGCAGTCCAACGATTTGTGGCCAACCCATGCTATTTTCCCTTGATTTACCTTGTTAAGCCCGCCCAAATTTTTGACAGATGAATTGTCATCGTTTGCAGCTCTGTGAAGCTGTCAAACAGTGACATTCTCTGCAGTTTGATGAGGTCTTGAATATAAGACCCCATCAAACTTCCTTCTTTAACAGAATTGAGATGGTTGCTGCATCTGTGAATGCAACGGCCACCTGTCAATCCCAACGCGGAGGTCCGAGACTCTCCGCATACACACCGACTGAAAACTTCAGGAAGAAACAAAGGTAAGTACACTTTAAGAAACACTTTGCACTTATCTCCGATACTCATCTCTACACTCTTACACCCATTACGTACCTTCACAGCATACTTTTGCGCCTCCCCGACCCCTGCAGACCCAGTACTCGCCTCGCTGAACTGGCGGGTTTTCGAGCCTTTGGGAAACTCGCACTTGTGAGGGCAAAAAGGTGATAATCCTATTTTATGCCTGTTAACCACCAGTTAACAGGCAGTTAATAGGCTTTAATCCCTTCCCGCCTCCAAGGAGATGGGACCCAGCGCAGGACGGCTACCCGCCTCCTGGGAAGATGGCATGGAGGCGGGTTAGGGGCAGGTTTGCCACCTGCCCCCAAATTCTGCCATTTTCCCGGCAGTCCCGCCTCCAAACCCGCCTCCTCAGGGCTGGCAGAATCGCCCCCTTAGGGGTCGATTTTATCTCAGGTGCGGGGAATTGGCAGTTTCCCCAAATTTAGTGGTTCCCACACGATTCTAAATGGGTCTATGAGATTGATGCAATTTTAACTCAATTGGTCAATTGATTTCCAATGTGTGGGAAGCCTTGGCAATTGAGTATTTCCAGTCAGAAAGTCGCAGAATATGACGTCATCATTGCTGCTGCTTTTAAGGTCCACAGCAAGCCTTGCTTCCTCTGCAGGCTTCCAAACTTCACCATTAAGATGGCACAGGAGCCTGCAGGAGCAACAGCCAGTGGGAGGGCCAGATCTGCCCCCAAATTTGATGAGGCTTCACTCCAGGCATTACTGGATGGTGCTAGGGCCCACAGGGAGGTCCTGTCCCCTTCTTCAGGAAGGAAGAGGCCACCCAGTCAGACCAAGGCTGTGTGGCTACAGGTGGCAGGTCAAGTCAACTGCTTGGGGCTCACACGAAGAATATGGTTGCAGTGCAGGAAAAGATTCCATGACCTTCTTTGCACTGGAAAAGTAAGTACTGTATGATGTTTCAATCACACTCAATCTGATCCCCATTGCCTTTCCTCACCAGCAATCAGCTTTAGCAATCTCTTCCTCCACATCCCACTTGACACTCGCATCCATGCACCCTTACCCATTCCCTCTCTCTCTATGCTCCCATTCACAGAACTATGCCACCATGCAACCCTCACACACCCTCTTACTCTGATGCTTTGAACACAACTGACAACACACAGGGAGGGCCCTTGGTATTGCAACCTCACTCCATCTTTGTCTCCTCCTAAGTATCTATGCTATGCAATCTCTGCATTCACTCCTTCATTCTCACTCAACCTCCACTTGTCTCCCTCATTGCAGGAAAAGAGAGCTCACAACAGGAGAGAGCGAGCCAGGACAGGAGGACGGCTGCCCTCATTAGTCCAGCTCACCCCCTGGGAGGAAGGTGTCCTGGAGATTGCCGGGGCTGACCGAGATGTGGATGTTGGGGAAGGACAGACAGGAGCATCCCCGCAAGCTGGTGAGAGAATAGTTTTCCATCTCTCTCATTGGCATTGCATGAGTCGCTGATAATGATTCTGAATCTACATCATATGGACTTATGATCACCTGCAAAATGCAATGTGCTTGTAACCTTGGCATCACATCTCTAACTTTTTCCTTGACTCCCCCACAGGGCCATCGAGAACCCCCGTCCCCACTGTGCAGGTGGAAGAGCCTGAGCAGCCAGACTCCTCAGAGGAATCTGCAACCTCTGAGGGCACAGCGTCAGCAGAAATAAGCGCACCCAGCACCAGCGCAGACACTCACACCTCGGTGGGACCTTCGGGACATAGAGTAGAGTTGCCACGTGGTGTATCACAGCTCACAAGTGAGCATCAGCAGATTGTGGAGACAGTGACAGCAGTGGAGAGTCCTCGTCAGAGGGCGCAGGACTCTGCCAGCTTGGCTCAGCTGCATGTCGACCCTCTGCCTTTGGGTCCATCCGTAAGATCAGAGGTGATGGAACTCCATGCACAGATGCAGGAGTCTCTGGCAGGTTTTGTCTCTAGGGTCGCTGCGTGTGTGGAGTGAATGGAGGAGTCCATAGCGAACATGAGCAGAGCCTTTGTGGAGTCATTGGCGCATGAGTGCAGCAACAGGGAAAGAATGGCTACCTACGTGGAAATAATTGCTGCCTTGGTGGTAAGGCTGGCTGCCGTAGAGGAGAGGATGACTATGGTAGAGGAGAGGAGGGTAATGGTAGAGGAGAGGAGGGATATGGCCATGGTGGAGGTTAGTCACCAGGGTATGGAAAACATGGTGAGTGTTCAGGATAGAATGACATCTCTTGAGGAACGATGGGCATCTATTGAACAGAGAAACCAGACCTTCATGGAAGTCCTTCTGAGTAGGACTGCCATTGCAGATACGGGTCCCCATGGCCCCCCTGATGTGCAGCAAGCTGCTCTCAAGCCACTTGCAGGCGCTGAGGGGGACCTGACCCATTAGAGGAAGGTTGGTGGCAGACCTCAAGGAAGTGGGGGCTAGTCTCCAAGCGCTCACACTTCCATGTCACTGCAGAGCCCTCAGTCAGAGCCCCGCCGGAGTCCACACCCAACAGAGATAGAGGTCTCAACCCCTGCATAGCCGCAGGATCAGCAGACTGCTGGCGAGCCCTCACATGCTCACCACCCCAGAGGACGCCCGCCAAAGGTGTCGAGACAGGAGCAGCAGGAAAGTGAGCAAGGGGCCTCCACATCTGCTGAAGCCACAGGGGAACCATTACGTAGGTGCACGCGTAAGAGGAAAATAAAGCACAAATAGTCACAAGGGTAGTCAGTTGGGTGAAATGCTGTGTATTTTGTAAAAATGCCATCAGTTGTTTGTTTTTCATAAAAATTCTGATGGCAACTTCTGCAGTTGTGGTGTCTGTCATTTGGCAAAAGTGGCTGGAGGTCCTCTAATGCCAAGAGGGGAATGAAAAATAGGCCTCCCATGCTTCTGGTAGGTGCCTCAGTTGAGGAAGCACTGAGTGAGGATGGTGAGAGGGGACTCGCAGGAGGTCACACTGGAGAAGTGTGTGAGGCTCCAACCTTCCACAGGTGCGGTTAAGCCTGGTAAAAGTTGCCCCAGACCTGAGACAACAAAATCCTGCCACCTGCAAATGATGACTGATCAAATATCCTCTTTAATGTTGGACCTGCAGCTGATAGTCAGCAAGCCAATGTTGCTCACGCCAGGATTCACAAGTGTAAGATTCTCAAAATTTCTACATTTCCCCAACGGTTGTTAATAAGAAAAGGGACCCTGCATGGACATTGTAATGAAAAAAGGGTGCCCAAAATGGCGTCCGCGCCTCGTGGCAGGAAGCCTGTGAGATTTTTAAAACTTGGACTCTGCAGCACAGGCAGCTCGTGGAGAAATCGAAACCAAAGCTACACTTTCTGTGAAGAGAGACTTCGCATTTTAAAACCAAACAGGGCCTTGAATTATGTATTAGATCAAATTGGAGACAAATCTCAACCCAGTTGGGCCTATAGTTAAGGCCATCAAGCAGTTTGCATAAATAATCGGCAACAGATTAAGGAAGCCATCGAGGCTGGACAGGCCCATCAAGGTGCATTCTAAACAAAACAAGTCAATTATCGAGCCGGTAGATGCGATTACTGGCCATCTAAACACAGTTAGAGTAGATTGCTACCGTTATTTAAAATAGCCCGCCAAGATTAAGACAAAGAACTAACCTGATTTGGCGTGCAGATCAGGGCCATCCAAAGGGGTATAATTGTAGGCCCACTGGCAACCTTCTCTCTCTGCTCTCAGCCTTTGCTCCGGCTCCGGCCCCTAGCCCTCGTGGCTGCTGCTCTTCCCCCATCCCGCGCTTACCCCCTGGCCTTTGCCCGTGCCTTTCCCCACTCCATCTGGAATCTCCCAGGCACTGCATCGGGCGGACACGGACATGTTAGGCCAGGCGAGGCAGGACGCGATGAGGCGAGGCGGCAAGACGAACTGAGGAAGACAATGGAGGAGATGAACTGAGGAAGACGACTGAAGACAGGCTTCGAATCATCGGGCCTTCAGTCTCAGCTGACCTGCGAACATCTTCATACAAACTCAAACTGTCGGCCGAGGAAGAGGAACCGTCATCCCTGCAAGGTAAAGTACCCAAACAGAGACTTTAACTTTGGGGTACTTGAACCTGGACAACGCCCTTGCAGCACCCGGAGACCACGTGACGACGGCAGGCTCCAGAGAGCACCAAGAGCGAACCCCGAATCCCACCGCTGTTTTGAGTTCAGCAGACCCTTTTGATTGGTGAGCATGAAGTTCTGACCCCTCATAGCTTAATCTAGTTAGGTATCGGGGTGGGATAAGGATAAGGGGATTGTTAAGATAGTTGTTTTCCCTCGATGTGCCGTGTGTTCCCCATTCCCTGTATAAGTATAGTTATTTTGTATTTTGCCTGTAAAAGTGTATACTAGTAATTTTTTCTTAAGATTGTGTTAATTTCTTCTTCAATAAAATCTTGGTTTTTGCTTACATCCAACCACCTGTCTACTCGAGTCTTTTCTGTATCGCCACATTGTACCTAAGTCCGGTGTCTAGAACCCAGGGGTGTGGGAGCGATTCGAGCCGCTCATAAACAGTCAGAGGCATAACTGACTGGGCGCACGCGCCACCCCACACCACCCCCTACACAGGCGTGATCCCCACCAGGCACGTTTTATGTGGGAAAAGGGTTAAACAGGCAAGGGCCTGTTAAAATGGGATTATAAAGGCCAATCAGTGCTGTTTAAGGGCCCTAAAGACCAGTCCCACCTGTTGCAGGCGGGACTGATTCGGGTCAATCAGACACACCTAGGTTAAAATAGCGTGGAGGCGGGAACCAGGTGGGGGGGTCCCGACCCCCAGGTTTTGCAATTTTAACCCCCCGCACGCCTAAAAGCCCGCCTGTCAGCTGCGTTAAAATCGAGCCCTCAGTATCCATTTACAATGTGATGTACAGAAGCACAATAAATGACAACACTGAGATGCCAGGTATTAATGGCATTCATAAAATATCATTTAGAACCTGAAGCGCAGATTTGCTACAATAGCATTAAAAGATATAAAAGTTTAATAAAAGAAATTAATGGATCATAAATAAATTATTTTTGCTCATTTCACAATAATAAAAATCTGAGTGAAATAAAATAATGGCATCCAAAGCTTTAAAAGCAAAATTGAATTTACAAAATAATTATTTTTTTTCTACCTTGATCGGTATTGCAAATTACAAAATTAATTTGAGGAGAGATTGGGTCAATTGGGCTTATACTCGCTGGAGTTTAGAAGAATGAGAGGGGATCTCATCGAAACTTATAAAATTCTGACAGGTCTGGACAAACTAGATGCAGGTAGAATGTTCCCGATGGTTGGAGAGTCCAGAACCAGGGGTCACAGTCTAAGGATAAGGGGTAAGCCATTTAGGACTGAGATGAGGAAGAATTTCTTCACCCAGAGAGTGGTGAACCTGTGGAATTCTCTACCACAGAAGGCGGTTGAGGCCAAGTCTTTCAATATATTCAAGAAGGAGTTAGATATATTTCTTAGAGCTAAAGGTATCAAGGGATATGGGGAGAAGGCAGGTATGGGGTACTGAGTTTGGATGATCAGCTATGATCTCATCGAATGGCAGAGCAGGCTGGAGGGGCCGAATGGCCTACTCCTGCTCGTATCTTCTATGTTTCTATGTTTCTATGTTACCAAAATGTTTAACATAATTTTAAATGTTAAAGAAATTATTAATATTCATTGGAAAGTTGTTTTCATGAGGTTTTCATGATAACAATTCTCTATTGACAGAACCTACTTTAACGCAGATGTCTTGCTGGAAAGACTGGAATTATAATATATCAAAAATAAAAAATCCAATTCCATGTATTGTGCCGCAGACCAGGTGGTTGATTACTGACGGCATTAATCAATTTGTTTTGTTCCTGTCAATGTTCTAATTTTATTTTGTGTTATGAAAGTCATTCTTATATTGTCATACTAATGTTATATTCTTTCCTTTTTGATCTGTGGCTACGAAGAGTCTTGATAACTAAATTGGGTGGCCAAAAATAGAACAGAGATGCAGTGAGAATAAAAATGATTCTGCCAAACTTTCATTCACTCGTTCAATTACTCCTCTTTATTGAGGTGGTGATTGTGACCTGTAAGTCTTCACGTGGCACTGGAGACTGTTTTACAAGGTATTCTGTCAACATTATCACATGTCAAGAATAAAACACGCAGGTAAATTCATATTCTGTACATGAGCCATCTATATATGATGATATATTTTCTTAGCCCAGATTTTACTGTAGCAGGGCATCTAACGGCATCTGCCGTTAATTAGACTTGTCCCTGCATGTTTAGTGTTTTTTAATATTTTGCGTGGCAAGTTGCTGAAAGTGTGAGCTGATAGTGTGGCAGCGAGGGAAATCAGGCACCTGGGACCTGTGTATCTCCCTAACCAATCAGAACAAGGGATTGTGAAATTAACAACGCAAGGACTGAGAAGGAAGTGTAAGTTAGAGTGAGTGAATTCAATGTCAAATCAGGTACAGAAAGAGAAATAAAGAGAGGGAAAGAAAGATTGAAAAGACAGCAAGGAAAAGTAAAAAACAAATAATTTTAAATTTGCCATCTTTAAAATACCCAACAACAGCTAATACCTGAAGGAATGAGACTCCACGTGGGCTAGAAATTCATTATAACCCAGGAATGGGTGGTATCTTTAGAAAAGTTTGAGAATTAGCGCCAGGCACTAAGGCTTTAGGCTGTATGCAAAATTCATTCTCACTGCTCAAAGAAATGATTAGGGCACTAAATCAAGTCTTAAAGGCCTAGCTCAGTGGCATTACACTCAAAGGGTGGAACAATATCGGGTGCTGTCTAATCTCAACTCATCATTGCCACAGGATTTTCCCAGTACTTAAAGGGGAGGTTCATTGATACTGCAGTACCTCATTCTCAGTATTGTTGGCTGTACAGCTGCCTCAGCAAGGAGAAGCACAACAAGGAGAAGGAGCCGGAGGACTGAAACTCATGGCAGATCCATCGCAGTCGGGTGGTCAGGGTGGTTGAATGCTTCAACAAATGCTACGTACCACCATCTGTACCACAAGCTTCACATACTGCCCAAAGCACCACACCCTCAGTGCTCTCCCACCAACAATCTTTACCTACAAACACTCACACCCACATTCAAGCCTTGCACACAAAGACAGCTATTCAACTATGGCAGGCACAGGGTTCATTAAACATAGAAACATAGAAGATAGGAGCAGGAGTAGGCCATTCGGCCCTTCGAGCCTGCTCCGCCATGCAATGAGATCATGGCTGATCATCCAAATTCAGTACCCTGTACCTGCCTTCTCCCCATATCCCTTGATCCCTTTAGCCTCAAGAAATATATCCAATTCTTTCTTGAACATATTTAATGAACTGGCCTCCACCGCCCTCTGTGGCAGAGAGTTCCACAGGTTCACCACTCTCTGGGTGAAGAAATTCCTCCTCATTTCAGTCCTAAATGGCTTACCCCTTATCCTTAGACTATGACCCCTGGTTCTGGACTCCCTGGCCATCAGAAACATCGTTCCTGCATCTAGTCTGTCCAGACTGACAGAATTTTATAGGTTTCGATGAGATCCCCTCTCAATCTTCTAAACTCCAGTGAGTATAAGCCCAATCGACACAATCTCTCCTCATACGTCATTCCTGCCATCGCAGGCATCAGCCTGGTGAATCTTTGCTGCACTCCCTCCATGGCAAGAACGTCCTTCCTCAGGTAAGGTGACCAAAACTGCACACAATACTCAAGGTGCGGTCTCACCAAGGCCCTGTACAACTGTAGCAAGACATCCTTGTTCCTGTACTCGAACCCTCTTGCTACGAAGGCCAGCATACCATTTGCCTTCTTAACTGCCTGCTGCACCTGCATGCTTACCTTCAGCGACTGGTGCACACTAACACCCAGGTCTCTTTGCACTTCCCCTTCTCCCAATCTATTGCCATTCAAATAATAATCTGCCTTCCTGTTTTTGCCACCAAAGTGGATAACCTCACACTTATCCACATTATAGTGCATTTGCCATATTTCTGCCCAATCACCCAACCTGTCCAAATCGTGCTGGAGTTTCACGAAATCCTTCTCACAGCTTACCCTCCCACCCAGCTTTGTGTCGTCTGCAAATTTGGAGATATTACATCCAATTCCCTCGTCCAGATCATTAATATATATTGTGAACAGCTGGGGTCCTAGGACCGATCCTTGCAGTACCCCACTAGTCACTGCCTGCCACTCGGAAAACGACCCGTTTATTCCAACTCTTTGCTTTCTGTCCGCCAACCAGTTCTCTATCCAAGTCAATACCTTGCCCCCAATCCCATGTGCCTTAATTTTGCACGCTAATCTCTTATGTGGGACCTTATCGAAAGCCTTCTGAAAGTCCAAATACATCACATCCACTGGTTCTCCTTTATCTATTTTACCAACTACATCCTCAAAAAATTCCAGTAGATTAGTCAAGCATGATTTACCTTTTGTAAATCCATGTTGACTTTGTCCGATCCTGTCACTGTTTTCCAAGTGCTCTGCTATTACATCTTTTATAATAGACTCTAGCATTTTCCCCACTACCGATGTCAGGCTTACTGGTCTATAATTCCCCGCTTTTTCACTACCAGCTTTTTGGAATAGTGGGGTAACATTAGCTACCCTCCAATCCATGGGTACCGTTCCAGAGTCTATCGAGTTCTGGAAGATGACCAGCAATGCATCTACTATCTCTAGGGCCACCTCCTTAAGTACCCTGGGATGTAGACCATCAGGCCCTGGGGATTTATCAGCCTTCAGTCCCATCAATTTTCCTAACACCATTTCTCTACAAATACTGATTTCTTTCAGTTCCTCCCTTTCATCAGACCCTATGTTCCCCGGCATCTCTGGGAGGTTATTTGTGTCCTCCTTTGTGAAGACAGAACCAAAGTATGTATTTAGTTGGTTAGCCACTTCCTTGTTTCCCATTATAAATTCCCCTGATTCTGACAGTAAGGGACCTATGCTTGACTTCACCAATCTTTTTCTCTTCACATATCTATAAAAGCTTTTACATTCAGTTTTTATGTTCCCTGAAAGCTTACTCTCATATTCTATTTTCCCTTTCTTAATTAATCCCTTTGTCCTCCTTTGTTGACTCCTAAACTGCTCCCAATCCTCAGGATTATTGCTTTTTCTAGCCAATTTATATGTCCTCTCCTTGGATCTTATGCTATCCCTAATTTCCCTTGTTAGCCACGGTTGAGTCACCTTTTTTGTTTTATTTTTATGCCAAACTGGGATGAACAAATTCTGTAGCTCATCCATTCGGTCTTTGAATGTTTGCCATTGCCTATCCACCGTCAACCCTTTGAGTGACATTCCCCAATCAATCGTACCCAACTCGCTCCTCAGACCATCGTAGTTTCCTTTATTTAAAATGAGGACCCTTGTCTCTGAGTCAACTACTTCATTCTCCATCTTAATGAAGAATTCGATCATATTATGATTGCTCCGACCCAAGGGGCCTCGTACAACAAGATTGTTAATTAATCCTTTCTTGTTACATAATACCCAGTCTAAGATGGCCTGATCTCTGGTTGGTTCCTCGACATATTGCTCCAGGAAACCATCACGTAAACACTCCAGGAATTCCTCCTCCACAGTATTGTTACTAATTTGGTTGGCCCAATCTATATGTAGATTAAAGTCACCCATGATGACTGCTGTGCCCTTATTGCACGCTTCTTTAATTTCCCTTTTAATGCCATCCCCAACCTCCGCCTTACTGTTTGGAGGTCTATATACCACTCCCACTAATGTTTTTTTCCCCTTAGTATTTCTCAATTCTACCCATACAGATTCCACATCATCAGAGCTAATATACTTCATTAGAATTGTATTAATCCCTTCTTTAACCAGTAATGCTACCCCACCTCCCTTTCCTTTTTGCCTATCTTTCCTGAATATCGAATACCCCTGGATGTTGAGTTCCCAGTCTTGGCCATCCTTGAGACACGTTTCTGTAATCCCAACCAAATCGTATTTGTTTACCTCTATTTGCACAGCCAATTCATCCACCTTATTACAAATGCTCCTCGCATTTAGACACAAAGCCTTCAGGCTTGTTTTTTTAACGCTCTTAGAACTATTAGAATTATTATTTACTGTGGCCACATTTGATTTAAACCGTTGATTTCTCTGACTGCCACTTTTGTTTTTCTCCTTCCTATCTTTTGCTTTTATCCCTGTTTTCCTTTCCTCTGTCTCCCTGCTCAGGTTCCCAACCCCCTGCCATTTTAGTTTAAACCCCCCGAACAGTGCTAGCAAACTTCCCCGCAAGGATATTTGTCCCGCTCTGGTTCAGGTGCAACCCGTCCGACTTGTACAAGTCCCACCTTCCCCAGAAGCAGGCCCAGTGATCCAGGAAACTAAAGCCCTCCCTCCTGCACCAACTCTTTAGCCACGCATTCATCTGCTCTATCCTCCTATTCCTATACTCACTAGCATGTGGCACCGGGAGTAATCCAGAGATTACAACCTTTGAGGTCCTACTCTTTAATCTGCTACCTAGCTCCCTAAATTCTTGCTGCAGGACCTCATCCCTCTTCCTACCTACGTCGTTGGTACCAATGTGAAACACAACCTCTGCCTGTTCACCCTCCCTCTTCAGAATGCCCTGCAGCCGTTCAGTGACATCCTTGACCCTGGCACCAGGGAGGCAACAAACCATCCTGGAGTCACGTCTATGGCCACAGAAACATCTATCTGTTCCCCTTACGATAGAATCCCCTACCACTATTGCTCTCCCACTCTCTTAGAGTGAATGTGATATATGACGTAATAAAACTACGCACTTGGTTTGAGTATAAAGCAAGGCTTTAATCA